>NC_073696.1:275866692-277119192 GCF_029784165.1 Wyeomyia smithii | reverse complement strand
CAAAA
Source organism: Wyeomyia smithii (assembly GCF_029784165.1). Lineage (NCBI taxonomy): Eukaryota > Metazoa > Arthropoda > Insecta > Diptera > Culicidae > Wyeomyia > Wyeomyia smithii. The sequence goes on along the minus strand of NC_073696.1, from coordinate 277,119,187 downwards.
AAAAAAAACGGCTTAAGCTGTAGTTCTTCGCTGCTCGAGCGTTTCAAGTCCCAGTAGTTTACACCGAGCTTCATATGAGGGCAAATCTGACGGGTTATTCCAGGGAAGCGTGCGAAGAACATATCGATGACATTTTTTTCTGGACAGATTCGATTCAAGCGATCCAATTTGCTTGAGATGGGCACCAGACTACTAAACAAGACTCGAGGATAGAGCGCACCAGCGAACAGTAGAGCGATTGAATCCCTACTGATGGTTAGCCTTCGAGATCATTTTATGAAAGTGTGAACGAAATGTGAGCGTGCAAATAAAGTTTACACCAAGATCACGGATGTGAGCTACCCGTTGCAATGTACGATTAAGTACTGTGTTATCAAATATGTGTTAAGTTGAGATTTCGTTGACGAAAAGTGTGAAAAGCAGTGTGACCTAAATTGCTTCCTTGTCAGACGCCGGAAAGATTGATGAAATATTTCGACTCTTCCGAACCGATTTTCACGCAGAGATCTCGATTCGTATGACTTTCTCCATTTTATGAGATCAGCAGGAGTTCCAAGTTTCATAATCCTAATCAGTAGTATTCCGTGATCGATTCGATCAAAGCAGCTTTCAGGTCTGTATAAACAATATCTACTTGTTCCCCGTCCCCGTTGGATAAGAATCCATGCTGATCCACGGACAAGCAAATAAATTTCATGGACGATGATTTCGAACACCTCCGAATAAGCACTTTTTCTTCTTTTTTGTGTATTGAAAAAAGATTTCTTCCACAACGCACAGTGGTTTAAAATTCGATTTTGACGCGCTAAATTGATAACTCCACGTACGTTGGATATACAATTATGACGTCTTCAGCAAAAATGGTGGGGAAGACCTCCTGCATCCTTTGGTGCTATGAGATTTGTGATTAATCTCCCCAAAAGTGAGATGAAGAATTTATTTTTTTGCTCCATCGAGATACAGAGCTGGTGTCTTCGGTAAAGTTATAGGTATATAATCAATACGACCAACTTTGCCGAAGACAAAAAAAAATCGTATCTGCTACTCAAATTGACTTAGAGAGTTTCTATTGAAAATAGACCTGTCAAAACACATTTTTCAATGAAACATATTTTTTTCTATTTTCTAGGCCTTCACTATGTTCCACAAAGTTGTTAGTAGCATCAATATACACAACTGTCTGGAAGGTACTATATTCGTATTGTTTGAAAAACTATGAGTTATGGGCTATTTTTTATTTTTTTTCGCCATATTTCAAATCACTGTATCTTTCTTAGGGGCAGATAGATGCAGATTCGGTAGTAAGCATATGAAAGTATAACAATAGAACTTTCAAACGCTGGTGGTTTCACTAGTCCACGACTTTCTGCTGATGAGTTGTGTTCATAACAAAAAACCTCGTTTTTACCCTCTTTAATGATTTAACCAGGTAAAATACTAATATTGTAAACCAAGATACCACGTAATAAGTTCGTATCTATGGTGACCATCCTACCAAGCGTGGTTCAAGTATTTCAGAACATGTAAATTGCATATGCTTGTTTTTGGTTCACATCGAAGGTTCTCAATCAAAAACAATGAACATAATACTAAGCTGGTATCTGTAGAACAAGTAAAGAACGGAATTTGCAAGCAGGATAATAGCAAATATAAAACCACTATCATCAATTACAATTCATTCTGTGCCGAACACGCATCAGTATCGGACGTGTTTGGTGATCGCTCCGATAGAATATAAAACAAAAGACGTGTGAACAAGTGTTGGCATTGTTTTCCTGGTCGAGTGAGATAAATCCGGGTTCAAGGTCGCGCCTTTGTGCAACTGTTTCGCATCGTGACTACCAGCTGGTGCGTAAGCCGACTTGGCTGCTGGCTGAATTGTGCTACAGCAGTGGACGAGACACAAAAGAGGAAATAGAAGAAGCCATCAGTTGACAGTGAGTTGTATCGCTGTGTGGAGTGATCTCACACCTGGCTCGCTGCTGGTGGCTGTTTGGTGCTGCTGTATTGGTGCTGCTGGCTGTAACGGCTGCAACTTCGAACGATCGGACAACCAACCTTACTGGAAGGGAGATGTAAAAAGGTACGTACTCTTGTCGGCGCTAGTGCGCTAGACTTAGCGGGATGGATGTAGATCCCTCGCCTCCCGCGCCACCATCCCCGAGCCCCTCTGACCCTGACCCTTCTGTTACCCCCTCCCCTGTTCATTCTTCAGTCCCCCCTCGCCCCAGGCTTTACCCAGACGGAGCCCAGGGCAGCTATACTGTCTATTTTCGGCCAAAGGCTGGACCGAAATCGAAACAGTTGAACATCTTGCAGATTTCTAAAGACCTGACGAAGGAGTACAAGGGCGTGACCGAAATTTCCAAGGTCCGGCCTAACAAGCTCCGTGTCGTGGTCAGTAACCTGAAAGAAGCCAACGATATAGCTTGCTCTGAGCTCTTCACACGCGAGTATCGCGTTTACATACCCGCACGAGACGTGGAGATCGACGGTGTCATAACCGATTCGAGTCTGTCCGTCGAGTGTATACTGGCAAGTGCCAAAGGGTGCTTTAAAAACAAAACCTGTCCCGATGTAAAGGTGCTCGACTGCAAGCAATTGCGGTCAGCATCGATCATCGGTGGCAAAACAGTAGGGGAGAACCGTACAAGACGCACCAGTTGGGTAAGATGGCCCATGCTATTAATTCCCCGAAATACTTACACATGTGGCTTTTTATGACGAAATTTTCCGCTTTTCTCATAAAAACTCAGGTTCTCTACAGTTTTCAAATAAAAAAGTGTGCCATAATGACTAAAATACTCAGAAAACTGTGCAATTGGCTGTGGCTCTGTCCAACATGTAATTATTCATGAATTTTATTCAAGCTTTTATGATTAACTAACTAGTGAATAATACAAAAAACTATGGTTCCCCTAACCTTTACACTTTTGGAGTTTATAATACTATGAGTATTTCAAATTATTTCACTAACTTTCGTCAACTTTTACATAAAAACAATCAAAATTAAAATTGGGGCAGAATGCACTATGAAGAGCTTGCAGGAGATTGCTTGACAATTTAGAGCATGTTCCATTATTTTTGATTTTACTTTCGAGACTTCAAGCGCTTCTCACTTCGCGTGCTGATTACTGCTAGTGGCATATTAGCCTGTAGCTTTGGAGCATACTGACCTTTGCTGTGGTGCGTTTTGGTCACGGGCTTGTTTGGCGGCAATGGTAATTTTTACCAAAAAAGACATTGAATTCGAGTCTTTATAATAAACTTCGTCATAAACATAAAATAAATAGATCCTACAATCATCCTACACGTTCAATGTCGCTTTGAAATGATTTGAAGCGCTGTAAATCGCGAAAATGCTTAACTGGTGCGTTTTGTACAATCCTCCCCTATACACCCCGTCAGACTCGTTTCGAGTTACGTTCGCCGGGTCTGCACTACCAAGCCACGTCTCGATCCACCGGGTTAGTCTCCCTGTGCGATTATATGTGCCTCGCGTCATGAACTGCCTGAATTGTAAGCAGTTAGGCCACACCGCCGCCTACTGCTGCAATAAGGCACGTTGTGGCAAGTGTGGGGAGAATCATGCGGATATTTCCGGCAGTAAAAATGCTGAAAAATGCATTCACTGTGGGGAGAGTCAGCATGAGCTCTCGACATGTGCGGTGTACATGCAGCGCAGGGATAAAATAAAGAGGTCTCTCAAAGAGCGTTCGAAGCGTTCTTACGCTGAGATGCTGAAGAAGACCGTTACCACTTCTCCCATTACATTAAACCCTTATGATCTGTTGTCCTCTGATGAAACCGATTCTGACGATTCACCAGCGGGAACATCTTATGCCAATCCTGGGGAGTCTAGGAAGAGGAAAAATATTTCCTCTCCTAAACTTCCCAGAAAAGGTCCTAAGATTTCTCAAAGTGAAATGAAAGTTACAAACAAACCAAACAGTGCTGCGGAAAAACCGAGCAAACTCCTCCTGGGCTTGCAAATTTAAAGTCCCAGAAGGAGTTCCCAGCACTGCCAGGAACATCTAAAACCCCAGTTGTTCCTTTTGCACATCCAGTTGATGAAACAAACTCTGGATTAGTGAAATTTTCTGACATTGTGGACTGGATTTTTGAAACTTTCAATGTACCCGATCCAATTAAAATTTTTCTTACAGCATTCCTCCCAACAGTTAGATCATTTTTGAAGCAGTTGACTGCCCAATGGCCCTTCCTTGCAGCGATTGTATCCTTCGATGCCTAATTCATCTGCGTATACGAAGGATTCTTTCTCTGTCTTACAGTGGAATTGTAGAAGTATTTTACCAAAAATGGATTCATTCAAAGTTTTAATGAATAGAAACAATTGCGATGCATTTTCCCTTTGTGAAACTTGGCTTACTTCAAATATTTATCTCAACTTCCATGATTTTGATATTATTCGCCTTGATCGAGACACCCCATATGGAGGAGTACTTTTAGGGATTAAAAAGTGCTATTCTTTCTATCGTATTAACCTCCCCTCGATTCCAGGCATCGAAGTTGTCGCATGTCAAATGACAATACAAGGTAAAGAGCTTTGTATTGCCTCAATATATATATTCCTCCCAGAGCACAGGTTGGGCAACGGCTGCTCTTTGATTTAATAGAACTTCTTCCCTCGCCACGTTTGATTTTGGGAGACTTCAACTCTCATGGCGTGGCTTGGGGTTCCCCTTACAATGATAACCGCTCCTCTTTAATCTATAACCTTTGCGATGACTTCGACATGACTATTTCAAACAACGGCGAAATGACACGTATCCCGAAACCTCCAGCGCGCCCAAGCGCTTTTTTTTTCCTGTAGGAGCCTATGACCACTGCTACCATTAGTTAGATATATTGTGGTATACTCCGCGTTAATTTTTATGCACTGTCAGTTCGTTCCATCACTATGGGTATCAGTGATAGTCGCATCCAGACTTTGCATTTCACCCCAAGAAGGTATGACTTCTTTGATGAAGTTTCTTACCTTCATTTTTTCAGCAGACCATATCTCGTTATGCGTGAGGATACCTTTTCCAAGAATACGCAGTCTTTGCTGAATTAATGCGCTGCATTGGCACAGTAAGTGTTCCGAGGTTTCTACTTCAGAATTACAGAAACGACATAAGTCATCTGTCAGTTTACCTATTTTTTTAAGGTGATACTTACTCGGACAGTGCCCAGTAAGTAGGCCAGTTAACGTACTCAGATCAGCTTTATTCATACTGAGTAGGTTCCGTGTGATTCTTTTACATGGTGTAATGAATAGTTTAGATTGTCTTGCTTTGGAATAAGCCTTCCAGTTGGCATCAATCATCATTGATTCCCAGCCTCTTAGCTCAGATTTCAAACAGGATGAAGATACCCCACAGAATGGCTCCGGCCCGACGAAAGCAGTTGAAGAACCAATTCTCGCTAAGAGATCGGCTTTTTCATTTCCTTCTATACCACAGTGACCAGGCACCCAGTATAGATTGACAACGTTTGTTACAGTTAGTTGTCGTAGGGATTGAATACAATCCCATACCAACTTCGACTGACATGTGTATGCTTTTAAAGCATTGAGAGCTGCTTGACTATCTGAGAAAATGCAGATATTGGCATACCTATATTTCCTAGCCAAGCAAATACTTGTGCATGTTAGAATAGCATTTATTTCCGCTTGAAAAACTGTGGGCCACTGCCCCATTGGAATTGATATATTGATTCTTTGTCCAGTGACCCCAGCGCCCGTAGACTCGCCCATTTTAGAGCCATCTGTATAAAAAATGACTGATCCTGGACGAACCTTAGGACCTCCTTCATCCCATTCGGTGCGATTGGATTCAATCACTTTGAAAGGAACACTGAAGTTAGTCTTAGAGTCCATTCGATCTTCATTCATGGTTACTAAGGTGTTCAGTTGGAAATTTTTGAGGATTCGTAAATGTCCCTGTAGATCTCCTTCCTGAAAGAGTTTAACACGTTTTAGCCTCAGAGCACCTTTTTCGGCTTCAAGTTGTACATACTGATGTAAGGGTAGAAGATATAAAAGAGCTTCTAAGGCTTTGGATGGTGCACTGGCCATTGCTCCTGTTGTTGATAAGCATGCCAGACGTTGTAGTTTATCTAACTTTTTCTGAGCTGATAATTGTGAAGTTTTAGGCCACCACACTAGCGAGGCATAAGTTACTCTGGGTCTCACTATTGCCGAGTATATCCAGTGAATCATCCTCGGCTTGAGTCCCCATTTTTTGCCAAATGTATTGCTGCAAGCCCAAAGAGCGTTGTTTGCATACTCTAGATGGTCGTTCCAGTTGAGCTTATGGTTAAGCATAACACCTAGGTACTAAGTTCGCTTGGATAGCACCAACTGTGTGTCTCCCAACTTAAGAGTTGCAATATTATACTTTCTATTTCTTGTAAATGGGATAATGACTGTTTTAGAAGGATTGACGCTTAGTCCTTCCAGGTTACACCATTTAAGTGTGTAGTTTAAGGCGTATTGCATTCTATTGGAAATAGTAGATCCGCATTTATCCCTAACTAAAATAGTAATGTCATCAGCGAAACCGATGATTTCGTATCCTGCCCAAGCGCTTTGGATCTATCCTTATGTTCGACGTCGCTACGGTTGGATTGCACATGGAAGGTAATCCTTGATCCTCGCGGTAGCGACCATTTGCCTATTCTTATTTCAATTAATAACTGGTCAACTCGCATGCAACCATTTGACATTCCGTATGACCTCACACGGAATGTCGATTGGAAGTTATACGAGGAAATGATTTCAAAAGCGGTCGATTCGATTCAACATCATCCACCGCTTGAAGAATACAACCTCCTCGCGGGCTTGATTCTCGACGCCGCGTTGCAAGCCCAAACGAAGAAATATCCCGGCGTAACGATCAAAGAACGGCCTCCCACTCCGTGGTGGGACCAAGAGTGCTCCGATGTCTACACGCAAAGATCCGACGCGTTTTTGGCCTTCCAGAAGGGAGGTATACCTGGCGACTATTTACGGTATTCGGAGCTTATTACCAAGCTTAAAAGCTTGGCTAAGACAAAGAAACGCGGATATTGGCGTCGGTTCGTGAACGAGACGTCGAGGGAGACATCGATGAGCACTCTTTGGAACACAGCCCGAAGAATGCGGAATCGCGTAACGGTCAACGAAAGCGAGGAGTCTTCAAGTCGGTGGATATTTGATTTTGCCAGGAAAGTATGTCCGGACTCTGTTCCTGCGCAAAACTCTGTTCGCGATACGTCTCCGGGTCACGACGCGATAGAATCACCTTTTACGATGGCAGAATTTTCAGTTGCCCTCCTGTCCTGTAACAATAACGCGCCTGGGTTAGATAGAATCAAATTCAACTTGTTGAAGAATCTACCCGGCAATGCCAAGAGGCGCTTGTTGAACTTGTTCAATAAGTTCCTGGAGCAAAACATTGTACCGCAGGATTGGAGGCAAGTGAAGGTGATCGTCATCCAAAAACCCAGGGAAACCAGCTTCTGATCACAACTCTTATAGGCTGACTGCAGTGCTATCCTGTATCCGGAAATTGATGGAAAAAATAATACTCCGTCGTTTAGACCGTTGGGTCGAATCAAATGGCCTACTATCGGATACTCAATTTGGCGTCCGCCGTGCCAAAGGGACGAATGATTGTCTTGCGTTGCTTTCAACAGATATTCAGCTGGCGTATGCTCGCAAAGAACAAATGGCGTCTGCGTTCTTGGACATTAAGGGGGCTTTTGATTCCGTTTCTATTGACATTCTTTCGGGTAAACTTCACCGACAAGGATTTTCTCCAATTTTAAACAATTTTTTGCACAATTTGTTGTCCGAAAAGCACATGCATTTTACGCACGGCGATTTGGCAACTTTTCGCATTAGCTACATGGGTCTTCCCCAGGGCTCATGTTTAAGCCCCCTTCTTTACAACTTTTATGTAAATGACATCGACGAATGTCTGGCAAATTCATGCACGATAAGACAACTTGCAGACGACAGTGTAATCTCTGTTACAGGAGCCAAAGCTGCCGATTTGCAAGGACCATTGCAAGATACCTTGGACAATTTGTCTGCTTGGGCTTTACAGCTAGGTATCGAATTCTCTCCGGAGAAGACTGAGATAGTAGTTTTTTCTAGGAAGCATGAACCTGCTCAGCTTCAAACACAATTAATGGGTAAAACGATTTCTCAGGTTTTGGTACACAAATATCTTGGTGTCTGGTTCGACTCTAAAGGCACCTGGGGTTGTCACGTTAGGTATCTGATGAAAAAATGTCAACAAAGAGTGAATTTTCTTCGTACAATAACCGGACAATGGTGGGGTGCCCACCCAGGAGACCTTATAAGGCTTTACCAAACAACGATACTGTCTGTTATTGAGTACGGGTGTTTCTGCTTCCGCTCCGCAGCAAACACACATTTGATCAAACTGGAGCGAATACAATATCGTTGTTTGCGTATCGCCTTGGGTTGCATGCAGTCGACCCATACGATGAGTTTGGAGATCTTAGCTGGAGTACTATCATTGAAAAACCGCTTCTGGAGCCTGTCTTCTCGTATTCTAATCAAATGTGAGGTCTTGAACCGTCCCGTGATTGAAAGTTTTGAAAGGTTAATCGAACTTAATTCTCAAACCCGTTTTATAACATTGTATTTCAATCACATGTCCCAAAATATTAACCCTTCTTCGAATATTCCAAATCGTGTCGACTTATCAAATACTTCTGATTCTACTGTGTTTTTTGATACATCCATGATAGAAGAAACTCGTGGAATCCCGGATCATTTACGCGTTCAGCAGATCCCTAAAAATTTTCTCCAATAAATATCGAAACATCAACTGCAACAATATGTTCTACACTGACGGATCACTTCTTGATGGGTCCACTGGCTTCGGTATCTTCAATAACAATTTAACCGTCTCCCATAAGCTCGATAATCCTGCTTCTGTTTACGTCGCAGAATTAGCTGCAATTCAGTACACCCTAGGGATTATCGAAAAAATGCCCACGGACCATTATTTCATCTTTACGGACAGTCTCAGTTCCATTGAGGCTCTCCGATCGATGAAAGATGTTAAGCACTCTCCGTATTTCCTGGGGAAAATACGGGAACATCTGAGTGCTTTATCCGAAAAATCTACTCAGATTACCTTAGCGTGGGCCCCTTCTCAGTGCTCGATACCGGGTAATGAGAAAGCGGACTCTTTGGCTAAGGTGGGCGCAACAAACGGTGATATTTATGAAAGACCAATTTCCTTTAATGAATTTTTCGCATTTGTACGTCAGAATACGATCATCAGTTGGCAAAGTTCTTGGACCAAGGGGGAACTGGGAAGGTGGTTACATTCCATAATCCCCAAAGTATCGACGAACCCGTGGTTCAAGGGGTTGGATGTAGGTCGGGATTTCATTTGCGTGATGTCCCGGCTTATGTCCAATCACTATAGATTTGACGCGCATCTCCGTCGTGTTGGGCTCGAGGAGAGTGGTATCTGTGCCTGTGGTGAAGGTTATCACGACATAGAGCACGTTGTTTGGTCATGACCTGTACACCGTGACGCCAGGTCTAGATTTATAGCTTCCCTGCAGGCCGAAGGTAGGCAGCCGGCTGTTCCTGTTCGTGATGTCTTGGCGAGTCGTGACCTATCCTACATGTCCCTTATATACGTTTTCCTGAAATCCATCCACGCCCCAGTTTAATCCTATTCCGGAAACAGCAATCAGCCCCGCACGATACTCTCAAGGCCCGATGGAAACAACCCAATATGCCAGTCCGTAATATCTTGGCCCAGCAGCGGAACAAATTTAATATGCTGCTTACCCATGGCAATGAAAACCATCAAACAGCAAACCTGTGCTTTTAATACAAAATATTCTAGCTTTAAGTTAGATTTAGTTTCAGCTCGTAGTCGGCAGCGAGGATAAAAAACTTGCTTTTAGTTATTAAGATACTTTAGAAAGTAAGCTACCAGATATAATTGGCGCCGTTAAACATTAAATTGTATTTGTGCCGTGTCAAATAAATTATAGATGAAGAAAAAAAATCAATTACAATTCAACTGTTGCCTCTCGTTGAATTTTGTTTGATATTTCTTTTAATACTATTGCATTCAGTATTAACTATTAATTATTATTGTCCACCACCATGCAGTTGATTTTTGGCCATCCGCGAATGGACGTTACTACGGGGTCTGATGAAGCAAGCAGCCAGTTTATCCAATAGCTTTACGAGTATTGTATTCTCGATATCTGTTGAATTAAAGTTTTGAAAATAACTTGACACATTCGTAAGGTAAATTCATGTACCTTTCCTAATTCTTGTTCGTTACTTCCTGAGTCTCTTCTAAAAGCTGGCTTGTTGGTAGATAATATCGCGGGTACAAACATACCAGCAGATGCACAGTTGCACAACAGTAAATAAGTGTTTCCGAAGAGGCTCAGAATATGTTAGAGAAGTGGTTCCCAATCTTTTTGGGTCCGCGGGCCCTGTTACTAAACACAAAAAGCTCCGCGACCGCCTTTGCGAAGCACAGAGAGCATTGCGGCCCCCAAAAAGAATTTTAGATACAAGATTGCAATACGAGGCTGCGTTTTTCAGTCTCATGTTGTCCTGCAGCAGGTCTAATTTGTTTCACGTCTTAGTCCTAATAGGCAGAATAATTGAAAATCCGCTTTCCCAAAGACACCTAGAAAGAAATTTTGAATGCCTATCAAATTTACCAACAATTTCGCAGCCCCCTAGATGAGCCTCGCGGCTCCCTTGCCGGCCGTGGACCCCCGGTTGGGAACCACTGTGTTAGAGGTTAATGGTACCTTTGCTTGTTCTACAGTTATCAACTTAGTGTTATAATAGCACTTTCATTGTTTTTGATTGAGAACCTTCGAGGTGAACCAAAAACAAGCATATGCAATTTACATGTTCTGAAATACTTGAACCACGCTTGGTAGGATGGTCACCATAGATACGAACTTATTACGTGGTATCTTGGTTTACAATATTAGTATTTTACCTGATTAAATCATTAAGGGGCTAAAAACGAGGTTTTTTGTTATGAACACAACTCATCAGCAGAAAGTCGTGGACTAGTGAAACCACCAGCGTTTGAAAGTTCTATTGTTATACTTTCATATGCTTACTACCGAATCTGCATCTATCTGCCCCTAAAAAAGATACAGTGATTTGAAATATGGCGAAAAAAAATAAAAAATAGCCCATAACTCATAGTTTTTCAAACAATACGAATATAGTACCTTCCAGACAGTTGTGTATATTGATGCTACTAACAACTTTGTGGAACATAGTGAAGGCCTAGAAAAAAGAAAAAAATATGTTTCATTGAAAAATGTGTTTTGACATGTCTATTTTCAATAAAAACTCTCTAAGTCAATTTGAGTAGCAGATACGATTTTTTTTGTCTTCGGCAAAGTTGGTCGTATTGATTATACCTATAACTCTACCGAAGACACCAGCTCTGTATCTCGATGGAGCAAAAAAATAAATTCTTCATCTCACTTTTGGGGAGATTAATCACAAATCTCATAGCACCAAAAGATGCAGGAGGTCTTCCCCACCATTTTTGCTGAAGACGTCATAATTGTATGTCCAACGTACGTGGAGTTATCAATTTAGCGCGTCAAAATCGACTTTTAAACCACTGTGCAACGTTGGAAATACTTTATGCTGAAGGGAAAAAATCAGTATAATTACTAGAGGTCGAATGAGCGCAGCCATGCCTTTTTTGAGAATACAAGAGGGAATCGCATCAGGTCAAATGACTAGAAAAGTTTTGGGTTTTAACGAAGGCTTACTTTGGTACAAGAAACGGTTATAAGAGCGGTAGTTACTACTGGCCAAGTTGAACTGCTATTTAGAGAGTTGGCAGCGTAGTCTACTGTAAGCACGTAAAGCCGAAGATCTGAGATGTTTCAAACGTCCTAAATGTCCAATGCGCCAAAGTGGTTTTCGAAGAGGTTGGCAGACAGGTACAGAGTCTGATATCAGTTGTTTCAAAGTATGTTTCGGATAACTCTAAGAGCCGTACTGAGCGAACCGGAGTTAGCTCTACAAAAGACCAACTCGTTTTCGTCCAGAATATCAACGATTTCTATGGGCCGGAGGGCTGAACAGATATTTCAATGGAGTCAATGGTTCAGCAAACGCAGCAAACTGGGAACGTACATTCATTGACCAAGGCAAAGTCGAGTAAGCGAGAATTTCTGCTCACAGCATGATTGATAAGCACGAAGCCCTGTTCACTGTGCTCTTCCGTATCCTTTCGTCAGATAGGGACCGTTAACGGAATCCTTGGTTGGCGAATACCAGGTTGGTTTTCGACAGGGGCGTTCCACGACGGATCAAATTTTCACCCTGCGACAGATCCTCGATAAGTTCCGGGAGTACAACTTACCGACTCACCATCTGTTTGTGGACTTCAGGGCGGCATACGACTCAGTGAAAAGAAACGAGCTGTGGCAGATCATGCTGGAACACGGTTTCCCGACGAAACTAATTAAACTGAGTCAGATGACGCTGGAGGGATCGAAATCATGCATGCGGATAGCTGGCGAGGCATCAGCCGCGTTCGTAACGTTGGATGGACTTAGGCAGCATCGCCCTTGAAGGTACAGTACGAAGAGCAAACGTTGAAAGAAACGGTACGATCATCACGAAATCTCACATGCTTCTTGGTTTAGCGGATGACATTGATATCATCGGTATCAACCGTAAGGCCGTGGAGGAGGCCTTCGTACCTTTTAAGAGGGAAGCAGCAAGATTGGGACTTGTCATTAACTCTGCCAAAACGAAGTACATGGTAGCTGGCAGGGAGCGTGGGAGTTCCCGTGGTGTTGGTACTGAGGTGAAGATAGATGGGGAACGATTTGAAGTGGTTGACGAATCTGTTTATCTTGGTACGCTTGTGACATGTGACAACGATATGAGCCGTGAAGCGAAAGGACGAGTTGCAGCTGCAAACAGGGCCTTCTACGGGCTACGTTACCAGCTAAGTAGTAGTTTGCAAACTCGCACAAAACTAGCGCTGTATAGGACGCTGATACTCCCGGTGGCTCTTTACGGACATGAAGCATGGGCGCTGAAGGAAGCTGATCGACGAGTGCTCGGAGTATTTGAGCGTAAACTTCTGCGATCGATACTTGGTGGTAAACTGGAAGATGGAGTGTGGCGCAGACGGATGAATCACGAGTTGCACCAGGTATACAAACATGCTTATATAGTGAAGGTAATACAGCGGGGCAGGCTTCAGTGGGCTGGACATGTAGTCAGAATGCTTGGTAGGCCTCGCACGCGGTGAAAGAAGATGCTGGTGTACGAGGAGACTGGAGAACAGCTGCCCAAGACAAAAGAAGCTTTACATTTCTAATTCGTTCGGCTCTAGACCGGTGAACGGTCCGTTAGCCAACAAAGTAAAAGTAAAAAGTAAAAGGCACTTGCATGTAGCACTGGACGCCAAGTCAAAATACTTAATGATTAATTTTTGTTATTCAACTGTTCTGAACTTTTAGTTTGTTTTTTAGAAAAATCTTGAAATATACGCTAAATTGGGTCGCGTGAGTGTTTACATTCCAGATGATTTGAAAATTCCCAAAAAGTTTGCAGAACGTATGCAGGTTTTGATCAAAGCATTGTAGCTCAGAAACATAAAACTCTCTGAGAACGAATTAAGCTAATAAAGCTTCACAAAAAATATACACAATGGAACAAAACATTATTTTTGAACCAAAAATTCTTCAACACGTTGGAAGATGGTCGGAAATCGACGGATGAGATCCTGGTCACGCCATTGGCATTGGAAGATAGCGCACATGATTTTTACGCGTCCGCTGACATTTACTACAAGACGCTGAAGAAATTAAGGCGCTGACTTCGAACCTGCAGGGAACAGTAACCGGAGCTGATTTGGAAGAGCCCAATGAATCGGTAAACCAGTCTGAAGTTCTACAGAATGTGTATAAACGTTCGCAGTATCTAGCCGACAAAATGTGGAAGAGATGGAGCAAGAAGTACCTGCCCACAGTGAATCAGCGAACAAAGTGATACAGTGAACAAACACCGCGTTAAAATAGGGTGTTTGTGGTAGACGGTAAGAACCGCAAAGGCTGGAGTCAAGGGTTTAGGTGGACGAATCAGACAGGCAGACGTGAGATCAACTTGAAAACGAATGCACCTAAAATGATTGTTTAAATTGTTTTAAATCATTGGATAACAAAAAATTTGAAAAAAAAAATCAAAATTAAATTTTTCTCTAAAAACTTAACTTTTTATAATATTTTTGTTTTATCCTGGACTTTTGATCAGAAGTTGCGTATAACTCCAAGTGAAACAAAAAAAAAATTTTTTTTTTCATTGTGTAAATTTTTTGTAAGGCACTATTAGTTCCCTACCATTCGTTATCAGACAGATTTTATGTATCACCAATGGTTTCTGAGCTGAAATGCTTTGAACATAACCTGTGCCAAAACGCATACGCCCTTTTAGGAAATTAGTCTTGAGTCTGAAAAATTTCTCCACTCGCGGAAAATACTCAGTTTTCCAAGTCAAATGCGTGAGCAAAGTTACATTCGAATAAAAAATGGTGGAAAAAAAGTCCACATCATTTCGGATGGAAACGCTCAAAAGAAGAATAATATACGTTAGCATGAACCCCACAATTTAAAGTGAAGTAAAATATCCCTTGTATGAAGCAAAGTTTTTATATAAAGCCAATGTACAATTTAAGGAAGTGAAAATAGGGGACTGGTACTTTTATACAATAACATCGATTCGACAATGTGCGCCTTTGAAAGTTATGAATTTATCAAATTCAAAGGCTTAATCTCTATTTTGAATTAAAGCATTTTAGTTTTAACCCGAATTTCAAGTACTATTAATAAAATTTTATTATCTTTTTCATACCTGCGTAATAAGTGTTTTTCACCAATAACGTTTTTACTTATTCAATAAAAACTAATGGTAAACTTGGACAAAATAAAAATCAAATTTCTGACCTTACTGTATTCAATACAGTTCTCGTCCACTGGCTTCCGGCGAACAACTACCAACAACATCCCGAGTCCCAAAACGAAAAAAGAAAATCGAATACTGTCCAGAGAATTGCACCCCACGCTGTCTGTGTCCGTGTCCCCCGATGATCATCACCTCTCGGTGGCGACGGACGGTGCTTTTCTTACTTCTTCGTCTACACTAGAGATTGCCCCATTACCTATACACAGTAATAAGTGTCTCCACTCTCCACGATTGGCCGTGCTTGTTTTGATATTGCCTGCTGTTACTGCTGCTGGCCGGGAGAAGATTTCAATTGTTCCCAAAAATATCTAGAAGCCAGTTAAGAGTGTACGGTACGGTACGGTACGGTCACACATACGGGGATTCTTTCGCCAGCGATATTTTCCACCGCTCCTCCGTCAACTCAACTGGGCAGGCGGCGACTGGGATGGCTATTTTTCCGCTGTCACTGATATTGTTGCTCTTCTTGATGTGGGTTTGTTTTATTATTATTTTCATCTTATGGAATGTACTTTTGCGACTTGCGATACTTGCGATGCATGACGATGCGACTCTCGATGGGACGGCTCATGTCGGACGGGTTTTTGATTGAGTAAAAGTTAAATTTATTTTTAACTGGATGGTATTGGATCTTGAGAGATTAATAGTGCAGCAAAAAAAAAAAACATTCACAAGTGTCACCGTCGCCGAAGGCGATTGAGCAATCCGATTATCGTCCGTTAGTCGGTGGCGAATCGATTGAATTTGGAAGTCGTAAAGGGTTGGCATTTTCCCCACCCGTTGTTCACCCGTTGCGTGCTAGTGCTAGTGGTGGTTGTGGTTTTCTTTTGACTGTGAGAAATAAATTGAAGTCCGTTCAGATGGGAAACACTCGAGAGAATAAAATAAAAACGTTTGGCGAGAAAGAGAGGCGCACGCACTTATCACGACATACTTGATTGGTGACTAATTAGCTAACGAGCTCAGGATTCGCAACCCACCTTGGTGTCGGTTCTTCGTTTCGCTCTTTTCAATCTTCGTCACACTTTGGTTGGGGATCGTAATTCACTCAACAAATACACTGTGCATGTGCGATGATATGCGATAGGTTAAAAAACGGGATCAGGACGAACGGAAACCATGAAAATCCTTGACTAGAGATTAGAAAATTTCACACTTTTTTATCACCTGCCTTGACTGCCGTACTTGATCCTAATCTTCGGAATCCGCGTGTTTTCCAAAAGGTTTCTTCTAAGATCAATTTTCTTAAACACGGAACGTTGCACGATCGAAGTATGTCCGTCGCGACGATCACCACGTTCTGCAATAAATAGATCAGCCGAAAAAGTGCCAATGCTGGCTACTGCTGCTACTGCCGTTTTCTGCTGCTGCTGGGTTGCCCCGAACACCGTGCTGAGCTACGATGACATCTCCCAAAAATCCAGGCCGTATTGTACTATTTTTAGTCTCTGGTGGCCTGGAGAACTACTACCACTACTACCGCTACTGGCGCTGCTAATGCTAGTGTGCCAGCGGAGAGACGCGCGCGTGCTCATCTGCCAGCCTAAGCCGTTGGTTTGTGGTCTGCGTTGTTGTGCGCGCCACGGAAATAACAAAAATAAAAAGGAACAGTAAGAAGATCTGCGCGCTCCGCGATCGCCAGCGAAAAGTTCTGAAAACTCGCCACACACACGCCGTATACTAAAACCACAATCCAAGAGTGCTGCTACTTTTCCACATCACCCTCTTGGCCGTCGTAGTAACCGTTGACAAAAGATAATGACAACCACGACGACGGGTGACAACGACAGCGGGAGTGGTGGAGGCCACGGCGGCAACGATGATGATGATGTTGATGGTGTTTACGTTTCTCGTACGCAGTCGTTGTCCGTTCCTGGATGAACACTACTAAACGATCCGCACAGTGATCCTCCTCATCGCGAACTGACTTTTCCGCACGGGCGCTGCAGCAATTTTCCACCGGGAGGGGCGGCAGCTGAGTAACCCGGATTGCACAAGACCGACCGCTGGGGAGTTTGCTTCTGATGTGGTTGTCGCGACGCAGTTCACACGATCAAGCTTCACCGCCGACTGACCGAGACTGACTGACTGACGGGTTTCGCGATCGGACCATTGAGATTTTCCGCAAATCTCGCTGAGCGTCGCCGCACCGTGTTTAGCCGAGAGAAAACAGCAGCAATGTTGGACACATGTTGCGCCATCCCCGAACATATGGGCTTACATTCTGATCTTATTTTGCTGTTGTTATTGTTGTCGTTCTGCCTTCTACACTGGCTACACTTTTCTGCGATGATTCAACCCTGGGCTGGCGTCGATTTGGCACCATCGCCGCTGGTCCGGTGTTTTATTTGACTTTGATTACTGCACGAAAGCGAATCCTTTTCAAATGCACGGCTTTCTGAGCAACAATCAAAATTTTATAGAAACACTTTTGACGATGGTGCTGCGGTTGATGGATGATGGATGGCTTGCTTGGATTATGGATTATCCGCATAACCATGCAAACACTCAAGGCTGTATTACACTCTTTGACCAAGCGTCAAATATTTGTCACTATTTGACAGATAAATATTTGGTCAAAGATAATTGTTTGTCACTCTCCAATTTTTAAATGTGTCAAACACGGGCAAACGACATGTCAAATAAATTTGACCATTATGTCAAAAGGTCAAATATTTGACCATTGGTCAAAGAGTGTAATAAAGATAGGGCAGATTTTGAGAATCTGCAATATCTTAATGTTTTGTTTGCGTTTTCGGAAAATATGCTTCCACCTAATGAAAATCCCTTAACGACCGGATATGAGGCTGTCCGAACGTAGATTGTAATGCAAAAATGGACAAGATGGGTTACACCTTTACAAAACACTACATTTTGCCTTTCTCCTAGAAAGGTATAGCAATCACTGGAAAAACCAAAGTTATAAAAGTGGTCCCAATGGCCGAATGTCATATACCACTCGACCCCTTTCGACGAACTGAGCATTTTCTGTATGTATGTATGTATGTGTGTATGTGTGTGTGTGTATGTGCAACTTTTTTTGAAGTAGAATACTTCTCTAAGGAAGTTTGGCTACATAGGGATGTGAAATGAAAATCTAAAACCGAAAATAGTGAAAAATATGTCCAATCTCAAATGCTAATAAATCGGTTAGTATTCGATGGATTTCCTTCGTTCTTGCAGCAATAGATTGGAAAATCTTCTAAGATTCTTCCCAAAATAAGATAATTGTAATTTTATTATTCACACTATTGTACTATTGAAAATAGTCAAGCCTTGTCAAAACGAAAAATTCGACCTCTGATTGGTCATTATATGATTGCTTCCCAAGCACGGTCGACAGAATCATATACCTTGCAATTGAAAACATGCTATTTGGCCTATATAAGAGTCTGTTTCAGCCGAAGCCGCTCATAATAGTATAGCGATAACAGCAGTCGTCCTTTCTTAGCAGCAGCACTAGCCCTGTGGTTGGTCATCACGTCTCAGGAGCAGCGCGGTTCTTCTCAGCGTCTGTCGCCAGAGTACCATTATTCCCCCCGTGTTGGGGCAGCATGAAGATCGCCATCAGGAAATCCAATTTTGAAAATCAAAATGCCTTTTTCAAGGCAAATAAACAAGTCATTGAAAGTTAATAATTTTTGACAACGCAAGCAAGCATTCTGTGTTGGATCCTAGCAATTTAAATCTGTCACACCCGTCTAATTTACTGAATGTGAAATAGCTTCCACAGTGCATGTTGTCGGTGTATCTTAATTCCCCCACTGTTGAGGCAGCTCAAAGATTTCGATCAGCAACCGATTTTGAACCGCAAAATGCCTTTTTCAAGGCAAATAAACAAATAATTGAAGGTTGATAATTTTCTGGCATCAACACAAGCGGACATTCTGTGCGGGATGCAATAAAATTCTGTTGTAGTTGTCTAATTTTTACTTTATTTAGTAAACCCCCCACGGTAGGGGCAGCGCAAAGGCTGCGATCAGCATAACCGACTTTGAATAATAAACTGCCCTGTTAGAACGCATTCACAAAAGCAGTTAGTTCGACTATGCAGAGCTAATATAAAGTCGATTCAATCAATCAGCATGAACAGAATTTCGTCGTCTCCCAGCTGCCAAGTTGCAACATGACGCAACACGCAACAACGAGCAAACGAAATCGCTTGATGTTACAAACCGCAATAAGATGCGGGTTAAATCCGATGCGTGTGTGAGAGAACCATCGGTGTTTATTCGCTGGATACAAAAATCAAATGCGAATTGTGGACTAATTCGTCTGAAGCACATTGCAAAATGGTAAAACTGAACAGAAGGGCGTGGCCTATTTCGTAGCACCCTTCGGCTATAAAAGAGTGTTTCTGGGAAAACTAGCTACATTCATTAGTCGGAAGGTGAGCTGGATGGACCGTCCGGGTTGCGCCTGTGGCTGCCTTCAAATTAAACAAATCACTTGCCCTGTGGTTGGTCACCACGTCTCAGGCCTCTGCCTGGCTGAACGCCAACGCGAGCGATCGGGCGTGATTTTTGCCGTACATCAGCCGGCACTTCCTCTAATGGAAAAGTTGGACCATTTTGTTCAGAAGAATATTACTGTCGGTAATATTACAGAGCTGCGATTGCATTATATCCGATATGGAATTGAACAATTGTTCTTTTGAGGACAAATAAAACACTTAATTTGAAGAGTTAATAGTTTTGGGTACCAGTAGCAGTATGGTACAGCCTCAACGGTAGGTGCAGCCGGTACTTCCATGAGGCGGATGTTATAAGGAAGTAAATGGAAGCGGCATTTGCAAAACAGTTCGGGTGTGCTTAGACGCGCGTCATTTTTCGTTGTTTATATTACTTTCCATATGAAACGACGCGCTTTCGTACGATAGCGGCGGTATTAGCGGTAGATGCATTTGCCAATAGGGTTTGCAATCCCGGGGTTCCCGGATCCCGGGAACAGAAATATTGATTCCCGGGATCCCGGGATTCCCGAGCACTTCAAAAAATTTCGCAAGATTCAATATAATTTCCCATACAATTTTGCAATAAAATTTTATATACTATCAAAACACGGAACTAACGTCGATAAAGTGTATAGCACCTTTAAAAGGGGCATTATACGAAGTAAATATTTTTTTGAAATGACGGTCAATATTTACTTGCCGAGTACTATTAATTTATTTGCTTCGTTTATTTGTCGAAAATATTTGCTGTCTTATGCAGTAAACGAAAAATTAGGCAAATATTTGCTTCGTCCAATCTCATTCTTTGACAGTTAGTTCACTACTGCGCGAATAGTGATTTCTTTCTTTGCCATTGATAAAAATTAAATTAAATCGATTAAGAAAATTTGAAACCCGTGAATCAATGCGACCAGAAATAAAAAATTTATTAATAACTCAGTCAGCGTAATTTGGGTCGTGGCCGCGATTTCACACGAAAAATCATCTTTGAGATTAATTACGTATACATTCAAATGCTCTGAAACTAACTTATTTAGAGTCATATTGAACAGATTATTAATTATTCTATCATTTCCTTCCAGTTTGTCTCGGTCTTTCAAAGAAAACTACCGAGAGGCTAAATAACGTTCTAGTTGAACAATCAAAATTCTTACATGGTATCCTACTCTCTAATCAATGGTAATACCAATTACAAAAGGGTTTGTTACGCCAATGAAAACTAGATTGATTATGCAGTTTATTTTTTAAAAATAATTCGCATCGTGTAATGGCACAGTAAATATGTTTGATAAAAATTAGCGAAGAGGCTCTGATATAAACTTGAATAAGTTTTGTTTTGTAATTCGTTTTTCATTCGAATTGATAATGAAATTGTAAACGATTTTCAGATACTGTTTATATTTCAACTTTTATTGAAATATCATTTTTGCTAAGAAATTTTTTCCATTCCCGGTTCCCGGGAATTCCCGGGAAATGAGATTTTTTATTCCCGTTTCCCGGGAAATCAATTTCCGGGAATATTGCAAACCCTATTTGCCAACACTTATTCCAGTAAAGCCGTGTCTAATTTTCAATTTGAAAACACCTTTCTATTGTGTTGGTCGTGCGCATTAGGCCTCTGCCAGGCTAAACGCGAAAAGCGGCGTGGCCAATTCGCCCGGCCGTAGGCTAATGTACAGCCGTAAGTAGAGCTGTGTAAAAGTATTCTACTACAACCTTGCGGTCGTGGCTTTGCACACAACCCTCCTATGATTTTTTCTCACTCACTTTTCTCAGAGATGGCTGAACGGATTTTCATAAAATTAATTGCAAATGCGCCATAGGTTGCTATTGAATTTCATTGTAATCGGATTTTTAGTTAAGAGGTTATGTATCAAAATGTAAAAATCACGAAACATCAATATCTCAAAGACCATACAACCGATTTCAATAAAACTGGTTTCAAATGATAGGGCTGTCTCCAAAACCCTTAACTTTTGAATTTCGTTATGATTGAACATATGGTTCAAAAGTTATGTGAAGAAAAGTTATCCTGAGGTTTTTTAAACTCACTCAATTTTCTCAGAGATGGCTGAACCGATTTTCACAAAATTAGCATGTATAGGTGTATATGTTTGTGTGTGGGTGTTTACGTGTGTATGTGCACCTTTTTTCGCACTCACTTTTCTCAGAGATGGTATGACCGAACCGATTTCAATGAAATTAATTGCAAATGAAAGGTCTAGTTGCCCTGTAAGACCCTATTGAATTTTATTTCAATCTGATTTCAAGTTTAGAGATCAATAGCTCAGAAACTACACAACTGATTTAAACAAAATTGGTTTCAAATGAACGGGGTACCTTAAAAACCCCTAACTGTTGGATTTTTAAGAAGATTGAACATGTGGTTCAGAAGTTATGGAAAGAAACGTGTTCTGGAGACTATTTAATCTCACTCATGTTTATAAGAGATGGCTGGACCGATTTTTATAAAATCAGTGTCATATGGAAGGTCTTATTGCCCCATAAGACCCTAATGATTTTTTTTTACAAACGGATTATTACGTTGCCTGTTATGTTTAAAAATGTGAAATCCAGCTATGAAAAGAAACATATTCCGAAGACAACTTGGACTCACTCACTTTTCTCAGAGATGGTTGACCCGATTTCCACAGAATTAGTATCAAATGAAAGGTCTAGCTGCCTCATAACACCCTATTGAATTTTGCTGTAATCAGACTGTAACCTGGTCTGTAATGTATCGAAATGTTAAAATCACGAAACTTAATTATCTTAGAAACTACACAACCGATTTGAACAATATTGATATCAGATGAACGGGCTAGTTAAGGGTTAACTGATGAATTATGATTGAACACGTGGTTTCAAAGCTTGGCTGCCCTATACGTTACCTTTTTATTTGATTGTTATCAAACTTAAGCAATCGTTATGTTTTAATTTGTAAAACAACGAAAGTCTATTATCTCAAGTATTACACGACTTATTTGAACATAACTAGTGTCATACAAACGAGTCATCTCTCAAACTTACATTTTTGACGTTGACTAACGTCTATATCGAAGTTAGGCCCCTGAATTTGAAAATCTAGTAATTCAACCAGGGAAAACCAGAGAAAAGTGGTCAGGTTTTGAGCGCTCATTTTGCAGTCATCTATAATCAGGTTTTCGAGGTTTTGGCATCAATCGATCAGAAATTCTTTTACGGTTAAATTTATGTAACAAAAACAAACTATTGTTTGAGATACACTATTGAAAAATTGGTAATTAATATCGATTGTCTAAATCATACCGCGCAGCCAATCACTACCTCTCTTCCCAAGCACAGTCGACACTAACGGATACAATCGATCTGACTTCGTTGTTATTGTTGTTGTCACTTTCTGTTTTCGATGTTTATGCTGTTGCTAGCGGAAAAAAACCTTGCAAATATGCATCTTTTTGTTAGTGTTAATTTTACGACAGCGGCCGGCGCCCCATCATTCTCATTCCAAAACCGCACCAGTGACATGCGGACGCTAGGTGATAGCAGCTGAAAGGAGGAAATACAAAAGAGTACCGCTCATCTCGTGCCGGTTTCTCCCGTTATGCTGGTGGCTGTTGATAATAAATAGCTACTGCAAATTACTAAAATGGCTGGAATTCTGGACAGACTAACCAAAAAACAACAATATAATCGACAACTGGCACCTTTTGGTGCCTCGAAATTTTGGTACAGAAGCGGCTAATTGAATTTTCTGTTTTACCAAATGCTGCTGATAGCGGAAAAAACCTTACAAAAATGCATGTTTGTGTTGGTGTTAATATTACGACAGCGGCCGGCGCAGCTTTCAAGAAACATTTGTCTCTACCATTCCATCATCTATGTAGCCCCTCCTTCTTTGTAATTATCTGACGAAGCCTTGGTATAAAACGTATCGTTCGAACATTTCACCACATCAGTTTCATTATTAAACCGTACCGGATACATACGGACGCTCGGTGTTAGCAGCTAAAAGGAGGAAAAACAAAATAGTACCGGTCATCTCGTGCCGGTTTCACCCGTAATGCTGGTGGCCACTGCAAAATACTAAAATGGCTGGAATTCTGGACGGAAACCAGTAAACAAGAAATCGGCAACTGGCACCTTTTGGTGCCTCGCAGTTTTATAATAGAAGCGGTTAGTTGAATTATATGTTTTACAATTGCTGCTGCTAGCGGAAAAAAACCTTGCAAAAATGCATGTTTGTGTTGATGGTAATTTCACGACAGCGCTAGGTGTTAGCAGCTGAAAGGAGGAAAGACAAAATAGTACCGGTCATCTCGTGCCGGTTCCACCCGTTATGCTGGTGGCTGTTGGTAATAAATGGCTACTGCAAAATACTAAAATGGCTGGAATTCTGGACGGACTAACCAGTAAACGAGAATATTCGGCAACCTTTTGGTGCCTCGAAATTTTGTTACAGAAGTTTTGAAAAAGAAGCGTTGCAATTCCCTCTACTATTTGGTTCAATGGAATATAAGAATACGGTAGTCAACGTCATGCGGTCGTGTCTTGAATACCACCCTCCTACTATTTTCTGTATGGACTTCCTCACTGCGACCAGAATCGTAGATCTATTGTGAGATATGCCCGGATGTCTGCTGTATCCCGCACTTCTGTATGTGTGTATGTGTGTGTGTGTATGTGCAACTTTTTTTGAAGTAGAATACTTCTCTAAGGAAGTTCGGCTACATAGGGATGTGAAATGAAAATCTAAAACCGAAAATAGTGAAAAATATGTCCAATCTCAAATGCTAATAAATCGGTTAGTATTCGATGGATTTCCTTCGTTCTTGCAGCAATAGATTGGAAAATCTTCTAAGATTCTTCCCAAAATAAGATAATTGTAATTTTATTATTCACACTATTGTACTATTGAAAATAGTCAAGCCTTGTCAAAACGAAAAATTCGACCTCTGATTGGTCATTATATGATTGCTTCCCAAGCACGGTCGACAGAATCATATACCTTGCAATTGAAAACATGCTATTTGGCCTATATAAGAGTCTGTTTCAGCCGAAGCCGCTCATAATAGTATAGCGATAACAGCAGTCGTCCTTTCTTAGCAGCAGCACTAGCCCTGTGGTTGGTCATCACGTCTCAGGAGCAGCGCGGTTCTTCTCAGCGTCTGTCGCCAGAGTACCATTATTCCCCCCGTGTTGGGGCAGCATGAAGATCGCCATCAGGAAATCCAATTTTGAAAATCAAAATGCCTTTTTCAAGGCAAATAAACAAGTCATTGAAAGTTAATAATTTTTGACAACGCAAGCAAGCATTCTGTGTTGGATCCTAGCAATTTAAATCTGTCACACCCGTCTAATTTACTGAATGTGAAATAGCTTCCACAGTGCATGTTGTCGGTGTATCTTAATTCCCCCACTGTTGAGGCAGCTCAAAGATTTCGATCAGCAACCGATTTTGAACCGCAAAATGCCTTTTTCAAGGCAAATAAACAAATAATTGAAGGTTGATAATTTTCTGGCATCAACACAAGCGGACATTCTGTGCGGGATGCAATAAAATTCTGTTGTAGTTGTCTAATTTTTACTTTATTTAGTAAACCCCCCACGGTAGGGGCAGCGCAAAGGCTGCGATCAGCATAACCGACTTTGAATAATAAACTGCCCTGTTAGAACGCATTCACAAAAGCAGTTAGTTCGACTATGCAGAGCTAATATAAAGTCGATTCAATCAATCAGCATGAACAGAATTTCGTCGTCTCCCAGCTGCCAAGTTGCAACATGACGCAACACGCAACAACGAGCAAACGAAATCGCTTGATGTTACAAACCGCAATAAGATGCGGGTTAAATCCGATGCGTGTGTGAGAGAACCATCGGTGTTTATTCGCTGGATACAAAAATCAAATGCGAATTGTGGACTAATTCGTCTGAAGCACATTGCAAAATGGTAAAACTGAACAGAAGGGCGTGGCCTATTTCGTAGCACCCTTCGGCTATAAAAGAGTGTTTCTGGGAAAACTAGCTACATTCATTAGTCGGAAGGTGAGCTGGATGGACCGTCCGGGTTGCGCCTGTGGCTGCCTTCAAATTAAACAAATCACTTGCCCTGTGGTTGGTCACCACGTCTCAGGCCTCTGCCTGGCTGAACGCCAACGCGAGCGATCGGGCGTGATTTTTGCCGTACATCAGCCGGCACTTCCTCTAATGGAAAAGTTGGACCATTTTGTTCAGAAGAATATTACTGTCGGTAATATTACAGAGCTGCGATTGCATTATATCCGATATGGAATTGAACAATTGTTCTTTTGAGGACAAATAAAACACTTAATTTGAAGAGTTAATAGTTTTGGGTACCAGTAGCAGTATGGTACAGCCTCAACGGTAGGTGCAGCCGGTACTTCCATGAGGCGGATGTTATAAGGAAGTAAATGGAAGCGGCATTTGCAAAACAGTTCGGGTGTGCTTAGACGCGCGTCATTTTTCGTTGTTTATATTACTTTCCATATGAAACGACGCGCTTTCGTACGATAGCGGCGGTATTAGCGGTAGATGCATTTGCCAATAGGGTTTGCAATCCCGGGGTTCCCGGATCCCGGGAACAGAAATATTGATTCCCGGGATCCCGGGATTCCCGAGCACTTCAAAAAATTTCGCAAGATTCAATATAATTTCCCATACAATTTTGCAATAAAATTTTATATACTATCAAAACACGGAACTAACGTCGATAAAGTGTATAGCACCTTTAAAAGGGGCATTATACGAAGTAAATATTTTTTTGAAATGACGGTCAATATTTACTTGCCGAGTACTATTAATTTATTTGCTTCGTTTATTTGTCGAAAATATTTGCTGTCTTATGCAGTAAACGAAAAATTAGGCAAATATTTGCTTCGTCCAATCTCATTCTTTGACAGTTAGTTCACTACTGCGCGAATAGTGATTTCTTTCTTTGCCATTGATAAAAATTAAATTAAATCGATTAAGAAAATTTGAAACCCGTGAATCAATGCGACCAGAAATAAAAAATTTATTAATAACTCAGTCAGCGTAATTTGGGTCGTGGCCGCGATTTCACACGAAAAATCATCTTTGAGATTAATTACGTATACATTCAAATGCTCTGAAACTAACTTATTTAGAGTCATATTGAACAGATTATTAATTATTCTATCATTTCCTTCCAGTTTGTCTCGGTCTTTCAAAGAAAACTACCGAGAGGCTAAATAACGTTCTAGTTGAACAATCAAAATTCTTACATGGTATCCTACTCTCTAATCAATGGTAATACCAATTACAAAAGGGTTTGTTACGCCAATGAAAACTAGATTGATTATGCAGTTTATTTTTTAAAAATAATTCGCATCGTGTAATGGCACAGTAAATATGTTTGATAAAAATTAGCGAAGAGGCTCTGATATAAACTTGAATAAGTTTTGTTTTGTAATTCGTTTTTCATTCGAATTGATAATGAAATTGTAAACGATTTTCAGATACTGTTTATATTTCAACTTTTATTGAAATATCATTTTTGCTAAGAAATTTTTTCCATTCCCGGTTCCCGGGAATTCCCGGGAAATGAGATTTTTTATTCCCGTTTCCCGGGAAATCAATTTCCGGGAATATTGCAAACCCTATTTGCCAACACTTATTCCAGTAAAGCCGTGTCTAATTTTCAATTTGAAAACACCTTTCTATTGTGTTGGTCGTGCGCATTAGGCCTCTGCCAGGCTAAACGCGAAAAGCGGCGTGGCCAATTCGCCCGGCCGTAGGCTAATGTACAGCCGTAAGTAGAGCTGTGTAAAAGTATTCTACTACAACCTTGCGGTCGTGGCTTTGCACACAACCCTCCTATGATTTTTTCTCACTCACTTTTCTCAGAGATGGCTGAACGGATTTTCATAAAATTAATTGCAAATGCGCCATAGGTTGCTATTGAATTTCATTGTAATCGGATTTTTAGTTAAGAGGTTATGTATCAAAATGTAAAAATCACGAAACATCAATATCTCAAAGACCATACAACCGATTTCAATAAAACTGGTTTCAAATGATAGGGCTGTCTCCAAAACCCTTAACTTTTGAATTTCGTTATGATTGAACATATGGTTCAAAAGTTATGTGAAGAAAAGTTATCCTGAGGTTTTTTAAACTCACTCAATTTTCTCAGAGATGGCTGAACCGATTTTCACAAAATTAGCATGTATAGGTGTATATGTTTGTGTGTGGGTGTTTACGTGTGTATGTGCACCTTTTTTCGCACTCACTTTTCTCAGAGATGGTATGACCGAACCGATTTCAATGAAATTAATTGCAAATGAAAGGTCTAGTTGCCCTGTAAGACCCTATTGAATTTTATTTCAATCTGATTTCAAGTTTAGAGATCAATAGCTCAGAAACTACACAACTGATTTAAACAAAATTGGTTTCAAATGAACGGGGTACCTTAAAAACCCCTAACTGTTGGATTTTTAAGAAGATTGAACATGTGGTTCAGAAGTTATGGAAAGAAACGTGTTCTGGAGACTATTTAATCTCACTCATGTTTATAAGAGATGGCTGGACCGATTTTTATAAAATCAGTGTCATATGGAAGGTCTTATTGCCCCATAAGACCCTAATGATTTTTTTTTACAAACGGATTATTACGTTGCCTGTTATGTTTAAAAATGTGAAATCCAGCTATGAAAAGAAACATATTCCGAAGACAACTTGGACTCACTCACTTTTCTCAGAGATGGTTGACCCGATTTCCACAGAATTAGTATCAAATGAAAGGTCTAGCTGCCTCATAACACCCTATTGAATTTTGCTGTAATCAGACTGTAACCTGGTCTGTAATGTATCGAAATGTTAAAATCACGAAACTTAATTATCTTAGAAACTACACAACCGATTTGAACAATATTGATATCAGATGAACGGGCTAGTTAAGGGTTAACTGATGAATTATGATTGAACACGTGGTTTCAAAGCTTGGCTGCCCTATACGTTACCTTTTTATTTGATTGTTATCAAACTTAAGCAATCGTTATGTTTTAATTTGTAAAACAACGAAAGTCTATTATCTCAAGTATTACACGACTTATTTGAACATAACTAGTGTCATACAAACGAGTCATCTCTCAAACTTACATTTTTGACGTTGACTAACGTCTATATCGAAGTTAGGCCCCTGAATTTGAAAATCTAGTAATTCAACCAGGGAAAACCAGAGAAAAGTGGTCAGGTTTTGAGCGCTCATTTTGCAGTCATCTATAATCAGGTTTTCGAGGTTTTGGCATCAATCGATCAGAAATTCTTTTACGGTTAAATTTATGTAACAAAAACAAACTATTGTTTGAGATACACTATTGAAAAATTGGTAATTAATATCGATTGTCTAAATCATACCGCGCAGCCAATCACTACCTCTCTTCCCAAGCACAGTCGACACTAACGGATACAATCGATCTGACTTCGTTGTTATTGTTGTTGTCACTTTCTGTTTTCGATGTTTATGCTGTTGCTAGCGGAAAAAAACCTTGCAAATATGCATCTTTTTGTTAGTGTTAATTTTACGACAGCGGCCGGCGCCCCATCATTCTCATTCCAAAACCGCACCAGTGACATGCGGACGCTAGGTGATAGCAGCTGAAAGGAGGAAATACAAAAGAGTACCGCTCATCTCGTGCCGGTTTCTCCCGTTATGCTGGTGGCTGTTGATAATAAATAGCTACTGCAAATTACTAAAATGGCTGGAATTCTGGACAGACTAACCAAAAAACAACAATATAATCGACAACTGGCACCTTTTGGTGCCTCGAAATTTTGGTACAGAAGCGGCTAATTGAATTTTCTGTTTTACCAAATGCTGCTGATAGCGGAAAAAACCTTACAAAAATGCATGTTTGTGTTGGTGTTAATATTACGACAGCGGCCGGCGCAGCTTTCAAGAAACATTTGTCTCTACCATTCCATCATCTATGTAGCCCCTCCTTCTTTGTAATTATCTGACGAAGCCTTGGTATAAAACGTATCGTTCGAACATTTCACCACATCAGTTTCATTATTAAACCGTACCGGATACATACGGACGCTCGGTGTTAGCAGCTAAAAGGAGGAAAAACAAAATAGTACCGGTCATCTCGTGCCGGTTTCACCCGTAATGCTGGTGGCCACTGCAAAATACTAAAATGGCTGGAATTCTGGACGGAAACCAGTAAACAAGAAATCGGCAACTGGCACCTTTTGGTGCCTCGCAGTTTTATAATAGAAGCGGTTAGTTGAATTATATGTTTTACAATTGCTGCTGCTAGCGGAAAAAAACCTTGCAAAAATGCATGTTTGTGTTGATGGTAATTTCACGACAGCGCTAGGTGTTAGCAGCTGAAAGGAGGAAAGACAAAATAGTACCGGTCATCTCGTGCCGGTTCCACCCGTTATGCTGGTGGCTGTTGGTAATAAATGGCTACTGCAAAATACTAAAATGGCTGGAATTCTGGACGGACTAACCAGTAAACGAGAATATTCGGCAACCTTTTGGTGCCTCGAAATTTTGTTACAGAAGTTTTGAAAAAGAAGCGTTGCAATTCCCTCTACTATTTGGTTCAATGGAATATAAGAATACGGTAGTCAACGTCATGCGGTCGTGTCTTGAATACCACCCTCCTACTATTTTCTGTATGGACTTCCTCACTGCGACCAGAATCGTAGATCTATTGTGAGATATGCCCGGATGTCTGCTGTATCCCGCACTTCTGTTAATAGCAATACCGCTATTGAGAAGTGGCATGCTTATTATTATTGTTCATCAGTGCTTGTGTGTAATGTGCTACACTTCCTTACACGCTTACTGTTCTACTATACCGATACTCGTTCCACTTGCCAAATATCACCAATTATAATTCCCTGGAGAAGTTTCCCGATACCTTCTCGTGATTAAATTGTTCGAAATTGAGAGTCATTTCTTTTATTTCGCTTTTTCTTAAGCACTCATATTACGTCAAATTTCATATTTTATACTTTAGTTACAACATCAATATTTTAAAACCCAAAGAGTGAATAAACCTTTATTGGATTTAAGCATTCATGTAAATCTATTTTTACAAATATAAGTTTGAATGAGAAAGGCTGAGTCTGACCGCTGGGTGGATTAATTTAGGTTTTTATTTGTGTAATAAAAGCCGTATATGAATTGTTTTGTAAAGTTTGTGCAAAAAAAAAAACTAGCTGAAGAATGGATTCGAAACCAGATTATGTTTCCTATTACTGTTACATTAACGGTTTGGTTAAAGAATTTCAGTTGCCGGTAAGCCATGGAAATAATGTTGTTAAAATGGATTTTTAAATTCAACTCACCGTCCAAAATTATAGTGTTTCATTATGTCTAAGCTCGATTTCAAATCAAATAAATGGTATAAACACAATTTAAGAGCAAAGTATTTTTTTTTTCACTTATATTTTCTCTAAGGTGGTTACTACACTGCATTGATTCTAATTTTCGAGTTGAAGACTACCCATCAGCTTCAGCACAAACTGATTTGGCCTTTGGCCTGGCCGTCCCTATCGGTGTAGTTCTGATCGTCCGGAAGCGTTTTGTAGTCAAACTTGATATAGGTCTTATTGTCTATTATTTTACGCACCCTGTATCTTATACTCCAAAGTCTTTTGTACATTCTACGCATTGTACTTTGAGTTATTCTTCTACATGCTACTTAAAGAAATTGTGTTCTACTTTTCTTTTCATAATGGTAAGCACTTAAACAGTTAACAAACTTATCCAGGTACTTCCAAAGCTCCATGCGCACAGTGGGACGGATTCAAAAAAAGGCGGACATTAGCTTTTACGGAGAAACTATTAGTTTTATGATACTGATGTCTTCACAAAAGTTTCATAATTCTTTGAGTATTTTTATGCTGCAATGTAATATTTGAGATTAAGGGGGTATGTGTTAAGATCTCGAATATTTTTTTTTTGTTTCGAATTAAAATTCAAATTCTTTTATGAAATGTGAAATATTAAGTTGTTTGGAGAATTTTTGTCGAAGAAAAAAAAATTCTATCTGTTAAGGGAAAAAAGTTATTGACCTTCTAATTAATGACCCCCTTAAAATCATTTTTTTTACTTCAACTTTTCTAATTCAATTTTTACATAAAAATGATGATCTAGAAAAATGAGAATATTGTAAAAATACATCTTTTGCAACCAGAAGTGTAGTTCTATCTATTTTGGTTACTGATTTATTGCGGATTTTAACTTATTTTTAGGCAATCTTTAAGGGGGTTTATTTTGAAAGTGCGCAAGTATGCGCAGCCAATCTCAGTGACCTCCAATAGTGTGGTTAAATACCTTTCATTCCATATACGTATCGCGATGGAACCTTGTGGAACTTTTGAGATAATTGCGAAATCAAATTGATATTTGTAATTTTTTATAGTAAGAATGACAAGAGTAATGGTATAAACAAAAGCAAATTTTATTTATAACAGTATATAGTGATACTATAATAAACCTAAGCTCGTGTCAGACTCATCACTGTCGTCGCTGGAGGAATGAATAATTTTTCTCGGAATGTTTGGTTCAATTAACATCTCTAGAGCATCTTTACTGAAAGGTATTTTCTGCCGTTTGGTGGTTTTGCGAACTGAGGAAATCAAAGGGTCAGACGATACCAGCAGTCGAACAAAAATATCTTGGTTCGTAAATATTCTGTAAAAAACTAATTGATTGCAAAAAGAACGTTATATATCACTTACACTTATATTTATACCTAGAACATTTTCTTGCGCGGTATTCCCGAAACATTTTAATGTCTTTGTTTCGGCATTCCGGCGGTTTCGGCGGTTCTTCGGACAAAGTACCAATAGGTAGCACTGAAGCTTCGATGATATCTGGGCCATGAATTAAAATGCGATGAACACTCGCTGGCATTTTGTACCATCCGTAAATATTAACATAAAGCAAAGCAGTGTCCATTGAATATTTTTTTATTAGTTCAGTATTGATTTCAAAACCCGATGAAATTACAGATAAAATCGTGGCAAATCTTTCAATTATTTCTACGTTCAAACCCGTTATTGATGCTGTTGTTTTTGAATTCGAAAAGAAACGTCTTGCCGTATTTCCATCGTTAGATGTACCTGAGCCTTGTTTTGGTACATCGATGAGCAATCCCTTAACATCCCTAAAAGCATCTTGGATTTTTATTTTGCGCGCAGAAACACTATTCTTTTCGTGTGGTTTCCTAGCTTGCCAACACCTAACATCCAATCGGTAAGCAACATGTAAGAGACATTCCATTAACCTAAAAAAAATTAACATTCGTTACATGAAATAGATTAACAAAGTTGATGTATTAGTAATGATAACTACCGAATATGAGCATGCAGAGGAGATAAGCCGAGTTTGTACATTTCAGTGTTTGCAATTTTCTTTTTAATTTTAGCAATATTATTGAATTCCTTAGGGCTTGCACCACACACGAAACATTTCTGGCACGAAACGTTCGATAGTCCACTACAGACTTAACCGTCGATCATAGTGCATACCATGCCATGGCTTATGGAAACATTGGCGCCAAAAGAATTTTGGGTCTTCGTAGGCATCAAAATCTTGATTTGGTCATCTATGTCACGTTTTTCACGAATTATGAGGTCCTTTGTCTCTTTAGTAAATTGCATTCTAATTGGCCGACAGAATCTTGTTGAGGATGGACGATTGTTCTGCCATATTATTTTTGAAGGGCAATGCTTCACACGTATCTGAATTGGTACTACAGACGTTATGAATATAGAGCTATCATCCAAACTATTATCGGTGTGTCGCTGTTTATAATTGGAATGGCCCGAAGATCCATCGAACCCCCACTTGCAAATGAGCTCCAAATCCAAGAGTTCCGATTTCGAAAATGTTGCCAGGACTTCATCTTGTACCAAAATAAGTTGCATGGCAGTATGGTCTAACAACGCCTGTAGTTTCACTTCGGCCGTAGACTCAGAAACGCTAATGTAATGTTTCGAGGGTAGGCATTTTTCCCGTGCTTTCATAAGAGCTGTATACGACGGGTAAATT
Organism: Wyeomyia smithii; assembly: GCF_029784165.1. Classification (NCBI taxonomy): domain Eukaryota; kingdom Metazoa; phylum Arthropoda; class Insecta; order Diptera; family Culicidae; genus Wyeomyia; species Wyeomyia smithii. The sequence goes on along the minus strand of NC_073696.1, from coordinate 277,085,668 downwards.
TGCGGAACATTGCACAGTTTATCGTTTTCCCACATTCTAATCCACAGGCTCTTGGAAAAATTACCCTCTACGTAGCTTCCACGTTAGAAAGCTTTCTAGCAGGCTTTACAGCTAACGAACGAGATGTTTTCCAAGCATTGCGTATGCGTTTAGAACGCGTTGGAGTCGTTTGCATTGCTTCCGAAAGAAGTTAAGCTGCACCTTCTTTACCCTCACTTCGGGCAACCATTTGAGCAGCAAACGAAATTTCAGAGGAACTTTTATCTGTTCTCAGACTAGCGACTCGTCTTCTTTGCTACGATCTGTCAAATTGGCGAAATCTTTCTTCACGCGCTGTTTTGTTTTGATACTTGATAAATATTTTTTAGCTAATGACCCAGGAAATACGCACTGTGTAAGCCACGAGCTGTTTTTTTCCTTAAGCCGCTCAATATGCCTTCCAGACGCCTGCCATTTTGTTTGCAGTTTCACACAAAATACACGAATATTTCGATGAATTTCGTGCTTAAACTTCCCCAACTCCAGATTCCTACTCACGTACTCCAGAACACGCCTTTTCCTGTCTTACAATACTAAATTCCCTTCTTTATTCCATACACTTAACAATTCCGATTGTTGTAGTCTCCAACAAATAAAAGACTAGTTGTAGCTTTAACGTCTATATTCTTTGGAGGTTGGAACAAATATGAATAGAGAAAATTGTGCTGTCAACCAGCTTAATAATTCACAGGCTTCTTAGTTAAAAGTCTTCGAGTGTAATTGCTATTGAACATCTCCCCCTTAAAAGAGATCGTAGGATCCGAGCCATGCCGGAAGCCTTCGGTTACGAACGGGTTGATTGGAGCACTGCGGATTGATGCCTTCAACAACGACTTCTGGTGCTAGAACCTTTTCTTGGTCCAATGTTGGTTCGGCAGGGTGCAATACTTCAGGCAATTGTTTAATTGGGTGTGCTACTTCTGGCAGCATTTCAGGCGGTTGTTGAGTTTCTTTGGAATCAGGATCGGCAGTTTCATCCGAACATGGAGTACACAGATTTTGCATTCCAAATTCCTCAAGCAGCACGGTCCATGGTAAATTTGATTCAGTAGCTTCACTAATGGATTCTAGATGACGCTGTCGTAGCTGATTCGTATGAGAACGGATGAGACGACCGGTGTCCAGAAGTACAGCATACATGACGGAGCCTTTTCTCTCAATCACCTTGCCAGGAACCCATGAGGTTTGATTGTGATGATGAACCTCTGCGTACACTAAATCATCAGCGGAGAACTCTCTCTTGACGGTACCATGGCGTTGATTGAACTGATTATTCTGCTTACTGTTTACAGCTGGTGTGCTTGATTTTCGGGGCTTAAGAAGATCCAGTGTAGTAGTGAGGGGTCTACCTAGAAAAAGTTCTGCAGGTGACTTATGATCACGAGCACTTCGATTGGGTGTGGACCGGTAAACGGAAAGGAAAGTTTTAAGATGTCGGAAAGTTGCTGGATTTCCTCCCTCTCGTAACTTCTTGAGTCCTCTTTTCAAAGTGTCCACAAAGCGCTCAGCCTGTCCATTAGACTGTGGATGGTAGGGCGCAATTGTTAAGTGGGTGATTCCAGCTTCATCACAGAATTGCTTGAATCGGGCGCTAACAAATTGCGAGCCATTATCCGAAACCAGAATTTTTGGATAGTCGAATCTTGAAAAAATCTCGTCTAGCATTTCCAACGTTTTCGTTGTGTTTGTGCTCCGAGTGCGGTAGATTTCTGACCATTTTGAATATGCGTCAATTACCAGAAAGTAGTAGTATCCATTAATCGGGCCAGCATAATCGATATGGACTCGTTCCCACGGCTTCGATGGAATGGGCCACGACTCCAGGTCCGTCTTGCGTGGTGATTTAGCAGCTTCAGCACAGGGTCTGCAGCATCGAACATATTTTTCGACGGCATCATCGATGTTAGGCCAGTACACGAAACTTCTTGCTAGGGATTTCATTCGCTCCATCCCCGGATGGCCTCGATGTAGTTGCTGAAGAATGCGTTTGCGAAAGCGGTTTGGCACAACAACTCTATCGCCGAGCATGATGCAACCTTGGACGATCAGCAGACTGTCTCGGCGGATAAAGAATTTTTGGACAACTGGATCATTAATTGCTTTGGAATGATTGGGCCGTCCTTCATTGATATGGAACACCACCGACTGGAGAACAGGATCTTTCGATGTTTCAGTAGCGATCATTTCAGACGTCACAGGTAGACTTGAAGTAGAATCACTGAGAACGGTGTTGACATCGGCTTCCATTTGGACAGAAGCAATGACATACTCTTCATCAGTTGTTGAATGGCATTTCATTAGTCGTGAAAGGAGGTCAGCGTGTCCAAAGTCTTCAGTGCGCACAAACTGGATGTCAAAATCGTACAGCATTAACGTAAGCGCCCAGCGTTGAAGCCGGTTAGCCGTGTATACCGGAATTTCTTTTTTGCTCCCGAACACCTTAAGAAGTGGTTGGTGATCAGTCTGCAAGGTAAACTTCCGGCCGAAAACCATCTTATGAAACCGTGTTACAGCAAAAACCAGTGCCAAAGCTTCTTTTTCTATCTGGCCGTAATTTTGCTCCGCAGGAGTTAGAGATCTTGAAATGTGCGAAATAGCCTTCACTGATCTATTCGGAAAACGATGCATAATAACAGCGCCCAAGCCATTTTTGGATGCATCACCTGCGACGATGATTTCTTTGTTCGGGTCAAAATGTGTCAGCAACAAGTCGGAAGTGAGCAGCATTTTGAACTTGTCGAACGACTTCTGACAGTTCGCAGTCCATTCCCATTTCACGTTTTGTTTCAGTAAATAATCCATAGGTGCTCTTAGCTCTTTCATCTGCTTGACAAAACGCCCATAATAATGTATAGCTCCAAGATACGATCGAAGCTGTGATACGTTGGTTGGAGCTGGCATTTGCGAAATTGCGGTTGTCTTCGCGGGATCAGGTCGTAAGCCGTCTTTGTCGATGATATGGCCTAGGAACTTAATTTGTGATAGACCAAATCGACATTTTTCGATCTTCAGATGAAAACCGTACGTTTTGATCCGCTCCAGGACCTCATGAAGGCTTCGATTGTGTTCTTCTTTTGTCTTACCAGAAATCATGATATCGTCTAGATACGGTTTTACTCCAGGAATACTAGCGACCATACTGTCAATAATCCTTTGGAAGGCACCAGGAGCGGACTTGATTCCAGGCGGCAGACGGTTGTATTTGAACAGTCCTCGATGAGTGTTTATCGTCAGATACTTTTGTGATTCCTCTTCAATCTCGACTTGCAGGTACGCATCAGAAAAATCGAGTTGGGAGAAATAACGGCAGCCAGCTAGATCAGCAAAAATATCATCTGGATGTGGTAGCGGATGGGCATCTGATTCTAGCGCATTGTAGAATAGTCGCCACAGATACGGACGGAAACGTTGTCTGACTTACGGACCATTACTATTGGAGTTGCCCAGTCGGAAAACTTCACTGGTGAGATAATTCCCTTGTCCTGAAGACGTTGAAGTTCGGCATCCACCTTGGGAAGAGCAGCATATGCAACTGGTCTCTTGGGACAGTACACGGGACAGACGTTGGGCTTCAGGTAGAGTTTAACTTTTGCCTTGGTACACCGGCCAAGTGTGCTCTGGAACACTTCCGGGAACTTCGTACGCAGCTTTTGCTCAATGTCTTCCGGCTTCTGATGCACAGCATTGACCAGTGAGTTGAAAGGAATCGACCATAGATGGAATAGATCGATTGTTTCAATTCCAAGGACATTCAAATCCGGGCTTGATGACACATAGACAATGCCAGCTTTTGTCACGCTTCGGATGGTTATGTCTGCAAGGAACTCACCAGCCATGTTAATCTTGTCTCCGGAAGCGCTGATGGCGGTTATGTCAGTTTCTCTGATGGCTGGTTTGCCTATCGCCTCCCAGGTCTGCGTAGAAATAATGGTGATATCAGAAGCGCAATCTAACTGAAGGACAGCTTCTTTGCCATTGATTCCAACAGTAACGTATTTCCTCTTCCCTTGAAGATCGATGCGTTTCACTGAAATTCCTTTGGACTTCACAAATGCCTTGTACTTTTGTTTTTCGAACTTCTTTGCTGGCTTTGATTTTGATTCAGCGGATGAGCAGTAACCTTCTTTATGCCCTTTTCGTTTGCACTTGTTGCAATTGTGGTCTTGATAGGAACATTCCTTTACGAAATGTAAATCACCGCAAAACCAGCACGGAGATTTCGGTTGTTTTTCCTTAGCAGGCTTGGTGGAAACAGCGTTGACGACGGATTTTTCCGGAACGGGCTTCTCTACCAACTTGGTGTCCTGCTTTAGATTGTTGAAGGTTAGCTTTGTGCCATCTGCTGGCGGAGCATGCTCTTCAGCTTCCAATTTGCCGATCAATCGAGTTCGGATGTCTGCATCGCGGGGAGATTGTAGACCGCAAACAAAACGTAGCGCCTTGAATTGGTCATCGGTGAGCTTGGTGAGTTGGAATGCTTCGCAATGCTTGTTCACAGAGGCAGCATAACTTGAAAAATCGTCTGCTTCGTTTTTAGTATACTGAAGACAACGGTAACGATCGTTGAACAGCGAGGTTTGATGACCAAAAAGTTTCTTAAGTTTCTTCACCGTTTCGTCCAGGCCAAAATCGCGGGGATGTCTTGGCAGGATACTATTTACGTATCGCTCGTGGAGCTGGGTGCCGATTTTTCTTAAGAGTAGCCTCACCTTCGCTGGATCGTCTAGATTCTTGCCGTCGACCTTGAAGACATCTTCGTAGCGAGCAAACCACGCGTCGAAGAACACTCCACCGTCAGGATCGTAGTAAAAATCTTCAATTCCCGTGGCCAACGATTCGATTATCTTCTCGCTTCCCGGTTGGCTGGCTTGACCGGTTCGCTTGAGGAGTTGAATCTGCTCTTGTTGGTTGACTACCAGTTCGGTTAGTCGGAGAATCGCGTTTTTCAAATCCTGGTCGGACATCTTGCAAGAGTCTTGAAGCAGCTTAAAATTGTCCTCGTCGCCAAGAATTGTTGTAGTCTCCAACAAATAAAAGACTAGTTGTAGCTTTAACGTCTATATTCTTTTGAGGTTGGAACGAATATGAATAGAGAAAATTGTGCTGTCAACCAGCCTAATAATTCACAGGCTTCTTAGTTAAAAGTCTTCGAGTGTAATTGCTATGGAACACCGATCGAACTGGATTAAACATGTTTTCGTTTTCACTGTAACCACAACACACAGCACTGAATGTAAACAAATTGAAAAAATGAATGCGGTAAAACTATGCATGTACCTAGTTGAAATGCAACGCTTACTTAGATGCACACGATATCATGCTCCAAACAGACATCCATAACACAATATCATTATGGTACAGTATTCTTGTGTGAGTTAACATAACATAAACTGCTTTACAAATCAACAGATTTTTTTTGCAGTTTTCTCAAAAGTTCCACAAGGTTCCATCGCGATACGTATATGGAATGAAAGGTATTTAACCACACTATTGGAGGTCACTGAGATTGGCTGCGCATACTTGCGCACTTTCAAAATAAACCCCCTTAAAGATTGCCTAAAAATAAGTTAAAATCCGCAATAAAACAGTAACCAAAATAGATAGAACTACACTTCTGGTTGCAAAAGATGTATTTTTACAATATTCTTATTTTTCTAGAACATAATTTTTATGTAAAAATTGAATTAGAAAAGTCGAAGTAAAAAAACTGATTTTAGGGGGTCATTAATTAGAAGGTCAATAACTTTTTTTCCTTAACAGATAGAATTTTTTTTTCTTCGACAAAAATTCTCCAAATAACTCAATATTCCACATTTCATAAAAGAATTTGAATTTCAATTCGAAACAAAAAAAATTATTCGAGATCTTAACACATACCCCCTTAATCTCAAATATTACATTGCAGCATAAAAATACTCAAAGAATTGTGAAACTTTTGTGAAGACATCAGTATCATAAAACTAATAGTTTCTCCGTAAAATCTAATGTCCGCCTTTTTTTGAATCCGTCCCACTGTGATGCGGTCAGAAATGACTAAACCTACCTTCACACATACTCTACGGTTAGTCAAATATGACTTAAATAACTCAAGTAACACCTGCAACATCAAGTTATAAACAAGCTATAAATCAGTGCGTCTTGAACTGTCCTACAGATCAGACGTTTTTTCGGTTGCTTGTGGACTGGTCTTTGACTGCCTATAGCTTCAAAGTTTGTGTTTTGTCAGTGTGTCTTTTAAAGACTACCTGAAAGTTATTTCCCATCAGTCTTTCTCAAGACTACCTACTTTTGAATTTAACATTTGTTCTAACTTTTTTGTATCACCTGAAATGGCTGGACGGAAAAAGAAACCTCGCATCGCTGCGGGGATGAAAAAAGAGGCATCTCTTTCTGACACATCGAGTGTCTGTAGTGACAATCCTTTTGATATTTTGCCTGAGCAAGAAGCTGGTGAAATGGAAGTTACCAATAATGAAACTATACAAAATATAAAATCTTTAAAAAAGGAGAAAGTTCCACCTATTGTGGTAACTATTTCTTCTGAATTTAATATATTCAAAAAGGAACTTTCAACGTTTGTTTCTGACGTTAAAGTTACCTATCAAATTGGCCGTAGAGGTGAATGCCGCTTATTAGCCGACTCAGTAAAGGGTCGTGATCGTCTTGTTCAGTATTTAACTGACAAGATGTACAAATTTTTTACATATGACACCAAGAACGCCAAGCCGTTCAAGGTTGTCTTGAAAGGTCTCACCAACGATCAAACCGTTGATGAGATCAAACTTACTTTAACAGAATTACTTGGCTTAGCCCCTACTCAAGTAATTCTAATGAAACAAAAATCACGAGGCGAAAACAGTCAGAGAACTGGAATTTCCCTTGTTGATTATTCAATTCATTTTAACCGCAATGAGGTTAACAACTTAAAATTTTTTGAAAAAGCACATGCTTTGTATAATGTGCGTGTAAAGTGGGAAACTTATAGGAAGTATGGTGGAGGTGAAAAGCATATCACCCAATGCCGTACTTGCCAACGTTATGGCCATGGATCCAAATTCTGTAACATGGACCAAAAATGTCTTAATTGTGGAGACTCTTCTCACAAAAAGGACACATGTCCTGTGAAAGAGAGTAAAAATTTTCGCTGTGCGAATTGTAACGGCAACCATATGTCAAATTTTTATCAATGCCCAGTCCGTTTAGCAATTGTTAAGGCAAGGCAAGGTAAACAAAATTCAATTTCTCAATTAAAACCAACTTCAAAACAAAATTCTCCAAGCGTACCAGTGACGCATAGTTTACCTACTCCTTTGCATACCCGTTTAACTTATGCACAGGTTACAGGTAGTTCGAACATTATACCACCTAGTGTTGGTAGTTGGGAAATGACCGTTAATATGGGTAAGCAAAACACGCTAGAAAATAATTGTACACCTATTACTCCAGCTAATATTGCTGCCGAAAATATTTTTTCTAATGTCAACTGCCTGGGGCCTATTACGGCAGGTAAACTTTCTTTTTTGCAACAGGCAATGTTCGATCTTATGAACGCTATGTTGCAGGCAAAATCAATGTTTGAAGCCATTCAAATAGGCACAAATTTTACTATTAAAATTGTTTCTAATTTAAAATTTAGCAATGATTTTAAATAAAACAATTAAAATATTAAATTGGAATGCTCGCTCATTGAAGGCCAATGAGAATGAGCTTTTTAATTTTTTAACAGTAAATAATGTGCATATTGCAATTATTACTGAAACATTTTTGAAACCTAACATAAAATTAAAATATGATCCCAATTACGTGGTTCATAGATATGATAGGATTCAGGGTTCCGGCGGTGGAGTTGCAATTGTTATTCATCGCCGAATCAAACATCGTGCTCTTCCCCATCTTGAGACGAAAGTTATTGAGACTTTGGGAATTGAAGTTCAAACTGAACTTGGGATTTTATTTATTGCCGCAGCATATTTACCATTTCAATGCACACGCGAGCTCAAAAATTATTTTAAAGGTGATTTACAAAAACTCACCAGAAATCGTTCGAAATTTTTCATAATCGGCGATTTTAACGCTAATTTTATTCAATGATTGTTCTTCAGGATACTATTCTATTTTGTCTCCGAATAGTCCTACATGCTTTTCTTCTGTAAGAAACCCCTCAACAATTGATTTGGTGCTGACAGATCAAAGTCATGTATGTAGTGATTTGATCACACATGCTGACTTTGATTCTGACCATCTTCCAATAACTTTTTCTTTATCACATGAATCAGTTTTAAACCCTATGAGCTCTGTTTTTAATTATAACAAAGCTAATTGGGAAAGATACAAAAATTATATTGAGAGAAATTTCAATAATGAGCTTGATTTGCAAAACGAAGTGAATATTGATTCCGCTTTGGAAGCATTAAAATGTGCAATTGTTGATGCCAGGAATTATTCTGTTCCAAAGGCTCAAGTGAAATTTGATTCACCAATAATTGACGAAAATCTTCAACTTCTAATTCGTTTGAAAAATGTCCGCAGACGTCAATATCAACGTTCTCGTGACCCTGTTTTTAAAACTATTTATAAAGATTTACAGAAAGAGATTAAACATAGATTTACTCTTCTGAGAAATCAAAATTTTGAGACTAAAGTTGAAAAATTGAAACCATATTCAAAACCATTTTGGAAGCTGTCGAAGATTCTTAAGAAACCTTCAAAGCCTATTCCAGTTTTAAAAGATGGTGAACGTTTTCTTGTATCCAATGAACAAAAGGCTCAAAGACTTGCTCAGCAGTTTGAGAGTGTTCATAACTCAAATTTGAATTTTGTGAGTCCAATTGAAAATGAAGTCACACGTCAATTTGATTTAATTTCTTCCCAGAATTTTTTACCTGCAGAAATAATTGAAACTAACTTGAATGAGATTAAATCAATTATTAAAAATTTCAAAAATATGAAAGCTCCTGGTGACGATGGAATCTTTAATATACTAATCAAACATCTCCCTGAGAGCACAATGGAATTTTTAGTGAAAATTTTCAATTGCTGCTTCAAAATTGCATATTTTCCCAAATTATGGAAAAATGCAAAAATTACTCCCATTTTAAAACCGGATAAGAACCCAGCTGAAGTTTCAAGTTATCGACCAATCAGTTTGCTTTCTTCAATAAGTAAACTGTTTGAGAGAGTTATTCTTAACAGAATGATGTCACACATCAACGAAAATTCAATTTTTGCAAATGAACAGTTTGGATTTCGCCATGGGCATTCCACAACTCATCAATTGCTCAGAGTTACTAATATGATACGAGCTAACAAATCTGAAGGTTATTCCACTGGAGCTGCTCTTTTAGACGTTGAAAAAGCATTCGACAGTGTTTGGCATAAAGGTTTGATTGCGAAATTGCAAACTTTTAATTTTCCAATTTTCCTAATCAAAATTTTAAAAAATTATCTTACTGATCGAACTCTGCAGGTTGTCTATCAGAATTCAAAATCTGATAGATTTCCTGTCAGAGCAGGTGTACCTCAAGGTTCAGTCTTGGGTCCAGTCCTGTACAACATATTCACTTCAGATCTTCCTGATTTGCCTCCAGGATGCACAAAGTCATTGCTCTGCGATGACACAAGCATTTCCGTAAAAGGAAAAAGTCTTCGTGTCATATGCAGTCGATTGCAGAAAAGTTTAGATATTTTTTCTTCCTACTTGCAAAAGTGGAAAATCTCTCCCAATGCTTCTAAAACTCAAATGATAATTTTTCCGCATAAGCCTAGGGCTTCTTTCCTCAAGCCAAACAATAATCACGTTGTCAAGATGAATGGGGTTATTTTAAGTTGGTCCGACAAGGTTAAGTACTTGGGACTAATTTATGATAAAAAACTTATTTTCAAAGAGCACATTGAGAGTATACAAGCCAAGTGCATCAAATATACGAGATGTTTATATCCTCTCATTAACAGGAATTCTAAACTTTGTTTAAAGAACAAACTTTTGATTTACAAACAAATTTTTAGACCAGCAATGATTTATGCTGTACCGATCTGGTCAAGTTGCTGTTCAACAAGGAAGAAAACGCTCCAAAGGATTCAGAATAAAATCCTGAAAATGATTTTGAAGCGTCCTCCTTGGTTTGGTACACTCGAATTACATAGACTTACTAGTGTTGAACCATTAGAAGCTATGTCAAATAAAATTATTAACAATTTTCGACAAAAATCGTTGCAATCCTCAATTGCTACGATAAGCTCTCTTTATAGCCAATAAGTTAGCAATTAAGTTAGTTGTAAGTTTACTTCGCCTTTTCTGACAAGTAGGTTTAAATCCCTACGAATGATAAGTCCTAATTGCGAAAGCAAACAAATCCTAACAATCAAAATTACAAATTTTCTAACAGTGTTGAGAAGTCACCATTTGTGATTGGACACACATACTCATTATTTACTAATATTTATCATAAATACTTAAGCTACTAACAAATCCCCCCTTAAAAAAAAAAAAAAACAAGCTATAAATAAATTGCAGAAAAAAAATTAAGTTTCAATCCACTCGTATTGATGTTATACACTAAAGTCGCTTTTTACGCGGGGGATACGTGCCGCGCAAAAAAACCGCGTAAATTCCGGGATCCGCGTAAAAAAACGCGTAAATTCCGGAATCCGCGTAAAAAAACGCGTAAATTCCGGAATCCGCGTAAAAAAACCGCGTAAAAAGCAACCTTAGTGTATATCAGAATTACAGCTTGAAGTTGTATATACATTATGAATTGTTGTTTAAACTGATTTGTAACAAGATCATAACCAATTTTTTTTTGAGTATATATTACTATAGACGGACAACGGAAGCAAATATCATGAAATCAGTTGTAAATTTGTTTGATGGTGTGAACTATTTATTCTTCAAAAATATCATTATTGATTTCAAGTACTTTTATAAAAGTTGTGTGAACAATTCGTTTAAAGTAAAATATATCCGGACTACTTCGTGATTAGGGCGAAACTAGATAGGAAAACAAGCAAGGACTCGCCCTTATCACGAAGTAGTCCGGATATGTTTTGAACGGCTAATAAACGGCTGGAAAATGCGTACCATCGGTGCCAAGTGCACCTACAGGAATAAAATAGACCCCACACGTGGTCCTTAGCCTCTTATCCAGCCACTCCTATCCCAACCCCCACGCGGTGCCAGCTGGGGGCTCTTTTGAGTTTCCAAGCGTCTGTCCTCCATGTTAGGAGCGGCTCACAGTGGCGTCTGTACTCCAGGTTAGAGGCCGGTTACCGTTCTCGTGCCAACGTGGAACTCTAAAAAGTGTTGCGAGACAGGGGGTTAGTGCGCAGGCCTTACAAGCCGCCACCCTAAAACGCTCATAAGTAATGAACGAGGACGTGGAACTGCCGATCTCCCAATTTCCAAGGGAGTACTCGAGTGGTCTCCGAAGTATTGAAATCCCGCAGGTTCGACGTCGTACCAGAGCTGCGGCAACACACATGAGCTGGGGACAGCTTTTATAGTGATGGGCGAGATGCGGAAACGGATGATTGGGTGGTGGCCAATCAGCCCTCGAATGTGCAGGTTGAGAATCAAGGGCCGGTTCTTCAACATAAGCATCATGAACGTGCACAGCCCTCACCTCAGAAGTACCGAAGACGACAAGGATAAATTTTAGGCGCAGTTGGAACGTGAGTACGACACATCGTCATCGGGGATTTCAACGCTCAGGTCGGTCAGGAGGAGGAATACAAACCGGTGATTGGAGGGTTCAGCGCGCACCAGCTGACCAACGAAATGGGCCTGAGACTCATCGACTTTGCCGCCTCCATAGCCTACTTCCAGCACAACCTCCTACACAAGTACACCTGGAGGTCACCAAATCGGACATAAACACAAATCGACCACGTTCTGATTGATTGTCGGCACTTCTCAGACATCATCGAGGAGCGCTAACGTCGACTCGGACCACTACCTGGTGATGGTTAAGATGCGCCCAAAACTCTTCGTTGTTAACAATATACGGTACCGACACCCGCTCCGGTTAGATCTCGCGCGACTGGAGCAACCTAATGCGCTCTCGCTCGAAGCTGCGCTGCCGGAAGAGGACCAGCTCGAGTAAGGCCCTCTCGAGGACTGTTGGAAAACAATTGAAACAGCCATCAACAGCGTAGCGGAGAACGTCATCGGGCATGTGGGACAAACCCAACGAAAGGAGTGGTTCGACAACGAATGTAGGAGGATGGATGAAGAGAATGCTACGCGGGCGGCTAACATGCGCAGTGCCACTCGTCAGAAAGTGGAAAAACACAGACAGAAGAAGATGCAGCGAGCCCAAATCTTCCGGGAGAAGAAGCGCCGCCCGGATGAACAGGAGTTTGCAGAGCTGGAACAGCTGCATCATTTCCAGGAAACGCGAAAGTTTCATCAGAAGCTCAACACATCACGCAGGCTCTGTGCCGCGAGCCGAAATGTGCCGGGCTAAAAATGGTAGTATTCTGACGGACGACCGTGAGGTGACCGACCGGAAGCAGAACTTTGACGAACACCCGAATGGCGCCCAGGCAGGAGACCATGGCGGTGGAGAAAGCGATCCCGACAAACATAGAAGACGTGCCAGCCCCAACGATAGGCGAAGTTAAAGATGCCATCAAGCAGCTGAAAAACAATAAATCGGCTGGGAAGGATGGGCCCGGAGAAGCTGGCCACCCGTTTGCTCCGGCTGATTGCAAGAATTGGGGATCCTATAGAAATGCTGTGAACACAAAACCCCCACGCATCACCTATTCATCGACTTCAAAGCCGCGTATGACACTTTCGACTGAAAAAAGCTATGGAAGGTCATGGACGAAAATGGCTTTGGAGGAAATTGATTAGACTGATAAAGGCTACGGTGGATTGGACGCAGTGCTGTGTGCGGATTTCGGGTGGATTGTCGGGTCCATTTGAATCCCCCAGGGGCTTCGACAGGGTGATAGTCTCTCCTGCCTGCTATTCAACATTGCGCTACAGGGTGTAATGACTCGAGCGGACATCAACACGCGAGGTACGATTTTCAACAAATCCAGTCAATTCGTTTGCTTCGCTGATGATAGGGACATTGTCGGCAGAACAACTGCGGCGGTGGCAGAATAGTATACCAGACTAAAACTGGAAGCAGCGAGGATTAGGTTGCACAAAAATACGTCTAAAACGAAATATATGCTAGCCGGCGGAACCGAAGCCGACCGAGAACGCCTAGGCAGTAGCATTACGATCGACGGCGATGAGTTCGAGGTAGTCGATGAGTTTGTCTATCTTGGCTCATTGGTTACTGAGGACAATGATACCAGTCGAGAGATCAGCGGAAGTCGTGCCTACTATGGGCTCCACAAGCAATTGCGGTCGAACAGACTGAGCCCCCGTACGAAGTGTAACCTGTACAAAACGCTCATAAGACCGGTTGTTCTCTATGGGCATGAAACGTGAACAATACCCGAGGAGGGCCTGCGAGTGCTCGGAGTTTTCGAACGACGAGTACTAAGGACGATCTTTGGCGGCGTGCAGGAGAACGGAATATGGAGGCGAAGAACGAATCATTAGCTGGTGCAACTCTACGGTGAATCCAGTATTCAGAAGGTGGCTAAAGCTGGACGGATACGCTGGGCAGGACATGTTGCAAGAATGCCGGACAACTACCCTGCGAATATGGTATTTGCTTAGAATCAGGTAGGAAGAGACGACCAGGGGTGCAGCGGAAAAGATGGGTAGACCAGGTAGAGCTAGATCTGGCAGAGAGTATACGGTGTCCCAGAGAAATTGGAGAGCGGCAGCCAATAACCGAGTGAGTTGGAGAAACTTTGGAAATCAGGCCATGTGATTATGACGGAATGCCAAACAAATAAATAATAATATATGAAGCGGCGAGATTGGGGTTCAACATTACCTTTGCCAAAACAAAGTACATGGTGGCTGGCAGGGAGCGTGTGAGTTCCGGTGGTGTTGATGGCAAACGATTTGAAGTGGTTGATGAATTCGTTTATCTTGGTACGCTTGTGACATGTGACAACGATATGAGTCGCGAAGTAAAACGACGAGTTGCGCCTGCGAATAGGGCTTTCTATGGACTACGTAGCCAGCTAAGGTCTCGTAGTTTGCAAACTCGCACCAAACTAGCGCTGTATATGACGCTGATCCTCCCGGTTGCCCTCTACAGGCATTAAGCATGGACGCTGAAGGAGGCTGATCGACGAGTGCTCGGAGTATTTGAGCGTTAAGTTGTGCGATCGGTACTTGGCGCTAAATTGGAAGATGAAGTGTGGTGCAGACGCTTGAATCACGAGTTGCAGCAGGTATACAAACATACTGATATAGTGAAGGTAATCTACAGCGGGCTTCAGTGGGCTGGACATGTGACCAGAATGCCTGATGCGAGAGCCGCCAAAACTATATTTAGCAGAGAACCAGGAAGAGGTCGGCCTCGCACTCGGTGGATGTGCGAGGTGGAAAAAGATGCACGATCTATTGGTGTACGAGGTGACTGAAAAACGACTGCACAAGAAAGAAGAAGCTGGACATCTCTAATTCGTTCGGTCTTAAACGATCCGTCGTTGTGTCGTCGTAAAGAATTGAATAAATAGAGAAAAAATGAGCCTGACGAAAATTGCCGGGTCAGCTAGTAATCTAAATTTGTTCTGACAGTCAAGCTGCTGTCAAAGCACTTGGCTCTCACAATACATTTCGCAGTACAAAAACTTAGTATGTATTATGAATACCTACTGTTAATCTTCTATGGATCCCCAGATAATTGAACATTACTAGTATCGAATGGGCAGACGAGCTTGTTCGAAATGAGTTTGTGGATCCCGAGCTCTAGTTTCCTATTTTTTAGTCTTGAATAATGCAAAAGATCAGCGCCTGGGCTTCATTTGAGTATGACAGGCTGGGGATGAATTTTCATTCCAGCCGTCAAACAAAATTGAACAAAGCGTCTTCACAGGCGAGGGAAACGCGTGGTTTTTAGACGACCTACTTGTTACCTGATACCATAAAAGCTACATGCGAAACCTGGGGTGAAAAAACTGGGGTGATTTGATCACTCACCACTTTTTTGAATTTGTAAGAAGGAGCACCTCCTATTCAACGTTGGACTACAAAGTAACCCGCGAATGTTGGATATATTCTCACCTGTCAGCCGATGATTTTCTTTGTTTGTTTTTTGAGCAATTTCTTGTGAGTGAATCAAAAATCATTTTAAACTTTCTTAATATGCCGAAAATGCCTCGAAATTATGAGAAAATGGTGTATGCACAGTACACAGCCGAAACTGTGGCGAAAGCTATCGTTGCTGTGCTATATGCTATCGGTAATATTCCGGTAGAAGAATGGCTGTATTCGTTTTCAACACGGAATAAATCATCGCCAGCGATTCGCTAGTCTCAAAATATCCAACGTTCCAAAGCGGAAGCGAGCCACTACAGCGTCACTGTATATTTTGACAACCTGGAGGAGACGCTTGATGGTGTGCGTTAGTCACCTTTTCGACCGCTAGGTGCGTCACTTCTGATTTTGTTATACACGACATGCGAATAACAGTAACTTTTGACAATAATATTACCCTAATGGGTACACTGAAAAAAATGTACATTTTATTGTGAAGTGGACTCGGCCGAATATTTTATAATAATTCGCCCATGTATGAGGCAATCCATGGGTGGTGTACCACGGTTTGTACGTTTTTCGACCTCCGACAATATTTTGAATTGTAAAATGGCGACTTCCGGTGACTGTAAAACCGCCGAAAATGACCAAATAGCACCAAATATGGGTGTTTTTTTAACCAGAATGACGCTTAGAAGCCAGAAATCGTCTCCAAATGCCAGTTTGAAATCCAAGTAGCGACTTCCGGTTTCTGAAAAACAGCGGCAAATGACCAAATATGGGTATTTCCGCGATTGTTATGATGCACTGAAGCCACAAATCGACCTCAGACAACATTTCAATTGTAAGATGGCGACTTCCAGTGATTGGAAAAGAGACGAAAATGACCAAATACCACCTAATATGGATGTTTTTTTAACTAGAATGACGCTCAGAGGCCAGAAATTGTCTCTGAATACCATTTTGAAATCCAAGATGGCGACTTCCGGTTTCTGAGAAACAGCGAGATATGACCAAATACCATTCAATATGGGTACTTTAGGTGACTGGAAAACTGCCGAAAATGACCCAAAAACAACCAAATATGGGTGTTTCCTTAACCAGAATGATGCATGGAGCTAAAAATTGACCTCAGACACCATTTTGAATTGTAAGATGGCAACTTCTGGGTAACAGCCGAATACTCCTGCATATGAATATTTCCGTAATCGAAATAATGTATAGAAGCCAAGCATTGACCCTGGACACCATCTTGAATTCGAAGATGATCACTTTCAGTTTCTGGAAAATCACGGAAATAACTGAATATGAGTGTTTTCGGAATAGAGGTGATGTACTAAAGACAAAAGTCGAGGATGTTGTCATTCCGAAAAACCAATAATTTCAAACGATATAAACAAATCGCAAAAAATCAATGAATTTGGAATGTTGAAAATTATTGAATTAAACATAAAAATAGGCGGGACGAAGTTTGCCGGGTCAGATAGTAAATACATAAATATGCTGGTTAAAGCAGAGCTGCAAGTGATGAATACCAAGATTAGAACTCGAGAGCAAAAAATTCGGAGGGATAAAAAAAAACAAAAAAATACTTTCCAAACGAAGAAAACTAAACATTAAATAATAGTTTTTTCATAACAGTTGTTATCACTAATTCTGTTTGATTTTTTGAATATCTTTTATATATAATATAAAAAAGCTTTTAAACCAATTGCAACATTATTTGCATCCATACTGTTAAATTAATAGAACATTCAAGTGTTATCTAAGCTAAAAGTTGCACAACAACCATATACGACTATTGACAACCATTGTGCGGTTTCTCCTTCTATCTTTTCCACGAGGCAATTGAAATATTCATTTAATTGTACACTTCGTGGCCTGATTATTGAGCTTGAGCTTGACGGCAGCACATTTCGTAGTTGCTTCCCGTGATGGATCTGAGCTAGTGAAGTTACACAGGGAACCACGTATATAGCAACTTGGGATTAGTTTACCATTTACACGTCGTGGCCTGATTATTTCAATATTTCTTCTTCGTGCCTCGATAAGCTACATCTATTATGTTATACAACATACGCACGAAATCTGCAACATATTTTTTTCTGTGAAATTATGAAATTGAGTCAACTAAATCTAAAATTGAGTAAATTCAGTTTCGTGTGTGAGAATGTCACACGCTCACAGAAATTCAACAACAATGCACAGTGGTACAGTAAGGCAATGTAGGCGGACATGAGTTTTTCGATGCGATTTTGTGGTTTTAGAGTAAAATGTTTCTCTGAGCACTTGTTTCTTATATTTAGTCTATTTTTTATGTGCAAATGAAAATTAGGGTGGTCCTGAAATCGACTAAATAAAAAAAACTAACTATTTTATTTGCAGAAATAAATGTATACATTCATCGGCACATTTGTAGATCAACTAATTTCAAGCAAATTTTGGTATTTCTTCACAATACTTATACAATATTTGTTCTTTCAAATGATTCCAAAAAATATTATTTATGTTTGCCCTAAACGGAGAGATCAATATATCAAAAGGTCCTATTTTTAAAATAGAAATTGTGAAAACTCTTCATCTGTACAATATATCGACAATATTTTTTCGTCAAAATTGGCGTGTTTTTGATTAAAGTTACCGAAGAAAACTTTGTTTTTAAATTTGAATTGAAAAAATAGAGCGAAAAGACTGTTTTTGGAAACCAAATTTAATGTCTCCAAAAAAGCTTTTTTACAAAGTTACTTAGAATTAGTTGGTCTACAAGTTTGCCAGAGAATGTTTACAATTATTTATGCGAAAAAAAAAAACAAGTTAGTTTTTATTTCGTTGATTTTAGGACCACCCTAATTTTCATTCGCACATAAAAAGAGGACTATCTATAAGAAACAACTTTTTACAAAAACTATGGATTTAAACCGCAAACCATAATCGCAACGAAAAGCTTATGTCCGCTAAATTGCCTTACTGTACCACTGTGCAATGAGTTTAGTTACCTTTTCCACCACAAGAGGGGGTGTTCCCTGTCTGTCTTCACGGAAAAATATGGGAAATTCCAGAGTGAACTATATTGTTATTTTAAGATATTTGATGCCTCCTTCGCTCGATGGTCCCGTATGGTAACTATGCTAATTGTTTGGTTTCTATGAGCCGAAGTTGTTTTCGAATTCCAAGTTCTTCTGACGTGAAAGAGTGAATGGAATCTCAATTCCATTCACTCTTTCACGTTGAAGAAAACTGAGAAATGAAGGAATAATGTGCTGACTGATGTTAAAATGTGATAGGCTAGATAGGATTTTGATTATTTTTGTTAGCGAAACTAAAGAAAAAAACAATCTCTAGGGCAATAATACTGGAAGCTCTACAGTTACAAAAATCTTGCTTCAACATTATCTAACTAAATTTATGATGCAGCAAGAAATCATTTAATAGCAGAGGCAAATCACATAAACGCCTCTCTTTGCAAATTTTGACTTTTGCTATCAAAAAATGTTAGATTTAAAGTATAAAAAATCAACGGACATATAAAAATGCCCTCACTTCTTATACTTATTTTTAACTTTTGCTATCAAAGGAAAAGTTACTTATACATGGTACATTTTTTCTGCAATTTAACTATCTATAACATTGTCGATTACAGTATTTCAATAAAACATGTCATTTTTTCGGATATTATATTTTACACATTGACATTTTCGAATTATTTTTTCAGAATTGTGATTTTAAATAATCAATCAATATCATAGAATAAAAACTCATCATTATCATACAAATTCGCAGCTATATCGGAAACAATCGGTCCCGATCGATTCGCGAAGCGAAGGAACATGTATTGACTCTAGACACCTGCTGCTACTAAAATTGTAGAATATCTTGAGTTTAAAATGACAAAAAATAGTGTACACAACTCTTTGCAATGTATTGTACGAATAATTGACGTCTTCAAAAATTTATTCTATGAGTCGATGGTCACTTCGATTTCGACTCCTGGAGGTTTCACTGTAGTTACAAGATGTGCTAGACCACTCAGAGACATCGTACTCGGTAATGCTCGCTGGATCCATCAATGGGAATATGTTACCACCTTACGTAGTTTATGCTGCGCTTCATCGACATGGACAATGGGCGGTCGTTATATTATTATTATACTAAAACCGATTTTCGATTCATGGATATTTAAAACCTTTTTGTTCAGGATGATTTGATGGTGTTGTCTTCGATGATTGTTTTTTTTTTTGTTGCTGTCCCTTACCTCCGAAGCTCGAAGAATAGGAAATCCAGAGTCGTCGACGACAAGGTGGCATCTCATCTATCATATACAGTAGGCTTGGAACCCCACATTGGAGACTTGGAAAAAAACAATACAAGATACGCTCCAAAGCACGTTTTTCCTCTAAATTGCTAAACCAAGTCTTGGACAAAATCGAAACAAACAGTACTAACAACATGAAATCCGGATTCAGGGCTTGTGGCATAGGGTAATCGCTCCTAAATTCATCTCAGTATTTATATTCATCTCATCACGCCTATTTGATCAATGCATCGTCAAATTTTACCATATTTTTAATGTAAAACTTTAAATCACTTGACAAAATCGAGAAGCAAATAGATTTACTTTCAAAATTTGTAGAAATTTGATGGTAAATTGGACAAATGAGGTAAATAAGATGAATATAGGTGCACCTAGCTGTTGAGATAAATAACGGAGCGATTACCCTACATCCGCTGAATGGATTTTCATTTCTCAAAAAAAAAAAACTTAAATTGGAGCTGGTGAACAATGAACACCACATCTTTTATCGAAGCACGACCCGACCAAGACTGTCAAGATAGAAACGAACAGACGCACCACTAAGAATCTGCGATCCCAAAAGAAGCTGACAACAAACAGATCACACAAAAAAACATTCAGCAAGAAGATTGCGACATAAAACATTTAGTGGGCTATACATGGATAACCGACTAAATATGTTCCGAAAATTTGGAATGATGATGGCTCCTCATCTAAAATGTTTTAGTCTGTTTATTCTAGTGAAAACTTCATATTTCACTTCAAATTTATCAAACCAAAGAAGTGGTCATAGTCACCTCGGATCAAAAATTGATGGAACATTGTTTGAATTATGTAAAAAAATGACAAAATAATTATTAAACTTTTGACGTGGTGAGTTTTTTTTTTTTTTTTTTTTTTTTTAAGGGGGGATTTGTTAGTAGCTTAAGTATTTATGATAAATATTAGTAAATAATGAGTATGTGTGTCCAATCACAAATGGTGACTTCTCAACACTGTTAGAAATTTGTAATTTTAATTGTTAGGATTTGTTTGCTTTCGCAATTAGGACTTATCATTCGTAGGGATTTAAACCTACTTGTCAGAAAAGGGGAAGTAAACTTACAACTAACTTAATTGCTAACTTATTGGCTATAAAGAGAGCTTATCGTAGCAATTGAGGATTGCAACGATTTTTGTCGAAAATTGTTAATAATTTTATTTGACATAGCTTCTAATGGTTCAACACTAATAAGTCTATGTAATTCGAGTGTACCAAACCAAGGAGGACGCTTCAAAATCATTTTCAGAATTTTATTCTGAATCCTTTGGAGCGTTTTCTTCCTTGTTGAACAGCAACTTGATCAGATCGGTACAGCATAAAGCATTGCTGGTCTAAAAATTTGTTTGTAAATCAAAAGTTTGTTCTTTAAACAAAGTTTAGAATTCCTGTTAATGAGAGGATATAAACATCTCGTATATTTGATGCACTTGGCTTGTATACTCTCAATGTGCTCTTTGAAAATAAGTTTTTTATCATAAATTAGTCCCAAGTACTTAACCTTGTCGGACCAACTTAAAATAACCCCATTCATCTTGACAACGTGATTATTGTTTGGCTTGAGGAAAGAAGCCCTAGGCTTATGCGGAAAAATTATCATTTGAGTTTTAGAAGCATTGGGAGAGATTTTCCACTTTTGCAAGTAGGAAGAAAAAATATCTAAACTTTTCTGCAATCGACTGCATATGACACGAAGACTTTTTCCTTTTACGGAAATGCTTGTGTCATCGCAGAGCAATGACTTTGTGCATCCTGGAGGCAAATCAGGAAGATCTGAAGTGAATATGTTGTACAGGACTGGACCCAAGACTGAACCTTGAGGTACACCTGCTCTGACAGGAAATCTATCAGATTTTGAATTCTGATAGACAACCTGCAGAGTTCGATCAGTAAGATAATTTTTTAAAATTTTGATTAGGAAAATTGGAAAATTAAAAGTTTGCAATTTCGCAATTAAACCTTTATGCCAAACACTGTCGAATGCTTTTTCTATGTCTAAAAGAGCAGCTCCAGTGAAATAACCTTCAGATTTGTTAGCTCGTATCATATTAGTAACTCTGAGCAATTGATGAGTTGTGGAATGCCCATGGCGAAATCCAAACTGTTCATTTGCAAAAAATGAATTTTCGTTGATGTGTGACATCATTCTGTTAAGAATAATTCTCTCAAACAGTTCACTTATTGAAGAAAGCAAACTGATTGGTCGATAACTTGAAACTTCAGCTGGGTTCTTATCCGGTTTTAAAATGGGAGTAATTTTTGCATTTTTCCATAATTTGGGAAAATATGCAATTTTGAAGCAGCAATTGAAAATTTTCACTAAAAATTTCCATTGTGCTCTCAGGGAGATGTTTGATTAGTATATTAAAGATTCCATCGTCACCAGGTGCTTTCATATTTTTGAAATTTTTAATAATTGATTTAATCTCATTCAAGTTAGTTTCAATTATTTCTGCAGGTAAAAAATTCTGGGAAGAAATTAAATCAAATTGACGTGTGACTTCATTTTCAATTGGACTCACAAAATTCAAATTTGAGTTATGAACACTCTCAAACTGCTGAGCAAGTCTTTGAGCCTTTTGTTCATTGGATACAAGAAAACGTTCACCATCTTTTAAAACTGGAATAGGCTTTGAACTTTCGACAGCTTCCAAAATGGTTTTGAATATGGTTTCAATTTTTCAACTTTAGTCTCAAAATTTTGATTTCTCAGAAGAGTAAATCTATGTTTAATCTCTTTCTGTAAATCTTTATAAATAGTTTTGAAAACAGGGTCACGAGAACGTTGATATTGACGTCTGCGGACATTTTTCAAACGAATGAGAAGTTGAAGATTTTCGTCAATTATTGATGAATCAAATTTCACTTGAGCCTTTGGAACAGAATAATTCCTGGCATCAACAATTGCACATTTTAATGCTTCCAAAGCGGAATCAATATTCACTTCGTTTTGCAAATCAAGCTCATTATTGAAATTTCTCTCAA
This sequence comes from Wyeomyia smithii, assembly GCF_029784165.1. Lineage (NCBI taxonomy): Eukaryota > Metazoa > Arthropoda > Insecta > Diptera > Culicidae > Wyeomyia > Wyeomyia smithii. The sequence continues at coordinate 277,063,198 of NC_073696.1, read as the reverse complement.
TATGAGTTTTGTATCTTTCCCAATTAGCCTTGTTATAATTAAAAACAGAGCTCATAGGGTTTAAAACTGATTCATGTGATAAAGAAAAAGTTATTGGAAGATGGTCAGAATCAAAGTCAGCATGTGTGATCAAATCACTACATACATGACTTTGATCTGTTAGCACCAAATCAATTGTTGAAGGGTTTCTTACAGAAGAAAAGCATGTAGGACTATTCGGAGACAAAATAGAATAGTATCCTGAAGAACAATCATTGAATAAAATTTTGCCATTGGAATTACTTTGAGAATTATTCCATGAACGATGTTTAGCGTTAAAATCGCCGATTATGAAAAATTTCGAACGATTTCTGGTGAGTTTTTGTAAATCACCTTTAAAATAATTTTTGAGCTCGCGTGTGCATTGAAATGGTAAATATGCTGCGGCAATAAATAAAATCCCAAGTTCAGTTTGAACTTCAATTCCCAAAGTTTCAATAACTTTCGTCTCAAGATGGGGAAGAGCACGATGTTTGATTCGGCGATGAATAACAATTGCAACTCCACCGCCGGAACCCTGAATCCTATCATATCTATGAACCACGTAATTGGGATCATATTTTAATTTTATGTTAGGTTTCAAAAATGTTTCAGTAATAATTGCAATATGCACATTATTTACTGTTAAAAAATTAAAAAGCTCATTCTCATTGGCCTTCAATGAGCGAGCATTCCAATTTAATATTTTAATTGTTTTATTTAAAATCATTGCTAAATTTTAAATTAGAAACAATTTTAATAGTAAAATTTGTGCCTATTTGAATGGCTTCAAACATTGATTTTGCCTGCAACATGGCGTTCATAAGATCGAACATTGCCTGTTGCAAAAAAGAAAGTTTACCTGCCGTAATAGGCCCCAGGCAGTTGACATTAGAAAAAATATTTTCGGCAGCAATATTAGCTGGAGTAACAGGTGTACAATTATTTTCAAGCGTGTTTTGCTTATCCATATTAACGGTCATTTTCGAACTACCAACACTAGGTGGTATAATGTTCGAACTACCTGTAACCTGTGCATAAGATAAACGGGTATGCAAAGGAGTAGGTAAACTATGCGTCACTGGTACGCTTGGAGAATTTTGTTTTGAAGTTGGTTTTAATTGAGAAATTAAATTTTGTTTACCTTGCCTTGCCTTAACAATTGCTAAACGGACTGGGCATTGATAAAAATTTGACATATGGTTGCCGTTACAATTCGCATTCGAAAAATTTTACTCTCTTTCACAGGACATGTGTCCTTTCTGCGAGAAGAGTCTCCACAATTAGGACATTTTTGGTCCATGTTACAGAATTTGGAACCATGGCCATAACGTTAGCAAGTACGGCATTGGGTGATATGCTTTTCACCTCCGCCATACTTTCTATAAATTTCCCACTTTACACGCACATTATACAAAGCATGTGCTTTTTCAAAAAAATTTAAGTTGTTAACCTCATTGCGGTTAAAATGAATTAAATAATTAACAAGGGAAATTCCAGTTCTCTGACTGTTTTCGCCTCGTGATTTTTGTTTCATTAGAATTACTTGGGTAGGGGCTATGCCAAGTAATTCTGTTAAAGTAAGTTTGATCTCATCAACGGTTTGATCGTTGGTGAGACCTTTCAAGACAACCTTGAACGGCTTGGCGTTCTTGGTGTCATATGTAAAAAATTTGTACATCTTGTCAGTTAAATTCTGAACAAGACGATCACGACCCTCTACTGAGTCGGCTAATTAGCGACATTCACCTCTACGGCCAATTTAAAAGGTAACTTTAACGTCAGAAACAAACGTTGAAAGTTCCTTTTTGAATATATTAAATTCAGAAGAAATATTTACCACAATAGGTGGAACTTTCTCCTTTTTTAAAGATTTTCTATTTTGTATAGTTTCATTATTGGTAGCTTCCATTTCACCAGCTTCATGCTCAAGCAAAATATCAAAAGGATTGTCACTACAGACACTCGAAGTGTCAGAAAGAGATGCCTATCTTTTCCTCCCCGCAGCGATGCGAGGTTTCTTTTTCCGTCCAGCCATTTCAGGTGATACGAAAAAAGTTAAAACAAATGTTAAATTCAAAAGTAGGTAGTCTTGAGAAAGACTGATGGGAAATAACTTTCAGGTAGTCTTTAAAAGACACACTGACAAAACACAAACTTTGAAGCTATAGGCAGTCAAAGACCAGTCCACAAGCAACCGAAAAAACGTCTGATCTGTAGGACAGTTCAAGACGCACTGGCGTGGTGAGTGAATCTTGTTCAACGGATGCCATTACTTTAAAAATTATCAAAAATTATCTTATTCACTCTATCTTCAACATATTCAAGAAACATTCGAAACAGTGATCAAAGTCACCCCGATTTACAATACCTAAATTCAGAACTATATTTTTGTTTCTGTCATCATGAGTATTGTAGGCAATATTAGACCTTGTCCTTTTCATATATGTAGTTTGGCCATAAATTCCGAAATTGGGTTGTTTAGCTATTCACGGATTTCTGATTTTATATATCAGCCAAAAAAGTATAACGGATTTTTAAATGAAGAATAAAAGATCGCTCCAAATTTCGAGCAGTTCTTATTCGTAATTTTTGAAAATCACGTTTTGCTTAGAAAATAAAGAAGGAGAGAAATTTAAATAACGTTAACAACCATCAAGCTTGATTAGTAAGAGTCAAATACATGCACTTGTCACGTGCTCGAACAGTATGAGGTTTATCACATACTCTAACAAAAATGTTTTTCTCATTTTCGGAACTGTTATATATTGCGAAATATTGCCTTTATTCGATATTACAAAATATTTATCGTTGCATTTTCAGTCACTGTTTACCTATATCATAACTCCTTGACAGCCAATATCAAAATATATCCACCAATATCGTATAATATTACTGAAATAATTCTTTTATAAATAAAGTTGGGTAGCCCCTAGATCGATCTATTAAATCATTAAAAACCACAATTTGTAGTTGTTGGCCTATCAATATTGAAACATTATTTCTTGTATTCTCTTTTAGGTTTACAGTGAGAGAGTGCTGAACTTTGAACTTTTATCGTTTATCTACACTCATGCTTCGGTTCATTTGATTAGCACGGAAACAACAGAAGGTAATCAATTTATCGTTGCAACAAGAACGAATTATGTGAATACTGAATGAAAAAAAAAAACAAAGCTTCGAACGACGGATGATTCTTAAAAGCAATGCCTGCTAAGTTAAGGGAAACCTTAACTTAGCACAGAACTGTCATGTCAAGTCATCCTCGTATAGAAGGAAAAGCTTTCAAGTTGTACTCACCAAACTTTACATTGTTTGCGCAATATTGGAAGAGCTTCACACACTGCACACACTAGTTTTGGGACCACAACGCACACGTGTTCCTCAGCCGGAGGGCAACCCATCCGGAAGCACAGCTGATTGCAAACTGACTGCACCAAGCGGCAAACAGCGAAAAGCTCACCGATCGCGCGTCAGCTTTATTTAGCTTTGCGTCACTGAAAAACATGTAACATGTAACACCGAATTAGTAAATGCTGCACAAATGCACGACGAGAACGTTCTCTCGTTACATGCTTGTTGCTTATTCGCTTACCTGCGCTCGAGAACCGGAAAACCACCAATCAAATGGCAACCGGCTTGCGCGAAAGACACTGCATTCTGCTTCCTTCCGGACAGTTTTGTACATATGGCACGTGCCGATGGCAGATATTTATTTGTTTTTTTTTTCTTCTCTTCTCTTTATTGTTTTCCTATAGAAGAATGGACAATCGACGAAGACTGACGGTAGGATGAGTGGAGGAAGAGGAGGAGGGTTCAGTTGCATTTCGACAAATGCAGAAAGTCCTTTGCCCTTTCCGCTGCTAGAGAGGAGTGTGGCCTATGGAACATATCCGTGAGGGTGGTTCTCTGTCGAATCGGTCCGTTGTTGGCTAGGGCACAGCTGGACTTGGACAATAATGGTTCCGCCTACCAAATAGAAGAGCATGAAAAGGAAGGGATCTTAATTAGTATGCTTTTGCGCAGTGCTGGCGGGGGTCGATTTGGAAATGCATTCAGTTTGTGGATTGAATATTAAGTTTCGATGAATTTGAAAGCTTTCTCTGTCGTGTAAACTAGTGGAAATATCTTCTATGTAATGTTTGTATGGGTACCTTACGGGAAACTATCCTGCACATAAGATGACAAGCTTAGACGAAAACATAATTCAAGTGCATATGGTTTTTGGTTTGGTAATTACGATTTGATAACACTGGTAAACACAGGTTTTTCCCTAGTACTCAAACTGGCAAAAATGAAAGGTTATAACTTTTTAACCATTTCTGTGATTTTTGGTGCCCTTAGCAAAAATATTTTTTTAGAGACTTAAATGAGATTTCCCGTAACCCAACGAACCCGACGAGCACTTTCCTTTTGACGCATTTTTGCATACAGTAGGGGCACCAAAAATGGTAAAAAAATATCAATAATATCAAATATGTCGAGAAGCTCGAAAATCTCTTGAATGTTAAAATGTTGAAAACGCTGAATATCGAAAACGTCAATTTATAAAAAAACGTTAAAAATACCAAAAGAATGCATAAATGACAAAAAAAAAAAGATAAAAATGATTTGATCATTTTATCATTAAATTACTTGAAAAACGAAGAAAAAAAAAGAATTGCAAAAAAATCAAAAAATAAATGCAAAATTTCGAACCCAGGTCTTCAAAAGGAAAGAATGAAACAATTTCATACAAATTTGACTAGAAAAGTAAAAAGTTATTCTCTGTTTATAATTATTTATTCTTCAATTATGAATTCATTAGTTATTATTAGTTATATTATTATTATTGTTATTAGTTAGAGTTATTCTCTGTTTATAATTATTTATTCTTCAATTATGAATTTATTGTATCCCACCGTGTTAACAGTTGCAGTTCCGTTAAACAATTTCATATACGAGATGATAATTGAACCAAATTAACCTCGATTCGGTTTGATTGCCAAACCATGTCATTGTTCAATTAGGGCCAAAGTGCACTCGATTTATGCATATGAATCAGGTGTCGAAATCTTTATGACTGCCATGTCAAAAATATTCCCGTCTAAAAGCACTGAGAATTGATAATTGCGATTGGGCTGTCAATAATCCCGGTGATATCCACACTCTCAGCCGAGCAGAACCTTTCGACACATCTTCGATCTCTCTCGGCTGACGGATCACCGGATGACAGCCACACCAACTCACCAAAGACGACGGTTTCGGATTGCATGTCCTAAATTGCAACCGATTATTCTTGCTGATGCAGTTTTCATGTTATTTTTTGACCAGGTAAGTGAGAATCGGTAAGCTGCATAATTAAATAAATTATTGTGCGGATATAAGCTGACAGCAGCTGTGCGGAAACTGACATTTACCGTCTCGTGTCTAAAATGCTCTGCATAAATTATTCCTTCTTCTTACACCCCCCCTTGAAAATTCGACGTCCCGGGCCTGGAGCTGATTTGCACTCTTCCACAACAACAATTGACTTTCCGGGGTTTTCCGTTTTTCATTCGAGCCAAAAAACCGACCCAGGGAAGTAGGTACATTCGCCACTTATTAGAACTGGCAGGGTCGTGATCCGTCCGTCGGTTACCCTTCCACGCGCGGTTTCTGGCTTCCATCGGATTCGGTGATGTTGTTTGGATACACACAGCTCTTACCTCTTTTTCTCTCTCTCTCGCTCGCTTCACCGATAAGTGTTGTGTGATAAAACATTCAGGAAAATGTCACTTGTCGTAAAGGGTTGCATTTCCGCCGTCTCCAATGTCGACGTGGGTTGATTCGGATTGGTCCTTCTGCTTGGAACTAAAATCAGTTTCATCAAATTTAGCATCGAACTGAATCCGTCAACCAAAGTAGGCTGAGCTCTAACATTTTCAAGCAATTTGTTTACGTCTTTTTCGCAAAGTTTGTGTTGTCACTTTTAATTCTGAACGCTATTTATCGAGTTTAATATAGAAATTAGCTGCAAAGAAGGGTAAGTCATGTTTGCAAGCAATTTCATAGAGCATAACAATGCTACCTCGTATAAGGTGGGATACCGCCGATTAATAATTCACTCGCGCTGGCTGTGTGAAGAACGGTTCCCCATCAATCAAAACATACATTTATTTTGTTGCAGCATTTCCCGACTAGTCTGCGTGGAGACATCTAATCATTGTGAATTCCTTCCCCAGCAAAAAAAAACCGGTAAGATCTTCCGCATTCCCATCATAATTGTAATGTTTATCCAGTTTTCAGAGCCAGCAGACCATGAGAGTGCAGCGGGATAGACTCTTGTTTTTCAACGTCAAACTCTTGTCCCTCTCGTTAAATACCAGACGTAGGTAGTGATACCTTTCGTATTTACGCCAGGATGGCTGGGCAAAAAGGGTGAAATGCCCTACATTGGTGCGACCTTCGAGAGAGGCGCGCACCTTGAAGTCTCAAGCTTGATAGAGTGTTGTTTTTTTTCTGTGTTACGGCTGTGATTTATTCGGTGCGTTTTAAAACCGAGGGGTTGCCTGAATGAAAAAGGATCCTTCTTGATTCTATTTCTGTTTTTTGTTAATTTTACGTTTGACGTAGGTTTCGAGTTACAAACCCGTTTCCCGCTGTTGCGCTTAGGGAAGGGCGTAAAATAGGGGTCTCAAATATAACCAGAGCACATATTGTTCAAGTTCGAACCAATTTGATGTTTTGTGATCAAAGCTGCCAAGTTTACGAGAATTTTTACTTTTTAAACAGCTCAACCAACACAATGTCATCGAGCAATTATGGCGCTTACGATCCGGAGAACCAAAGCGATAAGCAGTTTGATTTTGGCGAACAATCAATCAGAAGGGGATTCATTCGCAAAGTGTATGCATTTTTAACGGTGGGCGATCATCATCAATTCTAACCTCTAATTATTAATCAATTTTAATCTTCACAGACACAACTGAGCGTAACACTCGGCTTCATAGCACTGTTTCTGTATCATTCGCCCACGAAGCTGTGGGCCCAACAGCATCCACAAATGTTGTGGATTGCTTTGGGTGTGATGTTTGTTACCCTACTATCCATGGCATGCTGTAGCAGTGTACGTCGAAAGGCTCCAATGAATTTTATATTTTTAAGTCTGTTTACGTGTGCGGAATCTTTTCTGCTTGGTATTACCACTGCTAGGTTTAGTTCACAAGAGGTAAGAATAACTAGGAGAGTTTTTCCTTTTATAATTTGAACCTGTGTATTCCAGGTACTACTTGCTGTGGGCATCACCGCTGCTGTCTGTCTGGGGCTGACGTTGTTCGCCTTTCAAACCAAATGGGATTTTACCGTTATGGGAGGAATTTTGTTCGTGGCCATTATTATTTTGCTACTATTCGGTCTCATTGCTATCTTTTTTCCTGGAAAAACTATCACTATTGTTTATGCCAGTCTTGGCGCACTGCTGTTTAGTGTTTACTTAGTTTATGACACTCAGCTCATGATGGGCGGCGAGCACAAGTACAGTATTAGCCCGGAAGAGTATGTTTTTGCCGCTCTAAGCCTTTACCTGGATATTATTAACCTTTTTGTGTATATTCTTTCCCTAATTGGAGCCGCTCGTGACTGAGTCACTTGAGAAGTATGGAACTAGATTCAAGTTCTGTTGATGCAATGTATTGTTAAAAAACAGTCAATTAAAATAAAGAAATGAAAATGAGTTGGTTTCTATATTAAAAAAAAATTTTTTCCTTCAAGACATCAGGATGGTAATTCTCAGTCGGATGCTGGAGTGCTTTGCTCAATGCTGATTTGTCCTTAAAGTAATATGTTTTGTGAGATATGTTTTTTTTTGCATTCGGTTTGTCTTCTTTCAGTTTCTAGCTCAACAACTGTTTAAACAATAAATTGTAATTTATTATCGTACGATTATAGTATTTTTACGTTTTCTAGTCTAGTCTAACCTAGTCTACACTAACCCAGCCAGTACTTGAAAAGATCCTGGAAAATGATATCCTCCATTTTAAAAAAATGGTTTCCATACATTTTTCTTGTCAGCGGCCAGGCCTACTGTGTAGCGCAATATAATACAATATAATCTAAGAACGGGGACAATCCGTACCAACCGATTCGTATGCAAGAAGTAATATAATTCGGTGGGAGTGACAAAGCTAAGAAAGTATACTCCTTTGTTGACCAACCTGCTGGAATGGAACATAGGTATTTCCTCCTTGTGTTCAGGTTTCGAAACCAAAGATATAGCACCTTTACTCGCTTTAACTGTTACGGTTTGAACTTGAGTACTCACTCTAGTGTTAGCATTTTGGTTATGGTTATAGCGCCATTACTCGCTCTCTTGAAGGAATATTGATTACTAAATAAGAATTAAGATAATGTTTCTTGTTATTGAAAAAGGAAGAACTGTCATCAAAAATATAGACATAAAAACTTTAAGTCCCCTTCAGCCGTCCCCTTTAGCGGCTAGGCATTCCACACACAGCCCCTCACTTGTCAACGCAAAGCCTTAACAAAAAACAATTAAAGTAAGAATACTTAGCTTTCACTTAAAACCAAATTTGTCCTCTAGGGTCTTATCTAGAACATCAATCCGAAACTTCTCCTGGCTCATTTCCACACTAAATCTGGATCTTCACACTAAATCTGGGTTTTAAAATCACTTTTGGCACTCACAACACAAATGACTAAACAAATCAATTTGTTCACTGTCGATATTTAGTCGTTTTGTCTTCCAGAATTTATTTTTTCTTAAAAAACGTAAACGCAAAAATAAAGACCCGATTCTGGTTTCATTACGTTCTTGACCAAAAGTACATGTTGTGTCAAATTGTTTGTAGTCATATTCTAGCGTCAGCACGTATCAATCAAATTATGTTGGCTCACACTGCGTTTCGCATCTACCGAGTTTCCGGAAATCGATAAACATTTGATTGCGAGCAGGAAAAGTTCAGAAAAACGTCTGCCATTCGAATCCCAAAATATTACTTTCTTCACACTGTCAACATTTTAAAAAAAAAAAATCTGTTAAAAATATGGTGGCGTTTAAAACAAGGCTCAAATTTTTGCAAAAGCTTCGTAGTTTATTAAAAAAATAAAAAAATTTACGCATTCTGGTGGACGCGGAGCTAATTTTTTCACTGTACTGCTGCGAGAATGGAAGAAATCTGTTGAAAACTGCTTAGCGTTTGAAATTAGACAATTTTCGTGACGCTCTCGATGTTGAGATTTTCGTTTTACACCCTCTCGCAGGAGTCTTTCGAGAGACGTAGGTCTACGCCAAAAATCAATGTTATGCAAAAACATACTTAATAGACGAGACTGTGGCAAAACCAACGGATAAATTCTGGCTTTAAGTACCCAGAATTGCTCTTCATGCCACTGAAGAAGATATTTCTGAGCTCGTCAAAAAATGCGTGGGAACTCAACAGTTTGTCGATATTCGGAGTAGGAAAGAGTTCAAGAATAAAGCACTTGATCCATCTGTATGGCCGAAAGGGATTTTCTTCAGGGAATTTGAGAACTCGAAAGCTGAGCAGAATTTTTTATGGACCTGCAAAAAATCCACGAATCAATGTTGGGACCCCGCGGATGGTCATATCGTCTTCTGCAATCGATGCAGTTTTAATGCAACATTGGAAGAAAGTATCCACCAAGAACAACCGACAGCCTGCTGTCATCATAGGATGTGTCAATATAAAATGCGCCCGTCTTCGCTAGGCTATTCGTTGTGTCTCAGATATCTTATGCCTGCTGCACACTTACAATGAAAAAATTAAAGTCGCTTACGATATCTGTTCCAAACGGAATTCCTGCCAGTTGTAGGAGCTCAGTAAAACAATACTTGTTTTTTTTTCCTGTGTGGACTCATTACTGCGACCAGCGATTAGATCTATTGTGATATTGCCCAGGTGTTTTCTGTACTCCGCACTTCATATTATTGGCACACTGAACCAAGAATTCACTTATTCGTTATTGGAAACGTCACATAACATTACTTTTTTCATAATCTAATTCATGTTATATGTACACGATAAACTACATGTGTAAAACAGATGAAATTTGTTAGAACGCAGGAATACTTTTTATCTGGCAACCTGATAGCTTTTATGTGAATACGCTTGATGTGCGTGGACAGATAATAGTTATGTGATTTTCAGATGTAAAAAATCCCTACACATGGGTGGAGGACTTGACGGTGATTCGTCAAGCGTATTTCCAAACACAAAGCTTAATTAGAAAAATTATATTATAAATAACATTATAATAGTAACATAATCGTAACAATTTATTGAGATCAACACAAAAATTGCAATTCGCTTGTTTTTTTTCTTTTTTTTTTGATTACGCTTGACTTATCACACCGCCGGTTTTAATTTCGCATGACCCAACAAAACTAAATACTGGCGGGGTCTGTAGGGCTTAATCGAGGTTTGTACTAACCCTAAAACCACTAGCAAAACCTCGTGACTAACGTCCATCCATTGCACTCATATAATGTAGCATTACTAACCCTTCCCACTTCTCTGACAACTACTACTACTATTACCCTCATTATTATTATTTTTCTATATATACATGTGTGTATGCATATTAGGTTGGGGAAAAATGATCGATTTTCCAGAACCAAGTTTTTTTTGGTTCCTTTTGGGGTCCCAAACAACCCTCAACTTACCAGAAGTCGATTGGTTTTGTCTCCGCTTGGCGCATTGCATTTCAAATTTGTATGAAAATTTATATGGGAAAACCTACTTTTTTGCATTCACCTTTCTAGAGAGTTCAATAATGCTCTAATAATGCACTACATTATGTTAAAGTGTAGTATTTTAGATGCCCAACAACTTTGCAGAAGACACTGAAGAGCTAGAATGTCCCTAAAAAGAGCTATAGTTGTTTAAAGTTGAGTATGTCGATTTAAATGCAGAAAATCTTGTTTTCTGCCAACATTACCAATGTACCGGCGTCAGTAGGATTCCCATCAGAAGTAACCTGTCGTAACCAGTTTATACACTCAGCTGGACCATGCAAACAAGTTTAGGGTAATATTATAGGCGTAAATAGAATCTACAACGTGTTTCAGAGGTTACTTTTGATGGAAATCTGACTGACGCCGGTACACTGGCAGTGTTGGCAGAAAAAATGATTTGCAACATTAATTTCGACATACAAAACTTTAAACAGCTCTAGTATTTTTTTGGCACACCCTAGCTCTTTAGTGTCTTCGGCCAAGTTATTAGGCATCAAAAAACCTACCATTTGAGCCATTTTGAGCTCTTTAGAATGAAAACGGCGAAAAAGTTGGTTTTTCCATACAAATCTCCATATAAATTTAAAATGCAATGCGCCAAGCGGAGACAAAACCAATCGACTTTTGATAAATTCAGGATTGTTCGGGGCCCCAAAAAGAACAAAAAAAAAAAAAATTTGGTTCTGGCTTTCTGCTATCAAGTTTTGTTTTTTCCATATAACGATTCCCCACCCTAATTCATATGTATGTCTTTTCACCCGTATGTTCTATTATAATTATTTTTTTTTTTCTCTCATTCAGCTGTTTCAACTGCGCGAATTTATTTGTTCTCAGTGTCAATCCCAGTTGCGATCTAATGGCAATTTCTTTATTTCACCCAGCTCACCCACTTTCGCTTGATTTTGACCCAGTATTAACCCGGCGCACAGTGTGTCCAAATCGAGAAACGGACGGCAAAACTATTTTTTCAAGTCCTAGGTTCCTTTACGAACTAATTTCATTTTTTGTCATATTGACTTACACCTATAAGACCTATGTTATCCATATCTCCTAGAAAGTTGCTTCGTTTACTGCTGTCCTTCATATGCTTTAAAGGAATTAGTTACAAATTTCGTCGTATAGAGGGCGCCATACCTAACTTTTAAACGTGACTTGCTAGACGAATAGTTTCTTCTGCAAAGTTGTGTAAAATTTGATTACAAATCTGTTTGCTGAATACTCCAAACCTCTAGAAATTGAGATTTCAGAGCTACAAGACGTTTTCTAAAAAGGCTTTTAATAAGCAGTTTTTCATCCATATGTTCAACTCTAAGGCCTGAAACATGACTGTACATAATTGAGAGTGACGTGGTAAATCAAGATGAACAATTTATAGTAACATATTAGTTATTATATACAGTATTCATGAAAAGAAACTGTAAAAAGGTGTTTTCAAAGGCTCTTTTCATTTGAGTTGAAACACGAAAAGGCGCAAACAAATCCAAGCTTCTATGAAGCCATCCGACAAAGTACCTTTCTGACTAACAGAAAAACACAAAACTGCAGTGGGTTATTTGTAGTTTTGGAGATATGGCCAACTGAAGTTACCGATTTTTACATGCATTTGTGTGCTCTTTATAGCACAAAGGCCGGCGCGTACACTACGTTTCCGGTTCTATGCCCAACGAACAGACACCGCAATGGGGCTAAATCTAGAAAGGACGGAAATAGGAAATTTTGAAGTCCAATGTTATCAGTATCTTCTAGAAAGTTGTTTCGTTTACTGTTGTCTTTTATATGCTCCAATGCAAACCGCTTCAATTTTCACCATATAGAGGGCGCCACACCTAACTTTTGAACGTGACTTGCTAGACGAATAGTTTCTTTTGCAAAGTTGTGCAAAATTTTATTACAAAACTGTTTGCCGAGTAACTCGAACCTCTAGGAATTAATGTGTCAGAGAAACAGCATCTTTTACAAAAAAAAATAATTTAAAAACAAACGCCAATATTGAGAGGTTCGAGATATTCAGCAAACAGTTTTGTAATAAAATGCAGCACCGTTTCACCGTGAAGTGACTCCCGTAATAAGCACCATAGACCATCGCACGCTGACGTCACGCATCTGAGTTTGGCACAGCTTGGAAACAGTAATTAGGACACCACCTCCATGCGTTTTGTGGCTGTTACGATGATTACGATCGCATCGCTAGATAGCAAATAGCCTCGAACAACACAATAATGCTGTTATCACGGTCGGTAGCCGTAGAGAAATAATCGTCATTTTTGGTCCGAAGTCCACGAACATTTTGTTAGTAAATCCGAAGTCCAGAAAAGAGGTCGTCAGCCGCAGAACCATGCCGAGAACTGAAAGTGGTGGAAACAGATGAAACGGTATTATACTAGCCGTGAAAAGCATTTTGGTAGTCTCGTTCACCGCTGCCGCACGTAGAACTAATGAACGCAGGCAGGAAAGACTCGACTACGGTGGGAGAGGCGGAAGGGGGTTGGAGGGTACCATAGAGCGTGGGTTAATGTTGTGCGGCGTCAAATGAATGGTCGTAAGGTAAAGGTAAACTGGAACGCGGAAGCTTTTCAGATATAAGAGTGTTGCTAAAAATTCCATACTTGCCTATGGAAGAGATGGGAGGCCCCTTTCTTCAACTCGAACACCGGGCCAGAACGACTCCGATGACAGGAAACAGAATTATTTCATTGAAAAACAACTAGCGCGATTGGTTCGAGCGGGTCGGGATCTCCCATACTGCGGCAGGCAGTGCGTTTTGGGGAACTGAAACTAAGCAAATTCCGGATAAGGAGGTTGACAGCACATCAGCAGGACTCATCAGTCCCTGGAGAAGGCGACACAGTGATGGGCGGTGCAGTTGAGCGAGGTAACTAAACGTTTTTTGAATCTTCTTCAAATTCACGGAAAAAATCTTTTTTGGTCAGGTCAGGAAACTCAAAAGCATTCGGACTAGCGTGAACAATGTTCAAAAACCCCTTTATTTAGTTTCGTGCCAGTGCATTTAAAATGAATCATCCTATCGTAGAAAGCCATGCATGAGATGGATTATCCAGCCTTCCACGAGCGGTGTAATCTGTAGGTTCTGTAGGTCAGCTAACTATCACTCGCAGTAACGGAATGAAAACATAAAAATATTGCAACGTAGCATAGCAACTTCAATAAACAGTTTTGTTTATTTTGGTTCGCGCATGCGCACGACGAAATTTGAATAACAAAACGCCCATTATTTGTTGAAGTTGCTATGCTACGTTACGACTTTGTTTTATTTTCTACTACATTTCTGTGATCGAAAATTACCTGACCTGCTTCAAAATGGGCTGCGTGCATAATCCGCCATTACCCCTCGTGGAAAGCTGAATTGGTCCTCTTTTACCGGTTAAGCACAAACACAAGCAGTAGACATACTAAAACAATTTGCAAAAAATAAAAACCAATTTAGAATAGCAGATGGAGTTGCTGTAATAAAGATCTGTAAGATCCAGAGTTTAAACCAGTGTTTCCCAACTTCGTGGGTTTCGTGCCCCCCCCCCCCTCTTCCCCCCAAAAAAAATTCAGATACAAATTTTGCAATACGAGGCTTAATTTTTCAGTCACATATCGTCCTGCAAGTTTGATTTGTTCCACGTCTTGCTTCTAATACTAAGAAGAGTTAAAAATCCGCTTTCACAGTGGTATCTAGAAGAAAATTTTAATAACCTGTCAAAAATGCCAAAAGCTTCTGGCCTCCCTAGCCGGCTGCGGATCGCCGGGTGAAAGACCCTTTTAAAGGTTTGTAGCAGAAGGCAGACAATTATCAAATATATTAAATACCAATATAGTTCACTTACGTGAAATTATGAAGACAAATTGAAAATGACAGAAGCGTTAGTCACCTTTTCGACCGCTAGGTGCGCCACTTCTGATTTTGTTCTACACGACATGCGAAATAGAGCAACTTTTGACAATAATATTACCCTAATGGGTACACTGAAAAAAATTCACATTTTATTGTGAAGTGGACTCGGCCGAATATTTTATAATAATAAAGTTCGCCTATGCATAAGGCAATCCATGGGTGGTGTTCCACGGTTTGTACGTTTGTCGACCTCCGACAATATTTTGAGTTGTAAAATGGCGACTTCCGGTGACTGGGAAAACTCCCGAAAATGACCAAATACCACCTAATATGGGTTTTTTTTAACTAGAATGACGCTCAGAGGCCAGAAATTGTCTCGAAATGCCAGTTTGAAATCCAAGATGGCGACTTCCGGTTTTTGAAAAATCAGACAAAATTTTGAATTGTAAGATGGCGACTTCCAGTGATTGGAAAAAGAGGAAAATGACCAAATACCACCAATATGGATGTTTCTTTAACTAGAATGACGCTCAGAGGCCAGAAATTTTCTCTGAATACCATTTTGAAATCCAAGATGGCGACTTCCGGTTTCTGAGAAACAGCGAGATATGACCAAATACCATCCAATATGGGTATTTCCGAAATCGTGATGATGCACTGAAACCACAAATCGACCTCAGACAACATTTTGAGTAGTAAAATGGCGACTTTTGGTGACTGGAAAACTGCCGAAAATGACCCAAAAACAACCAAATATGGGTGTTTCTTTAACCAGAATGATGCTCAGAGGCCAGAAATTGTCTCCAAATGCCATTTTGAAATCCAATATGGCGACTTCCGGTTCCTAAACAACAGTGGCAAAAGACCAAATAACACTCATTATGGGTAGTTCCGGGATTGTTATGATGCACTGAAGCTACAAATCGACCTCAGATAACATTATGAATTGTAAAATGACGACTTCCGGTAAATGGGAAACTGCTGAAAATAACCAAATATCACCCAATATGGGTATTTCTTTAACCGGCCGATTTCCATCCAATATGAGATGTTTCGATACCAGAATGATACACAGGAGCTAGAATCGACCACAGACAACATTTTGAATTCTAAGATGGTGACTTCCGGTTTCTGTAGAACAGCCGAAAATGACTAAATAACACCTATTATTGGTGTTTCTTAAACCAGAATGACGCTCAGGGGCCAGAAATTGTCTCCAAAAAAAAAAATAGCCTAAAGGGACCAAATACCACCCAATATGAGTGTTTCTTTAACCAGAATGATGCATGGAGCTAAAAATTGACCTCAGACACCATTTTGAATTGTAAGATGGCAACTTCTGGGTAACAGCCGAATACTCCTGCATATGAATATTTCCGTAATCGAAATAATGTATAGAAGCCAAGCATTGACCCTGGACACCATCTTGAATTCGAAGATGATCACTTTCAGTTTCTGGAAAATCACGGAAATAACTGAATATGAGTGTTTTCGGAATAGAGGTGATGTACTAAAGACAAAAGTCGAGGATGTTGTCATTCCGAAAAACCAATAATTTCAAACGATATAAACAAATCGCAAAAAATCAATGAATTTGGAATGTTGAAAATTATTGAATTAAACATAAAAATAGGCGGGACGAAGTTTGCCGAGTCAGCTAGTAAATACATAAATATGCTGGTTAAAGCAAAGCTGCAAGTGATGAATACGAAGATTAGAACTCGAAAGCAAAAAATTCGGAGGGATAAAAAAAAAAACAAAGATACTTTCAAAACGAAGAAAACTAAACATTAAATAATAGTTTTTGCCTAACAGTTGTTATCACTAATTATGTTTGTTTTGTTGAATATCTTTTATATATAATATAAAAAAGCTTTTAAACCAATTACAACATGATATGTATCCATACTTAAATTGTTGAATTGATAGAACATTCAAGTGTTATCTAAGCTAAAAGTTGCACAACAACCATATACGACTATTGACAACCATTGTGCGGTTTCTCCTTTTATCTTTTTCACGAGGTAATTGAAATATTCATTTAATTGTACACTTCGTGGCCTGATTATTGAGCTTGAGCTTGACGGCCGCACATTTCGTAGTTGCTTTCCGTGATAGATCTGAGCTAGTGAAGTTACGCAGGGAACCACGTATATAGCAACTTGGGATTTGTTTACCATTTACACGTCGTGGCATGATTATTTGAATATTTCTTCTTCGTGCCTCGATAAGCTACATCTATTATATTATCAAAATTTAACTCCCCGAATGGCGTTAGTTTTACATACAAACAATATACGCACGAAATCTGCAACATATTTTTTTCTGTGAAAGTATGAAATTGAGTCAACTAAATCTAAAACTGAGTAAATTCAGTTTCGTGTGTGAGAATGTCACACGCTCACAGAAATTCAACAACAATGCACAGTGATACAGTAAGGCAATGTAGGCGGACACGAGTTTTTCGATGCGATTTTGTGGTTTTAGAGTAAAATTTTTTTCTAAGAACTTTTTTCTTATATTTAGTCTATCTTTTATGTGCAAATGAAAATTAGGGTGGTCCTGAAATCGACTAAATGAAAAAACTAACTTTTTATTTGCATAAATAAATGTATACATTCATCGGCACAGTTGTAGATCAACTAATTTTAAGCAACTTTCGGTATTTTTTTACAATATTTATACAATATTTGTTCTATCAAATGATACCAAAAAATATTATTTATGTTTGCCCTAAACGGAGACATCAATATATCAAAAGGGCCTATTTTTAAAATAGAAATAGTGAAAACTCTTCATCTGTATAATATATCGACAATGTTTTTTCGTCAAAATTGGCGTATTTTTGATTAAAGTTACCGAAGAAAACTTTGTTTTTAAATTGGAATTGAAAAAATAGAGTGAAAAGACTGTTTTTGGAAACCAAATTTCATGTCTACAAAAAAGTTTTTTTACAAAGTTACTTAGAATTAGTTGGTCTACAATTTTGCCAAAGAATGTTTTATTTCGTTGATTTTAGGACCACCCTAATTTTCATTCGCACATGAATAGAGGACTATGTATAAGAAACAACTTTTTACAAAAACTATGGCTTTAAACCGCAAACCAAAATCGCAACGAAAAGCTTATGTCCGCTAAATTTCCTTACTGTACCACTGTGCAATGAGTTTAGTTACCTTTTTCACCACAAGAGGGGGTGTTCCCTGTCTGTCTTCACGGGAATATATGGGAAATTCGAGAGTGAACTATATTGTTATTTTAAGATATTTGCAATTATGCTAGTGCAATTCGAAATAACGGAGCTGAATCATGGCGATGTACAGTGGCAAGTCTCGGAACCAAAGTCGGAAAAAACCTAAAGGTCTTTCTAAAACGATTGAAAATGCCATATAATATATGCCAATTTTGAGGTGCTGAACTCATCTTCACCTGAAATGCCGTTACACCTTTTTTATCACAGATTTCTTTTCGTTCAGATCATGCTCAACATTGGTATATTTGTTCTTTTTGTTTGGTTCCTAGGGTGCTTCTTTTCGAGTCCAAAAATAGAAGAAAAACCTAAATTAATCCACCTAGCGGTCAGACCCAGCCTTTCTCATTCAATCTTTTATTTGTAAAAATAGATTTACATGAACGCTTCAATCCAATAAATGTATATTCACTCTTTAGGTTCTAAAATATTGATGTTGTAATCTATACATATAAAAATGTAGTCCGGTCTGTCAGTCTGTTTGATCCATAAAGGCTCGAAAACTACCGAACCGATCGACGTGAAAATTTGTATGTAGGGGTTTTTGGTCCCGATAAAGGTTCCTATGATAGTTCTGGAAGGGAGGGCTCCCATACAAATGAAACATAAATTTCTGCACAACTTAAGAACAAACCAAGCAAATGAAACCGAATTTGGCATGTGGATGTTTTAAAGGGTGATAAATATGTCCATAATGGTTCGACGCTCCTCCCTCTTATGGAAGCACATGTGTCTGCACAAATTTCTGCACATCTCGCGAACTAATCAAATAAATGGAACCATATTTGCCAGGTGAATGTTTTTAGTGGTAACAAATGATACACAGCTGCTGAAATCGACCACAGACCCCATTTTGGATTCTAGGTTGGCGACTTCCGGTTCCTGGGAAACAGCGGAAAATGATCGAATTACACCCATATTGTTTCTTCAACCAGAATGACGCTCAGAGGCCAGAAATTATTTTAAATACCATTTTGAAATCCAAGATGGCAAATGAAATGGGAACGTATAGGGCAGCCAAACTTTGAAACCACGTATTCAATCACAATTCATCAGTTAACCCTCAACTAGCCCGCTCATCTGATATTAATATTGATCAAATCGGTTGTGTAGTTTCTGAGATAATGAAGTTCCGTGATTTTCTCATTTCGGTACTTCACAGACGAAGTTACAGTCCGATTACAGTAAAATTCAATAGGGTGTTACGAGGCAGCTAGACTTATTAGTTGACACTAATTTTGTAAAAATCGGGTCAGCCATCACTGAGAAAAGTGAGTGAGTTCAAGTAGTCTTCGGAATATGTTCCTTATCATAGCTGGATTTTACATTTTTAAACATAACAGGAAAAGTAACAGTCTGATTGCAAAACAAATCAATATGGTCTTATGGGGCAACTAGACCTTCCATTTGACACTGATTTCATGAAAATCGGTTCAGCCATCTCTGTGAAACATGAGTGAGATTAAGTAGTCTTTAAAATACGTTTCTTGTCATAACTTTTGAACCAAAAGTTAAGGGTATTTCAGGTAGCCCGTTCATTTGAAATCAATTTCGTTCAAATCGGTTGTGTAGTTTTTGAGATAATGATGTTTCATAAATTTTACATTTTGAACCATAACCTCTAAACTAAAAATCCGATTACAATAAAATTTAATAGGGTCTTATGGGACAACGAGACCTTTCATTTGCAATTAACTTCATGAAAATCGGTCCAGTCATCTCTGAGAAAAGTGAGTGAGAAAAAAAAGTTGCACATACACACACATACACACACATACATACAGAAAATGCTCAGCTCGTCAAGCTGAGTCGAGTGATATATGCCATTCGGCCCTTTGGAGCACTTTTATACTTTCGGTTTTGCAAGTGATTGCTATACCTTTCTAGGAGAAAGGCAAAAAAATCCAAAAATGTGTAACTTTTGAGTTTGGGGGGAAACTTTGCACTGGACAAATTGATGCACCGGCCATTCTCTCCCAACTCAGCATTTATGTGCCTGCGAGAAAACTGAGATCATGGGACTTTCTACGACTACCAACGTACAAACTTTGACCAAAATGAACCTTTAAGGGCGATGTGTGGCGTAGGATATGGGAGGATATTTTCGGCAGTGATTAAAATAGAATCTCAGGGGTTAGGAACAGCTTACAAAACTTTTTTTTTTCATTATGGTACATTGAGATGAAAAGAAGTACCATGCAAAAAAAATGCTTCGTAGTTTGTTCCTAACCCCTGAGATTCTATTCTAATCACTGCCGAAAATACCCTTCCTTACCCTATTTATTAGATGTTATGACTATTTTTATTACAATGTAACCATTGAAGTTCTTAAGAATAGGTTAGGACGTTTTATTTAATGCATATAATAGTTTAATAACGTTTCATGTGTTTGTTATATAATTTGTATTGCTGAAAATCTGTTTGTTAATGTTGCATCTTTTTTTCCATTTGTTATTTTTAATACACGAACATTTCATTACTGCGGCTCAGATGAAAATAGAACACAAATACAGGTCGAACCCGATTATCCGGAGGCACGAGCCACTGCGACAGCAATGATTGTCTTTTGTGGCTGGCCCCGATTGCCTAACACAGATTACATGATGCTCGAACTTATTAATGGAGTTGAGCTAGTTGGAGGCACGATTATAGTTGAATGTTGAATTTAGACCATATGCGTGTAAGGATTTTTTTCATCAAATAGGGTCCTCTATCACCCTTTAAAAGATTTTAAGTGAGCTACCTAACGCCCTGTATTTTGTACTATATGCTGCGTAGTAAACTCAATGCATTAAAAGAGGTGACACGATGGATTCATCTCATTTATAAATTTTCTATATTTGCTAAACATCAGCATACCACATATATAAGAAATACGTAACACACAGGAAGAAATATTCCAAAAAGTATGTCAAAAATAGATTATTGAAAAATCTTCTAGAAGCAAAAAAAAAACAATAAAAAAAATGAAAATTATGCTAATTATTGATAAAAACGATTATTCAGACCAGAAAAAAATTTGCATGATTTTTTAAATAATATAAAAATAAAGGCCAGAGATTCTAAACGTTAAGTGATCCGAAAACAGACCTAGAATCGTTAAAAATGACTCTTGAACCCACATCCTGAACGCTCTAGTGCTCAGTGCCACCTTGAGATGGGCTTCAGTCAAACCGCTAAAAAGCTTCGATAAATACTTAAAAATCATGATGAAAAAGATCGAAATGTAAACCAAAAGTAAGTTTAAATTAAGGAAAAGGGCTTCTGACTACCATAATTCACAGCAAAGGAAACTTTTACTTGCCCAGAGCAGAACGTAGTATCAAGCTTAAAGTTACTGAAAAAATCTTCTGAAAGCCAGAAAAACGGAAAATAATTGTAAGCTTTCGGAGATCTTCTAGCTTTTACCCTTAGATAACAGAAAAAAAATTTGCAAGCTAGAAAAGGCCACAAACTGCCGTCAAAATTTCGCTTACAGCCTGCAAAAAATTTAAATTAGGCTAGAAAATTCTTCTTCTGGAAACCAGAAAAGGTTGCAAAAATGTTGTCAAGTTGGGATAAATATCGCTTAAAATCTATAACTCAGCTGTTACTTTTTTTTTGTTGTAATTCGACTTTTCTTATATTGGATACAAATTAGTGTAGAGAACAATTCCAAATTTTCTTACTGAGAAACGTTCAAAAGCCTAAAAGAGCAGTATTTTACACCTGAACAAGGAACAAAGCAGAATTACTGCTGAGTTCAAGTTAGTCACGAGTCGATTACATGTTATTTTACCCTACAACCAAACGAATGCAAAAATACTTTTTAGCAACACAGAATCGCACTTTAAAACAATATTTTTCGCCAAAAATGTTGCTGCTGCAATTATTCACAACTTTGTAAACCTACTGCCGATTTTATTTGGAACTTATTCCAGCAATTTTAAAGATGTTTACCTTTCGCTAAACAGCACGTGGATTGCGTTTTTCATTCCCATTTGCATTGTTAATTTTCTGCACACACAAAAAACACAGCATCTTTCACTTGAAGCCTGCCTCCAGTTCTACCCCGTTTAGTCCGCCGGAAATACACCAGATTTGGCACCGATTAACTATCCAAAGTGCACCGGAAAGCCCCGCAAAACACACATTAACCAAACACTAAATTTCCACTTCACGGACGCCATCTTCGTCGTCGCTCCCGGTAGCCAACAATACGCGCATGAAGCGAACGTCGGTCGTCCACCAGCGCCTCCTTCGTTCTCGATGAGGTCCGAAATGACATTGACAAAATCGACTAAATGACACTTCAGATATGCTTTTGTTTTGTCTTAGTTTTCCTCTAATCTTTGATTAAGTAAAACACCCAAATTTTCTACTCATTCTTCACAGTTAGTGAAATAAAACAACCGGACGAATCGTTTAGAAGCCGAAATTATGCTGGAATGTTTGGGCGCTGCTGACGATCAAAAGTGATCGCAAATGTTTGCCCTCTAATTTTTGTTGTTGCTCCCACCGTACGCGTACCGGTAACGCAGCCATCTTGTCCGGTGAAAATACGGCCGGCCGCTGGCTGCCACACGCTGATGGTGGGCGCCCGTGTGTGAGGGTCAGTATACACACACAGCCACACACGGCATTCACTTTCTCTTTCGTTCGTTGTCTAGCGTACGGCACGCGAGTGGGTGGGTGAGCCAATGGGTGGGTGGATTTTGGTCCTTGCTTGCGTCGCACAACGAGAGCAAAATTTTTCCAACCGGCCTACTGTGTGTTGTTACCGTACCGAAGAGTTACCGAGAAAGCGCGGAAGGAGATGCGCACGCACTACTGCTTCTAATCGAACTGACGGTCTGCTCTGTGATCCGCAAAGGGGTGCGAATTTTTCACTGACGGAAAGCACAGCTCATCATCCCTTCTGCTGTTGCTGTTCGGTTTTCTACGTGGTAAAATTAAATGAGAAAAAAAGCATTCGAAACGGGTTGCAGCTGAGTGTTACGCACAGCACAGTATTAAAACCGGTGTAGCCACGAAGGTATGAGGCGCGTTTTAAAGTTTTTTTTTTGTGCGCTCTCCCTTCGCTTCATTACTGCAGTGTATTGTTGTTTAGTTTGGTGGTTGCGTTTGCTTCCTCGCAAAAGGGCCTTTCGCTTTCTGCGAGTTGTTACCCTCGGCCTGCTACGACTGCAACTGGTTCAGGTAATCAAACTGCAACCGAAAGGCGACACCGGAGATGGAATAAACGGACAGAGATTCTACACTTTAAAAGTAACGATTTACGACATTTAAAATATTTCTATAAATTTCTTTTAACGTCTAATAGAATCGAAAAAATGTTTAGGTTGAGTTGAAAAGTTTTATATATACGAACTTAAACTAATATTTAAATTTGCGATAAAATATTATGTGTCAGTTCGGAAAAATATAATCTGAAAAAATCATGCTGAAAAATTTCCTTCAAAATAAATTAGAGCGAATAGTTTTCAGGGTTTTTAATTCGTACTTTTACAGTCTCTCAGTGGTAAAACTTCCATGATGTACCTGAATGAATTACAGCTTACGTATCTTTGTGTTGCGCTACATGCTATTACAAGTACGGGATTCATGATTACAATATATATATATATATATATATATATATATATATATATATATATATATATATATATATATATATATATATATATATATATATATATATATATATATATATATATATATATATATATATATATATATATATATATATATATATATATATATATATATATATTTGGCAGAGCTGTATGCCACCACGGGTCGGTAATTGGCGATTACCGAAGGCCACGGAAGTGCTCACTGCTAGCAAGCAGTCCCGGACCATCAGCGGGAGCTAGCCTAGGTCGTGGCGAGATTCAGGCACTGGGCCGCTGAATTCTCGCAAAAGCCACACTGGCCGGAAGCAGCTCCGACGGAGCGAGTAGTGCCGCTCCCACCACCCAAATGCACTATACCGCCCATTGGGACTGATGCCAGTAATGTTCCCAACTACGGCAACTGGTCGCATCACTATAGGATAAGAGTCGGATTTCGTTTTCGTACCATGATTTTGGGCTGGCACCTGCGCCGAGCTCCCTTAGTAATGTCGTGTGATAACGGCTTGAAACGGCGAGAGTACAACCGGTGCAGGGGTCTCCGTCCCGTAAAACCTGGCAGGCCTTCCAGTACGTTCCGAGTCCATTGCCTGGTGGGAACCCGGCAGGAGTAGGATCAGATGTCTTTTCCTGACTTGCGCCGGTCGGGGGTGTCATAGTTGCCCATGAGGCGCTATGGCAGCCGCCCCTAGCCATGGCCTCACTGCTCCGGCATAGACTACCTTGGGACCATTTAGGCGACTACTCCATTATGGATAAGGATAGCGGCTGGTAGGGGGACCCAATAAACAAAAATGCAGCAAAAAAAAACTCTGGAGATGGGGGCAGATGGGTTGGAAAACCCATTTGCGCGAGGTGGCATCCAGCGGTCTCCGCCTAGAAAAGTGGAGACGGATGCAGTGAAGGTCGCCTGCGAAGACGGTAAAGGCAGTACGCCTACCGGATCTACGCAAGACATCGCGGTGGCTGGTCCACAGCTATTAAAGGCGGTCGGAAGACAGCGGGACACGCTACCGAGGGTAGTGGCCCTGTCTGAGCAGCTCGATGCTATAATCGAGTTTGCGAAAAGTCGCAGCAATGCAACGAAGTACTTGAAGCAGGCCCTCTACATGCTTCGGTCTTCCGTCGATGCTGCGAAAAAGGAGCATGCCGAGCTCGAAACGAAAGCTGCGGCTGCGGAGAAAGAGGAGACGAAGGTGACCGAGCTGGCGACGAAGTCGGTCCAAACGGACGCCAGCACGTTTGCGGCGGTTTTCGCGGCAGGACCAGCTGCCAAACGAACGCGACAGACCCCGGGAGAGACGGCCCCCGGGGGCACCAAGAAGCGTTTGATCGCAAACAGCCCTCAGACCGGTGTAGGAGTGGCGCAAGCAACGCCCACGGTGGCAGCCAAGGAGCAGAAGGCTCCCGGTAGCCCGTGGGTAACGGTTCCGGGAAGGAGTAGGAACCAAAAAGTGGTGGCCAAAAAACCGCACCCGGTTACAAATCCTGCGACGAAGAAAGTTAAAAATAAGGGCGACGCACTCATCCTTAAGACAGAAGAGTCAAAGTACTCGGAAGTCCTTAAGGCAATGAGAGGCGATGCGAAGCTCAAAGATCTGGGGGCAGATGTGCGTAGCATCCGCCGATCCCGCAAGGGAGAAATGATCGTCGAGCTCCGCAAGGAAGCCAGAAACAAGGGCCCAGCCTATCGGGCATTGGCCCAAGAGGCGCTTGGAGATAGAGTGCAGGTTCGGGCACTCACGTCGCAGGTAACCCTACAACTTAAATACCTGGACGAAGTCACCGAGGCATGCGAAGTCGTGGATGCCCTCAAGGAGCAGTGCGAAGTGGTTGTGGCACCAGAGTCAGTTCGACTGCGCAAAGGCCCAGTAGGAACCCAGACCGCCACTGTCAGGCTTCCGTCAGTAGACGCAAACCAGGCGCTAAAGGTAGCGAGGCTCAAAGTGGGCTGGTCAATGTGCCCACTCAGCATCTACCAGCCGCCGGAGGTCTGCTTTCGATGCTTCGAGCAAGGACACAAGTCCTTTAGCTGCAAGGGGCCCGACAGGAGCTCCTTATGCAGGCGGTGCGGTGCTGCAGGCCACAAAAGCAAAGACTGCGGAGAGCCCCCGAAGTGCTTGGCGTGCGCCGGGAAGCGTGACGCAAAGCACATAATGGGAGGCCCGAGGTGCACGGCCGGTAAGCCGACTAGCAAGCCACGGGCGCGAGAGTGACACAGCTAAATTTGAACCACTGCTTCGCGGCACAGCAACTGCTATACCAAGCAGTCACTGAGTCGTTGTCGGACATCGCCATAATCTCGGACCCATACCGAATTCCTTCCGGAAACGGTAACTGGATTTCGGACGGGTCCGGTATGGCGGCAATATGGACGACGAGCAGGTTCCCGGTTCAAGAGATAGTGTCAACTTCAAACGAAGGATACGCGGTTGCCAAGGTGAACGGAGTGTACTACTGCAGCTGCTATGCTCCGCCTCGTTGGTCTACCGAGCAGTTCGCAAGGATGATCGACCGAGCCACCGTGGAGCTGATCGGTCTATCACCGTTGGTAGTGGCGTGCGACTTCAACGCATGGGCAACTGAGTGGGGAAGTCGACGCACAAACCAGAGAGGCCGGATCTTGTTGGAGGCTTTGGCGAAGCTCAACATAGATCTGGCCAACGTCGGCTTGAAGAGCACCTTCAGTAGAAACGGCGTGGAGACGATCATCGATGTGACATTCTGTAGTCCAGGATTGATCACGAACTGGAGGGTAGACGATGGCTACACTCATAGCGACCACCTGGCGGTCTGTTATAGCGTAGACTGTAAAACGAGACCGCATGTGGCGAGTAGAATTAACACTCCAGCTCCTCGCGGTTGGAGGATATCACACTTCAACGAAGAGGTATTTGCGGAAGCAATTAGACTAGAACACGAGGCGAGCAGAACTCGTAACCTGAGCGCTGATCAACTTGTTGCATTACTTTCGC
Organism: Wyeomyia smithii; assembly: GCF_029784165.1. NCBI lineage: Eukaryota > Metazoa > Arthropoda > Insecta > Diptera > Culicidae > Wyeomyia > Wyeomyia smithii. The sequence continues at coordinate 277,036,767 of NC_073696.1, read as the reverse complement.
GGGCGTGCGACGCCACTATGCCTAGGAACCGCCAGCCTAGGCATGGAAGGCCACCAGTCTACTGGTGGACCGACGCGATAGCGGACCTCCGCAGAGCGTGTCTTCAAGCGAGAAGAAGGATTCAACGTGCGCGAACCGACGAAGAAAGGGAAGATCGTCGAGGGGCATTCAGTTCCGCAAAAGCGGCGCTTAAGAGAGCAATAAAAGCTAGTAAACGTGCGTGCTTCGAAAGACTGTGCGCTAGTGCCAACACTAACCCGTGGGGTAACGCCTATAGGATGGTGATGGCCAAGACTAAGGGTGCGATGGCGCCCGCAGAAAAATCACCAGCGATGCTTGAGCGGATCATAGAGGGACTCTTTCCACGCCACGAGCCAAATCCTTGGCCTCCAGCTGGCGAGTCACTTCACCGACGTTCCAGTATCTCAAACTCAGACCAGAGGTGGTCGGCCAACCTGCCGAACACCCAATATATGAGTGACGGCGTTAGCCGTGCCGAGGCAGAGGAGGCGGAAACGGTTACGAACGAGGAACTCATCGCGATCGCCAACTCCCTGAAGGTGAGCAAGGCACCGGGATTGGATGGGATTCCGAATCTGGCTGTGAAGAAGGCCATCAAAGAGGCCCCCAGACTATTCCGGGAAGTCATGCAGAAGTGCCTGGATGACTGTACATTCCCAGAGAGATGGAAGCGACAGAAGCTGGTCTTATTGCCGAAGACAGGGAAACCACCTGGTGACCCGTCGGCATACAGACCGATATGTCTGCTCGATACGGCGGGTAAGGTGCTCGAGAAGGTTATTCTCAATAGACTGGTTAGGTACACCGAAAGTGCAAACGGTCTGTCGAGTAACCAGTTCGGCTTCCGAAAAGGCAAGTCTACGGTGGATGCTATTCTGTCCGTCACCAAAACAGCAGAGGTAGCACTCCAGCGTAAAAGATGGGGCATTCGCTATTGCGCAATCGTCACGTTGGACGTGAAAAATGCGTGAAAAAATGGTGTTAGCTGGGATTCCATAGCCCACTCGCTTCGGAAACTAGACATTCCGGTATCTTTGTACAGGATTCTGGAAAATTATTTCCAGAATCGTGTGCTAGTTTACAGCACAGACGAGGGTCAAAAATGTGTCCCAATTACCGCAGGGGTTTTACAAGGTTCCATCCTGGGCCCGGTACTGTGGAATATCATGTACGATGAAGTGCTGAAACTAAAGCTCCCCCAAGGGGTTGTGATCGTTGGGTTTGCGGACGACATCACACTTGAGGTCTACGGCGAGTCGATCGAGGAGGTTGAGTTGACGGCTTCGCACTCTATAAGCGTCGTCGAGGACTGGATGCGCTCCAAAAAACTGGAGCTTGCGCATCATAAGACGGAGATTTCAGTTGTCAATAACCGCAAGTCGAAGCAACAGGCGTTGATCAGTGTCGGGAATTGCACCATCGCCTCTAAGCGCTTCCTGAAGCTGCTGGGGGTGATGATCGATGACAAGCTCGCCTTCGGGAGCCATGTCGAATATGCCTGTAAGAGGGCTTCAATGGCTATTGCAGCATTATCTCGCATGATGTCCAATAGCTCAGCAGTGTACGGCAGCAAGCGGAAACTTCTAGCTAGCGTGACTTCGTCCATACTGAGATACGGCCGGCCAGTGTGGTCCAAAGCACTAGGTACTAGTAAACATCGGGGTAAGTTGGAAAGTACCTACAGGCTCATGTGCCTGAGGGTTGCGAGCGCGTATCGAACTGTGTCATACGACGCAATCTGCGTCCTGTCCGGCATGATGCCTATCAGCATAGCCATTAAGGAGGACGTAGAATGCTTCGATCAACGTGACACAAGGGGCGTACGAGGTACCAGAAGATCATTCTCGATGATCAGATGGCAGCAGGAGTGGTCCAATTCCGTGAAGGGTAGATGGACGCATCGACTTATTCCGGATGTATCCGGATGGGTCGGGAGGCGCCATGGAGAAGTAAACTTCCATCTGACACAGATTCTGTCAGGCCATGGTTGCTTTAGGCAGTATCTACACAGATTCGGGCATGCGGGGTCCCCCATGTGTCCCGAGTGCGCGGAAGCGGAAGAGACTGCTGAGCATGTCTTCTTCGTGTGCCCTCGTTTTGTGCATGCGCGGAGCGACATGATGGTAGTGAGCGGGCCAGACACCACTCCGGACAACCTAGTTCGGAGGATGTGTAAAGACCCAAACATTTGGAGGGCGGTTTGTACAGCCGCCTCTCAAATAGTTTTAGAATTGCAAAACAGGCGACAGGTTGACCACCGACACGCCAGTGTTAGCTAACGGCCAGTCTCCAGGTTAGTTAGCTAAGTTAGCAAAAAGACCTAAAGAACCAAGAGGGTGCACAGAGCACAAAAGCCGCTCCCCGAAGCAATACCTAGCGGTGCTCCCGGGGAGTATTATGGGCTGGAGACTGAAGGGGTTTTAGTGGGTCCGGTCACTGATTCAAACCAACCCCACACTCCCTGAGGTTGGTCACCTCAGGGGTTTGGATGCAAATTTCCCCTTCACCTGAAACAAAAAAAAAAAAAATAAAAATATATATATATATATATATATATATATATATATATATATATATATATATATATATATATATATATATATATATATATATATATATATATATATATATATATATATATATATATATATATATATATATATAAATATATATAACTTTATTAACAATGATAACATGATCCCAATCCCACATTGACGCTTCGGTACGTTTCCGTTACTATCCTCTCCAAACCGTCTCGTTCTAGTACAGACTCACAAACCGTACCTCAATGGTAGCCTTCGGGTCCTTGAAGCCCGAGGAACTAGTATCTACTTCGATGTGTCTCAAAGAGTTCGCTCAAAAAGATGTTGTGGGTCTTCCAGTAGATCGTCCGATAAGAAAACTGCCGGTGGATCCAGGTACACATCAGGTTCAGGTGTTGCGTTTTGTAGACCCTAACTGTCTAAGAGCTTGAGCACATACAAGGGCCTTCTTGTTCTAAGCTTTCCTCCAATTTATGTACTCGCCATGAATCGTCATTAATCACGCTGTCGCACAATGGGACCAAACTGAAAAAAGAGGGACCAAAATCTTTTTCGATATAGGTATAGTGTTTGATTCGCATCTAATCGAGTTGGCATATTCAAAGTTTATGATATCATCAAGATACACAACTTTTCTGAAGACTTTAATACCGTATATTGTATAGTTTGCCTCAAAAACTAGCTTTAGGTCAAATTTTTACATATAATTCATTGAATTGCAAACGCAGTGACCACGTCTTCTTTTTCCCTGACTTAAAATTTATTGTTGCCAACAAGTCAAGAATGCAAGCTTTTGCATTTTAGAAATATAGAATGTACTGAAAGTTTGATAATAAAAATGTAAAAATTTAAGTAAATTTTTGGCACTTGACAAACGAAAAGACCACGTGGTTAAAGTCGAAAGGGGAGGGGGAGGGGTTGGTCAAAAGACTACGAAAGACCACGGAGGGGTACGTGATCAAATAAAAAGTGATCAAAATATGACCACGTGGTTTAGGAACGGCCCCTAGCCCAAAGGAAGAAATATCATGGCGTTTCAACTAAAAGACGACCTCCTCCTACTCCTTGGACGTAGAGTGCTCACAAATTTACGTTAAAAGTCGAATACGTATGAAGTTTTTCGGGAAAGAAAAATCTAAGACTTTGTACGATACACGAAGCTAAAATCCATGTTCAAAAACTTGATCAAAGCAAAAAATGTGGTTATTGACGACGATTCGAAATTGAGCTTTAAAGAGCTAGCCATGCTAAAGAGCTCTTTAAAACACTGTTTAGAGTATCAGAAATTGAGTTGTGGCTAATGAAAGTGAGATTATTCAAACCAATGGATATTAAATTTCGCGAAAAAAGTATATTGAGATACTGTTCCCACTCAAAACATTATTCGTGATGTTTTTTTTAACAATCAGTGATGGATCCATTAAATTATATTAACTGAAAAATCTACCAGACAATGCCGAAAGACTGTTGTTAGATTTATACAGATTTTTTTTTAAACTAAACAAACACTCTACATAATTGGAGACAAGTAAGGGTGATTGCGATCCAAAAACCTGGCAAACCTGTTTCTAATCATAATTCATATCGTCCAATTGCGGTGCTTTCCTGTATTCGTAAATTATTTGAAACGATGGTTTTATATCGTTTAGGTCATTGGCTATCGTAGAACTAGAGGAACAAATGATAGTCTTGCATTACTTTCAACAGAAATCCAAATGCTCGAAAAAAAAAAACAAATGGCTTCTGTATTCCTAGACATAAGAGGAGCCTTTGATTCTGTTTGTACTGATAAGATAAACCTCATCAATAAGGACTTTCTCCTAAATTTAATAATTTTTTACACAATCTATTATTAGAAAAACATCCCTTTTTTTCAGGGTAGTTTGTCAGCGTTTAGACTTAGCACGTCTGTTTGCCTGTGATAGGCATTTGAGTAACGAACAATTTTGCATAAACCCATAATCGAAAAATGGCACTTACGTCATTTATAGAAAAATCATAACACTTTGAGATAATCATCATTGATCTTTCTACAACGAAAACTATAAATGTTTAGAGTGTAACCAAAAATGCATTGAAGTAAGTAATTCTCTCTGACTGTCTGTCATCAGACAGTAAATTATAATATCAAGCCAATTCAAAAGCACTTCATCAGTCGTTCAAACTGGTTGTGACTAGAAAAAAAAACTCATTTCCAAGCATATTGCACCCGATTATTTAACGACAGCTGCAAAGCTTTCAACAAAACATCTCCGACCATCAGGTTTTACCAGTGAACGGAAGAACAGAATAAAAAAACATATGAGAAGTCGTTGTAAAATACACATCCCATCATACACTCAACCAGTTACAATTTATTTCAATTCACAGATTTGTCTGCGTGATCCGCCAATTTTTAATGCCGCGCCAGCCTTGTTTAGGAGAAGAAAGAAGAAGAGTGAAAAAAACTACAATATCATTCTAACAAAGCAAACTGGATTCCGTCCTTTCCAATCTCACAAAATTCATCACCACGCGGCAGCACAAAACCGTTAAAAAGTACGGATTTACCCCGCAGGCATCGGCGCCGCACACGGAACGGAATTGCGTTAATCCTAAAGTTTCACCCAAACCTCGAAAAAAGGGGTTTCCGTACGCCAGGGGCCCGACGAACAGCAGCAGACAGCACTTTAAAATAAGGGGTTCAAACCTTCCTGGTTGCGCGCTACAAGCGCAGACGAGAGAAAAAAAAAACACGAGCGGAATAAAAGGGGGAAGCTGCAAAACACAGCGCGCAACCCGAACCGAATCGTAGTAAGCCGCGTCGTGCGCACAATTTGACAGCAGACAGACAGACGCACAGACCCCTTCCGCTAGGCAAGCCCAATATCAGCATCATCATCAGCAGCAGCAGTAACTGATTTTCTGCTGACGTCATTCGATTGCATCAGCCGAAAATCGATAATAAAAAGTTCATTTTTTCCAAAAAAACTCGAGAAACTAAAATTGTTATTGCGGTACGCATTAGGCAAGGGTGTGCAAGGGGTGATACAGAAGTAGGTTATTTCATTATTTGGCACTAAACTTTTGGACCCTAGCGTGTTATTTTCGGCAGCTGTGCCAAAAAAAAAAAAACGGAGGATGAAAAGTTTGAAAATAATGGGAGGATATCAGATCATCAGCGATAAAGTGAAGCGGATCAAGGAGGAAAAATAACCGTGAACCCGTAAGCCACTCGAAAAAAGGCGCTTCAATTCAATGGTTTTGATTCCGAATTCAGAACAAACCCCAGCAAATACAACCTGTGGGAACCACAAACGCACAATCCTAAGGATGCTGCCGACCGGTCAACGCACTCCCGGATCAACGAACTTTGGATGTGGAAAACAACGCCGCCACCCTTTGCTCAGGACGAGAACAAATGAATAAGTGAAGAAAAAAAAACTCTTAAAATCGTTGAACTTAGCCCAGTAGCGCAGATGTAAACGGTCGGAGGAAGGAATGGGATTTCCTTTTTGGGTTTTTTTTTTTCTCTCTCGCAACATCATCCCATATATCATCACTGGGTTTTACCTTCGCGCCCAGCCGGAAAGGTAAACGTAGGCAAGAAACTGTAAGGAGAGATGACCTTGCATCGGCCTAACGTGGTCCCCTTCGGTAAAAGGAAAGCAAAGCTCTGGTGACGGCAGACTTCGGTGCTGACGGTAAAGACTGTGAAAGGTCCCAGGCGCAGTTATTCTGCTAAGTAAAGGGAGTCGATTGCATATTCAATAGTGTTACAATGTACCTTCACATTTTTAAATAATCTTCTCATAAAAACGAACTGTTTTATCATCAAGAATGTACGTTAAAATCGGTGCTCACGGTGGTCGACAGGCTTCCATGTATTCACTGCAACCTTCAAACAACACCTTTTCCACAAGAGAATACGCCAGTTTCACAGGTTAGTACCATCAATTCTGGAAAACATCATAAATTATAAGTTATTATAAATTCATTTGTAGATTTCTCAGCAGATCAGTGTTCCTGTTGTGATGGGGTCAGGTGGACAGCAAAATGCACAACTTGCTAATGATTTCGTGATCACTGATAACAGCAAGGATGCTGACGTGGCCGATACATCAACTACAACCTTAGTAAACATGACGAACATGACCTAGGCATGCAAAATAACGTAGAACTGGGCAATGCTTCTCCAACGGTGATTTAAGAATGTGATCATCAAATAATCGCCTCTGAGCTGCAGAAAATCCAAGCCCAATTAAATGAATTCGACGGAAAATTTTCCATTCTTGTAATAGAACTCAGTAAAATTAATGAGAAGTTGAACTTCAAGAACGATTTCTCAGTAAGGTAACACATTTCACGGCTAAATTTGTTGCGACGAAAATATGGTCAAAAAGAAGACAAACAATACTTTCAGGCTTTCGAAAGTATTTTGGCAAATGCTGAGTTTTCTCTAAAGTTCGTTCGTTACTTACATTCTTTGTACAACCTCAACGGCAAACGCGTGTTTAGAACAATCGTACGTAAATTTATGACTCCAAGTGTTTACATTTCATGTTCCATGAGCAACAAACGAACAATGAAACGGTCAACAGGTGGCCTTTATAAAAACTTTCAGGAATCATATCCCAATGTAATCAAGGGGAGTATCCGTGAACAAAACAAAAAATAACTTGAAGATCTTTTGAGATACAAACACTTGGAGCTGAAACGTCATGAAAATGGAGGTGGAGCGCAGACTATGCAACTTACAACTCTAGATGAGTGTTCTCAAAGACCCATACAATCACTGAAAACGCACGATAATTACACAGAACACCGAAACTAATAGTAAAGATGAGTCAGAATCTTCATCCTTCGAAGAAGATGAGTATGGAACGGATGATGAATCTGGAAGCCGACGAAAGCAGAGGATGAACCAGAAAATGTTACAAACGATTTACTTTGTAGCAATCAATGCATAAGAAATACAGAGGACAATTTGACGGTTATGCTACTTTTTAAAGACCTAACTGTGAAAGATGTTTTCATTACAAAAAATATCTTTACATCTACTTTATAGCATGAATCATTGGAAAGCAAACTGACTTTACCCATGATATTTTGTTTTTCAGAATGGCTAACCAGTGCTATCCCGAGATCAAGGTAAGACCATTCTTCGACAATCAAGAGTTCTAACGGGTGGCAACTAAAAATTTGGAATTTTTTTTCTACAGCTGCCAAAAAAAACCGGCTTCCCGACGAAGTTTTCTTATGATGCCAAAACAAGAGCGTTGTACGGCGTTCAACCTAGACAAGCTCAAGTTAAAACCATTATTCTGTAAACTAAAAATTTGGTAGTTTCCACAAAAAAACTTTTTCCCAGCCTTATTATTCAGTGCAACGCTAGTAATTTGTTTTTAAGTTTTTGTTGGAAGCAACTGGAAACTAGATCCCAGTTAACTTTTTCCTGTTTGCCCGCTGGGCTCCCTTATGACAGCAGGACTGTCACTACGACAGATGCCCGATCAGCAACAAAATCCTCATGAGTTAATTCGACCATATTGTTTTATAGGTACCTGCTGTTAATAAACGTGAAATATTTTAATTCGTTAGTTATGCGGTTAGTAGTATAAAGTTTGTTCGTTTAGAATTAATTTCAGTGCCCTGAAATATAACAGTGGCGTCTCGAATTTCGTGTTTTCGTTTACGTACACGTCGCAAAAATGGCAAAATAAAAACCACGGTTTCCCACGCGGTTTGACCTATCACAGAAGTCATGACAACTCCAGGACGGTGACAAATCAGCTGCTCGCCAACCAACGTGGGGCCCAGGAACAACATCAACTGCTTATGCACCAGAATCGAGATGCTATCCAGAATATTAGATTACCTACAGATTACGGAGAGTCCGAAGACCTCCGGATTCGATCGGTGCTAATATTAGTCTTCCGATATGACGCAGAGGAAGGCATGACGTTCGCGGACTGGTTTTCGCGATATGATGAGTTATTCGGGACAGACTCTGCCAGGTTAGATGTGTTTAAATATCTGGAAAAATAAACACTAATTAATATTCGCGCACTAATGCCATACTTGTGAGGTTATCACAACAATACTGTTTTGGTAAACAATTCTCTTTCCAGTCGTTTCACCAACAGCAATAGAGAAGAATCAACTGTGGAAAAACAACCATGTGGTCAGTTAGATTCTTTTGTTATGTTTTACTTAGTTGCGCGGGCAGTGCAACCAGTTTATCTACGGGGGGTAGACAAAATGTTTGAGACAGGCAAAATTTTGTCTATCTTTAAATAGTCAGAACTTCACGAAAAATGAATCATTATTGATGAAACCAGTTTCATTTTATTGTCAAACTATTCTAGTTTCTAAAAATTATCAGGGAATTCGACGGAACCAACGGACACCGGGAATATTTCGGAATTTAGGAGTGTGTGTCAAAATGTGCATTCTTGTAACGCTTGTAACTTTTTCTGACATATTGTTTCTTTTAGGTTTATATGTAGACAATAAACTAGAAATTATTCAAGGTTCATTGGTACCCAAAGGTTGAAAATCCGTCGAAAAACCATCGAGATATGAATAATTTAAGTATGTTTTTTGCAGTTTTTCTGCTGTTGGGTACATAGTACACGAAAAAGTTTTTGTAGGAAAAACTTTTTTTTTAAGAGTTTGCACTGTGGTTTGTTCTGAAAAGTTTTAGGTAACTAAATTGTCTATCTAAAAATCTTCATTTAAAAAAAAATCTAAAATAACCGATATTTTTAAAATAACTTTGGGGCCATCCACATACCAATGAACAGTTTTTTAACGATTGTAACCCCCCCCCCCCCCCCCCGCTGCGTGGACAACTGCCCATATAAATTCTAAAAATTTTGTATGGACCGTGGACATTGCACAGACCCCCCCCAAAGCTTTCTACATGGTATGTGGATGGCCCCTTTTTGTTTTTCAAAATTTATGTTTTTTCAGTGTAGGATCTGAAATTAAATTTTTCAATATTTTTAAATAAAAGTTCAGATAATTTACTAGAAGTAATCCATTGACAATCATTCTCTTTATTTCGTCATTATTCAGATACTAGTTGGCCCGTAGTGGCTAGCCACTTTTAAAATGCATGTTGGACTAATAAATTTACTATAAATGCTGGAATTTATTCTAGAATGAATCACCTTCTTCAAAAAATCTAGCTTGGAATCAAGATTCAACTATGACAATTCGCCATTTCGATGTAGATGGTCAACGCTAATTTTAACTCAACTCTTAACCTTAACTGTGAGAAACATCCTTCTGTCAGTATACCATGAAAACGCTTGGATTGGTTGTTTATTTGAAAACGAATCAACAACTTCCCTCTCATACGGAGCCACTGCACAGAACTTTTCTTTCCATTGTTATCCCGTTTTCGAAAATTTGTTAATAATTTATAAATTTTCGTTTAAACTGTATAACTTAAATAAGAGTCCAATTTTTCAACTGTATGATGTTAGGTTTCAAGTAAAACTTACAAAACAAATTAAAACGAATGTAATTGAGAAAAAAGTAACGGTTTGCAAAATAGTTGTCCATGTGAAAATACCGAACTCCAGAAAGCATTCACACGTGCAAAAGTTTGTCTCCGTACTTTCTGATAGTCATAGCAAAGCCTAGAATATCATGATACTGACGTCTCCTAATCATTATTGGGAAGATAAAAACACTCTGAGATACTCCGATGTAACCTCACACATGATCAATTTCGCGCATGAAAACTCTGTCCCCCGCGTTCCATCATAGAGACCTTGTTCCTGGTGTTAAACCTGAAATGCGTGGTGCAAGCCTTAAATCTGTATGAGAGTGCCAACGGGAAACACACTAAGAAATTTTTTAGGCGGATTTCGGCATTTACGCGTTTTTATACGCGAATTTCAGATTTTACGCAGATTGTTTAGAATAATTTAGAGTGTCCGCTTATTTAGAGTGTCCGATGAGTTTACTTAATCCAATTACTGAATATTCACTGATTTGGCCTAATCGTTTTATATTTTTCCTTGATATCAATATCATTCGATTCGTAGGTGGAAATAATACTGCTGTTTATTGTTTTTCGATTTTATTTTCTAACAGAAATGGTTAAAAAACTTTTAGCAAATGAAGTATATTTTTAACGCGAACTTCGGAATTTACGCGTTTTTTTAAGCCGATTTCGGAATTTGCTTTGTTCTTCTTTCAGCACAAATGAACAAATGCATGGTTTTTTTTTTATAGGGGGGGGGGGGAGTTTGTAATGATTTATTTATGTACTAAAATATCTATTCAGAATTAGTATTGTGTGTTCTGCCACAAATGGTGACAGTTCAAAACTATTACAAACAAATGCATGGTTAATGAAAGGGTTTGCCTACTGTTAAATATATTCAGCGAATTTGAAGGACAGCAACTATGTTTGATTTAGAAAAAATCGAAAACTACATGGCGTTCAAACATCTAAAATAAAAATCGGTGATCAAATTTGACACCATTTAAAAAAAAATGACAAATAGTGTAATCTTATTCTGTATCTGTATTTATAAAGCAATGACGTAATATCTTATGATTTAATGTCGTTATGACTGGTGATATTTCCATATATCGGCAAGTGAATTATCACTTTATCCGTACAGTTTAAACGTCGGAGTATAGTTGAAGGATTACGTTGAAGCACACAGTATTTTGGTCTTGTTTTGAATAACCCATGTTGCACTTGACTTTTTCATAGTCGAGTACTGTCTTGTGCCGTCACTTAATAACCTAATTTCTATAAAGCTGTATGATGTTACAGGACTAGTTGCATATGTAACTATAGATTGACGTTCATAATCAACAAATAGTTGTTTGGTGAATTTCAAATCTCTGTGACATGCTGAATATTTATGACACTGCGTTCCTTTCACATCCCAAAATCATCTTCCTCTGTCTATAGCGAAACATTATATTTTTGGCCGTTTTTGTCGATGCCACTGGATCAGAATATTCACCCATGTGCGAATAATAACACGTGGGCCTAAAAAAGTTAAGACTCAGTTCACTCTGATTTTCTCACGCTTCCCAGGTGAGAGGAGGTGTGTAGAGGACTAAATGCAATCAATGGTCACTTGTCGTCACGATAGTAGTGTTTGCGTTTCCACACACGAAAAAATAACAAACTTTGGTGTACTTCAGGATCATAGTTTGCTAGGAAAGAAGGCAATTTTAGTAGCTTGCGTTTGGCGTGTGCGTGACCACTGACAGCTTACAAAACTATATATATTCCGATGTTGAGTTATAAGAAAAAGACCTAAATACTTCAAACCTTTCCCAATAAATTTTCAAAAAAATGTTTGCAAAGTTGCTTCGTTCAATAAGGCCACAAAATTTCATTGAGTTATGCTAGGGTGCCCAAGGAAAATGGTACGTAACAAGAGAAAAACTGATAAAAACAACACCCATACTTAATTAATTCATATCTCGATGGTTCTTCGACAGATTTTCAACCTTTGGGTACCAATGAACTCGGAATGAATTCTAGTTTATTGTAAACATATAAACCTAAAAGAAACGAGATGTCAGAAAAAGTTATAAGCGTTGCAAGAATCCACATTTTGACATACACTCCTAAAATCCGGATTATTCCCGGTGTCCGTTGGTCCCGTCAAATTCCCTAATTTTTGGAAACTAGAATAGTTTTCCAGTAAAATGAAACCGGTTTCATCAGAATTGATTCGTTTTTCGTGAAGTTCTGGCTATTTAAAAATTGACAAAATTCTGCCTGTCTCAATCATTTTGTCTACCCCCTGTATCTATCGATAGATAATTGTTGAGTAGTCCATATATCGCTATTTGACTAAGTTAAATTATACAGACTATCTATAAGTAATTAAAATATATTTATCGTTTTCCAAACAGTAATAAAGTGAGTTATACTTATTCACAACTATTAGTGGTTAACTAAAGATATAAGCAGCCAAAGTGAGGTTATTAGTCCGGAAGTTGAGAGTAGCTGAACACGAACGCTTTATGAGTTTAATCATGCCTGAGACTCCCAGAGATTTCAACCTTTTTTTTTTTTTTTTTTTTAAGGGGGGATTTAAGGGGGGAAGCTACTAAGCTAAAGTATTTATGATAAATATTAGTAAATAATGAGTATGTGTGTCCAATCACAAATGGTGACTTCTCAACACTGTTAGAAATTTGTAATTTTAATTGTTAGGATTTGTTTGCTTTCGCAATTGGGACTTATCATTCGTAGGGATTTAAACCTACTTGTCAGAAAAGGGGAAGTAAACTTACAACTAACTAAATTGCTAACTTATTGGCTATAAAGAGAGCTTATCGTAGCAGTTGAGGATTGCAACGATTTTTGTCGAAAATTGTTAATAATTTTATTTGACATAGCTTCTAATGGTTCAACACTAGTAAGTCTATGTAATTCGAGTGTACCAAACCAAGGAGGACGCTTCAAAATCATTTTCAGAATTTTATTCTGAATCCTTTGGAGCGTTTTCTTCCTTGTTGAACAGCAACTTGACCAGATCGGTACAGCATAAAGCATTGCTGGTCTAAAAATTTGTTTGTAAATCAAAAGTTTGTTCTTTAAACAAAGTTTAGAATTCCTGTTAATGAGAGGATATAAACATCTCGTATATTTGTTGCACTTGGCTTGTATACTCTCAATGTGCTCTTTGAAAATAAGTTTTTTATCATAAATTAGTCCCAAGTACTTAACCTTGTCGGACCAACTTAAAATAACCCCATTCATCTTGACAACGTGATTATTGTTTGGCTTGAGGAAGGAAGCCCTAGGCTTATGCGGAAAAATTATCATTTGAGTTTTAGAAGCATTGGGAGAGATTTTCCACTTTTGCAAGTAGGAAGAAAAAATATCTAAACTTTTCTGCAATCGACTGCATATGACACGAAGACTTTTTCCTTTTACGAAAATGCTTGTGTCATCGCAGAACAATGACTTTGTGCATCCTGGAGGCAAATCAGGAAGATCTGAAGTGAATATGTTGTACAGGACTGGACCCAAGACTGAACCTTGAGGTACACCTGCTCTGACAGGAAATCTATCAGATTTTGAATTCTGATAGACAACCTGCAGAGTTCGATCAGTAAGATAATTTTTAAAATTTTGATTAGGAAAATTGGAAAATTAAAAGTTTGCAATTTCGCAATCAAACCTTTATGCCAAACACTGACGAATGCTTTCTCTATGTCTAAAAAAGCAGCTCCAGTGGAATAACTTTCAGATTTGTTAGCTCGTAACATATTAGTAACTCGGAGCAATTGATGAGTTGTGGAATGCCCATGGCGAAATCCAAACTGTTCATTTGCAATAATTGAATTTTCGTTGATGTGTGTCATCATTCTGTTAAGAATAATTCTCTCAAACAGTTTACTTATTGAAGAAAGCAAACTGATTGATCGATAACTGGAAACTTCAGCTGGGTTCTTATCCGGTTTTAAAATAGGAGTAATTTTTGCATTTTTCCATAATTTGGGAAAATATGCAATTTTGAAGCAGCAATTGAAAATTTTCACTAAAAATTCCATTGTACTCTCAGGGAGATGTTTGATTAGTATATTAATTCCATCGTCACCAGGTGCTTTCATATTTTTGAAATTTTTAATAATTGATTTAATCTCATTCAAGTTAGTTTCAATTATTTCTGCAGGTAAAAAATTCTGGGAAGAAATTAAATCAAATTGACGTGTGACTTCATTTTCAATTGGACTCACAAAATTCAAATTTGAGTTATGAACACTCTCAAACTGCTGAGCAAGTCTTTGAGCCTTTTGTTCATTGGATACAAGAAAACGTTCACCATCTTTTAAAACTGGAATAGGCTTTGAAGGTTTCTTAAGAATCTTCGACAGCTTCCAAAATGGTTTTGAATATGGTTTCAATTTTTCAACTTTAGTCTCAAAATTTTGATTTCTCAGAAGAGTAAATCTATGCTTAATCTCTTTCTTTATAAATAGTAAATCTTTATAAATAGTTTCAAAAACAGGGTCACGAGAACGTTGATATTGACGTCTGCGGACATTCTTCAAACGAATTAGAAGTTGAAGATTTTCGTCAATTATTGGTGAATCAAATTTCACTTGAGCCTTTGGAACAGAATAATTCCTGGCATCTACAATTGCACATTTTCCATTATTGAAATTTCTCTCAATATGAGTTTTGTAACTTTCCCAATTAGCCTTGTTATAATTAAAAACAGAGCTCATAGGGTTTAAAACTGATTCATGGGATAAAGAAAAAGTTATTGGAAGATGGTCAGAATCAAAGTCAGCATTGTGATCAAATCACTACATACATGACTTTGATCTGTTAGCACCAAATCAATTGTTGAAGGGTTTCTTACAGAAGAAAAGCATGTAGGACTATTCGGAGACAAAATAGAATAGTATCCTGAAGAACAATCATTGAATAAAATTTTGCCATTGGAATTACTTTGAGAATTATTCCATGAACGATGTTTAGCGTTAAAATCGCCGATTATGAAAAATTTCGAACGATTTCTGGTGAGTTTTTGTAGATCACCTTTAAAATAATTTTTGAGCTCGCGTGTGCATTGAAATGGTAAATATGCTGCGGCAATAAATAAAATCCCAAGTTCAGTTTGAACTTCAATTCCCAAAGTCTCAATAACTTTCGTCTCAAGATGGGGAAGTGCACGATGTTTGATTCGGCGATGAATAACAATTGCAACTCCACCGCCGGAACCCTGAATCCTATCATATCTATGAACCACGTAATTGGGATCATATTTAAATTTTATGTTAGGTTTCAAAAATGTTTCAGTAATAATTGCAATATGCACATTATTTACTGTTAAAAAATTAAAAAGCTCATTCTCATTGGCCTTCAATGAGCGAGCATTCCAATTTAATATTTTAATTGTTTTATTTAAAACATTGCTAAATTTTAAATTAGAAACAATTTTAATAGTAAAATTTGTGCCTATTTGAATGGCTTCAAACATTGATTTTGCCTGCAACATGGCGTTCATAAGATCGAACATTGCCTGTTGCAAAAAAGAAAGTTTACCTGCCGTAATAGGCCCCAGGCAGTTGACATTAGAAAAAATATTTTCGGCAGCAATATTAGCTGGAGTGATAGGTGTACAATTATTTTCTAGCGTGTTTTGCTTACCCATATTAACGGTCATTTTCGAACTACCAACACTAGGCGGTATAATGTTCGAACGACCTGTAACCTGTGCATAAGTTAAACGGGTATGCAAAGGAGTAGGTAAACTATGCGTCACTGGTACGCTTGGAGAATTTTGTTTTGAAGTTGGTTTTAATTGAGAAATTGAATTTTGTTTACCTTGCCTTGCCTTAACAATTGCTAAACGGGCTGGGCATTGATAAAAATTTGACATATGGTTGCCGTTACAATTCGCACAGCGAAAATTTTTACTCTCTTTCACAGGACATGTGTCCTTTTTGTGAGAAGAGTCTCCACAATTAAGACATTTTTGGTCCATGTTACAGAATTTGGAACCATGGCCATAACGTTGGCAAGTACGGCATTGGGTGATATGCTTTTCACCTCCGCCATACTTCCTATAAATTTCCCACTTTACACGCACATTATACAAAGCATGTGCTTTTTCAAAAAATTTTAAGTTGTTAACCTCATTGCGGTTAAAATGAATTAAATAATTAACAAGGGAAATTCCAGTTCTCTGACTGTTTTCGCCTCGTGATTTTTGTTTCATTAGAATTACTTGGGTAGGGGCTATGCCAAGTAATTCTGTTAAAGTAAGTTTGATCTCATCAACGGTTTGATCGTTGGTGAGACCTTTCAAGACAACCTTGAACGGCTTGGCGTTCTTGGTGTCATATGTAAAAAATTTGTACATCTTGTCAGTTAAATACTGAACAAAACGATCACGACCCTTTACTGAGTCGGCTAATAAGCGGCATTCACCTCTACGGCCAATTTGATAGGTAACTTTAACGTCAGAAACAAACGTTGAAAGTTCCTTTTTGAATATATTAAATTCAGAAGAAATAGTTACCACAATAGGTGGAACTTTCTCCTTTTTTAAAGATTTTATATTTTGTATAGTTTCATTATTAATAACTTCCATTTCACCAGCTTCTTGCTCAGGCAAAATATCAAAAGGATTATCACTACAGACACTCGAAGTGTCAGAAAGAGATGCCTCTCTTTTCCTCCCCGCAGCGATGCAAGGTTTCTTTTTCCGTCCAGCCATTTCAGGTGATACGAAAAAAAGTTAAAACAAATGTTAAATTCAAAAGTAGGTAGTCTTGAGAAAGACTGATGGAAAATAACTTTCAGGTAATCTTTAAAAGACACACTGACAAAACACAAACTTTGAAGCTATAGGCAGTCAAAGACCAGTCCACAAGCAACCGAAAAAACGTCACTACGGCACTACGAATATTACCGCTGCAGTACGAATAGAAGTGTACCGCTGAAATGTACGAATAGAAGATTACCGCTACATTCATAGACGACGAGAGACCTGCGGTTCTTTGCTCCACTGGTACCGTTGCTTTTTTCGGCATGTTTTCTTTCAAGACATCAGTTTTTTTTTTGGTTCTAAAAGCAGGTTTAGAAATTGTTCAAGAATGGGGATTGTTTCAAACTTTTCGGAAAACTTCTACCTTCGAGACATCATATTAGTCTAAGCTCAAGCAAAAATAAATTGACCTATTGGGACGGGGAGACTCTGTCAATTTTTATTTCGATATTTATACAGAGAATATCACAGGGAACGGATGGTGTCCATTTACGTCGTCTGTGCTTGGAATGCACGCATGTAAATGGTTCATTATTCTCGTGAATTTGTCATTGAAACTTTTTATGAATTTTACCGCTTAGCAATGAATTTAGAGTGATAACTAGCATATTACAAAATTGTTCTACATTTTATCTATCCAACAACATATTGGTTATTGTTATCCATCATGTGGTTATGCTGTTATTATCGTTTGAAATCTGACGTAACATTTGCCAGTTTCATTTCCAATTTTACAGAATGCATCCCAGTATAGTAAACAAAGACGTAGTTCCACGTCAAAAAATTTCAGTAATTTCACACTACTGATATTTGTTACCTTTTTAGCCTTTAGAAGCGATTTTCACTCATTTTCTAGCTCAATTTAAACAATAAACAAAATTACTATTTCATTGTTTGGCAAAAGAGCAAGTGGAACAATCTTTAATTGCTAGAAATATCAAAAAGTATAAAGCAAAACCTTTTACCGTCCTACATTCGTCAAACTATTTCACTAAGACCTGAAAAACGTCAAGTTAAGGGGGGACCCTACACTGGAAAGTTGAAAAATAATGAATTTTCGTGATATTTTTTTCGGATGTTTAGAGAAAGGTAAGGTGTTCGGGCATTTCGGCTATGGATTAGGGTATATTTGAAGATGTATTTTGTGTACCGTGGGTGCAAATATAGTGAGTATTACGCTATTGGCAGTGTTTTTCTCGAAACCATGTTTTTTCAACTGGTGGTAAATTTTTCTCAGCATCTACTGAACCGATTTCGCTGAATTTTTTTTTAACATGTAAAAATGGATTATCTAACTTGTTACGTAGCCGTTTTTTGATATCTGAGTTTTTCAATGTTTTATGATTTTTTAAATAGTGATCTTTCATGAAAAAAAAAACAATTTTTTTACTAAAATGGCCGCCATTTTGGCAATTTTCGGAATTATAATAGATAATATCTTTCTATATACTGAAAAAAAAAAAAATTCCAGCCCGATCGGTCTACTAGAAGCTGAGAAAAACTTACCACCAGTTAGGTACTGATTTAGAGAGAGCATCCGAGTTCCTAGCTGCCAACAGTATAATAATCAGATCTGACAGTTCAAGACGCACTGAGATTTCAACCTATTCCTGGCTCGTGATGCCGTATGGCATTATCTTCGATTACAGCTTAACAATTATAGGGTGAAATCACCGGTTTTGGCCATAAATACTCAAAACCAAAAATACTTAAAACATTTACTCGGAACATTATACACCTTAAAAATAATTGTTGTACTTCAATTTTGGGAAATTGAAAAAAGTTACGTTATATCTAGGTTGCCTTATATCGAGGTATGACTGTACATCCTTTCTTATCCGAAGCCAGTTTTGTGTTTCCACATATCTCAGGCGATATCTAATAACATCCCGAAAAACTCCGTACTTTTCATGTTTTGCATCAACGTTAACATGTTACCATGGTGTTGTTAACATTTGGCCAATATCGGCATTATGAATTGTGGAACGGCATTGATATGTGGCCAAGTATGGATCAGTAAACGTTTTTGGGAGCTGTTTGTAATTTCGATATTGCAGAGAAAAATCATAGCGAAATATCCATTTTTTATCCATGTGCTGTAGTAAGTTGTGCCTGATGCTGGTAACAAAATTTGTTATAGAAATGTACAAACTTAAACAAAGTTATGCTGTATGAAAAATAGCTTGCAAATAACCTAAACGTTAGACTGTACTGGGGAGAATATTCTTAATTTCTTTTATTAAAAGTAAAATACGCGTATTTAGTGGCTACAGTTTGTAATAATATTGTCGAAGCAATAGCAGCAGTTTCAATAGGAGATTTTGAATAATAATAATAATTATGGTTTGAGAACAGATCGATCTACAAAACGCAACCCAGTTTGTGTCAATTGTACATGTAGTTGCTGAGTAATAAGAGTTTGAAGGTCACTTTTTGAGGTAAAATCTGATTTCTCTCCGTCGGAAATGGGGTAACTTTCAGCAAGTCGTTAATGAGCTAACGGCTTTATTTGAAGCAGCCGAATCAGTGATTAGTAAGCGCTACCGTTGCTAACAGACCACAAAGTCTCCGACAGAGTACAACATGTCTTGTCGTGTCAATAAGATTTGCGTATAATTTGATTTACATTTACAAGGACAAACTCGGCGTGAAAGCTGCGCTAGGAGCATTCCAACAAGTCGGCGATGCGATGCTGGCAGATCAATGACATCGTCGTCGGTGAGCGTACCGACCGTTTTCGAGTTTTCGAACGTCCAAGAGAGTTTGGATTCACCATTCGTTTAGAGAACCTGGGACACCTAATAGATAAACACGAGGTTCAGCCGAACCCAGGAAAGGTCGAAGCGATCAGACAAATGCCTGCACCTGTAGACGTGTGGAGCCGTTAACTCTTACGGCAAATTCGTGCCAAATATGCGTGCCTCATAATTTCCTTAGGACGAGTTGTTGAAGGCACTCGCGCGATTGCAACGATTCTTTCAACTGTTGTTTGCAGCTAGATAGGATTTGTCATGCTTTAGTCGCGATGCACCCTTATGATTTGGTGGTCAAATACATGCTCATGTAAAATGCTACAATTCCCTTGGGCATTGGCGATACCTATTTGCTTAGACGAGCAAAAAGCTGAACGCTATCGCACGTTCATTTGGATTCATAATTTTTTATCACTGACGATAACTTTTCGAAGCTTCTCGCAATACTATTGAATGCAAGCGAACTTGGATACAATAGATATTATCGTGTTGGAATAATTTAGTCCCTTCGTAAATATGGTTTTCGCAACAGTCAGAAGTGAAAAACAATCAACAGCGTTTCTATGGAAAACTTACACGCAAGTGAACTTGATTGGAAGATACGTGTTAAATCAAAGAACACATTTGTATGAAATATTGCGAGTGAGTGAAAATTCTTATGCTTGTCTGTTACAATCAAACATTTGCTGAGGCTGACATGTATAAAAGACCTTATGATTGCTTTTTTCACTGAAATAACGCTGTCGAAAAAGTGGAAACTTTTGTTCCCAATGTCCGGACCGGAATCGGAACGGAGCCAGTCGGACCGGACTCAATTCAGACCGGAACGAGCCCGTTCCGATTTTCGAGCAGACCGGAACCCAGGCCCAACTTTTCATTCAGACTACTATGGCCCGGGCCCGGCAGAGACCCCAGCTGCCCATAATTCAAAAATTGGCTAATATGCAATTTTTACCAAAATCGAGAAAACAGTTCCTTGTGGTGGTAAACACCCTAAACAAGGTCCCTACGGAAGCCGATTGTCAAAAAATGCATTTGGGAAGGCAGCAAATATCCAAAATAATTGAGAAGTTGGCTAGTATCCAATATTTTCCTACCTGTGGCATGTTCACAAACCAGTGTATTATTACTGTACTTTGTTTCGTCTGACTTTCGAAAGTGTGTTGTAGCCTGGTGGTTATTGGCGACAGGAAAGCGATCGCAAGGCCCTTGCATCAAAATTGACTTTTTTACGAAGAATATTTGAGAGTAACAAGATTTGAGTAACAAGAAGTTATTTGTTGTGTTGCGAAATTATCAAAACGCGTGACTGTTTCCTTTCGTCATAAATCTTTATATTCTTAAAATGCTATTTAACTTTTTGATTAGAAGTAATATTAAAGAGATGATTCAGATTTCATTTTGGATTTGATGAGAAAAAAGTAGGAGGGTGGTATTCAAGACACGACCGCATAGTTGACGTAGGACTACAATAATTTTATATATTTTCTTTTGAGGCTCTGTTTGATTTGAGATTGTTTTACTTTTGGCACGGTTCGATTTTGGCACACATGTATGTATGTATGTATGTATGACCTTCTAGATTCCACTGTCTGGCAGTGATAGGGTGA
The DNA here is from genome assembly GCF_029784165.1 of Wyeomyia smithii. NCBI lineage: Eukaryota > Metazoa > Arthropoda > Insecta > Diptera > Culicidae > Wyeomyia > Wyeomyia smithii. The sequence continues at coordinate 277,015,576 of NC_073696.1, read as the reverse complement.
AAAAAGACAATGCTGTTAATTCTTGTTTCTGCGTCTGTCTTGTTTTCGGAACCTAGAAGGTGTTAGCTCTACCGACCTTCCAAAGACCCTTTGCAGAATGACTGAGTACTTGCAGCGCATTCCGAAGTCAATTTCCATTCGGTAAGCCCCGCCTCAAAATAATATTAGAATCTAATAGAATCTATTATTATTCTCAGACTTTCAATTCATTTGACAAATCAATATCAAAAGAATTGACCCGTATTTAATATATATATATATATATATATATATATATATATATATATATATATATATATATATATATATATATATATATATATATATATATATATATATATATATATATATATATATATATATATATATATATATAGGGTAACTGACGGCTTCATCATGTGATATGTATTGTGGGCAGGATTCAGTTTGCCAAGCTCTACTGCTTTTATTCCACTCAGAAACTCAATGTGTATTAACTTACCTTTGGCGTTGAAGTTTTTCTGTTCGCATGAATGAATCACTCCATTAAAAAACTCAATCATTTTTATTGTTTTTTGACAAAATTTAAACTGCCACTTTCACACATCTAGATATTTTTCCCGGCCGAAGAAAACTTTCACACAACACATCTTCGGCGCTGGCGATATTTGGTTACGATTTTCTCGTGAAATATCAGGGCTAGTATCAAAATAATAGTGACTTTAGTGACTTTTGCATTAAAATAGTGACCAATAGAGTCCATATAGTGACCAAAATATACAAAAGAGGGTTTTGAAATTCATGTTGAATCATAAATCAACCAAAAGTCTAACTAAAATCTGTATCATAATTATTCAAAATGCATCTAAACTATTATTCACTTAAAGCTTAATATTAAATCTAGAATTAGTTAAACTAAACCCTGATCTAAACCTCAACCTAAGTTCTTAAATTTATCATATTTACTTACACTACAGTATAACTAAAATTAATTAAATGAATCACACTAAAGATACGATACGATTATAACGAAACACATCCCAGAAAACACGAAACCACGAAGCAGATCAAGCTCCAACTGACTGCTATCATACGGTCTCGATCCCAAACGTACACTGCTGCGCTTGAGTTCCTCATACTCAAACGGCCTACGGTTAACCTACCAACTGACCCCATTGATATATCCTCGTGTAAGATCCCAAACCTTACAATGGCAGATCCTCGCTTCGGAAATGTGTTGACCAAAAGGAACTGTAAGAGTGGCTTTTTCACACTTAAATTTAGAAGCTCCGTTGAACTATTTGTGTCTTTTCTTAATTTTTCAATAAGATAAAAGTAGGAAAGTATGCCAGAAAATTGATAGATGAAATTAGGCAGCTTACTGGAGAAGGATGACATTTTAAAACATGACATGACTGACGAGAATTGGTAAATTACCCTGTGTATATATATATATATATATATATATATATATATATATATATATATATATATATATATATATATATATATATATATATATATATATATATATATATATATATATATATATATATATATATATATATATATATATATATATATATATATGTTTTCTTTTTTGAAATGGAAGTGAAAAGTGTAAAAATATCTTTGAGTAAATAAAAATTTAATTAGATGAATAAATAATGACGGGCGTTTTACGTCCTTCGATTAAGGTATTAAGATTGTATACATACACACTTGCATAAAATTATATTTATTCCAATTTCTTTTTATATCTATATACACATTAATTTTTGTCTGTATATTTAATCTGTTTTATTTTAATTTTTTTTATTCGGCCGTCTTGGTATAAATCTCATGTCATGTTTATTATTCGATTTCTGAGCTGGATTCTTCTTCACTTCCTATAGTATTGTAAATTTCTTCCACTTTTTTCTTAAATTCTGTTTTATTTTTCGCTAGTTCGTGCCATTCTGTTTCTGATATTTCCATTAGTTTGTTTTTGTCTTCCCTAATCGTGTCATTCCATGTTTTCGCGGGTCGTCCTCTCTTTTTTCCCGTAAATTCCAATCTTTCAGCTGATTTTAATGGGTGTCCTTGTTCTCTTCTTTGTATGTGTGCCCAGTATTTCAGCCTCATTACTCTTGCTCTATTCACTGCTGTTTTACCATTTAATAATTTTGAAACCCTCATTCTACCTTTTGGCCTATCCCTAGCTAATTTTAATAATTCCCTAATAATTTGCAATTCGTATCTAGCAACCGATGTTCTATTCTTTTTAACCCATGCCGCTGATTTGAGGCCGTAGGTTATTGCCGGTGATATAACAGTCTTGTATATTAATTTTGCTATATACCAGCTTGGTTGAAATTTTTTCATAAACTCTAAAACTACCCTTGTGGTGTTGAGAGCTTGTCTACATCTAATTCTTGTTGTATTTGGTCTATCCAATGTCTCCGTAAAATATGTTCCAAGGTATCTTAATGTTTGTATGACTTCATATTTATCGTTATCTATTTCAATAATGTCAGGAATATTTCTGTCTGAATTAGGCTCCCTTATTAATATTTTACTTTTAACTGTATTTAATTCTAATCCTACTTTACTTAATTCTACTTTTAATAATATAATTATTTTTTCAAGTTCATCTACATTTTTAGTTATCAGTAATAAATCATCTGCATAGGCTAGGATAATTGGGAGACCTTTGTCATGCAATTCTAAGATATTTAATGTTCCTATCTTTTCTTTAATCTGTTTTAATATTTTTTGAATAATCAAAGTGAATATATACGGGGACATTGGACAGCCTTGTTTTATTCCTCTAGATTTTATTGTTTGATTGCTTTCTATGCCTTCCCATAAAATACTTGTACGCTCAAAATTTATCGCTTGTCTAACTCTATTGATAATATGTTGCGGTACATTCAATTCTTGTAATATATGTTCTATAGATTCTAATTTGACATTATCGAATGCTTTGTTTATGTCTAATGAGCCTACTATTAATGTTTGACCACTATTCCAATAAGCTTCTAAATATCTTCTAGCATAGTACATCTGATCGTCCGTAGACCTATTATTAACGAATGCTGCTTGGTGGTATCCAGGGTTTCCTGCGTACTCTCTAAGTCCTTCTACTAGCCATGTTGCATATATTTTGTAACCAAGGTTACATAGTGTTATTCTCCTGAAGTCAGATGTTTTTTCTGTCTTTTTCTTTTTCGGTATCGGTATCTGTAAAGTTTCTCTCCAAAGTTCTGGTATTACATTCGTTTCCCATACCCTCTTCATTATTTGCCACATTTCATCTATTGTTTGTTCATTAGCATATTTTAAATATTCATTTCTTAGTCCATCTTTTCCTGCCGCTCTTCCATTAGCCAAATTTCTTATTATATTTAGTATTTCATTTTTCGTTGGATGTGAAGTTAGTTTTTCTTTATCTGCTGGTATTATCATCGGATTTCCTGTTGATTTTTCCATCACGTTCATCCATTTTGACATTGGTATTATAGGGTTTTTTGATTTTCTCGTCTGTTTAAATTTTTTCAAATATTGATATGTTCTTTTTATTCGTTCTCCTATTTCGAAATCGTTCAATCCGTTGAAAAACTTTATGATTTCGGTTTCGTTATGATCGTTTATTCTCTTTTTAAGTTCTTGTTTTTTAATTTCCATTTCTTTTCTAAACAACTGGGTATCTATTCCTTTTTCTATTGCTCGTCTAATTTTAGCTTTTGCTTTCATTAGTGATTCTTTTGCTGCTTTTCTTTTAGGTGTTATTGGGTTCCCTTTTGTTTTTAATATTTTTTTAGCACTATCGTTGATCTTTTTAACTAATTTTTCATATGCTTCAGTTATTTCAAGATTTTCTACATTTATTGTTGGTTGTTTGTTTAGAATTTCATGGTATTTCTTTTGAGTTTGTTCTTGTTGTAATGTGTTGGGCTGCAGTTTCATTCGGTTTTTGTTGCTCTTGTTACATTTAGAACTATTTCGAATTTTAATGCTAGCAATTAGCAATTTGTGGTCGGTTTTTAGATGCGTCCATGATGCCCTAATTTGTTTAATCCTTAACTCTGACTTTATATCTACTAAAATATGATCTATTTGTGATGTCGAATTCCCATTAGTCCAAGTCGTTAGTAGGGATTTTCCATATCTCATTGAAATAATTTTGAATTTGTGCATTCTTAAAAACATTTTCATAAATTCTCCATTTTCATTTGTTTCATCATGTCCTATATATTTTCCTAACATTTCCATTTCATTACTTTCTATATCATTTCTACCAATTTGAGAGTTGAAATCCCCTAGGATAATCATATTTTGTCTTTTCGGGTTTCTTGCCACATAATTTCCTAGGTCTGCATAAAACGTATTAGCATTATTATTTGGTGCATGTATGTTAACGATTAAGATTTCATCTCTCGTTTGGTTATATTCTATGTTTGCGCTTAAAATATTTCTATCAATGTTTCTAATATTTTTTATTCTGAAATCTGAATCTTTTTTCCGTAGTACTGCGAGTCCTCTTGATCTATTTGATGTTTTTCTATTAGATATCGTCCATTCGTAATTATTTGTTTCAACTTTAGTTCCATCTATATTAACTTCCTGTAATACTGCAATGTCAATGTGTTTTTCGGCTAATGCTTCGTCTATTTCTTGTCGTTTGTTCTGTCTACAGCATCCACGAATGTTTAATGAAGCTAATTTGAAGTAGCTTGACTGTTTTTTCTTGGTTGTAAACCGCTCTGAGGGCTTATTTTTTTCGTCTTTAGTTCCTTTGAATATATTAACTATACTGTCTACCTGTATGAAGTCTGCTTTGGTGTAAACAAAAAGTCTTATTTCTCGTGTATGTGTTTCATTGTAACCTGGGCATGTATATATTGTTTGATTATCTTGTTTTGTGATTATTACTTTTGTCTCTGTCATATTTGCAATTGCTTTCCACAGAGTCGGTCCGGGTAAAAGTCTTGTGTCATCGTTCGATTTTATTTGCATGTACTGTTGAATGTCCGTGAGAAGAGCAGCTGGTAATTCATTGAAATATTCCATATCTGGGTTTAAATCACTTAATTGGTGGCTTATTGCCCATAAGTAACTAAATCTATGATCTATCACTTTTCTTACTTTAATTCTATGGTTGTTTATAGAAATCCAATAAAATTTTTGTTGATTAATTACATTTATTTCATTATTTTTGTTTTTCAGTTCCGATCCTCGTTTGTTATTTTCATGTTCATTTTGTTCCTTAGCTTTATGTTCATTTTGCGGGTTTGTGTTCCTTTCTTCATTTATGGTTTGCTCCTTTGGGGTTTCAACTGTCATTTTAATTTTATTTTCTTTCAAATTGCTGTCTTTGTTTACTGCTTCGTTGTTTTCTTTTGTTTCAGGATCTATTTCTTTATATTTATCGATGTTATTTAGTTTTGATTCTGCTGTGCTTTCTTTACGTTCTGTCAAAATGCTATTATAATGATTACTTCCATTATAGAAAAGTTCAATAGTCTTCGTCATTTCATTTCTGTCATACAAGATTTCGATCGGTTCAAAATTCGGGTTATATATTGTTATGTTTCGTTTCAAGATTTTTCCAGCCGCTATTATCGATTCAGATCCTGCCCATGCTCCATCTTTAGCAAGCTTATCTAGAAATTGCGCTATCTTCCGGGTTCCATCCAATTCGTCCATGATTCGGTCGCCCTCAGCAATCAGCTCTCCCATGACGATATCACGGAAGTCCCCATCGTGTCCTCGTATATATTCTACCACTTCTGCTCTCAGTTCCCTCGCTCGTCTTACAAAATTATCATCGAACAAACGCCATCCTATATTAATTTTTATTATTTATATTAATTGTAAGTCTTCAAGACTAGAATTTCAGATTCATCACAGCTATTACCTGTTATTTGCTGGATGACGGAGTAGAAAAAACAATTCCCGTCTCCAGGCACTATTACCACTGATTTACGAATTCTACCAAATGCAATGACTTCATTTGTTTCCATCCGTCTTGGGCTCACAGCGTTTGTTATAGCACAACTATCCATTTTAATTTTCAAAAAAGCAACAGCCAAATTCTACAGTAGTTACGAGCGCCTTGGTGAGGTATTTTGTTTTTTGAAATGAATTTTCGCGCTTCAATAATGTTGGTTTAATACCAGAGATGCCAGATGGCTCTTGGCCTGTCGTTCACCGTCCGATTTTCCAAAAGAAACCGATCGGGACTGACAAAAAAAAAAAAAGAGATTTGCTAGGCTTTCTGAAGCCATACTCGACAATCTGTATAACCTCCACGAACTGACGAACTGCTCAAAAGCATTATAGGACTTGACCATAGTTATGTAATTATATATTTATTCACCTACACACGGTTTGCAAAATCCGTATCACACAGTCAATTCAGCCTATCTGGTATCCCTGGTAGGGAAAAGAGGTGCCATCAGCACTGTTGTTTTGTTTTATGAGCCCATGCAGCATAAAGGTGGTTCTTGTAAATTCGCGTAATTGGCATTCCTTCTCTGCCATTTTCCGCTATTCGTGATTATATTATATTATATGTCAGTGTAAGAGCGAGACGAAACTATATACTTATCTGCATTTTGGTTGTTGTTGTTACTCTACCCCTCGTTCCCGTTGAGTCATTTCGCGTCAGTCTACCAACGAATGATCCTCCAATACTAGGTCAATCTGCTGGCTGCCGCTCTCGTCCCTGCCAACATGAATCCAATGTCAATCCAATGCTGAATCCAATGTTGTGATCCAGAGTGACGACGAGCCACACTTCCCAAAGCTGCTGATCTCCTTCGCCCGACCATCTCGACAGCGATCAGGAACAGCACAATTCTCGCAGTCACGCACCAGCCAATCCTTCTACACTTGTCAACACCACCACCAGCACAACACTTTCGCATCGGCAGTGGATGCTTTCCGTTCGACTCTATCACGAAACTTTCACAGCAGAATTATACCGTTTTCATATCGATATCACTATCAACCACCATGCAACGCTTCATACCCATCAAAGGGACTCAGTCACACCATTTTAAGGCTTTAACACTTTTTTTTTTTTTTTTTTTTCACAGAAACAAAAATCATTTATTTCGCGATCGTGTGTATACACGTCTGTCAGCCGCGAGCCGTGCTGCCATCCCTCTCCAAACCCCTCATGCCAGTAAACCATAAATCCTTCAAACATTAATCTAATAGACAGCCCTTCATATATATTCAGTACATTTCTTAATCAGTGTCTGCAGTGAAGTCGAAGAAGCAGAATGAGTCCAACTTGTGTAACTGATTTGATTTAAATTTAAGACTCTAATTTCTCTAACCAATTGGTAGCGTAAAAAAGTTTGCGCGGGATGCACATTGCGTGCGGGGCTCAATTCAGTACTGCTTTGCTATCCTGCTGCTCCTGCTCCACCAACGGTTCGATTTTGGCACACATGTGCCAAAAACGAGCGATTATGTTTAATCACATATTTTAGTTTTCTTGATTTTTTAACCAATTTAAGCTCAAAATCCTCCAAAAGAAAGGTATTTTGGTTCTTTATGTTGCCGAAGCGGATGGAATCGTTGAAACGGTTCCTGAGAAATGACCGTATTATCAATTAATATAATCAATTTTCTTCAATACGCGAAATGGCAAATTGAATACGACTTACTAGAAATTAAACTTCCTTCTATATTTATTTGTCTTGTGAAAAATGGCTCACTCACAAATCGTCAAGTGGCAAAGATGTCACATAAATAAATTTCTGAAGTTACAAGTTCGTGGGAGAAATAACGATAAAGAATTACAGTTTTTAGACGAAATTGTATACAGTCATACCTCGATATAAGGCAACTTTATTTTTATTTTCGTTACGTTATATCGAGTTACGTTATATCGAAGCAAAAAAATTTTTTTTAAAATTTATGCAAGAATGTTAATGGTTACTCAAATATGCGCGAAAACCCATTTTCCATCACCTATCAGTATTTTCAAACCTTTCTTATGCCCACAGGTTACTCAAAGATGCGTGAAAACCTATTTCTTATCACCTATCAGTATTTTTAAACCATTCTTATGCCCATTAGGACAATTTTCAACGAGCAAAAAAAAAATTTTTTTAATTGATGCAAGACTGTTGACGGTTAATCAAAGATGTGCGAAAACCTATTTCTCATCACCTATCAGTATTTTTAAACCTTTCTTATGCCCATTTAGAGAAAATTTCAACAAGCAAAAAAAATTTTTTTTTCTAATTGATGCAAGACTGTGAATTGTTACTGAAGGATGCGTGAAAACCTACTTTCCATCACCTATTAGTATTTTTAAACCTTTCTTATGCCCATTTGAAACAATTTTCGCATTAGTTTCATTAATTTTAAAACTTACTGCAAACATTTTTTTGAAGTAATTTATACCCCGAAAACAGTTGCTGCATCATTTATTTTCAATTTCAATACATTTTCAAAGTTACGTTATATAGAGGTAAAAGTTACGTTATATCGAGTTACGTTATATCGAGGTTGCCTTATATCGAGGTATGACTGTATTCACTGAAAATTACAAATTGACCTAGAATTTAATAAACATGTTAACATTCAATTCAGGTAAACTTAAACATTTTATCATTAAACAGAATCAGAAAAAAATGAATCAGTTTCAAAATACCACAAAACAACGAACATGCCATATTTGAAAGTCATATGTCTGTTATCTTCGAAAATAAACCGGGCTAGAAGGAAAAACAACAATAGCCTCAGCAATTAATGTTTGCATAGTGTTGTTCAATTACAAGTAAGGTTATGGAAAGTAATATTATCTTGAAGATGCTAATGTAAAAAAAAAATTAATCGAAAAATACATATACAAATGTGGGAACTCTAATATCAAGACGAAGTGAATTTGGTTTTCCTCTATACCGCCAAATCGGGATGCAACTAGGATTATTATATTGAACTAAATTCATTTTGCTAGCAGAATATAATTCATCAGTACAGCTCATTTAAATACCTTTTCAAGATCTGTATGAAGCATTTTGGTTCTCTATTGTCTGTTAAATACTCTATATTTAGTTATTTTAATAAATCTGAGAAAAAAAAGCAGAGTGTAGAGTTAAAAAATGAACAACGCATTTTATCTGTACAATGGACCAAATTTGGATGCTCTACCTCTACCGATCCGTACAAAATTTTGTTATCCCCGGTGGCGCAGCGTTTTTGCGGCGACCGAATAATTGAATACTGATATTTGCTACTATACGAAACAAGAAGAAGAAGAAGACAATTCAAACGGCAATCCGATTGTGTTCCAGATCGCAAAACGACACCTACGCGTTAACCCAACACGCCTCACTGTGCGTCGACAGCGGCAATGTAGTCTTTTGGCTTGGCTGCACACTTATGAATATCGAGTTCTTCTGCACTGCTGGATGACGTGTGACCAGCGCTCTATTTATACATTGCACGGTGCAGCACTGCCACCATGGTACCTGTGCCACCATGTTTTCCTTCAAGACATCAGTTTTAAAAACATTCTAACAGCAGAACGTAAAACTGTCTAATAGTGGAGGTGGTTAAGAACTTTCCGAAAAAGCTTCACCTTCAAGACATCAAAATAGTCTAGGCTCATGGAAGCAAACATTAGTTGACCTATTGGGACGGGGAGATTATGTCAAATTTTTTTTGCCACTGCTATGCAGGAAACACAGCAGGAAGTTGGTGTCTATTCATGAAGTCTGTGCCAGGCGTGCTTGCATGTGATTGCTACATTGTTCGTGAAAACTCGACCTTGAAACTTTTATGGAATTTTCACTGTTTAACAATGAAGTGATAAAAATAACTGAAAAATCACAAAATTGTCCATCATTTTATCAATCCAAAGACATATTTATTATTGTGATCCGTCCTGTGGTTACATCAGTATTACCGTTTAAAATCTTTCATTCCAACGTTACATCTTGGTTTCAGTTTCCGCAGAATGTATCTCAATATAGTGCGGTTAGACGTAGTCCTACGTCAAAATAGGAAAGTGGCTTGTGAGATTATCATGAATAATAATATTTTCATTATATTGTTATATTGTTGCACGAAACAATTGTCTTGTCGTCCTTATCGTCCTCACTTGTGCTTCCGTGTTGTTTTATTAAATTTTAAACCATTTTCACCAACAACAAGCACGATATAATTCACATCGCATGGATATTAGCCAAATTGCACTCCGATTTGTCAACTGACTATTCGTTTATAATTGAAAAAACGGCTACTGCGTTAAAAATACGTGGCGGATGAGACTTTCCTGCAGATTTCTCTGTATCAACTCAACGGCAAGGGTCCAGCATATATAAAGGGTGATATACTCATAAAAAGTTGTCATGGACAGTCAAAATATGTTGTACCGACAAAAAACTTTAAAATGCGTTTTTCTCGATTTGATGCCTATGGCATATTAGCCAATTTTTTAATTATGGGCAGCCAGAGTCTGGGGACTGCGTGTTTTACAGTTTAACTTTCATACAATTTAGAACTTAACATTTTTCAATGCTTACGAGACTTATACCGTTATTTCAGCAAATTTGTCACTAATTTCGTTATAAACTACGTTTGACGATAAAATCTGCAGAAAACATAAACAATATTCGTTAAGGGGGGACCCTACTCTAGAAGGTCGAAAAATCATGAAATTTCATACTTTTTTTTGGCTGTCTAGAGTAAAGTAAAGTGTTTGGCTATTTTGGCTATTGATTAAGGTATATTTGAAGATGTATTTTCCATGTCGTGAATGTAAATATAGTGAGTATTATACTGTTGGCAGCTAGGAACGTGGATGCTCTCTCTAAATCAGTACCTAACTGGTGGTAAGTTTTTCTCAGCTCCTAGTAGACCGATCGGGCTGAAATTTTTTTTCAGTATATAGTAACATATTATCTATTATAATTCCAAAAATTGCCAGAATGGCGGCCATTTTAGTGAAAAAATTGTTTTTTTTTCATGAAAGATCACTATTTAAAAAATCATAAAACATTGAAAAACTCAGATATCAAAAAACGGCTACGTAACAAGTTAGATAATCCATTTTTACATGTTAAAGAAAAATTCAGCGAAATCGGTTCAGTAGATGCTGAGAAAAATTTACCACCAGTTGAAAAAACATGGTTTCGAGAAAAACACTGCCAATAGCGTAATACTCACTATATTGGCACCCACGGTACACAAAATACATCTTCAAATATACCTTAATCCATAGCCGAAATGCCCGAACACCTCACCTTTCTCTAAACATCCGAAAAAAATATCACGAAAATTCATTATTTTTCAACTTTCCAGAGTAGGGTCCCCCCTTAACTTGACGTTTTTCAGGTCTTAGTGAAATGGTTTGACGAATGTAGGACGGTAAAAGGTTTTGCTTTATACTTTTTGATATTTCTAGCAATTAAAGATTGTTCCACCCGCTCTTTTGCCAAACAATGAAATAGTAATTTTGTTTATTGTTTAAATTGAGCTAGAAAATGAGTGAAAATCGCTTCTAAAGGCTAAAAAGGTAACAAATATCAGTAGTGTGAAATTACTGAAATTTTTTTACGTGGAACTACGTCTTTGTTTACTATACTGGGATGCATTCTGTAAAATTGGAAATGAAACTGGCAAATGTTACGTCAGATTTCAAACGATAATAACAGCATAACCACATGATGGATAACAATAACCAATATGTTGTTGGATAGATAAAATGTATAACAATTTTGTAATATGCTAGTTATCACTCTAATTTCATTGCTAAGCGGTAAAATTCATAAAAAGTTTCAATGACAAATTCACGAGAATAATGAACCATTTACATGCGTGCATTCCAAGCACAGACGACGTGAATGGACACCATCCGTTCCCTGTGATATTCTCTGTATAAATATCGAAATAAAAATTGACAGAGTCTCCCCGTCCCAATAGGTCAATTTATTTTTGCTTGAGCTTAGACTAATATGATGTCTCGAAGGTACAAGTTTTCCGAAAAGTTTGAAACAATCCCCATTCTTGAACAATTTCTAAACCTGCTCTTAGAACCAAAAAAAAAACTGATGTCTTGAAAGAAAACATGCCGATAGAAGCAACGGTACCAGTGGAGCAAAGAACCGCAGGTCTCTCGTCGTCTATGAATGTAGCGGTAATCTTCTATTCGTACATTTCAGCGGTACACTTCTATTCGTACTGCAGCGGTAATATTCGTAGTGCAGCGGTACTATTCGTACTGCAGTGGTACACTTTTGTTCGTACATTTCTATTCGTGTGCGATTGAGCAGAAACTGCAATGCTGCTGTTGATGGTGATTGAAAGTTTATCTCATAAATATGATTACCATATATTACTCAACAAGAATTGTACATTTTTGCAACGGATATCAATTTAGTTTTATCTTCGATATTCACTAAATAATCGTGACCGGATAGTATCAAAAGAGTAAATTCCCCAAATATACACATTCATAGAAGAGTAAGAGCCTGCGAATGCTTGTGAATTTTTGGTTTATTTACTAAGATAACATATCTTTTTATGTTTGCCAGTTAATGAACCTTTTAAGGGCTTCCATATTATTTTATAAAAGAAATTAAATTCCATATAAGACAAAACCATTCATTATGATAACGTAAGTATTATTGGATTTGGTCTTTGAGGGTATAGAGTTAATTCTGACTTTGATGCATTACGGGAAATTCTTGGTGCATCTTCAACAAGTACGATATGCTTACACAGGCATAGTATCGCCAAATATAAACGATATTCTTTTGAGTGTTGTTGAATATATTTCAAAAATAGATTTCCAGGGGAGGCTGAAAATAAAAATACGTACAAAATACATTGATTCTGTCGACAGACTCTGTATGTAAAAAATTCCCTAATTACAGTGTTTAGTCCCACGTCACCATTTCACATACCCTAGGGCTGTATAACTTGTAGTATTCAAATTACCAGCCGAAAACAAGAACTGATAATTGTAAACATGTAGCTTTGGAAATTATAGTAAACACAATTCACTCAGCTGTCGAGTTTTATTTACTTTTATTACGACTCCAAATTTATTTAACAATACAGTCGAAAATTGAATTTATTAACTCAACTTGTATGCTGCTCTTTTTTCGTTTCCTGAATTTCCAAAGTGCTCGCGAAAGCAATAAATACGAGAGGCGCTTCCCTCGGTTTCCCTTTCCACATCACAATCTGTCGAATGGCCAGCTGCCTTGAGTCGCCATTGGTCAAAGTTATTTTCATAATTATACCTGTAGTTGCCTACTGCGATGGCTCTCATGTTTTTATTTCTTTTTTCGCTCTGTTCCTACTGTTAAATGAACTAACGGACACTGATCAGTTGTTTTTGTTTCGTTTTAGTCCCAATTGTATAGAATGATCATACTACGAAGAGACTAGACTGCCGAGTGGTTGCACATCGATCGAATAACTTGCGCATGACATTTTTATTTTGGCTTATCGATACTTCTACATTCACTGACGAGGGGCGGAGCCTGTGAGTGCGTCAAATTTGGTCAGTTTCTTTTCATATTCTCTTCACTACCCTCTACACACACAGCAGCGGTAGTGTGGCGTGGGTTGTCTCAGTACAGTACAGGTACAGTTCGATGTAATCATTACTCATATGAGCAAAATTGATGGCAACCGCATCGGTACTTCCCTGTGGCCACTGTGATGTATTTCTTCAGTTTAATGGAGATTCAACGAAAAATTTATGCAGAAAACAAAAACCAATATAAGTTACCACACCAGCCTGGTGCGATCGCTGGAATTCGAACGGCCTGGTAGTTTTGGCCATCTTTTCCGTTAATGCAGAAAAAAATTAAAAGCATTGTTGAATAGAATACAGTCAAACCTGTTTTTGTGCGACGTTTTTTTTTGTGTGAATTTTATTTTGTGCGACTTTTTATATACTTTTTTTTATTTGTGCGAATTTTTTTTGCGGTACATGAAAAAGGACCACATCCGACGAGATTTGCAACAATTTAGTTTTTTCGATCCACGAAATGAATTTTAACGCATTACATAAGGGAACATCCATAAATGACGTAGCTTTTTTTTAGGTTTTTTTGACCCCCTCCTCCCCCATCGTAGCATTTCGTCACAAAGTCAGGACCCCCCTCTAGATAATTACGTAGCTTTATAACAACCCCTCCCCCCACATATTTTTTTTTGCAAATTTTATCATCCAAAACATACCTTGAGTCATTAATGAACAAGAAAAGACAAGGAAGAATAAAAATGACCCTAAGCAGACAAAACAGTGATAAAAAAGAACAATTAGAAATAATCCAAATGTTTTTCTTAGTTTCATGTTTGCTACGTAGCTTGGCTTGAACCCCCACCCCTGCTACGTCATTTATGAATGTTCCCTAAGGATTGCGTCAGCCAATTACTATTTGAGCCAGTTTACGTAGGATAAGTTACGTATTGCTAGCCTACGTAGGATAGCGGTTAAGAAGATTAGTATGTTTGAAAAAGTAACGTTTACCAATCAGATGTTCAAGGATGCTCTCATAGGTATCTTCTAAAATTCTCAAATGAGATTTTTTTTTATGCGGTCCGCATAAAAAAAAGATTTTTTCAATAATGTGGAAACATTGTTTTATAGCTACACTTGAAGTTTCAAATGATTTTTTTTTGTGTGCGATTTATTTTGTGCGGTCCCTATCCCTCGCACAAAAACAGGTTTGACTGTATTTGGGGAAGAGGTTTTGCTGCTGATGCAGCATTTTAAAATTGGAATATTTCACAGCTATAAATAAGTATTCGATCTAGTTTAAATCATTTACTGTAATCTGTCGTAAATTTTAATGAATATTAACGGAATTTTCTCCTCAAACGAATTCGAAGGTTGAATAAAATCCATTGAAAAGAAAAAACGAAAACCTCTTAAGTTTTCGAGAAATCGAAAAAAATAATGCATTATCTTAAAGTACAACTCTTGAGAATGTTTTCTCAAAATTTCATAAAGATCTGAGTAATAGGGAGAACGTTAGAGCAATTTGAATCGCGCCTCGTCACGACCGTAAAAGCTAAACTTTAAACTTTTTACGCTTTTACCACAAAAAATGAATTTGCCGTGGTTACGATTGCGGTAAAATTACTGAGCCGATTTTCTTCATCTTTTTATTTTAATGTTCCTCACTAAATGCCGAAAAAAAATTTTAAATGCAATTCTTAGCATTCAAAACATGCATTTTGCGGGAAAAACGTTCCCCTTTGCACTGAAAACAAAATAACCACCGCCTATGAATATTTTCGGAAACAGGATGCTGTCCAGAGACTTCGAAACAACACCAGACAAACCGAAAGTCACCACCTTAAATTTCAAAATGGCGTGTGAAATTAATTTCCGATCTTTAGGCTACAGGCAGAAATACCCATATTGGGACTAGGGATCGCAAATCTGCCGAAATAAAATTCAGTGTGTTACGTTCACTAATTTAATTCATTGAGGACAACTACTAAAACTGGTTAAATTCTGTTGGACTTACTGACTGCGGCTGAGTTGAATCCCACGGGTGGCAGATGGCAAGAGTTTGGAGGTAGCGGTGACGGTGGTGGAGAGCACGTGCGGTGGTGTGGGACACGTGGTTCTCTGGCACCAGCTTCACCAATCAACTATCGCAGGCGGAGTTACTCGGTACTATTGTGGCTATATTAGCAGTTTCAGGCCGAAAATCTAACAAGTAAGAATTCGTCGGTATAGCTTTTGTAAAATAGCAAAACTTGACCAATTGCCTTGATGGTAACGATCTCCCCGACTACACGTTGGGATCCTGCGTTTATAACCGTCGGAATGTTCTGGAATCTTATCCCGATCGGGTTCTCTCCAGTGCGGCCATCCGTCAGTTAACCGGAACAATCACAATGGCGGACGATAACATGTTTACGAGTTCTTTTTTCGTTTTATTCATCAAATACTTCCTTCTCAGTTTCCGCGACAAAATTGTTGGAATAGATCTTGCGCTTCAAGTTTGCCCAGAAATTCTCGATGGGACGCAGCTGGGGGACGTTGGGCGGATTCGCCGACTTCGGTACCACATCGATATTTAGCCGCTCCATCTCCTCCCACGATCGCTTCGAGTAGTGAGCCGACGCCAAATCTGGCCAGAACACCGTGTCTTCGCCCTTATGGTATTTCTTGATGAACGACGCAACTTCTGGCAGGCACTTTGTACTATAAATTTCCCCGTTCACAACCAGCCCGGAGCGAAAGAAGAGCAGCTTTGACCTTCTTCGCTGGTTGTCAGCCACAGCTGCACCTTCTTGGGGAACTTGGTCTGTGAAATAAACTTCACATCGGTGCTCACTTCCTTCGTGGGGGAGGTAAAATACGAAATGCCCTGCTAGTCGTTGCCATCCAGGGTGAGATAGGTTTCGTCTTCCATCACCACTGCCACGTCGCGATTCGCCGGGAAAATCGACTTGACCATCTTATTCAACCGCTGTCGCTGCGTCATTGCATGCAGCTCCAAGACCAGTGGATGGGACTGCCGCTTCCTGACATGTATGTCTATGTTCTCCAGATACTTTTTCACTGTTTTACCGCATGCACTAACCTTCCGGCCAAATGCACGCAGCGATTTAGATACTTTTCCCTCGGTCTTCCTTTTCAGCATCCTTTGAAGCTTCTTGTTGTAGATGCCGGAACGGGCATACCCGGCGTCCAAACAGTGCCGCACGATGTCCGTTTTCGTTTTTGACGCGGCGGGGTACCATTCTTTGAACGAGCACACTTCTGAACGAAATAGCTTCACTTTTTTCGCCATTACAGTTAGAGTTTGACTGATAGAGCTGTCAAATTTGTTTTGCTAACTCATGGGTTACTATGATTGATGATGCATGAGTAGTTTCGTCAGTGCGATTAAAAATAAACCCATGAAATACCGGCCATTTTTGTCCATTTTTTTACCGCAAACGTTAGCACTTATTTACAACTCAGAAAATGCAGAGAACTTTTCAGAATTCTTGGTTTGCTTTCGAACAACACGGAAGTTTTGAGTGCGTTGTCCGACAGTTCGGTTCCGTGCACTTCCGGAAAAACTTCGGATCGATATCGCACTAGATTTCCTAGGCTCACTGCCATCAGGAGAGTATTTACTGGTGGTGTCAGTCATCTCTAGTCCCTACCGCTGGAAGCATTCTACTTCGCGTGTTAGTTTTACTGTCATCCATTAAACGTTCTCACGATTTCCATCAGACAATTTCAATAACACTAAATCATTTCATCGAAAAACTGTGATTTAATTTGAAATCAACTCTGAATCTCTTGTACTTGCAGTGTGGTGTGACGAATTGAGTCAAGTGTACGAACACTCAATGTAAACAGTGACTGATTTAACAATGTGATGATGATTCATCTTGAACCTATCTATATATACTTGATTTTTTTCCTAAATCGAATAAATAATGCAATGAACAAGATAAATAAAGTGTGCAACGAAAAAAAATGAAGTGCTTTATCGCAATACGTAAACAGTCCGATTGAATGTTAAGTTTATTAGTTTTCGACCTGAGACTTGTTCAGTTGCAGCTCACAATGGGCTTAGCAGAAAAACTTATTTTCAAAGAGCACATTGAGAGTATACAAGCCAAGTGCATCAAATATACGAGATGTTTATATCCTCTCATTAACAGGAATTCTAAACTTTGTTTAAAGAACAAACTTTTGATTTACAAACAAATTTTTAGACCAGCAATGCTTTATGCTGTACCGATCTGGTCAAGTTGCTGTTCAACAAGGAAGAAAACGCTTCAAAGGATTCAGAATAAAATTCTGAAAATGATTTTGAAGCGTCCTCCTTGGTTTGGTACACTCGAATTACATAGACTTACTGGTGTTGAACCATTAGAAGCTATGTCAAATAAAATTATTAACAATTTTCGACAAAAATCGTTGCAATCCTCAATTGCTACGATAAGCTCTCTTTATAGCCAATAAGTTAGCAATTAAGTTAGTTGTAAGTTTACTTCCCCTTTTCTGACAAGTAGGTTTAAATCCCTACGAATGATAAGTCCTAATTGCGAAAGCAAACAAATCCTAACAATTAAAATTACAAATTTCTAACAGTGTTGAGAAGTCACCATTTGTGATTGGACACACATACTCATTATTTACTAATATTTATCATAAATACTTAAGCTACTAACAAATCCCCCTTAAAAAAAAAAAAAAAAAAATGGGCTTAGCAGAAGTCACGCGTCCGCTGTTTGTGGGATATTTATCATTAATAGTGTACCTGCTTTGGAAACGTTCCTCGTGGATGGTATATCAAATCACTGCATTGACCCTTTTAGTAGCTTGGATTTTACATCGTTTAGTTTCCTGTAACGATGAGTCTTCAGTGCTGAAGAGGTAATCTATGTATCGATTTTCAAGGATTATGTTTTATAATTTGACTTTGTTAAATCGAAATCAATTTAACAGAATAGAGGACCCGTCGCCGTTTCCATGCCTGTGTGCAGTTATTAGTGTGATCTATCTGATCAGGGAAAAACAGCGACAAATGCAATATCGAGTCATGGCATTGATCGCGATATTGAATTGGGGTTTGGTTTGCTTCGAAAGGGACAAGAGCGAGATCGTAATGCTAAATAGTAGAAGGGTGGTAACCAAGACACGACCGCATAGTTGACGTAGGACCACAATAATTTTATAATTTTATTTAGAAGCTATGTTTGATTTGAGCTCGTTTTACTTTTGTAGTTTGCTTGATTTGTTTTAACCAATTTAAGCTCAACATCTTCCAAAAGGAAGGTGTTTTGGTTCCGGTGGTAATATCAAGTATCTAGGTCGTCAGCCCAAATTCATCAAGCGACACCTCAAACGACTTGGAACTAAAACTAGTTCATTGGTGGCCGTTTCTACTGTTAGGGTCGTCTTTGACCATTTAAAAAGTCAAAAAAGTAATGAAAAAAACCGTTCATTATTGGCATGGTTCGATTTTGGCAACAGAAAAAATTCTGAGGTGTTGCCAAAATCGAACGGGGTCTGTATTTTGATTATTTATTTGCAGCACTCTATCTTAGAAGAAAAAATATTCTCTTTAACATTCAAAATGGTCCAGAAACCAAATTTAGGAGAAAATTTGAGTCTAGAGCTCTATAGCAATGTTTTAGAAAAAAACTTTATTTTACAAAGTTACTTAAAATTATTGGAGCTATAAAATTGTAAAACAAGGTTTTCTATCTACAAAAGTAAAAAAATTAGATACTTGGTTTTCCCCTAAATTTGGTTTCTGGACCATTGATGAATACCTTTCATTCTAATACAGCGAATTTTCTTCAATGCGCGAAAAGGCAACCTTCTATAAAATATTTAATTGATTACGATTTAGTAGAAATTAAACTTCCTTCTATATCTATTAGTCGTGTTGAAGTTGGCTCACTCACCGATCACAAAGCGGCAAAGATGTCACATAAATGTTTTTCCTGTAATTACAAGCTCGTGGAAAAAATATCGATAACGAATTACAGTTTTAGTAGAAAATGTATATTCACAGAAAATTTGAAATTGACATAGAATTTTATGAACATGTTAACATTCAATTCAGGTCAATTTAAACATTTTATCAGTATACAGAATCAATCAGAAAAAAATTTGATCAGTTTCAAGATACCAAAGAACAACGAAGATACCATATTTGAAAGTTATATGTCCGTTATCTTCGAAAATAAACTGGGCTAGAGTGATGCACAACATTAGCCTCAGCAATTAATGTTTGCATAGCGTTGTTCAATTAAAAGTAAGGTTATGGAAAGTAATATTTTCTTGCAAATGCTAATTCAAAAAAATTTCAATTGAAAAATACAAACACTAACGTCGGAACTCTAATATCAAGATGAAATGAATTTGGTTTTTCTCTAAACCGCCACCGCGTGATGCAACTAGTATTGTCATATTGGACTAAATTCATTTAGCTAGTAAAATATAATCATCAGTACAGCTCGTTTTACTACATATTCAAAGATCTGTACGGAGCATTTTGGTTTTCTATTGTCTTTTAAATACCTTATATTTAGTTATTTAAATAAATCTAAAAAAAGGCAGAGTGTAGAGTTCAAAAATAAACAACGCATTTTGTTGTCCCCGGCGGCGCAGCCTATTTTGCGACATCCGAAAAATCATATTGAATTCTGATATTTGCTGCTATACGAAACGAAGAAGAAGAAGAAGACAATTCAAACGGCAATTCGATTGTGTTCCACGCCCCACTGTGCGTCGTCAACAGCGGCAATGTAGTTTCCACTTGGCTTGACTGCACAAAAACGAATATCGAGTTTTTCTGCACTGATAGACGACGAGTAACCAGCGCTCTATTCATACATTGCTCGGTGCAGTACTGTTGCCTGTGCCATCATATTCTCCTTCAAGACATCAGTTTTATCAACATTAACATATTTGTTAATAGCAGAACGTAATACTGTCTGATAGTGGAGGTGGTTACGAACTCTCCGAAAAAGCTTCACCTTCAAGACATCAAAATAGTCTAGGCTCATGGAAGCTAACATTAGTTGACCTATTGGGACGGGGAGATTCTGTCAAATTTTTTTTGCCACTGCTATACGGATATCACAGCAGGCAGTTGGTGCCTGTTCATGAAGTCTGTGCTAGGCGTGCTCGCATATGATTGGTACATTGTTGGTGAACATTCGACCTTGAAACTTTTATTCAATTTTCACTGTTTAACAATGAAGTGATAATGAAAATTGAAGAATCACAAAATTGTCCATCATTTTATCAATCCAACGACATATCGATTATTGTGGTCCATCATGTGGTTACATCAGTATAACCGTTTGAAATCTTTCATTCCGTCGTTACATCTTGGTTTTAGTTTTCGCGGAATGTATCTCGGTATAGTGCGGTTAGACGTAGTCCTACGTCAAAAGGTATGCATGTTTTTGTTTGTTACACAGTTATTATACAAGTGGAAATTTCCACAATTGCTTTCACTAAATTAAAAGAAAACCGAATTTGGCATTTTGACGCTAATTTTAAAAATCAAGCGTGTAATACTCGTGATATTTCACAACTTTTACAAGTTCTCTTTAACAAAGAAGATCAAAAATTTGTTTCAATAATGTTTTTCTTATAGCTGTATTTCATTTCTCATTCTCAACAAATGCAAGGTGCTGCCAGATGCAATAGTTACTGTTCCCGAGCAGCAAGGAATCCCACATATTGTGTCAGCAGCAATGCGTGTCACACATTTCTTTAATTGAAGTAATAAACCATTATAGTAATAAATCATTCACCGAATGGTACAATAATCTATAATTTTGTTATTTTTCCATGTTAAATTGCAATTTTTGATTCGAAATCTAGCCTCCTACCCTTTTGAAACAGACTTCACAGCCAACCGTCGAAAAATCCACAAAAGAATAGGAGGCTAACATCACGATCCTGCTAACTCTTCAAACGTTCAATTTAATAATCCAATACATATATCGCATCACTGTTAAATAGTAGAGGAGGTTGTTTATAAGACACGACCGCAGATAACATCCCTGCTTAGCAATATGCTTTGATAGAGAAATTTAAATAGTCATTAGATTTGTTTCAGAACAACCTCATTTCAGGATTTGTAATCATATCTCATTCAGATTCATATTTTTGGACTCTTGTGTTTGAGTTTTTTAGAGCAAACCAAATGTCAATGTCTGCTTAATAAAGTGTTGAGTCACGAGTTAGTCTACAATAAGTGGTGAAGTATCACTTACCTCAGTTTGATTCAAATTAACTTGAAAATAGCTGCAGAAACCGAACTCGAGTAAATTTGAGTGCAGACGTCTCCTAATTTTAGCTAGTCCGGAAAATTTGTTCACTTCAATGACACACCAAAACGCAAAGCGTTTGTTTTTCTAGAAAATAAAATCAATACAATGTTGCCAATATGTCTAAAGAAACGAACCTACAAAATCGGCCGTCATCCAAAGAACGTTCACTCACAGCTCCGTTTCGGTTTTATACACAAGCTTTTATGCATCACTTATCAACTGTCTTGTAGTGTGTTTTTGTGTGTATATTTTCGTTTTAGCTGCTGCTGCTTTCTTGTTGTTGATAAATACAGACATTATGTTTAGTGTTAGTAAATTGTAGCGTTTCAGCATCCGGTTGGTTGGTTGTTTGTTGTTGATCTTTTGTTTCCTTTCGTTTTATTTGTTGTTTTGTTACTCATAGAAATATCATACTGGTACAGATACCTTAATAGTTATTGAATTTTACACACAGATAGAGGTATATTTTGCATCTTCTGCCTTAATGGTTTACGAGTGTCATATTGTTTCACTTCTCGTTCGCACGTTCGCTCGTTCATTCTTTTTTTTTTTTCATCTTTGAGATTGGGCTTGGCTTTCCTCTGGTTGCATTTTTCAACATGAAAAATAACTAGAATATTTTATTATTATTAATATTATTTTTTTTTTATTATATAGCTCCTAACATTCGCCACCGCTTTTTCTGCCCGTTTATTTTTCTCTTCCTACAATTTGATCACACGCTTTTGCTGTTGCTGTCGTCTGTTGTCTTGCTTTTCTAATTTTTTGCTAGGAGGATGTGGCGTTTTCCCATTCGCACTTCCTAGGGTAGTATAAAAAGTACCTGCTTTGACTTCCTAGTAGTGACTGTCGTTTTCAGTGTGTTTTTTGTTGCGAATGAAAATAACTATTTATCTGGTATGTTGTGGTAGTTTTGTTCATGTCTTCTTACGTTTCGTTTACAACTTTACAACTAAAAAATGGCAATTGTTCGTTACTTTGTCTGCGAAACAAGTTTGGGAGGAGGTATGTTATGCCATGTGCGGGCTAAAAGAATTTAGCGTTTTATAGTGGTGTGAATAGTTATAAAATTCATTATGGTTTAATATAACAAATCTCTCCATTTTGATGATTGCCCTCTCTCTCGCTTTCTATCTCTTTCTGCGTCCCTCGTTTCCGCTTTCACTATGTTAATAGAATAGACTAATCTCAGCGTCCTTTTCGACGTTTGATTTGTTTGTTTTGCGTAATGTCTTCTTACATTATTAGTCGCGGGGATCTAATATAACTCATGCACTAGAACTGTATTTCTTGTTTACTTAAAAAAAGCTAAAAATTATTACATATACATTGAAGCATACTTCGAAGCACAAGCGCGCTCTCGTCGCTTGTTTTGACCGCTCATCCTGCGTGGAGAGCGACACATTCGCTAGCAAAATTATCTGTGTGTAGAAGATGTAGTGTTTGTGTGTGTGTATGTGTGTGTATAATATGATAGGATTGAGTTTCTTCAGTTCTCCACATAAGAGGTGTGTCGATATTTTGTTTTTTTTTTGTTAGGATCACACAATTTACGTTTTTAGTTTTTTGTGTTTTTTTTCTGTTTTCGCTGTTCTACTGTTGATGATGTGGTGGTTGTTGCTGCGGTTTGTTGAGTTGATTTATCACTTTCAGTCGGAACTTATCAACAATCGGATGCTATGCCTAACGAGATTTTGTATAAGTCAGCAAAATTTACAATCGCCCTATGCAGAAACTCGTATTGTGCCTGCAGGAAAAAAAGAGGGGGTGAAATTAGGAAAAAAAATCGCTTACTATCACACGTAACACACTTACATATGTTTCAATCATTAAACTACGTTGTGCTCGAAGCTTTCTTACCACCGAGCAAATGTCGATGCGTTTCTCAGTTTTGAGTTGCATAACAAGTATGCACATGGCAACGAATAGGGAGCTTTTGTCCGTTCCCAAGCTGGAAGAAACAATAGGAATGGTAGTTAGAATGATGCGCGATTCTAAAAATTATAAAACCAAAATTTAATTTTTTTTTTCGCCAACATTTGTATCGTGTCGCAATACTCCGCAAATGCAGAATTGGAAGTGGAACCATAACCGGAGCTAGAAACTGACGACATATGATGCAAACAACTGCGAGTAGAAGTAACATCTACATATAACCCTAGAGTTTAAAATCATTCAGTTCTAATCATACAACCGTTGAATAAAGACACACTTTTAAATAGTTCTTCAAAATATTTTGAGTCCAGTCCAATTATTCCACTTGGCAGCCAATAGGTTATGGGCCCAAGGATTTCACTAACGTTATGGGACGGATTACGATGAAGCGTGGTTTCGTGAACCAGTGAGGATGAACGTCTTATTGATGCATTAGAGCGAAAACTTGCTACAAACTACCAAATCATCGAGTTTTACTTGGGCATTGAGCTCGAGCGAGATAATTGCGGAACTTTCCTTTCCAGTCAGCGAAAGTATATTCCTCTTTTTGATGCATTCTCCCGTTAACCACTTCTTCTCGACCAGAAAGACAAAATGTTGATTGAAAATTCCAATCCGAACAGTGCTGAATCATTTGAATATTTTCCTCAGTGTAGTTTGCCAATTCCTACCATTCTCTTATAATTTGGCAATCTCGTGTGGCTTGATTTTCTTGAAGAATACAATTTCCGGTTAGGCAAGCATTAGAAAAACCCTCATTGTTAAGAAGACATTGAATCGATACAGAATACAAAGGGATTATACCTACAGGCAATACAGTCCACATGTTTTTTATTGACCGCTTAAATTCCGAGAAACATTTTGGTCCTTTCGTTCCGGATAGAAATAGTACGGAAAAGTGGATAGATAAACCAATCGCGCGTTATTCGGGTGTGAAAATTGGGTTTTGCTCTGGAAGAAGCCGGGAAAAAACTGAAAAACCAATCAGTGGAAAGCAACTGGGACACGCGATTCCTGGTTTGAGTTCCACCGAATAGTGCGAAGAAAAAAGAAGAAGACGGCCTGTGCCGCTAGTGGAGTACAACTTGCAAACGGCTCCTCGGAGGAGATTATTTCGTGGTGTTCCGGTGCTTGAGTGCATTCGGCAGCCATTTTGAATAGGTCGATTGAAGATTTGGCATGCGTTGTCAAGAGAAGTGATTTTTCCGTGGGAAAAAGCAATCGAAAGCTTCAATTCGCGGTAAAACAATACGATTGTGATTGTGACGAGTGAGAAATATAAAAACTAGTGAGAAATTTTGAGGAGTTCTACGAATATGTCCGGATTTCGCTTTCGGAAATGATCCAGACGTACGAAGATGAGCAGAATTCGATTGCTAAGCTTGCAGCAGCGCAAGGACATGGCAAATTACTTGAGTTACCCTGCTTTACAACCCGGCACTAGTGTAAACACCGCACCGGTTCAAATATTGCCATCCCAGCTGCTCCAACAGACACCGTTGCCTACGTTTGATGTGAATTATGACAGTTGGTACAAATTCAGGGACCGGTTCAAAGACATCGTCGACAAATGTTCTGGAGACTCACCTGCCACAAAGCTACACTACCTTGATAAGGCCTTGGTGGGCAGAGCACAAGGTTCGATTGACCAACAAACGTTAAATGACAACAACTACGAGGGTGCATGGTGGATCTTAACGAAGAAGTACGAAAACCTTCGCATGGTAGTTCAAGGCCAAGGGTTCTCATGCTGAGCTGAGGTCGTTACTTGACGTTGTGGAAAAGCGCTTTGAATCCTTGGCGTTCCACAGTTCGAAGATGGAGGATAAGCTGTCAGAAGCTATTGTAGTGAACCTGATTACATCTAAACTAGACATCGATACTCGTAAGGCCTGGGAGACTACAGTCGAGCGCGGTAAGCTACCAGAGTTTAAAAAGACGGTGGAGTTTTTACGAGAACACCGCTACATGTTGGAGCGCTGTGAGCAGTCGATGTATGGAGGCAAACTGAAAAATGTTGCTCCAGTTACTCGAAGTGGCGGTTCAGCTCTTCCAAGCAAGATGCACACAGTTACCGTTCAGCAGCCTGACAGCTGCTCGATCTGTAGTAAAGAGCATAAGATCGAAAATTGCGATTCATTCAAGAAGATGAATATAACCAACCGATATAGAAAAGCAAGGAAATTCGGCCTCTGGAAACGTCGGAAGTGGCAACGGAGAAGACTGAGGCGAAACCGGTTGTTGAAGGTTCTGGATCGAAGAATGAGGCAACGAAGATAGTTGGCAAGTGTGAAGGAACAGTCATCCCCGTTTCAAACCGGGAGCAGGTACTGTTAGCGACTGCGGTCGTTGATGTGATCGACATACGTGGTATGGCGCACAAGTTTCGCGCTTTGCTGGACTCCGGCGCAATGACCAACTTTGTGTTGGAAAGCATGGGCGATCTCCTGACCTTGCCGAAGGAGTATGTGAATATTCCTATGGTAGGTGTGAATGGAGCTAAGTCTACAGTGAAGTTCAAAATCACTGCTACCGTGAAATCCAGGACGAGTGACTACTTCTTTGTTCAGGATTATTTGGTAGTGCCTCGAGTGACAGGTTCACTACCCTGCTGCAGGTTGGCCAATACCGACAAATTTACGACTGGCAGACCCGAAATTCTGTGATCCAAGTCGGGTTGATATGTTGATCGGCGCAGAAGTGTTCTACGACCTGATTCAAGCAAGGAAGATCCGCATGGCTGAAGACCTTACATTGTTGCAAGAGAGTTTGCTAGGGTGGTTGGTCGCTGGACCAGTGCACAATTCGGGGAAGGTTACTGAAGTTCAAGTTTGTCAAGCCACTGCCATAAAACGGAACGACGAAAGGCTTTACGATCTGATGAAACGTTTTTGGGATATGATGAGCAGACAAACGAGCCCTTGAAGAACAACGACTGCGAAAAATTCTTTAAGGCTACTTATGTCTGAGCTGAAGACGGGAGATACGTAGTGAGGCTACCGTTCCGTGAAGATGCCAGTCCTTTGAGAGGCCAGGCGGTGAAACAGTTCATGGCACTGGAGAAAAGGTTGAATAAGCACCCTGAGCAGAAGAAAATGTATAAGGATTCCGTACATAAGCTTCTGGACAGCGGCCACGCAAGAGTCTTGGACCCGACCGAGATTGACACCCACGGAGCTTATTATCTGCCGCACCACTGTGTAATGAAACCGGACAGCTCTACAACGAAATTACGAGTGGTGAATAACGCGTCGGCGAAGACGACTACGGACGTGATGTGTTAATGGAAGCACCAACTGTTCAATGCCCACTCTTCGACATAATCCTACGCTGGAGACTGCCCAGATACGTTTTCTCCGCAGATGGGCAACGGATGTATGAACAAGTGTTGGTCGATGGCGCCGACACCAAATACCAACAGATTGTGTGGAGAGACGATAGTTCGCAACAGTTAATTGATATTGAATTGCTTCGTGTAACGTACGGAATCGGTCCAGCAGGGTTTCTGGCGACTCGATCACTAGTACAGTTGGCGAACGATGAAAGAGATTCCTTTTCCGATGTTTCTAAGGAGGTACTCAGGTCGTTCAACGTCGATGACGCACTATCGGGAGCAGATACCATCGGAAAGGCTAAAGGGTTACGGAATGATCTACAAGGACTGCTGGAAAAGGGAGGATTCAAGCTGCACAAATGGTGAGCGAACGATCCGGAGATTCTTGAAGGTGTTCCGTCTCAAATCAAGAGATGCTGATGAGCTTTGAAGACAGTAAAGTAAACGGAGTCATAAAGGCCCTTGGGCTTTCGTGGGATCCAACCAACGATGACTTTCTCTTTCGCGTGAATCCGATAGCGGTTCTCTCGGGGCCGTTAACTAAACGGCAGGTGTTGTCCGAGATTGCAAAATTGTTCAACTCTTTGGGAGTCTTGGGTCCGATAGTAGTCTTGGCGAAGCTGGTTATGCAGCAGTTGCGGCGGAAGAAGATCGGTTGGGATGATGCGATCCCTGAAGAAGAGCTGCATTTATGGAAGAAACTAAGGTCCGAGTTGTGTAAGATGCTCCCCGCGGATCGTACGGGTGTTGCATATACATGAAAAAAGACACATATCTTATCGGGGAGCTGAGATATTGGCATTTATGTGATGGAAAACTACGCATTTAAACAAATATATTAAATAACTGATTCATTTCGGGAGATAAAAAATAATAATGTTCAGAAAACAAATGCATTTTTCATCGCTGATGACTTAGTAGAAGATTTAAAAATTCGGAAAAATATACGAAAAAGGTTAGAACGAAAATTGTGATTTTTAGTGCCCTCTAATAGAAAACTCAATGTTGCTCGGTATACGTAAGAGATAGAAACATGATGTCTTCGGTGAAGTTTCTTGTTTTGAGATAACCTAAAACTTTGTCGAAGATACCTTGCGTCTAGCTTATTCTGATTAAAAAGTAAATTTTTTATCTCACTCATTGGTGGATTGATCACCCATCTTTCTACATTAAAAAAAGCATTTTTGAATATCCTGAAATTTCTCCAAACATACCTTATGGCTATAATCAACATTTGAATCACATTCGTTATAGTACACTCGGAGAGTTCACACGTATAAATTTTCGCTCCTGCTTCTATATAGAACAAAGCAATTATTTCTTTATCCTTTGTTTGGCGCCTATATTGTTTTCTGTGAAAGTGGTTGAACATTGTCTACTGGATAATTGGATTTTGCCAAGATGAGTCCTCCTAAAGGGGGAGGAAACAAGAAGAAAAAAAGTGGTGACAAAGGCGGAGATGTCTTCCCACGGCTCGACGGCCACCGGGAGGGTCCCAAGTTCCTCGTTGTAAGGCGTATGGACATCAAAGATGCATCGTTCGAAAAAGTCAACCCCATCTTCATCCACAAGGGGATCAAGATTGCCTGCGGAGAACCTCTCAATACTGTGAAGCTTCGAGACGGAACCCTACTAGTGAAGACCAAGAACATTGCCCAAGCCAATCAACTGCTTCGCTGCAAAATGCTAGGCGATATGGCTGTACGAGTCGAAGAAAACGCGAAACTGAACCAGACCAGAGGAATAATTACAAATGCTGAACTTCGTTACGCTCTATGGAGGAGATCGCTGATGATCTATCCAACCAAGGTGTTTGCCACGTGGAACAGATGAAGCGAAAGCGGTCAGGTGTATTGGAGCCAACAAACAGTTTGATTCTTACATTCAACTCATCGGGGATTCCAGAGACGGTCAAGGTGGGTTACCTCGTGTTAACTGTGCGGATGTTCATCCCTAGGCCAATCCGGTGTTATAAGTGTCAATACTACGGTCATCCAGCAAAGTATTGCTCGAAGGAAGAAGTGTGCAGAAACTGCTGCGAAGAGGGACATAAATCCGATGTTTGCTCTGGACAAACCATCTGCCGAAACTGTAAATCATCTAGCCACTTTTCGTGGTCCACTGATTGTTCAGTTTTTAAGTCCGAACAGGAGATCGTACGCATTAAAGTAACTGAGGGTGTAAGTATGCGAGAGGCCAAAAACCGATACAAGGCTAGGAACTCATTGAACGTTAGCTACCGTGACGTGCTAAGGGGATCTCAAAGTAACTCAAATGTAGACAGACAAACTGTTACTGACAACAAAGAAAATGAACCATCAAACACGACACAGACAATACAGAAACACTCACTGTTAACGGGTACTCCTAATCCCGAAACATTCGACAGAACATTAGATACACTAAACACGACAACTACACATAACAAGATACCACAAACAAAATCTCAGAGGCCAGGTACAAGCTTTAACTCAGCACTCTATATGAACACGACTCTCAATTCGAACGACGATGATGAGAGCACAGATGATCACATGGAGGCTGAGCTACAAAAGCCGTATCGACCCCGCTCTGAAACAAGCGAGGAAGAAAAGCCCCCGAATCTCAAAAAAATCAAAAAGTAATTTAAAGCTATGAATAGAAAGGAAGCTAGCATTGAAATATTGAATTTCAAATGTTCTCCCCCTCTAAGTGATGGATTATAAAAATTCGATCATTCAATGGAATTGTAATGGATTTTTTAACAATTTCAATGAAATTAAGATGCTAGATTCCGATATGAAACCTATGATTATATGCTTGCAAGAGTCTCATTTGGAACTCCACCAAGCAGCAACTTTTAAAAACTACGAAGTCTATAGACATGACTTTTTAGCAGGTAACGACTATGCTCGTGGTGGTGTTGTCACCCTTGTCACAGCTCCAAGCAGTAGCTGTTCAAATACTTGTACCAACAAAATTTACAATCTGTAATATCTACTTACCACCGAATTGTTCGATTTCAAGTAATGATCTCACTGATTTAGTAAGCCAGTTACCGAAGCCTTTTATGATAGTTGGGGATTTCAATGCACACAATATTGTATGGGGATCTAAAACAGTCAATCCTTGAGGAAGAGTCATAGCCGATTTGATTGATAACTTAGAACTGATCTTACTGAATGATGGAACTGGAACTCATTTGAATTCAAACGGTACCGAATCTTGTATTGATTTGACAGTATGCTCACCTATGCTCTCTCAAATATTTTCTTGGAAAGTTCATAATCATACATGTAATAGCGACCACTATCCTATTATAATTACTCCACTAAGTGCTCGAACTACAGATGAACAGCGTCCACATTGGATTCTCAAATCTGCAGATTGGCTAAGGTATAACAATCTAGTTAATTTCCAAGAAAAGTATTTCCGAAACTCTATAAATGATCAAAACTCTCATATTGTCGATACAATAATTACAGCAGCGTTAAAAAACAATTAAAAAATCTTCGTCTAAAGTTGGTGATAAATCTGTTCCATGGTGGAACAACTCAATAGCAAACGCAATTAAGCTAAGGCAGAAACGCCTAAATGTATTCAAAAAACAACCAACAGAGGAAAATGAACAAAAGTACAAAATTGCAAAATCAAAAGCTCGAGCGTTGATCACATTTTATAAAACAAAGTGCTGGAGAGAAATGGTTTCATCCATTAACTCATCCGTTCCCCAATCCCAAGTTTGGAAAAAAGTCAGAAGTATAAATGGAAAACATTTGCATTTTTGCAAGGTTTTTTTCCGCTAGCAACAGCAATTGTAAAACATAAAATTCAACTAACCGCTTCTATTATAAAACTGCGAGGCACCAAAAGGTGCCAGTTGCCGATTTCTTGTTTACTGGTTTCCGTCCAGAATTCCAGCCATTTTAGTATTTTGCAGTAGCCACCAGCATCACGGGTCAAACCGGCACGAGATGACCGGTACTATTTTGTTTTTCCTCCTTTTAGCTGCTAACACCGAGTGTCCGTATGTATCCGGTACGGTTTAATAATGAAACTGATGGGGTGAAATGTTCGAACGATACATTTTATACCAAGGCTTCGTCAGATAATTAGAAAGAGGGAGGGGCTACATAGATGATGGAATGGTAGAGACAAATGTTTCTTGAAAGCTGCGCCGGCCGCTGTCATAATATTAACACCAACACAAACATGCATTTTTGCAAGGTTTTTTCCGCTAGCAGCAGCATTTGGTAAAACAGAAAATTCAAATTGCCGCTTCTGTAACAAAATTTAGAGGCACCAAAAGGTGCCAGTTGCCGATTACATTGTTGTTTTCTGGTTAATCTACTAAAAGCCACCAGCATAACGGGTGAAACCGGCACGAGATGACCGGTACTATTTTGTCTTTCCTCCTTTCAGCTGCTAACATCCTGGCGCTGTCGTGAAATTAACATCAACATAAACATGCATTTTTGCAAGGTTTTTTTTTCCGCTAGCAACAGCAATTGTAACACATAAAATTCAACGAACCGCTTCTATTATAAAACTGCGAGGCACCAAAAGGTGCCAGTTGCCGATTTCTTGTTTACTGGTTTCCGTCCAGAATTCCAGCCATTTTAGTACTTTGCAGTAGCCACCAGCATCACGGGTCAAACCGGCACGAGATGACCGGTACTATTTTGTTTTTCCTCCTTTTAGCTGCTTACACTGAGCGTCCGTATGTATCCGGTACGGTTTAATAATGAAACTGATGGGGTGAAATGTTCGAACGATACGTTTTATACCAAGGCTTCGTCAGATAAATAGAAAGAGGGAGGGGCTACATAGATGATGGAATGGTAGAGACAAATGTTTCTTGAAAGCTGCGCCGGCCGCTGTCATAATATTAACACCAACACAAACATGCATTTTTGCAAGGTTTTTTCCGCTAGCAGCAGCATTTGGTAAAACAGAAAATTCAATTTGCCGCTTCTGTAACAAAATTTAGAGGCACCAAAAGGTGCCAGTTGCCGATTATAGTTTCCTGGTTAGTCCGTCCAGAATTCCAGCCATTTAAGTGTTTTGCAGTAGCCATTTACTACTAAAGCCACCAGCATTACGGGTGAAACCGGCACGAGATGACCGGTACTATTTTGTATTTCCTCCTTTCAGCTGCTATCACCTAGCGTCCACATGTCACTGGTGCGGTTTTGGAATCAGAATGATGGGGCGCCGGCCGCTGTCGTAAAATTAACACCAACAAAAAGATGCATATTTGCAAGGTTTTTTCCGCTAGCAGCAGCATAAACATCGGAAACAGAAAGTGACAACAACAATAACAACAAAGTCAGATCGATTGTATCCGTTAGTGTCGACTGTGCTTGGGAAGAGAGGTAGTGATTGGCTGCGCGATATGATTTAGACAATCGATATTAATTAATTTTTCAATAGTGTATCTCAAACAATAGTTTGTTTTTGTTACATAAATTTAACCGTAAAAGAATTTCTGATCGATTGATGCCAAAACCTCGAAAACCTGATTATAGATGACTGCAAAATAAGCGCTCAAAACCTGATCACTTTTCTCTGGTTTTCCCTGGTTGAATTACTAGATTTTCAAATTCAGGGGCCTAACTTCGATATAGACGTTAGTCAACGTCAATAACATTATCTTTCAATTTAGGGCTGAGCACCTTGACTTTTTGGTTGGTAAATGGTTGGACACGTGTCACCTGAGACCCTATTGTGGTCATTCACCTCTGTCCAGCAACTCCTATCCCAACATCCACGTGGTGCCGACCGGAATACGAATAACCTTACCGGAGATCGGGTAACCAACCCCCGGTGGAAACTTTGGTCGTATGCTGACTGGGAAGGGGGAACGTACGCGGCTGTTTCCCCATGTTAGGGGCGGCGTACAACTGCGTACGACCCGGAGCGGGCGGCTGAATCATGAAACGCGGTGTCTCGCCAGCTAAATCTAAGACGGCAACCCCGTCGCGAGACTAGCCATCGCCACCCTAGTAAGGTAGCATGGCAAAAACACTTTACTACGAATAATCAAGAAGAAGAAACGGACCGGATCAATCGGCAACGACCTAGGCGACGAAAAAAGGACACTGATTGGAAACTCGGAACATGGAACTGTAGATCGCTGAGCATCCGGGACAGGATGGCGACAGGATCCTACTGGATCAGTTGGAACCCCGTCACTTCGACATCGTAGCGCTGCAGGAACTTTGTCGGAAAAGAGAAACTGTATGGAGGATGTGTGGCCGCAGGGCCGAGTACTACCAAAGCGGCGGCACAACAAATGAGCGGGGTACCGGCTTTATTGTGTTGGGCAAGATGCAGAGTCGTGTGATCAAGCGGCAGGCGATCAGCGACAGAATGTGTGTATTGAGAATTAAGGGCCGGTTCTACAATTACTCAATTCAATTCAATTTATTTATCACCTGGTAGTGTAAGGTTAAACCTTTTAAATTACTACCTCCGAGTTGCATAACGTTAAATGCATATACATAACTATCTAATTAATAATTTATAATCCTATTTACTACTTTAACTTTACAACAATAATATATAATTATGTTTGTCTAGAGTTCCAAGAGGCAGCCCCTCTTGAAATTTGCTTCCGAAGTCGAACGCTTAATCGTAGAAGGCATCAAATTCCAATTTACCACACCTCTGACGAACATCGTGTTAGCGTAGCCAGCCGTACTGTTTCGTGGAATTATGTAGTTTTGAGAACGGCGACTTTGGGTTGGGATCAGTTTTTGAAAAAGCACTGGGGGTGATTGTGTCTTAAAAAGTTTCCATAGAAGGATCGGTATGCGTATAAGTTCTGAATCGAGCATCCGACTAAATTGTGCTGGAGATGACTTACTCTTGCGTAGCGGTCCAGACCATAGACAAAACGGACGAGTGCAACTCGTAACCTGCGCATGGAGCTTGCGTTAGGCCGTACGTGCAGAAGGTCTCCGAACAAGAAATGCGGTAGTATCAGAGCCTTGAACAACTTCAGTCGAATATTCATAGGTGCGGAAGACGCAGTACTGAAGAGCGATCGCAAACAAGAATAAATGTTGCCGCATTGCTGGTTAATTAATCCGCCCCACTCCAAATCAGCTTGAAACACGTAACCAAGGTTCACAGCTTTTTCAACCCATTCGATAGTTTGTCCCTTCATAACGATAGCAGGCAGTGAACTACTAGAAATCGTGTTAAGTCGGCAGCCTTTAACAAAAATTGCCTTACTCTTTGTTTGGTTTATGTGCAGTTCAATACGGTCAGACCATTCGGCAACTCGTGTCAGATCTTCATTCACCATTCTTACTAACTCGTGAGCAGAAGGTCCAAAACGCCTAATGTATAGTTGCACATCATCTGCGTAGATTTGCATCGAGCACCATCTTAGCACCGTTGGGAGATCGTTGATGTAACAGCAAAATAATAAAGGACCAATCACGGAACCCTGTGGCACGCCAGAAGTTACCTCTCCAATTTCAGAGCAATGCTCACCGCAGAAAACTGTCTGTGTCCTTCCTAGGAGATACGACTCTATGAGATAAACTGCACTAGGCGAGAAGTTAAAGTTAGTTACCAGTTTTGAGCATAGCTTATGGTGCGAAATTGTATCGAAAGCCTTGGAGAAATCCAGAAGAAGCAGTATGACGGTGCCCTTTTTGTCGATTGCTGCTGCTAAATCATCATATACACGTAGGGTCGCTGTTTTGATGCTGTGACCTTTACGAAAGCCAGCTTGACAATCCGACAGTAAACGATTCGCAGTAATAAACGTTGTCATTTGCTTCTTCAATAGTTTTTCAAAAACTTTAGACATCGCGCACAAAATACTTATCGGTCTCAGATTTGCTAGAGCATGAACATGAGGTTTTTTTCCGAAGTGGAAGTATCTTTGCTTGCTTCCAGACTTCAGGAAAAGTTGCAGACTCAATGATAGCATTAAAAATATAGGTGAATTGTTGCAGGAGTAAAGGAAGGACGACCTGTTGCATTTGATTTAATGTCCCATATTGCGTTGACAATTTCCCAATCTTCGAATGCTCGGAACGAAAAACTGTGAGGGGAAGCGTTTTCAAAATAGCGTGGTCGCCGAGGCGAGTTATCCGTGTAGCTGGCAAAAAACATCCGGTGAATTTCATTGGGATCAAAATCACAGTCAACTGGCACCTGCTCCTTGCCTACACCAAGTTGCTTAATTCGCTTCCTCCATCATCAATGTGCCCTGCCCGCATGAAGGAAGACCCGATGGCGAAAAGGAAGCCTTCTACGCACAGCTGGAGGACGTCTACGACCGCTGCTCGCAGCGGAACATCAAGATCGGAATCAAATCGGAAGGGAAGACTTATATAAACCGGTGATCGGACACGAAAGTCTTCCACCGAAACGAACAACAACGGCCAAAGATGTATCAACTTTGCAGCTTCCCGAGGAATGGTAGTCCGAAGTACATTCTTCCCCCGCAAGGACATCCACAAAGCCACTTGGAAATCACCTGATCAACAAACAACGAACCAAATTGACCATGTGCTCATCGAAGGACGATTTTTCTCGGACATCACCCACATACGCACCTACCGAGGTGCGTACATTGACTCGGACCACTACTTAGTGGCGGTTTGTATGCGCTCAAAACTGTCGACTGTCTACCAGTCACGACAGAGCCGATCCCCGCGGCTCAACATCAAGCAGCTACGGGACCCGCAAGCTGCCGAAGTCTACGCACAACAGCTTGAAGCGGCACTACCCACGGCAGAGGAGCTCGGCGCAGGTTCCTCGAGGATGGCTGGACCATGATTCGCACGGCCATTAGGGAATCCGCGACAACGACACTAGGAACAGAGGCGCCGAGTGGCAGAAACGACTGGTATGATGGGGAATGCCAGGCAGCGGTGTCAGAGAAAAACCGGACCTGGGTGAATTACCTGAGGGTAAGGACGAGAGAGAACCTAGTCAAATACAGACGGGCAAGGAACGACATGACCACGATCCTGAGACGTAAAAAGCGCCAGCAAGAGGATCGTGACCATGAAGAGCTAGAAGAGCTGTTCACTGCCAATGAGACGCGAAAGTTCTACGAAAAGGTTAACCAATCCCGTAAAGGCTATGTGCCGCGAGCCGACTTTTGCAAGGATATGGAAGGTAACCTCATCACGAACGACAGCGAGGTAGTCGACAGGTGGAAGCAGCACTTCGATGAACATCTGAATGGCGATGCAACAAACGGAAGCGGAACTGGAACTGACCTGGGAGTGCCAGCAGTAGATGACCGGGTATAAGCCCCCGATCTCCACGAAATTCAGCGAGAGATTGGGAAACTGAAGAACAACAAAGCCACCGGCAAAGACGGCCTGCCGGGCGAGCTCAACAAACATGGTAAAGTAACGCTTGCTAGAGCACTACACTGGGTCATTTCCAAGATCTGGGAGGAGGAAAAACTGCCGGGAGAGTGGATGGAGGGAGTCGTCTGCCCCATCTATAAGAAGGCCGACAAGCTGGAGTGCTGCAATTATCGTGGCATTACGCTTGTCAACGCTGCATATAAAATACTCTCCCAAGTTCTATTCCAACGTCTAACACCTTTAACAAGGAGGTTCGTGGGGCAGTACCAGGCGGGTTTCATGGGAGCCCGCGCAACCACGGACCAAATTTTTTCAATCCGACAGATTTCGCAAAAATGGCGTGAGTACAACGTGTCCACGCATCACATTTTTATCGACTTCAAGGCAGCCTATGATACAGTTGATCGAGAACAGCTATGGCAGATCATGCACGACAACGAGGATATCTTCCCGGATAAACTGACGCGGCTGATCAAGGCTGCCATGAACCGTGTGATGTGTTACGTGCGTGTCTCGGGGATGCTCTCGAGTCCCTTCGAGTCATGCCGAGGATTGAGACAAGGTAATGGACTCTCTTGTTTGCTTTTTAACATCGCCCTCGAAGGTGTTACACGAAGAGCGGGCATCGACACGAGTGGTACGATTTTTACGAAACGGGTTCAGCTTAACGGCTTCGCTGATGACTTCGACATAATAGCACGAAACTTTGCGACGGTGGAGGAAGCCTACACCAGACTGAAAGCGGAAGCTAAGCGCATTGGACTGCTGATCAATGCGTCGAAAACTAAGTATATGAAGGGAAGAGGCTCCAAGGAGAGCAATGTCAGCCTCCCACCCCGGATCACCGTAGACGGCGATGAGCTTGAGGTCGTAGACGAGTTCGTGTACTTAGGATCGCTGGTGACTGCTGACAACAACACTAGCAAGGAGATCCGGAGACGCATTCAAGCGGGAAATCGTGCCTACTTTGCACTTCGTAAGACAATGAGATCCAATCGAGTGCGCCGCCGTACAAAGTTGAAACTGTACAAAACACTAGTTAGACCGGTAGTTCTCTATGGGCTAGAGACGACAACACTGCTCTCAGAGGACCTCAACGCCCTTGGAGTTTTCAAACGGAAGGTGCTGCGAACCATCTACGGTGGAGTACAGACTGAAGACGGAGAATGGCGTAGACGCATGAACCATGAGCTGCACGCGCTGCTAGAAGAGATCCCCATTGCACATCTGATCAAAGTTATGGGCCGGACACGTCGCAAGAATGCCGGACGACAACCCGGTTAAAACGACCCTTTTCAGTAACCCCTTCGGCACCAGAAACAGAGGAGCACAGCGTACACGATGGCTTGATCAAATTGAAAGTGACCTACGAGTGATAAGACGCCTGGGAGCATGGCGCCATACAGCCCAGAACCGAGTTGAATGGATACGACTTCTTGATACAGCACGAGCCACCCCGGCTCTAGCCTGCTAGGTAAGGTAAGTAACCTTGACTTTTTCAACATCGATTTTTTTTGGGACAGCCTAATGTAGAGCTTACTAATGTAGAAACATTAGAAGATTACAAGAAGATAAAATTACCAATGGGTTCCGACAAAAATCGTTCAATTACTACAAATAAGCTTACTCTGTAGTCAGTATGACAGTCTCTAGGTTTAGTTTTTCTTCAGCATGAAAAGTTAGTACGAACTTTTCGAAAAAGCTTCACCTTCAAGACATCAAATTAGTGTAGGCTCAAAACAGCAAACATTAGTTGATCAACTTCTTTTCGACACTAATATACGGGATATTGCAGTGGTTGGTGTCTACTCAAGGCAAGCGTCCTTGTATCCGATTGCGACCGATTTCATTTTCAGTTTTACAGAATGTACCCCAGTATAGAAAACAAAGACGTAGTCCTACATCGAAAAAACAACAGTCACTCACCTGCAGTGAACAGCAATCGTGAACATATCCTCCTGCTGGGAGCTGTGCTTCTGCGCCTGGTTGACTATCTCGATCATACCCCGAGTAACCTCGGGTACCTCGCCTTCCACCGTAGGCCATCCATTATACTGGAATTGTGTCACCTGAATGGTGTCCTTCGATTTACAATTCATCACCGTAAACTCTCGCTTCGTATAGTACGGCCCACTTTCGCTCTGGATGTACGTCACCAGCAGGTTCTCATACTGCATCTCCTCGTCCGCCCAGTACCGGGGACACTTGTTAGCCCCGTCACCGATCTACGAAGCAGATGGATAAATATATGTCTCTTAAATGCCAGTCCGTTTTCTTTCGCTCACCTCGGAAAACATCACAATCGTCTTTATCCGCTGCTCGAATATCATCCGCCAAAAGTCGAAAATGGTGTTCTCCATCGGATCTTGGGTGATGATGAAGTTATTCTCGTCGTCGTACCCATCGATGAACGACGCGTTGATGTAGGTGCAATTGTCATGGCCTGGAATCGGGGCCAGAATGACCCGGTTCTTGTCATACGGGACGCACGTTTCGGAGCGATTCTTTGCTCGGTTGTCTTCGCTACCCCCGATGGCGGTCGTCTTTCGTGTGTCCTCTTGGAAGGATTTTATTCGCTTGCGAAAAAAGAAAAAAAATAACAAGACAGTAAGTAGAAAGCTCAATTTTGTTTTAGTTCATAGAATCTCACCTGGAACTGTGCTTCCAGCTTACATATTTCCGCATTTTCGCTAGATGGCTGTTTCAGACTTTCCACCGTAGTGGCTAATGATTTTTGGTCAATTTCCGTATCGC
The DNA here is from genome assembly GCF_029784165.1 of Wyeomyia smithii. Lineage (NCBI taxonomy): Eukaryota > Metazoa > Arthropoda > Insecta > Diptera > Culicidae > Wyeomyia > Wyeomyia smithii. The sequence goes on along the minus strand of NC_073696.1, from coordinate 276,976,456 downwards.
CAAAGTACGCTAGTTCGGTGAGGGCTCGATATAAAAAGATATATTGTTTCTGGAAATCGCACAGACAGATTGTAGAAATTAATTCCAACATGTTTTGAATACTTAGAAATAAAAACGCACCAATGACTGCACGAGAAAATTTCTTTGATATCGCATATCACAAATCGTATTGAAGATGGACACTTGACCCTCCTCGTTCAGCTGCTGCGATAGTGAGTCCAGTGCCACAAAGGTCCCTGTTCGACCGACACCAGCGCTGCAGTGAACCAGAATCGGGCCACGCTGTAGTGAGTATTCGGAGTTGATGCGTTTGATGAATTTGGTGATCCCCTGCGGATGCTCCGGTGCCATGAAGTCCTTCCAGGTGAGATAGTGGTACTGGGAGATGTACCGCGTCTCTTCAGCCTCCTCGCCGGACGAATTGACGATACGTTTAGTAACCTGTTACAGGGAAAGTAGGCGGTTGTTCATTGTCTAACGTGTACAATCACGAAAGAAACTTACTTTTAAATTTCTTATAATATAATCGGCGTAATAATTGTCCGAAGCGAATGTAATCAGTAGATCCCCGTATTGTGTGGAATCGTTAATATTTTCCGGCCAATATTTAGCGCATTTTGTTTTATTGTACTCCTCTAAATTGGTCAACATGACGATGATTTCCAAATGCTGCTCCCAAATCATTCGCCAGAAGTCCACAATAGTGCTATCCATTGGTCCCTGTGCGCAGATAAATTTTTTCCGTTCCTTGTAGCCGATAACAAAGTTTGCGTTTATGTAATCCGACCCGGAGAGACCATTCAGCGTGGATAGTTTTACTCGTGTCTGATCGTACGATTTGATATCCGGATAACGATTTTTGTGAATATTTTCCTTCAGGTCAGAGTTCTTCGTCGTCCGATCGGCAAACTTATCCGGCAGTAGTTCGAACTCATGCTGAAAGCCATAATCGGAATCCTTGTGCTTATCAAAATATGACTTTGACAGGTCTTCCCGGGAGATTGGTGGAATCACCGGTGGTTTTGCGGTATTCGATCCCAGCAGATGCCGGTGGTGAGCATTATTGTTTCGGCTGTGACATAGAGCTCGACTGCAATGTATAAATGTATGATTATCATATAAAATGTTTATTTCGAACGATTGAAACTTACCGCAGTGAATCTCCCAAGCTGATAACTTCGCCCTCCTGGGCGATGTTCTTGCTGAAATGTTTGTGCAACAGGCACAGTGTGAGCAGCACTAGCAAAACAATCAAAATCAGTCCGCACAGAATTTGAATAACAATGTTAAGTATAAAGGACAGATCTCTTCCACTCAGATCACTCGCCAGCGGGGCGCCGGCATTCATTTCCTGAAAGTATTCGCTAAACGTTGAGATGTACTGAGCCTCACCCGGATCGCTGTCACTTTTTACTGTGAAAGAAAAAGAATGGCAATTAGAATTGTGTGACGAACTTGAGTAACCACACCAGATCGTACCTACGACTTCCACAAAACCCGTATAGTTGCTTGACGGGTCGAGAATTCCATCGTAAACTGTTTCGAACTGATTCGGGCCGCCACCCTCGTAGTAGTTGTACACATTTGTTTCCCGCTTATCGTGGCTGGATACTTTCAGCTGATCTGCAGCGGGGACGGCTTCGTTACCAGTCCGGGTTGGGTTTGGCGTTGTGACGGTTACGTTCTGCGCCGTTAAACTGTTATCATGCCCATCTTTGGCAATGGCTGAAATAAATATTTTTTTCAAAAAATGATTTTGTTATAGAATAAAAAAACTCACCACTGGGTGGCTTCTCATTATGAAGAAACTTCGTCCGCTGCAGGCACTGCGGACAGAAGGCGAGATCGCGGTATTCGTTGTTCTTTCCATCGCCCAGAAACACTTCCGAGCTGTAGTTCAGGCTGGAGAAAATCTCCGCCAGGTAAGTTCCTCCACGGGTGTTGTTAATTGCGTGCACATCAGCATAATTCGTCACCAGCAGATTCTCCGGCTCCGGAAGAGACTCGTTCCTGTGCGCTAGCCGTGTCAGATAGATTTTGTAGCAACAGATGGGACCGTTTCTCTCCGAAATCCGTGGCAGGAAAAGCTTAAAAATCCACTGGTTATCTTCGGTGCGCAGTTTGCCCCACATCAGACGTCCGATGTTGTCCGGAGTTGTAACCGGCATGGTACAGGTGGCACTGGCAACCACACCGGATCGCTTGGTGCGTGTTACGGCTGCAACTTTTACGGTATAATTTGTGTTTGGCGGAATTCCATCGTACTCGGTTTTAGTGAACTGCGGCTGGACATTTTTTATCTTCGGTCCCCAGGTTTCATTCTTCAAACTGCCATGTTCGCTGCGGTACTGCGAGAGACCTTCGAGGGTGACCTGGTAGGAAACAACCTTTCCATTCGGTTTCTTCGGTGGATCCCAGTGGATGCGAACCGTATTTCGACGGGATATGTTGAAATGTGAGCAAGTTATATTTAGATTCAAAGGTGCAGAGGATAGACCATCACTAGTAGTACCGTTCACTTCTTCCGACCAGTTTCCGCAAACTTTGGCCAGTTCGCTGCAGGCACGCACTCGAAAGCTATACTCGGTGGCAGTGTCCAGATTGTCAAACATGTACGGAAGATTGCGACTGTTTTGTGGATAGTAAGTTTCCCACTTGGAAGAATTTTCACCGGCCACCGAAACCGTCAAGTCATAGTACTGAATGTACTCGAGTAAATCTGCCGGAGGTGCGGCCCATCCGATCGTAATCGTTGAATGTGTATTGCCTTTTACTTCCACTACCGGTGTGAAGCTGGGATCACTATCCAGGGTACGAACCTTTACAGCCGGCGATGTTGGGCCACTACCCTGCCCATTCTGGGCAGTCAGTTTTATCTCATAATCCGTAGCAGGATCGAAATTTTCCAACACAAAAGAACTATTCCGGCCGTCAATTCGATTCGCATAGTACGTAAAAGTGGAATCACCTTTCTTCATGAATTGCGCCATGTAGTGCTTGACCGCATCGTTTCCATCGTTGACAGTCCAGTTTAGATAAATTTTATTGGCACCAACGGCCTTCACATAGTCAATCGTTACTTGGGGCTTATCGAGCACTAGCAGTGCCATCGACTCCCGATCGATAGCGGAATTCTCATCCAGCATTGCCGAAGGTCCAACATTACAGGAGTAGGTTCCGTTGTGTGTTTTGCTTACCCCAGCAATTGTGAGCGTTACGTTCACGTGTGTTCCATTCAACGCCCGCACAGTCGTGTTTCGCATAAAATTATTCTCGGTGGTATCGTCCTCTTTGAACCATTGTATCGAATTGTTAAAGTACTCCAGGGGGTACATTTGTATCACACAGTACAGTTGAACCCGTTGCCCTTGTTTGATTTTTGTGCGCTTCGGGCTCGAGGCGGTTATCTTTGGTAGGGTCACTTCCCGCACTGAGAAGCTTGCCAGCGGAGGGGCGCTCTTCGACTGACCATGGCAGGTGTAGTCACCGGTGTCTGTTTTCGTAAAATTGTGTATAGTCAGGGTGGAGATCGCCGTCGTTCCCACGTCGTCGGTTGTCGGAACCGTCGTCGTCGGCGGTGGATACTCTTCCAGCGGTTTGCCGTCGTCGCCATCTGCTAGCTTCACCACGTCAGCCTCGCTGTCGACAATCATGAAGGTGATTCGGGCGCTGGAAGAGGAATGGAATGAATGGTGAGCAAGATTGTTTAAGATGAGTTTTTTAGTGCTACAACGGGGATACCACAAGGAAGTCACTTGCGATCATGGAGCTGCGTAATGTAAAGGCAAATGATAATAAAATTTTCCCAATATAAAAATTTGATGATCCAAAAATTTTACCCAAAACAAGTACGATGTCCTGGCATATGTATTCCTACGGTTTGTTAATGATGATGTTTTGAGCCACAAAATAACTTGTTGCAAGGGGGTGGGGAAATCTGTTCACAGATATTCGTGAAGAGAACTCATGGAATGGGAATGAAGCTAAAATAACCGACGAACACAACTCCTATAGTGAACGTTATCTTCAACACTCCGTCATATATGACATTCCACATCACCGGGCCGGCGATGGAACCTTGTGGTACTCCTGCGGTGATTGGAACGCACTTCTGACTCTCTTCTGTGTTGTAAATTAGTACTCGATTCTGGAAGTCATTTTCCAAAATCTTGTACAATGACACCGGCACATGGATGCTTTGAAGCGCAAGCGCTATGGAGTCCTAGCTGACAAAATAAACGCATTCTTCACCCTAAGCGTGACGATAGCGCAATAGCTAATGGCGCTTCTTGTACGCTGGAATGATACCTCAGCCGTCTCGGTGACGGAGAGAATAACATCTAGCAACTCTTATAGACCTGCGTTATCGAGACCTGTGTTTCGCCAGTTCCCCAGGCGTCTTATCACCCGCAAGTCTCCTTCGATCTGAACGAGCCATCGTGAACGCTGCGCCCCTCTATTTCTAGTGCCGGCGGGGTTGCTGAAGAGAAGTGATTTCGCAGGATTGTCATCCGGCATCCTTACGACGTGACCGGCCCACCGCAACCTATTGACTTTCGCCAGGTGTGCAATGGGGTTCTCTCATGCGCCGTCGCCATTTTCCGTCGTCCGTCTGTACTCCACCGTAGATAGTCCGCCGCACCTTCTGTTCGAAAACTCCAAAGCCGTTAAGGTCCTCCGCGAGAAGCGTTGTTGTCTCGATTCCGTAGAGAACTACCGGTCTTGTCAAGGTTTGGTACAGCGTCAACTTGGCGATCGAAGTGTCTTCCGAAGTGAAAAGTAGACACGATTTCCAGCCTGGATCTCTTTGTTGGTGTTATTGTCGGCGGTCACCAGTGACCCCAAATACCCGAGCTCGTCGACCACCTCAAGCTTATCGCTGTCTACAGAGACTTGAGTTGGGAGCCTCTCGCTCGATGTATTTCGTTTTCGACGCATTTATTCGCAGCCCGAATCGTCCGGCTTCGGCTTTTAGTCGAGCGTAAGTTTCCTCCGTCAAAGTCATCCACGAAGCCCAGAAGCTGAACAGACCTTGTGAAAATCGTGCTCCTCGAGTCGATGCCCGCTCTTCTGATCACACCCTCAAGGGCGATGTTAAACAGCAAACAGGAAAGTCCATCACCTTGTCTTAACCCTCTGCGAGATTCAAAAGGACTCTAGAGTATCCACGAAACATGCACGTAGCACATCACTTGCGACATGGTGGCCTTGATCAGTTGAGTCAGTTTATCCGAAAATCCGTTGTCGTGCATGATGTGCCATAGCTGTTCTCGACCGACTGTATCATAGGCCGCCGTGAAGTCGATGAAGATGTGATGGGTAGGCACGTTGTATTCGCGACATTTCTGTAAGATCTTTCGGATCGGATTTCCATGAAACCCGCTTGGTACTGGGCCACGAACCTTCTCAGTAAAAAGTGATAGACGACGAAACAGGATCTGTGAGAGTAAAATTTCTCCAGCTGTAAGTAGAACGCTCTTTTTTCTACATCGGATCTTCCTTCGTGAGGGCAGTGTACATAGTGTACATTAACCCTCTAGTGCCCATGTTAATTTTCAGACGAGCTTCGGTAAAATCACTATGAATCTCTATAAACAATTTTAAGTATTTATTGAAGTTTTTTAGAAGTTTGACTGAAGCCCGCCTAAAGGCGGCACTGGGCACTAGAGGGTTAAGGATAGTGTAGTTGTAGAACTGGTCTTTTATTCTCAACAAACACAACCTGTCGATGGTCGCCTGCCACTTGATTACACGACTCTGTATTCTGCGCAACACTATAAAGCCGGTACCCAGTTCATTGATTGTGTCACCGCTCTGGTAGTACTGTGCCCTGAGGCCACAAATCACCCTACCTTCTTTCCTTTCCGGCAAAGCTCGTGGAGCGCAACGATGTCGAAGTGGCGGGGTTCTAGCGCTCTACAGTCCCATGTACTGAGCTTCCAATCGTCGTCCTTATTTCGTCACCTAGGTCGTGGTCGATTGTTCCGGTCCATATTCAATTCTTGATTGTTCGTAATATTTTTATTTCGGCATGCGGGGGCTGCCGTCTTGGGTGTCAACCGTCCGCTTCGGATCAGACGTTGTTTGAGCCGCCCCTAACATGGAGAACAGACGCTCAGGCAAGATTGCAAACAGTGGTCGAGTGTTCATGACTGTTCATTTAGAACAGTAGCCAATTCTTCGAATGATAACTTCACATTTCCTGCGACATGTTGCAGATAATTTTTACATTATTTAACGGCAGTCACCCATAGGCCTCCACGTGTAGTTTATGGTTGGAACCTCGGAAATTAGAAGCGGTCAATGCCAGTTACAGCAAATGGAGGTAAAGGTACAACTTTTGATATCGGCAGGTTACCTATTAACTGACTGGTGGCTATTGGATTAATCCGGAAACATCTTACACAGCGACGTGCTATCAGTCGAATAGTAGATCAAACATTCAGAGACCAACATCTTCGTCTCATGGCATTCATCAGATCAGTCTGTCCTACATGGAGCATCATGTTGCGCATTTGCCGAACGAACAATTGCACAATCAGCCTCCTACTAGAAGAAGTCCATTGATAAACACAACTACAACCCTGCAGAAAACTGAACGTCGTGGCCTTGAGTTCAGGCAGCTCGTCATCTGATATTCCTCCTGGAGAGTCCGCATCATAATTCTCTACTTGTAAGAACTTCGAGCCATTACACCAGAGTCTGCTATTCTTGAGGAAGTTGACCTCAGCAGACAACGTCGGCTAGGTTTTGCTGAGATCGAACGTGTTGCCACTGATGTTCGCCGGTTTGTTTTTGGATTACAGCAATTTTGGTTCACACAAATAGCTGTAACTGGTTGAGTGTCAAAAAAGTTCCTGAATGTATGACTCGTTTTATAGATGGTCGCGAAGCTGGTTGATTTGAATGTGCATCAATGCATAAAATATCGTTAGTTGGATTCCAAAGTAATCCCAACACTTTGATAGCTTCATCCACACCACCCTCTTTCAGGGTTATCCTTTTCTCTTGCTCTTCCACAGGGAAGGGTTCGAGAAACTCCTAGTAATTGGAGCACTACTTGGGTATGGGAAATCCTCCTTGCGAAAGTTTTTTACCCGCTGCTTCAGTTGTTGTGCGGTAATGGCCTCCTCTACTGCCGGGTCAGTATGAGAGGATATCATCCATGTGTGTATGTAATGATGCGAGCGGCAGCTTTACCAAGCGTCGAGGATGACGTGGGCTATCCAAAACAGCTTTCATCACTACCTTCATCGATTTTACCATGCATTCCCACGATCCCTCCATATGCATTGGTAAATGTGGCAACGCAGTATTGAACCATTTCCATCGCCATCACGTCATCTTCCTGGTCCAAGGCTTGCCATCGACTTTCTCTCTCTAGAGTTTGCCTTCAGATCCTGGCTGCCGGTGTACATGAGCCATTGTTCTAAGCAAATAATCCCAATTGGAAAAACGCTCGACACGAATTATTTCCTCGGCCGCTTGATGTACGCCCACTAAACGTAGTTCTTCGCATGCTACATCCCCTTCGTCCTCCACCGCTGACCGTCCAGGCTACCGCTCTTTTGGGTTTCGTAGGAACGGTGGTCCCTGGGTCAAACGATAGCCCCGAGTTCCACTTTGGGGCATCGTCCCCAACATTGAGCTTCGATAATACATAGCGCTATTCGTCCACGCTGGTGAGCGAAAAAATTCGCCAACCCGGTAAGAAATAGTTGGTGATATCGGCGTTGAGCGGAGCCATGCGAGCACAGTCGCCGAATTCGTCCACAGGAAGTGCCTCAAAATGTTGATGGCGCGGATTTGTTGGGCTTCCTGGGATTCGTTACCGCTCCTAACGGCAGGTACCACACACGCTCGTCACTTGCCCCAGTTCCTCCGGAGACACCTGACGAACGTAGTTTCTGCTCGTAGCTCCTAATCTGCTCATTAACTCTTCTACGAAGCACCGCACACTGTTTCCAAAGCTGCAAAAACGTGATCGAAATTGCTTCGAGCCAAAAAACTTGATTTTAGAGCCGCCGTGTCTTCTGTAAAGTTGTTTCATTTATTATTCTCCATGTTATAGAAGTTACAGTTTTGGGATTAATCCACTTAACAGTGAAAAGCGAATTTTGCTTTTTTCATTTTTGCATATAAAAATTCATCGTGTTCGGCAAAGTTGTAGCACATGTCATAAGAAACAACTTTGTCATTCTGCCTATTTAAATGGACTTATGTGGAGTTTTCTACAGATTGCCACTAAAAATCAGTTTTTTCAATATAACTTTTAGTAGTGATTTTCTACAATTTTTCAATGTTACTATATTAATTTTCTTGTGCCAACGTAAGAACAATCACATACCGCGACGCGAGACAGGACATAACACTTATTATTCTTACAAAACATGAAAAGGAGTAAATTTACCTTTTTCGTCGACCGGTTTCGGGCTACGATCTTGCCCATCAGCTGGACGATGTCCGACTAGTTACTTGTAGCAGTAGTTTCCAATCTTGATACGCAGAGAGTTGTACTGTATTGACAGCTTCGTAAGATGGAAGAGAGGGGACGGGTGGGTGGTCAGTGGTAGTGATGTACATGGATTCCCATGCATTGAAGTGTGAGGTTTTTCGTACGTTTTTTATTAGTTTAGCCTTTTCCCAATCAACAGAATGTTTTTGGGATGTAGTGTGTGCTGCCACACTTGAGTCATTGACTCGATCGTTGTCTACTGCAGTTTTATGTTCTCGCAGTCTAGGTTTGAGTTTTCACCGAGTTTGGCCAATGTAGCGCAGCAGTCCTCGCAGGGGATTTTGTATATGCCTGATTTTTCCTCCGGGGGCACTTTGTCTTTAAGATTAACCAGCAGATCGTTTAAATTATTATCGCTTTTATATGCAGCGTGGAAACCATGTTTTTGAAGTACGGATTGGATGGAATTTGTCATTTTTGGATAAAACGAGAGGCTAATCCAACGCTTTTCTTCTTTCTCTGGCTGTAGTGTTGTGCAGTTCTGTTTGTGTTCTCTCCTTTCGTCTTTCCGGAGGATTTTGTCGACGAAGGTTTTATCGTATCCATTCAGTTCAGCAGCTTCATGTATTCTATTCCTTTCGACTATAAAGTTTTCGCTCTCCATCGGAATGCTGAAGAGACGGTGGGCCATCGAATGGAAGGCTGCTTGTTTTTGAGCACCGTGATGGTTGGAATCTGAGGTAATGTATCTGTCTGTGGATGTCGGTTTTCTGTATATTTCGTACTTTAGTCTATTATTTTCTTATCTGTTAATTATAAGATCCGGGAATGGTAGCTTTTCGTCGGATTCTTTTTCTACCGTAAATTTAATTGTACTATAGCGGGAGTTTATTAAATCTAGCGTTTGTGAAGGATATCGTTCTTTTACCACTGAAAAGATGTCGTCGACTTAGCGCCTCCAAACCCGCGGGAAATATTTTTCTTTGAGCAATCCCATTTGAAAGTCGCTCATACAAGCTTCTGCCAAAAGTGGTGACAATTTTTTGCCCATACTGAGCCCAAATGTCTGCCTGAAAAACCTACCCCTAAATGAAAAATAGTTCTGTTCCATACAGGTTTTCGTGATCAAGAGATATGCTTCGATGTGATTGGGGAGTACACGTTTCCGTTCTAGATGTCTGCGCAGACGCACTGTCACTGCGTATCAAGATTGGAAACTACTACTACAAGTAACTAGTCAGACATCGTCCAGCTGATGGGCAAGATCGTAGCCCGAAACCGGTCGACGAAAAAGGTAAATTTACTCCTTTTTATGTTTTGTAAGAATAATAAGTGTTATGTCCTGTCTCGCGTCGCGGTTCAATGTTGCATAATATTGTTTGATATAACAAAACAAAAAATTTCTTCGAAGAAAGTTTATTTTTATCTCACATATTTCTCTGGTTATTGAGGGTTTTTTTATTAAAACAAAGCATTAATTTACCAACAGATATCTTCAAATTCTGCAAATATTTAGATATATCAACCTACTGACCGTCAACGAAAAACTACATAATAACCCCACTTTCACACCGGTTCTTTTTCGCACCGTTGTTGCTTGCGTTGCGTTGCGTGCCTGTTTGTCTTCCTCGGCTTAAAGCTGCTTTGTCACTACGGCCTCTACCATGGCAGAAAACTTTCGCATGAAGTCATGGACGTCGGTATTGCTCATACTCTCTCGAGCATAGAGATGAAGCTGTTCCATGAAGCCTTTGTCTCCTCCACATTTTCTTTATACACGCACCACCCCAACCTAGTTTTAGTGGCGATTTAAGCCGACGCGGATAGCAACGGACGACTTCTAACTGTCTCCAAGCCCGAGCCCCTATACTGCCTGCAGTCTGGCAAGATTCTCTTCTTCCGTTTACCTGCAGACTTCAGTCGTGTTTTTGAAGGAACTATAAAATATAGGCCACTATTCATGATACCCGACGAACTTCGGTGAGTCTCGTGGCATTAGCGACTGGAGAGTGTTTTCGGCACCATGGTCCCGCGTGGTATTGAATTCCCGGAAAAACATTAGCCGATGTTGACCTCAATAGAGCAACTGAAGGGGTTATCCTAGCTCCATCGATTGGCATTGCCGTTGGTATTAGAGATGGTCCAGTATACGAAAATATTATAACTCCCTCCTTCAATTCCACTGGTACCTGTTCAGAAAGCTAACCAATCAGGGCCCAATTCGATAAGCTGTACTGTGATGCCTTCCTTTCCAGCTGATTTGTTGCTCTTGAGCTGCTTAACAGCATCATTAACTTCACTTATCGTGGGGGGCGGTATGCCTTCCTAATCCACTGTGCTGATGAAGTCGTTCCTTCTACGGTCTTGGTCCTCTGCCTTTGCGCCATTCAGGTGTTCATTGTACTGCTGCTTCCATCTGTCGATCCCCTCACGTTCATCCGTCAAGATTCCTCCATATTTATGCCGACACATTTCAGCTCGCGGCATGCGTTTAATTTCTCGTAGAATCTACGTTTTTCTTAAGAAGAGTACAGCTGCTTCATATCCTTATACTCCATATCTTCCAGACAGCACTTTTTGTCCCTTGAAAGATGGGTCTGCTGTCTTCGTTTCTGTTTGTATCGACTCACGTTATGACGGTCCTTTTTTGCAGATCAATGCCCGCGCTGCATTCTACTCGTCTAGAATCGTTTGACGCTCTTCATCGAACCAGCCGTTACGTCGATTCCTCTCGACGTATTCAACAGCACCTTTCGCTGCGTTGTTAATGGCTGCTTTCACAGTCCATCAGAGGGGCTTCGGTAAGCTCATCCGGAAATTTTACCTCGAGGCTTTGCGCGTACTCAGTAGCGACTTCGGGGAGTCTAAGTATAGCCAACTATATATTTTTTTCAATTTTTTGTGTTATGCTTTATGGTACAATAGAAAAAATTATTGTACTATTATTACCGTTTAAAATCTAAACTAACATCTTCGAATTCTACTAAGGCATGATTTCCTCGTAGGAAAACCCTGCTGACTGTCGGCAATGACCGGTGAGCCTTACGCATATTTCTTACATTTACTTAACAGTTCGTACCCAATGTCGATGTCAAAACTTAAAGATTGTGTCTTTTGTCGTTCCTTGCTCTTCTTATTACATAGATAGTTATCTTGTTACGGATAGTTTTAAGCATTTTGGGTATTTGTGGCTATCTATGTTCACACAGAGAAAAAAGTCTTCCTCATAAATTATTGTAGTCTACATCGAATCTATCTAATCGTCACCAAGTCACCAGAATAAAAAATCTCAAAAAGGTTAACCCCCTTGCAGTCGCTCATCAAATATTAAACGATTCTAAACAAAACTTTGACATCGTTTATTTTCGACTCCTCACACACAAAAGAGGCCCCCCCTTCCGGCGAAGATTAGCCCGCATAGAGCTGGGGGAAAGGGTTAAATATCGATTTCCGCTTTCGATGGGGTGGGCGATGGGAATGCGTAGCATTTCCCACTTTCATGTGTACACTTAAAGGAAAACCGTAGCTACTATTCCGGGCGATGAGTCACTCACCTGCTGCCATCGGTAAGGTTTTTCCCATTCCTGCGCCAGCCGGGATTCTCGGCACCACTGAACTTGCACGCCAACGTACCATTTCTGCCGGCAAGAAAGTACCGCGGTTCAGCTGAAAACAAAACAGAAACGCGTTAGACACAGTTGATGAACCGCAATCGAAAGTGATAGCGGCGCTTAGTATATGCTAATTCGTTTGTGCGTAGGACGGGTCATAATTTAAATTAATCCAAATGGTAATGTCCGGCAGACAGTAGAGATGTTGCTTCGGCTTCGGTCAAAAGGGAAAATTGCTGCCATCATTAGGACTGCATTACACGAGTTAGTGCACATCTTTCAGTCCAGTACAATACGCGAGAACAGGAGAGCCTCTGCCCTCGTCTCGACTAGTCAGAGTCGCCAGCAGCGACGTCGCCACCTTCTTTGCGATGCACTTTAAAAAGCATTTTACTAAACACAGAAGACTATGCCAATGTTGTACACAGCATAACAGAACAGCAGGCTGTGATTGAACGTGTGAAGGAGAGAGAAGAAGCGCAGCCGATATCGATGTTATGTTGGTATTGCAACGGGAGAAGGAGGCGGTGAAAAATGGGATTCCGATGGCAGGCCACAGATCTGCGTTTTTCACCACTGGTTCCTACGGGGAATCATCGTTCCAGATTACCGTACCTTTACTGCCAGCAGCGTCAATTTCCAGGATCAGATAACCCAACAAGTATACACTAGCAATCAGCAAACACAAGTGGGCTTGGTTCTTCCACATCGCTTGCCCTCTTCTGTCACAAGTGTGTAGGTCCTGTCCGTTCCGTCTTTTTCACGGAGAGCCGCTGCCCTTTTCTTTCGCCGATTATTGGGCTGCGTTTTGCACCGATTGCCAATCGAACTCGAGCCGGTTTCGCCAGCTTACACCATGCCTGCACTTGTACCGCACCGAAAATGCACACTTTCACTCATACCGGACCGATAGTAGACAAATTATTTGCGCGACAAAATAATGGAAAACAAAAACGAAGGCAGTTTTGTCGTCGCGTAAAAGAATAATGGACACACACTCTCTTTGCGTTGCGGCTGGCTGCTGCTGCTGCCTTTTTCCGTCTTTCTCGGCTTACTTCCTCGCGCCAGGGTTGCCAGGTGCTTTTGTATGACGAACTATAATTTGAAACATTTTATTCCGCTTAGACCTACGATTTTCGACTTGTCGGTAACTGCTTATTAAAAAAATACCATTGATAATTATAACATTCTAAAATTATTTTTACATTATTAAAGCTACCACATGCACCATATAGTATATGGTTATTTTATCGCAATGCATTACAAACAATCACCATTATGGAAGGTCTTCGATGAAGCAAGAAGCATTTCTAGCATCACGGGATATTTTCTCGGCGTCGAATTGACTGATGTCCGCGACGCTGTCAAACAAAAAGTGTAAAATGGAAAATGAGAGGAGAGAGAGAGAACGCGATTGAAAAAGCCTTTTCGGTAGGGTGCTTTTGCTGTCAGGGTCAGGGCTGAGCAAACGAAGTCGCAGAATTTAACTACAACCAGAATGTTGATGTTAATTTTGCTGAACGACGAGGGGTTTGAATCGGTTGTATGTTTTACGCAAACACAGTTTTTATAATTTGCTTGTTTCAGTATATGTGACAAAGTTGCATATTCAATTTTGGGGTGCTTTTTCGCCGCTTGCCGATAGCTCGTTCCACAAGTGCAGTTTTGAGAAACAATGTATGACAAACTTGTAGTCCCTAAGAAGTACTACAAGTTTGTTGAATAGTGCAATGCTATAGCTCTTAAACCTGAAGTGTGAGAGCCCATATTCAGCGCAATATTCGCGGTGAATATTATGATATTCATCGCGAATATTGGCTGAATGGCTCACTGAATATTTTTTTTTTGTTTTTAAATAGTTTATTTGACACGGCACGATACAATTTATGTTTAACTGAGCCAAGTACATTTTTTTTAAATTCTAAATTAGCAGGGAAAAGAGGGAGGCCTTTTCTTTATTCTCGCGGCCGACTACGAGCTAGTGGGGATTTAAGGTGAGAGGAGGGGAGTTACAATTTTGATTTCAACTATATTGAGTTATACGATTTATTTATTTGTACATGGCTAAGCAGTGATGTTCTATTTGAGTTTGGACTGAGGTGTCTGCGTGAACATGAAGATGCCGAGTCTTCGTTTGGGTGTCTCCAGCTTAGTGTATCATCTTCTTTCAGCGTGTAGCGGGAATGGTAATCTAACAAATAGATAGAAGAGTTTCATATTTTAATACCAGCGTGTTTTATGAACACGTATAGCTGTGTCATGTACTGGAGATCACCGCTTCCCAGAATGTCTCTAACGGGTACGTTCGGTTGTTTTCCTCGGGCCCGAAGGGAATCTATAAGCTCAGACCTAACACCACAGTATTCGGTACACGACCAAACAACATGCTCGATGTCATGGTAGCCATCGCCACAAACGCAGTGATTACTGTCTACAAGCCCTATACGAAAGAGATGCGTGTTTAACGTGTAGTGATTGGACATAAGTCGGGACATCACGCGAATGAAGTCCCGACCTACATCCAACCCCTTGAACCATGCTTTCGTCGATACCTTAGGAAAAATGGAATGTAGCCACCGTCCCAGTTCATCTGAGTTCCATGATGATTGCCAACTGTTGAGTGTTCTCTGACGCAAAATGCTATAAAATTCATCAAAAGCAATTGGTCTTTCATAAATATCGCCGTCAATAGCACCCACCTTAGCTAAAGAGTCAGCCTTTTCGTTACCCGGAATCGAGCAATGAGAAGGGACCCACGCTAAGGTAACCCGGTAATTTTTATCTGTTAAAGCACTTAAAAACCGCCGTATTTTCCCCAGGAAATACGGGGTGTGCTTCACAGGCTTCATTGATCGCAGAGCCTCAATGGCACTGAGACTATCTGTGAAGATGAAGTAGTGGTCTATGGGTAGGGTTTCGATGATCCCAAGGGAGTACTGAATAGCAGCAAGTTCTGCGACGTACACAGAAGCAGGAGCATCGAGTTTGTAGGAGGCGGTAAAATTTTCGTGGAAAACACCGAAGCCAGTGGACTCATCTAGATTAGTTCCGTCAGTGTAAAACCTTTTATCATAACTAACATGTTTAAACTTATTGGAAAAAATCTTAGGGATCTCTTGGGGTCGCAATTGATCCGGGATACCAGAAATGTCTTGTTTCATGGTGGTGTCGAAGAATATAGCATTATTAGAAGTATCTAAAAGTGCGACATTGGAGGAATCGTATGAAGAAGGATTAATATCTTGAGCCATATAGTCAAAATATAAAGTCATAAATCTGGATTGAGATTGAAGGTCGACCAACCTCTCGAAATTTTCAATTACTAATGGGTTCATAACTGTGCATCGAATTAGCAACCGGTAAGAGAGATTCCAAAAACGATGTTTTAACGGAAGAATACCCGCTAACACTTCAAGACTCATCGTATGGGTCGACTGCATGCAACCCAAGGCAATACGCAAACAACAATATTGTATTCTCTCTAATTTTATAATGTGTGTGTTCGCGGCGGAGCGAAAGCAGAAACAGCCGTACTCAAGAACTGACAATATCGTTGTTTGGTATAACCTTAGAAGGTCTCCTGGGTGAGCACCCCACCAAGTTCCGGTAATCGTACGAAGAAAATTAATCCTCTGTTGGCATTTTTGTGTCAGATACCTAATATGACAAGCCCAGGTGCATTTGGAGTCGAACCAGACCCCGAGATATTTAGCGACTAAAACCTGAGAGATCGTTTTACCCGTTAGTAGGAGCTGCAGCTGAGCTGGGTTATGCTTCCTAGAAAAAACGACCAGCTCAGTTTTCTCCGGAGAGAATTCGATACCCAGCTTAAGAGCCCATTCAGACAAATTGTCTAAGGTATCTTGCAATGGTCCTTGCAGGTCGCTAGCCTTGCCACCAGTAATGGATACAACGCTATCGTCTGCAAGTTGCCTTAGCGTGCATGAATTTGCAAGACATTCATCGATGTCATTGACGTAAAAATTATATAAGAGAGGACTTAAACATGAGCCCTGGGGGAGGCCCATGTAACTAATTCGGGAAGTTGTCGAATCGCCATGTGAGAAACACATATGCTTTTCTGACAACAAATTGAGCAAAAAGTTATTCAAATATGGTGAAAGTCCCTGCGAATGAAGTTTCGCGCTTAAAACTTCTACAGAGACAGAGTCAAAAGCCCCCTTAATATCCATGAACGCAGAAGCCATTTGCTCTTTTCGAGCAAAGGCTAGTTGAATTTCAGTAGAAAGCAACGCTAGGCAATCGTTCGTCCCTTTGCCCCGGCGAAAGCCAAATTGAGTATCTGAAAGTAAACCGTTTGTTTCGACCCATTTGTCTAACCGTAAGAGGATCATTTTCTCCATTAATTTCCGGAGGCAAGAGAGCATCGCAATCGGCCTATATGAATTGTGATCAGAGGCAGGTTTCCCGGGTTTCCGAATAGCAATGACTTTTACCTCCCTCCAGTCATGCGGAACAATATTTAGCTCAAGAAACTTGTTGAATAAATTCAACAAGCGTCTTTTTGCAGAGTCGGGTAGGTTCTTCAACAGGTTGAATTTTATTCTATCTAACCCTGGAGCCTTATTGTTGCACGACAGGAGAGCCATTGAAAATTCCAACATCGAAAATGGAGGCTCTTCCGTAGTTACTAATAACGCGTCGCGAAAGGTTTTCTGTTCCGGTACAGAGTCTGGACAGACCTTTTTGGCAAAATCGAGTATCCAGCGATCTGAATACTCCTCGCTTTCATTCGAAACGTCACGGTTCCGCATGCGCCTGGCGGTATCCCAAAGAGTGCTCATCGCTGTTTCCCTGGACAACGCGTTTACGAACCGCCGCCAGTACCCGCGTTTTTTCGCCTTTACTAAGCTCTTCATCTGCCTGCCCAGTGCCTCGTACTTTCGAAGCAGGTTGACAGTGTCGTACTCCCGGTAGTCCTTATACGCCGCGGACCTTCGCGCGTACAGCTCAGAGCACTCTTTGTCCCACCATTTGTTGGGAGGGCGCTGTCTAATCGTTACCCCGGGTATCGGTTTCGTCTGAGCTTGAGTCGCGGCGTCGATTATCAAGCCAGCTAAGAACGCGTATTCTTCCTCCGGAGGAAGTTCCTCGTGAGTCTCGATAGATTGCGCTATAATAGACTCATAACACTTCCAATCAATATTACGTGTAAGGTCGTAGGAAATATTGATTGGGTTCGGGGGAGTTGAACCATTAGCAATTGATATAACGATTGGAAGATGATCACTACCGTGGGGATCGTTGATTACTTTCCACCGGCAATCTAGCGCTAGTGATGTCGAGCAGAGGGATAGGTCAAGCACGCTTTCACGTGCTGGAGGATTAGGTACACGTGTCGCTTCCCCAGTATTCAAAACTGTCATATTGAAGTCGTCGATCAAGTTACAGATTAAAGAAGATCGGTTGTCGTCGTACAGCGACCCCCATAGCGAACAGTGAGAATTAAAATCTCCCAATATCAAAAAAGGCGCGGGAAGCAACTCTGCTATATCAGTGAGATGCTTCTGTTCAATCCGCGCGGATGGAGGCATATATAACGAAACAAGGCATAGGTCTTTTCCATCCATATTCGTTTGAATGGCAACGACTTCAATATTCGAGATCGAGGGGAGGTCGATTCGGAAGAAGGAATAGCACTTTTTAATCCCTAAAAGTACCCCTCCACCGTGTGAGTCTCGATCTCGACGAATAATGTTAAAATCGTGGAAATTGAGTTGATCGTTTGAATTGAGAAAGGTTTCACAGAGCGCAAATGCGTCACAATTGTATGTATTTATTAAATGAGAAAATAGATCGAATTTGGGGATGATACTTCTGCAATTCCACTGTAGTACAGTGATAAAATTCCTAACCTCTTTCGCCGTATTAGTCATCGAAAGATATGATAGCTGAAATGAGGGGCCAAGTTGCTGCTAGTTGCATCAAAAAGGTTTTCACTGTAGGAAGAAGGGCAAGAAGAATATTTTGTAGGGGATCTGGTATGTTGAATGTTTTAAATATCCAGTCCACAATATCAGAAAATTTTATGAACCCTGTTTCTATTTTATCTTCTGATCGAGAAATGGGTGCCCGAGGGGTTTTTGGTGCCCCAGGAAGCGGTGGGTACTCCTGGTTTGATTTAAAATTAAAACCGGGAGGTACTTGCTTCGGTTTTTCTTCACCGCTTCCTTTTTGTGTTGGCTTATTGGTCATTCCGCTAGGGGTTATCTTGCGACCTTTGCGAGAAAGATTAGGAGAGTTGATCATTCTCCTCTTCCTAGATCCTTCTGGCATGGCATAAGAACACCCTTCGACGGGATCGTCAGATGTACCCTCATCGGTTGGCAAAAAGGAAAAGATGTTTCCTGTCGAGGGTGGCTCAGCACTCTTCAGCATTTCTGCGAAAGAGCGCTTTGATCGTTCCTTGAGGGAACGCTTTATTTTTTCCTCGCGCTGTTTGTACGCGGGACACGCCGAAAGGTCATGCCGAGTTCCCTCGCAGTAAAGACACTTTTCAGTATCCTCACTGCAAGCGGTCTCAGCATGATTGCCTCCGCACTTGCTGCAGCGTGCCTTGTTGCAGCAGTAGGTGGCTGTATGACCTAACTGCTTGCAGTTTTGGCAATGCATGACCCGCGGTACGAACAGGCGTACAGGCAGACGAACCCTGTCCAAAGAGATGTAGTTCGGCAGTGCGGATCCGGCGAATGTTACACGGAAGGAATCCGAAGGGAAGAATTTCTTCTTCCCTTCTTCGATGGATACTGAATACAATTGCTTGACATCCAGTATCTTTACATCTTGAATCAGGGGGTTTTTGAAGCAGCCAACCCCGTGACGCAAAATGTCATCGACCGTGAGGCTTCCTTCGGTAACCACACCGTCGATCTCCACGTCCTTGGCAGGGATGTACACGCGGTACTCTCTCGTGAAGAGCTCGTAGCTAGCAATTGCGTTTGCTTGCTTCAAGCTACTCACAACAACTCGCAGTTTGTTCGGTCTAACCTTTGTAATTTCGGTTACGTCCGAAAACTGTTTTGCCAGGTCCTTGCCGATTTGAATTATATTTAGAGGCTTCTTTATGGGCCTGAAGTAACTACGAACGGACCTTTCGAAGCATCTGGGTAAGCTTTCACCCGTGTTGCCGGTACCCTTGGTACGGGGCTAGGTAGCGGGGAAGGTAGAGGGGAATTGATGGGGGAGATCTCAATCTCTTCCCCAGTTGTTTCCACATCCAGGAATAGTTGCACCTGCATGTCGTCCATTTTGCGGGAGCGTTACGCTCTACCGCACACAAACGATAAATATTCGAATGTGGGGGGCCCCCCCGGTCAAATAGTTGCTATTAAATTTTAAAAACAATTTTTCAAACTACAATGGATCAAAATTAAAAAAAAAGGCAGTAATACTAATACTAATAACAATAGTAATAATAATAATAATAATAATAATAATAATAATAATAATAATAATAATAATAATAATAATAGTAATAATAATAATAATAATAATAGTAATAATAATTATAATAATAACAATAATAATACTATTAATAATAATGATAAAAATTCTAAAGTGAATACTTCACCGAACGTCTAAGTCACGACCTCACGGCTGATAGTAGGATTAATCGAGCGTCTCCGCAGAACAAACAATGACGATCCAGCTTCGTGTTGTGACACAGTGGCCGTATCCTACACGCGACCTTGTAGATGCCACTTGTAGTTGACTTCCACTCGCTCGATTTTATGGTGGTCCGTGCTGCTAGCGGGGTAACAGCGGTGCGGGAGAATTATTCTTGCTGATATATCAGCTGCGTATCGGATCACTGGCGGGGTAGCCTGCCCCTACCAGTGTGCAGAAGATGTTTCTGCCGATAAACTACCGGCTATTGTTATCGCGCAGCACAAGAAATAATCGACAAAAAAAACACCCGTACGATAACTCGTGTATTGTTATTTTGCAAACTCAAACGGAGATGAACAATTTGCGTCTAATCGAGACGAAAGCAAAACAACGAATGGCTCACTGAATATGGGCTCTCACACTTTAAGCATAAGCAAGCATGGAAATTTTCACTCACTAGCTGAAGACAAAGCAGGCATCGATCACTACAGTCAATTGAGACAACCAGAGAAAAGTTTTTTTTTCTAGTCACTTCCTAACAACCGCTTGAAGCGAACGGTCACATAAGTTAATTTGTTCTACCAATAAAACTATTGTTCAAGTTTTTCGTGAGTTCCAGTTGTCCATTCCTTTACTAGCAATATTTCATGCAAATGTTTTCTTTGATTCATCAGGTATCGTTCAATCGTTTCCACTCACGTACAAGTTTCCCATAGAAACGCTGCTGATTGTTTTTCGCTTCTAAGAGTTCCGAATACCATAGAAGGAGACTTAATGATTCAAACACGATAGTATTTATTGTATCCAAGTTCACTTGCATTCAACGCTATCGCGAGAATCTTTCAGATATTATCGCCAGTGATACAAAATTAGGAATCCAAATGAACGTTAGATTGCGTTCAACTGTTTGCTTACCGGAGCTAGTAGGTATCATCAATGCTTAGGGATCATTCAAATAATACATAACGCTCTAGGGGGTGGAAGGTATTCAGCGGAGCGTTATATTGCTTGTGGCAAACATGTAAAATTGCGTTACATGGGGGTGGGTGGGTATTGAAAATTGCCAAATCTGCGTTATGTAATATTTGATTGGTTCCTTACGAAAATGGTACCATGGTGCATAAGCGTGTGCTATTTGAAATCACTAAGAATCATCGTGGTATATCACGGTGAAAGCACGACGTGGAGTAGCCGAATTACGCCTGCAAGCAACCAACATTTGAAAGAATCATTGCGATCGCTTGAGTGCAATCGTTCACGATTATTTCGTGAAACACTCGCTATATGTTGCTTTCTACTAGAGCAGGCAATATTGAAACAAAATCATCAAAGAAAGCTACCATATATTTCTTTGCTATAAGTTGTCTCTTGCATGCGTGAGAATGTGTAGCTTTTAATAGTAATGGTTTGCTGGGATTGAAAGCTTATGAATAGCAAGGTTAGAAATGATACCCGAATGATTGTTATGCGACACGATTTTTTCATAAAGCACTGCTTTCTTTGACAAACTTGTAGCATTATTTAAAAACTACAAGTTTGTCGTACAGCATATTCCAAAATTGTACTTGTGGAGCGAATTATCGGCACACGACCAATTGAATGGAAATGACACCTCAAAATTGAATAAGCAAAATGTGATGTACATTAAAATCCATCTGTTCGCATACGAATAAACCAGCGCGGCCTGGCTGTCAAACTTATAAACAACCTTGTGCGAAGATCCCTCGGTCATCGAATTTTCGAAGTCATCCCATCAAACTGTCATCGATGCAGAATGCCGATTGTCATTTGTTGACTTCCTTGTTCCGCCAGCTAGAATATTCACCGAGGTATAAATAGCGTTCCAGCACGTGAAATACCCCTCTTCTACTCCGACACGGATGGGATTCAGTACTGTAAATGAGCCCCTGATAGTGCGTTTCCAATCAATACATAAGTTAAAGTTGAATATAAGATTTAAAAATGTAGTTGTAAACTGAAATATATTTAAATTAAGTGAAATTAACCTTCAAAATCAAGAGAAAATTAATGAAGTGAAAAGCTAAATAAAACGTGTTACATGAACTGAAATAAAACAAACTTAAAAGTGATCTGTGAAGAAACCAACGCAGCCACATCTGTTGTTATCCGCTGAGATATCGACATCTGGTCCTTCGAGCCGGATCGGCCGCGCACTCCGGTCATCTGGAACACCCCTTAATTGCTATCCGTGGATTTGGCCACTACCTGAAGTAGTCCGGCATAAGTTCGAGTTGCTGCTAAAATTTCTAATACAAGGCATATAAATTGCCTTGAGAAGGTGATTATATTTCCAAATCTTCACAACCTGTCACGTTTGTGCTCCGCGTTGCTTTCGATTTCACAGATCGATCTACGTTCTCGCTTACGTTCCGGCCTTCGTCTTACCTCCCGCCATCATGTCTAACGAGCGACGAGTGAAGGCCCTTAAAAATCGAATGAAGAGTCTGCAGACGTCCTTCTCGCTCATCAAAACGTTTGCAGATAACTACCAAGAGGATCAACACGCTCCAGAAGTACCGGTTCGCCTGGAGAACCTGAACAAAGTGTGGACTGACTTCTCTACTGTTCAGTCGGAACTAGAAGCTCTAGATGAAGCCGGTATGGAACAGCATCTGAAGGATCGAGCCACCTACGAATCGGCGTACTACAGGGTTAAAGGCTTTCTCCTGTCCGTGAATAAATCGCCACAGTCGTCTCCGACACCTCCCGCCTCGACTTCTACTTCAAACCAGCAAGGCCCTACGTCATCCCACGTTCGTCTACCAGACATAAAACTTCCGGTTTTCAATGGGAGTCTGGATAATTGGCTGAATTTCAATGACCTCTATATCTCTCTGGTGCACTCATCTAACGATCTGTCCAATATTCAGAAATTTTACTATCTTCGCTCTTCGCTCTCCGGTGATGCTCTTAAACTTGTTCAAACGATTCCCATCACAGCTTTAAATTACCCCGTTGCATGGAATTTATTGGAAGAGCATTATAAGAACAAGCCACGGTTAAAACAGTCGTATCTTAACGCCCGCTTCGAGTTCGCTCCCCTTAAACGCGAGTCGGCAGCAGATTTACACGCCCTGGTCGAAAAGTTCGAGTCAAACGTAAAAGTGCTACAGCAACTAGGAGAGAAAACGGAGTTCTGGGATCTTATTCTCATTAGAATGCTCAGCGTCCGTCTAGATGCCACTACCCGTCGCGATTGGGAAGAATACTCTTCGTCCAAGGACGGTATCTCGTTTAAAGATTTAACAAGCTTTATTCAGCGAAGAGTATCTGTTCTTCAAACACTAAAAGAAAAAAGCGTGGAAACTCCGCCCTCCGTACCGTCGTTAAACCAGCCGAAAAGGTTTCCCCAACGTCCGACTGCCTGTCACACTGTCAGCCAGTTCTCCACTGATCGGAAATGCTGCATCTGCTATGAGCATCACCCGCTCTACAAGTGTCCTACGTTTTCGAAAATGAGCGTTGAGGACAAAGAAAAGGAGATTCGTCGTCTACAACTCTGAAGAAACTGCCTGCGTAAAGGACACGTCGTTCGGGACTGCCAGTCTTCCAGCTCGTGTCGCAAATGCAAAAACCGTCACCATACTCAACTTTGTTCCACTGAACCCGCTATGGCTGCAAGCCAACATCATACAGCGTCGTCGAAGTCAACAGTGAATCTCACTTCTGAAACCCAACCACGAACATCAGCCACAGTGACTGTTAACGAGATTCCCAGCTGCGCCGTTACTGAAACTAAACATACTAGTGTACTTCTCGCCACCGCCGTGGTCCTTTTCGTCGATGATAATGGAACTGAGCATGTAGTTAGAGCACTCCTCGATTCTGGCAGTGAGTGCTGTTTCGTGTCGGAAAAATTTCTCCAAACAGTAAAAATCAAACGCAGAAAGGTTTCCGTCCCTATTTCTGGAATCGGTCAAGCTACCGTCAACGCTAAGTTTGCAGTTCTCCCACAAATCCAATCACGAGTCTGCAATTACTCTACTACAGTTGAATGTTTAGTTTTACCCCGGTTGACATTGGACTTGCCCTCCACCTCCATCGATGCTTCTACTTGGAACATTCCGCCCGAGATCCAGCTTGCAGATCCAGCTTTCTTCAGTCGCAAAGTAATCGATCTAGTTCTAGGGGCAGATGTCTTTTTCGAGGTCTTTAACGTCACGGGTCGAATTCGAATTGGCGATGATCTTCCGCCTCTCATTAACTCTACGTTCGGTTGGGTAGTTTCAGGAAGAATTTCCAGCCCAAAATCTAACAGACCGTTCGTCGCAAATGTTGCCACCATCGGCGATTTGACGCAAATGATGGAACGATTCTGGACTATTGAAGAGGGAAATCCGTCGTCATGCCACTCTGTCGAAGAAGCCGCCTGTGAAACTCACTTCAAAGAAACCATCTCTCGTAACGAACAAAGACGATACATTGTTCGCTTACCCGTAAAACCTGATGTCTTAGCCCGGCTTGGCGACAACCGTCGCGCCGCATTCCGAATGTTTCGAGCCATGGAAACGCGAATGGCTCAGAATCCGCACCTTCGTGAACAATACGTCGACTTTATGACCGAATACGCCACCTTGGGACATATGAAAAAAGTCGACGACTACGAAACACCGCCCAACCCTTGCTACCATCTTCCGCACCAGGCTGTTATCAGAGAAGAAAGCACGACCACCAAAGTTCGCGTCGTTTATAATGCGTCGTGGAAAACGAGCCAAGGCCCTTCCCTGAACGATGCACTTATGGTGGGGCCCATCGTCCAAGATGATATGAGATCCATCATCATTCGCGGCAGAACTCATCGCGTTATGCTAGTTGCTGATGCTAAACAAATGTTCCGCCAGGTCTTGGTTGATGACCGCGACACCGCTTTGCTGAGAATCCTATGGAGAAACTCACCTGATTTACCACTAGACACGTACGAGCTGAAAACGGTTACCTATGGGACAGCCTGTGCACCTTTTCAAGCTACAAGAGTTTTAATACAGCTGGCCGACGACGAACAACACGACTTTCCAGAAGCTGCTCAAGTCCTGCGCAAGGATTTTTATGTGGATGACCTTTTCTCCGGAGCAGAAAGCATAGAGAAGGCCATCGAACTTCGAGAGCAACTTACCTCACTTCTTGAAAGAGGAGGATTCGTCCTACGTAAATGGGCATCTAACAAACCTGCAGTTCTTCGTGACGTCTCTACTGATAAGCTGGCTCTAGAACCATCAGTAGATCTCTCTCGTGACCAATGCATAAGGACACTCGGATTAAATTGGGAACCTGCCACCGACCACTATCGCTACCGTATCTCAATAACATCTGATCCTGCAGAAATAACTAGCACCAAAATAAATGTTCTTTCGAAAATTGCCCGACTTTTCGACCCCATTGGACTAGTGGGGCCCGTAATCACGACTGCAAAACTATTCATGCAAGAGCTGTGGACTTTAAAAAATTACGCTGGAGAAATGTGGGGCTGGGATGATCAATTACCAAGGGCCATCAAGGAGCGATGGCTGGCTTACTGCAATCAACTTCCGCGACTGAACGATTTGAAAATCGAGCGATGGGTTCTATGCGAAACTTCGTCGTCGATTGAACTCCATTTCTTCTCAGACGCTTCACAGCATGCATACGGCGCATGTTGCTATTTTCGCTCTGTCGACGCTTACGGCACAATCAAAGTTGCACTACTAACAGCTAAATCTCGCGTTGCCCCTCTTCAGCAGCAGACCATTCCCCGCTTAGAATTGTGTGGCGCCCGCCTAGCTACGGAGCTGTTCCAACAGGTTCATAAATCTCTGAATCATTCTGGCGAAGTCTACTTCCGGGTGGACTCAACAATTGTCCTCAACTGGTTGAAAGCACCTCCTACCACATGGGTCACCTTCGTTGCCAACCGCGTATCAAAAATTCAACAGGTAACATCACACTGCACTTGGAATCACGTTGCTGGCCAAGTCAACCCCGCGGATCGCATCTCCCGCGGAACAGAAGCAGGAAAAATTCTGAACGACGACCTGTGGTGGCACGGGCCACCATGGTTGCAGCTCGACCCTTGTTTCTGGCCAAACCAATCGACATCTACACAAAACGAGGATGTTTTTCTTGAAGCACGCCAGGTACCAGTGAATGCAACAGCAGCCGTCACCCCACCTTCATTTATCGATTCGCTAGTGAGCAAGTTTTCGAACTACAATAAACTACTACGCATCATCGCATATTGTCGCCGTTTCGTTCGAAGATACAAACCAACTTCCGAACCGTCTACATTACCAGCACATCCGTTCCTCAGCTCAAAAGAGCTACAAGAAGCCGAAGCCGTCGTCATTCGTCTGGTACAACAACAGTCGTACAATGAGGAATGGATTGCACTGCAAAACTCACGACCAATGCAATCTAAATCCAAACTTCGTTGGTTTCAACCCTTTATTGGCAGTGATCAGCTGATGAGAATCGGGGGCCGTCTAACTCAAGCGCCCCAACCTTACGATAGTAAACATCAAATTATTTTACCAGGAAAACACCCACTATCCTCTCTTTTGCTTCGTTCACTACATCACAACCATTTGCACGCCGCCCCTCAGCTACTGGTGAATGTTCTCCGCCTGCGATACTGGATCACAGGGGCCAGAAACTTGGCGAAAATCGTCGTCCGAAACTGCATTACCTGTGTGAAAGCTCGTCCCAAACTGCTGGAGCAATTTATGTCGGAGTTACCGTCCTCCCGAGTCACAGCAAGCAGACCGTTCTCCACCACCGGTATAGATTACTGGGGCCCTATTTTGCTAAAACCATCCCACCGCCGCGCCGGTCCCAAAAAAGCTTTTGTTGCAGTGTTCGTCTGCTTCGCTACCCGTGCTGTTCATCTAGAGCTGGTTACCGACTTAACTACAGCCAAGTTCCTGCAAGCTTTGAGAAGATTTGTGGCACGGAGAGGACTATGCAACACAATCTACTCAGACAACGGATGAAATTTCATCGGTGCAGCGAACGAGCTGCGCAACCTAATCAAAGACAAGCAACACCACCAAGCACTAGCCACCGAATGTGCAGCCAACAACATACGATGGATTTTCAACCCTCCCAAGGCCTCACACTTTGGCGGCCTGTGGGAGGCAGCCATCCACTCCGCCCAGAAGCATTTTGTGCGGGTTCTCGGTACTACTCTACTCGCCCACGACGATATGGAAACACTATTGACGCAGATCGAACGCTGCTTGAATTCACGTCCTCTTACACCCCTAAACGATGACCCAACTGACGACGAGGTCCTTACTCCTGGTCATTTTTTGGTTGGGTCCGCACTCAAATCCGTTCCTGATTTTGACCTTGCGGAAGTTCCTTGTAATCGACTAACCAATTGGCAGCTAGTTCAAAAGAAATTCCAGATAATATGGAAGCGATGGCATCTGGAATATTTAGCCACTTTACAGCCAAGAACAAAGTGGTGCGACCCACCTATCAACCTACATACGGGTCAACTGGTCCTGCTTATGGACGAAAGATCGCCACCAATGCTCTGGCCGACCGCCAGGATCGAACAATTACATCCAGGAGCCGATGGAATCATACGAGTGGTCACACTCCGCACCGCCCAAGGTAATTACACTCGTCCTGTAAGCAAAATTTGCCTGCTGCCAATCGCACCGTCTAATGAATCACCAACACCAACCGAAAGTCGACCAGAAACCGAAGCAAAACAACAGCAATGAGTCATCTCATCTACCAATTTCGTCGCTAATTACATCCCGATGCAATTTCAACATTTGAATCACCTGAAATGAGAAAAAACAATGCAAAAATGATACAGCTGGAAGAACCATGTTCGATCGCCGATAACAATAACCACTTCGAGCAGAAGCGGAAACGTCAACAGTCAACGTCTGTCATCACGGGAACAGCAACCAATAGTCATCAGAAATGATGATTTCTGAAGGGGCCAGGATGTTCGCATACGAATAAACCAGCGCGGCCTGGCTGCCAAACTTATAAACAACCTTGTGCGAAGATCCCTCGGTCATCGAATTTTCGAAGTCATCCCATCAAACTGTCATCGATGCAGAATGCCGATTGTCATTTGTTGACTTCCTTGTTCCGCCAGCTAGAATATTCACCGAGGTATAAATAGCGTTCCAGCACGTGAAATACCCCTCTTCTACTCCGACACGGATGGGATTCAGTACTGTAAATGAGCCCCTGATAGTGCGTTTCCAATCAATACATAAGTTAAAGTTGAATATAAGATTTAAAAATGTAGTTGTAAACTGAAATATATTTAAATTAAGTGAAATTAACCTTCAAAATCAAGAGAAAATTAATGAAGTGAAAAGCTAAATAAAACGTGTTACATGAACTGAAATAAAACAAACTTAAAAGTGATCTGTGAAGAAACCAACGCAGCCACATCTGTTGTTATCCGCTGAGATATCGACACCATCTATTCCAACCTAGATTCCAACCGGTTTGATATTCATGATTGTAATCAAACTCGTGTTTTTGGATCTGTTGCCAAACAATACCATCGTCTGTTTAGAACACGAAAAATCACAGTTACTCAGAAGGACTCAGAATGCAAATTAAAATATACTCGAAATTAAAGAACGTATTTTCTACTCTTTATAACATCCTCTTTTTTCTTAACCTCTCCTAAACAACAAACCTGATCCCGGATTCCTGGACTTCCAATTAATTGCTCTAATTGAATCGTAGTGCAGGTACTTGTGGTTTCGATGATAACTTCGCCATTTGCTGTAAATTATTAGTCCCTGTCGTTTAGTACTTCTGTTATCCTCCCTCGAGTCTACTCGAATGTTTTCTTGAGCTTCCCTGTAAGTACCATCGGCAACTCTTGAGCCTTGCGGACGTGGTAAAACTTCAACTTGTAGCTCAATATCTTTCCTGATCTTCTTCATGTCCACAGCTTGCAGTTGAAGTTGGTTTGCTGCTAACACATAACCTGTCCAAAGATGTATTGATCGGAACGTTGGCAAGAAAAGAGTATCGTAAGTGTTTCCCTCTCAATCTTCGCATATCTACGCTCCGTCACTGTTGGCGTCCTCGAAGCAGTAGTACCGCGCCGATCGTGTAACTACTGGTGTCGAATTGGTTCGATGTTTCTAGCTTCATTACTGTTACTTCACTGCCAGAGCCCATCCAGAATTCTCAGGGGCGAAAATATTTTAACATCATGTAGTACAGGCAGAGCCGGATTTACGATTGTGGGGGCCCGGGGCCCAGTTTACAGTGGGGGCTCCAAAATAAAACAAAACCGTTTTTTCATCGTACGAGTTAAAAACATTTATTTGTTATTGAAAAGTTACCAAAAATTTGCTAGAATTTATTCTTACGAATTTTTTTGCAGAGAACTTATTGATTGAATAATCAACATTCAACTCCTTCAGAATATTGTACTCTCAACTTAACAATGCTATGTTTGACAGCCTTTCATTCTTCATAGTCGTACGCAACCTATTTTCAATCAGTTTCATCTTCGAAAAAGACCTTTCCCCAGTTGCGTTCGAGATCATTAGGCTCAAATAAATCCTTAAATAAAATAATTTTTGCAAGGCACTAACGAGTTTTTGATTTTTTTTTCTTCATGTAATCTTCTTTTTTGAGCTCCACTTTGATATACGCGGGGTTTTGTGGCGATCGCTTATTTTGAATAAATGAAATAATAAATTCAGTTCTTGCTCACTGTTTACAGCCAGATCTGTCGAATGATTTGGACCAAAAGTGCCAGATGTTTTCGAAAGATGTCTGCAACTGCTCGAAATCCGAAAATTTTTACTTGATACCTGAAAAAAAGCTACCGCAATTTAAAAAAAATGCGATCCACAGGCAAAAATTTGCACACAATTTGAGGAAGACTGCGCAAATATAAGGCTACGCTGGCAATGATCTACAGAAACTAGGAAAAAAAACAAATAGTAGGAGGGTGGTATTCAAGACACGACCGCATAGTTGACGTAGGACTACAATAATTTTATATTTTTATTTTAAAGCTATGTTTGATTTGAGCTCGTTTTACTTTTGTAGTTTGCTTGATTTATTTTAACCAATTTAAACTCAACATCTTCCAAAAGGAAGGTATTTTGGTTCGGGTGGTAATATCAAGTATCTAGGTCGTCAGCCCGAATTCATCAAGCGACACCTTAAACGACTTGGAACTAAAACTAGTTCATTGGTGGCCATTTCTACTGTTAAGGTCGTCTTTGACCACTTAAAAAGTCAAAAAAGTCATGAAAAAAGAACCGTTCATTTTTGGCATGGTTCGATTTTGGCAACAGAAAATATTCTGACGTGTTGCCAAAATCGAACGGGGTCTGTATTTTGATAATTTTTTTGTACCACTCTACCTTAGAAGAAAAAATATTCTCTTCAACATTCACAATGGTCCAGGAACCAAAATTAGGGGAAAATTTGGGTCTAGAGCTATATAGCAATGTTTTAGAGAAAATCTTTTTTTTTACAAAGTTACTTAAAATTATTCGAGTTAGATACTCGATAGCATTGAAAATTTTGGTCACCCCAATTTTTGATACTTTTTCAATAAGCGCTTTATCATATGTAACAACTTTGTTGAAGAAAGTTTTTCTCTAAAATATTGCTATAGAGCTCTAGACCCAAATTTCCCCCTTAATTTGGTTTCCAGACTATTGATGAACACCTTTCATTCTAATACAGCGAATTTTCTTTAATACGCGAAAAGGCAACCTTCTATAAAATATTTAATTGAGTACGATTTAGTAGAAATTAAACTTCTTCCCTCTATATCTATTTGTCTTGTTAAAGTTGGCTCACTCACCGATCACAAAGCGGCAAAGATGTCCCATTAATTTTTTTCCTGCAGTTACAAGCTCGTGGAAAAAATATAGATAATGAATGACAGTTTTAGTAGAAAATGTATATTCACAGAAAATTTGAAATTGACATAGAATTTTATGAACATGTTGACATTCAATTCAGGTCAATTTAAACATTTTATCAGTATACAGAATCAATCAGAAAAAATTTGATTAGTTTCAAGATACCAAAGAACAACGAAGATATCATATTTGAAGGTTATATGTCTGTTATTTTCGAAAATAAACAGGGCAAGAGTGATGCACATCATTAGCCACGGCAATCAATGTTTGCATAGCGTCGTTCAATTATAAGTAAGGTTATGGAAAGTAATATTTTCTTGTAAATGCACATTCAAAAAAAAAAATTTAATTGAAAAACACAAATACTAATGTCGGAACTCTAATATCAAGATGAAATGAATTTGGTTTTCCTCTATACCGCCACCGCAGGATGCAACTAATATTGTCATATTGGACTAAATTCATTTAGCTAGTAAAATATAATCATCAGTACAGCTCGTTTAACTAACTATTCAAAGATATGTACGGAGCATTTTTGTTTTCTATTGTCTTTTAAATACCCTATGTTCAGTTATTTAAATAAATCTGAAAAAAGCAGAGTGTAGAGTTAAAAAATAAACAACGCATTTTGTTGTCCCCGGCGGCGCAGTGTATTTTGCGGCACCCGAAAAATTATATTGAATTCTGATATTTGCTGCTATACGAAACAAAAAGAAGAAGAAGACAATTCAAACGGCAATTCGATTGTGTTCCACGCCCCACCGTGCGTCAACAGCGGCAATGTAGTTTTCACTTGGCTTGGCTGCACACAAATGAATATCGAGTTTTTCTGCACTGATAGACGACGAATGACCAGCGCTCTATTCATACAATGCTCGGTGCAGTACTGTTGCCTGTGCCAGCATGTTTTCCTTCAAGACATCAGTTTTATTAACATTAACATATTTATTAACAGCAGAACGTCATACTGTCTAATAGTGGAGGCGGTTACGAACTTTCCGAGAAAGCTTCACCTTCAAGACATCAAAATAGTCTAGGCTCATGGAAACTAACATTAGTTGACCTATTGGGACGGGGAGATTCTGTCAAAAATTTTTTTGCCACTGCTATACAGGATATCACAGCATGCAGTTGGTGTCTATTCATGAAGTCTGTGCTAGGCGTGCTCGCATATGATTGGTACATTGTTGGTGAAAATTTGACCTTGAAACTTTTATTCAATTTTCACTGTTTAACAATGAAGTGATAATGAAAATTGAAGAATCACAAAATTGTCCATCATTTTATCAATCCAACGACATATTGATTATTGTGATCCATCATGTGGTTACATCAGTATAACCGTTTGAAAACTTTCATTCCGGCGTTACATCTTGGTTTTAGTTTTCGCGGAATGTATCTCGATATAGTGCGGTTAGACGTAGTCCTACGTCAAAACTACACACATCTGCAAGTCAATAAAATCTGCACACGGACTCTGAAAATCTGCATATTGCAATGCGAATCTGGTGTCCCTGATTCGGACAAGTAAACTTATTTTTGGAATCAACAGCAATGCATTAAAAAACTTTTCTTTTTTTATTTTCTTTCCTGCTTGACTCCAATGCGCGCTGGTTTCCCAACAAACAATTTTATTTGTCTACAGCTTAATAAGCTATTATTCAGTGGATTTCGACTGAACTATAGCTTAACAAGCCGTTTTCCAACAAAGTTGTTTGTTGGGTTGATTCGAATGGTGTGTTATTGTGTGTCATTCCAAGAGAATCGAAGGTGAACTCTTATGGATGTAGTGGTGATCATGATGTATAAAGACATGATGTAACGATATGTCAAAAGCAGAATCAGCCATATTGGAAAAAAAAATTGCCAGCGAGTGGGTTTGTTTATAAACAACTAGGGCATAAAAATTATCGCATCTCATAATATATCATTTGGATGCGTTTAAATTATAAATATGGCAATGCTACATACCTTGCTACCAATACTCATTTAAGAAACAATTTCAAACTTAAAACACCTGAATTTGCGGTCTTTAATTGCCTAGTTAGTGAGGATATATCAACAAACACGAAAAAGTTATTCGCTGTTGCATAGTGATGCTTCGTTTCCAACCCTCCAAAGTGAAAAAAACGCTTCCTCACCCCGCGCCTAGTTTTTGGTCAAACCGTTACACCATGTTCTACTCATCATGGTTGTGATATTGGCGCTCGCGAAAAAATAACACTGAAGGAAAGTTTTAGATTAAAATGGTCTGTTCAAATTTTCTTGCTGTAAATTGAACTTTTGATTGAATCTCATTTTTGATAGAGAGAAGAACTTTTTCTCGTTTTGTGGGGGCCTCAAAAATCCGGCTCTGAGTACAGGTGAAATCTCTTCGACTGTTGTCATTTGGAATCGTGACCGCTTAGTTGCCCGATTTAAAAACACTGGGTCCAATCGCAAGAACACTGGGCACAATCGCTATGTTGCTCGTCCAGCCTGTTGGCTCGTCGATCTTCTCTACTAAGCCTCTCTTTTCTAAATTGTTCCAGTTTTTCAGGTGATTTCGTGCAGCCACCGGAACTCTTCTTGGCTCTTGCTGTTACGGTACGCACTGTTCCAACTCAATGTTCACTTTTCCGACCAATTGTCCATCTTTTCTTTACCGTTTTGCTCACTTCCGGCCTACCTTGGTCTTTGCATTTCTTCATATCTTAGACTTTTTCAATCCCCATAGCCATATAGGTTTTTTACTCCAGTAGTGGTATCCTGAGCACGCCTTGCCCCAGATCGACCACCTAAAATACTTGAAATGTTTACCAGAAGCCTTCCGTGTTCTCTTCATTGGTACTTCTGCAGAAGTAGGATCCTCAGTGGCTTCGTTTCCTCAAACCTACGGACCAACCGACAGGCCCATCTGGCGAATCATCCATATGATTATTTCCAACTCCGTCTAACACCTTCTTCAAAAGAGCTGAGTTGCGTCTAAACTCTTTACCAGATCTTGTAAATTTGATAATTGTATCACTATCCTCTATTTTTCCGCTTACTCACACTACTTTCCCGCGTACGTTTCACCAGTACCGTATCGCCTTCATTTATTTTGGAGCTTTTGGCCTTTCGTTTGCCATCTCCATATTTATTCCCTTTCTGTTCATCTACTACAATACGCTCACATTGTAAGTTACGGCTTACTCCCCAGCTTTTACCGGGCCAATCAACCCAGCGGGGTACTTCTTCACAATTAGATTGGGTGGAAGAAATTAAAAAAAAAACGCAACAATTAAAAGACAAATAGTACAATAAATTAATAAAATATTTTCATTGTTTGTAATAATAATAATAGAGTTAAAACAGCATTATCATAACCATAGGGCTGTCACAAGTGTACAACATAAACTAGACAGGTGACAGGTGTGTCTGACCAGTCAGTCTTATTCGATGTAATGTAAAAAATCACTCGTTAATAGATCGCTTAGCAGTACACAAGTCTTTGTGTTTTGTCATTGACGGAGTGAAATATTACATGGTGTCAGAAGTGAAAAACCGGAAAACTTTTTTCGGAAAGTTGTTTCACGGGTTTGCGTTGAACTGCTGGATAGTGAACAAGGTGGAAAATCGGTGAATTCTTCACCTCATTGGAATAAATAGTTTGTTCACACGTGCGAGGAAGAAAAGTAAAATGGCGTCGTCTCTAGAACAAAGACTTCCGCAGCCGCTTGACTGTACAAACTTGGCAGCGGAATGGCCGAAGTGGAAGCAAACATTTACTATCTACATGATTGCTAACAACAAGGTAAATGATTCGGAGCAAAGTAAGATAGCCACATTCCTGTGGTTGATTGGTCAGCGTGGAGTTGAAATATTCAACACATTGTTCCTGAACGACGGAAGTTTCGACGGTATGTTCGGTGGTATTGGTGATGTTGCTGATATGGAAGCTGCTGCGGGTGATGGTGCTGGAGTTGCTGCTGTTGTCGCGGATGGTGGTGCACCTGCAGTCGATCTTCAAGCGGATGTAGGAGGTGGAAATGAACATGCTGCTGTACGAGACGGTATTGCTGGAGCTGGTGCGAATGTTGCTGGTCATCGGACACTTGCTGTCGTTATCAAGGCATTCGATGACTACTGTCTGCCGAGAAAAAACGTAGCTATGGAAGCATTTAAATTTAACATGATTACCCAAAAGGAAAAACAGACGTTCGGGAATTTTGAAACCGAATTGCGAACACAGTTGCAGTATTGCGAGTTCGAGTGTATGAACTGCCATACATCTTATGCGGATCGAATGCTTAGAGATCGTATCATAATAGGAGTTCAGGATAAGAAGTTGCAACTCAAGTTGTTGGATGGAAAAGATGATCCGTTGTCCAAGGTTGTGGATATTTGCAAGGTGTTTGAAGCTGCGGCAACAAACAAACTGTTGTTGGATCGGAAGTATTTGGGTCAAGCTGAGGTTAAGACACTTATAGAGGAAGTCTCAAAAAATGATTCAGCGGAGGTGGCTGTTGTCAAGCGCCACTGTTATAATTGTGGTCACGTCTTCAACAATCAGCATTTGCGTTTTTGCCCGGCAACGAAGATCAAGTGTAATAAGTGTGGAAGAATCGGTCATTTTCAAAAATTTTGCAGAGCTGGAGGAAATGAATCGACTGGCGATCGCCGTGCAGTAAAGGAGGAAGACAAGAAGAAAACAACAGTTAAAACAATCAGATCAATTGACTGGCGTGACTCAGGTAATTGTGTTGTGCACGAGCAAGAACAGCATGACAGTACTGAACAGGTAGGCTTATCAGATACATTCTATTGCAGAGACGATGTAAATGGACGAAGTGTCAATCGGATTAGATGGATGAAAACATTCTTTATTCATGGCAGGCCAGTTTCCTTTAAACTCGATACGGGTTCAGTTATTAACTGTATTCCATTTGATCTTGTTAAGAGGATAAAAGTTAAGATAACAAGTGTTGATAAGTTTAAAATACTGGATTATAGCGCCAACGAAATCAAGGTCCATGGTCAAGTGACTCTGACCTTAGTGGATATGAACAAAGGTGAAAATCATATTGTCTCATTTATTGTTGTTGATAGCAATTTTGAACCACCGATGGGCCTGGAATCATGTGTGGCTTTGGGATTGATTAAGCGTATTTTGTTAGAACCGTGTACCGTTTGGTCTTAATAGTGCACCGGAAATGTTTCAGAAGAAAATGGTTCAGATTTTTGGTGATATTCCTGGCGTGTATTTCGATGATATCGTTATCACGGGCGAGAATTATGAAGAACACGATCGTGTGTTGAAGATGGTGATTGAACGAGCAATGAAAAACAATATTCGCTTCAATGCAGATAAAATCCAGTACCGATGCAGTGAAATCAGGTTTATGGTGCATGTAATTAAGGATGGAACAATTCGACCAGATAACAAATACATTCGCGCTATTACTGAGTTTCCGACTCCCACAACAAAAACAGAAGTAATGCGGCTGCTGGGATTGTTTAAATACTTAGCAAAATTCATACCGAATCTGTCAAAGAAGACCGCTCTCTTGCGTAAGCTGACCAGGAAGGATAAAAAATGGGAATGGACTGAAGCACATGGTGGTGAACTCAAAGAGTTGCTGGAAATAATATCGAGTTCTCCTGTGTTGGGTATTTACGACCCGATAAAGGAAGTTGTCATTCAGACTGATAGTTCGAAGGATGGAATCGGCAGTGTGCTACTGCAGAATGGACGACCCGTGGCATACGCATCTCGTTGTTTGACTAAAAGTGAGCAAAGATGGGCTCAAATAGAGAAGGAACTGTTAGCTATCGTGTTCGCGTGTGAACGCTTTCATTATTTTTTATACGGTCGGGAATTCGTGGTGCAGTCTGATCACAAGCCATTGTCTACGCTGATTACTCGTGATATTGATGCTGTTTCACCTAGGCTGCAACGAATGTTTATGTTCTTACTTAAATATGCTGGTATGTCTCTTATTTATACTCCTGGTAAAGACATGCTGATGGCCGATTGTCTTTCCAGAGCTCCACTTGGTGATCCAGTAACACTTGAATTTAGACGGCTTGATCCACTCAGTAACCCGTCGGATATGTATGTCGGAGGATAACTTCAAGATCTGTGTTGAGGCGTTGAAGAATGATGAGAAATACCAGCGTGTTTGCAAATATGTGCGAGAAGGCTGGCCATCGTTTCATCAGCTTGATGACCTAGCATAGCTGTTCCATAAGGTCAGAAATGAGTTGCATTATGAACAAGGGTTGTTATTCAAGGACCATAGGTTGGTTATTCCTACAGAATTACAAGATGCGATTTGCAAGTGGTTGCACGCACCTCATATGGGGATCGAAAAGACGTTGGCTCGTGCGCGGTTGCATGTTTTTTGGCCTGGGATGACCAAGGATATTTCAGAGACTGTCAAAGATTGCATGGTTTGTGAAAAATTTAAGCGCAACAATCAAAAAGAGCATTCTGTGCCGAACACGCATCAGTACTGGACGTGTTTGGTGATCGGTCCGATAGAGTATAAAACAAAAGACGTGTGAACAAGTGTTGGCATTGTTTGCCTGGTCGAGTGAAATAAATCCGGGTTCAAGGTCGTTCCTTTGTGCAACTGTTTCGCATCGTGACTGCCAGCTGGTGCGTAAGCCGATTTGGCTGCTGGCTGGATTGTGCTACAGCAGTGGACGAGACACAAACGAGGAAAAAGAAGAAGCCATCAGTGTCAGCTAGTCGTATCGCTGTGTGGAGTGATCTCACACCTGGCTCGCTGCTGGTGGCTGTTTAGTGCTGCTGTATTGGTGCTGCTGGCTGTAACGGCTGCTACTTCGAACGATCGGACAACCAACCTTACTGGAAGGGAGAAATAAAAAGGTACGTGTTCTTGTCAGCGCTAGTGCGCTAGACTTAAGATGGATGTAGATCCCTCGCCTCCCGCGCCACCATCCCCGAACCCCTCTGACCCTGACCCTTCTGTTACCCCCTCCCCTGTTCATTCTTCAGTCCCCCCTCGCCCCAGGCTTTACCCAGACGGAGCCCAGGGCAGCTATACTGTTTATTTTCGGCCAAAGGCAGGACCGAAATCGAAAAAGTTGAACCTCTTGCAGATTTCTAAAGACCTGACGAAGGAGTACAAGGGCGTGACCGAAATTTCCAAGGTCCGGCCTAACAAGCTCCGTGTCGTGGTCGGTAACCTGAAAGAGGCCAACGATATAGCTTGCTCTGAGCTCTTCACACGCGAGTATCGCGTTTACATACCCGCACGAGACGTGGAGATCGACGGTGTCATAACCGATTCGAGTCTGTCCGTCGAGTGTATACTGCAAAGTGCCAAAGGGTGCTTTAAGAACAAAACGTGTCCCGAAGTAAAGGTGCTCGACTGCAAGCAATTGCGGTCAGCATCGATCATCGGTGGCAAAACAGTATACACTCCGTCAGACTCGTTTCGAGTTACGTTCGCCGGGTCTGCACTACCAAGCCACGTCTCGATCCACCGGGTTCGTCTCCCTGTGAGGCTCTACGTGCCCCGCGTCATGAACTGCCTGAATTGCAAGCAGTTAGGCCATACAGCCGCCTACTGCTGCAATAAGGCACGTTGTGGCAAGTGTGGGGAGTCTCATGCGGAAGATTCTTGCAGTGTTAACGCTGAAAAGTGTATTCACTGCGGAGAAAATCTGCATGAGCTCTCGACATGTGCGGTGTACATGCAGCGCAGGGATAAAATAAAACGGTCTCTCAAAGAGCGTTCAAAGCGTTCCTACGCTGACATGCTGAAGAAGACCGTTACCACTTCTCCCGTTACTTCGAACCCCTTCGATCTGTTGCCCTCTGAGGAAACCGATTCTGACGATTCACCAGCGGGAGCATCTTACGCCAATCCTGGGGAGTCTAGAAAGAGGAAAAGTGTTTCCTCTCCTAAACTTCCCAGAAAAGGTCCTAAGATTTCTCAAAGTGAAATGAAGGTTACAAACAAACCAAACAGTGCTGCGGAAAAACCGAAGCAAACTCCTCCTGGGCTGGCAAATTTAAAGTCCCAGAAGGAGTTCCCAGCACTGCCAGGAACATCTAAAACCCCAGTTGCTCCTTTTACACTCCCAGTTGATGAAACAAACTCTGGATTAGTGAAATTTTCTGACATTGTGGACTGGATTTTTGAAACTTTCAATGTACCCGATCCAATTAAAATTTTTCTTACAGCATTCCTCCCAACAGTTAGATCATTTTTGAAGCAGTTGACTGCCCAATGGCCTCTCCTTGCAGCGATTGTATCCTTCGATGCCTAATTCAACTGCGTATATGAAGGATTCTATCTCTGTCTTACAGTGGAATTGTAGAAGTATTTTACCAAAAATTGATTCGTTTAAAGTTTTGATAAATAAAAACAAATGCGATGCATTTTCCCTTTGTGAAACTTGGCTTACTTCAAATATTGATCTCAACTTCCATGATTTTAATATTATTCGCCTTGATCGAGACACCCCATATGGAGGAGTACTTTTAGGGATTAAAAAGTGCTATTCTTTCTATCGTATTAACCTCCCCTCGATTCCAGGCATCGAAGTTGTCGCATGTCAAATGACAATACAAGGTAAAGAGCTTTGTATTGCCTCAATATATATTCCCCCCAGAGCACAGGTTGGGCAACGGCTGCTCTTTGATTTAATAGAACTTCTTCCCTCGCCACGTTTGATTTTGGGAGACTTCAACTCTCATGGCGTGGCTTGGGGTTCCCCATACAATGATAACCGCTCCTCTTTAATCTATAACCTTTGCGATGACTTCGACATGACTATTTTAAACAACGGTGAAATGACACGTATCCCGAAACCTCCAGCGCGCCCAAGCGCTTTGGATCTATCCTTATGTTCGACGTCGCTACGGTTGGATTGCACATGGAAGGTAATCCTCGATCCTCACGGTAGCGACCATCTGCCTATTCTTATTTCAATTACTAACGGGTCAACTCGCATGCGACCAATTGACATTCCGTATGACCTCACACGAAATGTCGATTGGAAGTTATACGAGGAAATGATTTCAAAAGCGGTCGAGTCGATTCAACATCATTCACCACTTGAAGAATACAACCTCCTCGCGGGCTTGATTCTCGACGCCGCGTTGCAAGCCCAAACGAAGAAATATCCCGGCGTAACGATCAAAGAACGGCCTCCCACTCCGTGGTGGGACCAAGAGTGCTCCGATGTCTACACGCAAAGATCCGACGCGTTTAAGGCCTACCAGACGGGAGGTATACCTGGCGACTATTTACGGTATTCGGAGCTTGATACCAAGCTTAAAAGCTTGGCTAAAGCAAAGAAACGTGGATATTGGCGTCGGTTCGTGAACGAGACGTCGAGGGAGACATCGATGAGCACTCTTTGGAACACAGCCCGAAGAATGCGGAATCGCGTAACGGTCAACGAAAGCGAGGAGTCTTCAAGTAGGTGGATATTTGATTTTGCCAGGAAAGTATGTCCGGACTCTGTTCCTGAGCAAAATATTGTTCGCGATGCGTCTCCGGGCCACGACGCGATAGAATCACCTTTTACGATGGCAGAACTTTCAGTTGCCCTCCTGTCCTGTAACAATAACGCGCCTGGATTAGATAGAATCAAATTCAACTTGTTGAAGAATCTACCCGGCAATGCCAAGAGGCGCTTGTTGAACTTGTTCAATAAGTTCCTGGAGCACAACATTGTACCGCAGGATTGGAGGCAAGTGAAGGTGATCGCCATCCAAAAACCAGGGAAACCAGCTTCTAATCACAACTCTTATAGGCCGATTGCAATGCTATCCTGTATCCGGAAATTGATGGAAAAAATGATACTCCGTCGTTTAGACCACTGGGTCGAATCAAATGGTCTACTATCAGAAACTCAATTTGGCTTCCGCCGTGCCAAAGGGACGAATGATTGTCTTGCGTTGCTTTCAACAGATATTCAGCTGGCGTATGCTCGTAAAGAACAAATGGCGTCTGCGTTCTTGGACATTAAGGGGGCTTTTGATTCCGTTTCTATTGACATTCTTTCGGGTAAACTTCACCGACAAGGATTTTCTCCAATTTTGAACAATTTTTTGCACAACTTGTTGTCCGAAAAGCACATGCATTTTACGCATGGCGATTTGGCAACTTTTCGCATTAGCTACATGGGTCTTCCCCAGGGCTCATGTTTAAGCCCCCTTCTTTACAACTTTTATGTAAATGACATCGACGAATGTCTGGCAAATTCATGCACGATAAGACAACTTGCAGACGACAGTGTAATCTCTGTTACAGGAGCCAAAGCTGCCGATTTGCAAGGACCATTGCAAGATACCTTGGACAATTTGTCTGCTTGGGCTTTACAGCTAGGTATCGAATTCTCTCCGGAGAAGACTGAGATAGTAGTTTTTTCTAGGAAGCAAGAACCTGCTCAGCTTCAAACACAATTAATGGGTAAAACGATTTCTCAGGTTTTGGTACACAAATATCTTGGTGTCTGGTTCGACTCTAAAGGCACCTGGGGTTGTCACGTGAGGTATCTGATGAAAAAATGTCAACAAAGAGTGAATTTTCTTCGTACAATAACCGGACAATGGTGGGGAGCCCATCCAGGAGACCTTATAAGGCTTTACCAAACAACGATATTGTCTGTTATTGAATACGGGTGTTTCTGCTTCCGCTCCGCAGCAAACACACATTTGATCAAACTGGAGCGAATACAATATCGTTGTTTGCGTATCGCCTTAGGTTGCATGCAGTCGACCCATACGATGAGTTTGGAGGTTTTAGCTGGAGTACTACCATTGAAAAACCGCTTCTGGAGCCTGTCTTCTCGTATTCTAATCAAATGTGAGGTCTTGAACCGTCCCGTGATTGAAAATTTTGAAAGGTTAATCGAACTTAATTCTCAAACCCGTTTTATGACATTGTATTTCAATCACATGTCCCAAAATATTAACCCTTCTTCGAATATTCCAAATCGTGTCGACTTATCAAATACTTCTGATTCTACTGTGTTTTTCGATACATCCATGATAGAAGAAACTCGTGGAATCCCGGATCATTTACGCGTGCAGCAGATCCCTAAAATTTTTTCCAATAAATATCGAAACATCAACTGCGACAATATGTACTACACTGACGGATCACTTCTTGATGGGTCCACTGGCTTCGGTATCTTCAATAACAATTTAACCGTCTCCCATAAGCTCGATAATCCTGCTTCTGTTTACGTCGCAGAATTAGCTGCAATTCAGTACACCCTAGGGATTATCGAAAAAATGCCCACGGACCATTATTTCATCTTTACGGACAGTCTCAGTTCCATTGAGGCTCTCCGATCGATGAAAGATGTTAAGCACTCTCCGTATTTCCTGGGGAAAATACGGGAACATCTGAGTGCTTTATCCGAAAAATCTACTCAGATTACCTTAGCGTGGGTCCCTTCTCACTGCTCGATACCGGGTAATGAGAAAGCGGACTCTTTGGCTAAGGTGGGCGCAACAAACGGTGATATTTATGAAAGACCAATTGCCTTTAATGAATTTTTCGCACTTGTACGTCAGAATACGATCATCAGTTGGCAAAATGCTTGGACCAGAGGGGAATTGGGAAGGTGGTTACATTCCATAATCCCCAAAGTATCGACGAACCCGTGGTTCAAGGGGTTGGATGTAGGTCGGGATTTCATTTGCGTGATGTCCCGGCTTATGTCCAATCACTATAGATTTGACGCGCTCCTCCGTCGTGTTGGGCTCGGGGAAAGTGGTATCTGTGCCTGTGGTGAAGGTTATCACGACATAGAGCATGTGGTTTGGTCATGCCCTGTACACCGTGACGCCAGGTCTAAATTAATAGCTTCCCTGCAGGCCGAGGGTAGACAGCCGGCTGTTCCTGTTCGTGATGTCTTGGCGAGCCGTGACCTATCCTACATGTCCCTTATATACGTTTTCCTGAAATCCATCCACGCCCCAGTCTAGTCCCGTTCCCCTCCGTCTACA
Source organism: Wyeomyia smithii (assembly GCF_029784165.1). NCBI lineage: Eukaryota > Metazoa > Arthropoda > Insecta > Diptera > Culicidae > Wyeomyia > Wyeomyia smithii. Next base: position 276,933,916 of record NC_073696.1, on the reverse strand, counting down.
CCCAACAAAACGACAAGAACACGTTTGAACCTTAAGCACAAAACCAGCAACCAGACCCCGCACAACAGAACCAGGACCCAAGGACTACGAGCCTCTGTCCCAACTCACGACATCGTGGCTCAGCAGAACGAATCCATACATGCCATTCGACGATTATCAGACGACCATTGAACAACAAAACACTGATTGGAAATCCCATGCTAGTTTTAAGTTAGACTTAATTTCAGCTCGTAGTCGGCAGCGAGGATAAAAAATTTGCTTTAGTTTTTAAGTCATCAGATATAATTGGCGCCGTTAAACATTAAATTGTATTTGTGCCGTGTCAAATAAATGTTATGTGAAGAAAAAAAAAAAAAAAAAAAAAAAAAATCAAAAAGAGCCTCTGATGCAAGACGATAAACCTGACTACCCTTTTCATAAAGCGTCCGTTGATATTTTTGATTATGCGGATAAAAGTTTTCTTGTTCTGATTGATTCGTACTCTGGATTCATGTGCTCAGAAGAGCTAGTGGATAAGTCGGCCTCATCGGTTGTGAGAACATTGAATGCTATATTTTGTCGCTATGGATACCCAACCGAAATACGATGTGATAATATACCGTTTAACTCAGAAGTCTGTGACAAGTTTGCTAATGATTACAACCTTCGGTTTATTTTCTCTAGTCCAAGATATCCCCAAAGTAATGGCCTTGCAGAAAAGGGTGTAGCTATTGCAAAGAATCTTTTGAAACGCTGTGTTGAGGAAGGTGCTATGGATATGTATCAACTGAGACTGCTTGAGTATAATGCAACTCCTGTTGCTAGTATGGGGCTGATCCCAGCACATTTGTTCTTTGGCCGTATAATAAAGACAGGGTTGCCAATTGATGCAAAGCTTTTACATCGTAATAACTTGGAAGAGTCAGTTATACAGGATCGTTTTGATCAGAAACGACAGAGTCAGAAGATCTACTATGATCAGCACGCAAAATCTTTGCCAGTGCTGAGTGAGGGAGAACGTATAATTTTTAAAAAGAACGGAAAAGAGTGGCATTATGGGAGCGTTGTGCGAAAGGTGAATGAATGCTTTTGGAGGAACATTTTCTCAATCGCTTAAACACACCAAATAACGGGAGTATTATTCTTCCAAATGAGAGGGGTGAGTGCAAAAATGATTCAGCTCGAAATAGTGATCCTTCAGAAAACGAACTAGTTGATACTGAGTCACATTCAACTTCCTTCTATGACACTGCCTCTGATGGTTCTGGCTTCTTTGAAGGATACGAATCAGATCCTTTCGAAGGTTTCGAACAGCAGGAGAGTCAGGAGATACCGGAAGAAGGACTAAAACGAACTCGGAGTGGTCGTCTAGTTAAGCCTCCACAGCTTTATGGCGAATGGGCTTAGTAGCGAACTTTTTCAAAAAGAAGAAGCGTGTAATAATAATAATAGAGTTAAAACAGCATTATCATAACCATAGGGCTGTCACAAATGTACAACATAAACTAGACAGGTGACAGGTGTGTTTGACCAGTCAGTCTTATTCGATGTAATGTAAAAAATCATTCGTTAATAGATCGCTTAGCAGTACACAAGTCTTTGTGTTTTGTCATTTACGGAGTGAAATATTACATTGTTTCTTATATAAGTTATCTTCCTAATCCGGTTTCTATGGTTGAAAGAGGACAATTAAATACAAGTATAACACCCTGAATTGACAACTTACTAGACATTGAATTAGGTGGTGCCGCTGAAGTTGAAGGCTCCATAATAAAATTCAACGAATTTATGAATTCGACAACCCACTGGAATGACACAACGTTCTAAAAGAATACGAAAAGATGCGGAGGGCGACGACTGTTCTTTGTTTTTTCTCATAAAGCAAAATGTGTGCTTTACTTTTGTATGCAAACGAGTGCGAAGCACTAGCAATCTTCGGAGTTTCATGGTATGAATTTGCTGCCAGTATTTGACACTTCAATCAGTTTAGCGAGTTTCATGATCATAAATTGAAAAGGGCTGAATGTTTCTAATATTGTTTTAAATTTGCAGAAAGTGATAAAGTTTGACATATTTAAAATTTCATAAAAAATTTACTGTTTTTTGTTTAACACTTATTTTATAACTTTTCATTGAAAAATTTTGTGATTTTTGCCCAAATTAATATTTTATCCTTACGGATTGAGTACGATATCATAAATTTTCATTAATGGGGTATCATGGTTATGATTAAAATTAATCCTGGATGAAATTTTAACTTCGAAAATAAAAACTAAAAAAATCTGCTATCGCTTTTTTCACTAAAGTGACGATTTGCGCAGTTTTGCGCTACAGCGGACAGTATGCATTTGAAAGCTTACATTTGTACCTAAATTTCAAAAGTAGTCACAACCGTGGCAAACAGCTGCAACTAAACTTTTGGCCACTTTTCTACGAAAAATCACGTTTTTTTTAAATTTTTTCCAGTGTCAGGCCTACTATGACCAAATTTTGCAATATCTAATGAAAAGTGTTTGTTTTGCACAATATTTACAACAACTTTTCCTTTGACGTCAAAAAAATCCAAGCTATCCTTGAAGCTACAGAGCGTTTCAAAGTAATGTACTTTTTTTCTAAAAACAGACAAAAAACGTCAGTTTGCCAAGCTTTGAAAAGTCATAAAAAATTCAGATTTCATGATATTGCGCCCAAATTTTGGATTTAGACACTTGAATGTTATAGCAATAAAGGAAAAATATTATGAAACGGTTAACGAAAAACATTTTTTTTGGCTGATGGCCAGCGATTTCCCACTGTGCAATGGCGAGCGTTAAAAGGATTCTTGGCGGTGAGTCGGAGGAAGCACTGGGGTTTTCCTTTGATCGGGGATCCCACGCGGTTTTGGTTTTTTTTTCAGCGTAGTTTCACTTCCGATGAAGCGGTTTAATTTCACCGAATAATGCGCGCAGCGGACAATGACACGGGGAGCTCACACACGCACTCGGAACGGCACTCGAACGCACAAAAAAACTTCCGGCGGTCAAAAATGCGTTTTCTTTTTTCGGCGGTTCACAACGATCTCCTTCTCTTCTCCGTAGTTGAGACCGTTACGTAACTGTGATGTTTGCTCAAAATTAGAAACTTGGAGGGGGGCAGGTCTGTCCAGCGTTACGTAATTTTTGGGGGGGGGGTGGGAGTCATATCGAACGTAACTTATCGTTACATAGGGAGGAGGGGGTCTGAAATCTAGGTTTTCAGCGCTACGTATTTGTGTACGACGCCTAATCACACAATTCTTTTTCTCCAATCCTGGTTCAGCTCCTGTGCTGTGCGTAGTCGTTTCAGAATTAATCTATTCTGCCGCTCCACTTTGCCGTTAAACTGAGGCCAGTAAAAGATAGTATCCACAATTTTGAATCCAGTAGACTTACAAAACTCATCTATATTCGTACACTTAGTTTTAAACTGAGAAGCATTGCATCCAGTGGTCCATTGCTGCCTTTCACGTAGCTCTCGACATTGCCGTTCATTTTGGCCAGCACACGTGTGACCTTAAATAATTCTTCATCATGGTTACTCCCGTTTGACCATCGTGGACAGCAGACAGCACTCTATTCCGTAGAGATTCCGGAATTACAATTCGATCACCCCTGTGCAAAACATCTTCAAACTGACGATTTTAATTTCAGGGTCAGATACAAAAGCCTCTTTATACGCTCGTTCCGGCATCTACAACATCTTTGGATAACAATCACAGTATCGAAAATAAAACCCGGTCACGGACGACCGACGACCCTGAGCGACAAGAAGGTCCTGAGGATGCTGAAGAGGAAGACCGAGGGAAAAGTGGCTACATTGTTGCGTGCGCTCGAAAGGGAGGTCAGTGCAACCGGTCAAACAGTGAAAAAGTACCTAGCGAACATGGACATACATGTCAGGAAGCGGTGGACGCAGCGGCAGCGCCTGAATAAGTGGTCAAGTTTATTTTCCCGGAAAATAGCGACGTGGTGGTGGTGATGGACGACGAAGCCTGTCTCACTCTAGATGGCAACGACTGGCAGGGCACCTCGTATTCTACTTCCCCACGAAGAAAGTGGGTACCAAGGTGAAGTTCATTTTACACACCAAGTTCTCCAAAAAGGTGCTGCTGACAATCAGCGAGAAGGAGATGTCAAAGCCGCTCTTCTTTCACTGCGGACTGGCCGTGAACGGGGAAATTTATAGTACGAAGTGTCTGTCGAAAGTTGCTTCGTTTATCAGGAAATCCCAAAAGACCGAAGACGCGGTGTTTTGGCCGGATCTGGCGGCAGCCCACTATTCGAAGCGATCATTGGAGAAGATGGAGCGGCTGAAAATCGATGCTGTACCTGAGTCGGCGAACCCGCTCCACGTCCCCCAGCTGAAGCGTAAGGTCTACTTCAACAATTTTGTCGCGAAAACTGAGGAAGAATAGATAAATAAAACGAAAAAAGAACTCAAAAACATGCCTACACGCATGTTTTCGCTCGCCACGGTACATGTTCCGGTTAACTGCCGGATCGTCGCTCGCAGAGGCGTAGATTTTTTTTGCAAGTAGGCTAACCTAATTACTTTCAATGGGAAATTTAGCAAAATAATTTATTGTCTTTACTTTTTTACCGTCATCCAAAAAAGTCTACTTTTTTGCCGCAAACGTTCAACTATTTATATTATTATTACAGAAGAAATTTTATATAAATAATTTGTTTGTTCTACGAACTTTATATTTTTCTTGTGCTTTCCGCAGTGCCCTCGTTTTTCGCCAGGCGAATTTTACATAAGCCATAATAAAGAACAGACAACCGATAATAAAGATTTCCATCTGAAGCCATTGAGGAAAATAGCATACAGTTTGAAAATGTCATCACGCTAGATAAGACAGCCACCGCAAATCGAACCATAAAGTCAAACGTTCTCTCCATGAGCCATATAGATTAGTGAACTTTGCCGACTTTGAGCTGGATGTTCTTCTAGCTGGCGCACGCTTGAGTCCAAAAAAAAGAAGTCCTGTCTGCCGACAGATAGCTGCTATGTGTCGATAGCGGCGTCCGCTACTGCTGACGCGCGTCGTTTTTCGCAGATTAGCAGCCGCACAGTTGACAACGCTCGCAAGCGCCAAAGCAGGATTCCCGTTGATGTCAGTGTCGACAAACGGTACGAAAGCGGTGGGATTAATTAGCCTCAATCCTGGAGGGAAGTAATCTTAGCGTCTAGGAAAAAAAGAAGCCGCACTGGTATTGAAATTGAAAAGAAAAAACTAAGGTATGTTGATCCACACCGCGCTCGAGCAATGACGATCTACGCTTAAGCCGTATCGCTATCCAAGCAGGCTTAGCAAGTTACAAATTTATAGTCGGAAAAGATAATACCGATAATAATCCAACTTTTGAGCCTAGAGCTACATTTCATGGCCTTCTGTTTCGTACCCGGCGTGGTACGCACGGAACAGTTAATAGGCCGAAATCGACCTCGCGCCACCGGTGTTGAGTTCCAATTTCGGGACAATCCTTCTAGAGCCGCTCGCGTATGCCAAAAATTTATTTTTATTAGTTGTAACCTTTACCGCTGCTGTTGCTGTCTGCCTAGCCATCTCGGGGACACTCCGCCACGGCACGTTCGAACCGTCGTCGTCGTTCGTCTGCCACAGCGACTTCGAAAGCTTCTTGTAGTGCAGCAAACGTGCTAGGAATCGTCAATTTTCGTGATGAACGATTTTGGGTTTGCCCGCCGAAACTATACTATAGAGAGCTTCGATTGTGTTTTTGCGATGTAGTAATTTTTTCGCCTCTCTTCATCGGCTAAATAATTTTCGCATTGTTCAACATTTCACTTTTTTGTGTGCCTATTCACGCATGGCCAACTTGATGCAATTGATTATGAATCAGTAGTTCTTATATTTCATAGAATATTCTCTACTACTGAAAAAAATATTAGGTTCAAAGCACAATTTCGAATAGTTCGAAATCTATCTGAACCTTGAGTTTTTTACCGGATAGGTTCGATAAGTAGGGGGAAAAACGTGCTCGCATGATGCAATTGATAGTGAAAACACGTGCTCTTTAGAAAAAAAAAAACTGAGAATTTCCAACTGCTCACTTGAGATCCGTATAAAATCGAATTCCACCAACCAACAGCTGCGAGAAAGATTACAGACGGCATTGAGTACAAATTGATCAATCATCGTCCGAAACGTAGGTCAGTCACAAGACATTTGGCAACTCTTTGTTTACGAAAAATGACGCAGAACCTTACGTTCTGCGATGGCTCCGATGCGATATGTTAAGGTATTGCGATGCTCTTCGAAATTCGATACGAACCGATTTCGTTAATCTCCCTCCGAATCGGGCATCCTTTCGTGAAGATCTATTGTTTATTGATGGGGAACAAAAAAAAGCTTATCAATTTCTGTCACCCGGTTCATTTACCGTTCAGGAGTTGTAAATCATATTAGCAGCCTTCGACGCGGTTATTTGCTACACTCTCGCGTGTTCGTTATCTACGCCGCCCCGATGGAGTGTGTGCTCGAATTGTCATACTTTTTAGAGCCACCAACGAAACTTAAGTTCGCACCACAGCCGGAGGGTTGCAAGTAGGTTCCTTTATCCTAGTGCTAGCTTAAACGCTAATTTGTCTAATGTGTGTCGTACCGCATATCGTAACGTTGCAACATTGTGGTTGCTTGGAAACGGTTGCTACTTTTCCATTCTATCCGTTTGCTACTATTGTATAATGGTAATTGGTAAAATTTTGAATTTTTGAGTTTCGCAAAATTCTCCATATGCATAGACTGGTCAATTGATCGACACCGAGTACCTGACATTCGACTATCGACTGATAAGAATGAGCAATAGGCTAACGGCATACATAGAAAGCTCTGTTTCAAATGTCAATTGAACATCGATTCCCAACTAACGAGTATCAATAATCGTCTACTAACCATTGACTATCCAGACCTGACTACCGATAAAAGATATTCGACTGCCACCAATCGATCATAACCAGGGACCCTACAGCTTATCGATAATCGTTTACAAACCATTGTAAGATTGTTGACTATCGATTAATAAACTTTCAACTGTCGGTCAGGTGAACTTTCAACTTGTATACCGAACCTTTTTCTATTAGAGTAGTGAGGGGCAAAAGTACGTAAAGTTAATTGTTTTTTGCCAGTTTTGCACTGATTATTTTTAGCTGCGTTAGAGCGGTGCCCCGAAACAATTTTCTTATTTCCGGAAATCCAGTTTTCTGAATCTTAGAAACTTTATGAATATTTGAACAGAATCTTACAATTATTGTTTCAAAGGTCATGAAATGACTTCTACAGGCCGGGTTTTAGGTGTTTTGGTGATATGCCCCGAAAATGGACCATCCGGAATAGATTCCACTGGGGCTTCTAGAGACCCGAATACGACACCAGATGCTATACTAGATTCCATGGGCGCAACTACAAAGGGGCTGGGGGGGCTTCAGCCCCCCCTAGAAAGTGTTTAGCCACCCCTAGAATTTCCCAGAGAATGATTGTATTCAATATAAATACATTCCACACTACTTATCAGAGCATCCAAATCAACATAAATTGAAATGTTGTCATTCATTGGCTAAGAACTAGCTCTGCACCCAGGATCGATTCTCAAACCTAGCTCTTTTACTCATCTTACCAGTCAGACGAGAGCTGTATTTATTTATTTATTTATTTGTTTGTTTATTTATTCATCGGACTGAATGTGTCTGAATGAATGCTTAAAATTAATTAACTAAACATAATTTGGTTGGCAGATGCAGTTACACGTTGTCGGAACAAATAGGACGGCTCGTTAAAACTAAATAAATTTGCATGTCGGTTAAACTGGCGAACCATCGAAGCTAAAGGCGAGTTGGCAGCATATTGTGTCGAATAATTTCCTTCCTGCAACATCATCCTCGGTCGCAAAGCTCGCGTGGGAGCATAAAAACCAATCTGTGACAGTAGATCTGGTGCATCGTACTCGCCAGTCAGTAATTTGGAGATAAAACTGACCTGGGACACATGCCTCCGTTTGTCAAGCGTATCTATGCCCAGTAACCGACAGCGATCTTCATACGGTGTTAAAAACTGTTGCTCTCTCCAAGGAAGCTGCCTTAGCGCATAACGGACGAATTTACGTTGAACACTTTCAATTCTGTTTGACCACATTATCTCGTGAGGACACCAAACAACATTTGCGAATTCTAGTGTCGAACGAACGATGGAACAATACAGCGCTTTAAAACAAAGTGGATCGTCAAATTCGCTTGCTATCTTGAAAATGAAGCCAAGACTTCGATTTGCCTTATCGATCGTAGCCGAAATGTGAGACTTCATAGTTAGCTTCTCGTCAAGTATTACTCCGAGATCTTTTACCTGGACTACTCTGTCCAGTTTCACTCCAGAGATTTCGTAGTCGAAGCGGATAGCATCCCTGGTTCGATAGTAGCTGATGACACAACATTTCTCCACACTCAGAAACAAGCAATTTCTCATACACCAACTACCAAACAAATTTAGAAGTTGTTGCAATTCTCTGCAGTCCTCAATACGCCTAATCACCAAGTAGATTTTCAGATCATCCGCAAAAAACAGTCTTCCACCTCGGTTGAGTAGTATTGCTGCGTCGTTTATATACAAACTGAATAGCAATGGCCCTAGATTGCTACCCTGAGGTACACCAGAGCTATTTATGAATGGGCTGGAACGGCAGTTACCAAGCTGTACGAATAGTTGCCTGTCCACGAGGTATGTCTCCAACCATTTACAGAATCGCGTAGAACAACCCAACTTGTTTAACTTGTTCAAAAGAATTGTATGACTAACAGTATCAAAAGCTGCTCTCAGATCTGTATATATTGTGTCGACTTGAGCTTTTTCACTCATGTTTTTCGTGCAAAAAGATACAAAATTTACCAGATTAGTTTCTACGGACCGCTTTGGAAAAAAACCGTGCTGTACTGTACTGATATACTGTTGGCAGGCCGAAAATAATGTATCCTTGATAATTGTCTCGAACACTTTAGACTCGGCACACAAGGAGGTTATACCTCTATAATTCGTTACGTTGCATTTATCACCTTTCTTAAAAACTGGAAACATGCACGAAACTTTCCATGCCACCGGAAAGCGTTGCTGCTGTAGTGATAAGTTGAATAAGCATGTTAATGGAACCACTAGGTAATCAGAGCATTGCTTGAGAATAGCTGTCGGAATTATGCCAGGTCCGGGCGAAAACGACGACTTTACTTTGTTAATTGCTGACGAGACGGATTGCTCATTTACTCTAAAAATGTCCATGCATAGCGTATCGGCCGGTACATCGCTCAAAGCTTGCTGAATCTGTGTTTCAGTGGGTGCAATATGGCTATAAACGGTAGAAAAATGTTTCGCAAATAAATTGCACTTTTCGGAAGGCGCTTTCGCAGACATTTCATTCAAGAATACCGATGATGGAAGCCCAGTCTCTTTCCGTTTTGTATTAACAAACGCCCAGAACTGTTTGGGGTTCTTCCTAATATTTTGCTGGAGCCGATGAACGTAACGGTTGTACAGGAATTTATTGTATATGCGATAATTGTTGCTTGCAACTGCGAATTTATTTTTGGACAATGCACACCGCGCTTTAGAATAAATTCTTAGAGCCTTGGCCCTCAATCTTTTTAACCATCGAAGCCTCGCGTTTGTCCATGGCGGTTTTTTTGTTGGCCGATATGGTGGGACAGCAGCAGTGAGACAGTTATTCAGCATTCGTTCATAATACGCCACGGCATCATCGACATTGGTAAAATCATAAAGAGTACTCCAGTCGATTTGAGACAGATTATTTCGTAACAATTCGAAATTCGTTTTACGATAGTTGAGCTGGGGCAAGTTATTCGCATCCTCAAACCTTACAGGGTGACGAACCGCGAGGTCGATAGACAGAGCAGGATGATACTCGTCGCGAGAGACAACTGATTCAGGAGCTTCGGAAACGGTGCAAAGAGGATAACAGCTTTCGTCGGCAAACACGAGATCAAGACAGCGAGATTGATGATTACAAATTAAATTAACTTGTCGTAATCCCAGGAACGCAACTCCGTCAAGCAAAGTTCGACTGGCAGGCGTAAACGATGAAAGCAGTGGGTCAGCAAAGGCATAACCAGCATTGGACGATTTCCATACTAGGCCAGGTTGGTTGAAATCGCCTAGCAAAATTACCGCATCTTGATGATTTAGTTTGGAGGTAACAGTTTCCAACACATTCAGCTCAGCATTCATGACGTCACAATCAAGTCGCTTCTCGGGAGGAATATAAACCGCGCCAACGATCACGGATTTATCTGCCGTGGTTATTTTCACCCAAACTGCTTCGAGCGTGACCGGAACGTTGTCGATTATTTGGCTAGATACATGCGATACGGCAACAGCGATGAGAACACCACCACCGCGCTTATGTATGCTGTTGTGCGGGTTGCGATCTGTTCTATACACTGCGAAGGCGTCTCCGAATAATTGAACCGAATTGAAACGATCATCTAGCCAGGTCTCAGTGAAGACATAAACATCAAAATCATTCTCCATGACAGCCAAAAATACGTCGTCCACTTTGGTGCGTAATCCTCTAGTGTTTTGGTAGTATATTTTGATCGATCCAGTAAAATCATCCGCAGGTATTTCACCAGGCTGAAAACGCAAAGAAGCAAGATTGGGCCGAGAGGAAACACCATTCATGTACTCGCCTGTGACAAGGGCATTGTTGCCCTCGCCGTCAAATGTACAAAGCCTTGTTGTTGAATTGAAATCGTCGTGTTGTGAAAGGCAATGTTCCACTTCTGCCGGTTTTCCATCATGTCGATATCGAGCCGCGCGTCTAGCTCCGGTTGACTATAAAATACACACATTTCCTGAGCTTTTTGCAAACTATTTGAATACATATACTTAACTGCAGGGGGGGCCCGTTGGCCCCCCGACTCCCCCGGTGGCTGGACGATATCATCTATTGCTCTGCAGATGTACTCATCATAGGTGTTGCTGATGCATAACCGTTTTTTGATCGATAATCAACAAACTCTCTGAAGAATATTCCTGCTGGCCAGGTGCTTGAAGATAATGCGGTTTCCTTATACTTCGGATCAATCCCCACTTTGAATGATATGAAACGAAGTGATCTTGTATCCACATCTCTTTTGACTAGTTTTACAATTTCAGGCGGCTCCCCACACTGCACACATTCAGATACCAAGTGCTGAACGTTTTCGACCGACACGTCCGGGTGGATTCTAGACAAATAAATCCAAAATTTCTTCTCCTCAACTGGAACAGTAGCAACTAATTTCGACAGATTGGCATTTGTTCCTTCTGTTGCATTGGAGTTAGAAATCGAATGCTCTTCGCGACGACGTTTTGGTGCCGATCGTTTAATGATTGGCCAATCATTACTTACGCTGCGCGGAGTTATTTGCAGCTTTTCGGGCAAACCAACTGCTTTGGCTCCACTTTTACGAACTTCAGTTTTCAGCTCATTGATAGCGGCGGTTTGCTCTTTCAGTAGCTCAGCAATGGTATTTCCAAGTGCAGCAACGGTTTGTCGAAAACGAGCAAATTTCAGCAGTTTCAAACACCCGTCGCAAAACCACAACAAATTTTCAGATGCCGTTTTTAGCTTCACTTGCTGATTGTTTAATCCAACACACTTAGCGTGGGCTACTGCTTCACAGAAACCCTGGCATTTGATGAAATCAGATTCTTTTGTTGGCTTAGCGCATTTGTCGCAAACAAACTCCATTGTTGGTATCCAGAAGTTAGTGACGATGATGCACGGACGTTAAAAAACGAATCCCCTCAACTCCAGCAGTTTGATTCACAGCGATAAAAAATCAGTTGGTATGACACAAATTAAAATAATATTACAATAAATACGTCGAAAAAATCTAATAAAATATTACACCAAAAACAATACTCGAGACCACAATTCCAGTGCTGCCAGATGTAGTAACTCTTGTTGTTGTATCAAGAAGTTGTCGTCATTTTACTCGGTTTTGGGCTGTGTTTCACCAGTTCCTCAGACGTCTCATCACTCGCAAGTATCTTTCGATCTGATCGAGCCATTATGCACGCTGCGCCCCCTACTTTCTGGTGCTGGTAGGGTTTACCGAAGAGAAGTGATTTCACAAAGTTGTCGTCCAGCATCCTCACGACGTGACCGGTCCACCGCAACCTATTGTCTTTCGCCAGGTGCGCAATAGGGTTCTCTGCAAACAGCGCTTGTAGCTAATGGTTCATGCGCTGTCGCGCCGTTATCCGTCGTCCGTTTGTACTCCTCCGTAGATAGTCCACAGCACCTTCCGTTCGAAAACACCAAGAGGACTTCCGTAGAGGAATACCGGTTATATCAGGGTTTTGTAGTTTTTTGTATTGAAGTGGTCATGTCCGATCAGCACTGTGATTGGTGCGTACCGTATGTAATGTCTGAGAAGAACGGGCCGTCGATGAGAACGTGGTCAATTGAAGGGACTTTGGACTGCCAGCCCGCGGGAAGCTCCGAAGTTGGTGCATGGGTGGCCGTTGTCATTCGTCACGGTATGCAGGCAGTGAGGGCAGATCACCGGCTTATAAAAGTCTTTCCTTCCGTTCATGTCCCCAATGACGATCTTGATGTCTCTACGCGAGCAGCTATCGTAAAGTTTCTCCAGCTGTGCGTAGAACGTTTCTTTCTCTGCATCAGGTCTTCCTTCGTGAGGGCAGTGCACATTGGGAATAGTGTAGTTGTAGAACCAGCCTTTTATTCTCAACAAACACAACCTGTCGCTGGCTGCCTGCCACTTCATCACACGACTCTGTATCCTGCCCAGCACTAAGAAACCGTTACCAAGCTCATTGGTTGTGCCACCGCTTTGGTGGTACTGTGCCTTGCGGTTACAAATCCACCGTACCTTCTCTCCTTTCAGGCAAAGCTCTTGGAGCGCAACGATGCCGAAGTGGCGGGATTCTAGCTGATCCAGCAGAATCCAGTCGACATCCGGGGCGTTGAGCGATCTACTGTTACATGTACCGAGCTTCTAATCGTCGTCCTTATTTCGTTGGCTGGGTCATTGCCTATTGTTCCGTTTCGTTCTGAATTCTTGATTCTTTGTAGTATGTTTATTTTAGTATGCTGCCTTACTAGAGCTGCGATGCCTAGTCTCGTGACGGGGCTGCCGCCATAGGTGTAGCTTGCGAGACACAGCTTTTCACAGTTCAGCCGTTCGGTCCGGATCAGTCGCTGTTTGAGCCGCCCCTAACCTGTGTGGTTCAGACAAGCTGCTCTCTAAGGTGAACAACTACCCCTTTCCTTGTTGTATGCAAATCTCAATTGCATAACAACGAAGCAACCAAATAACATTTCGAATTCAATCACAGCAAACATTTGATATGAGAGAGAATAAATTTTTCATTCGTTAGTTAGTAACCGTTCAAACCAGTTGACTTTTAATTCAGTCCCACTGTTGCTATTACAATAGGTTACGGGCAAGCACGGAAAGTTTTCCGCAAGACTGAAAATTTCAATAAGATTTTTCTGGAAGATGGACGGAAGCCGATTCAATCTACAGAAGCTGAACAATTCAAACTATGCAAGCTGGCGTTTCAAGGTGGAACTCCTCATGGTGCGGGAGGATTTGTGGCATTACGTGGAACCAGGCGTGAAACCGACCCCTGAGGCTGAAGCTACAGTTTGGATCGCTGGAGATGCAAAGGCCAGGGCGACTATCGGGCTGCTAATCGAAGACAATCAACATGCGCTGATTCGTCCGTCGAAGACCGCGAAAGAAGCCTGGAAAGCACTTCAAGACCACCATCAAAAAGTGAGCCTAACGTCAAAGGTTTCGTTATTGAAGCGAATCTACAACAAACAATACTCGGAAGGAGAAGACATGGCGGAGCACATTTTTGCCATGGAGGAATTGTTCATCAGCCTTGCTAATTCCGGACAAAAGCTGGAAAAAAATCTCATGGTCGCGATGATCCTGAGGAGTCTTCCAAGTTCATTTGATACCTTCACCACCGCCCTTGAGACCCGGTCGGATGAGGACCTGACCCTGGAGCTTATCAAGCGAAAACTCTTGGACGAAGCCTCGAAACGGCTGGGTCCCGGGACGGATTCGGCTATGAAAATCGGACAAGGTAAAAAGAAACCACTGGCCTGCCATTACTGCAAGAAAGTAGGCCACCTACAGAGGGATTGTCGGCAATTTTCCCGAGATAACGAGGCGAAACAGAAGCCCGGAAAACCAGGAAAACATTCATTATCGCCATCAAAGAGAGAGGTAAATTCCAATTCGCTTTCTTTCGCATTTTTGGCCAAGCGAAACGACGATCGAGGCGCGGACAAACCGTGGATCATGGACTCAGGAGCGAGTAGCCACACTGTTGCGAATCGAGAATTTTTCACGAATCTCCGCGAAAGCGAGATAAAACACGTCACACTTGCCGATGGAAAGCGAGCTGTCGTCGAAGGTGAAGGCCCCGGTGTGATCCAGTGCTACAACGACCAGGGTAGGCAAACCGAAATGACTGTGAGCAAAGCGCTCTACACACCAACGCTGGCGATGAACCTTTTGTCCGTTCCATCGCTGGTGCAGAAAAATGCAACTGTTATTTTCGATATCAACGGTTGCCGAGTGATGCGTGGCAACCAAACGGCAGCCATAGCGATGCTCAAACAAGGCCTCTACTACTTGAAGCAACCGAAAGAAGTTACCTTACTGACAGGTGAGAGCCATAATAAGGGTTGCAAACACGAATGGCACCAGAAACTCGGCCACCGGGACCTGAACGCGATTTCAAAAATGAAGAGAGACGGTTTAGTCACCGGATTGGAGATCCACGAGGGGGGGGGCAAGGGTACCTGCGAGTGTTGCTGTAAGGGTAAAAGTACCCGTACACCCTTTCCCAAGGAATCGAAATCGAGTACCAAGGCGCTATTGGACCTGGTGCATACGGACGTGTGCGGTCCAGTGGAGGTACTATCCGTGACCGGATTCAGGTACTTCATGACGATAATCGACGACTATTCAAGATACTGCACGCTGTTCCTGCTGAAAAAGAAGTCGGAAGTAGCGGACAAAATTCAAGAATATCTTGAGGCGGCCAAAACTCAGTTCGGTCGTAAACCAAAAGTTGTACGCTCCGATCAAGGAGGAGAGTACAGCAGCGAAAGGCTACGATCGTTCTACCGTCGAGAGGGCATCAGGGTGCAATACACGGTGGCCTATAGTCCGCAGCAAAACGGAGTAGCAGAGCGATGAAACCGGTACTTGGTCGAGATGAGCCGATGTCTAATATTCGATTCAGGACTAGACCAGTGTTATTGGACGGAAGCATTGAACACGGCTGTATATCTACAAAATATATCACCATCAAGATCCGTTTCAGTCACGCCATATGAATTGTGGAATGGTCGCAAACCCGATGTTGGCCATCACCAAGTATTTGGCGCTAGCGCCTGGGTACACATCCCAAAGCAGCAGCGGAAGAAGCTCAGTCCTACATCCCAGAAGCTAACGTTCGTGGGATATTCTCAGGACCACAAGGCGTACCGTTTCCTGGACAAAACCACCCGGAAAGTCTACATTAGCCGAGGCGCCACGTTTGTCGAGAGTAAACAAATTGAGCCTATCAAAGGCGTTCAGGAGGAGAACATGGTTGAATTCCACTCTAGCCTGAAGCCAACAATAGAAAAGACACCCGATGATGATTACGACGATGAAGAAGAGGAAAGTGATGAAAGCGGCGATGAAGGTGACAATACCATTGTCGGAGGTGATTCGGATGGCAACAATGACGATAATGCCGAGCAATCAAATCAAGAAGACGATGAGCAAACCATTGTGAACATCGAACCACCAAATGGTCCACGACGTTCGGAGAGATCTACCAAGGGAATCCAGCCACAACGTTACGTAGAGGTCACTGGTGTCACCAGCAACATCACCAACGAGCCAAGAAACTATTCCGAGGCAATCCAGTCTTCAGAAGCAGTAGCTTGGCAAAACGCGATGAAAGAAGAACGCGATACGGGAAAACCAAACGTGGGAGCTAGTGTCTCTACCACCTGGAAGGAAAACCGTAGGATGCAAATGGACCTTCAAGAAAGAGCAGGACGAAAATGGTAAGACGGTGCGATACAAGGCCAGGTTGGTCGCACAAGGTTTTACGCAGAAATACGGGACGGACTACGACGAAGTTTTTGCTCCCGTTGCTCGACAATCTACGCTTCGAACCATCCTGACCATTGCTGGTCGAGACAACATGCTAGTGCAACACATGGACATAAAAACCGCTTACTTGTATGCCGAGTTAGAGGAAGATATATACATGCGTCCCCCACCTGGATTAAAAACGGATGGTGACAAAGTTTGCCACCTGAAACGCAGCATCTATGGGCTGAAACAATCAGCACGGGTATGGAACCAGAAAATAGATAACGTATTTAAGAAGATGGGGTTCAAACCTGCCGATTCGGATCCTTGTCTGTATGTGAGGATGCTGAATGGTAAGCGTAGCTACATAATCATCTACGTGGACGACATGGTCGTTTGCTGCTACACACAAGAAGAATTCGATACAATAAGAAAGGTGCTGGAAAAACAGAATTCTCAAGCCTGGGAGAGCTGCGACTGTTCCTTGGAATTAGAATTGAAAAGCAAGATGGTCACTATGTGTTGAATCAGTCCGGATACATCGACAAGATCGTGGAGCGGTTCGGACACGAAAATGCCAAGCCATCCAAAATTCCTATCGATCCTGCCTACGTCAAGCAAAAGGAGGAGGAAGAGCTGCCTACCAACGAATCGTACCGAAGCTTGGTGGGTAGTTTGCTGTACGTCGGGGTCAACACCCGGCCAGATATCTGCCTGAGCACATCACTGCTAGGGAGAAAGGTATCCAAACCAACTAATCGGGACTGGACAGAGGCAAAACGAGTGCTAAGGTACCTCAAGGCAACCAAAGAGTTTTCGCTGCATCTTGGCTCCAGAGATGAAGTTTTGGAGTGCTTTGTGGATGCAGACTGGGCTGGAGATGAAGGAGACCGAAAATCTAACTCCGGTTACCTAATTAAGTTTGGTGGCGGCCTGGTAAGTTGGGGCACCCACAAGCAAACCTGCGTTGCTCTCTCTTCAACAGAAGCCGAGTTCGTGGCGCTGGCACAAGGATGCCAGGAGCTGCTATGGAAGCGAAAACTTCTAAAGGACGTCAACGAGGAACCAGTCAATCCAACCATCATTTACGAGGACAATCAATCGTGTATCAAAATGGTGGAATCTGACCGTCTGGAAAGAAGGTCCAAGCACATCGATACAAATGCGTTCACCAGAGATCTTCGCCAAAAACGGATCATCGACCTGCAATATTTACCAACCACCGAGATGGAAGCCGATCTGATGACCAAACCTTTAGAGCGGTTGAAGCTGGAGAAACATCGATATGCAATCGGTGTCCGGAGAGATCTAGAAGGCAATCGTTGACTTCGTTGAGGAGGAGTGTTGTATGCAAATCTCAATTGCATAACAACGAAGCAACCAAATAACATTTCGAATTCAATCACAGCAAACATTTGATATGAGAGAGAATAAATTTTTCATTCGTTAGTTAGTAACCGTTCAAACCAGTTGACTTTTAATTCAGTCCCACTGTTGCTATTACAATATTCCTGTCAACATACGACCAAGTTCCCACCGGTTCACCGGTTTTCCCTTGGTTGCTCGTATCCCAGTCGGTAACACGTGGAGGTAGGAATAGGGCATTATGCCTTGAACCACACTGGGGTCTATTTTATTCCCGTACGAGACGGGTGTGCTGTTGAAAAACACTACCCAGCCATTTACCAAACCTGGCTCTCCTCAATATCAAATCAGTGTTGCTGAAAGAGGTTGGCGTTGTCGCTGTGTTCAAGATATTCAGTACATCTTCGGAGATTCTATCTTGAAGTGATTTTTTCTGATGTTACGACACTATTTCAAGCGTTTTTAAATAAGCATATTAAAACTCCTTTTTCTGTTTTTTTTTTTAAATTACATGCATGAAAACTAGCCCCCCCCCCCCTAGAAATTTTCCTTAGTTGCGCCCATGCTAGATTCCAAAATAGCGACTTCCGGTTTCCGCAAAACAACCATAAATGGTTGAATACCACCCGATATGGGTATTTCAATTTCTGACGCTATTTTTAAATTAAAGATGATGACTTCCGGTTTGCGGTAAACAGTAAAAATTGACCAAATACCACCCCATATGAGTTATTTCGAATTCGGAATGATGTCAAGAGACCTGAAAACGATTCCAGACGCCATCTTCAATTCCAAGATGGTGACTTCCGGTTTCCGGAACACAACCCAAAACGGCCGAATACCGAAGATCTATTGTTTATTGATGGGGAACAAAAAAACTTATCAATTTCTGTCACCCGGTTCATTTACCGTTCAGGAGTTGTAAATCATATTAGCAGCCTTCGACGCGGTTATTTGCTACACTCTCGCGTGTTCGTTGTCTACGCCGCCCCGGGTAGGCATGGATGGAGTGTGTGCTCGTATTGTCATACTTTTCAGAGCCGCCAACGAAACATGTTAGGTTCGCACCACAGCCGGAGGGTTGCAAGTAGGTTCCTGTATCCTAGTGCTAGCTTAAACGCTAATTTGTCTAATGTGTGTCGTACCGCATATCGTAACGTTGCAACATTGTGGTTGCTTGGAAACGGTTGCTACCTTTTCATTCTATCCGTTTGCTACGATTGTATAATGTTGATTGGTAAATTTAAACTTTTGAATTTCGCGAAATCCTCCACATGTAATATGACTGGTCAATTTATCGACTGCCATGATAAGAATGAGCAATTGATTATCGGCATACATAGAAAGTCTTGTATCGACTTGTATTGAATATCGATTCCAAACCAATGACTATCAATAATCGTCTACTAACCATTGAGTATCCAGATTTGACTGCCGATAAAGGTAGTCGCCGCCAATCGATCATGACCTGGGGCCCTACAGCTTATCGACAATCGTGTATACACCATTTGTAAGACTATTGAATATCGACTATCAAACTTTTAACTATCGGTCAGGTGAACTTTCAACTTGAGCCTCTTTCCATTCTGCCAACATCGCCTAATAACAATATGCTGAAGAGAACTATCAAATGTTTCTCAGACCAGTTTCATTATAAGAGGGTTGTTAGGTATTATTGTTAAAAGGAGAGTCAAACCCATGTTCTTTGACAACCAGATGGGTTGATTCTACTAAGAATCGAACCCATGACCAGCCGATTGTCAAACCTTAACCACAAACAGACGTCCAAGCAAGAACAAAATTGGAACAAGCTTGGACGTCTGTCTGCGCCTTAACTTTGCGGCTACGGAGCTTCTCTTAATCCAGTATAAGTTCTTTGCAACAATATGTATCGTTACAAACTTTCTAGCAGAATAGAGTAGTAAGCCATTTATTTTTTTTTGCATAAAAAGCAGCTGCTCTGTCTTGTTGGAAAATAAAATGACGAGCAGTAGCAACCACATCCTCCAGAACCTTCGATTCGAGTATACATCAGCTGTCACCTTAAGTCGCTGGAGATTATGCCTAGAACCATGAGTCAGAAACTTTGTTGGCATAATTTCAGTTGAATGTTTTTTCTTGAGAGAAAAAAATTCCAAGATTAACATGAGGATGCTTCAATCGTTACAGGAGTTCTTAACTGTCTCCAATCGCCTAGATCCGGTCGTAGCGTTCATGAAGTGACCTTTCGTAGCGTATACGACTTCTAGCCAAGATTTTTGCCCATTACTCGCCGGATTGAGAAGTCCTAACACCCTATTTCCTAAACCATGGACCTCATTGAGCTCACTTGGTTTTTTTAAATAATGTTTTAACCCTGCTCCGTACAGTGGTATTGGAATGGCACTTATGCTTCTTCCTTCCTTGAAAGCCGTCTTGCAATCGGAAATCTCTTACGGGGGAAAATAGGGACACCTTTTTATGTACCGTAAACTGATTTGAGATTTTTAACCGCATTCCATTTTTCATTACTTCGGGGATATTTTTCTTGGTTGATACCTCGTCCTCGTTAGGATCAACACATCGATACATCATATTAATATAAAAAGTATGAACTTCCAAGAAAGCAATTTAAGTATTTCTTTCACCCGTAATCTTGGCTATAACCGCTGGTAATTAGAAAAAAAATTCGGCTAGCTTGAACGACCCGTTTGTCGGATATTTTAAACGAAAAGCGATGAGAATGCATTTTACGAATCCTGTTTTCATGCCGGTTTGTTGTACGTCTCGTTTTAATGGCCACTCGATCAACTCTCTCGCGAAAGAAAGTGGTTCTTTCGGTGATTTATGAGAATGATATCATCCTTAGATATATTACACTGGTCGAAAAAATGAGAAAAAAGCGCCAATCCAATCATTCCTGTGAATTTTGGTGCCCCTAGCCAAAACGCGTCAACTTACGTAATTGTTCGCTGGGTTCATCGCTTCAACGTTATGTTTACGAGAATGTTGGTGGCTGTTAGTAGAACATGGCTACTGCAAAAGAATTAAAATGGCTGGAATTCTGGCCTGAATAATCATAGAACAAGAATCATCGGCAACTGGCACCTTTTGGTGCCTCAAAGTGTTGGAATTTGAAGT
This sequence comes from Wyeomyia smithii, assembly GCF_029784165.1. Taxonomy (NCBI): domain Eukaryota; kingdom Metazoa; phylum Arthropoda; class Insecta; order Diptera; family Culicidae; genus Wyeomyia; species Wyeomyia smithii. The sequence goes on along the minus strand of NC_073696.1, from coordinate 276,913,288 downwards.
GGCTAGTTGATTTTATTCTTTTACAATACGTTGCTGATAGCGAGGAAAGCCTTGCAAATAAGCATATTTTTTTTTATTCTCGCTTATTTGCCGTCGGTCTAGTTCCGCCACTGTTGTTGTGTGTCACCGACGCCCAGGGAGGCGACTCCACCCAGGACCCTAACTTACGACCCGTTTATTAACGGACCGGCGCCAACGGCTTTACTTCCTCATGCGATGGAAGGCGTGACCCCAGAGATTTTTCGCCTCAGAAAATCTCCAGGTGCATGCTAGGATTGAATCTAGACCAGTTGGGTTGGTTGTGAGTGGATCACGCCACCTCACAACCATCGACACCTATGTCGGCGGTAGGATTCGAACCCAGGCGTCGAGCGTGGTTGGCGGAGACGTTACCAACCACACTAGGCCCCCGCTTAATAAGCATATTTTTTTGGTGCTCCTTTTGACAGGGACCAGTGCAGTGAATCGTTCTGGTCTCAAATACCTACCTACCGATTTCGCTAAATCAAATGTTCGTCTTGCCACAAACAAATGCTTTTCTAATTTGAACACATAGTGCAACAATTTTTTTGCCTTGGTTTCTATGTATGATTTTTTGATGAAGTTTGATGCGAAAATAAATCCCCCCGAGTTCAGTGCGTCTTGAGCTGTCCGACAGATCAGACGTATTTTCGGTTGCTTGTGGACTGGTCTTTGACTGCCTATAGCTTCAAAGTTTGTGTTTTGTCAGTGTCTCTTTTAAAGATTACCTGGAAGTTAACTTACATCAGTCTTTCTCAATACTACCTATTTCTTTCTTTCTCAATACTTGCAATTTGATATTATTTTTGAACTTTTTTCGTATCACCTGAAATGGCAGGACGAAAAAAGAAACCTCGCATCGCTACGGGGAGGAAAAGAGAGGCATCTCTTTCTGAAACTAGCTTATGCAGTGAAAATATATATGACATTCTGCCTGAGCAAGAAGCCGGCGAAATTGAAATGTTCGAAAGTAAAACTATTCAAAGTGAAATTTCTGTAAAAAAGGAGAAAGTTCCACCTATTGTGGTAACTATTGCTTCTGAGTTTAATATTTTTAAAAGAGAACTTTCTACGTTTCTCTCCGACGTCAAAGTTACTTATCAAATTGGCCGAAGAGGCGAATGCCGTTTACTGGCCCAAACATTGAAAGCTTAGAATCGTCTTATTCAGTATTTAACTGAAAAAATGTATAAATTTTTTACATATGATACGAAGAGCGCCAAGCCGTTCAAAGGTCGTATTGAAAGGTCTCACCAACGATCAAACCGTTGATGAGATCAAAATTACTTTGACAGAATTATTTGGTATAGCCCCTACCCAAGTAATTCTGATGAAACAAAAATCACGAGGCGAAAACAGTCAGCGAACTGCAATTTCCCTTGTAAATTATTTAATTCATTTTAACCGCAGTGAGGTTAATAACTTAAATTTTTTTGAAAAAGCACATGCTTTATATAACGTGCGTGTAAAATGGGAATTATATCGAAAGTTTGACGGAGGTGAAAAGCATATCACCCAATGCCGTGTTTGCCAACGTTATGGCCATGGTTCAAAGTTTTGTAACATGGACCAAAAATGCCTCATTTGTGGAGACTCTTCTCACAAAAAAGATACATGTCCTGTGAAAGAGAGTAAGAGTTTTCGCTGTGCGAATTGTAACGGCAACCATATGTCGAATTTTTGAGGGAGCTGCGTAGCCGCAAGGTTACAGAGTCCGCTTTGTCAAGCGGATGGGCATGGGTTCGAATCTTAGTAGAATCAGGCCATCCGATGTCAAAAAGGACTTAAGCATGGGTTTATTCTCAGGCTCCCCACCAGTTACCCTTCCCTTACGCTGAAATCTACAAATACCTTTGCGTGACTTCCTCTTAACAAAAAATAAGTCCCTCCTATCAATAAAACTGGCCAGAAGGACGCACGACGAAACTTCTCCAGGGAATTATAATTGATGATATTTGGCAAGATGAACGAGTATCGGTATAGTAGAACAGTAAGCGTGTAAGGAAGAGTAGCACATTACACACAAGCACTGATGGACAATAATAATAAGCATGCCACTTCTCAATAGAGGTATTGCTATAAACAGAAGTGCGGGATACAGCAGACACCCGGGCATATTTCACAATAGATCTACGATTCTGGTCGCAGTGAGAAAGCCCATACAGGAAAAAAAGATATGTCGAATTTTTATCAATGCCCAGCCCGTTTAGCTATTGTTTAGGGAAGGCAAGGTAAACAAAATTCACTTTTCCAATTAAAACAAGCTTCAAAACAAAATTCTCCAAGCGTACCAGTGACGCATAGTTTACCTACTCCTTTGCATACCCGTTTAACATATGCACAGGTTACAGGTAGTTCAAACATTCTACCGCCTAATGTTGGTAGTTCGAAAATGACCGCTAATATGGGTAAGCAAAACACGCTAGAAAATAATTGTACACCTGTACATTTTCTCTAATGTCAACTGCCTGGGGCCTATTACGGCAGGTAAACTTTCTTTTCTGCAACAAGCAATGTTCGATCTTATGAACGCCATGTTGCAGGCAAAATCGATGTTTGAAGCCATCCAAATAGGTACAAATTTTACAATTAAAATTGTTTCTAATTTAAAATTTAGCAATGATTTTAGATAAACCAATCAAAATTTTGAATTGGAATGCTCGCTCATTGAAGGCCAATGAGAATGAGCTTTTCAATTTTTTACCAGTAAATAATGTGCATATTGCAATTATTACTGAAACAGTTTTAAAACCTAACATTAAATTAAAATATGATCCCAATTACGTGGTTCATAGATATGATAGGATTCAGGGTTCCGGCGGTGGAGTTGCATTTGTTATTCATCGCCGAATCAAACATCGTGCTCTTCCCCATCTTGAGACGAAAGTTATTGAAACTTTGGGAATTGAAGTTCAAACTGAACTTTCATTTTCATTTTCGGGTACAGAAGGGGGCCGCAGGGCCAAGTCTCCAGTGCTTAAACACTTTCCATGCTGTACCAGTGGAGAGATTAGATTTGGCATCGCAGCATAGTAGCCCGAGAGGTCAAATAAATTTTGCGTTGGAATGCCGTATAGTAAGACAAGGTTGAATATAGGGGATAGTCGAAGAGAACAGTGATAGTAGTTGCAGAAAGATGCATGAAAAGAAAAATAGTAGGAGGGTGGTATTCAAGACACGATCGCATGACGTTGACTACCGTATTCTTATATTCCATAACAAATAGTAGAGGGAATTGCAACGTTTCTATTACAAAACATCGAGGCACCAAAAGGTGCCAGTTGCCGATTATTCTTGTTTACTGGTTAGTTCAGAATTCTAGCCATTTTAGTATTTTGCAGTAGCCATGTACTACTAACAGCCACCAGCATTACGGGTAAAACCAGCACGAGAAGACCGGTACTATTTTGTCTATCCTCCTTTTCGCTGCTAACACCTAGCGTCCGTATGTACCCGGTACGGTTTAATAATGAAACTGATGGGGTGAAATGTTCGAACGGTACCTTTTATACCAAGGCTTCGTCAGTTAGTTAGAAAGAAGGAGGAGCTAAGTAGATGATGAAATGGCAAGGAAAAAAAATTTTTGAAAGCTGCGCCGGCCGCTGTCGTAATATTAACACCAACAAAAACATGCATTTTTGCAAGGTTTTTTTCCGCTAGCAGCAGCATTTTGTAAAACAGAAAATTCAATTACCCGCTTCTATTACAAAACTTCGAGGCACCAAAAGGTACCAGTTGCCGATTATTCTCGATTATTACTGGTTAGTCCGTCCAGAACTCCAGCCATGTACTACTAACAGCCACCAGCATTACGAGTGAAACCGGCACGAGATGACCGGTACTCAATTGTCATTCCTCTTTTCGGGTGCTAACACCTAGCGTCTGTATGTAGTCGGTACGGTTTAGTAATGAAGCTGATGGGGTGAAATGTTCGAGAGGTACCTTTTATATCAAGGCTTTGTCAGTTAGTTAAAAAGAAGGAGGGGCTAAGTAGCTAACGAAATGACAAGGAACGTAAATAAGCATCGGAAACAGAAAGTGACAACAACAATAACAACAAAGTCAGATCGATTGTATACGTTAGTGTCGACTGTGCTTGGGAAGAGAGGTAGTGATTGGCTGCGCGGTATGATTTAGACAATCGATATTAATTACCAATTTTTCATTAGTGTATCTCAAACAATAGTTTGTTTTTGTTACATAACCATAACCGTAAAAGAATTTCTGATCGATTGATGCCAAAATTTCGAAAACATGATTATAAATGACTGAGAAATAAGCGTTCAAAACCTGACCACTTTTCCCTGGTTTTCGCTGGTTGAATTACTAGATTTTCAAATTCAAGTGCCTAACTTCGATATAGACGTTAGTCAACGTCAAAAGAATAGTTGTAACTGTGGTTGATGTTAATAAATTTCGTCCATTTGTAATATATGTATGTAATATTTGTCTTGTATGCCGGTCTGCGTCCAGGGCCTCTCAAGGCAACCCCTCCCAACCGCACATATATTTAAATATTTTTGTTCATCAAAACTCTTGTCAGATGAAATATTTGATAAATAGTAATAACAATAACAATAGTAATAGTAATTTGCTTTTTTACATACCTTTCGAAAATTCGAAGTGGTAACTCGATGTCGGCCATTTTTGGATTCAATGAGGTTCCACTTTAATCACTCTTTCAATGACCTTTGTTTGATTGTAATCCTCAGGGTAATTGCTTGATTCTTCGTTTGCTCTAATTCTTGATTTTTCTCGCATTTAAAAAAAAAAGAGGAAACTGGATTAATAATTTGGTTTGAACAATAAAAATTAATGTAAATAAGTCTGAATTACGACCGCGCATATATCTAACTACTGGTTGAGCGTTGGCTTTGAGAAAGTTGATAACGCAATCTTTTGATTACTATACCAAATTCTTTTACTGAGTCCTCTCAGCACCTCAGTAGAAAGCATGTCTTAGTTGTCACAATAGTCAATTAAAACTGCTTAATCCGTAAAAGACGAGATCAATCAATCTGACCTTTTATCAAAGTGTTAAATAATTCAAGCATTCCACCCAATCATTATAATTAACATTCAACTTCGTCTTATTACGGCCGTTACAATGAAAGATTCTAATGAGCTTTATAGACATTTAAAATTATTTACAATTTACAATATTTTTTTATTGCTTCAAAGTCTTTTCAAAGAACGTTTGAGGTGTTTTGCAACTAGCATCTGGCCTTATTTGCCTGGATCTATCTTGTATAATACATAACCGAAGAGTATTTTAGTTCACGAATTTGAACCAGATATTACTAATTGCAAAACCGTCAAGCCCCTCAACCAAGGAGAGGGGAATTGAAGTTCAAACTGAACTTGGGATTTTATTTATTGCCGCAGCATATTTACCATTTCAATGCACATGCGAGCACAAAAATTATTTTAAAGGTGATTTACAAAAACTCACCAGAAATCGTTCGAAATTTTTTATAATCGGCGATTTTAACGCTAAACATCGTTCATGGAATAATTCTCAAAGTAATTCCAATGGAAAAATTTTATTCAATGATTGTTCTTCAGGATACTATTCTATGTTGACTCCGAATAGTCCTACATGCTTTTCTTCTGTAAGAAGCCCATCAACAATTGATTCGGTGCTAACAGATCAGAGTCATGTATGTAGTGATTTGATCACACATGCTGACTTTTGTTCTGACCATCTTCCAATAACTTTTTCTTTATCACATGAATCAGTTTTAAACCCTATGAGCTCTGTTTTTAATTATAACAAGGCTAATTGGGAAAGATACAAAACTCATATTGAGAGAAATTTCAATAATGAGCTTGATTTGCAAAACGAAGTGAATATTGATTCCGCTTTGGACGCATTAAAATGTGCAATTGTTGATGCCAGGAATTATTCTGTTCCAAAGGCTCAAGTGAAATTTGATTCATCAATAATTGACGAAAATCTTCAACTTCTAATTCGTTTGAAAAATGTCCGCAGACGTCAATATCAACGTTCTCGTGACCCTGTTTTCAAAACTATTTATAAAGATTTACAGAAAGAGATTGAACATAGATTTACTCTTCTGAGAAATCAAAATTTTGAGACTAAAGTTGAAAAATTGAAACCATATTCAAAACCATTTTGGAAGCTGTCGAAGATTCTTAAGAAACCTTCAAAGCCTATTCCAGTTTTAAAAGATGGTGAACGTTTTCTTGTATCCAATGAACAAAAGGCTCAAAGACTTGCTCAGCAGTTTGAGAGTGTTCATAACTCAAATTTGAATTTTGTGAGTCCAATTGAAAATGAAGTCACACGACAATTTGATTTAATTTCTTCCTAGAATTTTTTACCTGTAGAAATAATTGAAACTAACTTGAATGAGATTAAATCAATTATTAAAAATTTCAAAAATATGAAAGCACCTGGTGACGATGGAATCTTTAATATATTAATCAAACATCTCCCTGAGAGCACAATGGAATTTTTAGTGAAAATTTTCAATTGCTGCTTCAAAAATGCATATTTTCCCAAATTATGGAAAAATGCAAAAATTACTCCCATTTTAAAACCGGATAAGAACCCAGCTGAAGTTTCAAGTTATCGACCAATCAGTTTGCTTTCTTCAATATGTAAACTGTTTAAGAGAATTATTCTTAACAGAATGATGTCACACATCAACGAAAATTAAATTATTGCAAATGAACAGTTTGGATTTCGCCATGGGCATTCCACTACTCATCAATTGCTCAGAGTTACTTATATGAAACGAGCTAACAAATCTGAAGGTTATTCCACTGGAGCTGCTCTTTTAGACATAGAAAAAGCATTCGACAGTGTTTGGCATAAAGGTTTGATTGCGAAATTGCAAACTTTTAATTTTCCAATTTTCCTAATCAAAATTTTAAAAAAATATCTTACTGATCGAACTCTGCAGGTTGTCTATCAGAATTCAAAATCTGTTAGATTTCCTGTCAGAGCAGGTGTACCTCAAGGTTCAGTCTTGGGTCCAGTCCTGTACAACATATTCACTTCAGATCTTCCTGAGTTGCCTCCAGGATGCACAAAGTCATTGTTCTGCGATGACACAAGCATTTCCGTAAAAGGAAAAAGTCTTCGTGTCATATGCAGTCGATTGCAGAAAAGTTTATGCTTCTAAAACTCAAATGATAATTTTTCCGCATAAGCCTAGGGCTTCTTTCCTTAAGAAGAGGTTGGCAGCACGGTCAATAATCAGTACGCGGTTCCTGTTTGCTGTAGTTTTATTTTTCAAATTATCAGTGTTATTCACAAAAAGAAAAAGCAAAAATAGTACGTTATAGTAGAACTTTGTGTGCCGTGTACGAATATGATAGAAGGACCTCGTTCAAGTGGATTATATGGTTGAATTTTATTAAACAAACAATCAAACTTAGGGCCTATTTATGTGTGCGGTTTGAAACTATAGGTGTGAAAAAGATAGCACAAGTGCGTTTGCGGAAAAGCGGGTGAAAAACGCTATAGTTTGCATAGATACAGGCAACATGATCAAGCGAGTGATAAAGGAGGGAGAGCGAGACAGACAAAACAAGCTAAGTATCCTATGCCTTTCTTTTGCGTTTTTTGCATTTTTTAATTTGCTGCGACGGCTGACGAAAAAAAAACTGTCAGCCGCCATGAAACTGATGCACAGGGTGGTTGCTATGATGGTATTTTAGTAGTAGTGTTCATGTTCGCTGCGCCACTAGTTATTACTGCGTTGGGACTCGTGTGTGGGACGACGAATAGTTTTATATGTTCATTTTAATGTTTTATTGACGTGAAGCTTATTTCTCATAAGATCTTTTAGGAACCCATTATCGCTGTATAGGGAATGGGCAAAATTTTATTGTGCCTGCGCGACACTGTTCGTGTTTTGTGAATTCTCTAGCTTTTGAAATTTTTACTCCTCGGTTAATTTTTAATAATTATGCTAAATTTTCGTCACGAAACACGAACGAAACGATAAAATGAATAATGATTGCTTTGGCATTTTGCAAATAGATTACGGAAGTTGTATTGTATTTTTATGCTCACACGCATTTTGTCCAACTATCGGGCTTTGAATGCATGCATGTTGCCAAATTTTTAATTTAATAGGATTATTTTCTCTTGCGCCAAAGAAAACGACGTTACTTCCGATACGTTTTTACTATTATTGTCCTTGCGCCGGTTTTCGTAGTGTAATTGATAATGTTCATTGTGATTGATAGTAATATTTCGGGCCCCGACAAACTATCAGATTGTCTACATGAAAAATTGTTCGTCGGATAACTCACCAATCTACGCGAAAAAAAACGTATTTATAAAAACTTCGGTCGTTACCCGTGTCTATAGCGCGCATAGCATTTACGATAATACAATGAATTCGTCGAGCTTGATAGCTTCGGTACGGTAGGGGAAATTTGCTAGATCGTACACTATCTAATTTTGTTTCGTCCTTTTATTTGCTTTTCTTAATTTAGTTTATCTTGCATTCATGACTCCACTTGTTTTTTCCTTAGTCATTCGTTACTTTTCAGATAACATTCAGTAAATTAATGAAACAGAACCAATTAAACCATAGGTCAGATAATTGAAAAATACATCAAGACCACGTTGCGGTGATACATTAGCAAACAGAATATGTTAAGATCGCATTACGACTTTCGCGGCCGATATAACGAGTTCATAGGCACGATATGCGTTATTGTGAACCCGGCACTCGACATTAGCGCGCCGTTTACCAAAACGAACCATGCTTCAAACCTTTCCCTTATCTCCAACATCCCAGTGATTTTTCGTGGAAGTGCAGAGGTGTTCTAGGCTTCCACTAAAGCGCATATCACGTCAACATATTCCTATACACAATCCTTCATTGACCTGCATTCGGATGCGGCCGGCGCTGGTATTGCCCAATATAAAGATTGAGGTCATCAGTTTTTACACATTGAGGATGCATGTTAGTCCCAAGCATCATCTATTGGTTCTCTGTGTGATTACAGCTGATCCGGCAATAACGGAGTAGCAACCGCGGGCGGTCAATCATGCTCAAAAAAAAAAAAAAAAAAAAACAGGAGGGCTGTGTGCAAAGCCACGACCGCAAGGTTGAAGTAGAATACTTTTACTAGAAAGATAGCCCGGCTGCTTGCGTGTCAGTCATTTTTCTAGTAAATAAACGTTGACTAATCAGATCAATCGAATTTTGCGCTTCAACAAGGATTGACCATTTTCAATAATATAGTAAGTTGCTTGTCATGGTTGGGGCTTGACAATTTTTAAAATTTGAGATGAACTTTTATCGGATGTCGTGCTCATGACTGAAGAAAAAGATAATTCGGTACGTTCTGAGACATGGAAATAAGTAAAATTTATAACCTCTACAAATTTAAAAATGTAAATTAACTAAAGAAAAAACATTAACGCTTTAATCATCGGGTTTTTGTTTTATACTGAAAAGGACAATTTGTTGTTCAATTTAGTATCGGCAAAGATGCCGATTACATCTTTGCGCTATCACTGACAGTGCGAACAAAGTATTCGTTGTGATAAAGCAAACAATGAAATGCCGATATAACACTCAAAACTAGACGGCTCACGTGTTGTCAAATGAATCAACTTTTCATTAAATACATTTACTAGTGCCCACTATAGCACAAAGACCGAATTTCACTAAAGTGCCTCACTGCATCAGCCGCTATCGATGCTGAGATCCGCTGCAACTAGTGCGCTATAAATAGCTATTGCACAGTTGTGGCCGCTATACCCTGCCATTGGTATCCACTGTCCCTGCATCAGCTGGCCCAGCTGCTATCGTTGCTGGAATCCGCTGCAACTAGTGGGCTATCCATTGCTACGCCACAGCTGTGGCCGCTTTCCGCCATCGATGGTATCCACTGCACTGCTAGTGCTGCTGCTAAGGGAGGACGACTGCTGTTGTCGCTGTCTAGAACTATTATGAGCGGCTTCGTTGTTGTTTAAGTTTATCTGTATTTTTATGCTTTTGTAGGGTATAATACATGTTTTTAAAGTATAAGTGATTCACATTACTGTTTTCATCTTTGATGTGCGAGTTTTGATTTTTGTTTTACTAAGCTTTCTAATTGTAGAGATTTTGAATTTTGGATTGTCCACTTTGGTGGCGCTTGTTTGAAAGAAAACTACTTAAAACTACTATTTACAGCTTAAAATTACTATTTACAGCTTAGAACTAACTTAACCTACTATGTACAAACCGCTTATTAAAGCGTATTCTGAATGCTGACATTTATGTACAAATTTGGTTTTGGTTTCTGTTATTCTGGCATCTACTTTTGGAGTAACTGCTTCTTGGTGGAGATCTGTGATCCTGGTGTCATAGGGACAATCGAGGATCATCCGTAAGATTCGGTTTTGCGCAATCTGTATTTTGTTCCTGTGAGTTTGTGCACATGACTCCCACACCGGAGCTGCGTAAAAGACCGCGGGGGCAATTATTTGTTTGTAGACTGCCAGTTTGTTTGTTCTTGAGAGGCGAGATCTGCGACAAATTAGCGGGTATAGTGACCGAACCAAAGCTGAGCACTTAACCAGTGTCCTCTCCACATGCGATCGGAAAAGAAGTTTCTCGTCGAATAGCAGTCCAAGATAGGTAACTTCGGAAGACCACTCAACCCCTGTACCGTTCATAACCACAACGCATGATGGAGGGGGCTTCAGTTTGGGGGATTGTCGATGAAGGAACATTATTGTCTGGGTTTTGGAAGCGTTGATCTTGATTTTCCAGGTGTTAGCATACTCGACAAAGGCGTCTAAGCATCGCTGAAGTTTGTTGGTGATCTCACGAGGCATTCTTCCCTTGACGGCAATTGCAGTGTCATCTGCGAACAGAAAGAGCACGCAGCCATCTCCCAGGGAAGGAATGTCGGAGGTGTAAATGTTGTAAAGCAAAGGGCCCAGCAGACTGCCCTGCGGGACCCCTGCTGGGATGGAAAAAGTATTTGATAAACAACCATTCAGCGATACCCTGAACGACCTCTGCCGAAGGTAGCTGCAGATGATTTTCGTCAAATATGATGGAAAGTTGAAGGCACAGAGCTTGTATACCAGACCGTCATGCCAGACATTGTCAAACGCCTTTTCGACGTCCAACAATGCCATGGCTGTGGACTTGGATACAGCCCTGTCCCTTCTGATGTTGTTCATCACCCGCACCAGCTGGTGCGTGGTGGAGTGACCCTTCCTAAACCCAAACTGTTCCGGGAGTAAGATGTTGTTTTCCTCAGCCACCTTCATCATGCGGTTGAGGATCAGTTTTTCAAACAGTTTGCCCAGCGATGAGAGTAGGCTGATCGGACGGTAGCTTGATGCTAACGTCGGATCTTTCCCGGGTTTGCGGATCGGTATGATCTTGGCTATCTTCCAAATGCTTGGATAGTAGTGCAATTCCAAGCATCTGGTGAAGATAGAGCTCAACAACAGGTGAACCCTGTTGCTGAGCTTTTTTAAGACCATATTGAAGACCCCGTCAAACCCAGGAGCCTTCATGTTCTTAGTACTCATCAGCGCTGAGCAAACCTGTTCTGCTGTGATTTTATGTTCTTGAGGAACGGTACAGGGGAAGTTTTCGAGGTCGCGGACGCACTGCTCGACCTGGTCTTCCATTGGACTAGCCATGGTCGAGCCAAGCAAATGCGATGAGGCAATGTGATTGCCTACCGCATTTGCTCTCTCGACCGGTGCAACAAGAAGCCTCTCTCCGACCCTGAGGGGAGGAACTGGTTTGGGGTGCGATTTCAGCACTTTGGCTACTTTCCAGAATGGCCTGGAGCGGTCGTCCAAACTTTGGACTAAGCGTCCGAAATTTTCATTCCGGAGTGAGACCATCCTGGAAGCAATTTGCCTATTCAGATCGGTCACCTCGAGCCTAATGTCCAGATCCCTGGTCCTCTGGAACTGGCGTCTACGCACATTCCGCAATCTAATTAGCAGCCGGGTATGGGAATCAATAGCAAGGAACTTACCCCTCACAGGAACACGTCGCACACACGCCTCGTCGGCCACGTTTATGGCTCGTTGGAGACCCTCCAACGCCTGGTCGATGTTTTCCACGCTGTCGAGCGGCGGCGCCTCGTCGATGTTGTTGTCCACCATTCGAGCAAAGCGCTCCCAGTCGACATGATGGTAATCTTTCCGCAGACAGCTGACAGGAGCAACACCGATCCCCACCTCAGCAACGACAGGTTGGTGGTCTGAGCTCAGATCGTTGAGGGCCACTGGTTTGGAGAGCTCGATGTTGGCCAGGAAGAAGTCCAGGGTTGAAGGGTTCCCCGCTGGGGAGATGAAAGTCGGCTCATCCGGAAACTGCACCGTATAAAACCCATGCTGCGAGTGTTCGAAGAGTTGACGACCGTTCAGATTCTGCCGATAATTTCGCCAAGCCTCGTGCCGAGCATTTAGGTCTCCCCCAACGACGAAGCGGGAGTTGGTCCTGGTGATGGTTGCCAGGTCGTTCTTGAACTGCATTGCTGTACCGTTGCTGATACTACACTGGCGAGGACAGTAGACGACGATGAACCGGATGAACCCGGTAGCTGATTTGACCTCCACACTAAGGGCTTCGATGATGGCGGTGTGGATGTGCGGCAAGATGTTGTATTTCATCCCTTTTCTAACGATGATCGCTATACCACCCCCCCTGGAGTTGGTGCGATCGAGACGGATGATGTTGTGATCCGGCAGCCAAAAACTGTCGCCGGACTTTAGGTGGGTCTCTGTGAGTAGACCCACGTCGATGTTGTACTTGCGGAGAAAGTCAGCAAGCTCAATGTTTTTTGCTCTAACAGAGCAAGCGTTCCAGGTGACGATGGAGATGGGTTTAGGATCCATATTGGATAATAAATTTACCGAGCACATGGATTTGCTCGGGCTTGTTGCGACACGCACGAAGGGCATTGGTCATGCTGCTAAAAATTTCTAGCAGCTCATCCGCAGAGTACTTCTCGGACTCAGCGCTCGGTGGTGTTGTTGTGGGTGGACGCCAGTAGCCAGGGGGGGGAGGCGACCGTTGACCGGCTGACCCGCCGGATGGTAAGTGTGGAAGGTCAAGTTGCGTACGCGTACTTGGGTGCCCTGCTTGCTGGGATGAACGCAGAGGAGGAAAATCTTCCGCCCGGAAGACCGGTGGTTTGTCTTTCTTCCTGCTCGGCTGGTTGGTTGACGACGCCTGCTTGCGGATATGTTTGAAGCTCTCCCTTTTCGGGCACTGTCGATCAGAGCTCTGGTGATCACCGCCACAGTTAGCACACTTAAACTGTACCGCACCGGCACCGTCCACAGGGCAATCCGATGTAGAGTGGTCCTTGGCGCAAATGTTGCAACGCGGTTTGATGTTGCAGTTCCGGGTACCGTGACCGAAGTTGAGGCACCTCTGACACTGCGTAACGTCTCGGCGGCCTCCTCGATAGGGCTCCCAACGGATGATAATGGAGAACAAAGAGCGGATGGCTCGCAAAGCGCTCAGTGTAACTGTCCCTTTTGGGAAATGAACCAGAAAGAGGCAGTCCGGGTATTTCCTTTCATTTTCATTTCTGCGTTTGATCGGATAGACAGCAATTGGGGCCAATTTGTACCGATCCTTGATTTCGGCACCGATCAGCTTGGGGTCGAAACCTGGCAAGCCTCTGATGACCACCTTGAAAGGCTTTTCCCCAGGAATGTCGTGGGTGAAGAACTCAGATTTAGAATTTTTCAAAAACTTCGTGGCCTTCTCAAAATCCACCTTCGTGTGGAGCATAACCTTCGTACCGATGCCGCATAACTTATATTCAGCTGCTACGCCCAGCGATGCAAAGTCGCTAATGAGCTTGTTGAGAGGATCGTTTTTCACTACCAGCGGGGGAAGCTTCACTTTCACCGTATTGGGGCTGGCAGAATCCGGAACATCAGTCGGCTCGCCAAAATCTCCAACGTCGCTAGCGTTTGTCACCGTGTCGCAGTCAGCCACACTTTTCGAAGTGCAACTGCTTCCGCCTGGTTTCTTCTTTTTACTGTCTACTTCAGCAGCAGAGTTTTGTTTCGCAGGGCTCGAGCCTGCTCTTCTCTTTTTCTTTGACATCACACAGCGATGCAAGCGACGAACTGTCGCACAAAACGGAATAAAATTTTTAACTAACCCGGCTTTTCAGAAATAGAACTGTACTTCTCAACAGTCTGAGAGCGAATGAATCCATGAGCGGCTTCGACTGAAACAGGCTCTTTTATAGGCCAAATAGCATGTTTAAAATTGCAAGGTATATGATTCTGTCGACCGTGCTTGGGAAGCAATCATATAACGACCAATCAGAGGTCGAATTTTTCGTTTTGACAAGGCTTGACTATTTTCAATAGTACAATAGTGTGAATAACAAAATTACAATTATCTTCTATCGGGAAGAATCTTAGAAGATTTTCCAATATATTCCTGCAAGAACGAAGGAAATCCATCGAATACTAACCGATTTATTAGCATTTGAAATTGGACATATTTTTCACTTTTTCCGGTTTTAGATTTTCATTTAACATCCCTATGTAGCCGAACTTCCTGAGAGAAGTATTCTACTTCAAAAAAATAAGCCTAGGGCTTCTTTCCTCAAGCCAAACAATAATCACGTTGTCAAGATGAATGGGGTTATTTTACATTGGTCTGACAAGGTTAAGTACTTGGGACTAATTTATGATAAAAAACTTATTTTCAAAGAGCACATTGAGAGTATACAAGCCAAGTGCATCAAATATACGAGATGTTTATATCCTCTCATTAACAGGAATTCTAAACTTTGTTTAAAGAACAAACTTTTGATTTACAAACAAATTTTTAGACCAGCAATGATTTATGCTGTACCGATCTGGTCAAGTTGCTGTTCAACAAGGAAGAAAACGCTCCAAAGGATTCAGAATAAAATTCTGAAAATGATTTTGAAGCGTCCTCCTTGGTTTGGTACACTCGAATTACATAGACTTACTGGTGTTGAACCATTAGAAGCTATGTCAAATAAAATTATTAACAATTTTCGACAAAAATCGTTGCAATCCTCAATTGCTACGATAAGCTCTCTTTAAAGCCAATAAGTTAGCAATTAAGTTAGTTGTAAGTTTACTTCCCCTTTTCTGACAAGTAGGTTTAAATCCCTACGAATGATAAGTCCTAATTGCGAAAGCAAACAAATCCTAACAATTAAAATTACAAATTTCTAACAGTGTTGCGAAGTCACCATTTGTGATTGGACACACATACTCATCATTTACTAATATTTATCATAAATACTTAAGGTACTAAAAAATCCCCCCCCCCTTTAAAAAAGAAGCCCCCCCCCCCCCTTTCTGAGAAATCGACAGCAACGCTGCAAAACACCAGAAAAGCAAAAATATGAAATGACGAAATCACTAGCCTATCATCTAGAGATTCCTAAGTAAGCACATGACACGAGATACTTGCCACCTATCGCAGAGAGTCCTACGACAAGTAACGAGAATTCATATCCCTCAAATATGAAGCAGCATTACCGAGAGCAGGAGGCGAAACATCTACGTACCTGACATAATAAACATCGAAGACGTCGACATATCCGACTAGAAGTCTTTTCCCTGAAACAAATGAAACTCACCATTATCATACCGACTATGCCCCTCTCAAGCGAATCCCCATCAAACCACAGAACCCAATGCATCGCGAAGAACCTGACGCTGTTGGGAATCCCAAAAACATTGAAAAAACAGATTTCTTCTTTCACCCACACCAGCCCTTCGTACGCTGAACCACTTATTGGAAAGATAATCAAGGCAGATATACTCATTACCCGAAATAACAAATACAACAACCAACGAAGCAACGAACTTCCCCCAACAAATGAAACCGAACCCGCTCTTGAAATGGCAACATTGATAAACAGACAAGCTGGATCTACAGCCCTATATCCATCCCACCGAAAAACGTGAACTTGATAGTTAGTAGACACACTTGCAAGAAAAACCAGGAGAGTCACGGCCCCGAAAGTGCGGATGTTACATCCACACCGGAACTGGCAGACAACCTGCGGCCTCCTGGCACCAGCAAAGGGACGCACAAAGATGCAACATCTGAACCCCTCAACTTAAACAGAAGGAGATGCACAAGGGTAAAAATGCTCGTCCCGCCGCGGAAACAGGATCTGAAAAGCGACGAACACCACTAGCAGCACAATGAAAAAAAGACAAGTCACACGAATGAGCAAAACTTTGGAGAAAACACTCCTCGTATCCAGTACTGATTTCGAAAGAACAGCTCTCAAAAAAAAAAAAAAATAACTGTAATAAAAATAATTCAACAGAATTGCAATGGTCTGAGTAGCCAGGTCGAGGAACTGCAACTACGAATATAACCCGAAAATTATCATATTGCGAGAAACCAGAACCAATCACACTAGTTCGGTTACACTCAAGGACTACGAAATTTTCTTCTTCCACCGGCCATCGGCCAAGGAGGAGCTGTGTAACGGCGATTAAAACCAGATTTAACACAAACAGGAAAGACATAGATTCGGCGCTCATTCCACGGAAAATGACAGTTTGCTGTGTGTATCTTCCCCCAAACCAAACCATTAACAGACTAAAAATAGAAAGATAATAAATCCTTTCCCCAAACCATTCATACAATCTGGCGCCTCAACACCCATCATAGCGTATGGGGCTCAAAAAAAAAAGAGAACAGCAGAGGTAAATGATTGAGTCTCTGATCGACCTTTTTTTTTTTTTGTAAGATTTGGACCACTGCGACCATTATTTTGATCTTTTGTGGTATACCTCTTCTTTAGTCTAGGTACTCGTGGCAGACATATCACTATTGATGGAAGTGATCGTCGTTGTCCTATCGCACCCTTTCTCCCAATTAGGCACTGTATTTCGTATGAAATGTATTACCTCATTAGGATTCGCAGACCAGACCTCAAAAGGCTCCAAAGTTCCTTTTCCAAAGGCTCTTATTCTGCGCTGTATAAGTGCACTGCAGTGGCAGAGCAAATGTTCTGCGGTTTCACATTCGAACCCGCAGAGACGACAAATTTCGTCATCTGACTGACCAATTTGTTTCAGGTGATGCTTACTTGGACAGTGTCCTGTAAACAGTCCGGTAATTGTCCTTAGTCCCTTTTTATTTAAACTAAGCAATTGCTGGCTTTTCTTGACGCTTGGTTTTATAAAGCGTTTAGACTGGCGTAGCCCTACTGAGCATCTCCAGTTCTCTTGTATTGTCCTATGTTCCCAGGTTTTCAATTCTGCTTTCAAGGCGCTTGATGACACCCCACAGAACGGTTCTGGGCCAATGAAATCGGTACATGACCCCTGTCTAGCTAACGTATCGGCTTTTTCATTGCCTTCCCCTCCGCAGTGACCAGGAACCCAGTATAAACATACTTGGTTCCTTTCTGCCAGTTGTTTCAGTGAAAGGATGCACTCCCATACTAGCTTAGAGGTACATGTGAAGGCTTTTAGTGCTTTAAGTGCTGCTTGGCTATCAGAAAAAATGCATATGTTAGCATGCCTGTATTTCCTAGCCAAACAGACTTGTGCACATTCATAAATTGCAAATATTTCGGCCTGGAACACTGTAGGCCAACCGCTCATTGGTATCGAGATACTTATCCCAGGACCATTTATACCTGCTCCGGTTGAATCATTCATTTTTGAGCCATCTGTGTAAAAGACGACCAAACTTCCCGTTCGGTCTCTATGATTTTGAAAGGTATTTCGAAGTTTGCTTCTGTATTCATCCAATCTTCGATACCTGGTATATGTTTGCTCAGCTGAAAATGTTTGAGGATTGCCAGCTGGCCTGTCTGATCTCCATCAGGTACTTTTTTAAGGCGTGTTAGACTCAATGCACTTTTTTCCGCCTCTAGTTGTACTACCTGGTGGAGTGGTAATAGATGCAGAATTGCATCTAAGGCTTTCGACGGAGCACTTTTCATTACTCCTGTAATTGCATTACAAATTAGCCTTTGCAACTTGCCAAGCTTGTTATGCGTTGACCTTTCTTTTGTTTCAGGCCACCACACTAGCGAGGCATACGTTATTCTTGGTCTTATTATTGCCTGGTACAACCAATAGATCATACTTGGCCTTAGACCCCATGTTCTGCCAATAGCTTTGCTACATGCCCAGAAGGCACTCGTAGCTTTACCGATGACATATTCAATATGTGCATTCCAGCTGAGTTTCTGATCTAAAACTACTCCAAGATGTTTAGTCTCAGTGGAAAGCTGCAGTGTAGTCTCGCCCAGCTTCAGGCCTCCAAGTTGTACCTTCTTTTCCGGGTGAAGGGAATAATGGTTGTTTTAGAGGGGTTAATGGTCAGCCCCTCTTGCCTGCACCATTCTAAAGTATAGTTTAGAGCTAACTGCATTCTCTCCGATACTGTACTGTCGAATTTTCCCCTCACAAGAATCACAACATCATCGGCGAATCCGACAACTTCGAAACCTAGCTCAGTTAGGTTTCTAAGTAGCTGGTCTACAACCAATGACCACAGCAAAGGCGATAGAACTCCACCTTGCGGGCATCCCCTAGTTGTGTTCCTTGTAAGGGTAGTATTACCCAATACTGCAGTTATCTCACGACTATTCAGCATGGTTTCAATCCATTTTGAGGTATTTGTATCAAACCCATGGTGTCCCATTGCGTTCAACATTGAGTGATGGGATACATTATCAAAAGCTCCCTCTATGTCTAAGAACGCAGCGAGTGCGATTTCTTTTGTATCTATAGATTTCGCTATTTTTGTCGTTAGCATATGTATTGCATCCACTGTTGACATGTTGCTTCGATATGCAAACTGATACCTACTCAGCGGAGAGGTTTTTAGGTACGTTGATTTAATGTGATAGTCAATTAGTTTTTCCATAATTTTTAACATAATGGAGGTTAGACTAATTGGTCTGAAGGCTTTTGGAAGTGTTTTGTCGCGCTTTCCAGCCTTTGGTATGAAGATCACTCTCGTTTTTCTCGAGTTGGTGGGTATGTAATTAAGTGTCAGGCTTGCCCTAAATATCTCGGTTATGAATGGAATTATTACCCTTCCACACCGTTGAAGCATTATTGGTAATAATCCATCCAATCCCGGGGACTTATAGGGCTCGAATGAGTTGATTGCCCATTCCACTTTCGATTCTGTGAAGATATCGCAGGCTATGTAATGCGCATTTGTCCTAGCGATAGTCGAACCAGCACATGGCGCATTTGAGTCCTGCGTTTCTTCTTCTAGAATGGATCGTGATCCTGGGAAATGTTTCTCCATAATAACATTGAGTGTTTCAAGAGAATCGGTAGTAAAAGTACCGTCGTCCTTCTTTATTCTGCCCAAGCCATTCCTGTGATCGTGTGATCGACCAATTTAACTTGATTAGATGAAATAACGGTAGCACAAAATTTATACATTCAGGGATGCTGAACGGAAATAACTGCAGGAAGATCATTAAAGAACAAAAACAGAAATCGTGGGAAAAATTTGCTTCATCAATAAATGAAAGCAGTCCCATAGAGGAAGTCTTGAGCGAGTCCATGCAATACCCAATGAGGGAGCAGGAACCTCTAAAATTTGAGCCATCGCGACTGTAGACAGAATACTAGACGACCCCCACGATGTTGCCAATCACCTAGCTACACACTTTCACCAAGAATCTGCCAATAAAATTTACGAAGACATCTTTCTTAACACGAGAACGAACGACGAAAAACATCCAGTAAACATCCCTAAAAACCGATTCTCCCGTCTTTTTCAGGAATTTTCAATCACGGAACTTGTCAACTAACTACTAAATTTAAGGGATCATCGTCTAGCTCAGACGAAGACGAAGATACTTATGCACCAAAACCTGAGAGATCGTTTTGCCCATTAATTGTGATTGCAGCTGAGCAGGTTCAGGCTTCCTAGAAAAAACTACAATCTCAGTCTTCTCCGGAGAGAATTCGATACCTAATATATATTGAGGCAAGTCCGCGTCATATTTATTCCTAAGGCTGGAAAACGTGATAGGACGAGTCCCAAAGCATATAGACCAATCAGTCTAACTTCTGTCATTTTGAAAATGATGGAAAAAATCATTGATCTACACATCAAATTATCTTACTTAAAAAGTAGACCATTAAACAAATTTCAGTTTGCCTATCAAACTGGTAAATCAACTGAAACAGCACTCCACACGCTGGTTTCAAAACTAGAGAAGTCTTTTGAGGCTAAAGAAATCTCACTGACAGCCTTTCTTGATATTGAGGGAGCATTTGACAATGCTTCTCACGAATCTATAAAAAATGCTATGAAAAAACGCGGTTTTGACATGTGCATCTTGAATTGGACTATCGCTATGTTATCAAACCGGTTGATAACATCCAATTTAGGAAGATCAACTTTAACGACAAAACCAACAAGGGGTTGCCCACAAGGAGGGGTTTTATCTCCCTTATTGTGGTCTCTTGTTGTCGATGATCTTCTTAACAACTTAACGAACCTAGGATACGAAATCATCGGTTTCGCTGATGACATTACTATTTTAGTTAGGGGTAAATGCGGATCTACTATTTCCAATAGAATGCAATACGCCTTAAACTACACACTTAAATGGTGTAACCTGGAAGGACTAAGCGTCAATCCTTCTAAAACAGTCATTATCCCATTTACAAGAAATAGAAAGTATAATATTGCAACTCTTAAGTTGGGAGACACACAGTTGGTGCTATCCAAGCGAACCAAGTACCTAGGTGTTATGCTTGACCACAAGCTCAACTGGAACGACCATCTAGAGTATGCGATCTCAAAAGCAAACAACGCTCTTTGGGCTTGCAGCAATACATTTGGCAAAAAATGGGGACTCAAGCCGAGGATGATTCACTGGATATACTCGGCAATAGTGAGACCCAGAGTAACTTATGCCTCGCTAGTGTGGTGGCCTAAAACTTCACAATTATCAGCTCAGAAAAAGTTAGATAAACTACAACGTCTGGCATGCTTATCAACAACAGGAGCAATGGCCAGTGCACCATCCAAAGCCTTAGAAGCTCTTTTATATCTTCTACCCTTACATCAGAATGTACAACTTGAAGCCGAAAAAGGTGCTCTTAGGATAAAACGTGTTAAACTCTTTCAGGAAGGAGATCTACAGGGACATTTACGAATCCTCAAAAATTTCCAACTGAACACCTTAGTAACCATGAATGAAGATCGAATGGACTCTAAGACTAACTTCAGTGTTCCTTTCAAAGTGATTGAACCCAATCGCACCGAATGGGATGAAGGAGGTCCTAAGGTTCGTCCAGGATCAGTCATTTTTTATACAGATGGCTCTAAAATGGGCGAGTCTACGGGCGCTGGGGTCACTGGACAAGGAATCAATATATCAATTCCAATGGGGCAGTGGCCCACAGTTTTTCAAGCGGAAATAAATGCTATTCTAACATGCACAAGTATTTGCTTGGCTAGGAAATATAGGTATGCCAATATCTGCATTTTCTCAGATAGTCAAGCAGCTCTCAATGCTTTAAAAGCATACACATGTCAGTCGAAGTTGGTATGGGATTGTATTCAATCCCTACGACAACTAACTGTAACAAACGTTGTCAATCTATACTGGGTGCCTGGTCACTGTGGTATAGAAGGAAATGAAAAAGCCGATCTCTTAGCGAGCATTGGTTCTTCAACTGCTTTCGTCGGGCCGGAGCCATTCTGTGGGGTATCTTCATCCTGTTTGAAATCTGAGCTAAGAGGCTGGGAATCAATGATGATTGATGCCAACTGGAAGGCTTATTCCAAAGCAAGACAATCTAAACTATTCATTACACCATGTAAAAGAATCACACGGAACCTACTCAGTATGAATAAAGCTGATCTGAGTACGTTAACTGGCCTACTTACTGGGCACTGTCCGAGTAAGTATCACCTTAAAAAAATAGGTAAACTGACAGATGACTTATGTCGTTTCTGTAATTCTGAAGTAGAAACCTCGGAACACTTACTGTGCCAATGCAGCGCATTAATTCAGCAAAGACTGCGTATTCTTGGAAAAGGTATCCTCACGCCTAACGAGATATGGTCTGCTGAAAAAATAAAGGTAAGGAACTTCATCAAAGAAGTCATACCTTCTTGGGGTGAAATGCAAAGTCTGGGTGCGACTATCACTGATACCCATAGTGATGGAACGAACTGACAGTGCATAAAAATTAACGCGGAGTATACCACAATATATCTAACTAATGGTAGCAGTGGTCATAGGCTCCTACAGGAAAAAAAAATATATTGATGCAATACAAAGCTCTTTACCTAGTTTTGTCATTTGACAAGCGACAACTTCGATGCCTGGAATCGAGAGGAGGTTAATACGATAGAAAGAATAGCACGTTTCAATCCCTAGAAGTACTCCTCCATATGGAGTGTCTCGATCAAGGCGAATAATGTAAGGCAAGTTTCACAAAGAGAAAATGCATCACATTTGTATTCATTAATCAAAACTTTGAAAAAATCAATTTGCGGAATGATACATCTACAATTCCACTGTACGACAGAGATAGAATTCTTCATCGCGGCAGATGAATTAGCAATCGAAGGATACAATCGCTGCTAGGAACAAGAACATACCTAATATACAGATCATATAAATATACAGATAGGGTAGAATTCATCATCATAACTACGTACCTTATTGTAAGAGGCCGAATTCCCTTGTTCTAACGGTAAGAAACTAGAACTTCCGCCAGACATTTCCTGTCCTGCAAAGCGAGAATCACCTGCGAGGTGAGTGGTGGTAAGGCTTACCTGTGTTTGATACCCCGAATCGAACAAAGTGAGGTTAAGTATTCACCACGCGAACAAAACTAATAACTTCTACTATCGCAAAACAAAAAACATTATTTGGTTTCAGGCTGTTTCGAAGTCACGAACATCGTGTCTGTAATGTGATAATGTGATAACTAAACTGCACTTTCAGCTCACCGAAAGAAATTTACAAAGCAATAATTTTTCACCGGTTATTATATTGTTGTGGAACACTACAACTGTGAACTGTAACAAAAATATTGCAATTGCAACACATTTATCGGTTGCTTTGATCACCAGGACTGCATGTGCACTTTAAAATGGAACTGGAAATTTAAAGAGTGATAACCATCAATTTCGATCCGAATCGCAATGAGTTTTATAATTATGGCAAGCGAAAAAAAAAACGGTTTCGTAACTGCAGGGCGCTATCATGATAATCGTATCGTCATCGTCACCGTAAATAGCCGGCCCGAATCCGCTGCTGGGTTGGAAATTCGTTCCGTGACCTCTCTCGCGAGCCTGCAGCAAGATAGGCTGTGACAGTCTGACGATGGAATAAGTTAATTCCTACCTCATAAATAAAAGCTCGATACATTGACGTACAATTGGACAATCAATCAAACGGAGCACCTCCAATTAGACGCGTATCAGAGAATGGTTCACTCGATAACAGGAGGCCAAGCTGCGAGACTCAGAAAATTCCACAATATATGATTATTATATTAGAAACCGTCTGTAGAGGGTACTTTTCGTAAAAGTACGTTGATAAGGTTTTTCTAGAGACTCGAGTTTAGAAACATGGCTCGATTTTGTCACGCTCGTGCAGCAGCCTGCTGCGCTGTCAAGGACTGTCAAATCAAAATAATTCGCTACAGATTTCTCATCGTTATAATTTGTTTTTTTTTTCTTCTTTATTTTCTCTCACAATAGTTTATTGGGTTTGATTTGATTCGCAGCTCTCTACGGGCATGATCGCAAATTACAACTAAGTCTGTTTGTCTTTTTCTGTTGCTTGTGTGCTCGATTCACTCAATTGGGATTTGAATCATAATTATCGGACATGCTGATAGTCACTAATATACGATACACGGGTAAAGTTGGGTTACTTCGCTTGTTTTCGATGGTTACTATGATGCTTGCTTGCTTAGGTTCGAATGCTGCTAGAGTTAGCGCAAACTTATTGCGGCAGCCGTTGGGTATGTGGATATTTTTTTTTGTTTACTGTCCTTTTGTTGGTATTTTTTTTTTCTCAATAAGAAAAACACATTTATTACAAGACGTATCATAAGTAACTGAATATCAAAACTTGTGGTGAAATCTATCTGCGAATATTTTTTGTTTTTTTTTCTTTAACCGTTTTTTCGGGATCTTCGGTTTTAATGAACAACATTTAAGATATAACTTTGTTTGCTTATTTCAGAGTAGTTTTTTTCCTCTCTTCTTTGTCAACTAGTGTATAATGTTTGCTTTTGTTCTGTAAAATTTCTGCTTCAATTTGTTGGTTGATAAATATTAATATATTTTGTCTTTTTTTCTTCTTCTTCTTTTAAGTATATTTAATGTAATAGCAATAATTTAATAACTTTTGGAAAAGTTCAATGATAACTATAATTTAATTATTGTATCTGATTTCGTTATTTTAGATTTCCGTAATAATATGTTTAGTAGCAGTTGGTTTTTCAGTATTATTTGCTTTTCTTTTTTTTTGTTTCTTTAAGTATGATCATTCACTTCCTACACGCGTTTGATTTGCGTGCTTTATGCTTTTGTTTTGAATATTATTGCAATAGTAACTTGCTCTCCTCGCGTTTCGCACGTTTTGTTCACAACTTTTGTACATAAACCAATACTTTATATATATAATATTGATATATCAGTAAAATACTTACGATTAGTAGGTAATTATTTAATAAAATAATAACACTATTATTGCATTTATCCGCATTCATATATATATATATTTAGGTATTTTTTCTCTTTAGTCTTTGCTAAAATCTTTTCCGTGTTTCTCCTAGCGCTTACCCTAATTATCGTTTCTTCTACAATATACGGTATAATATTCAACAACATGATTTAGCACAAAACCATACTGTTTATTGGTAACGAAAAACGATTAGTCTTAGAAGAGAATTTTTCTTTCTTCCCCCGGTGAAACAAGCAAATAATAAGATAACACAAAAACGAATAAAATTTTGAGCACGGAAACGCGGGGGTAGAAGCTGTCTTTGATTTATTCTATCGCAACAACATCGAATTCCAATTAAATTTTTGCCACAAAAATAGAAAACAATTCTAATAACATCCAAAAACTGAAGCACAGTGGGACCAAACTTTCACTAGACGATCTATGATCCTTATATCGACGTTTTAGCGTGTTAAACTTTTTGGCATCTTTTAGAATGATAACATTTTTAACAAATATCAGGAAACTGTTCCGAAGACACTTACACGCTAAAGCGCCGAGAGAGGGGGATATGTCTTTTCTTTTCTATCTTTGTTTTCTCTCTACTGTGATTAGGAGGTGTCTATTGTTTTCCAATGCAAACGGCGCCTACTGTGCAATATAGTCAAAGGGCAAACCAGCGCGTAATGCTTCTATAATTGGCAAACATTAGTTTTACCTTGTTGAGAATCAATCGTTTCTGATCCAAGTGGAAAAAGGGGAGAAAAAATAATTGCAATGATGACTTGGATTATCGCATGGTATCAAATGTCAAACGGATGGAATCAGAAATTTCCGAGTATTGTTCGATTGCGATGCAAGGGCTCATCACTCGAATCGGCCTCCACAGCCATATTTTCCGCATTTCCCAACCTCCCCCCACAATGCATGCATAGCATGACTCGCATGTCGCTCATTTTTCATCGATAATCAAGCATAACTGTCGTGTGCGCTGTGTTTCCCTCCTCTGCTCCCCTACCCTCCTGGAGCTATTTCTTCTCGAACACAAATCAATCATATCCCGCACAGTTCCACAGGCTTTGCAAAGGGCAACACGTGAAAAACTCGCATATCTGATTGTCGTGTGCTGGCTGCTGCTGCTACTGCTGGTGACGCTCTGACGGGCGGTGAAAACTCTAAACAGACAAACCGACCCGCGAGACAATCGAAGCTGATGATGAGCCCGCAGCCCGCCGTTTCCGTTTGCAGCGACAACAACGACGGACGGACCTCCATATGGGAGACGATAATTGAATCGCCCTATTCTTTTCAGGCTGCAACTCTGATAATATTGCTGCGTTTTTACTGCTGCACCAGCAGCAGATAATAAATGAAAAGTAGAGGCAGAGAAAAAAAGCACACAACCTTGTATAATGTATAGAATCGCTTAAAATCATTTTTACGGTGCCCTGTTGTTATACTGGCGCGTCATTATCATCACATGAAAGCTCCGGCTATCAGTGAGTAATATACATTAAATGAGTGTAATTGAACCCATCCTCCCCCCACTTGCCCACTCACTAGCTACGGGGAAAGAACAGAAGAACAAAAGTGCACAAAACGTGGCCCACTTTAGTCAAGTATCATCATCCCCGGAATGGATTCGAGTTCACACACCGGAGACGCTCTGGTGGCCTTGGGAAATCAGGCTTTGGAGCTTTTGTCACTATTGAATTTTTCGAACTTTCGTTTTGTTTTTCACAAAAATTTGTCATTGCGCGAGGCGAACTTTCACGCACTGCATCTCTACGGTTACTATGATCAGAAGAGTTCGTTTGCGTTTTGTAACCTAAAGTTAGAGCTTGTGAAGTAAGAGATGCGCACTCGACTGAAGCGTTTTGTTCAATTGCCACTATGGCCACACACTATTTTTGAGTACAGTATAAAGGGGATTTTAAAACCATTAAAAACAATAGCTTTTTATATAATATTTCACGTATTTACAGACCGATCGTTTAGGGCTAATGAATCAACTTGTATTGCAAGCTAATGGGTTTATTTTTAATTCACAAAATATGACACAATTTGGAAATATAAGTGTAAAAAAATAGAGTGAGTCTGATCCACAAAGTGACAAAACATTTGAAAGAGCAGAAAAGAAGCATCGAATCATCTTAAAACGATTCTCAAGCTCATAAAAGACAAAAACATGGCCAATTTGGCAGTTGACCGGGGTCTAGTTTGTGGAGTGTGAGTCAGTCGAAGCCTACAGTGATCTTCTGATGACAACTCGACACAGGTTATCTGCAGTCGGATTTAAAGTTAATGACCGTCGGATGCCTATTATCCTTTTGATGGGACTATCGGAGACCTACACTCTCATGATCTCGAGCCTTGAAGCGTCGAAAGAACCACAAAAGGCTAAGTCGAACACCGCATTCAGAGGGAAGTTCTACAAGCAAAATTTCGGGTTGAGTATGGGTAGTTAACTCTCGCATCTTCTGGCGAATCTGTTTATGAGCGACTTTGAAGGCAATGCAGAAAACAACAAGTTTTTCCCTCGCCTGTGGAACGCAACGCACCGATGAAGAAGCGCCGTCTAGAACAGACTCTAAACATGCTCAACACTCGGCACGAAATTCACCGTAGAAAAGGAGGTGGACGGGAAACTAAGTTTCTGAATTTATTGATAACCAGAAAAGAAGACGATACACTGAAGTTCAGCATTTGTCGAAAACCGATATCTGCGGATCGCTATATTACATCGGCCAATAAAATATTGAAAACACATGAACGAGAGAAGTATCAGCACAGCATCTCTACACTGGAACCAGTAGAAAAGGAAACATGAAGAATTAGTTTACAGTTTTATTCGAAAGTGATAGAGGCGTCTTATACAAATTACGTAATGCCTAACGCTCTACTCTCAAATGCCACGGCCCAAGGGTTGTACACAAAAGTGAAAGCACCCAACGAGACCTTTTTGCAACCTTAAGAATAAGATTCCTCCCGATGAACAGTCTGGAATTTAATCATTAATAAAGTTCTGTCCAGTTAGAATCCGGAATCACTTATTGTGTTTATCTAGGCGCTCACTTTCTGAGGTAGAAATTTCACGGTGTTTCGTGCAGTGAGTCGAAAATTATTCCAGATGGAAGCCGAGAGGAGGGAAAAAATTCTACACACTCACGTTGAAAATCCAACGTGGTCCGAAATAAAGATCACGAAATCGTTGAAAAACGCCAAATCAACCGTGTATTCTGTGCTCAAAGAGTTTCAGGGAGCGAAAGCGCATGGAGCGACTGTCTCCAGATAAGCGTCGTAGTGGAACCAATGACTGCAAGTTGAACCAGAGCAAAGTTTCGTCACCAAAGCTCGAGCTCGAATACCTACTCATCAACGATGAAACTTACGTCAAATTAATTTCGGACAGCTTCCTGGCCAAAAATTCTACATGGCGATGGCACGAGAAAATTTCCTGGAAAGATTAAGTTTGTTTTTAAGGAGAAATTGGCCAAAACACTAATGATTTGGCAAGGGATATGCAGCTGCAGAGCAAATACTACACTATTCGTGACGGTCTTATGGATTCGAAGCTGTACAAGAAAGAATAATCGCGTATTACCTTTCGTTAAAGCCCATGAAGGTCCCGTGAAGTTTTGGCCAGATTTGGCGCGTTGCCAAAAAAAAAACATACTGCCTGCAGTTCCGGCCCATCGAGAGTTTTTGGGCAATAATAAAGCGGACGCTTAAGAGAAAGTAAAAAAACAGCTCGAGACGCGACTCAGATGACCAAAATGTAAAACAAAAGTGCCTAGACTCCGGAGGTGTGCAGCGTTTGATGGGAGGAAAATGCGAATTTTCATTAGAAACACAGAGAAATGATTTGTATTGATATTCTTTTCTTCAAATACAGTGAATTACCTTCGTTTTGATGTATTAACCTCATTTATATGTCAATCCGTTGGCGAGATACAGATCATTATATTATTCCAGATTTTAAATGTACATAACGTTTTTTTTTTGTAAGATTTGGACCACTGCGACCATTATTTTGATTTTTTGTGGTATACCTCTTTGATCTTTTGTGGTATACCTTTTCTACATAACGTTAGTCTGAAAAGGGACAAATCAAGTGGAAGTGGTCGAGAAGGTGCTCAATTGTGGGGAAGGCGATCCCCGCGGACAATCTACCGAAGAAGCGATCGTAACGAGCTTTTGCGACCCAATAAACTTAGCATGCAACGACCGCCAAGGAAGCATGGAATAGCCTAAAGGCGACTTTCCACGAGGACAGCGGTTACATCCGGGGACTTGGACTGCTTCGGTAGTTGACCAGGATCTAGCTTGTGGAGTGTGAGTCGGTCGAAGCCTTTCCAATCTTTGGATGACAAGTTAGCTACAATCGGATTTGAAGTTAATGACCGTTGGATGTCTAGTATCCTGTTCATGCGGCTGCCGAATACGTATGAACTCATGATCATGAGCTTTGAAGCGTCGAAAAAACCACCGAAGTCGAACATGGTGTCAAACGGAGGAAAACGGATCATGGAAGATTGGATTTTCGACCCCGGATCTTCGTCCCTTATGTGTCGCTATTCTGAAGAACTGGAGAACCCTCGAAACGTGATCTGAATATATTAGCTGACGTAGGAGGTGAATCCAGCATAATCAAAGTTACAATGAACCTGTTGTCAGTGTCGAAGATTTGCGAATTTGATCAACGAAAATGAAAAACTAGTGCGAGTTGCGATTGAAGAGCAACAAGGTGGTCTGTACAAGCTGTGACAGGAAGGTTAAAATGTTTTGTATGTCACAAAGTGATCGGATCTCCTGGAGTTGTGGCAAAGACGGATGAGACACCTAAACGTCCAGAGTCTCAAGCAACTTGATGTGGAGTTGAATAGAATAAGTTTGGCAACAAGGATCAAGGAGTGGAGGCCAGGGCTCTACATTTTCGAAACAAAACAATGAAACTGATATATTCGCGCTGTCATTTCGATTCGAACAGTTTCATTTTCACTTGATTCCTTTAGGTTACTGTCAACGAATCACTTCTTTCTCTCTTTCCCTCTTTCTTCTTTCGGATAATTTCAAATGAAACTAATGACTATTTCAATCGACGGAGAGAGAGACTTTTTCCTTTCCTTCAGCGTCTCAATTGAAATTAGCACCGCATCGCGTCGTTTGATGGTAGTTTTCTAATACCGCAAGCCGTAGTTAGAACGGCAATGGCATCCAATAAATACGTTACGCAAGTTTCGATCAATATTTCCTCCCTCTTTCGCCTTCTGTCTCCGTCAGCGCTCATTGCCATTTTCAATTGAGAATCGTCATTTGAGAGTGACGGTGATAATCTCCGCTTTCAATTGAAAAGCGTTCGTATCAATTTCAAGCCCTTCAGTTGTCAGAATCACAGCAAAAGCTTTCGACTGGGTGTCATGTGACTCACGAAGTGCTCAAAAATTATACAAAAGCTTTTCAATTGAAAGCGACGGGTCAAAGTGTCATTATAACCTGATAATTGTCAATTGAAAATGACTTTGTCAGGCTCTGGTGGAGGCCGAATTGCGGCAAAAGGTAGCGAACTATTTTGAAGTGTAAAAGAAAAAGTAGCAACAGGTAACGAGATGGAGAAATGAATCGCAGAAAGGATTGAAAATTTAATATTCCCAAGTTGTATATCAAAATTTAAGTCGAGATGCAGAATTCAATCGTTTATCGTTCATCGGTTGAATTTTGAATTTTTACACATGTTTATTTCAGATGGATCTCGATAAGCATTGCCCTCTGGAACCTTTCACCGAAGCCGTTGATACGTCAGATCTTCGCCGCGATTAGGGAGAATGGCTAAGTCATACGAGTTCCTACAGGCGTCCGCATAACTTTTTCGTCGACAAGTGAAACAAGATGGTTGAACTACTGATCCTTCGAAGAGTCGTTTATTATCGAGAATTACATATTAATACATATTAATCGAGAAATCCTTATGAATCCAAAAAGGGCACTCATTTAAGCTTGAATGTGATGCCTCTGGTGTTTCCGTAGTCAAACAGACGTGGAACCGAAAATTTCAAAGTGAAAACTATGCCAGAAGTGAAAAGTACGAGAAAACCAGCAGCCGCGGCTGAAAGGATTGTGGACTTTGGGTTTCTGGAAGTATGACGGTTCTTCTGAACGTTGTTCAGCCAGAAATTGGTTAGGGACGATAGGATTATCCCTCCTTCAAAACTAAAAGGAGCATTGGAATTGGCTAATTGCGAACATCCAGGAATAGTTACTATGCGGCGGACTCTTAGAGAGAAAGTGTGATGGCCGTATATGGACCGGAACAAGGATAAATATATTCAAAAGTTTGCAGGATGTGCAGTAGTCATTTCACAAGGTATACCGAAGTACATGTTGCGAAAAGAAATACCTGACGAAGCTTGGCAAGAAATTGCAATTGGTTTTTCCACAGCGAAAGAAGGTGCAAAATTTCACTGTTGATCTCGGCGTTGTGAAGCAGATACTCAGGGCCTTTCGATAGTGCGAATCTCTTCGAAGTTAAAATTTTTCATGAGTCGCCAAATATTGACATGAAAAAGTTGTGTAAAAACACAAATTTGTCATATTTCTTGTGTTGAAAAGTAGTTCTAGACTTAGACTACACAATTTGGAGTTCGAATTTTGGTTTTTGGAGGTTAGCCTTTGAGCTTCTTTGAAAGTCTTAAGTCTAGAAAATAGAATTCAGGGTTTAGTTTATAACATCAATCAGAAGAGCTCAGAGCATGAATTTTGATTCTGGAGATGAGAATTTATATTTTAGAATTCAACGTTCAGAGCTTAGTATTTGGAGGCTGCAGTTGAAGAATTCGCACTATGACAAATGGAGCAAAGTTGTTATAGGTAAAAAATGACATCGATTTCCTGTACCTAATAATAATAAAAAAAAATTGAGATAAATTATTCCAGACGTGTTTCTTTTGGATCGAAAACCCGAAAATAATCCGCACATCTCTCAACAGACCGTTTTGTCTGATAGAGTTTCGAGGATACATCGCAGCA
Organism: Wyeomyia smithii; assembly: GCF_029784165.1. Taxonomy (NCBI): domain Eukaryota; kingdom Metazoa; phylum Arthropoda; class Insecta; order Diptera; family Culicidae; genus Wyeomyia; species Wyeomyia smithii. The sequence continues at coordinate 276,881,554 of NC_073696.1, read as the reverse complement.
ACCATTGCATTGCGGTTGAAAGGAATTGTACATGCTTCCAAATAAGGCGTGACTGCGTAACGAAAATAACCGTTGGCACTGCCCTCTAATTCACTTAGTAACAGTATACGCCTAATTGAAAAAAAGTGAAAAAGAAGTTTTTATATTGAAAAAAGAATTTATAATTAATTATTCTAAAATTTTTTATATTACCGTTATGATGAATTTTTATTACTTGGTCAAAGTATAAATTCACATTACCGTCTTCAATTTTGGTTATTCGGTTATGGCACCGCTAGAATTCAATGTTATTCTTATTGTTCTAACCACTGTTAAATATCTTTCTATGATTAATTTTTTATGGCACATGAAATAGATTAAAAATATGTTTTTATTTTTATTCGTTTTACTAAAAAACAACTCGCTGGTTGACGTTGACGCCTTTTGCGAGATAAATGGAAAAAAGTAAAGACATAAAATACACAATTTCGCATTATCGCCACCCTTGCGACTAAGTAATCTACTGTCATAAACGAATTAACGAACAACTGCTGGAACTACGTCAGATCTGTTGAATTGTCAGTCACGGTAGGCGACGTTTGCATCGAGGAGGTGAGGTCAGCTTTCAAAATATTTCAAAAAACATTTTCTGAATCAAAACATGTGTTCAATAATAAACACGGAAACAATGTTAACCAATAACAGATAAACAACAATTCTCTTTATCTTTCAGAACAATGGTCTTCGATAATCGTATATAAACACTTCGTTGCGAGTGAACTTCAGTTATGAATGAATAAAATTGTAGCTACAGGAAAACAGCATCGAAAAATAACCTCAAAGAGAACTTAGAAAAAAATCATTCACCCAAAATCAGACACATCCTAAATGGTGTGGTTGGTACGCCACGAAAAAATCTCGCCTTCTGCGACCTTATCCGTCATCGCTTTTGATTTGATAACACAGATCCTATTCTTCAGCGGCCTAATTTACAATCAACCGACTTGACAATGCCCCCGAAACTTATCTGCGAGAAGACTGCGTTTGTATACACCCCATCATCTTTCATCATTATCATGCTCCAAGCTCGCCATTATTGTGTAAGACCAGGAGGGGGACATTCTTCTGGCTAACCTTCGAGCAAGCGTTCATCTCCCGCGTCTCATTTTAGTAGGGAAGATTTTATAGGGAAAAGCATTTCAAAAATGAATAATTCGAATATTAGTTCAAATTTTATCACCAAATATTATTGATCGGGGACAATGTTTATCGGATCAGTCGTTACGTTGCGTTTCATATGACTTGCGTGCCGAGCCGTGACGACAGGTCGGTTTGTGTCTTATCACAAGTACACTTGGGCGCGGTATCTGAAGAAAGATTGTTTTCATGACTTGACTGAAGCACTTGATAGTAGTACAGTACACAGAAGGTGTGTACGCAGCTACTAACTCGAGTTTTTTTTTTGTTGGCAACCGCCGTCCATCGGATATTGGGATTATTAAGCCGCGCAACCCGACGGAAATGAGTTCGGTTAAAGCTTTAATAGATACAACGGATTTCACATCACGCTTATCGTTCGAGGGGTATTTTTAGAGAAAACAGCTTTATCTTATCAACCACCAAAGGTAGTTTAATTGAAAATAAGCAAACCATGACGGGGTTTTAACAAAGTTTAAGCCAATTGTTTTGGCACTAACCGGAACTGTCACCGCTCCAGGGTTGGCGGTACTTTGTTAAAAGTGTAATCCCAGTAAGCTGTGGGGTAACTTTTGCCTCGTAATTCCACTGTAAATGTCAGCTTGTGCAAATGTGGCCGGACAATGCATACTGGCCTCCACCGGTTTTCGCGTTGAATTGTAGATTATTTTTCTCCAATAGCGCACCGCATCTTAATCACTTCATTTGAGCGGAGGACAGGCGTCACGTTTTTTCTCTAGTATTTCCCCGTAATTTGGACGCTGCCGGGCATGCGATTCTGTAGAACTGTCTCCTACAGACAACGACGACGCCCACTTCGATGCGCCCCGCGTATGTATGTGTTTGTGTAAGGCCTACTACGTCTAGGGTGAGAGACTTACTAAACATCTCCGTCATAACCGTTAATTGCTTGCAAATTGTAACAATTGATTATAGACTTAATCCGATCGATTGAAGTTTATTGAGGTCTTCGCTCGAAGCAACTGCCGGTCATCGCAAACAAGCAATTTGATTGAAAAGTCGAGTCATCCAGTAATACATCTGATTTGAATTTTAAAATAATCCATTTTTTTAAGTCAATTCGAACAGTTTGAGTGGAAAATTTCCCGACCACAGTGTGCTAAGCCATTGTTTACAAACCGCCGATCGACATATCTTGAGAGGATGAATCAATTATCACCCCACTCGTACCGAAAGTGGTCATCCGCATGGCACCCCCAGGGAATACCTGCACTGTAGCCATCATCCATCGTCATCGATCGTCAAAATAAGTCTACCTAAACAACTGCAGATTAGCACCTTTGCGTTGCCGGTTGACGACGACGACTTCGTCGAACGCCGAGTTAACCCCGCTCTCGTTTGCCGAAACCGAGAGCAGGCTTTTGTGCGATCATCAACCCGCTAATTGGGGATGAATATGTGCCCCTCCCTCCGTTGCTTCTACCACCCTCACCCCCCTTGAACTGGATTTAACTCCTCAACAAAAACGTGTCCCCAGCTCTGAACAAGGTTAAACTAAATGGATGGCCACAACACGCGTGCGACGACAGTTGGCGACGGTGACGCGGAAGTTTGTCGTAACAAAAAAAAAAAATTAACATTTCAAACTTCAATGAATAAATCAACGACGATCGCGGAGATACTAGACTAAATACGTACAACATTAAGCACTAAACAGGACCTATATTAAACTTAGGCAGGAGGTTTCGCAGCGAAACAAAAAACAGTGAACGAAAGAACGGCAGGAACGAACGAAAAGCATTCTTAAGGGATAGGAAAATTGATTATGTTTACATGAGTCTGTGTGTGGTTAGGTACCTATGTACAGTTCTAAGTGGGTAATGCGGGAGGATTTGTTTGAGCGATTTTCTGATTTCTCGTTCTTATTCTGTGGGTAGGTTATTACTATTTGCCGAAATACGGGCATTTTACCAATGTTTTCCTTTCGCATAGGGGCTTTTCATTCGCCTTGTTCTCGCGTGCCTATTGTTTGTCTCGTTCCGTTAATATGTACACTTTTTCGGTTTTTTTCTTCTCTTGCTTTTTTCTCAGTGCAATAATAGTTCAACAAATAACGCTATATGGTAAATTGATCGATTAATTAATAATGACGAATACTTACATTACTGATTCTCTGTGTGTGTTTCTGATTTTTGTTTGTTTTGTTTACTTGCACGCGGGTCTGTTTGTGCGTGTGTGTGTGCTTGTGTTTCTATCGATCGCACAGCGTTCCGAACACAGCACCATCACACAGCGGCTAATTGTCTCACTCTCTCACTTTCGTTCAAATGGCGCTAATACCTACTCAGTAGTTCCTTTTTTTTATCTCTTGTTTTAGTTCTCTAAACTATGATAACGTGATAATGACTTTTAGACGATGGCTACGACTCAATCTTGACGTTCGTGGCGAGGGCAAACTGCAGCTCGGACTGTAACCGTTTGTTCTCCGCGAGCAGCTGGTTGATGCTCTCCTTCAGCTGCAGGTTCTCCAGCAGGATCTGATCCTTTTCGGCAAGGCACTCGGTCAGCTTATCGCTGGTGTCTTTCAGCCGGGTAATGTACTCGCAAGCCTTTGCCAGGATGCCCCCCTTAGACAGATTATCACCGGTTCCGCCGTTCTGTTTGTTCGCCTGCGGGTCCTGCGAGGGGCTGTTCATGTGCTCCGCAGGGATAATCTTGTTCAGCTCGTGGATCCAGTTGTTGATTTTGTCTCGCCGCCTCCGTTCGATTTCGTTGTGGTTCGCCCGCCGTCGGTCATCGCGTTGCTGTAAGAGCGAGAGAGAAGAGTCAATTTGAAATTTAGTAGAAATAAATTCTAATTCTAGCCTTATGCAGAAGACTTCTCCAGAATCTGTAGACAAAAATATAAAACAAATAAAAAAAATATAATCAATGCCAAGAAGAAACTCTAGATCTCATTAACTAAGCTTGAAAGATTTTTACTGTGTTTTGTAACAAAAAATGTTCCCTTTTATTCTGGCAACAAAATCACCATCAATATGGTATGCGAAGTGGATCATAGCACGCGTTGGAAATACCAGTTATCGCCATATCAAAACGACGGTAAACAAACAAACCGTCGCCAGATGATTTTTCCGAAATTCTTAGTGTTTTCATTCTTATTTCTGAACGATTTATTCACAACAACATCATTCGAGGTTGGTAACTTCTCAGTCTTTGAATTGTGAAAATTGTAATAGGCGATGTTAGCTTCGATACCGAGTGGAAAAAAACAAACTATAGGAGCAGCAAATAGCTGTTTGGCTCATTACAATGCAAGAATGCAAAATCCCAGTTTCGCGAAGGATCCTGATTTTCAAGATAACAGATTTTCTGACAGAAAAGCAACATCATTCAAGAACAATTGTCTTGTGAGTATTATTATCCATTTTATTGACAATGCAGGTGAAATAAGGTTCGCGTCATTCTTGGGCCGGCATCCAGGTTTTTCATTGCGTATCCTGGAGGCTATAACCTCAGCAAATGCGCGTATATTTTAGGAGAATCCTCGTAATTTGTTTGGACCCCAACAAAGCATAAAATGGGGATGAGACATCATTTAACCTACATCCCAAGAGGTTGAACAAGCACCAGGATGTGATGTTTTCTTTTGGTGCTGCTGGATCGGTAGGATGGAAAGTACATAGAGTACAGTACATAGAGAAGATAATTCATCCCTATGCTTCTCACAAATCTATTGAAGTAGTAAGCCTTTAGTCAGTCGCTAGGGATAGTTATCATTTCGTTGTACCCGAACTGAATACAACGTTCTGGTCAGTGTTATGCCTCTCGCTCGTAACACTCATCGATATCGAGAGAATTTGGCAGTTGACTTATCATTTTGTGCACTAGAAATTGTACACGGCGTATAATACTAGTTGATTTTTTGATTTTCTATGGAATTCTATGGAAAGTGAAAGTGCACATTACGAGGAGATGCCACTGAAAAAAACTCTTGAAAAAACATGAAGGATTATTACTGCTTATGCCATGATAGGACGGCATTTACCTATGTAATAATCTAAGTGGTCAAATGTCAACGATCTAAAGCTCAAAAATATTTTTTTGGAAATTTTTAGAAATTTGTAAACTTGAAAACGTCTTTAACGATAACCAAGAAACACTAACTGCGACATGCAGAGAGTGGAAGTGGGGAAACCACTAATCCGATCATCAATAAATTCGGTTTGTAGAATGCTTAGTAACTCAGGCGTTTTAACGATTTCGAGTTTTAACTATTTCATTAGCGTTGCAAGGGCGGGAGGCCAGGTTATTTTTAAATTCCCAAACATATAACTTGATCGCCGTTCCAATTTGATGAATTTCCTGTATCTAATGGCGTAGTCAAAAGATTAAACTTTAAATTTTTTTATTAAATATTATTATTTGTAAACTATGTGATAGCTGCTCGCTGCGCGTCATGTGTTTCAAAAATTTACGTCTTTTGTTTCGCTTACCAGAGAGCCACAAACAAGCAAGAAAGCAAGAAAACAAGGAATAGTCGCTCAGTACATAATCTGCTGCAGTTCTTAGTATGATTCCTTCAGTATATCGGTCGTATCGCTGGCAAAATGAGCAGAAGCATTGTCTTAGTAAAAGAGCACTTTTTTCCCACCATAAACGGCTCTTTCGCCTTGGTTTTATCGATTCAGTAATGTACAGTATTATTATTTATTGATTGTTGTTCCATGTTCAGGGAGTAGATGGATAACTTTTTGTGAATTTGGAAAAACACCTTTTTGCCTTTCTCCTAGAAAGGTATAGCAATCACTGTAAAAACCGAAGGTATAAAAGTGGTCCCAATGGCCAAATGTCATATACCACTCGACTCAGTTCGACGAACTGAGCATTTTCTGTATGTAAGTATGTATGTGTGTATGTGTGTGTGCGTGTATGTACAATTTTTTTTTCTCACTCACTTTTCTCAAAGATGGCTGGACCGATTTTCATAAAATTATTTGCAAATGAGGTCTAGTTGCGCCATAGGTGGCAATTGAATTTCATTGTATTCGGATTTTTAGTTTAGAGGTTATGTATCAAAATGTAAAAATCACGAATCATCAATATCTCAGAAACCACACAACCGATTTCAATAGAACTGGTTGCAAATGATTGGGCTGTCTCCAAAAACTTAACTTTTAAATTTCGTAATGATTGAACATATGGTTCAAAAGTTATGTAAAGAAAAGTTATCCTGAAGTTGTTCAAACTCTCGTTTTTCTCAGAGATGGCTGAACCGATTTTCACAAAATTAGTGTCAAATGAAAGATCTAGTTGCCCCATAGGTTGCTATTGAATTTCACTGTAATCGGATTGTAACTTTGTCCGCTGTTAATAAAAATGTGAAATCACATAATGAAAGTAAACATATTGACTTTCTCCTAGCGATCACTAGCTAAGTAAATGGTAGAAAAGTAATCCAAATGGCCGAATGTCATATACTACTCGACTCAGTTCGACGAACCGGGCATTTTCTGCATGTATGCATGTATAGGTGTACATGTGTGAGTGTAAGTGTGTACGTGTGTATGTGCACCTTTTTTTCGCACTCACTTTTCTCAGAGATGGTCTGACCGATACTTCCTCGGTGTCAAATGAAGGATTTATTTGCCGCTTAGGTTACAATTGAATTTCATTGTAATCAAACTTTCAGTTTTGGCGCTGCGGCAAAATGTGAAAATCGCTTCTATACAGAGCTGCGATTAATCCAAGCAACATGCTGACTATGATGAGAGAGAAAATATCATCGCACTCGTTTCTTTCTCTCATGAATAGCCAGCAACCATCACAGTAAGCGTTGAGATCCGACAAGTGATTCAATATCTTGTCTCTTTTGTTGCCATTTTCGGCTTCTCATTGTCAATCGTCGTGAATATACAGAGTTCACTCGGAAATATCACTGCAATGCAAATCAAGGTGATTTTTGGAATATCAAAAATCGTTTCAGTAGCGTGATTATGTCAGTGCCAGCTTGAAGTTTGTTGCTATCAGGATTTAAATTTAAATTTGATCTGCTTTGCGGTCCGTGACGATCCCAACTTAAGATATGGCCACCAATGAACTAGGTTAATAATTTCAAACCAGTGGCTATAGGTGTCGCTTGATGGGCTGGCACAACAACCCCGAGTATTCGGAACACAACCGAAACAGGTCCGCATTTTTACATTTTTCAATGAGAGGCATGGTAGGATTTTAGGCACTTCTAAGCACTGCTTTGATCATCGTTACCATGTTACTGAAACATATTCCGGCTATATATCCGAAACCAGTCGATTAACTCCGGCCATCCTCTTCGTTTAAAGAAAATATGAATGAAAACTAGGAGAAAAGCAAAACCGTTCCGAACCGAAACTGAACAGTTTCAAAGTTGAACCGTGCCAAAATTTAACAGGATCTGTATATAAATATACATACCCATACATATTTAAAAGTTTTATGTTTTACCACCCGCGATTCATTTTTTGCCGCGAACTAACACTGTTTTTATTTTAACCTACAACATGCACAATATTCAAGAATCAATTTAATAAACTCATGCTGTCAAAAAACAAATAAAAATGCAATATTAATATATGAGATCATTTGAAAAATATTAATAGAATTCTTTTTATTACAATTGGTGTTATGAAGAAGCATATTCTCTACTGAGAATAATAATGAATGATCATACAGATTCAAAATGTACCAAACTAAAATACGCTCAGTTACAAAACGTAGTAATAGTTGTTTATTGACAATGCTTTTAGTCGGCGTGTTATCAAATGCTCGAACGATTTCGTTATTTCATAATAGATAGATTATTACTTCTCATATCCACTGGGTGTCAATAACTCAATCTGAGAAAACGGCGCTTAGTTCGGTCTGATCGCACGCCGACCATATATCAATATCATACATATCAATTGAAGAAAAACCATTGATTTTATGTTTGGTATCCTCATAACATCATGCTGTCAAAATGAACTTGATATTTCTGCTGGTTCAATCTCAGTACAGCCATACCCGAATGATCGAGAAAGATAGCAAGAAAAAAATGAGAGTGAGAGTTGACGCTAAAAGAATCATTGTAACATCGCAAAATCTTTTGTAATGAACCATGCATCGTAGTTGGCTGATTCTGATGTTGCATCATTTTGGCGTAATGTCAGTAGAATGATATTGACTTTCCGCAGCTCTGCTTCTATATCTCAGAAGCCATAAACATAGTTGAATTCAAATTAATTGGCTTTAAAACCCTTAAACAATGAATTTTATAATGTAATGTATGTGGTTTAAAAGTTATAGAAAGAAACCTAACCCGGAGACTGTTTAAAACTATAGCTACGATCAAAATACGTGGCCTAAACATCATTTAAATTTGGTATTGTACTATTTCAATGTTTGCGACCTTGCTCGGGATTGAAGTTGCAATTAAAAGTCATTTCTATCATTTTATTTTTTCTTCAGCACAAATATTACGTCAAATATTACATACAATACCTAAATTAATACTCTATATATAACATCAATATTCTAGTACCCAAAAAGTGGATATACCATCATTGAATTGTATTTGACAATTTAAGGATGTTTTCCAGAAACCGGAAGCTGCAAAATCTGGTTTCAAAGTGAAATATGGAGATAACTCCCGGCTTGCGGGCCCGGGATAATGTTCTTAAAAAAACATTGGGTAATGTTTGTCTCTTTAAGGTTGTTTTCCAGAAATCGGAAGCTATGTATTTAGAAATTTGAAATGACGTCTTAAGTAGATTTCTGGCCTCTGGGTGTAATGCTTCCGCAATACTCATAATGGATGATATTTGGTCATCTTAAGTTGTTTTCCAGAAACTGAAAGTCGGCATCTTCGCCATTGAAATGCCCGGATTAGGCAAAATTTGGCCATTTTAGGATGTACCAGAAGTAGTCATCTGGATTTTTCGCGTGATGTATTTGAAACATATTTATTTAATGGTATTTGCATTTGTATGTTTAATGTATGCTCATATGTGTGTGAATGTTAGGTTTGGAATGTTCGGTATAGTTGTGCTGTTGCCTATCAGAAATTTCTTATTTAGAGTGAAAAATGAAACCAGCAGAAATTTTCAGAGTATTTTTTCTCTTAAATCGTGTAAATCTATTTTAACATATAATAAGTTTGAATGAGAAAGGCTGGGTCTCACCACTAGGTGGATTACTTTGGGTTTTCAAATTGCAGATATCTCAGCACCCTGAGGAGTTACAAGGGATGTTGACATATCAATTTGAAGGGTTTAAATTGTAGAATTAAACTACAAGAAATTTTTTTCTCTGCAGTGTTGCCAACACTGCATTTTTTTGAATTTAAAACTTAATTTGCAATTTCCTCAAAATACCCCCCCTTCAATTTTGGATTTAACCCCGCCAATGTGTTTAGCAGATGATTTTACATAGGAATCACTTAACAGCAAGAAACAAAATGAAGCGTTCAAGAGATACAGCATTTTTAAATTTGCAAGATTCTGGTATTTCCCTATTCACGAAAACGTTTCCACATGGAATGTTGCATTTGCAATGATATCCTAGTAGGCTATGATTTCAGAATTGTAAACAATTTATTTTCTGAGTAGCTAAAAAATCCCTCTAGTGTGCAGTAGTTTTACTCTTGAAGATGGTGTGTTCTATTGGATTATGTTTGAAACAAATTTGTACCGCTGGAAAACGGTATCGGTCGTCAGAGCAATTTTCATCTCGCGAATGGTATCTTTCAAAAGTTCGATCTGGTGTTGAATGCTTAAAAACTGTGTGCGATAGCCATGTGAATAAGTTTGGTCGACTTTATACAGTCAAACAGAAGCATTGTTGCAATCCTCTGAATGTACATAGTACTATTAACCGCAAGAACTTGAAGCCTGTTTCCGCTCTATACCACAACAAGCTCAGAAAACACGTGAAAAATGTCGTTGAGGGTCAGAAAATTTGTGTTCAGTGCGATAAAGCTGTTAGAGCGGCGGCGAAATCTTCTTTGCGGAATGACCAGCTTAAAGAAAAAATTGCTGAAATTGGTAAGATTACAAGCGCTTGTCTATCAAGGCTTATGGATTTTTCTTCGTGCTATACTGCCCTTCCAAGCATAGTTGTCCCAGCGTGCATAAGGTGTGTGTAGAACATGGGACTACTATGATTGGAACGGCAGTATAGATTCTAAGGAACTATCGTTGCCAGCTGAAACCGGAAGGAGTTCAGCTGATGTTGGTGAGGTTTTAAAACTGACGGAGTTAAACGAAACTCATTACTTCATCTATGTATTCTGTACCACACAGAGGTCCAAGATGAAAATGATTATGCCGAAATCAATGATTCAAAATTGAGAAGTCTCAATTCCACACTGGCATCGCTTGGTCAATCACCAATAAGTGAAGCCAAGGTGAAACGTGTTAAACAGTATACAGTCGATAAGCATTCCAAAGCTGCAAAAGCTTCGAAAAGCTTATTTGACGCTGTTCTCGGCCCAAAGAGCGGAAAATACGAAACAGCTGGAGACAAAATGATGAAGCATCTGAAGGAAAAGTTTCGCATTTGTACGGATTCAAGTGTCAAGATTCAAATCTTGTCGGTTCTTCCAAAATCCTGGACCATCGCTAACATACAGAGTAAGCTTAACTGATTTAAGGTGGGTTTCTTTGCACATCATCTGTTTTTATTTTATAATAAACAGAAGAATTAGAGTGCCCCGAGCGGCTTGTGCGGAGCATAAAAAAATGCGTGGAAGAGAGAGGCATTCTTTGTTCGCCAAACCCCAAAAGCGTTCTACCGTGAGCCTGACGTGAGTAAAGAGCTAGCAGGAAGAAAAGAATACAAGAGTGTTCGGGAAGGAAGTACTCGTGTACTTAAGCAAAAACGATTGGTGTTGGGTAATCTCAACGAAATGTTCGCTTTTCTCAAAGATAAGTTTCCTGAAAAAACATTGGATTTTCCAAATTTGCCGAGCTGCGTCCACCTGAGTGTGTGCTAGCTGGTGCAGCAGGGATGCACACAGTTTGTGTTTGCGCGATACATGTGAATTTTAAGTTTATGTTTTTGGGTGCGAAGTTTGATCGAACTGAGCAGGCTGATGGCCAAAAAGCATTTACTTCGTATAAAGACGTTTTCAAACTGAACCTTTGTAATCCTTCTTTAGAAATGTGCTTTTTAAATAGATGTACTAATACTGCCTGTGGCGAAATGGATTCAGTACGAAACATCATCTGGTCATTTTTGGACGATAATTCCATCGAGAAAGTAATATTCAAGCAATGGACGCAACAAGAGAGATGTTTTCTGGAATCAAGAGTTAGCGACTCGGAAACATTCTCGGAAAGGTTCATCGAGACAGTTCCGGATGTCCGAAAACATGACTTTATTGCGTTAAAACAAACAGAATTTTTCCAGGAAGCTAAGAAAAACTTACGTGTAGGAGAAATACTGGTGGTGGCGGATTTTTCCGAAACAACTACAACAACAACCGTCAAGCGACCATCCACCCATTTGCTGCCTATCATTCAGAACAAGGGAAAGTTGTTCTTTTAAACTGCGTAATAATATCAGACACCCTTGACCATAGCACAGCTACTTTTCACGCCTTCCAAATAAAGTTACACAAGTTGTCTAACTTTAAGTAATTCTGGACATACGTTCAAATGATTCATACCCATTTTTGATGGTATTCGATTTTTTTAAACATTTTACATTCTTATAATAACTGGACAATTGCTAAAATACAATTGAAAGTAACTGTCAGCTTAGAGGTCTATGCAAATGAAATCGATTTCGTGCATCGATCATTAAAACCTGTCAGTGCTGTCAGCACATCAATCATAATCGGTCGACTGGTGAAAAATCCAACGCTTGCTTAACTAGTAAGCACCGATGAGAATCCCTCCAGAACAAACTATCCAAAGCCTCTCGATGTAATTGTACCGGTATATGGTTAAAGCCGGTTGGCGGCTTAAAAACACGTGCAAAATTCGCGGTACATCCGAAGAACATGGGAAAGATGCTCCCCGGCCGGTAAGAAGAGAACAACTTAATTAACCTCAGCTGTACGTACACTCTCCGCACGAACTCACGTCAAAGTTGCCACGAAAGAGTTAATTTACGCCCCGACTCTCACTAATTTAGCCCCCTCGCGTTGACCCTTCTCCGACCCAGTAGTCGAGTAGCGAATTACTCTTTTAAAGGCCGGCTGTTTATTTTATTTTATTTTTTTTTTTTTTTCGTTGAACTCCAAGCCACTCTCCGCCGGAGAGGCACTGGTTCTCTGTTACCTTAATCGATGTCAAGGTTCGAGCGCAAGTGCAGCAACACGTACGAATAGAAATAGCGCGCCCCGTGAATGTTGATCAATTAGACGAGCTTTTCAGAATTTTTGTACACTTACCTGTGCGGCGATCAAAGGCTGCGGGAGATTATGGACGGCTTGTGTGACTTAACCCTCGGATGGCTTTATGCTTTAAGTTGGGTTTGTATGCATAGCAGATTAATCAGTTTTTTTTTAATAATCCAATTCCATTTTTATCGATGATCAAATGTGATTTTTTTTATTCGCCATCCATCATGTTAAGAAGTTTAGCCATTCAGTGGCCATTCTGTGGTTAATTGAGTCAAGACATTCCTAAAGCTGCGGTTGCTTCGATCGCCGATAGGTATGGGTACCTACGCGTATTGCGCACACGCACCTCCGCACAGTGGCGGGTCTCCGAACAAAAGTCGGACAAAACCCAAAATGTTCATTCAAAAAGCAGAAAAATCCATATAAGGTTGATTTTTTTATGAAAAATTTAATTTTGGTATCAAAAATTCAAAAAGTTGGAAAAATATCTCCCCCTTAAAATTTTCTCATGGCTCAAATTACGTCGTAGTGTTTTAATGTATATCATTACTCATTTATATTCCCATTTTTTGTTATGTTTGAGGATTCAGTAGTCATCAGCGAAACTGAGAATAGTATATAAAATATATTTTTTTTCATAATAATGAATTATTTCAAAATTATAATTTAAAACTTTAATTATGAATATAATTTAAATAAGTACGGTGTCAGTATAGTTAGTTTCTGGCGAAGCGAATATAGGAAAACAGCATAAACTGTCAAAATGTGAACTATCCGATTGTGTGCCAAATTTCGCAGTTGGAAAACTGGGATGATGTATTATTGAAGAGATATCATTTTTGGCTCAATTAATACATCGCATTAATTTAGGAAACAAAATGTTAAATACGTTAAACTAAAATAAGTGAGTAGAAAACAAAGAAATATTCATTCATATAAAATCAATGTTGTGTGTAATTAGCTGCCTTGAAAAAAAAATTAAATAATTAACTGTTCTGTCTTTTTTCACGCTATACTATTTTGAGAGAAATGTGCATTCTAAACAAACTATACAGAATATCATATGTTGGTATATGCAAAATGGTCCCATTTTAATAGATTTAAAAAACTTGAGTCTAAATAAAAAATTGTCGTTTAACATGGTCAAAAGGGGTTATGCCAGTTTTTTGTGTTTTCATACAAGTAAAAATACAGTGTCTATATACGTTAGTGCATAATTCGTGACGTGTCACCATCGTATTATAATAATCAGGGATACCAGATATGCAAATTTATCTGAAAATGAAGATTTTTATAGTCCGTGTGTAGACTTTTATTGATTTGTCGATATTTGCTGTTTTTCCAGAGAGCAGATTTCATATTGAATTTAAATTTAATATTGAACATTGAACTTAAATTTCATAATAAATTTTCGGAGCAGAATTAAATGGAAATATTACCTATTCTCAATATTTGAAAACAGGTAACATCGATCAGCTCAACAGCATCAAACAGCGAATTCAAAGAGAATTTTTTGCCAAACTTGGTCTACATGTCGACGAACCGCACGCTGGCTTCGGAAACAGCAATAACATTGTTACAGCAATACGTTTTTTTTCAATGCAGAATTTTCTTTGGAGATAGCAGGAGTCGATTTAACCCTCTAGTGCCCAAACATTTATAAACATTTTTTAAGTTCTTATTGAAGCTTTTTAGAAGTTCAACTGAAGACCGTCTAGAGGCGACACTGGGCACTAGAGGGTTAAATTTAATCCTGCGATTTCAGACGCTGCTAGCAACGATTTCGAGTGGCGAAAGAATTGATGCATCAAAATTTAAGTCCAACGCTACCGTTCATTATTACGTAAAATTGTATGGATGTTCAACAACAGTGCACAAATTACTAATTCAAGGAGGTGAAATAATCGTTTAATCTTCGAGCCCCATTGGCAAACTTTCGGAAGGAGCCCAAGAAAGCATGAATAAAGCAAACCGGAAAACACGAGAAAATAAATGCCTGGAAAGGATCACGTGAAAGAACTATCGGTGACATGTTTCGTGACACAACAACACATCGAAAAGCACTTTCTCATAAGAGGTGGAAGGTTCATTAATTTTCAGTCATGATGATACTGACGATGACAAGTAATGTTAAAACCTCATGCATTGGTTTGAAAAATGAATATTCATGTAAATTTAATATAATTATATGTGTTATTTTACCTTGTTTTCACATCGGAACGTAAGCTGATGATGTTCTTCTAGAACAATTGAATTAAACTACTAACTACTTCTGTAAAACAACGTAACTTTCACAAATCACCATGCGCCTTCATTCAAACTATTTTATTTTCAATTAAAATTTTTTGTTCAGCGGGGCAGAAAAGGGCAAAATGGGACCTTAATATTCGAAAAGTAGAGAAAATTTCCTATGAAATGCATACTATGCGACCTGTGGCAACCGATGGCTCAGATCGTGTAGCATACATTTGCGCAAAAAAAAAAAGTTTTTTTCAGACCACTCAATAGGTATTCCAAACATTTAACAAAAGTTATGATGAATTATATAACAACATTCAACACGAAATACAAATCTGATTATTTATCTGCAAAATGCAACCTATCGCATTGAATTCGAATAAGAATTAGGTGAGTATTTACTAGGTAAAGTAAATCCCCAGTATGTGCTCTCTGAGCGAAAAAAATCATTGAAATAACATGACTCAACAGCGTTTAAAGTGCTCTCAAAAATTCAAATTTAATCCAATCGTCTTAATATTTGAAAAACACGTTTTTCAATACAGTAGAACTTTAAAAAAAAATATAAAATATAAATAATTAGAACTTGAGTTTTGTCCGGCTTCCGGCCACTGTGCTCCGGTCGGCTCTTAGTAGGCTGGTTGTGGAGATCGAAAAATGAGCGAGAGTAAAAAAGCGCAGAGATCGCGTTCACATTCCAAACCGCACCATACCGGCTCGACTTAGAGCTCGATCGGTTGAGAACTTTAATTAGGCGCGAAAGGTTCGGCCAGAATAGAATATGGTTCAGGGCAGAGCTGTAAAACTTTTGTGTCCAGCGTGCGTGGAAGCGTTTGAACTTGAAGTTCATACCCAGGTTAGGTCATAGTAGGCAACGATTTCATGGACACGATTGGCGTTCGCTTTTGAGCTTCTTGCCTTGTTACTTCAGTAAGATCGTTGTTATGGTGTCCAACCCGAAACTACGTTAAATTGGGTTTTCCAATGACGATCGTCGCGGTGCGCACATAGATATCATAAAACGCGTGGATAAAGTTTAAAAGTACATATCCAAAACACAGGCGCTTAACAGCTGTTACGTGAAGGCTACTTTAGAAGCCGACCGATCCTACCTTTTTAAGCAGTGCGCATTGTTATCAGTGTTAAACAAACTGGTCACACGCTTGCTCCATTTCTACGGTAGATATCGAACAAAACCACAAGATAACAGGTCAAATCCATGTTGACACAACCTTCGAATCGGACTGCTTGCAATTGTCAATGGAATTCGGGTCAGCTTGGAATGGCCAAGGAAATGAGCACTTAAGAAATTGTTTATAACAGTTGTCGGGACATACCCTTGTTCAAGTACAGGTGGCTAACAAGCAAACAGAGACAGAGGAAAAAAATAAAACCATCAACCGTATCAAATTGCGTCAAGAGGTTAACTTTCAATGCTTACTGTGAGCGCGTACCAAAATCGTTAATCACGTTAGCCGTGCGCGCGTTTCGTTACACCTAACCTCATTCTGCAACAACACGGCCCGATGCAGGTGTCAGCCAGAGGCATTCCGCTTAACCAACCGCACTGCGATCAATTTTCTAATCACAGCAGAACAAAATCGATTAGTAATTAATGGTATTCCTTGTGGTCTGTTTCTGTCGCTCCCCTCTAACGCTATTGACTGATTCCCACGCACCCTCCCCTTAGTGGCTGTAGTTTTCCCAGCCACCAGCGACGTTTGCCAACATTATTGCATATAGGTGCATGAGTCAGTGTCAGTTCAGCACCAGGACTGAGGTAGAATATGATGAATGTGTCACAATGCAAGACTGACAGTCTGTCCGTCTGTCTGTCTGTCTCCCTATCGCACTGCACAGTGAAACGTCCGCGGTCGACAAAAAGGCGTCATTTCGCGCTAATTTACAACACAAATTACTGCAAGGTTATCATAATTTTATTAAGCCAATTACATAATTTATTGTTCACGCGCAACCGTCGTCGCAGTTGGCCCTGCGCGCGGTGCGGATCTGTCGCAGTTGGCAATGTGCAGAAATCCGAACTGTGTATTAGGTGACTGGATCGGCTTTAATGACGACATCCAGGTACTAGCCCAGTCAGCAACGCACCAGTCTGGGGCTCGCTTTGAATGCATTAGAATAATATTGCAACAACAGAATGAAAAAATAAAACTGCATAAACAGCACACTGCTGCCTGCCCCACACAAACACACAGTAGGCTGTCAGCCTTAGCTCTCTCACGCTGATGGCCTTCTACGATTTTGATTGATTTTCTGTCATTTCCACGACACGACTAAAGCCCCGTAAACGCAGCCCCCAATTATCAAATGCCCGAAGTTTCGCACACTTTCATTAGCTCGGTGTAGGACAAAACAAAGACGGGGGTTCGATACCTGTGGTACGGCACAGGTACACAGTACCTACAACGCATAATTGCCGTTTGGCGCCTGGCCCGAGGAGAAATTAATTAAAAGTTTCCTTACAGATGATAAGCCGGCAGCACGGCGTGGAAAATGCGTTCTAGTTTTTTTCAATAACTGGGCCGACAAAATTGTACCGTCATCCGATTGCAGTTGCCTCGAGCACTAATTTGTCTGTAAGTGTACTTTCAGTTGTTGTTGTTGTTGTCTTCATAGTTCCAAAATCGTACTCACTTTCGATTCTGCTGGCGGCGGCAAACCACGTCTAAAAACGTTTGAATGCGCAACTAACTCCGGTTCAAATTATCGCCTATTATCATCATCATCATCATCGCATCCATCGTCAGTGGCGTCGGATGCCATCTAAGTAGGCCCTTTTCCTGCTGCAAGCGCTTCACCCCACTGCTGGTGGACTGGTTTTGGTTGGATCGTGTCGGCAAGGTGCCAATTGATACAGCTATCATTTTTTGACACTCTATACGTCAGTAAACAAACTTTTTCCAACATGAATTTAACAAATTCGAAACGGCTTTTCCGCAATGTGGTATTTTTAGGGATCAAACTGATCTGACCTTCGGCAGACAATTGGATGAAACCATTTTCGACTTGCTAACTATGTTTCGTAGAGGGTGTGAAAATGATAAACGCAAACGCAGCGAGCCGTTTCGCTAGGAAACAGTAATCTATGATGTATGACATGAGATGAACTTGTTAATTTGTGCTCTCTGCAGAACGAGAAGCGATCGGTTTTCCGAAAGATTAGATTTTTTAGATTTTGGTTCGGATTTGAATTTCACAAATAACAAGTTTTAAACTAGCTTTAATTTCGACATATTTCATACATGTTTTTGATGCATTTTTTAAATCAAATTTAACATCTTAATAAAAGAAATCACAATGAGATAAATTGAAAACAATTCAAAAGTGAGTGATTAATCCAAAGTAAGTAAAGTTTAGAATAAAATTTAAAATTGAGAATGATTCGAAAATAATTTGAAATTTTAGCAGAAATAAGTCAATAAATAGTGAGAAATGTAAAAAAAGATGTCAGAAATCAGTCATAATAAATTTTAACGAATCGAAATAAAAATAATTCCCAATTAAGTCAGCGATAAATTCAAAAATCAATTAAAATCTATCTAAAAAGGTTCACGAAATGCGTTAAAAACAAGTTAAAATGAATTGAAAATTATTCAAACATGAGTACAAAAGCTGTTAATAAGAGGCTGGAACTGAGTCAAAAATAGTTCAGAATTATATAAATATGAATAAAAAATTGATCAGAAATAAATAAATATATCAAAAAGCAATCGAAAAGGTGTCCAGTTCTAGAACAAGATAAAATAAGTTCAAAATGAGAATAAAATAAGCATGAATGATTTAAAACTAAAAAAAAACCCTGTCTGAGTGAATAATATGTTGCAATTGCATCGAAATTGAGTGAAAATCGGGTCAAGGATATCAAAATTAGTCAAAAGACATATGAAATGATCCAAAAATAAAATAGTAAAATTTTAGTAACAAATTAAAGAAATTAAATTGAGACAAAAATTAATCAAGACAGAATCAAACCATGTTGAATGTTGAAATTTGACATACAATTGTCATAATTGAGTTAAAAATGAGTGATAAACAGTTCAAAGTATATATGGCTCAATAGAAGTCAAAAGTGGGTCAAAATTGAGCTTAAAATAAGTCAAGAAAGAGTAACAAAATAGTTGAATGTGAGTCACAAGAATAAAAAAATGAGTCAAAAATAACTAAAAATTAAATCAAAAACAAGTTAAATAAAAATCAAAAATAGGCCAAAAACAGGATGTAAAATATATGCGTAAAAATATCGAAATTGTTATAAAAAATTAAAATGAGGTCGAAAAAAAAATTCCAAACACCAACTGAGAAATAAGGTCAAAATAGGTAAAAAAACAAGTCCAAAATTAGTTTGAAATGAGTAAAAATAGTTCAATGATAAATAAATAACGAGCCAAAAATAGTTTTGACTGACTTAACATGAATAAAAAAATCAGCCAGAGCATTTAACAAAAACGATATGAACCTAAAAAAACTGAGTCAAAAGTAAAACGACTAAAGTTGAATCAAATAGACGTTAAAAATTTTTGAAATATCAATCAAAAATTACTCAACATTGGTTCATGAAGAAATTGAATGTTAGCCAAACATAATCCTAAAATGCAGTAAATGGAAATATTTTAAGTATGAGTCTAAACAATTGAAAAATAAATCCAAGAGCCAGTCAAATAAACGAACAAACAAAATTAACGAAATTGAATCAAAAATGAGGGTAAAAATGATCAATATTAAATATAAAAGTCAAAAACGATGTTGAAAGTAAGCAAAAATAACTTAAAAAGAAACAAAAACGTATGAAAAATAAGTAAAACATGCTCAAAAAACGAAATTGTATCAACACTTTTCCAAAACTGAATCCGAAGTGAGTGGAAAACGGGTCCACATAAGTCAAAAACAAAATCGAAAGTAGGTCAAAGAATGTGTGAAAATTTTGTAAAAAATAAGTGAAAATCAGATCAAAAATAGGTTCGCAGAGAAGAAATCAATAGTAAGCTTGAAATAGGCCAAAACTAACCATAAAATGATTCCGAAATGGATTGAAAATGAGTCAAAATTAAGCCAAAGTATAAGGAAAAAATCAAACTAATTAAAATAAATCAAAACTGTGTCAAAAACGGGTCGAAAATAAGTTGGAAATAAGTCAAAAATAAATTTAAAAACGTACGTCCGTACGTCAATTGACCGAAACGTCGGTGATGAGCAGATAGAAATAAACGCAATTCATTAGACTGCAAGCCAAAAAATCAATTTCTTTTATTAATATATAAATATAAAATTAAAAAATGAATACATGACGAGTCTCAAATGATTTAAAACTAAGTTTAACATGAATGAGAAAATGATGATCAATAAACCAATAACAAGGTGTTTGGTTTGGAAATCAAATCAACATTTCGTGAAAAAATGTCAAAACAAGTCGAGAGAGTTGAAAAAATGTAAAAAATTAGTCAAAGAAACGCAAAGAACATGAATGAAAAAGTTAAATATCTGTCACAAAATTTGTTGAAAATGAGTTAAAACTAACTAAAAATTTTGTCAAACCAAAGTTGAGGTAACATTGAATCAAAACCGAGTTAAATAAACGAGTCAAACACGAGTCGAATATAAATGGAAAATCCGTTGAGAATTAAATCATAATGAGCCAAAATATGTTACTACAAAAGAGTTTATAATTATTCAAAAGTGAGTCTGAAATGAGTTCAGGAAGGAATTACAAAGTAATCAAAAAGGAGTCAAATATGAGTATAAAATGATTAAAAAATTGAATAATGAGTATAAATTTATCATAATAGAGTCAAATATGAAAGAAACGGAAAAACATAGTCAATATAAGTCAAAAATAGGTTAAACATAAGCTTAAACTATATATAAAAAGAGTAAAATATATAAATCAATAAATTTGAACCAATGAGCCAAAAATTAAGTAAAAACGAACCGGAACTACGTAAAATATATGTCAAAATTGAAAAAAAATCCAAATTTAGGAAAATATACCAAATTCAAGCAGAAAATGAAAATGAACATTAGTTGAAAATCAATAGAAAAATAAAGTAAAAATAAAAAAGGGTCAAGCGTTAATCACACGTTAGCACGTTGATAACGTTTCAAAAATGAATCAACACCGAATCAAAAAAAAAAATCAAAATGAGTAAAAATAAGTTCAAATAACGTCAGAAATTAACAGAAAAAAACTAACAGAATGAGATGCAAAAATAAATAAATCTGACTATGAATTTAATTAAAATTGGCTTATTTAGTGACAATGGGTCAAAACTAGTTTAATATACATCAAAAACATGCCTAAAGCGAAACGTCAAAAATCAGTTGAAAATATGACTCTCAATTAAAAAATCGTGTCAGAGGTCATAAATGCGTTAAAAATAAGTCTGAATAATGTAAAACATAAGTTGAAATGGAAAAAGAAATCAGGTCAAAATAAATTGAACAAGAGTCGAAAAATATATGAAAAATATGCGTAAAAATAAGGTTGAAAAAGAAGCTTAATTCTATTAAAAACAAGTTGGATAAAATAAAAAGAAAAGATAAATGAGGAGTTATTTAAATGGATCATAAATCAGTTAAAAATTATTAAAAAGTGAAACTAACATTGGTTTGAAACGTATCAAAGTTATTAAAAAGCAGTAAAAAATTTAAGTGATTATAGTTTAATTATAAACCTTAAATATATAGAAAACAGTTAACAATATAAGCCATAGAGTTAAACATGAGTAAAATTTATTTATTTTGTAAGGGAATTAGAATTACGTTGTCCATTGATGTGAACTTTTGTAATAATTAAAATAAATAAAATTTAAATTAATAAGTAAGTCAAGTTGAAAATTTTTCAAAAATAAGTTTGAAATAATAAAAGAAATTAATCAATAACGAGTTCGAAATGAGTGAGTAAAAAAATCAATAATAAAAAAATTTCGAAACTAAAACAGAATAAAAGGAATGAATTAAAACACCGAATCAATTAAAAATTAATGAAAATGAAATTAGTAAAAATAAGTGAAAATTCGGTTACAAAATAGGTCGAAATAAAACCAAAAACGTGTCCAAAATAAGTTAAAAATAAGTTCTACATAATTTAAAAATAAATTCAAAAAACGACTCAAACCTCAAATGACTCAAAAATAAGTTGCAATTGAGTAGAAAATAGATATGAAATGAGCAAACATAATTCAAATGAGTTGAAAACTTTTAAAGACAGGTTTAAAATGAGCGAAAACAATTTTAAATTAAACAAAGGTTGAAAGGGAGAAAAGTAGCTAAAACATCAAACTTTCATCAATTTTCGAAACATGGTGAAAAATCATATTTTTTCGCAATACAAAACGTATATGAAAAATAACCATTAAAACACACTCAAACAGGTTTGAGTATCAGCTTTGAATTGATCCATCATCGACCTTCAGTTTTGATACAGGCTCCGTAGAGGTGCGTAGGCGTACTTGATTTTGCTCAGTTTGGTTATTGGTTTCTTTTGGATGTGAACCTTAAAAAAAATCGCACATGGCGAATGGGGTCGACTTGCAAATTAGGTGATTTACAGTATTAGGAACATTTAACTTTTGTCTGGTCCGGAATTGAGACAGAGTTTGCTTTGATTTATGCGGGTCAATGTTTGCATTGATTGTTTCAGAAATAAAAGATTACCAATCTGGTTAACATTGATCCCGATAAAACTAAGCTTCGACGTGAAAATGAGCAATTGAGTTAATTTCAAACACAATTAAGAGAAAAAAAAGTTAATATTAAATGCGATGATTAATAACAATGAGTCATGGTGCAATTGCTGGATGAATTTAAAACGTTAACGGTTCGGGTGTTGAGCGCATCTGGATGACGTGTTGTATCACGATACTTATCTCTACATACATTATACCTAAAATCTGTTGAAAAATAAACTGAGATTTCTTAGCACACGAGTTTCATTTTATTTCTTTTTATTTCACTAAATTCAGAACTTATCGCTTGAATGCCACCGAAGCCTACTGCGATTTGTGAATCAAGCGCACCAAAAGTTTTTACATCCCTATATTGAATTTTATAGAATCGAAAGACAATTGAAATCGAACAAAATAGTCTTTCAAATGATGGCATTTCCAATATAGCTGTGTTGACCCATGCTAGACATTAAAGAATCCCTCCCTAGTCGAAAAGTACAATCAAGTATTGTAATAAACCTGTTAACGTGGACCTGTGTGGTGTGTGTGTGTGTTGAGCGAATTCGGAATAAATTGCGCACCTGATTATAAAGTACAGCTGTAAATCGACAATGTTAACAGGGATGTAAAAACTGTTGGTGCGCTGAAGCAGATTTCTGTTTTGTTTTGTTTCATCTGTTCGAAACCATTGTAGTCTCCGACATTAAATCGGGAAAATGGATGTGATTTAGCAGTTTTTTTCTTCTTGGTTAAAAATCGTCGCGTTTCAGAGGTCACTTTGCTTTTTCTAAAGCGTATCGCTAGAGTGGAAGAAACCGCCAATCGCTCTTATTTGATATCAACAATAAAGTTTCTACCACACATACCTAACCTATAAATTGTTACAGAATCGAAAGCTGCTAACAAGACCAAACGCCAATTGTAACTAAGTCTATGAATTAATAGTCCGTTTACTTCTATTACGTTTCACCTAAATCGATTTATTATTCGCTTCCTCGCGACCAATCGTTCAGTCATGCAAAATAAAAATACTTCCAACATATGGACAGAAGTGGCAAAACATAGGAAAAACTGGCGGTGAAAAAAAAAATGAATCGACAGCGGACAGAAACGGGGGGACAAGGGGTCTACGGTGAAGATAAATTCGTCAAGTTCACACAACCTGTTTACAGTCTATAGAGGCACCTATCTAGGTACCTACATCGATTATAACCGGTCACAACTCACAGCAGCGGCGGAAAATATACACAAGACCACCGACCGATCGATCGACCGACCGACCGGCTTAGTCCCCTAGTGATCGATCGATTCGGAACTTAGTGGATACTCAGCGGGGGTAGGCAGAGCACAGTCCTAACCGATTCACTCACTGACTCAGCTTCATCTTGGAGTGCGGCACGAAACGGACAGACAGACAGACATGGCCATCGAATAGTACACCGCTATGCAGGCACTATGCACTCAGAACTTGATACTGCAGCAGAGACTCGTAGACTGTCTGATCAATGTCTATACGCGAAAAATTACTTCCCGCCGTCTCCCCTGCCTACACCAGCCAACCCCGATCGGCCAAGCTGACCGAGCAGTAAGTAGACCCAAAAAAGCTGAGCCACCCCTTTCACCTTAACAAACCCCTAACCTCAACTCTTCCCATCCTCCTCCACCCCTTTTTTCTCTACATTTTTTTTTTCAGCTACAACAAACCAAGCGCACAAATGCAATCTCATTCTGCATCAGCACCTGAGGAGCAGAATAGTCGCATTTCGACATAATTAATTACCAGCGCTGAACTCCACGCTCTGCCCGATCGGTCACTAGGCCTAGCAGCGATAAGCTCCAATCGTACAAATATTATAACATCCATACACACACGCACCGGACAAGGCTGGTTGCCGTTGCGTACGAGCCGGGGTACTGAAGTGATCTCGTACAATCCGCTCGATAACCCGCCCCCGACCGTTTAGGCTAAATTATCATCGATCGTGAAAACAGCAGTGTCACTTTGTGTGCGCGGTAACTCTGTACGTGAGAAGAGAGAAAAAAAGAAAAACAGAACACGCAAAAGTGCCAAAGGTTAACTCCCTCACTTCACCTCCGGCCTCCTGTTTATGTGCGCGTTAGTGAATTGAGGGCATGTCACGAATCAACGGTGCGCGCTGTACTCACAGGTGCCATTCGCAGGTGCCGAGCGGCACTTTAAGTAAGGTTTTAAACGGATATTTATAGCTTGGGATTGGGTAGAGAGAGAGAGAGTGAGACCATAACTTTGGACACCGAGCTCATACGCAGTGTGTAAGTCGATCCTGTTGTTGTTAATTTTTTTTCGCTTCGAAATTATCCAGTCATTTTTAGTTGGTAATAATGTATGAGCAGAAACTTTTCCATAGAATCGACGATCGTTTTCAGTGTAAGAAGGTTTAAATTTCAATTATAGCAGGTTGCGATTTGAAAATCCTGGCGCATTTTTTCTGAATTTTATAGCTTCGTTATTCCATTCTAAACATGGTCAGTTTGACTAAGCATATTAAATGTGTTTGTTCTATTTATTGATTCATTTTTGTCTTATTCTCAACTCATTTTGGCCTATTCTCAACTAATTTTTGACCAATTTTGACTCAGTTTTACTTATTGTTGGCCCATTTTCGAACTTGATTTTTTTTCTATACTTTACTTATTATACATATGATGAGTGGTGTGAAAGTGTCTGATTTTTGTGACGATTTTCATTTGCGAAAAGTGTTGCTTTTCTCATTTCATTCAAAGAAAACGGCGACTGAAGCGCATCGAGAGTTGAAACAGTACAGAATTACTGATCTAAGTAAAACATCATGCCATTATTGGCTCCGTCGCCTTAAAGACGATACTTCGATGTTGATGACTGCCCACGCGAAGGGAAGCCAGAAATCTTCGCAGACGTTGAATTGGAATAGCTGCCCAAGTCAGGAACAGCCGTCTACCAAGCGGTTGCATAGTTTGGAAATGATTCAAAAAACGAGAAACCTTTCTTATGATTTGAAGCTTCGTTTTTCCGCCTGTGAACAACTGCTCTAGCGACAAAAGAGGAAGAGTTTTTTCCATCGCAACGTGACAGGTGATGAAAATATATTCATTTATATGGGGACTGCAAAAGTCACTGGAACTGCAAAAATCATTGAAACTTACATAGAAACGCTCAAATAGGAAGTCCAATTCGTCCGCCAAACAACAACGGCCGAGTCTGCGAACTTAAGCAAAATTTACAGAAGGAACTTGCAATATTTGATATCAACGGAAAATTGTTAACGGATTTCTTATGTAAACTTGAGTATGTTGTGTTTTCTGGAATCATATTTTAAGCTAATTGATAACAACATGTAAACGATTTTATGTTACCTTTTTTTCATTAACTTCGTTCCAATTCCCGTGTGCTGGAAATCCCCGAAGAATTAATTTCCAATAATATTGCGTATTGGTCTTTTATCCAATTAAACTACTCCGAAGATACATTCTTTAGAACCCAATGTAATTTCAACCTCTACTATTGCCCGCTATTCCTAACACATCTCGATCACTTACACACACTGCCTAGCTAGAGTTTTGTGGGTGATTGAGAGAGAGAGTGTTTCGCCTCACACGCAGAGAATAGCTGCGACTTACTGTTCTCTCTATGTGACGTGAACACATGATCTACAATGTCAGTCGGTGTTCTTCTACCTACAAACTAATTTTATTTTTTTGTCCTACGACTACATTTTCTGTGTTTGTAAAGTAGGCAGTGTTGGTAATTCAAAAACATAAAATATAGGCACTAGTAAGACAAAGAATATTTACTCATTTAGAACTTGACTCATTTTCAATTCAGGTTGAATTATTTTCACTCATTCTGTTACTTCTGTCATTTTAGACAGTTATGCCTTTTTTGTAAACAAATTCGATTATTTTTCAAACATTTTTCAGACTTATTTTTAACTTGTATTTAGCATATTTTTTACAGATTGAGACGAGTTTTTGATAAGTTTCAAACTCGTTTTTGGCCTAATTTTGATTGATTTTTGATTCTTTTTTGTCTTATTCTGAAAAACACTTTTGTTTATTTGGAATTTAGATTTGACTCATTTTCTATTCAGTTTGAACTATTTTCTCATTTTCTTACTTCTGTCATATTAGACACTTAGGCCATTTTTGTAACATAAACTTTAGTAATTTGAGTCCCGTCTGGATGCGGTATATTTTCCCAAGTCACTTTTTTCAGTTCGCTTATTTTTCGCTGCCCCAGCTGCACACACTGTCTGCCTTTATTGAACTTTAATGTTGACGGGTAAAAAGTTGTTGTAAAAATAGATATTAGATAAAAAAAACATTTGATACACTTTTAAAAAGTGCATTTTGTGACGTTTTTGATCTACTGATGATTGATTTATTTTAGATATAATTTAACTTAGTTTTAATTTTTTCAAAAATAACAAAAATAAATCAATGAATCCAAAACAAACCAAAAATTGTTTTGGACTCATTTTTAGCCGATTTTCGGTTTCGGTTTTTTCTCAATCCTTGAAAACTATTTGAATTTGTTTTTGGTTTGTATCTGTATATATTCCGACACACTCGGACAAATTTCTGACCAGTGTTGAAATCCTGCTTGGTTTATTTGACATTTTCTAAATTTTAAACATTTTTGACCTTCTATTACTTATTTTTTATTTATTGTTCATTGTTGGCATTTGATTTTCTTTTTTTACATTTCTGGTTCTATTCTGAACTACTACTATTCGTGTCAAACCTATTTTCAACTGATTTTTGATTCAGTCATTTTTGTGAACTGCATTTAAGTTATTTGAGAGACATTTGAAGAAGAAAAATAAATTGACATGTTTAACATTTTTGACCAGAGTTTCAAATTTTGTTCCGATCGGAATTGACTAAACTTCATTAGGATAGGTTTAAAAATAAGACCAACATTTACGCATCGACGCGGCTTTTAAAATTTTCCAATTCTGATTCAATGAGCAGGCAAAATCATTACTAAGTACATCACCTAGTTTTCAAACAAGCTTGCACGCCAACACATACGCTAGATGCGAAGTCCGCTTGAATTGTCCTTTGAAAATAAATTCAATCAAAAAGCAAAACCCATCGCAGCAATTCGCTTGCTTTGTTGAAATACATACACATAGACGTTTAACCTCAATGGATCAGAGTGTGCGGAAAACTAAACTCAAACTATTATGAGAAACCAAATTCAGGTTGAACTCAAACCAGGGAAAAACTTACCCAGTTCAACTTCGCAGTAGTGTATGCCAACACTGTTTTGACGTAGAGCTACGTCTCTCAGGAAGTTCGGTTCAATTTCAAATGCTAATAAGTCGGTTAGTTTCTACAGGATTTTTTTTCGTTACGGCAGCAATCGATTGAAAAATCATCTATGCATCTGGCCAAATGCAAAAAAAGTGTAATTTAATTGTTTGAACTTTTGTACTATT
Source organism: Wyeomyia smithii (assembly GCF_029784165.1). Taxonomy (NCBI): domain Eukaryota; kingdom Metazoa; phylum Arthropoda; class Insecta; order Diptera; family Culicidae; genus Wyeomyia; species Wyeomyia smithii. Next base: position 276,853,673 of record NC_073696.1, on the reverse strand, counting down.
TAAAATTCTTAAGCCTTAAGATTTCGACCTCCTGATTGCTAGCCTAATGCTTACTTTCCCTAACACGGTCGACAGAATTATGTACCCGTAAACCGGGAATGTATAATTCGGGCTATTTGAGAGCCTGCTTCTGCTTAAATCTATCATTGTATTAGTGGATGGCGATTTTTGACACTATTAACACTTGCGTACCTAACCCCTCCAGAGCCGAAAAATGAATTTTACCGGTAATTCCGCGAGATCTGAACCGAACTTGAGCCAGTTTTTTTTTTAAATTACAATTTTATCATAGTTTTTGGGACAGTAGGGGACATTTCAAAATTTTCCGTTGTTTCAGGTTTATCGAGGGAAACCGTGGGGTAAGTGCCCTTCCAGAGACACAGGCCAGATTGGAAACGATAGCGAAACCTTGCTTGCGATCAAACTGTAAGTTTTTGCAAAACAACGTTGCAGGCGATCAGTATTTGGCCAAACTTTGTAACTAGCGGGCCGGTAGAGCTAGCAATGCTGAGACTCCCTTTTACCCCGCCTCAGGGTCGGCCTTCCCGGTGTTCCAGTTTGTCGTGGTGCTCCGTGGAACTGGCTAACTCCAGTAGGGATAAGTATCCAGGCTAGCAGCTTTCATACAGGAACATGAGGTCCTGATTGACCAGTCTCTTTTTTCACGATGCTTTCACTTCACTTCCCAGCTTCTCTTTTTCTATTTTATCTCAGCTTTAAACTTTTTTTAACCTTTCAGCAAACAATAGTCGCACTGTCGCTTTCATTTTAATTCGAATTCGTTTACCGTACAACCTTTCACCTCTTGATTGCTTTGATCACCAAGAGTCATTCTGTCAGGGCGCAGATCCTAAGCCATCCGACGCAGTTGTGCATGTTGTGACCTGCCACGTTTCCAGGCAAGTACCGTCCCCGCCTGGTGCTCATTCGCATTGCAGTCTTCCTAAGCTCCACGGTATATTGTCCGTGACTATTCATTTATCATCAACGCTACTATCAGAAAGTTCGTGGCTCTAGAACGAAAATCGACCAGGTGTTTCTCGCCACTGCAGAATTGGATTACGATATCTAAGTACTCACTGAGACCTGGCTTGATGACAACATTCAATCTGCCCAACTGAACTATAACGACTACCGTGTGTTTCGTGTAGATCGCTGCACTACAAACAACCAACGAATGGTTGTACGTTTGCTGACCCGTTGCACTTCCAAATTAGTATGGCTAGTCAAATTCTTTTTGACAATACTTCATACCACGGACAACAACAACGTAATTTGGTTCTAAACTACTCGATTCGCATATCAAGATCACGGTTATGACGCACTAGATTTCCGGCGCGGTCATTATAATGCTTTAAATCTACTGCTTGAGCAGGATGATTGGTCAGAAATTTACCACATTCGATTCTATCGTGGATACAATCGGTATGAGAGGCGGAAACAGGATGATCTCCTACATTATCCTAAAAGGTTTTGTGAACTTCAACTCTACGCAGAGAAAGTGTGATCTATTCTCGCAACATTTTGCGGGTGCCTTCGTGGGTCATGTTCAAACATCAAAAGAAACTCTTGCTGCTGTCAATGGGGTTCCCAGGGACGCTATCGACTTTTTTGAAATATCAGATGTAATGGTTGAGTCTGCGATACAAAAGATGTTGCGCCTCTCTGGTCCCGCCTATTAAAACAATCCTTAATCGGTCTCTACAACTTCAACAGCTCCCTTCTGTTTGGAAATATTCCTGTATGGTTTCGGTCTTTATGAAAGGCAATAGGACTGACATATCTAGAACTACCGAGGAATAACATCATTGTCAGCAGGTTCAAAGTGTTTGAAAACCACTGTGGAAGATGTTTTGTTCAGTTCGTGCAGAAATAACAACATCCCAGCACGGATTCATCCCGAAGCGATCAGTTGAAAGTAATTTATGCGAATTCATCAAGGCCGCATTCGACACTGTGGATTATTATAAACATTTTGAAAATCTATCTCGACTAGGAGTTTCTAATAGGATGTACAACGGGCTTCGTTTATATCTGAGCGATAGATTTCTATGCGTTAATCAGTTCAATAAAATCAGCTTTTTTGTCGCCAGGCTTTAGTGTTCTCCAAGGAAGCTACGTAGGACCCTGTTGTTTACACTCTTCTTTAACGGCGTAGTGTTTTTTCTGCACTCTGTATACTCACTCATCCACGCCAATGATTTAAAGTTATATCTTGTAATACGAAGTGAAGCTGATTGTAGAGAATTACAGAAACTAATCAACATTGATGCACTTTAAACTTTTTTCATACGATCCAAGGCGAACAGCTGAACCGAGTTGATAAAAATCAAGGACTTAGGTGTTTTGTTGGATTATCAGCTCTTTTTTAAGTCCCACTACACGACAATAGTTGACAAAGCTAATCCCTAATTATGAAAATTGCAAAGATTTCAGCTCTTTTTTAAGTCCCACTACTCGACAATAGTTGACAAAGCTAATCCCTAATTATGAAAGCCGGTGTGCATTGCTCGGTATCGAACCACTTCATAGCAGAAGCAGTGGAGCGAAAATACTTAAGGCAAAAATCGACAGTGCTGAATTGTTGAGTCGTACAGGGGATAGTCAAAATAAGTAGGATAGGCAAAATTTTGATGAAATTTGAAATGCTATAGCTTTGCTAAACGTTATTCGATTTTAATAATTCGAACACCATTGAACTGGAAAACTTTTGAAGTTTCATTTTCTGACCCCAGATCTGGCCTAGGACACCGGATATACGAATATTCCTGAGTTCCGGTAGGCATGTCAAACCTGCTAATTTTTGGATAGATTTGGTAATGGGTTACCTGATAAAAATGCCCATTTGCATCATTGGCATAGATGACAAAATCATTTCTGAAGCGAATGGTTCATCAAGATCCGAAATCGGCCAAGAACTCATCGAGAAATGGCTATTTTTCATCCGGAAGTCCTCAGAGGGACATTTACGTTTTTGCACCAAATATAGCGTGTTACACCTCTATCTTCAGGATTTTTTTATCAGGAATCTTTTAAAAGATATATATCTGAATATAGGCTGCATTGGCCACTTCCGGAACGACCTGGAGGCCCCGAAGGAACCCGTTGTGGGAGAATTCACATTTCTGCTTCAAAAAAATAGCATGATACACCTCTATCTTCAGGATTTTTCATCAGGAATCATCCAAAAGACATATTTTTTTAAATACAGATTACGTTGGCCACTCCCGGAACGATCTAGACTACCCGGAGGAACCCGGAGTTGGGACATTTACATTTTTGCATCAAATAAAGCGTGCGACACTTCTACCTTCAAGACTTTTCATCAGGAACCATCAAGAAGACATATTTTGAATACAGATTACGTTGGCCACTACCGGGATGATCCGGATACCCCGCAGGAACCCGGAAATGGGGACATTTACATTATTGCATCAAATAAAGCGTGCGACACTTCTATCTTCAGGATTTTTCATCAGGAATCATACAAAAAAAAATATTTCCTAATATAGGCTGCATTGGCCACTTCCGGAACAACCTGGATTTTGCCTATCCTACTTATTTTGACCCTGTATGTGACTTTATGAACCCACACGTGTTCTTCGACCTAGGCAACTCATTTGAGGGACAACCAGGATTACGAGGTATGGCTCAAATGATCTCATCAACGCTATAAGCAAAAGATTTTACGAGGCATACAATTTTTGTTTGATTTTAACTTGTCAACTGTTTTTCGTCAGCGTCTGTGTTCTATGTTACTTCAACTTAGAATAATATTATTCAATAATACAAAATAAATACAAATACAGATACACATTATGAGTCACATAAAGTTTTCTATGAAAAAGCACTTAAAATCCCAATTTTTGTTCTAACTTTTCTCCCAGATTTTTCCGAATATTTAAACTTTTTACAAAATTATCAACGTCCCAAAAAAGCATGTTTTTGCTGGACATTGCCATTTTTTATATATTAAAACATAAAAGTTGTATGCCATATTTAAAGGGTTTGATTTGAGGGGCTATGCTATGGGGGTGATGCAATCTGGTGGTCACTGTATTTCTTTTTTAATCATTTTTCCGATTCGAATGATTTTCAGACATCCTTAAATTCCATAAAATAATTTTGAACTCATGTTTGGTTGGTTTTATTTTTTTTTTACTTTAATGATTTCAACATTCCATACTTTATTGATAACTTGACATTTTCTATTTTTTTACATGTTCGCTTTCTTCCAGTACTTTTCCATTAAAAATAACGAACTTCATAGACAATAGCAACAAAGTCATAAAGCTATAAATTGACTATAATCAGGCTGCTATGAACATTTCGTAATATTCATTCAGCCATTAAATGCAAAACCATTACTTTGAAATAAAAAAGACACCCAGAGGCTGCAGCAAGTGAAAATTCACAATCACCTTTGTAAGTCTGCGACTGTCTGTCCCCTCGGTATTCATTATCAAACTAACTAACACTACTTGCACTTTCCTCGACATTCGAGCGGAGTTTCGGGAAAAAAATTCGCAACCAGCATCGTTAGTAGGCATCACGAGAATTTCCCCGCACTAGTAGCAAGTTTGTAATTAATTTTACTCCACAAACTTGACCTCATCAAAGAACGAACTGGGAACAACCCTTGCTTGCGGGCGTCCCCAGAGTAGAACCGCAGCATCAGCACGTTTCAAGCCTCGCCCATATGCTGATCAATTGATCACCGTTTAAGACGGCTTTGGTGCGTTCGTTTTGTTTCACTACACGTACTACGATCACGGCATCCGATCACCGCACCCCCCCCCCCCCCTAGCCGTCTGACAGCAGATCAACTCAGTCGCGTGAATGGCGGCGCGCAAACCATTATCAAATGTAGAGAGAAAAAAATGCACGACGCAGCAACCCGTTTTATTGTGTTGTATGGGAACAAATCAATGGGCCTACTGGGATGAGAATCAAACCGGCTGACTAGACGTGTAAAGAGAAAACTCAGCAAATGTTAAGTCAAGGTTTGGCCTCGAAATGTTGCCAGGTCTGGGGCCTACACCCCGTGCAAAAACCAGCCTGCGGCGATTCGGAACGAAACGACGGAAGCTGGAAATTAGTGAGAATTTTCTGCTCGTGACTAATTACTCGCTACAGCTGATAGCATTTTTTCTGCTAGAACAAATGCGCGTCATTCGCATATGGGGCGTATTAGCGGAGGGGGGGGGGGAGAACGACATTGGATGTATGTGTATGTGTTGTGAAAATTAATCGAATTGTTTGTCGTCGTCATAATGATCGCTAATGGATGGATGGTCAAAACATCCCCATCTTCCTCGCATCTCGGTTCAATGCTAGTCCACAGTGCGCGCATTGGAGAACTATTAAAATCGGCTCCAACATGCTGCGGCGCGGTTGGCTCGTACATGCAACCGCTAAACGACGACGACGTCGGCGACGGTGTCGTTCCCCGGTTGACTGTTTCGCCGAAGTGTCGAACGAGAATTTGTTTCAAGGAATCCCTCGCGCACCCGCTTAGAACCTCATTGCGATTCCATAGTAAATCGTGCCTTTAGGTGCCTATCTTATCACCTGCCGTCTTGTTTTATGTAATACTAGCTAAAAACCCGGCCCGCTTTGCTGCGTCTGATGTACGAAATGAAACTTTTTGACGTAGGACTACCATTACTAGAGTGTTGTCAACTGACAAAAAAAAACTAACAATTTGAGTTGTTAAAATATCTGGATGAAACTGAAATTTAACTGTTTGAAAGAATCCAGCTAGAGCATTTGAAAACAGACAGACCAACACTCGCTTTTATTTATACAGATAGTGAATGTTTTGCACCTAGCTTTTTTATCATCACTCACAGAACTGTAAGTCTTGCGAAAAAAAAAAATTTCTTGGATTGAGGGGAAGATTAAATGTGAGATGAAAAAAAACCGACGTACCTTTCTATTCAGGTTTGTGTCACTGGCGCAGTCCACGGGCCTTGGGCCCGTTCTGCTGATGTTGACGGCAGGTCTGCTTTGCTTCACGTTGTCGTTGTTTTTCTTAAGCACAAAAAATGAGCCTGCGCGCGCGCACACGTGTGTGTGGGGAAGATTATCGCAAGGGGACGCGGGGAAGAAAAACGATAAGATTAGTTAGTTAGTTTTGTCTTCTTCTTGTTTAGCTTTTTCACGCTCACTACATCCGACTACTTGATGTTGATTTTGAAAAGGGTTTTTTTTTTCTTGGTTGACATGACAACCGGGAATATCACTCAATAGTGGAGGAACTGGTTACGCGTCATCATCATCAAGTGAGTCCGATAGGAGTCGCAAAAAAGATGGGGGAGGCTAAAAAAAAAACAATTACATTGATTAGGATCGCTGTTGGAGTTGGTTAACGTTGGGTAGGAATTAGCTGGTGATCCTGTGATAAAATTGGGTGAGTCTAAACTATCTGCCACTTGAATTAATCTTAGTGCTAGCATTCCTATGTGAAGCAGGGTTGTAGTAGTGGTAGTTGTTGTTGGTTGGTTGTGGTTGTTGTTGTTGTTGTTACAGTTGGATGGACAGTAGTAGAGAAAGAGAAAAAGAAATAAAAAAAACCAAATTGAAATCAAACACATTCAGTGCCGTTGGGTGAGATCCAGCATCCTGCATGTTGCAGGAAGGTGAGTTGTGGTGAAGCTAGATATTTTTTTTCTCTAGATTTGATTCGACCACAACGCACATGCCTGCAGAAAGCAGTAGTGGACCTCTGTTTTTTTTTTGTTTTTTCAAGCAATCGCAATCGTGAGTGGCAACAGTAATCACACCGAACGAGAAAGAGTAAAGGAGAGGTACATAACCATCTATTTTCGAAACATAGAACATGCACTTTTACTTCATTGTGCAAACAGACGGTTGGCGACATCATCATCACCGCAGGAGACTATGCATTATTTATCGTGTTTTATCGCCACTGCACCACGGCACACTTAGACCATTCGCGTCAGGATAGTGTATTCTGTTCTGCAATCGCAACCCAGCCGTCATGGCACACTTGACTAGACACACACTGATAGTTTAGAGTATATTTCACTTTTTTTCTATTTTGTTCTACTCAACTGTGCACTCTAAATTTTCTGAATACGCTGACTCAGATTGCCCGGTCTAGAACGTCGTCTTCGCCGCCGTCGATAGTGCGTTATCTCAGTCTTGTTTCACACGTAGTCTTTTTTGTTTTTTTTCTTTCTTTATTCTCAGTGATTTATGCGCATCCGGTGGTAACTGGGTGACACTCTCACTTTTTCTTTGATTTCTTATGAAGCAATAACAAGAGACTACTGTTGCACACACGCATTGTCGAAGCGGTCGAAAAGTAAAAAATTATATTACCGTCATTTTTCACAAACTGCAGCTCGTCGTCGATATGTGAGAAGTCACCTGCGAAAGACGTAACGAACAAAAAGAAGAAAAAAAAGTGGGTGGTGTAAGAACGCTGCAGAACCTTTTCTTCTCCTTATCCTTTAACCAACATGGCTAATTCATATTGCATAGAACAGGAAAAATGATCGCCAGCTTACCTAGTGTATTGTCCTCGGCCATGCTTATCAGGTCGTCACTGTAATTTAGCGGAGAAGCGAAGAAAGAAAAATAGAGATCAGAAAAAAACTGCAAATATCCGGTTTTTGCGTTTTAATTTCGCGGATTTCTTTCGCTGGCTGGTATGTTTTGCACTTGAACTAAATCTGCCTTCAGATGACAGTGAGAAGAAAAATACAAATAGACAAGAGAAATGTCATTTTCTCTCGTCCCACACCGTACCTAACTTTTCCCTCTTCACCCATAAGCGGAAAGAAAGCAAGGCACTTTTATAGCACCAATGCAAAATTATATTCCAATATGTAGGATTTTATTCTTCCCATCGAAACACTTTGAAATGTACTACGCTTCGAAAGTACGAAACTATGACGATGCAACGCATCGCAGCAGGCGCGTAATGCCTGCTCGCCTACTCAGTGGGTGGAACACAGAGGGCCGTTTCGGGTTCGAGCGTGTGAGGAAAAAAAAGTTAAACACTAGATAGAAGGGAAAATTAAGGGGACTACTCTCATGCAATCAATAATCTTATGCTGGGGGGCGGTTTAATTACCTTATTTCTAAGCAATCTACATCGTAGTCTAGCTTATTCATCTTGAATTGCGTTGGATGTGCACCCGGATCCAACGAACAACTATTGTCTCACTATAAATTGCTGATTTTTACTATATAAACACTAAATAACACTTGAGCTCCGTTTATGTGCAGTGAAACACTTCTTTGCGTTTTTTTTCTTTCCTTTTCCTGCTCCTTTCAGAGAACTATCCTTTCTGGTGCGTACGGGATAACGTTCTCCCTTCGCTGTATTCCCGTGGTGAGTGTCAAATCCGCTCCGATTTACTCCGGAAAATGCTCACTCTCGCTCGCTCTCTCTCTCTACCTCTCTCTTTCTTGGTGTCTCCCCCCGAAATCGAACGCACATTCATTCAGCGTGTCGTTTTGTGTGTCGATTCGCGAATTCTGGTTCAAAACAAACAAGGTCAGAATGACAGCAGCAGGCGCAGGCAGTGTGCACAACAATTGTTGAGAGTATTTTTGCCATAAAAAACCGGTGCTGCCAGATGTAATGCAGTTTCACTGTAAATATCCAATCCAAATTTCTCGTTCAAGTGGAATTACAATCACTTCAACCGCGTGCAACTTATTTACAATCCTACGAACGAATGCCGGACAGAGTAACTCAAATCGACCGGAGGAGCCCCTTGGCGAAACGACATAAAACTAATTAACACAAAACTAACAACAAAACGTAACTTAACAAACGATTCAGAATTTTTGTTTCCTTCGTTTGAGGAGCCCAAAACACCGTACGATGTTTACAGCGCGACGGATGCCTTACTACTGACAAGTGGCGATAACTGACTGGAGTTGAGCTGTCTGCTCATTTCCAGAATCAAATCATCGACGACGACGCGTCGCCCGCTTCAGACGGCGCGAGTGATTAGGCCACCGGCGGCGCCGCTCTCTTTCTCACTGTTGACGGCTTCACTCTCTTGCTCACGCATTTGATCAACACACATCAGCAGGCGCTGATTGTTCATCGAGTGAACCGCAAAACCAACGTGGAGGTTCACTCTAATCGCTTCGATTCCAGCACTCTTTCATTCCCCGCCCGCAGCCGTCTTCGATTAGTGAGCTGTGTTTACATTTGCAATTATGCATAACTTAAGCCGACAACAAACAGCAGCCCTCCGATAAGTGCTCGGCTTTTATCACCAGGCAGGATCGGGGTTTCGTCACTTCTTTCTGCGTGGCCAAGGTGACGACGACGCGCGCGATCGAGATGGGATCGGTGTCCGTGAAGGTCCTATCAGTCCTAATCGGCCGTTTTAGAGGCGAACGACTAATGGTTGCAAATTTTTCTTTAGACTTTTTCTGATGTTTTACCATTTTTGTAATCTCAATGCACTTGGTGTTCACCATCGAAGTTGTCTTTGAAAAAAAAATTGTTCATTCTTTTATGCTTCCCAGATTTCGAAAACCCAAATGAGTAAAATATGGAACGAAAAAGGACCAGGAATGACCCAAAAATGATTCATGTAGAGTTAAACATGAATGACAAAGTGAGTTGAAACAAATTTAGAAAAATTCAAAAATGGAAAAAAACATGGGAAGGGAGTAAACAATTAGCAATTATTATTTTGAAACTGTTAAACCAGCATCAGAGCACCTAACTGAGTCGGTTTGCACATTTGGTTTCACCGTGAAACCTTTAGGACGTTTCAATCTTGCTATTTTTCACAAAACATTTTTTTCTCTCCTGGTGTTGTTTATATTTTCGCGTCGGTAGCTACCAGAATATTTTCTGTAAATATCGGCACGTAACAGTCGCGTAACCACTCAAACTAAGCATACTTTTCTCCTTACACTAATAAACAGCACGTTCGTAACTAATTTCCGCGAAAAATCAGTCGAAATGGGCTAAAACATGCATCTAAAGTGTAGCGCCTCGCAAATTCCCGGTTTTTGCTTTTTTTTTTTTTTCTAGTTTTAAGTCAACTGCGTGTGTCAAATTTTGCGCCCGTGTTGTCAGTACTGCCAGCAGCAGGCTGCGCTAGCATTTAAAAATGTTCATATGGTTATGATTCTGTTGAATTTTATGGCATCAAAAATATTAAAACTTTGGTAACCATGGACTGTTCACAATGCTTAAATAATGCTTGGATTCCGTCCCGTTTTACCTTAAAAGCCAATTTAGACTGATTTTGGAATGAGCTAAAAATAATAGCACTCGAGTCATGAACGATTTCAGAAAGAAAGAGAGTTACAAGAAAAATCAAGTCAAAAAACGATTTCAACAAAAAACATAGATTATTTGAAAACGACCAAAAAACAAATATGAGTTAATAATACTGCGAATATGAATCAGTTTAAAACAAAAATGAGTCAAAAATAAATCCTAATAGGATCAACAATGAGCTAATATATGTTAAGAATATCTGGAAAGTTGTATCTCCCAGATGGTCTCGAGGTACGATGCTGGCCTAACAAGCCAGTCGTCGTAGGTTCGAGTCTCGGCTCGGGAGAGACTGTTAGTGTCAGAAGGATCGTAGCGCTAGCCCCGCAATTGTCCTGTACACTAAACAGTCGGCTGCGAAGTCTGTGTATAAGAAACAGAAGGTCAAGTTTCGAAACGGAATGTAGCACCAAGGCTTTGTTTTTTTTTTTAGCTGGAAAGTGAGCCAAAAGACTTCAAAATCTAGCGAAGAGTAAGGGCTCATGCTAAAATTATACTAGAAATGAGTTAAAAGTGATTCCAAATTGAATAAAACATGGGTGCAAAATGTGTCTAGAACCAATCGAAAAATTAAATAAATCAATGATGAGTCAAAAACGAGTTCAAAGAAATTAAAAAAATAATCGTAAGTGAGTCAAAAATAAACTGTAAAAGATCAAAAATAAATCGGAAAACTTCGAAAAAAAAAAGTTAAAAATAAATCATAAATGGGGCAAAAACAAGTCAAAAATTAGCTTCAATCATATAAGAATTGGAAAAATAAACATTAATGAATCAGCGTACATATAGCATTTCAAAGGGGAGGGTTTTAGCACCGTTAACAGTTTGTGAAATCGTTAATCCGTTAACCAAACATCACAGCATTAATCAATTTGCTTATTTCAACAAACCGCGGGAACAGGAAAGCACAAAAAAAACAGGGTTGCAATAGCTTATTTAAATGGCCTAAACTATTTTTTTTTATAAACTGGTATATAATCGAAATATGTTGAAAAACTTTAGGTTGGCTTCATAAAAATGTCCAAAGCTTTCGCTCTCATGCATCGCAGTTGGCTCCGATGCGGGTTGCTGCGATCGGTTTTTCTATTGATTTCATTACCAGTCATTCCCTACCATGACAAACTTGTACAGCGATAAAAGGTTTTAATTATATTAAACTCTGCGCTTCACACAAAAGCATGTAACTGCTAATGGATCGGTAAATTACACCCTGCACCGAACCAGCTTGCTGAGGAGACCCACGTATCCACACAATGACAATAACAGAAATGAAGGTGCAGGGTTCCATGCAAAAATGCAGACTTCGATGAAGCTTCTGCTTTGCCACGTCATATTGTTAGTGTATCTGGGAGTTTGCACATTATAAAACGTTCATCAAAAGGGAAATTTGGCTGCCGCAAGCCGGTCGTTACCGGTATCACGATACCGGTCCAAAAGCGGCGATCGTTGGATACAACCAATTCATCGGCTCTGCGTGTAGAAGCTTCGCTATTGTTATACCGGGCTTACACCTACAGCCTTGATGGCGCCGCATAAACTGTCACACTCGAAATATTATAACAGAAAAAAAAACTGTACACGCATTTACTCTACCCTCTACGCATTAATCACTAACTAGAATTTAATTCCTCCATTCAATTGTTCATAAAAATAGAATCGAAATAATCGTGAGCTGTGTACTGACCTTTTCCTTCATCAACACTTGTGCCAGCTTGGAATCTGCCCGGTACGCGCGAACTTGGATTGAATTGATTTGTTTATACATCATTATTATCCACACAGCCCATCATAGCCTACTGCAGCTATGATGCAGCTGGTATTCCTCTGTTCAGCATTGCTTTAGTTTAGTATTCAAGAAGCAAAACCACTCGACACGCGACTTTGGATATGTCAGGGCGAATCACAACAACAACAACAACAAAAAATCACACACATATTATCGAGGCATCGCTTGCCTCGATTCTGCGTCACCCATCGCTAGGGGTGATCGTTAACAAGAGGCATCATCATCGTGAGATTCCCATCAGCTGGGATCAAAGTTCACCTGCTGCGAATGATGGTCAAAGTCCGGCCGGTAGACTGTTTTTTTTGCTCCTGCGGTGATATCCTGTTTGGAAGTCAGACACAGCCCGTACTTTGTACGATGAAATTCTTCGCTAATGCCAACGTCATTTTGGAAGCGATCGAGGTTCGAATGATTGCGAAACTTAATGGATCCTGTCTTTTTGCAGACTGTCAGACGTTATCCGTTGAAGAGTCAGTAACGGGTAGGAACAGTAAAATAAGCACAATGGAGATTAAATTATAGTTAACTGAAATCAACTAAAAATCGAAGATGAACAGTCGATAACACTGGTCAACACAGGTGTGACCCTAAACTACAAAAAAAAAAAAAAAAAAAAACTGAAAGATTATAGGTTTTTATCCATTCACAGGAATATTCACAGGAATGGTTGAAAAGCTATAATTTATTTAGGGCGGCTATTTCGAGCTTTAGGGCAACATTTTTTTCGCTTTTGTCAACTAGTGTAATTATCTATTATTCGCGATCTTCTGAAAACACAGTATAAATCCGTGGTAGCGAGGTTGTGAGCTTGCTGTAAAGTACAACGAAGAGACTCGGTGATCGGTACGAAACGGACCTCCTCTGGAAAACGGACGACGTCATCTACCCGTAGAGCTTCCCCGTGGCGGTGAAGCTTATGAACAGCTTAAATGCAAGTTGAAGAAAAAACCTGCGCTGCACGAAACAGTTTGCGCTAAATTGTTGAATATCAACAGAAAGAGTACGCAGAGCTCGACAAAACCGATTCAGGCAAGGTTTATTATTTACCGTTAGATGTCGTTTTAAATCTTCACAAATCGGATAAAGTTCGGCTGGTGATGGATGCCGCGTCCTTGAATGGCGTGTCCTTGAATTCAAAACTCTTGACAAAACCGAATCTGCTTGTTCCATTGGTGACCATCCTAGCTGGTTTCCAGCTAGATGTACCACCAGATGCAGATAACAGTCGCCGACCAGCAATCACAGCGTCACAGGATGAATAAAGATGATCCTCCGAGTGTCTACGTGATGGACGTAGCGATATTTGGGTCGACATGCTCGGCCCAATTTATAAAAAACAAGAATGCGAAGTCACAGAATCAGCAAATCGTCAAACGTCGTTATGTCAACGACTATTTGGATAGTTTCGACATCGGAGAAAAAGCGATTCATCGAGCCAAATAAGTCACGTTCATCCAATGGAAGGCAGAGTTTGAAATCCGCATATAAAAAGAAGATGTTCAAGATGTCCATTTCGGTCGGGCGAAGTCGACTGGGAACGAAAGAGTGCTGTGAATCGTCTGGAGCCCTAGTCAGAATACGTTTTCGTTCTCAACGGAGCATCGCGAACAACTACAAGAATACCTAGCTGACAACCGGCGACCGATAAAGAGATTAGTTCTGAGCTGCGTCATGGGGTTCTTCGATCCCTCGGTCGGAACGCCAGAGATCCTGGCGTCTAATTCAGGATCTATGGCGTTCCGGCTTGCTTTGCGGATGACGTGGATAATGTCGGCAGAAAATTTGAGACGGTGGCAGACCAGTATACCCGACTGAAACGTGAAGCAGATAGGATCGGACTGAAGCTTAATACGTCAAAAACTAAGTATATGCTTGCAGGTGGGTCCGAGCACGACAGGGCACGCCTAGGCAATACGGTAACAATCGACGGGGATGAGTTCAAGGTGGTCGACGAGTTTGTGTACCTCGGCTCTCTGGTAACTGAGAATAACGATACCAGCCGGGAGATAAAGAGACCTATTATCAGTGGAAGCCGTGCCTACTATGGGCTCCATAAAAAACTACGGTCGCATAATCTGAGTCTTCGCACCAAATCCTGTACAAAACGCTAATAAGACCGGTCGTCCTCTACGGGCATGAGACGTGTACAATGCTCGAGGAGGACTTGCGAGCACTCGGAGTTTTTGAACGTCGGGTGCTAAGAACCATCTTTGGCGGTGTGCAGGAGAACGGAGTGTGGAGGCGTAGGATGAACCACGAGCTTACGCGCCTCTACGGTGAACCCAGTATTCAGAAAGTGGCTAAAGCTGGAAGGATACGCTGGGCAGAGCATGTAGCTAGAAGGCCGGATAGCTACCCTGCAAAATTGGTGTTCGCTTCAAATCCGGCGGGAACGAGAAGGCGAGGGGCGCAACGAGCGAGATGGGTGGACCAGATGGAGCACGATCTGCAAAGCACCGGGTGCCCGCGGAACTGGAGGCAGGCAGCCATGGACCGAGTGAATTGGCGGAACCACGTTATGCAGGCCATGTCTTAGGACGTACGGCCATCTAAGTAAGTAAGTAAGTCGTTCCGGCTGTTCCTGGGATAAAGCGATCAAGGATAACAGCTGGACGAGCTGGAAGCGGTGGATCGGACTGTTGCTGCAGGTGGAAACGATTAGAATTCTATGTTGCTATGTTGGATATTCTTTCTGGGCTGATGTCGACTCAACAGAATTACACATTATCACGGATGCAACTGAGTATTCCTATGAATGTGTGGAATATCTTCGTGACAGTGCACCTTGATTATGCTGCTGTTGAAGAAACGACCTCTAATCCTCATCCAACACATCCCCTCGTTGATCGCCTTCCAGTTGGTCAGGCGATCCTGCATTCTGCCCAGCACACAAAAACTCGTTTTCACCTCGTTGGTTGCTCAACCGTTTTGGTAGAACTGGGCCTTTACGACAAATTTCTTGCAGAGCCACGATACCGAATTTGCGGGGTTCTAACTGCTCAAGCAGCATCCTATCTCCGCCAACAAAATTAAGCGACTTTCAGTTCCAGGTACCGAGTTTCCACTCGGGTCTGTATTTCGTTGCCTAGGTCCATGCTGGATGATCCGAGTTATATTTTCTTGAATATTCGTTGTATAACACTGTGCTACAGCGATTTAGAACTTCTGAAGTGACCTAGTGTAGGTTCTAGGTCTTGTTGAGTGTAACATTCGCTCATACTAGAAATTTTCCAAACACCCCCAAAATCTGAAGTTATGGTCAAAACACGATTTTTTGGACTTCAGCGCATATAATGTTTTTTAACTCAGTCATTTATCAACCGATTTTCAATATTAAAGCAGTTTTAGAAAGAGGACAAATAGATTTTTCAAAATATATATACAGGTTTGTTCTAATATCTATAAAACATGTTGAGTTATTTGAGCTTAAACCTAATTTTTTAGACTTTTTCGCGCAATTTTTCAATTTGATTGTCAATTTTCCGTCTATTTTTGTGAGAAACATTTCACACATATACTATAATTTCGAAAGTTTATTCAATTCCGAATCAATTGAAAGTGGTTTTGTAAAAATTGGTTAATATTTGGCTAAGTTATATATTTTTTAAGAAAACCAGAATTTTTGGCTTCTATCGCGCAATTATTTCACAGAGCTACAAATGATGAAAAAATGCAAGAACTTTTGATGTGACTTAGTATGGGTTGTAGCTTTAGTCAAATGTTACTTGCGCGTTTACTTGAAGTTTTTCGAATACCCCAAAAATTATTAGTTAGAATTTGTTTTTTTTTTCTGCCTTTTGTGCTGCTTACGACCGCAGAGGCACCTTCGAAGATGCCGATTTTCTGATTCTTTCTCTCTCGATCACTTGCTGTGTGTGTTGGGTAGCGCGTTCATGTGTTCATGATTTTTTTTACGTTGCATCAACTTGCAAGTTGCAGTAGGCTGACATGAGAATGTGTGTTCAGCAAATAGACCATCGCACGGTGACGTCGCGCACTTGCGTTTGAAAGCTATTGGTGGCTTTGTTTGCCTTCGGGCGATGCAGTTTGGTTCTAAATTATAGCAGATCATTTCAGTTGTGACCAGTGATGCCACATATATAGATTTGTCTGCTTTTATACAGATTTCTTGCGTATTTTTCATACAGATATCTGCATGCAGATTGCAGATTTTCTGGAAATAATACAGATTTTTTTGGTTTTTATGGGGTAGTAAATTGAACTTCTTGATGTGGTTGAAAAGCGGAGATTGGCTCGGATGCGGTTCAGCGTGTCGTAGGTTTTACTATATTCATATGCTACTATAAATCTTTGAACACGCTAACTTTCACAAGATCGAATTGATAGTTTTACAATAGAGTTTGATCATCTATCATTCACACGCGACAAATATCTAAGTGCTTCGTCTGTCATGAAGAGTTCTGATCGGTTACGGTCATTTAACCATATTTAACCCTATTATTTTTATGATTTTCCTAGCTTTTGGACAAATGTTGATACACTTGAATTTTTTTTTATTCAATAATGTTTAAATCTTGTTGGATGCAATTTTTTGTTTTTGAATTTGATGGGCTTTGGATGCATGTAAATTTGCCAATTTTTTAATTCATTAGGATACTTAACTCATTCCAAATTATATTACAAGAGAAAAACGCGTTGTAGATCTTATATCCTCTAAAATTGCGGTCGGCTTACAGTTTCCGAATAAAGTTTAACGTCTTACGAAATAAAGCTACTCATTGATTCGTGAATGGGTAAATTAAGGTGTTCATGAGCAGAAACGCGTAGAGTCGTACGATACGTAAGGTAACCGAAATTACTTAACCTCCACGATTCGCTTGTATCCCGTCACTGCAAATATGATGAGGTTTCAAACATGTTGGCACCTGGCGCGCTTTCGTGAGTTCATATATCGAAGATCGCACCACTAACCTCGGGAAAGTGCGTGCACGTCGGGTTCGAAATTGGAAGGGTCGGTCAGTTCCTCTATTAGTACAAAGCTCGTTATTCCCGTCGTACTCCTAAAATCAATGAAACAAAACGTCTTAGATACATAGAAGATAGGTTTGCGAAAAATATCTTAGTGGACGAGGGCCCATGATAACCGCCAAGAGTTTTATCGTATGTAGAGAAGAAACGCGACAAACAACTAACACAAAATTCCTATACCCGTGGTGCTTGTGGAGTGTGCAGGAGTATATCCGGCCTCTAGTAACAACAAGTATCGACTAACACCCCTTTCCTTCCTTCCTTTGATCTACGTTCTGGACCGGCAGGCGTCGGTACTGATCAGCATGCAGGGGTTATTGGAGATGCACATCGAAAAGCTAAATCCCAAGCAGGAATCACTAAATTCGATTTACAACTCCAATCGATCCTGATCAGTAACGAAGTGGCAACCGGTGGTGATCAATCAAGCTCAAGCTCAAGCTCAAGCTCAAGCAAAAATTATTAGTTATGGTCAAAACCCTGTTTTTTACCTTAGCTCACATATTTATGTTTAATTCAGTTATTTTCCAACCAATTTTTTATATTTTGGCTGTTTTGGAAAGGCGAAAAATAGAGCTATTGAAACATATAAATATGTCTAAAGAGTTTACCTATATGTGATGAATAGTTTTAAATAAAATAAAATGATTTATATTCAGTAAAATAAGATGATTTTTGCCTTTCTCCTAGAAAGGTATAGCAATCACTTGCAAAACCGAAAGTATAAAAGTGCTCCAAGATGCCGAATGGCATATATCACTCGACTCAGCTCGACGAGCTGAGCATATTCTGTATGTGTGTGTGTGTGTGTGTGTGTGTGTGTGTGTGTGTGTGTGTATGTGCAGATTTTTATTCTCACTCACTTTTCTCAGAGATGGCTGGACCGATTTTCATGAAATTAATTGCAAATGAAAGGTCTTGTTGCCCCATAAAACCCTATTGAATTTTATTGTAATCGGCTATTTAGTTTAGAGGTTATGTTTAAAAATGTGAAAATCACGAAACAACAATATCTCAGAAACTACACAACCGATTTGAACAAAATTGGTTTCAAAAAACGGGCTACCTAAAAAACCCTTAACTTTCGAATTTTATGAAGATTGAACATGTGGTTCAAAAGTTATGACAAGAAACGTGTTCTGAAGACTGTTTAATCTCACTCATGTTTCTCAGAGATGGCTGTACCGATTTTCATAAAATCAGTGTCAAATGGAAGGTCTAATTGCCCCATAAGACCCTATTGATTTGTTTTGCAATCGGACTATTACTTTGCCTGTTATGTTTTAAAAATGTGAAATCCAGCTATGCAAAGGAACATATTCCGAAGACTACTTGGACTCACTCTCTTATCTCAGAGATGGCCGACCCGATTTCCACAAAATTAGTGTCAAATGAATGGTCTAGCTGCATCAGAAGACCCTATTGAATTTTACTGTAATCGAACTGTAACTTCATTTGTAATGTACCGACTTGTGAAATCCACGAAACTTCATTATCTCAGAAACTACACAACCGATTTGATTATTATTATCAGATGAGCGGACAAGTTAAGGGTTAACTGATGAATTATGATTGAACACGTGGTTTCAAAGTTTGGCTGCCCTATACGTTCCCATTTGATTTGATTATAATCGAACTTAAGCAACCGTTATGTATTAAATTGTTATTAAAACAACGAAAGTCTATTATCTCAAAGCTTACATGACTTATTTGAACATAACTAGTGTCATATGAACGAGTCATCTCTCAAACTTACAAATAACAAACTTCATAACAATTTGATATGTGGCTCAAAAGTTATGGAAAGAAGAGAAATTCAAAGACTATTTAAAACTATTCCTGCTTTGATCGATATATGTGGCCTCAACATAATTTAAATGTGGTATCGTACTATTTGAACGTTCCAAATTCATTGATTCCTTGCAATGTGTTTAAAGTCTGCAAATGCACGACGAATCGGTCATAGGATATGATCAAAGTCAAATAACAAACCGTTTGAAATGATTGGTTTTATCGAAATGACAATATCCTAAACTTTTGGCTTCTGTACATCGCCTTAATTCTGAATATATTCATATTGGGTGGTATTCTGTCATTTTCAGCAGACTTTCTGGCATCAATCTGACACCGGAAATACCCATATTGGGAGGTATTTTTGGTTATTTTCCAGAAACTAAAAGTGGTCGTCTTTAAATTCAAAATGGTGTCCAGGGTCAATGTTTGGTTTCTATGCATCATCGCGTTTACGGAAATATCCATATTGAGTATTATTCGGTCATTTCCGACTGTTGCCTATAAGTTGCCATTTAGCAATTCAAAATGGTGCCTGAGGTCAATTGTTAGCTCCTTGCATCATTATGGTTCCAGAGATACTCATATTGGATAGTATTTGTTTATTTTGGGCTGTTTTTCACGAACCGGTAGTCGCCATCTTGGATTTCAAAATTGTATTTAGGATACTGGTTAAAGAAAAACTCATATTGGGTGATATTTTGTCACTTTGGACTGTTTTTAAGAAGCCGAAAGTCGTCATTTTGGACTCTAAAATTGCCTGTGAAATCAATTTCTGTCATCTGGGCGTAATCCTGGTTCCGAAAACATTCATATTGAATGGTATTTGGTCATTTCCGGCTGTTTGCCAGACACCGGAAGTCACCATCTTAAAATTCAAGGTTGTGTCTGTGATCAATTTTTAGCTTCTGTGCACCTTTCTGGTTCCAGAAATACTAATATTTAATGGGAATCAGTCATTTCAGGCTGTTTTCCAGAAACCGGAAGTTGCCATCTTACAAGTCAAAATGTTGTCTGAAGTCGAATTGTGGTTCCGGAAATACCCATATTGGGTGGTATTTGGTCATTTGCCGCTGTTTTTCCGACACTGGAAGTCGCCATTTTGGATTTCATAATGGCATTTGGGGACAATTTCTGGATTTTGAACGGCATACTGGTTAAAGAAAAACTAATATTGAGTGGTATTTGGTCATTTTCAGCTGTTTTCAGAAACCGGAAGTCGCCATCTTAGAATTTAAAATACTATCTGTGGTCGATTTTAGCTCCTGTGTATTATTCTAGATCCGGATATTATTACATTGGGTGGAAATCGGCCATTTTTGGCTGTTTTCCAGAAACCGGAAGTTGCCATCTTACAATCCAAAATGTTGTCTGAGGTCTATTATGGAACATATCTGTTATCACTAAAAACATTCACCTGCCAATATGGTTCCATTTAGTTGATTGGTTCGCGAGATGTGCAGAAATTTGTGAAGAAACATGTACTTCCAGAAGAGGAAGGGGCGTAAACCATAATGGACATATTTGTTACCTCTAAAAACATTCACATACAAAATTTGGTTGTATTTTCTTGATTGGTTCTTGAGCTGTGCGAAATTTGTGTTTCATTTTCATAGGATCCCTCCCTTATAGAAGAAGGAGTCGGGTTTCAAACCATTATGTACATAGTTGTTACCACTAAAAACATTTACCTGCCAAATTTTATTCCATTTGGTTGATTAGTTCTCGAGATGTGCACAAATTTGTGTTTCATCCAACTATTATGGACATATTAGCCCTTACATATTAGCCCTAGACATATACCCCTTAAAACATCCACATGCCAAATTCGGTTTCATTTGCTTGGTTTGCTCTTGAGTTGTGCAGAAATTTATGTTTCATTTGTATGGGACTCCTCCCTTCCAGAAGAGGGAGGGGTCTCAAACTATCAAAGGAACCTTTATCGGCACCAAAAACCCCTACATACAAATTTTCACGTCGATCGGTTCGGTAGTTTTCGGGCCTATATGGATCAGACAGACAGACAGACTTGACTGCATTTTTATATGTAAAGATTACAATATCAATATTTTAGAACCTAAAGAGTGAATATACATTTATTGGATTGAAGCGGTCATGTAAATCTATTTTTACAAATAAAAAATTGAATGAGAAAGGCTGGGTCTGACCACTAGGTGGATTAATTTAGGTTTTTTTTTTAATTTTACCTATATGTGATGAATAGTTTTAAAATAAATAAAATAGTTTATGTTATTTTTAAATTTTTCCGAATTTATTCGCAATTTTTTACACATTTTTGTAATGAACGAGCCTTAATTGCTGTAGAATTTGAAAAGTACATTTAGTGCCAAACGAAAACAATAAGTGTTGTTTATGAAAATCTGTTATAATTTGACTGAGATATGACTTGATATTTTCCACCATATACTTAGATTTCATCGAAACATATCTCAGCATAATTATAACAGATTTTCATTAACAACACCTATTGTTTCCGTTTGGTACTAGAAAGAACTTTCCAAATATTACAGCAATTGAAGCTCCATCATTACAAAAATGTGTGAAAAATTGCGAATAAATTTGGAAAACTTTTGAAAATAACATAAACCATCTTATTTATTTTAAAACTATTCATCACATGTAGGTAAACTTTTTATACATATTTATATGTTTCAAATGCTCTATTTTTCGCCTTTCCAAAACAGCCAAAATATAAAAAATCGGTTGAAAAATAACCGTATTAAACATAAAAATGTGAGCTAAGGTAAAAAACAGGGTTTTGACCATAACTAATAATTTTTGAGGTATTTGAAAAACTTCAAGTAAACGCGCAAGTAACATTTGACTAAAGCTATAACCCATACTAAGTCACATCAAAAGTTCTTGCATTTTTTCATCATTTGTAGCACCGTGAAATAAATGTGCGATAGAAGCCAAAAATTTTGGTTTTCTTTATAAAATATATAACTCAGCCAAATATCAACCGATTTCCACAAAACGGTATATTCAAAATTAAATTGAAAAATTGCGTGGAAAAGTCTATAAAATTTGATATAAACTCAAATAACTTAATATGTTTTATTAATATTAGAACAAACCTGTATATATTTTGAAAGCTCTATTTGTTCTCTTTCTAAAACTGCTTTAATATTGAAAATCGGTTGACAAATGACTGAGTTAAAAAATATTATATGCGCTGAGGTCAAAAAAACCGAATTTTGACCATAACTTCAGATTTTGAAGGTGTTTGGAAAATTTCTAGTATGAGCGAATGTTACACTCAACTAGACCTACAACCTACACCAGGTTACTTCAGAAGTTCTTGCATTTTTTTTTTTTCATTTGTAGCACAGTGTAATTGTTCAAAAAGGTTACTTTAGTATGGCCACGCTGCCGAGTCTCGTGATGGGGCTGCCATCTTGGCTATATTGTACGCGACAACACGTTTCTTAATTCAAACACCCATTCCGGGTCAGACTCTGTTGTGAGCTGCTTCCAACTTTGGAAACAGACGCTCGAAAAGGTTGGGCTTCCTCCGATGGGGTCCCTTCTCTGTCAGCATACGATCGATGTCCCACCACGTGTTGGCTATCACATACAATTTATTTTTCAATCGATTGCTGACGCTCTCGATGTTTTCGATTTTTCAATGTACACCCCTATGCTGCCATAATTCTACGTTAAAAGAGAATATAACTTTGGAAGTAATTCAAAATGTAAAAACAACGGGTGACAATTAAAATTTTGGAATGTACCAGAACGAATGTCAGAAGATAACTTTGATTTCATTTCGTCAAAAACATGATGCCAAAGGATGTGTTTTGGCTAGATAAAGCATTATCACATTACGGCAATGAGCACAAACATTCTTGAAGAAGCATTCGACCCCATTGTAGAGATTGAACCAGACGATGAATCAGAGATAGTGAAATTATCCTAGAATTATATTGTAATGCATTGACTTTTTCATTTCTGTGGTGTAACCACAATCCGAACATCACAGTTAGTTTTTTAGTTTCGTTTACAGCAACAAAATGTTCATTTCACTATATTTATTTTACTAAATTTATAAAATGTTCATTTCGTTGGAATAATTGGTAACACTGGAACAGAATGTCTTCCTTCTTCAATTCATTGCTATGATACGAATACGCAGTGGTGGGCACCGCTAACCGAAAATTTAGCGACGCTAATCGCTAAGTCGCTAACCGGAAAATTTAGCTCGATAATCGCTAAACGCTAAACGCTAAACCCACATTAGCGGAACTTTCGCTAATCGCTAATCGCTAACT
Source organism: Wyeomyia smithii (assembly GCF_029784165.1). Classification (NCBI taxonomy): domain Eukaryota; kingdom Metazoa; phylum Arthropoda; class Insecta; order Diptera; family Culicidae; genus Wyeomyia; species Wyeomyia smithii. The sequence goes on along the minus strand of NC_073696.1, from coordinate 276,830,527 downwards.
ATTTAATATGTAAATAGTCATATCGCTATATTTATTGCTCGTGTTTTGTAAGATTTGGACCACTTTGATCTGTTTTGGTTAAACAAACGAAAACAATTACTTTTTAAAGCTATTTACAGTAAGAGGTTCACGAAACGGTATTCATATTTGATTTTGTAAAAACAAGAATAACAAAAGTTATTTAGCTTGCATTGAAAATAGATACTCTTAGGAATGTTTTCATAAAAATTCAATTATTATCTGAATCGAAAAAGTAGAACCAAAGTTGTCATAACTTCAAGCGCATTGCAATTTACTAAAGTTCTTGATGTGCCGAAAATTCAATCTAGACCTTGTGCTTGTTCTTCAAAATGCTCCTGTGGCTTGTACGATAACTCCATTCTAGGGTAAAAAAACTGACAAAAGTAGCTTTCGCAGTAAAGTATGTTCATCTTTCGAAACAATTTACGTACGCCATCAGCAATTCACAGTTTTTCTGAATATTTCTATTGTCGCTTCTCTACAAAATTTAGCGAATTAGCGATTAGCGTTTCGAAGGCCAAAATTTTAGCGACGCTAACAGTTTCGCTAACCAGCTCAAAAATTAGCGAAATCGCTAAACCGCTAACTGAATTTTAGCGTCGCTAATTAGCGAATTAGCGGATTAGCGGAATGGTGCCCACCACTGCGAATACGTTGTTATTTTGCATTTTTCTGCAGTTTTTGGATAGATGTCATTGCGACTAGAAGCAATTTCGGAAGCAAGTTTGCGACTAGAAGCAATTCCAGAAGCAAGTGTTGAAGACTCGAATTTTTGGCGCAATTATGAACGGAGGAATATCGAAAAATCACGACACCCATTTGTATACCCAATAGACCCAACCCCGCCTCAGTGGTGTCGTCCTGTTGTAAAACATGAAAAATTAAAAATCAAAGGCAAAGATAAAAATTTGCAAATTGAATGAATCGAAAAATTAAAATCGATCCGAATGCAATATGAGTTCTAAAATCGAAGTTGGAAAATGTAGAATTTACAAATTAAATTACAAAGTGAAAACTAATCGGAGAGTTCCGTCCCACAGTCCAACCAATTCGATGTTACTAACGACATAACCGGAGGCACTGATCTACTTGTTGAACGTTGTCATTGTCACTCCATCGGAAACGCGTGGTGTTTTGATCGATAAATGAAGCGTTATTTAAATATTATTTTCTCTCTTCAACGACGAGCTTGCATTAGATCGATATCACCGCCAAAGTAGGCGTTAATGCAAATGATTGCGTAATACATTCTAATACATCGTTCGAAAAATATCGTCTTTTTAAATGAGGGGCTTCCTCGGAATGACCTCAATGAAATTATAACCACTATGGGCCGTTGCTGTCGCTCACTGATGATACCAGCACAAGCAAACCCGGGGGGAAGGGCAATAAATTCTACCAAACACTGATGGATGACAGACGACAAGGGTATATTACCGTATAAACGCGCACAGGTGAGATAAGCGTACAGTTGGTTGTTCTTCTCATCAGCGGTTTCGCTTCTGACGTAGATTTTCACATGCTTTCTTACGCCGATCCGGGCGTATCGCGTGCTAACTGCGTGCATCAATTGTTATGCGATACAAATGTCCCATGAGACGGTATTCAAGCGGACAGTGGAAATTTAGTAGCTTGCAGCCATTGTCGTTGACAAGATAACAGCACACTGATAGTAGCACGGCAACACGACGTCAATCATCACGTTCCGAATGCTATAATGCACGGTTCGATTAGGTTTTCCGTTCAAAGAACGACTTGTTATTGTTGGTTGCCTACTCGATACAACACGGGTTGCTAAGTTTTGCGTTGAGGTTAGCTTTTTTTTGCTTCTCTTAGATGAACAAACAAAGCTTAAGCTCATTTTTTTATACACTGTCGCGTGACATTGACACCAGTTACTTTCCCGCAGGCTTTGCCAACGGCAATTTTTAAGTTTCACTCAGCTGCTGAATTGCACCAGCCATTTAAGATTGAAACTGTTGCCACCGCAAAAACTGTACCATACTCGAGCAGCACGTGTATGTGTGTTTGTTCTTTACAGCTTCATTCAGTAATTATCGCAATAAATTGACAATGTCCGGTCCTGACGGATAAACACAGCTTTGACGGTATAGATTTTGTTATAAATTGGATAGCTTGAAGCTGAGTAAAAGATAATACAAGCAATCAATTTGTTGTGAAATTCTGTCATGCCCCCTGTCCTTTCTTTTTCAATCTAAAAAAAAATGTAATTCTTCAAAACGGCCTTCAAGCTTTTATCTTCCGTTTTTGGCACGATACCGACACCGTTCGCACCATCAAGCGGCGATTAATGTGAAAAATATTACACTGTCCTCCGAAAAATAATCGATCCATCCATAAACTGTTCCGGTCCCGGTTGTGCGGCGAGCTGCTCTCTGCGTGGCTTCGGCTTAGCGGGATGCAGATGACAATGAACCGATAACTGGATTTTACGACCGGACGAATAATTTAAAGTGCGAGGACGCCTGAGTTCAGATTGTTCCGAACAAGAATGCTGTGGTTTGGAGATTTTTTATAAATTGATTTTTTTTATGTTATGTTATGCTTCAAACAATTTTTTGTTGGTTACGTTTTTTTAAGTCCCTTTGGATATTTTTGAACTACCCTAACGGTTTTGTTTTCAGACTGACAATCGAAGTAGCTCATACCTGTGCTATTGTTGCTGTTTTTGTCGTCGCCGAGGGAAACGTGACTAATGATTTGATTGCCGAATCGTTAACGTTTGCTCATGTTACTAGCATAACAAATCGCCTACTGCGAGTGCTGACAAAATCCGCAGATTGAGAATGTTTTGTTTACGAGGTATTTGATTGCCTCTGGCGAGCGAACGCAGCATGCTATTCTATTCAGTATTTTATTATTTTTGTCGTGATAAGTTACGCACACTTTAAGTGTATTGTTTCTATTATCAGGCACATTTTAATTTCACTTATGAGTCAATTTCTTTACTAAAGTAAACACCAATTTGAATCTTATAAAAAAACAGCTTACATACACATAAGATACAAAAAAACACTCGCTTCAGTGTATTTTTCCATTAGCCATTGGCCTAAATTTTCGCATGTTGACGTAAATTTTATAACCCTGTTAATGGCATAAACGCAGCTTGCATTGGCAAGCTTCAATTCAACCGAAAACGGCTCAGAATCAAAAACAAAAAGAAGTCATAACCTATAGATTGCGTTCGTCACGTTTTAGTCCGAGATGCCCATGTTATCAATTGAGCATGCAACGCACGCAATCCTTAAAATCCCGTTCCACAGCGTGGACGACCGCGCAAAATAAAAACGGAGAGAAAAAATAACACAAAAAATTATACCGACTGCATGCACTTTGCATCCTGATCTGCCGACCGGCAAGGGGTTTTAATGGCCCTCACTACTGGTTGTGCCTCCCCCCATTAGACACCTCTCAGCTCGTTTCCCCTCTCCGTGCACTAACTTTTCAGTCGCTGCGAAAACAAGTTTGATCGGTCGTTCTTGGGAATTACCCTTGGTAACGCGCGCATACACGCGACCGGCCGACTGTGTTATCCATTCAATCGATCGCAGGAGGCTTCGGGGCGAAAAGTGAGAGTAGCCAAAGCAGACCCCGCAGAAAGTGTGACGCATTGTTGCTAGACACACCGGGTGGACCCCTCATTCAGGTGGAATTCCCTTGATTCTCCGCAGGGGGCTGCCCTGGACCGATCGAGTGTTTTTTCGTATGTATATAAACGTGCCACGATTGAGGTTATTCATTTGCAGTCACTCACGACGATTAGTTTTATCAGACACACCAATTACGCATGATCATTCCACACGTGCAACTCGTAAATTATTTATCGTATTATATTTTTAATTGATAAACCATAAAACAGAGAAAATCAATAAAAAAAACTTCGATCGTTAATCAATCTGACACACGGAGACCTTCCGAGAGATCCGCGAAAGAACGCAAATGTGTGTCACTGTGTCGAAACGCACCCGAATAACCGGTAAAAAAGCGAAAACCTGAACAATCTACTCAGCAAATAGAAAATCCAACGCATGCGATCTGACCAGCAGCGCCAATCGTGGGGTGGTGGTGAATTTCTGTTTCGATTCGCACCTCCACGATCCTATCATGCCAGCAGCGCTTTGATGTTCGCTGTTCATCGATCGCTAGACCCACGATCACCACCAGTAGAAGCAGGAGAATGGCTTTTATGAATGCCTGCCCCTTCTCCTCCGTTCCTAGACTAGACCAGGCGGCCGCAGCGGATTGGAGGTGACCTTTTCAAGTTCAAGTTTGACAAAGTGGGTGACAGACAAAACAGTACAGCTGTTGCCGTCATGTCTGATCCGGTACACACATTACCAAATTCGATAATTATACACTTTTTTGGTGACTAAATCGAGGTTGATCGTTCGGCCGCCATTGAATGATCGGGGTCGTTGCTTAAGCAATCTTTGTTGTTGATCTATGGAAATTCGGCGAAAAAGTCAAAAATGTGAAAATGTAAAAAATTGCAAAAATGTCTGGAATGTTAAAAATGTCAGATTCACAAAATTTTAAATTCTCTAAAAAATCGATTTTCGTTGACGATTTAGAATCCAAAAACGAATGATTTTATTCCTTTTAGTTATTTCATTTTTATTCTTCAATAGTTTTTTTTTTGTAGGGTAAAGGCACCAACTTCGGCCACAGTTTTTTTTATTTTTGAGGTTTGCAATTTTTACCCTTTCAAATGATTATCTTGTCAGTTTTAATAGCAAACGATGCTAAATACTGCATAGTATCATCTCACAAAGACCCGTTTCAAAATTCATAACAATCCAGAGTTATCTAAAAAATCGATTTTCGTTGACGATTTAGAATCCAAAAACGAATGATTTTATTCCTTTTAGTTATTTCATTTTTATTCTTCAATAGTTTTTTTTTTGTAGGGTAAAGGCACCAACTTCGGCCACAGTTTTTTTTATTTTTGAGGTTTGCAATTTTTACCCTTTCAAATGATTATCTTGTCAGTTTTAATAGCAAACGATGCTAAATACTGCATAGTATCATCTCACAAAGACCCGTTTCAAAATTCATAACAATCCAGAGTTATAAGTAAATGTGTCTTTATAGCTCAAATCGGAAATATTCCGAAAATATCACTGGTAACCACAGGTTTTGCCCTAGAGCTGGAACTAGAAAGAAAAAAATAGCTTTTAACCATTCCCGTGAATTTTAGTGCCTCTATCAAAGATAACTATTGCAAATGCAACGAGAAAGACAGTTTTTTCCGATTTGATAACGAATATTTTGTAGATTGTAGCGTACGCAACGTAACGTTAAAAAATTCCTACCGGAGAAACATAACTGTACGGTAGTGAATAACTATTAGGTTAAGTTAATACTAAATTTTACATGTGTATATGGGTTTTAAATGAGTTTATGTGGGTAATGTACAATATAGCATGTAATGACTAATATATAGTATATAATAGGTTATTTATATAAGAATGAAAGATAAGTCGAAAAGCTCGTTTAACTCGTTTTCCTAGGCAATCAGTGACAATATTGTTTCCGGTTCTGTTTTCGTTAATTATTTGTTGAATTCTCTCGTAGACATTCGGGCAGCAGCTGAGCACCGTAAATATGAAAGGTATTACTTTTAGCTTCGTTTTTAATAACGTATCAGCTAGTCATTGCATGATACAAACCTCGTTTTTAGACCGTACTTAGGACCGTACTATTAGATCGTAAGTTTTAGCTTCACAATTTTAATTATGCTTTTAATTTTTCACTTAGTTTTATTTAGTGTTCCAATTTTTAATAATTTTAGTAACTATTCGTGTATAGATATATAAGTAAACTGTTAGTTTAGCAAATTTTAATAGCCGCACGTTTTCGTTCACACCTCCAGTCGTCAGAATCTTTTTTTTCTTTTTTCCCTCGTTCTTCCGTTCTGCTGACGTTCTGTAGTGACAGCCAGTGGCGCTTTGACAACGCACAGAGCTGTGTGTCACTTTGACCGCTGCGTTTCGCATTGAAAGGGTTGGACCGAAGTGCGAAGCGATGAAAGATCGCGACACTCCCCCAGTACTTCGTGATCAAGGGTCCGACGTACTTACGGTTGCACTAAGGTCCAACACCGCAAGTTTTACGGCCGGTCTCTCCAGGATACCATTAGCTGTCTGCACCTGAGCGCGACGAACCTGTCCATGCTTCGACCGGATTGCATTCACTACCCGACCTTTGGGCCAACAGTTTCTCGGTAGCGTCTCATCCACCACGATGACAATATCTCCTTCGGCGATAGGCTTCACCGGCTGAAACCACTTCGTCCTTCGCGTCAACGTTGGTAGATATTCTGCTATCCATCGTTTCCAGAACCGGTTTGCGTAGATCTGGGACATCTTCCAGGTGTGTTTCAGGGCATGATACTTATCGTCGAACGCGATCGGGGGCTTAGAACCGTCTGACGATCCGAGTAAGAAATGGTTCGGTGTGAGTGGGGATGACATTTCGTCATCCAGCGGTAGCTCGGTTAAGGGTCTAGAATTTACGATTAGTTCGATCTCCGCCATCATGTTTCTTAAAAGCTCGTCGGTGGGTGTGCGCGAAATTTGGAGGTGCTTTAGAGTTTTTTTAACAGACTGAACGAGACGTTCCCAGGCTCCGCCGAAGTGTGGAGATGCAGGTGGGTTAAATGTCCATTTTGTGTCACTAGTGACAAAATATTCCATCAACTTCTCCTGATTCAGCTTCTCTAGCTCTTGCTTTAGCTCGCGACTGGCTCCAACGAAGTTAGTTCCCCGATCACTCACTATTTCGAGGGGCGTACCTCTTCTGGCAATAAAATTCCTGATGGCAAGTATGCATGAATCTGTTGTGAGACTGTGTGCAATTCCTAGGTGTATGGCTCTAACGGTGAGGCAAGTTATCAATACCCCCCAACGTTTTTCGGTTCGTCTTCCAACAACAACATACATCGGACCGAAATAGTCGATGCCTATGTAGGAGAAGGGGCGACAAAAGGCCTTCAACCGCGTAGAAGGAAGTGCGGACATCTCTGGGGCAAACGGCTTCGCAAGGCGGTTTTTACAATACTGGCATCCTGCACGCACCCGGTTATAAGCTGAGCGAAGCTGAGGCACATAGAACCTACGCTGAATTTGGCTGAGCACGGTCTGGTGGTTGATATGACAATATCTTTGGTGAATTTCAGCGATAATGAGGTCTGTAACAGGATGACGTTTGGGCAGCAGTACCGGATGCTTGGTACGCTCGTCCACAAATTCGCACGCGTCTATTCGGCCTTTCATACGTAGAATCCCATCTTCGGAAATGAATGGACTCAACCTGTACAACGGACTACTTTTCGGTAATGCTTTCTTCCAGGGTACCTTGTTCGGTTTGTGCAGTGACTCTATTTCAGGAGCGAACACAGCATTCTGCACCAGTTTGAGGATGAAAATTTCTGCTTCCTTGAGCTCTTTTTGAGTCAGTACTCCAGTAACGATATTCTGCTTCGCTTTTTTCCTACGAACGTTCGCTGGGAACCGTTTCACAAATGCCACCTGGCGTAGAAGCCGTTTCCATTGTGAGAACTTCTCCCATCGAAACAGCGCACGCTCTTCGACGTGATGGAGCACGTTTGGACGTATTTCCTCGACGGTGTGCCCGTGATTCAAAGTTGTAACGGGCCATTCAACCCTTTGATCCCACAGGTATTCAGGACCTCGAAACCAGCGACTTGTAGGAGACAGATCCGGCAACCTCTGCCACTTCGTGGCATCATCAGCACCGTTTAGTTTCGACGGAATCCAGTTCCATTCAGTTGGTTCGGTCAACTCCAGCATTTCACTGACTCGTACTGCAACGAACTGGCTATATTTACGGTGGTCCGAATTTATCCAGCAAAGCACGTCACGTGAATCTGTCCAAAAAAATCTTTGAGTGGGTTTCAATGTGTGCGACTCCATTACATCGTTCGCCAAACGGGCTCCGATTACTGCCGCTTGAAGTTCCAGCCTAGGAATCGACACGTACCTCAGGGGTGCCACTCGGGTCTTAGCCCCGATTATCGCGCACTCAATGGTGTCATGTTCTTCGAAGCGTAGGTACGCAACTGCTGCGAATCCGTTTTCAGACGCGTCGACGAATATATGTAGCTGTATCCGATTTTGTTCTCCAATGCCAGTTTTCTCTCGGTAACACCTTGGAACTCGTACATCCTCCACGTGAGGAAGAACTCTTAGCCACATTTGCCACTTCTCCCATTGCTCACTTGCGATGTGCCCGTCCCAATTAACACCACTGCGCCAGATCCCTTGAAGCAAGATTTTCAAGAACATCAGGAAATTTGCCAGTAATCTAAGCGGATCGTACACCATCATCAGGGTGCTCAAAATCTGACGCTTTGTCGGTATGACGCGGCCTTGTAGTAAATCTGCACTTATCCTCGGAGAAACTTTGAAAGTAAAAGTATCGGAAGCGGTGCACCACCACATACCAAGAACTTTCTCCGTCCCCAACTCGCTCGACAGATTTAAGCTTTTTTCGCCCGGCTCCGCCTCCAATTCTTGAAGTACTCGCTTTGAGTTCGACAGCCAATTACGTATTTCGAATCCAGCCTGTGAGTGGATAAAACGGACGTCTTTTGCAAGCTTCACCGCCGCCTCTTCCGACTCCTCACTAGAAAGCATACCGTTAACATAATGCTCTTTCAGTATAGCCTCGGCCGCTCTTGGAAAGCGGGATTGGTATCGTAGTGCGTTATGGTTTTTAACGAACTGCGCACAACTAGGTGAGCACGTCGCCCCGAATGTCATAACTTTCATCGCGTAGACATCTGGACTTCGGGATTGATCGCCATCGCGCCACAGGAATCTTTGGCATTGCTGGTCGGTTCTGTTCACCAACACCTGGTGGAACATCTCGCGAATATCACCCGTAACAGCAATTCGGAACTCCCGGAAACGGTGTAACACAGACGGAAGAGAAGTAAGTTGGTCCGGACCACTGAGTAAAAATGAATTCAGCGAAGTTCCCGCCACCTTTGCAGCCGCATCCCAGACTATGCGAAGCTTTCCAGGCTTGTTTGGGTTAACCACGGGAAATATTGGGAGATACCAGACACGCGGGAATTCCTCGGACAGTTGAGTCTTTGTCAACTTCTCGATGTATCCGTTTCGCTGATAATCGTTGATCTTCTCCTTCAAAATTCGTGCCAGTTCGGGTTCTCTTTGCATACGCTTCTCTAAGCACACCAACCGCTTCATTGCCATTGGTTTACTGTCCGGTAGTTGAGCATTGTCGTAACGCCAGAGTAATCCGGTTTCATATCGCTTACCTTTCACCTGGGTCGACGATTCCAGCAAACGTACCGCTCGATCATCGTCTTTTGATAAAAGTGGCTTGGTAAAGCGCGCAACTCCGAGACTGTCTAACGAAAAATATGCTTTTACCGTGTTATGTAGTTCCGCATCCTTTCGCTCACAGCACGCGCATATATGGAGGTTATTACACGCCGGAGAGTCTGATACCGCTGGAGCAGCTGTCGACAACGGTCCAAAGATTATCCAACCTAGACGTGTTCTAGCAGCAATCGGTTCATGTATCATTCCCTCTCTGCTATCCAGCGCATGTCCCAGGTAGCAGTTATCTACTCCGATGAGTATCCTTGGTTGAACGTTCTGATATGAGTCAGTTGGTAAATCCGTCAAATAATCGTATTGGTGTACCAGTTCGTTCATGTTCAAAGTTTGTCGCGGTAGAGCAAGATTTTCAACAGTATGCACCTTCGGAATCCAATACCTCCTCGTGTTTTGCGCTCCAGAAATCTCCAACGCAAGTTTTACGGAATTAGCTTCTTGCCGTTGTTGGTTCGCTGTCCATCCCAGACATAACGGATATGATTCGCCTTCGATTCCCAGCTCTTCCAAAAGGCCGTGCTCCATTAAAGTTACTGACGAGCCTTCATCCAGGAAAACGAAAGTGTGAACAGATTTTCCCCTTCCATAAACGACTATCGGAGCGTATCTGAAAAGAATCTCAGAGGTCTTACTGACATGAGCATTGCAGCTTGCGGTATTATTTTTCGTGGCATCTAATGAAGTTGATGGTGGAGAATTTGCATTCCGCTGGTATCTAGAGTCATCGTGTAACAGCTTGTGGTGCAGATAAGAACAACCGTTTCTGCCGCAAACTTGTTTAATCGCACACGCTCCAAAATGCTTCGTCAGACACTTCCGGCATAGTTTATTTTCCTTCAATGCTGTCCATCTGGCTCCCACATCAAATGCATCCCACATCAAATGCCAGAAACTTTTTACAGTTCTCCACCTTACTGCATTCACTGTGACAGATGACGCTTTGTTTATTTGCCGGTTTCGCCGTCTGACTGTAGGGGGTCCCTGTGTTGGACGCTGAGCTCGAACTAGATTCAAGGTGTACACATACCTCTTCCTTACGACCACGTCTCTCAGGTTTTCCAATGAAAGGGCCAATCGATGACGGGACTGAAACCACGCAAGCTGCTTCAACCAGCTCACCGAGCCAGTCACTAAAATCCGCTAGCGTAACTGCATTCAATGTCTGGCGTCGTCTCGCCCAGTCCAGTTTGATGGATGGTGGTAGTCTCTCGACAAGTTCTTGAAGGAGTGCCACGTTACAAAGATGATCATTCAACCCACAGGCTACAATTGTGGCACACATATTCTGTACTGCGACTCCGAAATCGATTAAAGTTCCGAGTTTCTCGGTCTTCGGCGATGACATTTCCCGAATTTTGCATACCAAAGAGTGGACGATTACTTCCGGCCTGCCGAATAGCGTTCGCAATGTGTTTATAACGCCTTCAAGCCCCGCTGGATATAACAAACGACTACGTACTGATTCAAGTGCCTTTCCTCTTAAACAACGTTGAAGTCGCAGCAGATTCTCCTCGTTACTGTAGCCACACATTCTGGTGGTACTTTCATAGGAGGCAATAAACAGAGGCCACTCCTCAGCATTACCAGTGAAGATCGGGAGCTCTTTTGCCACTGCATGGCGCGCAGCAAGTTGACTTCCGCTCAGCTCATGAGACAAATCCGAACGTTGGTTCGGGTCGAAAGGATACGCATTGACGTTTAGATTACTGCGGTTGTTCAGTACCGAAGCATGACGAGACACTTCTATCGTCCTCAAACGTTCATCTAAACTTTTGGCTACGGAATCCTGTCTGTTTGCCATCTCCTGAAGCTGTTTCTCCATTCGTTCGACCGCCTTGCACATATCTGCAGCTACATGGTTTCCACTTTCTACTGCAGTTGAATTCGCATTTGGTGGAGGTACGACAGTCTGAGCCTTCAACTCCTCTCGGACCTGTTGCTCTTTTTCCCTTAATCGAATCTGGAATTGGCGCTGCAGGTCACTTACTGCATTCTGCATCTCTTGGTCCTTTTCTTGTAGCAATTTTTCGTACGCTTGTTGTTGTCCTTCGAACCTACTTTGCATTTGATCCATCATTCTTTGCAACTGTTGAAGTTGCAAGCTCTGTTGTTGTTGGTTGCTTGACGACTTTTTGTCCGCTCCACCCGGTGCAGGTATCGTAGTGGGGATCGATGCGTCCTGGGATGTACGCTCCGCTTCGCACGACGAACAACTCCAGTCTACGTCTTCGATTCCTGCATCGACACCTACGCACTTAAAATGAAACCATCGGCAACATTCGTCGCAGCACACCATTTGACTATTATCCGGATCATTGCACTCTCCACAACTCACACCCGGCTTAGGCCCTTTAGCACGACTATCTCTCGGCATATTTAAGCTCACCCCGATCGCGACTAAACGAAATTTTTAAAATGTTGCAAATGCAACGAGAAAGACAGTATTTTCCGATTTGATAACGTATATTTTGTAGATTGTAGCGTACGCAACGTAACGTTAAAAAATTCCTACCGGAGAAACATAATTGTACGGTAGTGAATAACTATTAGGTTAAGTTAATACTAAATTTTACATGTGTATATGGGTTTCAAATGAGTTTATGTGGGTAATGTACAATATAGCATGTAATGACTAATATATAGTATATAATAGGTAATTTATATAAGAATGAAAGATAAGTCGAAAAGCTTACGTTTAATGCCTCTTTTTTAACTCGTTTTCCTAGGCAATCAGTGACAATATTGTTTCCAGTTCTGTTTTCGTTAATTATTTGTTGAATTCTCTCGTAGACATTCGGGCAGCAGCTGAGCACCGTAAATATGAAAGGTATTACTTTTAGCTTCGTTTTTAGTAACGTATCAGCTAGTCATTGCATGATACAAACCTCGTTTTTAGACCGTACTTAGGACCGTACTATTAGGTCGTAAGTTTTAGCTTCACAATTTTAATTATGCTTTTAATTTTTCACTTAGTTTTATTTAGTGTTCCAATTTTAAATAATTTTAGTAACTATTCGTGTATAGATATATAAGTAAACTGTTAGTTTAGCAAATTTTAATAGCCGCACGTTTTCGTTCACACCTCCAGTCGTCAGAATCTTTTTTTTCTTTTTTCCCTCGTTCTTCCGTTCTGCTGACGTTCTGTAGTGACAGCCAGTGGCGCCTTGACAACGCACAGGGCTGTGTGTCACTTTGACCGCTGCGTTTCGCATTGAAAGGGTTGGACCGAAGTGCGAAGCGATGAAAGATCGCGACAATAACTTCAAACTTCAAGGCAACTTTTTTCGACATTTGTCGATCAGTGTAATAAAAAAAGGAAGTTTCAACTTGTTCAACGAGAACGGGAAATATTGAAATTTAAAATTTTCGTGGAAAAGGAAAAGAAAATTTTGACGCTAATTTTCGAACACGTTCATATGAGATACGTATCGATTCTATTAAACCAAGATCGATGGTATCAATGAATAATTTATCTAATAATCTGTAAAAAAATGCGTTTTAATGAGAAAATAATTACAATAATTAATTACATAACACTTACATGATTTTTTGCACAACCGAAAAACGCTTTCGAGTTCCCATTTTGGCCATATTGATCTCATATTCACCACTCAGTGTTACTATTTTGGCCGAATTGCCGTAGAATTGCGAAAAATTTCCCGACACTTCTTACAAATACAATGATAACTTTATCTAATTTATCTACTCTGTTGGATAAAGAAGTCTGTGATCCTGCATTCTGAAACCTTGGTCGCAGACAGACGTCCAAGCTGAGTTTCGAACTTGTGTAAAGTTTTTTGTAGTAGCAACCCGTAACCAGATAGCGCTACCAGTACCGCCAGCCTCGTGCACCAGCGAAAAAAAATGTATTGTAGCGATAAGGTCACCAGGCGGCGCTAGTGTACAAGTTCATAACGCAATTTACTTTGAAAATTTACACGGAAATTTTGATCAATGTTGTCCTTGCATTGACGTCTGTCTGCGCCTAGGTTATTTCAAAAAATCCATTGAAACCAACGTTGAATGCAACGGCAATTGGGTTTTTTAGCTATTCACGAATTTTCGATTTTTGTATATCATAGAGTGTAATTTTCTGAGTAAATCATGATTTTTTAAAACTTTATATTATTATCCTTCGTATTTTAAATGAAGAGTTAAAATTCGCTCCAAATCGCTACAATGACAGTTGGTGTATGGGCGAACTGTCATTGTAGCGATTTCGAGCAGATTTCGAGTACTTTTAAATCTTGATTTAAATAGCGAAGGACGACAGAAAAAAAAATTAAATCACGTTTTGCTAAAAAAATGCAGATCTTTCAGATGATATAAAAAACTAATATAGCTAAACAACCCAATTGGATATACATAAGGGGGGCAATGGAAATCGACTTATCGAAATTCGTTTAGAAGTAGGGCTCAAAAGTAAAAAATAAACACAAGGAAAAAGTAAAATGTAAAATGTAAAAAAACAAAAACAGAAAGGTAAAAAGTAAAAAATATAGAATAAAAATTGTCTTGGCTTTACTGCTTAAGCGTACAGTCGGTTTTTAACACGCTCCGTAAGCACCAGTTTAAGGACGATAGGCTTTTGTTTTCGAAAATCTCTGCGTTGGAATTCGGTTGATATTCCGGCGTCCTTCGTTGGTCAGTAGTGTAGTAAACTCTGGAGACAAAAAGGTTACACGGGCTTTGGTTGCCCGGATTATCGGTTGAACCGTCCGTCGAGATTGCAAGCCGGTTATGCTTCGAAAGTCGCAAGTGCTTTTCGTTCGTTAACCGTGATTTTTTCCGGATCTCTTTTGGTATTCTATTGGTGAAGTGATTGAAACGAAACTCGTATCCATTAATAGCAACATTACCCTGAAAATGTGTGAACTCAACAGAAAGCTTACCTGATTAACTAGTGAAAAATTGATAGCTAAAACTAGTATAGTAAAACTTTACTACTGTGGAAGTTGTGTGAGGATTTGAGGAACTAGGTCCGCTTAAACTGGGTGAGTACTAAATTACACCTAGTACTCATTCTTAATTTAAAACCCACAGCCGAGCCTGAATCTCACCCGAGCCTGAATGTCACCGAATGCATTGTAGCCTGCTTAGATGTTCAAAACGTCCCAAAAGACCAAATGAAGGAATGGCTAGAAGATCAAAAAATCGTAGACGTGGGGAAAATAACAAGAAAGTTCAACGAAAGCAGCATAAACACGCCTGCCCTATGTTTTGCACACTCTAAAGCTATGTTGAACAGCAAGTTCGAGAGCCCGTCACCTTGCTTCAGACCATCCAACGTCACAAACGCATCCGAAAATTCGAGATCTAACCGTGATGGCGAAAAAAGTTAAACTACTCCGTTCAGAAGTGTGCGCGTTCAAAGAACGCTACCCAACCGCGTCAAAAACGGACATAGTGCGGGACTTTATGGGTGCCGGATACGCCCGCGTTTCAACATATATAACATCTTAGCACTATTGGACAACAATCAGAGCATCAAGAGAAAGTCCGGTTCCGAACGGCCAACGACCCTGAGCGACAAGAAGCTCCAAAGGATGCTGAAGCGGAAGAGGAAGATCACATGTCAGGAAGCGGTAGTCCCGTCCACGCACTGGTCTCGGAGCTGCAGGCAATTTCGCAGTGGCAGCGGCTGAATAAGATGGTCAAGTCGAGTTTCCCGGCGAATCGCGACGTAGCGGTGGTGATGGAGGACGAGACCTATCTCACCCTGGTTGGCAACGAGCGGCAGGGCACTTCGTATTTTACTTCCCCCACGAAGGAAGTGAACTCAGGGGTGAAATTCATTTCACACACCAAGTTCCCCAAGAAGGTGCTGCTGTGGCTGACAATCAAATTACTTATGTTTTTAGTTTGGTTGCAATTTTCAACCATTTGTTTTTTTTTAAGCTCTGTCCAAAACTGCCCCCCTTTCCCCTACGAAGTGCCTGCCAAAAGTTGCGTCGTTCATCAAGAAATACCACGAAGGGCGAAGTCCTCAATGTTCAGGTAATCTTTTGTAGTTTTTATATAAAAATAAATAGCTTCTCAAAAATAAGTCGTGTTTCAAAAAATTGATCTAATAGCCCAAAACGGCATCTATTGTCCAAAGAAACGTTTATGTTAAATTTCAGCGAAATCAAACATGGTCGATTAAATTGGTTGCCCGTTTTTCTGTGGAATTACACTAAATCATCACGCAAAAGTTGGACTGTACGTAACCACATCAATATTGCGTCTTTTTAGAGCGTCTTTTGAGCTGTTTCGGAATCAGTACAACGAATGTGTGTTGTTCATTCATAACGCATTTGGTGCTCTAGCGAATGTTCACTGTATTGGACGGCTCAAAATCAAAACACTTTTAAAGTATTAACCGGTGCTAGTATAGACTACAGACGGTGTTATGAACAGATACGCAAAGAGTGAGGTCGAAAACTCCAAGTGAACCGTCAAATCGAGGCTCCAAGTGTGCAAAGTAAACAAACTCATGCGTGTTTCTTTTCGTACAGAATGTGTGTTGCGATCAGTTTATATTCTGTGAATCACGTGCAATTGTGGTTCCAACGAAAAATGTGTTCGTCATGCTCATGTGATGAGTGATGCATTGGAAATTATTATAATTGTATGAACAAGCATTGAAACTCAGTAATATATCCTTACAAAGTTTAGAAATTTCATTACACTTTCTAGTGCGTATGAAAAGTCATGCGAAAATAAATGTGGTTGCCAGAATTGTTTAAAATAAAATATTAGCAAAGGGTTGCCATATTTACTGCTTTTCTCTTTGCGTATCTCTTTATAACACAGTCTCTAGTATAGACCTAAGTGGCGACATCTGGCTTCTTACTATTCTTCCTCATCCACCTCTATGATCCCTGTTGTATTTTTCGTAAGTGATGACATTAACTCGGAAAATACTTGAATATTTTTATGCTGTTTATCACCATTTACACAATTCCTCCTGTAGGCGATAGTTTTACCGTCTGAGGGTTACCGGAGAATCTGCATCTTTAATATACTTAAAATCGCACGTGTCATCCATCAATGATTATGATTCATTCAATGACCCATCTGAATTGTACTCTCCGCACAAGCAATATGCCTCAACAGGTATGTTCCAAACTTAATCCAGAACGGATTCAACAGTAGAAATAAGCTCACACTACACTATTTAATCCCGACATTGAGCAGCGGTATGTTGTTCTTATGCTTCACGCAAAACCGTAATGACTCCTTGCGCACTTTTGGATCTTTTGGTAATTGATATTAGTGATGATCCAATGAGTAGAAAAGAGAGGTGAGGAGGAACCTTACTAACACTTGCACGCGCCCCTCTGCTCACCTCCCTCTGCCCAGAGTTGATGCCCAATAGTGACGTAGCTATTGGGATTTACCATTGAGCTCGTTTAGTTGTTTACATTTGAAGCATTTACTAATACTAGAAAAATGCACTCTCCTCCTCACCTCTCTTTTATGCTCATTGGTGATGATCCAAGTCGGATCTCTTTCTACACCCGTATTTGTACGCTTTGTACTTTATTTTAATGTTCACTTGAAATTATTTTAGATTGTAACAGGTGACATCATTAAAAAACATAAATCAAAACAACGAACAATGTTGCTCAGCAACACTGCCAGTAAGCCTGATGATAAATTTTAACGCACTCGGGGTTTTCAATTTCAGCCAATCAGCGAGTGGTTCCCAAAGTGGATCCAAATCTATACCCAGTTGTCTCCCCTTAGGTATAGACTAGAGATGGTCGGGTATGGGAAATTTGTTACCCGTACCCGACTAATCGAGAATTTTCAAACCCGTACCCGACCCGAACCCGAAGTCGTGTTTGTTTAAAATACCCGTACCCGACCCGAACCCGAAATTTTTTTTTTCCAACTACCCGTACCCGACCCGTACCCGAAAGGAAAATACCCCGAAATTGCCGGTACCCGACCCGTCCTGGATTTTTTTTTTAAAATACCTGGTTACCTACCACATTTTATGCACTGACTGTCATATGTGGTTTCTCGAGATGATGACCGGAGTTAGGCTAGAACCGATTGTTCATGTGAACGAATGTTGAAGAACCCAGAGTTCCAGGCGACATATTGGTTCTCTTGAATCCAGCGTAGCACCTGTCACTGATATTTATCACGCAGCAAAATATCTATTCATAACTGTGTACGGAGAATTTGGGTTCCATTTTTCGTGTTAGTTACCTCATATTAAAATTGATCAAGGATTTCTATTGTTTATTTTGTATGTATACGTATGATTCATATTAAATGCTGGAAATTTTTATTTTGTTTTCGAGAGATCAATAAAAATTCAATAGAATTTTTTTGAAAGATTCATAATAACTTTATAATGAACCAGATCGGAACAACTAGATCAGGATAAATTACCTTATAGTGGACCCCTTTATTTTATTAATTTGTGTTTGTGATGCAGACTGGCTGGATGTTTCCAGATGGAAGTTTTCTGAAAATCACTCACTGGCAGTGTTGGCAGGAAAAATGATTTGCAACATAAATTTCGACATACTCAACTTTGAACAGCTCTAGTATTTTTTTGGCACACCCTAGCTCTTTAGTGTCTTCGGTTAAGTTGTTAGGCATCAAAAATCCTACCATATGAAGTCATGAAACCTATGGTTTGAGCCATTTTGAGATCTTTAGAATGGAAAATGCAAAAAAGTTGGTTTTTCCATACAAATCTCCATATGAATTTAAAATGCAATGCGCCAAGCAGAGACAAAACCAATCGACTTCCAATAAATTCAGGATTGTTTGGGGCCCCAAATAGAACAAAAAAAACTTGGTTCTGGCTTTCTGCTATCAAATTTCGTTTTTTCCATATAACGATTTCCCACCCTAATATATATAACAGAACTTGTTATTCAATTGACAAAATAGTATACATTCTAACTAATTCTGATCTTTTTCTGCCAAAAACCTTACAAAACTTGCTATAATTCGTTGTAATTAGCAAGTAATTTTGATAGAAATTTTGATATTTTAACTATTATAGAAAGCAAGTTTAAAACGCAAGTTGATGCAAAACAGTGCGTAACAATATATCAA
Source organism: Wyeomyia smithii (assembly GCF_029784165.1). Lineage (NCBI taxonomy): Eukaryota > Metazoa > Arthropoda > Insecta > Diptera > Culicidae > Wyeomyia > Wyeomyia smithii. The sequence continues at coordinate 276,812,033 of NC_073696.1, read as the reverse complement.
GATTGGTTATAATCCTGATATTTTTGACTGATCGGGATCCACTATATGTTAATTTACCCTACTAGAACAACACGGAGAATGATGAGAAATGCATGTCTGGTAGAGTTTAAAATAAACGACGAGTTTTATGTGCACATCGTAGCAACCTGGAATCTAAGATTCGGTATAACACAGATATTTCTGTACATGCGGCATCCCTGATCATAGTGCAAACCAAGACCTGGGAGGAAGAAACGGATACTACACTAAAAATCGGTCGAAACAGATGAAACGGACATTTGTCGTTTTTTGATAGCGTGTAACTATCTTCCTGCTGTAACCCGAGCATGACTCGAACTAAGTTTTTAGTAACATCAGGAATACTAAATGGGCAAATTTGTCTGTAAAACACAGATTTTTCTAGTCAGTTTCTTCAGATTTTTAAGTTTATATATATTTACGCAGACTTTTTTTTTGTTCACATATTTATTTGACACGATTTCGCAGAGTTGCATTATTTTACAATTTTAACCTCACTATTTTGTGAAACGAAAATCAACATTCAACCGTGATGAAGTGTATAGTTCGAAATTGTTACCAAACGACAGTTTTTTTGATACCCGAATAGTAATTACGAAGGAGGTATTCCACATATTACACGTTTTAACCCCAAAAATGCCTTAAAAATCGGCAAACTTTCAAAACTCGTAGCTTACCAAAGGACAGAAACATTATGTTCCAGAAAATATTATTATTTTAATGTGTGTATAAATGTTATCATGATAAGTATTTTTCGAATAAGTCCACGGTCAAGTAAAATGCAACCATCCTTCCACAGTGATGACGTTGCCGGTGCAACTACAAAATTGTCGCTACATAAAACAAAAGTTGGTTAAGCAATTCCTCAAATTTCAAAAGAAAGCCGGCTTGCACCGTAAATCCAGAAAGCACATGTTTAATAATCGAAATACGCTGGCAGGAATTACTGAAAGTTTATGAAATTTATTATTTTACGTAAAAATGAACCACAATATTTTGGGTAACCACACTGAATACAAAAAAATGCTTGCGTTGAATATTTTATCAAGTAAGGCGATACCTTCAAGTTATTACAATACCTGCTACTAAAAGATGCTTTTTTCTCCTGGTTCAAATTGATAACTCATTCTGATTCATTTGACCTTCCCACAGCTTCGTATCCGTTTCTCCCTCCCAGACAAAGACTATGCTAAAACACCTAGGCTTGAAAAGTTAATAATTAAATTCTTATAACGCACGAAAATCGAATTACCCGTACCCGAACCGAACCCGACCAGTTAAGAATTTTCTAAACCCGTACCCGACCCGAACCCGAAGCCTTGGTTTTTAAATTAACCGTACCCGACCCGAACCCGAAAAATATTTTTTGGCGTTACTCGAAACCCGACCCGAACCCGTCGGGTACGGGTCGGGTACGGGTATCGGGTAAAAATACCCGTACCCGACCATCTCTAGTATAGACCATCGCACGGTGACGTCACACGTCTGAGTTTGACAGCTACTGGTAACTTTGTTTACCTCCGGGTAATGCAGTATTATTTTCGATTTTAGATCATTTCAATGGTGACCAAAATGCACTTTAAATGTTGCGTGTGAGGAGCTAGCACACTAAAAATAATCATAAACTAAGTAAAATTTTACTACGCACACGATTGCTTCACCAGAAAAAAAGCATAAGACTCCAAACATAAACAAAGTTACCGCTATCTTTCAAGCAGCGTTGCCAGGTTATTTTTTTAAAAATCTGGAAAAGGCAAAATAAAAATCTGGAAAAAATCTGGCAGTCATTTCGTGGGGTGAAAGGTTAGTTTTTCGGATAAAAGTCTTGGGGTACGCAAAATTTGAGGTGACAAAATTGCAAAATTTCGCGCCAAAATTGAAGTGATGACCTTTTTGCGGAACAGAGAAAATAAAATCTGGATAAAATCTGGATCAACCATGAAAAACCTGGATAATTGGACATCAAAGCTGTTTACCTGGATACATGTTAAAAAATCTGGATAATCCAGCTAAAAATAAATACCTGGCAACGCTGCTTTCAAGAAAGTGATGTTAAAGAGATTCGGTGCGATGGTCTATTGCCATGATGATTTGTACTGGTATTGGTAATATTTTAGAATGCTGCTACTGTTGAAGCAGTGCAAGCAGTTATCAATACTGATGGTCTTGGTACTGACTAGGTTAATGCAAATATGAACTGATCGATTGACTATCATGAATTCGGACATTAAAAAATATCATCGAATCAATAGCAACTAAAAATACATTTTATTTGTTCAAAACATTTTGCTTTTAACAACGACTCTGGTTTTATTCATATGCATTCGGTTCCACGTTACTGGCACCAGCGTCAGAAAATTCTGTTGCAACATGGCTCGCTATTGGCTGTTTCGGTTGCTGACGGTGATTAGGGATGCACCTGCTTTTGATACGCACCGACTCGTGAAAGAAACACTATAGGGGTCTTCATATCGAGAAGTATTTTTACCGACACGTATTTGCTATATGTTTACCAATGCATTCATGTGAACGTACCTTCGGATGCTTGGTATTCATGCATAAACGCAGTTTTGTCAAACTGAGATGCCAGATTCATTTCTACATTTAGGAATCGTTTTTGCAAAGTTCCAAGAAATGAGAATGGATTTTTCAATACCACTTAAAATAATTAAATATCTTGAAGACCAAAAAAAAATTAAATGTCTGAGCCATTTAGCCAAAGGTTAGGCTTAGCTTAACTCGTTTGACATATTTCGTATGATGAAAAGTGAGGATCATTGTCGTAAAAAAGAGCTATGTTTCGCTTTTGAGAGCTTATTAAAATAATTCTTTGTAGAAAACTCAAAATGCGAACTTCCAATTTTCACCCATACATGAAGTTGCGTTTTGGTAGGGCTGGTGCTGATTCGGCATCACTGTTGTCGTTGCTGTTCTGTTTCTTGTTTACATTTTGCAAACAGTATCCAATATGCCGAAATTTAGCGAAAAAGAAAACTAATAAGTTATCTCAGAACAACATTTATCGACAATTTATTACATCTAGAAATATTTGCAGATGGTCAAGGTTTTTATAAGAAAATTGAAGTCATATAATATAGCTTAAATGTATACATTTTTCAGACCAGCAAGATCAGGAAAACAAAGCTATCGAGGATTACATCTTTTCGAAAACGATCGCACAATATTGTCGGTATGCAGCTCTTTTTATAATTGGATCTGTACCTAAATCTCGACATTTTACTGCTAACGTTCTACCAAACCTCGATGAAACCCGTTTCAAAGAATTGATTCGTGTTAGCTGGAGCAGTTTCAAAATAATTCTGGAACTGATTCGGCATGATGGGGTATTCCACACTTTGCAAGCGCGCAAGCAATTTCCCGTTGAAATCCAACTTTTAATAGTTCTCTATCGTTTGGGATCTTATGGCGAAGGCGCATCTATTGCCAAACTTTCTGCCTTTTTTGGAATCGATGACGGAGGCACAATTCAAATCATTACTGATCGGGTTTTCAAAGCCATTCTAAACCTGAAATCGAGATATATCTCATGGCCTGACGCTACTGAAAGACGCGGAATAGTTGCAAGAAACTTCCATGAGCTGCCTCATTGCATTGGGTATGTTGATGGTACAGAAATTAAGCTGGCTGAAAAACCTGTTACTGATCCAGAAGCATATTTCTCACGGAAACACATGTACTCGTTAAAAGTCCAAGCCGTGTGTGACTATCAAAAAAAAGTTCGTCATATCCCAAGTAACAAAACAGGTTATATCTGAGTTTTTTAGAGCTAGATACAACCAAAACATAAAACCTTCAATGCCGACCACGCGGCTATAACAACCTATTAACAACAGCTATATACATGAGTCATGGCTAGTTGGCCCAGGTTTAATGCAGTCATCAAAACTTCATATGCGCTCCATCATAGGACCAGATGTTTTTAACAGGCCGATTTGCCTGCCATAGAATGGCCTCGAAATTTTAACTGAGATATATTCTCCAAATTAAATGTGAAGCGATAAATTTTATCTAGGTTTCATTTCTCAATGCCAACATTATATTCCGACAGTGTCGTGAAAACAGTAATGTGTGAGTTCTTTTTATAATGATTGATTATTAGTGTCATCTGTATCGTTTTCGTGCAAGTAAAAACACATGCCGTGAAATATTTATGGTGAAACAAGCCACATATTTTATCGTAATTACCGCTCGCCGCCGTAATTCTGTAGAAAATGACTATTCAATCAAAATTTTATTCCTCTGAACTAGAATGATGATTGAATAAATGCCATGATTTGTCATATTTCGTTAAATGTATGACTTTATCAATCATTCGAATTTCAAATCTACTCTGTGGTATCGGTAATATTTTAAAATAAAATGCTGATTTAGGATTGAATTTCATAATTCCGCATTTTTCATTCAACGCGACATGTTGTTTTTGGATAAACCTTCGAACGCTCTCAAAATCCTTCATCATAACTGATTCTCTTAATTTGATCAGAACATAGCGTATATTAAATCCAATACGCCGATCACGGTATTCATCTGCCTAAGTTACGATCATCAAGTTTTATTTTAGCCACAATTATAGTCTGCAGGTTTTTAGTTTTATTTGGTCAACAGAGGGACTTTCATACAACTTCATGCATATGACGGTTGCCATAGGATGGCTGTAAAGAATACTTGCGAATCATATTTTGTGGCTATCAAATAAAACCAAATTATAATCAAAGATAATGTAAGTTAACATAAAACGAAATCAAATCAATCCTAAGTCTTTGAAGCATGTTGATTGTTACTTGGGATGGTACTTGGTTACCCCGGCAGCGTACATGATAGCAGGATTTTTAACAACTGTGAATTATCAACGAATCCCTCTAAGTATTTCTCTGGAGCAGAATGGATAGCAGGCGATAGTGCCTATAAATTGACAACCACTGTTATTACACCGTACAGAATAAATACCACAGCAAGAACTATCGAAGACAGGAAGCAATTCAATAAAACGTTAAGCAAATTTCGAATTAGAATCGAACATTGCTTTGGACTGATGAAAGAGCTGAAAATTTCTGTAAGTGATGAAAGCATTAAACTAGCCTTGCGCTGGATTCTTGTTATTACCATATTGCATAATATTCTAATAGAGCATCGTCAGGATGAAGATGACTTTGAACTACAAGAAACAGTAAACGACAACATAGAAGAAGACGATGAAATGCATAGCACGAATACGACAAACGAAGGAGAGCAGAAACGTCGAGCACTGTTTGAAATAATTAAAGATTTGCATCAAATTTAACCATTTATTGATAAAAAAATCACATTACTGAGCGCCAAATTAAACATTGTTATTTGCTTTCAAATGCAATTCATACTTTTTGATTCGCTCCATGTACTCCATATCCAAATTCATCTTAGCCATCGCAAGCCGTTCTTCTTTCTCCAACTCTAACTTTCTGATTTCCAGCTGTTGAGACAGCTCTAAGTTTTTTCTCTTGTATGTCCACCAGAAGCGAAATCGATCCAGAATTAATCGATGGTTTGTTCCTCTTCAGAGGTCGCTTCTTAAGCTGGTTTTTAAATGCTGTAAAATCCATGCCGCTGATGGTTCGATTCGCGTCAGTTCCGTATTCGCAATCTTGACTCAACACTTCCTCTTCCGTGATATTCTCAATGAAAGCAGCATCTTGAGTGACAAACTGGTCCGAATCGTATAATTCAGAAATGCTAGCATTGACAGGTTCCGTTTCAACAATGCAATCTTCATAGGTGCTGCTTGACGTCTCAATGATGACGTCCGGTTTAACACTTTTACGTTGACCAAAGATTTGCTCCAGAGTTTCATAATATGGACATATTTTAGGTATATATTCCGATACACTTGATTCCATACCTTCTGCCAGCAGGCCAGCACCAGTTTGATTTTTCCAAGCGTCTGCTTTTAAGTACGATGTCTTCAAGTTCCTCAATTTACTCTTCATTAACGTCCAATTCAGTGCTTCAATTAAGGGAGTTTTTTCAGCAATCTCCATGTAAAAAATTTGAGCGGTAGGTTTCTGGAAAAGGATGATAATTAAACAGCCAGAACTGCAGAAAACTAAGATAAATTAACAAACCTCTAGGGACTCCGGGTTATCTTTCACCTCTTCCGAACAGTATTAAGCCAGCTAGCTGGCATCTCTATCTTATTTGCTTTGCTCCGTTAGGAGCTAACATCACTGCGGATCCGCAATTTGCGGGCCCCATTGACAGATGCTATGTTATGCGTATGAAAAGTGGCGGTGATATGCTATCTCGTTTACACACACGCTGAGATGTTAGTCCTCGAAACATGGCGGGATGCCAGCTAGCTGTATTAAGCAGATCGGCAGTTTCTGCATCTGTCCATCGGTGAGGTTGAGGTTGCAATCGTTGTCGTTTTCGTTTTTCACAAACCTGAAAAATATTTTTTTAGTATAGACAACGACAAAAAGCTATACATACAAAAACTTATTTACCTCAGTCATGATTTTCATCCGCACAGCAACAAATTTGGGAAGCACAAGTTGTGGTCGATGCTTTGTTTTGACGTTTTCGGCAGCTGCAGCAGGCACGGAGAACGAGGGGCTTGAAGATATAGTTTAAGATATATGAAATGCAAAATGTTTTCAGTATATCAGTAATTAATCCATTTTAGTGAGCATTTACGTTAATCTTATTTTGAAGGTTCTAATTTTGTCTGAAAACAACATAGTATAGTATATCAATCGAGCCTTTTTAAACGTACACGACAATACACATTTGGAAATTTATTATCGGAACTAAGCACAATGCAATTGCGTTTGGTGACCCCTTAGACTTGGTATTTGAAACGGCGTTAATAAATACTCATCAAAACCGACGTGTATTGACAAACGACCTGGTAAATCAGATTTCTTCTGAAGAAAATACGTGCTCGTAAATATTTGGATAAGTATACAAGGAATACACTGGATACGCTGAATACTCAGCTTTATATGAATACCCCTTATAAGTTTGAGTGTATTAAGGGCTATTCCCATCCGGGACCGGGCCGGGACCGGGCCGTGGCTGATCCGTGTGTCATCCGGGCTCGTTTGAGATTGATTGCATGCGTTCTTACGAACGCATTCACACCGACGCGACGTGCCCAGACCGGAGCAGCGCTGAGTTGCCGTCGTGCTGCCGCCGTGCGAGAAAAAACTATCGTTGCCGACGATACTTTGTGTTGCCGGGAGAGTGCACGGAAGGCATTCGGGTAGATGCGTGTATGTAGTAGTAACATATTTTCGGTTTTGCTTTGCATTTGCATTCATGCATATTGCCGTCACAGTCAAACGTTGAATTATAGTTCGGGAAAAGTGTTGTGTTAAAAAAGTGTTGTGTTTTCTCAGCCAGAGCGCAGCGCAGGCACGGTTCGTACACGGCGCAGTGTGAATGCATTAAAGTCCCGGACGGGACACGGACACGGCCCGGATCCGGCCCGGCCCCGGAACGGAAGCAGTGGGAATAGCCCTTTATACATATTCTAATCTCGATTTCTGTCAATGTATTCATTACGCAACTGTTGCGTTATCGTTTTGACACATTTGTTGTACAAAGCCAGAGCGTTTAATGTGCGTTTTGAGAGGACACATCGGTTGATGTAAGCTCGAATTGAACCGCAGACTTGAACTTTTGCGTGGTTCCACATCAATTCGTTTTACGCCATAAACCATTAGCTCTGGCAGTAATTATTCTGATTCAGTCCATATCCCAGTGTACGGATTTCGATTCAAAACATGTTCTATCCAAACATGATTTTTTCGAGTTTCAGAGTACTTTAAATGATTATTTTGAATTAGACATATAAGAGTAAGCATGTCAATTGAAAGCAATACGTGATTTCTTTATTTTCAAGCAGTAGTGGTTCTAGTAGACTAAAGTATCGAACAACGTATGACAACATACTTACCGAAAGCTATGCTATAGTTGAAATACATTCCTCATGTGGATCTCAAATCTCACCAAACATTGCACTGATTTGGCACAATGTCGAAGCGGTTTCGGATTGCAGGTATCTTTTTTTCACTTTTCCCGTAAACTGGCTCTAGCTTTCATTATCCCTTAAACTTCTTTCATTTTTGATTTTTTCCTGAACGCCGAAACTAATCAAATGCTCAAAAATAAAACAAATGATCAATCCATCACTATTATTAAAACAAAAAAAAAACTGAAAGTAAATTTTACCGACAACTTTCGCACTCTGCTAAAAATAGTAACTTTCACATACCTGTAAGCTGTGCCGGCAGACGGATTAATTAGCACGATTAGCATAACATTTCCCGCGTGCACTTTAATGTTCCATTAGTCATCAAATCGTTAAATTTGTTTGTACTTCACCAATTCCAAACTCTTGAAACACATTCCATACAGCACCAACATTAGGCTCCGGAAGCCGAGAGAAAAAAATCGCACTCTTTTGACAGTCAAATACAAAAATAATTTATTTATCTACCGCCTGCTACGATGGGGTAGAAATCACACGAATGCAATTTCAATTTGTCCCGTTTGTTTGCTGCCGAAAATAGACACGGTCGAAGAAAAAAAAATGTACCAAGCATTGAATCCATGTGCCTGATGACCGTTCCTATTGTGCGACAAAATATGGACAGAACCAATTCATCAATCAACTCAGCGGACGAGGGCCGTCATCTTTCAGGGTTGGTACCAAGCGAGATGCCAGGCAGCTTAGCGCAAACTGTTCAGCCATGCGTCGAGATAATTTTAATTAATGTACTGAATCTAGGATCATAAATTTGATTGGAAAATGTTGCGTTCGACGCTTCTGAGTTGGCTGCCATTGAAGTCACTTTTGCCGAAGCCAGGCCGCTGCGCTGTCAGAATCAAGATGGTAGCGCTTGGCCTCTAGGTAAACAGTAGCTCATGTTTGTTTGCCTTTTGTATTCACGGACATGCGCAATTCGGAGTCTAATCGCTAACTGGGCTCTCTCGGTGTAGCACGAATGTCCGTTCCAAGATCAGCCATATTTGCGCACCACCAATGAGATAACACCGTCTAATTGCTACTGATTAATTACCATGTTTTATTAGACATCTGCCTGCGTTGTGGTTAATACTGAAGCAAATCGTGTCATATCAATCTATAGTTAAGTGCGTAATGTTCATACGAAAGATTAGCACCGCTTGCGTCACATCGTTCTCGTGATGGGTCCGATTTTCTATGTACTCCATAAACACCAACGGAACCATATCATTTGGGGTGAAATAAGAGGACAATGATCGTCCTGAAACCAGCAACTATAGTGGTGTAATTGTAATGCATTTATGTTAAAAATAAGTGCTACCTTCGGAACAAACCAATTTCGGGGCAGCCTCCCGTAATTATGATAAAGACTTTAGCTCTTTATACGGTTGAGATTGTCTTCGGTTGACCTTTTACTAGAGCACATTGTCGTGCGCAGGATTTTCGCGGGTTGCTTTTTGAATGTAATATTCTTATCATAAATTAATCCTAAGTACTTAATTTGAAGCAAAAAAATCTGATCTGATAAATCTGATTAATATTTTTCACAGCCTTTTTCTTGGATTACAATACCAATCACGTGACATCACAAAATGTTACACTAATTTGAAACCCATCCCTCCAGTTTCTCTCCCTTCCTCGGGCACTTCTATAACAAGAACGCATAGCAACTGATTTTTCTTTTTTCTTTCTCTCTCGATCTTGCTGGTAACTGAATATCAAGTGCCAGTCAAAGTGAACCGATTAAACCCCTTACGTTATTTGAATTTGAAATCACACCTTCAGAGCTAGAGTTAGAGCCGCATCGTCATCACTAACCAGCAGCGATCATCATTTGTTAGAAGAATTTGCATCTCGGTGCTTGAGCAAGCAAAATGTCATCATGTTTGCCCTACAACACTTTCGTAATTGAATCACACCGGGGCCGGAGGCTCCACGTACTTTACACATGGGGAAGACATCGTATATCAACACGACCGTGCCGGAGATGATGATGATTTCGAACGAAATGTGTGATAATTCAAAATGTCAACACTTGATAAGAAAAGAAGAGCACCTCAGTAAACCTACTGTACGGGTCACGGTGCGTACATCAGTAACTTTAAACACACAAAAAAACTAGTTTTGATCAGGGAGATAGGTAAGCCAAAAGAAATGTGATATTTCACGACTGTTTATCGTCACAAATATTTCCCAATCGGGCCCACCGTCTGCCCTAGGTCGAAGCCTATAATAATTTAAATCCACACTCTGTCAACCGCGCGAGGCTGAAGCGCCAAGAGATGAGCTTGATGAGACGACAACATCAGCCACGGGTACAGTGTTGGAAAAGTAGAGCAAAGGCACAAGCATTGGAGAGACTTAGAAGGAATTAGTGCTTTATGTATTCGGTTATAATTATACGACTGCAAAACAGGGAATCCGTCCGTCTGTCACACTAAGCACATTGCTTAGTCTAACGCACGAGCGCCCGGAGAACGCTTGCATAACAGAGCGCGAGAAGATTTACGGTCCCGTCCGGTGTTGGCCGGATTTTCCCATTCCCGAGCTGGGAAGAGATGTTTTGTTATTGTTGCAGCCGTAAACTCGGTACCGAGCTTGGCTCGACTCGAGATTGCAAACTTCCTTGCGGAATAAGCGACGAATTGTTATCGTGTTTGATTATGACAAAGGAGTCACCCTTGGATGCTTCTGTATTACGCTAGATTTTATTAGTAGTATGCCTGTGATTCACTAACAAAGTTGTCAACTTTTATACTCATATAGTTGTTTCTAAAAATATCCCTGATTCGCCTGATTCTTCTGTTGCCTAGTTCTTCACTCTTGTTAACGATGCCCTTACATATACGCACTATTATCAGCATTATCTGGCATATCTCGTTTCGCTCAACTGAGTCGTACGTCGCCTGGAGACAGATGATGAATCTGCGAGTTTTATTCCCAGAGCTTATCTAGAATCTGTCTAGATCTGATCAGTCGTGGAACGACTCTCTCAAAAATCAGCTTAACATTTGCTAACAAAGAATCCGTTTAAAAAGATTTCCGATATCGGAAAAGTGGCCCTTCATCGTCAATCTTCCTCAAAATTCCCAAAACCCTTGTTATCACGGTCTGGAGTCCAGACTCACTTTGTTGTCTTTTTTTAGCACATCTGATGATACGGGATTTGAGTTGTTGTGCTGTGGTGGCTTCCGAAACATGTTCGTACGCCAACTGGGGCAGTATGGTCCAATACGACTCGATTGACCAAAACTGGGGTAAGTTTGAGGGATTTTTTTCGTATTTTCTACTTGTTGTTTTTCGTACGTATGGCGCAGCTTTCGGCAGTTCTCAAAGATTTCCTGGGCTCGGTTGTAGCATTTCACGCCTTGTTCTTGGCGGCAACTTTCAAATTCATCCGCTTGGCGATTACGTGAAAGAGTGCTTTCCCACCTCCGTTTCATTAGCTGCCCAAGCATACGAAAGATGCGCTGTTCCGCCATTTTTACCATAAACAATCAAAAACACACTGAGATTGAATTACACCAACAATAAGGAGAGAAAAAACACAAACAGTTATTTCCCAAGTAACAATCAAAATGGCTTCAGAGACTTAGGATTGTTTTGTTTTCGTTTTATGTTAACTTACATTAAAGTCTATGATTATATTTTGGTTTTATTTGATAGCCATGAAATAGAGATTTGAAGATTCCAAGAGATCCAGAGCTATTCAAGATTTGCTGCTCTACAGGATACAGGAATCAGAGTTTTCAAGGGGTTCGAAGGTTTCGAAAGATCAACGACAATTCAAGTACACCAAGAAATTTAAAGATCAAGATTTCTTTTATTATAACAGCTAAGTATAAAACTTAATTTATTATATTTGTATCCATTTGCATTTTTTGTTGCCCTACCATAGTGTGCTCTTTTACACACAATGGAAGTGGATGAAAAAAATTTGGCCGATCCTGTTTCTATTACACCTAAACCTCCTGACCCTTTTTCCACTGTTTCCTCAATTCCCTCACGCGTTAAACTGTATCCAGACGGATCGACTGGTTCATTTGTTGTTTATTTCCGATCAAAAATAGGGCCCAAATCAAAGCCCTTAAACATCATTCAGATATCTAAAGATTTAGAGTCTCATTTCAAGTCTATCATTGAAATTTCTAAGGTCAGACCTAACAAATTGAGAGTTGTGGTTAAAGACCTTACTCAAGCTAATAAAATTGCTACTTCGGAGTTTTTCACCCGGGAATATCATGTTTATGTTCCCGCTCGAGATGTAGAAATTGACGGTGTTGTTACCGATTCCAGCTTATCCAGTGAATTTCTTTTAAAAGACGGTGTTGGATATTTCAAGAACACTTCCATTTCAACGGTTAAAATTCTCGATTGTCAACAATTGAGATCCGTGTCCTTTGTAGAAGGGAAGAAAATATATTCCCTCTCAGATTCATTTCGTGTCACATTCGCTGGATCTGCTTTACCATCTCACATCTCGATTCACAATGTCCTTGTACCCGTTCGCCTGTATATTCCACGAGTCATGAACTGCACCAATTGCAAACAGTTAGGCCATACTTCTGCCTACTGTTGCAATAAAAGTCGATGCGGTAAATGTGGGGGTAACCATCTTGATGACTCTTGCAATCAAGAAAATAATAATTGTTATTACTGTGGTGAAACCAAACATGAACTCTCGAATTGTTCCTTATTCATTCAACATAAAATTAAAATGAAACGATCTCTTAAAGACCGCGCTAAACGCAGTTATTCTGATCTCCTTAAGCAATCGGAAACAAATTCTCTTATTTCTTCTAATATTTATGATTTATTGTCCTCTGATGAGACGGACTGCGATGTTCCTCTTGCTGGTCCTTCTTTTTCAAACCCTGGTTGGTCTAGAAAAAGGAAAAATCTTTCTTCCCCAAATCTTCCCAACAAGGGCCCTAAAATATCACTTAATAGAAATGGTAATGTTCCCAAATCTAATCACCATACTGAAAAATCAAATCAAACTTCCTCTAGAATTTTAAATTTAAAGTCAACACAAGAGTTTCCACCACTATCACCCAAAAACTGTGATAGCTCATTCACACCTTCAAATAAACAAACAAAATCAGGAATTCTGAAATTTTCTCATGTAATAAACTGGATTCTTGAATCATTAAACATACCGGACCCTTTCAGCAAATTTATTCATTCATTACTCCCTGTTTTCAAAACATTTTTAAAGCAGCTTACCTCTCAATGGCCCCTCATTTCTACTTTAATATCCTTCGATGACTAACTTATCGTCTGAGACTAATGATTTTATACATATTTTACAATGGAATTGCAGAAGTATCATACCAAAACTTGATTCATTCAAAGCTATGATTAATAATTTGAAATGTGATGTGTTTTCTATTTGTGAAACATGGCTCACTTCAGATATCAATCTCAATTTCAATAATTACAATATCGTACGATTAGTTCAAGATATTCCCTATGGAGGTGTACTTTTAGGGATTAAAAGTGTTATTCTTTTTATAAAATTAATTTACCTTCAATTCAAGGCATCGAATGTGTAGCTTGTCAAATTAACATACAAGACAAAGATCTCTGCATTGCTTCTGTATATATCCCTCCTAAAGCACTAATTAGACAACAAATGCTTTCTGATATTGTCGAACTTCTACCCTCACCCCGTTTAATATTGGGAGATTTTAACTCTCATGGTGTAGCTTGGGGTTCATCTTACAACGATAACCGCTCCACTTTGATTTATAATCTTTGTGACAATTTTAATATGACTGTTTTGAACAATGGAGATATGACACGTGTTCCGAAACCACCGGCTCGTCCAAGCGCATTGGATTTATCATTATGTTCAACGTCATTACGGTTAGATTGTAGCTGGAAGGTTGTCTATGATCCCCATGGTAGTGATCATTTACCAATTTTAATTTTAATTAATAATGGGTCAAATAGTACTCGACCAATTGACATTCCGTATGACCTTACATTAAATATTGATTGGGAAATTTATAAATTAATAATTACAGAAGCTTTAGAGGCATTGCAACACCTTCCACTTCTTGAAAAATATGATTCATTTGCGGGTTTAATTTTCAATTCTGCAATACTAGCCCAAAGGAAAAAATATCTTGGCGTTTCAACTAAAAGACGACCTCCTACTCCTTGGTGGGACAAAGAGTGCTCAAAAATTTATGTTGAAAAATCAAACGCGTATAAGATTTTCCGGAAAAAAGGAAAAATCGAAGACTTTGTACGATACATGAAGTTAGAATCCATGTTTAAAAACTTGATCAAAGCTAAAAAACGTGGTTATTGGCGACGATTCGTTAATGAGCTTTCCAGAGAAACATCTATGAATACTCTTTGGAACACTGCTAGAAGAATGAGAAATCGAGTAGTGGCTAATGAAAATGAAGAATATTCAAATCAATGGATATTAAATTTTGCAAAAAAAGTATGTCCAGACACTGTTCCTGCTCAAAAAATTAATCGTGACAATTTTTCTGAACAATCGGTGATGGAACTACCATTTTCTATTACTCTCTCTCTTCCAATAATAATGCCCCTGGTCTGGATAAAATAAAATTTTATTTACTGAAAAATTTACCTGACATTGCTAAAAAAATGTTGTTAGATTTATACAATAATTTTTTTGAACTAAACATCATTCCACATGATTGGAGACAAGTAAAGGTGATTGCTATCCAAAAACCTGGAAAACCTGCTTCTAATCATAACTCATATCGTCCAATTGCGATGCTTTCTTGTATTCGTAAATTGTTTGAAAAAATGATTTTATATCGTTTAGACCATTGGGTTGAAAGTAATAATTTATTATCACATACCCAGTTTGGCTTCCGTAGAACTAAAGGAACGAATGATTGTCTCGCATTACTTTCAACAGACATCCAGATTGCATTTCCTCAAAAAGAACAAATGGCTTCTGTATTCTTAGACATTAAGGGAGCCTTTGATTCTGTTTCTATAGATGTTCTTTCTGATAAACTTCATCAAAAAGGTCTTCCTCCTAAATTTAATAATTTTTTATACAATCTACTATCAGAAAAACATATGCATTTCTCTCATGGTAGTTTGTCAGCGTTTAGACTTAGCTACATGGGTCTTCCACAAGGCTCATGTTTAAGTCCACTGCTCTACAATTTTTATGTGAGTGATATTGATGACTGTTTGGTAAATTGCACTATCAGACAATTTGCAGATGATAGTGTGATTTCTGCCACAGGTCCCAGGGCATCCGATTTACAAAGATCTTTACAAGATACCTTGAACAACTTATCCAATTGGGCAATACAACTAGGTATAGACTTTTCAGTTGAAAAAACTGAATATGTAGTTTTTTCTAGAAAACATGAGCCAGCTCAGCTCCAACTTATGTTAGTGGGTAAACCCATTACTCAAGTTTCAGTTCATAAATATCTTGGCGTATGGTTCGACTCAAAATGCACTTGGAAAAGTCATATTCGATATTTAATACAGAAATGTCAACAAAGAGTAAATTTTTTGCGCACAGTAACTGGATCATGGTGGGGATGATAATAAATAACTTTGAAAGACTTGTTGAACTTCAATCTCAAACTCGTTTTATGACTGTTTATTTCAATTACATGTCTCAAAATATCAACCCTTCTTCATTTCCTTCAAATAATATTTACTCATTAGATACCTTTGATTCTACCCTATTTTTTGATACATCAATGTTAAATGAAATGACAACAGATTCCAAATCTATTTCGTGAAAAATATCAAAATATAAACTGTAATAATTCATTTTATACCGATGGTTCTTTTCTCAACGGATCTACTGGTTTCGGTGTTTATAACAATAATTTATCCGTCGCTTACAAACTCGGAAGCCCTGCTTCTGTTTATGTCGCAGAGCTGGCTGCTATTCAGTACACATTAAGTTTTGTTGAAAATTTGCCTAAAGACAATTACTTCATCTTTACGGACAGCCTCAGTGCTATTGAAGCTCTCCGATCGATAAAAAGTATAAAGAGTTCTTCGTATTTTTTGAATAAAATACGCGACCATTTGAGTACTTTATCCGAAATCGCATCACAGGTTACATTAGTATGGATCCCTTCTCATTCTTTAATTGAGGGCAATGAGACGGCAGATTCATTAGCAAAGATCGGTACGGTACATGGTGACATTTATGAAAGACCTATTGAATTCAATGAATTTTTTAGTTCTATACGTCGAGAGTCGCTCATGAACTGGCAAAACTCTTGGGACAATGGAGATCTAGGAAGATGGTGTCATTCAATTATTACTAAAGTTTCTTTAAAACCTTGGTTCCACAAATTGGACGTAAGTCGTGATTTCATTTGTATGATGTCTCAGCTTATGTCCAATCATTACTGGTTTAATGCTCACCTTCGTCGTATAGGACTCACAGAGGATCACCTTTGCACCTGTGGCGAGGGTTACCACGATATTGAACATGTTGTTTGGTCATGTCCGTTATATCGTGAAGCTAGATCCAATTTAGAAAATTCTCTTAAAGCTCGGAATAAACAACCAAATGTCCCTGTTCGTGATGTCTTAGCAATTTTAGATTTCCCATATATGCGTCTTCTATATTCCTTCCTTAAATCAATTGATGTTCCTATTTAGTACACTTTTGTTTTCATTTCAGATTCTATTTACGCGCTTAACCAGGAATAAGACGTTCCCGAAAATATATTTGGCTCTTGAAGCTGCAGGAACCATACTTATCAAGATTGTGTTTTATGATTTGTAACTTATTTATAATTGTATTATTGTATATGAAAAGATCAGAGGGTTTTTATGCCTGTTTGAGGAGAAATATTTATTAATTTTACTCAAGTAGGCTTTTCCCTACTCCAAATATTATTTCCGCCCCGTTATGCTCTCTGCGATTGGGCCTTTATCTTATTACATTTAATTAGAATAAAAAAAAAAGCCATGAAATATGATCCGCAGTATTCTTTACAGCCATACTATGCCAACCGTCATATGCATGAAGCTGTATAATAGTCCTTCTGATGATCAAATAAAACTAAAACCTGCAGGCTATAATTGTGGCTGAAATAAAACTTGGTGATCGTAACTTAGGCAGATGAATACCATGATAGGCTTGTTTGGTTTTAGATATGTTATGTTCTGATCAAATTGAGAGAATCAGTTATGATGGAGGATTTTGAATGCGTTCGAGGGTTTATCCGAAAACAACATGTTGTCTTGAATGCGAAAAATACAAAATTATTAAATTCAAACCCTTTCAGCATTTTATTTTACAATATTACCGATACCACTGGGTAGTTTCGAAATTCGAATGATGGATTAAGTTATACATTTAACAAAATATAACAAATCATGGCATTTAACCAATCAACATCTTAGTGCAGAGGAGTAAAATTTTAATTGAATATTCATTTACTACATAATTACGGCGGCGCGTAGTAGTCACGATAAAAATTGTGGCCAGTTTCACCATAAATATTTCACGGCATGTGTTTTTACATGCACGAGATCGATTTGAATGACAATAATAATATATCACTATGGAAAGAGAACTTACACTTTTTTGTTTTCAAGACACTGTCGGTATATAACGTTGTCATTGAGAAATGAAGCCAAGATAAACTTGGTTGCTTTACACTTAATTTGGAGAATAAATCTCAGTTAAATTTTCGAGGCCATTCTATGGCAGCAAATCGGCCTGTTAAAAACGTTTGGTCCTATGATGGAGCGCATATGAAGTTTTGATGACTGCAATAAACCTGGGCCGACTAGCCATGACACATGTATATAGCTGTTGTTAATAGGTCTTTAGAGCCCCGTGGTCGGCATTGAAGGTTTTATATTTTGGTTCTATCTAGCACTAAAAAACTCAGATATAGCCCATTTTGTTACTTGGGAATCTAAATGCTTCAAAGACTTAGGATTGTTTTGTTTTTGGTTTATGTCGACTTGAATTAAAGACATTATTTATATGTTGGTTTTATTTGATAGCCATGAAATATGATCCGCAAGTATCATTTACAGCCATACTATGCCAACCGTTATATACATGAAGTTGTATGATAGTCCCTCTGATGACAAAATAAAACTAAAAACCTGCAGACTATAACTGTGGATAAAATATAACATGATGATCGTAACTTAGGCAAATTAATACCATGATAGGCTTGCTTGGTTTTATATATGCTATATTTTGATCAAATTAAGAGAATGAGTTATGATCAAGAATTTAGAGTGCGTTCGAGGGTTATTTGAAAACAATATGTCGCCTTGAATAATATAATGAAAAATTATGAAGTTCAATCCTTTATCAGCATTTTATTTTACAATATCACCTATACCACAGAGCAGTTTTGAAATTCGCATGATATATAAAGTCATACATTTACCAAAATATGACAATTCATGGCATTCATTTACTTATCACCTTAGTTCACAGGAATTAAATTTTGATTAAATATTTATTTACTACAAAATTACGGCGGTGCGCAGTAATTTTGGTAAAATTTGTGGCTGGTTTTACCATAAATATTTCACGGCATGTGTTTTTACATGCACGAAAACAATTTGAATGATTGTAATATTTAATCATTATAGAGAGAGAACTCACACATTTCTGTTCTCACGACACTGTCGGAAATTAAAGTTGTCATTGAGAAATGGAAGCCAAGATAAGATTTATTGCTCGACACTAAATTTGGAGAATATATCTTAGTTAAAATTTCGAGGTCATTCTATGGTGAACAAGTCAGCCTGTTGAAAACATCTGGTCCTATGGTAGAGCGCATATGAAGTTTTGATGACTTCAATAAAGCTGGGCCAACTAGCCGTGACACATGTTTATAGCTGTTGTTAGTGGGTTGTTATAACTGCGTGGTCGGCATTGAAGGTTTTATGTTTTGGTTGTATCTAGCGCTAGAAAACTTAGATATAACCTATTTTGTTTCTTGGGTTGTCTCTTTCATGAATTTAGTTCCGCTAGCGCTAAACACTATCGTCTCGATGACCATCAAATGACTTTCCTAAATCCTTTTGAAATAATTTATAGGAAAATCTTCTTAGCCAAAAGCACAGTTTGTTCCGAATGCTGTTCCACAGCAATATTATTAGAGCAGAGGTTAGGCAGATACCTACCGCCGTATTGGTGAAAATGTTGCATGCTTCCTGTATGTACTCGCCCAACAAATTTCGATCAAAGCACTCGGGGTAGCAAAGTTTGTTTTGCAAATTGAAATTCGTTTATTTCTGTGAAGTTGAGTGCATAGGTTTTGAAATGTTTGAATCGCTAGCATACAAATAAAATAAAATGCACACAGGAAATGTAGTCATACTCCCAACGCACCTCCCAGATAGGCCATAAATAGGCCACCCTGAAGCACGCAGCCAATCACCCACCGGTTTCCCAAACCCAAGCACCAAATCCAGAGTAGGCGAAAATATGGACGACATAAGGAGAGATGGATGCAAAAGGGCGGCTACGATTATTAGTGCGATAATTTAGACGAGATCGATGTCATAGGTAAGGTTTTAACCCCGGGAACGATTTCTTGGGAATTACCATTTCCCGGGATACTCGAGTCCCGGGAATAGAAATATTGATTCCCGGGATTCCCGAGCTCCTCGAAAAATTTTCCATTCAATATTGCAATAAAACTAAATATCGTATCAAAACACGAAACTTACGTCGTAGAAGTGTAAAGCAGCTTCAAAGTGTGCATTATACGAAGCAAATATTTGCTTGAAAAAACGATCAATATGCTTGCCGTGTAATATCAAATTATTTGCTTAAATTATTTGTCAAAAATAAATGCTGTCTTATTCAGTGAACGAAAAATTAAGAAATATGTTCTTCGTCAAATGTCTTTTTTGAATTTTTTTTGCTTCTACTAAGCGGATAGTTGCTCGATTTTTTCTTTGTTTATTGACAAAAAATTTAAAACCTGTAGGTAAATTTATAAAAAAAATTGAAACCCGTAATAATAAAACTCAGTCAGCGTAACTTGCGTCGTGGCCGCGATTTAACAATAATTACTCAGGTATTCAAATGCTCCAAAACCTGCCTGCCAAACACTCAGCTTTATCTTCAACAAACTAAAAGTATTGGACTCTTCAGTAATGAAATGTAGCAAGAACTGGAATCGGTGTTTTAGAAGTATCCTAGAAATCAGACACCAGCGGTGACTAAGCAAAGTTTTAAAAAGGTAATTACATTATTTGTGCTTAACGGAAAATGGTCAGCGGATCTGAGGCGATTGTTCGACGGCATCAAAACCCTGAAACCTACTCTTCTGCTAACATTTGCTACAAAAGTCGATCATGAATTTCAGGAGTGAACTTGAATAAGTTTTGTTTTTTAATCCGTTTTTCATGCGAATTTATAAAGAAATTGTAAACAATTGTTTGATACCTTTTAATAATAAACTTTATTTGAAATCTCATTTTTGCTAAGATTTTTTTTCCATTCCCGGTTCCCGGGAATTCCCAGGAAATGAGATTTTTCATTCCCGTTTCCCGGGAAATCCATTCCCGGGAATATTGCTAACCCTAGTCAAAGGCAATGTGGAATGACCTGCTGTAGCCACAACGCGTCCTAGTTAATCAGATTCCAAAGTGAACGGTCGCGATCCGAGAAAATACATAAACCTTAGAAGAAATCCACAAGTAAACCTAGAGAAAGAAAAAAGTGTGAGGCTATTATAGTGAATAGCGGAACCCCGCTGTATTTTATTAAAAACCGTCGAGAACACCGAGTATCCCCGTAGGACCCTTCGCCGGAGACTGAAGACGTCGGCCAGGGGCCATTTTGGCGGGAAAGGCCGCAAGACAACTGAAAGAAAGGATAACGAAATGAGTAGCTGTAAGGTGATATTGAAAACGGGGCCCCGAAGAAGAAAAGTAGAATAGATTAGATAGAGATAAGAAAGTGGGAGGTAGAAAGCTGAAAATAAAAGTGGTTTAGTCACTCCAACAAGCTATCCAGCTTGTGCACGCATCCTATTTTGACGTTTTCTGTAGGTCATGGAATTTTCAATCGCAGTAACGGAGTAGAAAATATAACAATGTCGTACCGTAACGTAGCTTAGCAACTTCAATAAACAATGGGTTTTGTTATTTAAATTTCGCATGCGGATCAAAATAAAGTTGCTATGCCATGTTGTAAAATTTTTATGTTTTCACTCCGTTACTGCTATCGAAAATTACCCGACCTATATAAAACGTCAAAATGGGCTGCGTGCAGTGTCCGCCATTACTCGTGGGAAGCTGGATTGGTAATCCATGCTAGTTGGCATAAAATAGACCCCAGTGTGGTCCAACATATACTGCCCAGCAACTCTCATCTCTACCTCCACGTGGTAGCGACTAGTATACGAGCAACCAAGCGAAGGTCGGTGACCCGGTAGGAACTTGGTCGTATACTGACAGGGGAGAAGAAGTTGTTCTCCTTGGAGAATAGCTTGCCTGAGCGTCTGATCCAGAGCTGACGGCTAAACTAAGAAATGCGGTGTCTCGCCAGCTACACCCAAGACGGCAGCCCCGTCGCGTAGCGTAGCCCTAGTAGGGCAGCATGCTGAAATGAACATACTACGAACAATCCAGAGAATGATACCAACAGTGGTTGCGACAGAGCGGAACAAAAGCGTGTCTTTAGGTGGAGGCCTATTAATGACCGTCTATGGGTATTGAGGATCACAGAATCTTCAATTAAAGCCTTATCAACGTGTACGCACCGACAAACGATAAAACCGACGACATAGAAGGGGAGCTCTATGAGCTCCTTAAAAAACTAAAAATCGTATGGAGAGTGCCCACAATACGACATAAAGATCGTCATTGGAAAAATGGGTTTTCAAACCCGAAACCCAGGCCCCACCCGTACCCGACGGGTTCGAGTCGGGTTCGGGTTTGAAAATTTTTGAAAGTGTCGGGTACGGGTCGGGTTCGGGTTGTGTAAAAAAATATTTTCGGGTTCGGGTCGGGCTCGTGTTTGAAAATGTCGGGTTCAAGTCGGGTTTGGGTATGAAAACCCGAAATCCGACTATAAAATCTATGAAATCTCGGGTTCGGGTTTCACAATTTCGGGTTCGGGTTTCAAAGAAAAAAAATTTTCAGGCTCGGGTCGGGTTCGGGTTTGAACGAAAAAAAAAGTTTCGGGTTCGGGTCGGGCTCGGGTTTCGACCGAAAAAAAAATTCAGTTTTGGGTCGGGTACGGGTTTAAAAAACATCAAACCCGACCATCTCTAGCCAGTACCTGACATGTGTAATGACAGAAGGGGAACACGATTACCAATAAATCGCAGGTGGCCAGGCGTTGAAAGCTACATTTTGAAGTGGTGTTGAACGGTGAGGAAGGTAGGAGAGTCGTCGAGGGAAACAGGACAGAAATTGGGGAGGGCGGACAAGCTGTGGACTCACCAACATTGGACGAGGTAGAGAATGCTTGCAAAGAGCTGAAGAACCACATAGTCACTGGGAACGACGAAAGTCGGGAGCGAGCGGCTGTGTGTTGCAATTGACCAGATTATTCTGGATATGGTCTGAGGAACAACTACCTACTAGGGTGGGGAAAAGTAATCGATTTTCCAGGACCAAGTTTTTTTGGTTTCTTTTAGGGTCCTAAACAACCCTAAACTTACCTGAAGTCGAATGATTTTGTCTCCGTTTGTCGCATTGCATTTCAAATTTGTATGAGAATTCATATGGGAAAACCTATGTTTTTGCATTTACCTTTCTAGAGAGCTCAATAATGCTTTAATAATGCACTACATTATGTTAAAGTATAGTATTTTAGATGCCTAAAAACTTTGCAGAAGACTCTGAAGAGCTAGAATGTCCCTAAGAAGAGCTATAGTTGTTCAAAGTTGAGTATGTCGACCTTAATGCAGAAAATCTTGTTTTCTGCCAACATTACCAATGTACCGGCGTCAGTAGGATTCCTATCAGAAGTAACCTGTCGTAACGAGTTTATACACTCAGCTGGACTAAGCAAACAGATTTTGGTCAATATTCTAGGCGTAAATAGAATCTACAACGTGTTCCAGAGGTTACTCCTGATGAAAATCTGACTGACGCCGGTATACTGGCAGTGTAGGCAGAAAAAGTGATTTGCAACATAAATTTCGACATACTCAACTTTGAACAGCTCTAGTATTTTTTTGGCACACCCTAGCTCTTTAGTGTCTTCGGCCAAGTTGTTAGGCATCAAAAACCTACCATTTGAAGTCATGAAACCTATGGTTTGAACCATTTTGAGCTCTTTAGAATGGAAAATGTAAAAAAGTTGGTTTTTCCATACAAATCTCCATATAAATTTAAAATGCAATGTGTCAAGCGGAGACAAAACCAATCGACTTCCAATGAATTCTGGATTGTTTGAGGCCCCAAATGGAACAAAAAAACTTGGTTCTGGCTTTCTGCTATCAAGTTTCGTTTTTTCCATATAACGATTCCCCACCCTACTACCTACGGACTGGTTGGAAGGACTTATATGCCCTATCTACAAGAAGGGACATACACAAGACTGTAGTGATTATCGAGGCATTACCCACCTTATAAAATTCTCTCCCGTAACGTGATCCAGCGACTGAAGCCGTTTCAGAAAGCCTTCTTTGGAGAATATCAATGCGGTTTTCGAGCGGGACGATCTACAACGGACCAGCTGTTCACCTTGGGACAGATCCTCGACCAGTTTCGAGAACACATCTTGCAGACACATTATCTGTTTTTGGACTTCAAGGCGGCGTATGATATTGAGAAACGCAACGAGCTGTGGCAAATTATGCTTGAAGCAATGAACACTACGAACATGAATTGTGGACGTGAAAGGAAACCGATTGATAACCACGCTTGCTCAGGGGGTGTTGGGTGGGGAAAGGTTATGCTTATTATTGGAAACGAGCTCACAGCTAGTCTTACATTCATAACTTTCTAGTACTTCACTTACAGAACACACCCGGGGCACGAACCATTTAACAGGGGTGAACAAAATTTCAGTACGTTGCCTAACGACTCCGACACTATCGTATCGAAATGAACTTTTCCTTCGAAACCAACTAAACGAAATTACTGTAACTCCTTCCGAGTTTGTGGAGCGAAATGCGAAGCTAGGTGAAAATTAAGGGGAATCTCGGGCTTGAAAGTAGGTATAAATCATTTTAAAAATCTAG
Organism: Wyeomyia smithii; assembly: GCF_029784165.1. Taxonomy (NCBI): domain Eukaryota; kingdom Metazoa; phylum Arthropoda; class Insecta; order Diptera; family Culicidae; genus Wyeomyia; species Wyeomyia smithii. The sequence goes on along the minus strand of NC_073696.1, from coordinate 276,787,814 downwards.
TTTATTTCCCTTCCCGACATAGTTTTGTCCTTATTACTAAGTTACTTGCTCTCGAGTCGGCGTCCCGAACATCGTGGCTGTTGACAACTCTTGCGATCCTTGCTCACTAGCAGCTCACACGGTCTTGTCAATGGCTCCCGGCTCGTACTTGGTAACTAAAGGTGCTGACAGGTGCGCCCAAAATGGCGGTGTTTCAGCTTGGACGCCGCAAAATGGTGGGAAAGATTTCTGTATTCCCTTTCAATAGAGGACGCCGCCTCGACCGTAAAGCTCTGGAAGCAAGAATAAAAGGCCCTTCGAGGACCTTTTTGAAGGGAATTAGCCATCTTGTTTTCTCGCCTAGTTACGCCTAGGTTACATTTTTCTTTAACTTAACTTATATTTAATTGTACATATATTGGTTTTACCTTTTTTTTCTCCATGTTATACAAATCTATGTGTAGTTTTCCAATAAATCTTTTAATTGCTAAGCACTAAGACAATAGGTAATTTTACATTAAAATACATTTTAACCACATTTTAACAATTTTAACACTTGACGATTACAATTCTTTTAAAACAACTTTTATTACCTATCACTACACTTTTTAACTCCTGACAAATCCATTAATTCACACCCAGCGTATTGTAAGTAATTGTACATCAAATCTATAAGCGCGCACCTCTCGATGTTTAGCGGGTTTCGCCAAAAAAAGCCCGCTTGGTACCGGTTCTTCGCCTTTTATGTGAGCTGTCATTGCAGAATCGCACTCCCGAACCGCAATAGACCTGCTCCGTGGGCTACCCTTTTCTTTTGAACCACCCTGTGGAGCCGAATAGCTTGGTCGCCTCTGTCAGTGTGCCTGTGAGCGACCCCGTATGAGTGACCCCTCCGTCCCAGACGCGAAGCGACAGACTTGGAGGGATATCACCTAACTCTGTTAAAATGGTAATGGTGATATTGTTGACGAGCTTTCTTGCATGGGTGACCCCTCCGTCCTAGACGTTAAACGACAGACTTGGAGGGATATCTCTCATGTAGATGTGCCGTGAATCCAGGGTAGGATCTAGGGGATGGGGGATTTAAGTCGAGCAAGTCTGGATTAAGTTTTAACTGTGGCGGAGCCAGCGCATGCAATGAAACCGAAGGTTACACGATCGATGAGCGCTTGGGTCTTCGAGCGTAGAATCATGCGATCAACTCTTGGAGGCAAATTGGAAAATGGAGTGTGGCGCAGGCGAATGAATCACGTGCTGTACGGAGCAAAAAGACTGATGAAACACGGCAGGTTACAGTGGGCTGGCCACGTAGCAAGGATGGTGGATAATATTTAGCAGAGAACCGGATAGAGGCCAACGACTTCGAGGCTCGCACGCGCTGGATGGGTGCTGTCGACGAGGATACCCGAGCAGCGGAAAGACTGGAGAGGAGCAGCCCAAGACCGAGTTTTGTGTAAGCGTATTCTGGATTCGGCATAGGATCTCAACGATCTGTCGCCATAAAACTAGAGTAAGTAAGACTCCAACAAGCATTTTCCTGTAACTCGCGAAATTTCCTTAAGTATTTCCCTTATGAACTTCTGTGCAGTTTTTTCATCGGTTAGAAAAGTGAAATTTTGACCTGTGTTCCAGAAATCCGATTGAGCTGAAATTTTGAATGGGAACTTCTTCCGAAAAGACGAAACTTTTGAGGCCTACTTGTAAACGAAATTTAAAGGTCAAGTATTTCCCATACATGTCATTGCCACCCTTATAAGCGGTATTTGCCGTTTAATGCGCAAGAAAGTGTCTGATCTAGCAAACCATTTGCGCTGCGGACAAAGACCGAATTTTTCGCGACAAATCTGGCCTTATTTGACAAGCTACCGCTTTTTTGTTCTTCATCTATCATTTCTTTGACACGGCACAAATACAAATTTCTATTTTTTACTCACAATAATTGTGAGCTCTTTAATTTGAAATCACTTCCTGAATCGTTTAAGATGAAACAGTATAGGAACATTAACTATGGCGTCCTTTCATTAGTTCTTTCATCTTCTATTAGTGTTTTTTTTTCAACGCAATTTTTGTTGTTGCTGTGTATGTGATTCACATTCAAAAAAAAAAAATGTATTCAAATGTTTGTAACTGCATTCATCGTCGTCTTAGCGTGATTTGCTGCAAGTCACCACCACCGGAGAAGTAAACAACCATGAGACGATAGAAACAGGAATAACCACTCTGGCAAAAGGGCTGCCCCCAATCGGCGAAGGACTTCCGAATTGGAGCCGATGGATCGACGTGATGGGGATAATATACCTTTTTTACGACCGATAAGATCAGTCGCGGTGGTCGCTAAGGTGATCTCATTTTGTCGGCCCTATACATCCTTCCAGCCTACTGTGATGTTATATTATTAAGAGAAAAAAATAAAATACTGCACTTAAAGGTCAATATCGTAAAAGAGAAACCCCAGAAAGAGCCACAGCGGCGTGAAGCAACGTGAGGTAGTGCAGCAATCAAGGAGGCACATCTTGTTGCTTTTCGTAACCAAGTTACCGTTCGGGCAGGTTTATTTTTTATTGAGTCGCACAACGCCAAGCAAACCTGATATTACATCAGCTACCGAGGTCCGAGAGGACAAAAGGAACTGGTAAAGAAAAAAAATAAATGCGATCAACAATGTCAAAGCTTGATGAAGGCAAAATACCGAGGGGCTGAATAAATGGAACCTGATTGTGCGTTATGTTCGCGTATACACGGAATATAGGTCAGCAAAACATTAATGAATGGAAGGATCGATGGCTGGACGAACGAACGAACGAGGACGGCAACGGCACAACGACCGACGGCTTGCTTCGATCCTCCGATTCCGTTGTTGACGCACCTATCGATTTAAAAGGGCTGCTGCCACCCGCAGCCGGTGTTGTTGTTTATATTTACACTTTACGCTGTTTTGGCTCGGGAAGGTCTTAACCTATTGACTGCTACTAGGAGTGGACGGATTTTACGGCGCGCAAGTGTCAGTAACGAGGATACCTTGCAAGAGCGGTTCGAACCGGTTAGTTATCTTGTGGGTAGCTTGTTAATAGCTTGACTTTCATGCTGACATCGTAGCGGTCATACATAGGAAGGCGCTCGTATGGAATACAGAATTTTTAGCAGCTGAATTCAAGTCTTCCGAACTGGATTCTTAGTCGAATGTCGGACTTCATCTCTGCGCCATATCCTTTCCATACATCGATGGTGCGAAATTAAGTTTTCTGAACTTAACACGACGGTTGCCATTGACGCTAAAGTGGAACCACTGGTGGCACACTCATTGAAAGTGATTTATGGTATTTCACAGAAAGAAATCACGTTCCTTCGACTACGACTTAATTGGAAATGAGCAGATAAAATCAGTGCCTACTACACGCACCTAACAGCCGAGTCCTGTTGAGTATCTCGTTAGGCTGTCTGGTGTGAAAACAAATTGCACAAACGATTTTTGAAGTAGAATACTTTTCTCAGGAAGTTCGGCTACATAGGGATGTGAAATGAAAATCTAAAACCGAAAAAAGTGAAAAATATGTCCAATTTCAAATGCTAATAAATCGGTTAGTATTCGATGGATTTCCTTCGTTCTTGCAGCAATAGATTGGAAAATCTTCTAAGATTCTTCCCAATATAAGATAATTGCAATTTTATTATTCACACTATTGTACTATTGAAAATAGTCAAGCCTTGTCAAAACGAAAAATTCGACCTCTGATTGGTCGTTATATGATTGCTTCCCAAGCACGGTCGACAGAATCATATACCTTGCAATTGAAAACATGCTATTTGGCCTATATAAGAGCCTGTTTCAGCCGAAGCCGCTCATAATAGTTCTAGACAGCGACAACAGCAGTCGTCCTTCCTTAGCAGCAGCACTAGCCCTGTGGTTGGTCAATACGTCTCAGGAGCAGCGCGGTTCTTCTCAGCGTGTGTCGCCAGACTGATATTATTCCCCCCGTGTTGGGGCAGCATGAAGATTGCCATCAGGAAATCCAATTTTGGAAATCAAAATGCCTTTTTCAAGGCAAATAAACAAGGTCATTGAAAGTTAATAATTTTTGACAACGCAAGCAAGATTTTGTGTTGGATCCTAGCAATTTAAATTTGTCGCACCCGTCTAATTTACTGAATGTGAAATAGCTTCCACTGTGCATGTTGTCCGTGTATCTTAATTCCTCCACTGTTAGGGCAGCTCAAAGGTTGTGATCAGCAACCCATTTTGAACCGCAAAATGCCTTTTTCAAGGCAAATAAACAAATAATTGAAGGTTAATAATTTTCTGGCGTCAACACAAGCAGACATTCTGTGCGGGATGCAATCAAATTCTGTTGTAGTTGTCTAATTTTTACTTTATTTAGTAAACCCCCCACTGTAGGGGCAGCGCAAAGGCTGCGATCAGCATAACCGACTTTGAATAGCAAACTGTCCTGTTAGACCGGATTCACAAAGACAGTTAGTTCGACTATGCAGAGCTAATATAAAGTCGATGCAATCAATCAGCATTAACAGAATTTTGTCGTCTCCCAGCTGCCAAGTTGCAACATGATGCAACACGCAACAGCGAGCAAACGAAATCGCTTGATGTTACAAACCGCAATAAGATACGGGTTAAAACCGTTGCGTGTGTGAGAGCACTGTCGTGTTTATTCGCTGGATACAAAAATCAAATGCGAATTGTGGAATAATTCCTTTAAAGAACATTAGGAAATGGTAAAACTGAACAGAAAGGCGTGGCCTATTTCGTAGCGCCCTTCGGCTATAAAAGAGTGTTTCTGAGAAAACTAGCTACATTCATTAGTCGGAAGGTGAGCTGGATGGACCGTCCACAACGTTGACAGCAGTAGCAGCAGATATCAGCACTCAGCAATAACAGACAATAGCAGCGTAGACAATGTGAAAACACCTTTCTATTGTGTTGGCCGCGCGCATTGAGCCTCTGCCAGGCTAAACGCGAAAAGCGGCGCGAACCGATTCGCCCGGCCGTAGGTTAATCGGCTATCGGCGTAACACAGAGATGCAATCAGCGTCATATCTGATTTTAAATTAAACAACTAACTGTCCTTTTTAGGACAACGAAACAAATGAATTGAAGATTTAATATTTTCTTGCTCTGAGCTTTAACCAAAAGTCAACTATCTTAATTTGAAATCACATGTACATATCGCCAGTTGAATTCAATACTGGCACAACTCAAAATTTTGCAGTTTTGAGTTATTGATGGCAAACGATGCTAAATACCGTCTGCCGGGTGAGATTAAGCCACGGGGGTGAGATTGAGCCAAAACGGGAAATGTTTGTATGTTAAATTACTTGAGATTTACAAAACCTAATACCTTAAATTCAATACTTTATGAAACATGACATATTTATTCACAACTTAAAATGGAATATAGATAATATCAGTGAACTGTTTCGCTTAAAGAATGTTTCAAAGTACAGGGTGAAAAACATGCGCAAATAACGTTATCCAAAAATGTCCCAGGAAAACCAACCCGATCAAAAAATCACAAGAACTTACTGCTCAGTTGGTACGTTAGGATGTCGTCTCCAATGTGTTGAGGAAATATTATGCATTGAACCTGTGCCGGCTCAGAAAATAATGTTTTCCAAACTGTACACTCTTCGAGCCCTTTTGGGGTGAAATTGTGCCAAGCTATATTGAACGGCACAGTGTGCGGAATTCACATTCACGACAAAATTATATCAGTATACATCAAAACACTTGCATTGTTTACATAGGGTATGTTTTTTGTCCCCACAGCATAAGGTATGTTGTCTAGCTATGGTATTCTTTGAAATAATGACTAAAAGCTTGAGAAGCTTACTGTTCTCAATTGTTATATAGAAATTTTCAATTATTGATATTACTTATGGAATGTAGCAAAATTTTGTACACCAATTCTATACAAACAGATGACTTTTAAGAAAAGAAGGAGGGTTGTGGGTACGTTTCCAGAGGTATTAAGATCTCCAATGGAATATACAGTTGTCAATGACACATAATAATTAAAACGAAAAGTCTTCTCAAACTTCATGTCCTAACGTTTCCCCTTTTTAGGCTACCTGGAGACGCCACTATGTGTATAGAGACTGTCTATAAGCCACGTTCTCATAACTAATTACTCTATGCATCAATTTGATCTAGCCATACATTTTTATATAATTCATATGGTGTATAGTTTCTGATCAACCCCCTAAAGCCCCTTAATAGTCCGCGTTGTTTATGGTCGTCCCTATACTTACTGTTTTATCATGTTAGTCATGTGGATTATTCGTAGACACACTACTGTTCATTTAACAGGTATTAAATTCAACTTTTTGTTTTTGGCACAATCTCACCCCATAGAAGGGGTGAGATTGAGCCAAAGTTCATGTATTTTTAGCAAAATTATAGTTTATTGTAACTCAACCATATTTGTTGTAGTTGATAACAAAACATTCTAGGATGCATTGGTGTATTTTGGATCGAATTCTTTGTTTAAATGTGTGCGTTAGAAGCTTAAGATCAAAAAAGCATCATTTTTTGGCACAATCTCACCCCGGATGACGGTACTATAAAGTTTCATCTCACAAAGACTTGTTTCAAAATTCACAATATTTCCAGATATATGAGTAGATGTGCCTTTATTGCACAAATCTAAAATACTCCTAAAAAGACCGAAAAATGAGGTTACAGTTCTTATAACTTGCTCATTACATGCACATGATATACCCAAACAAGTTCAATAAAAATGGGAAGTTTTATAGTGGGATTTTTCACGAAAATGAAAAAAGAAATTTTTGACGCAAATTTTCAAACGCGTTTTTTTCGAAACTCTGAATTTTGAGTTGTGCCAGTATTGAATTCAACTGACGATATACTCTGACTGTTGAAACTTGTTTGCGCCGCAAAGAGTTTGTACTTTTCCTGTTCAGTGAGGTCGTATTTATATGTGCAAACTGAAATTGAGTAGTACTTCAACTTCATTTGCACAGAATACTACCAATGAGCGGTCAACATTTATTTACTAGGAAAAATGACTGACACGCAAGCACCCGGGTTATCTCTCTTGTAAAAGTATTCTACTTCATCTTGCGGTCGTGGCTTTGCACACAACCCTCCTGTGATTTTTTCAATAACGCAGCATTGAGTTTACTTATTTCAACAAGATATTCCATAGTGCAATTCATGATGAAAGATTGTTTGAGACTTCATTTCTTAACAGTCTTCCTAATATCATTCAATTGTTTGTTTTGCCTCAACGATACAATGTCACACACTGATTGTCGGACAGTGATTTGAACTGTTCCATTCGATTCACTTCCTTTGCTTCGATGCCGCTCTAATCTCTAGCTGAAAGTTGCAAAAGTGGCATACGCGACCTTTTACCCTAGCTTAAAGGCCCTAGAAACTAACGATTGGATGTCGTGTCGTAGACACAGACGGCCGATGTTGCACATACTGTTTTCGAGATGTTCCCATTGTGATAGCGGTTGACAACTTCCTTGGGATGCGCTATTCTATTAAGTTTTTTTTCTGTTATTTCTTCTTGCTGTTTGCTGGGTGATTCAGTGACCGACAATTTACGATTTACCGCATCCGAACGATAGCCTCCGTTTCAGTTGACACACCCTGGCCCGTTTGTAACGCAATTGCATAACCTAATGCCACCCGGTGGGAGAGTTACATCAGGAGGGAGTCTGGTTGAACGATTCATTAGCTGACATGCAATCATTAATAACTCTAATAATAAAATGATTATTCGGATCAAAATAATATGAAAACTAGAATGCTTCAATAAACCACTTGTCAAAAGCTATTCCGAAAACATTGAAGTCAATATAGATTGTAGTAATCTGCGCTTGTTGTTGATTAGTCGAGATGGTCGGGTTTGATGCTTTTCATTTCATTTTTCATTTTTTTTTTTGGGTTGATTTTTTATACCAATTTGAGCCTGCCCCAAAGCTGTGAACCTCGAATGGTATTAATATTAGTGATGGGACGAGGCTGCCGCCTTAAATATAACATGCGAGGCACCGCATTTTATGATTTAGCCGCCCGCTCCGGGTCAGGCTGTTGTTGGGGACAGTCTTGTGCCGTGTCCAGCCATTTGCCAATATTAGCTTTTTCCAATTTTCATTTTAAGTGTCAATTTTTTGACGTGGGACTACGTCTTTGTTTACTATACTGGGATGCATTCTGTAAAATTGGAAATGAAACTAGCAAATGTTGCGTCAGATTTCAAACGTTAATAACAGCATAACCACATGATGGATAACAATAACCAATATGTTGTTGGATAGATAAAATGTATAACAATTTTGTAATATGCTAGTTATCACTCTAATTTCATTGCTAAGCGGTAAAATTGATAAAAAGTTCCAATGACAAATTTACGCGAGTAATAAACCAATTACATGCGAGCATTCCTAGCACAGACGACGTAAATGGACACCAACCATTCCCAATGGTATTCACTGTATCAATATCGAAAAAAATTGACAGAGTCTCCCCGTCCCATTAGGTCAATTTATTTTTGCTCCTATGAGCTTAGACTAATATGATGTCTCGAAGGTAAAAGTTTTCCGAAAAGTTTGAAACAACACCCATCTTTGAACAATTACTAAACCTGCGTGTTAGGTTCTGAAGAACCTAATAAAAACTGATGTCTTGAAAGAAAACATGCCGGTAAAAGTAACAGTACCAGTGGAGTAAAGAACCGCAGGTCTCTCGTCGTCTATGATTGCAGCGGTGCTCTTCTATTCGTACATTTCAGCGGTGCACTTCTATTCGTACTGCAGCGGTACTGTTCGTACTGCAGCGGTACTATTCGTATTGCAGTGGTACACTTTTGTGCGTACATTTCTATTCGTGTGTAATCGCGGAAAAATTGCAATGCTGCTGTTGATGGTGATTGAAAGTTTATCTCATAAATATGATTACCATAAATTACTCAACAAGAATTGTAAATTTTTGCAAAGGATATATATTTAATTTTATCTTCGATATTCACTAAATAATCGAGACCGGATAGTATCAAAAGAAAAAATTCCTAAAGATATACATTTATAGAAGCGTAAGAGCCAGCGAATGCTTGTGAATTTTTTGTTTATTTACTAAGACTCTTTCAGAATCTATTTTTACATTTCAAAATTGTTAGATGATATATTATTATTCTAAGCTTTACCATAACGAACGTATATCAGCTGTCTTCGTCATACAGCGAATATAGTTGTAGGCAAATGAAAAGGATTGTCAAGCAAAAAACAAAAATGGAATTGTTTATTGCTAAGATTTTTGCTGGAACTTATTGAAAATTTTGTTTAAAATATCTTTTTATGTTTGACAATTAATGGACCTTTGTGAGGGCTTCCTTATTATTTTGAAAGTAAGATCTATATTATAGATATGATTTAACCAGAGTTAAATAAGTAATATTGGATTTGGTTTTTGAGGATATAGAGTTAATTTTGACTGCGTGCGTCAAATTACGAGAAATTCTTGGTGCTTCTTCAACAAGCACGATATGCTTGTGCCTTGTCAAATACATGTTGATTGTACACACAAAAAATACTACAGGCATAATATCGCCAAATATAAACGATATTTTTCGAGTGTTGTTGAATATATTTCAAAAATTGATTTTCAGAGGAGGCTGAAAATAAAAATACGTACAGCCGCTGAGCAAACACATTGATTCTGTCTGCAGACTCTGTATATTTTGTAACAAAAAATCCCCTAATTACAGTATTTAGTCCCACGTCACCATTTCATACAACCCTAGGGCTGTATACCTTGTAGTATTTTTAGTTTTAAAATAGTTTATTTGACACGGCACGATACAATTTAGTTTAACTGAGCCAAGTACTTTTTTTTAAATTCTAAATTAGCAGGGAAAAGAGGGAGGCCTTTTCTTTATTCTCGCGGCCGACTACGAGCTAGTGGGGCTTTAAGGTGAGAGGAGGGGAGTTACAATTTTGTTTTTAACTATTTTATATTACAGATTGTACTCATTTGTACGTGGCTAACCAGTGATGTTCTATTTGAGCAGTTTTGTCTGAGGGGTCTGCGTGGACATAAAGATGCCGAGTCTTCGTTTTTTTTTTTTTTAAGGGGGGATTTGTTAGTAGCTTAAGTATTTATGATAAATATTAGAAATAATGAGTATGTGTGTCCAATCACAAATGGTGACTTCTCAACACTGTTAGAAATTTGTAATTTTAATTGTTAGGATTTGTTTGCTTTCGCAATTAGGACTTATCATTCGTAGGGATTTAAACCTACTTGTCAGAAAAGGGGAAGTAAACTTACATCTAACTTAATTGCTAACTTATTGGCTATAAAGAGAGCTTATCGTAGCAATTGAGGATTGCAACGATTTTTGTCGAAAATTGTTAATAATTTTATTTGACATAGCTTCTAATGGTTCAACACCAGTAAGTCTATGTAATTCGAGTGTACCAAACCAAGGAGGACGCTTCAAAATCATTTTCAGAATTTTATTCTGAATCCTTTGGAGCATTTTCTTCCTTGTCGAACAGCAACTTGACCAGATCGGTACAGCATAAAGCATTGCTGGTCTAAAAATTTGTTCGTAAATCAAAAGTTTGTTCTTTAAACAAAGTTTAGAATTCCTGTTAATTAGAGGATATAAACATCTCGTATATTTGATGCACTTGGATGCATACAATACTCTCAATGTGCTCTTTGAAAATAAGTTTTTTATCATAAATTAGTCCCAAGTACTTAACCTTGTCAGACCAACTTAAAATAACCCCATTCATCTTGACAACGTGATTATTGTTTGGCTTGAGGAAAGAAGCCCTAGGCTTATGCGGAAAAATTATCATTTGAGTTTTAGAAGCATTGGGAGAGATTTTCCACTTTTGCAAGTAGGAAGAAAAAATATCTAAACTTTTCTGCAATCGACTGCATATGACACGAAGACTTTTTCCTTTTACGGAAATGCTTGTGTCATCGCAGAACAATGACTTTGTGCATCCTGGAGGCAAATCAGGAAGATCTGAAGTGAATATGTTGTACAGGACTGGACCCAAGACTGAACCTTGAGGTACACCTGCTCTGACAGGGAATCTATCAGATTTTGAATTCTGATAGACAACCTGCAGAGTTCGATCAGTAAGATAATTTTTTTAAATTTTGATTAGGAAAGTTGGAAAATTAAAAGTTTGCAATTTCGCAATCAAACCTTTATGCCAAACACTGTCGAATGCTTTTTCTATGTCTAAAAGAGCAGCTCCAGTGGATTAACCTTCAGAATTGTTGGCTCGTATCATATTAGTAACTCTGAGCAATTGATGAGTTGTGGAATGCCCATGGCGAAATCCAAACTGTTCATCTGCAAAAATTGAATTTTCGTTGATGTGTGACATCATTCTGTTAAGAATAATTCTCTCAAACAGTTTACTTATTGAAGAAAGCAAACTGATTGGTCGATAACTTGAAACTTCAGCTGGATTCTTATCCGGTTTTAAAATGGGAGTAATTTTTGCATTTTTCCATAATTTTGGAAAATATGCAATTTTGAAGCAGCAATTGAAAATTTTCACTAAAAATTCCATTGTGCTCTCAGGGAGGTGTTTGATTAGTATATTAAAGATTCCATCGTCACCAGGTGCTTTCATATTTTTGAAATTTTTAATAATTGATTTAATCTCATTCAAGTTAGTTTCAATTATTTCTGCAGGTAAAAAATTCTGGGAAGAAATTAAATCAAATTGACGTGTGACTTCATTTTCAATTGGACTCACAAAATTCAAATTTGAGTTATGAACACTCTCAAACTGCTGAGCAAGTCTTTGAGCCTTTTGTTCATTGGATACAAGAAAACGTTCACCATCTTTTAAAACTGGAATAGGCTTTGAAGGTTTCTTAAGAATCTTCGACAGCTTCCAAAATGGTTTTGAGTATGGTTTCAATTTTTCAACTTTAGTCTCAAAATTTTGATTTCTCAGAAGAGTAAATCTGTGTTTAATCTCTTTCTGTAAATCTTTATAAATAGTTTTAAAAACAGGGTCACGAGAACGTTGATATTGACGTCTGCGGACATTTTTCAAACGAATTAGAAGTTGAAGATTTTCATCAATTATTGGTGAATCAAATTTCACTTGAGCCTTTGGAACAGAATAATTCCTGGCATCAACAATTGCACATTTTAATGCTTCCAAAGCGGAATCAATATTCACTTCGTTTTTCAAATCAAGCTCATTATTGAAATTTCTCTCAATATGAGTTTTGTATCTTTCCCAATTAGCCTTGTTATAATTAAAAACAGAGCTCATAGGGTTTAAAACTGATTCATGTGATAAAGAAAAAGTTATTGGAAGATGGTCAGAATCAAAGTCAGCATGTGTGATCAAATCACTACATACATGACTTTGATCTGTTAGCACCAAATCAATTGTTGAAGGGTTTCTTACAGAAGAAAAGCATGTAGGACTATTCGGAGACAAAATAGAATAGTATCCTGAAGAACAATCATTGAATAAAATTTTGCCATTGGAATTACTTTGAGAATTATTCCATGAACGATGTTTAGCGTAAAAATCGCCGATTATGAAAAATTTCGAACGATTTCTGGTGAGTTTTTGTAAATCACCTTTAAAATAATTTTTATGCTCGCGTGTGCATTGAAATGGTAAATATGCTGCGGCAATAAATAAAATCCCAAGTTCAGTTTGAACTTCAATTCCCAAAGTTTCAATAACTTTCGTCTCAAGATGGGGAAGAGCACGATGTTTGATTCGGCGATGAATAACAATTGCAACTCCACCGCCGGAACCCTGAATCCTATCATATCTATGAACCACGTAATTGGGATCATATTTTAATTTTATGTTAGGTTTCAAAAATGTTTCAGTAATAATTGCAATATGCACATTATTTACTGTTAAAAAATTAAAAAGCTCATTCTCATTGGCCTTCAATGAGCGAGCATTCCAATTTAATATTTTAATTGTTTTATTTAAAATCATTGCTAAATTTTAAATTAGAAACAATTTTAATAGTAAAATTTGTGCCTATTTGAATGGCTTCAAACATTGATTTTGCCTGCAACATGGCGTTCATAAGATCGAACATTGCCTGTTGCAAAAAAGAAAGTTTACCTGCCGTAATAGGCTCCAGGCAGTTGACATTAGAAAAAATGTTTTCGGCAGCAATATTAGCTGGAGTAATAGGTGTACAATTATTTTCTAGCGTGTTTTGCTTACCCATATTAACGGTCATTTTCGAACTACCAACACTAGGCGGTATAATGTTCGAACTACCTGTAACCTGTGCATAAGTTAAACGGGTATGCAAAGGAGTAGGTAAACTATGCGTCACTGGTACGCTTGGAGAATTTTGTTTTGAAGTTGGTTTTAATTGAGAAATTGAATTTTGTTTACCTTGCCTTGCCTTAACAATTGCTAAACGGACTGGGCATTGATAAAAATTTGACATATGGTTGCCGTTACAATTCGCACAGCGAAAATTTTTACTCTCTTTCACAGGACATGTGTCCTTTTTGTGAGAAGAGTCCCCACAATTAAGACATTTTTGGTCCATGTTACAGAATTTGGAACCATGGCCATAACGTTGGCAAGTACGGCATTGGGTGATATGCTTTTCACCTCCGCCATACTTCCTATAAATTTCCCACTTTACACGCACATTATACAAAGCATGTGCTTTTTCAAAAAATTTTAAGTTGTTAACCTCATTGCGGTTAAAATGAATTAAATAATTAACAAGGGAAATTCCAGTTCTCTGACTGTTTTCGCCTCGTGATTTTTGTTTCATTAGAATTACTTGGGTAGGGGCTATGCCAAGTAATTCTGTTAAAGTAAGTTTGATCTCATCAACGGTTTGATCGTTGGTGAGACCTTTCAAGACAACCTTGAACGGCTTGGCGTTCTTGGTGTCATATGTAAAAAATTTGTACATCTTGTCAGTTAAATACTGAACAAGACGATCACGACCCTTTACTGAGTCGGCTAATAAGCGGCATTCACCTCTACGGCCAATTTGATAGGTAACTTTAACGTCAGAAACAAACGTTGAAAGTTCCTTTTTGAATATATTAAATTCAGAAGAAATAGTTACCACAATAGGTGGAACTTTCTCCTTTTTTTAAAGATTTCATATTTTGTATAGTTTCATTATTGGTAACTTCCATTTCACCAGCTTCTTGCTCAGGTAAAATATCAAAAGGATTGTCACTACAGACACTCGAAGTGTCAGAAAGAGATGCCTCTCTTTTCCTCCCCGCAGCGATGCGAGGTTTCTTTTTCCGTCCAGCCATTTCAGGTGATACGAAAAAAGTTAAAACAAATGTTAAATTCAAAAGTAGGTAGTCTTGAGAAAGACTGATGGGAAATAACTTTCAGGTAGTCTTTAAAAGACACACTGACAAAACACAAACTTTGAAGCTATAGGCAGTCAAAGACCAGTCCACAAGCAACCGAAAAAACGTCTGATCTGTAGGACAGTTCAAGACGCACTGATGCCGAGTCTTCGTCTTGGTGTCTCCAGCATGGTGTGCCATTTTCTTTCAGTTTGTGACGGGAATTGTAATCCAACAAATAGATAAAAAATTCAAATTTTAATGTCAGCATATTTTATAAACCTGTATAGCTGTGTCATGTACTGGAGATCATCGCTTCCCAGAATGTCTCTAACGGATACGTTCGGTTGTTTTCCTAGGGCCCGAAGGAAATCTATAAGCTCGGATCTAACACCACAGAATTCGGCACACGACCAAACAACATGCTCGATATCATGGTAGCCATCGCCACAAACGCAGTGATTACTGTCTACAAGCCCTATACGAAAGTGATGCGTGTTTAACGTGTAGTGATTGGACATAAGTCTGGACATCACGCGAATGAAGTCCCGACCTACATCCAATCCCTTGAACCATGCTTTCGTCGATACCTTAGGAAAAATGGAATGTAGCCACCGTCCCAGTTCATCTGAGTTCCATGATGATTGTCAACTGTTGAGTGTCCTCTGACGCAAAATGCTATAAAATTCATCATAAGCAATTGGTCTTACATAAATATCGCCATCAATAGCACCCACCTTAGCTAAAGCGTCAGCCTTTTCATTGCCCGGAATGGAACAATGAGAAGGGACCCACGCTAAGGTAACCCGGTAATTTTTATCTGTTAAAGCACTTAAAAACCGCCGTATTTTCCCCAGGAAATACGGGGTGTGCTTCACAGGCTTCATTGATCGCAGAGCCTCAATGGCACTGAGACTATCTGTGAAGATGAAGTAGTGGTCTATGGGTAGGGTTTCGATGATCCCAAGGGAGTACTGAATAGCAGCAAGTTCTGCGACGTACACAGAAGCAGGAGCATCGAGTTTGTAGGAGGCGGTAAAATTTTCGTGGAAAACACCGAAGCCAGTGGACTCATCTAGATTAGTTCCGTCAGTGTAAAACCTTTTATCATAACTAACATGTTTAAACTTATTGGAAAAAATCTTAGGGATCTCTTGGGGTCGCAATTGATCCGGGATACCAGAAATGTCTTGTTTCATGGTGGTGTCGAAGAATATAGCATTATTAGAAGTATCTAAAAGTGCGACATTGGAGGAATCGTATGAAGAAGGATTAATATCTTGAGCCATATAGTCAAAATATAAAGTCATAAATCTGGATTGAGATTGAAGGTCGACCAACCTCTCGAAATTTTCAATTACTAATGGTTTCATAACTGTGCATCGAATTAGCAACCGGTAAGAGAGATTCCAAAAACGATGTTTTAACGGAAGAATACCCGCTAACACTTCAAGACTCATCGTATGGGTCGACTGCATGCAACCCAAGGCAATACGCAAACAACAATATTGTATTCTCTCTAATTTTATAATGTGTGTGTTCGCGGCGGAGCGAAAGCAGAAACAGCCGTACTCAAGAACTGACAATATCGTTGTTTGGTATAACCTTAGAAGGTCTCCTGGGTGAGCACCCCACCAGGTTCCGGTAATCGTACGAAGAAAATTAATCCTCTGTTGGCATTTTTGTGTCAGATACCTAATATGACAAGCCCAGGTGCATTTAGAGTCGAACCAGACCCCGAGATATTTAGCGATTAAAACCTGAGTGATCGTTAGTAGGAGCTGCAGCTGAGCTGGGTTATGCTTCCTCGAAAAAACGACCAGCTCAGTTTTCTCCGGAGAGAATTCGATACCCAGCTCAAGAGCCCATTCAGACAAATTGTCTAAGGTTGTAACAGGGGGTCACCCTGTATACACTTATCTTTGCCCGGCGAAACCCTTACAAGGTGGCCAGATACCTCTAACGGACTTTCGGATCTTCGCTAGAACTCAAAAAAAAAGAAAACAAACAAAATAAACACTTATCGCGATTTATTCCGGATTTTCCTCTACGCTGTTGTGGTGGCAGCACTTCATAAAAGCGGTTGATGTCCTAGCTGCTCCTACAGCAAACTTCGGCGGGGTTGTTTCCTTCGCTCCTTGTCACTTAGCCGGGGTAGCGAACACTGCTTAACACCGGCGAGCCCACACAAGTCGTAGCACACGAATCCCGGGCCAGTGGAACAACCTTCACTGGACTTGGCAGTGGAACAACCTTCACTGCAAACAATACAAAACGGGACACCAACTGCAACAAAATACAGTTAAAACCACGCACAAAAATGAATCAAAACAAAACGCGACGTGTGTCCCGTACGGAGATCGAGGCTAAACTCACTATCCCGCGATGGCTGCCTACCACAACAAACCCGCCGAGACTGAATTCTAATGAGAGTGCAATTTATGTTCAGTGTATCATTTTTTTTGACTGTCTTATCCCTCCATATCTAAACCTTGTTAACACTGCTGGCAACCTAAATGACAGTTTCGATTTCCTCTTTAATTCAAGACACCATCTTGTAGCAAAAGTCTGAATAATACACACGCGTTTCTTTAGTTGTTGAATTCGAGTAGCCTTTTTCTAATCCGAAATCTCTTTCCGCCCATAGGTTATGGGCCCAGGAACGAATCCTGGACGCGTACCGGTTGTATCAAGTGGATTCCGGTCGTCGTGTCGTGAAATAATCGTGGAATGGGGGAACGTGAGAAAGAGGAGTGCTACCGCGTCGCGCTGTTCGATGGGGCCAACTTCCCAGCCTGGAAGTTTCGGATGCTCACACTGCTGGATGAGCACGATCTGGTGCAATGTGTGGAGACCGAGATTGATGATGTGCCGGGGTTGAAAATTGAGGATGGTTTGTCGAATGCCGTGAAGCTAGAGCGCGAAAAAGCCCGAAAGGAGAGGCTGAAGAAAGATAAAAAGTGTAAAACGATGATAGTGTCCCGGATCCATGATGATCAGTTGGAACATTTGCAAGGGCGTGATACACCGAAACAAATGTGGGATTCTTTAGTGAAAATATTCGAACGTAAAAGTGTCGCAAAACGGTTGCATTTGAACCGGCAGCTACACGGGCTTCGATATACCGGTGGCAGTTTGCAAGATCACTTTGTGCAATTTGATCGTTTGATTCGACTTTTTCGTGGTGCGGGTGGTGTGATGGATGACATTGACGTGGTGTGCTGGTTGCTACTTTCGTTGGGTTCAGAATACGACACAGTGGTGACGTCAATTGAGTCACAGCCCGAAGAACAACTCACCATGGATTTCGTGAAAAGTAGGCTTCTTGATGAGGAAATAAAAAGAAGAAGCACGGTGTCGCTTTCAAGTGGTCCAAACAGCGAACCAGCCGCATTTTCGGGTGCTGGTAAGAAGCAAGTGAAAAGGAAGAAGAAAACATTTAAGTGCTATGGATGTCAGAAGGAAGGGCATAAACTGGCGGATTGCCCACAGAAGAAAGATAAAAGTGATGGGAAGCAGTTCCCCAAATCGTCTGCGCACGTCGCGTGTGAACGAAAAGAAGGAGTGATTTTCTTGACTGACGGGCAAACGAGTTTGGGTGAACGACACAAAATACGGTGGTACATAGACTCGGGTGCAACCGAGCATATATGTAACGATAAACGATTGTTTGATAAACTGGTTCCGATGAACCAGCCAATGCATATTGCTGTGGCCAAAAATGGTGAATGGGTGACTGCTAAGCTGTCCGGTGATGTATCAGTGATATCAATACTAGAAGATAGATCCATTGAGGCAAAAGTGTCGGATGTAGTGTATATCCCCGAGGCTAGAGCCAATCTGTTTTCTATCAGCAAGGTGGAGTCTGCAGGAATGCAAGTGGTGTTCGCCGGCGGCCGCGTCGAGATACTGCGAGGCTCGGTGGTTGTGGCCACTGGGATACGACGAGATAAATTGTATGAGCTCAATTTCTAAACACCCAAAGGTATGTGCGAATCCATTTTATTTTCTGGGCAGTTAAACAAAGCGAATGAACTCTGGCATCGGCGCTTCGGGCATTTGGGGTAGAAACCTGACTAGTCTGTTGAACGGAAAGATAGTCGATGGGATGAAAGCGGTGCAAAGCGAGCAACAGTTGCGATTTGCGAGCCATGTGTAGCGGCAAAGCAGACGAGAAATCCTTTTATGTTGCGGCAGGAACGACGGTCGAGTCGGGTGATGGAGCTCGTACACTCCGACGTTTGCGGGCCAGTGTCGCCTGTAACCTGGAATGGGGAGAAATACTTCGTAACCTTCATTGACGATTGGTCGAGATTCACAGTGGTGTACTTGCTCAAATCGAAGGATGAAGTGGCTAGCTGCTTCAGAGACTACGAGGCGCAAGCAACAGCCAAGTTTGGATGCAAGATTTCCCGCCTGCGTTCAGACAACGGTGGGGAGTATGTCGGCAAAGAGATGCGCTCATTCTGTCGGCAGCAAGGAATCAAGATGGAATTCACCGTTCCATACTCACCCGAGCAAAACGGGATATGCGAACGGATGAATCGAACGCTCGTCGAGAAGGCCCGTTCTATGCTGTTCGACTCCGGTATAGACAAGTCATTCTGGGGGCAAGCAATCGAAACTGCGGCGTTTTTAACAAACAGAAGCCCTACGTGTGCGATTGACATGAACATAACACCTGCAGAGATATGGAATGCGAAACGTCCGGATGTTTCGAAGCTAAAGGTGTTTGGCTCTCCGGCGTATCTTGATCCGGTCGAATCTTGACGATGGCACCGAAGGAGAGGGTTTTGATACATGTGATGATACTATGTCCGATGAAGAAGCTACCGCAGAATCCAGCGGCGAGCCTAGTGCCGAACCAACGACGGGAACACGGACCAGGAAGCCTCCTGGGTGGCAGCGGGACTATGACATGACGTTCGCTGGGTTTGCCTTTGGAGTAATGGAATACGTCGACAATTTGCCAAGCACTGTAGCAGAGTTGAGGAAGAGGGCCGACTGGCCGAAGTGGCAAGTGGCCATTCAGGCAGAACTGGATTCATTGAGAAGAAACAACACGTGGGATTTGGTGGAGCTTCCCGTGGGTCGAAATGAGGTGTCTTGCAAATGGGTGTTTAGGATTAAACCCGGGAACGATGGTGAACCAGACAAGTACAAAGCGCGTCTGGTTGCACGCGGTTTCAGCCAACGTCACGGTTACGATTACACTGAAACTTATTCTCCGGTTGCTAGAGTAGATACCCTGAGAACCTTGTTAGCTGTGGCGAACAAAGAACGAATGATTATCCACCAAATGGATGTTCAATCAGCTTTCCTCAACGGAGATCTTGCCGAGGAAATTTTTATGTCGCAACCAGAGGGTTTTGAAGTCGGAGAGGGACTAGTGTGCCATTTGAAGAAGTCGATCTATGGCCTTAAACAGGCCTCGAAGGTTTGGAATGATCGATTCGATAACTCTATTACCAAACTCGGGTTCCTGCGAAGCGAAAACGATCCATGTCTCTATTTCCGAAGCCAAGGAGGAAAGAAGCTATTTTTGCTTTTGTATGTTGACGACATACTGATAATCGGCCATGACTTGAAGCAGATCGAAGCCATTAAAAGCAGGTTGTCCAAGGAATTCAGAATGACGGATTCGAAGGAGGTATCTAATTTCCTTGGAATGAAAATCCGAAGAAATATCGATCGGCGAATCATGACGATCAGCCAGCGCAGATACTTGGAGACCTTATTGGAAAGGTTCAACATGGCGGACTGTAAGCCGATATCTGTTCCAATGGAGTGCCGCCTCCGATTGCAGAAAGGTGAAGACTCACAGCGTACCTCCAAGCCGTACCGGGAGTTGGTAGGCTGTCTAATGTATGCAACACTCACCACTCGGCCAGATCTGTTCGCGGCGGTAAACTACTGCAGCCAATTTCAAAGCTGTCCAACGGATGAGCATTGGGCGCATTTGAAACGCATATTACGATATGTGAAGGGGTCGTTGGATATTGGCCTAAAGTTTGAAGCTGATGACGAGGCACCTGTACTTTCAGTTTTTTGCGCTGCCGACTGGGCGAACAACGTAGTAGATCGACGCTCAGTAACCGGATATATTCTGAAAGTGTTCGGGTGTACGGCTGTCTGGGGCACCAAAAAGCAGCAATCAGTATCTTTGTCGTCAACTGAAGCGGAACTGGTTGCCTTGTGTGCTTCCGTCTGCGAAGGATTGTGGCTCAAACGATTGATGAAGGAGTTGGGATACGAAATAGACCCCCTTCCATACTTTGAGGATAACCAGAGTACTATAAGAATCGTTCGGGAGCCGAAGGCCAGAAGTCGGCTTAAGCACATTGATGTTAAATATCAATTTGTCTGCGACTTGGTTCAGCAGGGGCATATTGAATTGCGATACGTATCAACGGTGCAACAGGAAGCGGACATTATGACCAAGGGGCTACCTGCAGCACAGTTTCGTCGACTACGAGAAAAATTAAATGTTACATCAATTGAGCAGGGGTAATGAGAGTGCAATTTATGTTCAGTGTATCATTTTTTTTTTGACTGTCTTATCCCTCCATATCTAAACCTTGTTAACACTGCTGGCAACCTAAATGACAGTTTCAATTTCCTCTTTAATTCAAGACACCATCTTGTAGCAAAAGTCTGAATAATACACACGCGTTTCTTTAGTTGTTGAATTCGAGTAGCCTTTTTCTAATCCGAAATCTCTTTCCGCCCATAAATTCAACACCACTTTTTCTCAGCTAGAGGAAAGTACCGGCCTATCTATCCCTAACAATTATTCTACAAACATGACATAAAAATTATCAAACCTATCTAACGCGACAATATCGTTCACAAACGGAAAAACGAACGAATTTAAACGAAATAAACAAACTTATATGAACGATATTCAGCGCAAGTGGTGACAGTTTTAATGTTGGGTACACGCTGCTGCGGGGGTGTTCAAGTGCGGGTAATTTCCACTAATACACTCCCTCGCAAAAGTACCCATAATAAGGGTCATTTTCACGTAAACACGCTCTTGCAGCGTTACCCAAAATTAGATAAATTTTCCATCCGATGCTGAAATTGCAACCGCACCGGTTACAAGGTATCTTGCAATGGTCCTTGCTGATCGTTAGCTTCGCTTCCAGTAATGGATACAACGCTATCGTCTGCAAGTTGCCGTAGCGTGCATGAATTTGCAAGACATTCATCGATGTCATTGACGTAAAAATAAATAAAAGAGGGCTTAAACATGAGCCCTGGGGAAGACCCATGTAACTAATTCGGGAAGTTGTCGAATCACCATGTGAGAAATACATATGCTTCTCTGACAACAAATTGAGCAAGAAATTATTTAAATTTGGTGAAAGTCCTTGCAAATGAAGTTTCTCGGTTAAAACTTCTACAGAGACACAGTCAAAAGCCCCTTTAATGTCCAAAAATGCAGAAGCCATTTGCTCTTTTCGAGCAAAGGCGAGTTGAATTTCAGTAGAAAGCAACGCTAGGCAAACGTTCGTTCCTTTGCCCCGGCGGAAGCCAAATTGAGTATCTGAAAGTAAACCATTTGTTTCGACCCATTTGTCTAACCGTAAGAGGATCATTTTCTCCATTAATTTCCGGAGGCAGGAGAGCATAGCAATCGGCCTATGAGAATTGTGATCAGAGGCAGGTTTTCCGGGTTTTCGAATAGCAATGACTTTTACCTCCCTCCAGTCGTGCGGAACAATGTTTAGCTCAAGAAACTTGTTGAACAAGACAAGTCCAACAAGCGTTTTTTTGCAGAGTCGGGTAGATTCTTCAACAAGTTGAACTTAATTCTATCCAACCCTGGAGCTTTATTGTTGCACGAGAGGAGAGCCATTAAAAATTCCAACATCGAAAATGGAGGCTCTTCCGTAGCTACTAAAAACGCGTCGCGAATGGTCTTCTGTTCGGGGACAGAGCCCGGACAGACCTTTTAGGCGAAATCGAGTATCCAGCGATCTGAATACTCCTCGGACTCATTCGAAACGTTACGATTCCGCATGTGCCTGGCGGTATTCCAAAGAGACAACGCCTTCACAAACCGCCGCCAGTATCCGCGTTTTTTTGCTTTTATCAAGCTCTTCATTTGTCTATCCAGTACATCGTACTTTCGGAGCAAATCGATAGTGCCTTGTTCTCGGAAGGCCAAATACACCGAGGACCTCCGCGCGTACAGGTCTGAGCACTCTTTGTCCCACCACTTGGAGGGAGGGCGCCGTCTAATCGTTACCCCGGGTATCGGTTTCGTCTGAGCTTGAGTCGCGGCGTCGATGATCAAGCCAGAAAGGAACGCGTATTCTTCCTGCGGAGGAAGTTCCACGTGGGACTCGATTCTTTGCGATATTATGGTCTCATAGGACTTCTAATCAATGTTACGTCTGAGGTCATACGCAATATTGATTGGATCCGTTGGAGTTGACCCATTAGCAATTGAGATAACGATTGGTAGGTGATCACTACCGTGGGGATCATTGATTACTTTCCACTGGCAATCTAACGCTAGTGATGTCGAGCAAAGGGATAGATCAAGCACGCTTTCGCGGGAATGAGAAAAACGTCGCAAGGTGACATCTGCCGTGAAATCTGGGTTATTATGAGTGTCATATCAGTGAAGTGAGAACGGAAAAAGCGACGTTTCGCGTGGAATTATTTCACGACCATTTTGAACGGTGAAATGATTCCACGAAGCTGCCATAAGTCTTAAAGTTGATTGATTTGTGATCTAATGGTAAATATTGCATTTTTTCTTCAGTAACGAAGCGAATCAGAGTTTGATCTGTGCTTTAAAGCGGTCAATTTTTCATTTTTTTTGCCCGATGGGGAAATTTTCGATACCGAAAAAAACATTTTTTTTTTGATGCCGAATGTCTTAGAAATGCAAAACACGTCAAGATCTGGTGTTATCTAAAAAAACGGGAAAAAACGACTTTCTGGGACATTTTTGAGCTGGGAAACAATCTCATTTCACTTGTCCCATTCTCAATTTCACTTCACTGTCAACCTCACTCCACGGAGGTGATTTTTGTCACCTCACTTGAGGTGGAATCGGGAATAGGTCTAAAAAAGTGAAGTGAGCGTGAGAGTGAAATATATTTCACCGTGAAGTGACTCCCGTAATAGGCACCAATATCAAAAAAGGCGCGGGAAGCAACTCTGCTATATCAGTGAGATGCCTCTGTTCAATCCGCGCGGATGGAGGGATATATAACGGAACAAGGCATAGGTCTTTTCCATTCATATTCGTTTGAATGGCAACGACTTCAATATTCGAGACCGAGGAGAGGTCGATTCTGAAGAAGGAATAGCACTTTTTATTCCCTAAAAGTACCCCTCCACCGTGTGAGTCTCGATCTCGACGAATAATGTTAAAATCGTGGAAATTGAGTTGGTCGTTTGAATTGAGAAAGGTTTCACAAAGCGCAAATGCGTTACAATTGTATGTATTTATCAAATGAGAAAATAGATCGAATTTGGGGATGATACTTCTGCAATTCCACTGTAACACAGTGACAAAATTCCTAACCTCTTTCGACATATTAGTCATCGAAAGATACGATAGCTGAAATGAGGGGCCAAGTTGCTGTGAGTTGCTTCAAAAAGGTTTTCACTGTAGGGAGAAGGGCAAGAAGAATGTTTTGAAGGGGATCTGGTATGTTGAATGTTTTAAATATCCAGTCCACAATATCAGAAAATTTTATGAACCCTGTTTCTTTTTAATCTTCTGATCGAGAAATGGGTGCACGAGGGTTTTTTGGTGCCCCAGGAAGCGGTGGGTACTCCTGGTTTGATTTGAAATTAAAACCGGGAGGTACTTGCTTCGGTTTTCCTTCACCGCTTCCTTTTTGTGTTGGCTTATTGGTCATTCCGCTAGGGGTTATCTTGCGACCTTTGCGAGAAAGATTAGGAGAGTTGATCATTCTCCTTTTCCTAGATCCTTCTGGCATGACATAAGAACACCCTTTGACGGGATCGTCAGATGTACCCTCATCGGTTGGCAAAAAGGAAAAGATGTTTCCTGTCGAGGGTGGCTCAGCACTCTTCAGCATTTCTGCAAAAGAGCGCTTTGATCGTTCCTTGAGGGAACGCTTAATTTTTTCGTCGCGCTGTTTGTACGCGGGACACGCCGAAAGGTCATGCCGAGTTCCCTCGCAGTAAAGACACTTTTCAGTATCCTCACTGCAGCGTGCCTTGTTGCAGCAGTAGGTGGCTGTATGACCTAACTGCTTGCAGTTTTGGCAATGCATGACCCGCGGTACGAACAGGCGTACAGGCAGACGAACCCTGTCCAAAGAGATGTTGTTCGGCAGTGCGGATCAGGCGAATGTTACACGGAAGGAGTCCGAAGGGAGGAATTGCTTCTTCCCTTCTTCGATGGATACTGAATGCAATTGCTTGACATCCATTATCTTTACATCTTGAATCAGGGGGTTCTTGAAGCAGCCAACCCCGGGACGCAAAATGTCATCGACCGTGAGGCTTCCTTCGGTAACCACACCGTCGATCTCCACGTCCTTGGCAGGGATGTACAAGCGGTACTCTCTCGTGAAGAGCTCGTAGCTAGCAATTGCGTTTGCTTGCTTCAAGCTACTCACGACAACTCGCAGTTTGTTCGGTTTAACCTTTGTAA
The DNA here is from genome assembly GCF_029784165.1 of Wyeomyia smithii. Classification (NCBI taxonomy): domain Eukaryota; kingdom Metazoa; phylum Arthropoda; class Insecta; order Diptera; family Culicidae; genus Wyeomyia; species Wyeomyia smithii. The sequence continues at coordinate 276,762,839 of NC_073696.1, read as the reverse complement.
TTTCGGTTACGTCCGAAAACTGTTTTGCCAGGTCCTTGCCTATTTGTATAATATTAAGAGGCTTCTTTATGGGCCTTAAAAAACTATGAACGGACCTTTCGAAGCATCTGGGTAGGCTTTAGCGGGGAAGGTAGAGGGGAATTGAAGGGGGAGATCTCAATCTCTTCCCCATTTGTTTCCACATCCAGGAATAGTTGCACCTGCATGTCGTCCATTTTGCGGGAGCGTTACGCTCTACCGCACACAAACGATAAATATTCGAATGTGGGGGGGATCAAGTAGTTGACATTAAATTTTAAAAACAATTTTTCAAACTACAATGGATCAAAATAAAAAAAAAGACAGTAATACTAATACTAATAACAATAGTAATAATAGTAATAATAATAATAATAATAATAATAATAATTATATAATAACGATAATAATAATAATAATAATATTAATAATAATAATATTGATAGTAATAATATTAATAATAGTGATAAAAATTCTAAAGTGAATACTTCACCGAACGTCTAAGTCACGACCTCTCGGCTGCTAGTAGGATCAATCTGGAAGTGTGTCTCCGCAGAACAAACAATGACGATCCAGCTTCGTGTAGTAACACAGTGGCCGTGGTCTTGTAGATGCCACTTGTTGTTGATTTCCACTCGCTCGATCGTATGGTGGTCCGTGCTGCTAGCGGGGTAGCAGCGGTGCGGGAGAATTATTCTTGCTGATATATCAGCTGCGTATCAGATCACTGGCGGGGTAGCCTGCCCCTACCAGTGTGCAGAAGATGTTTCTGCCGATAAACTGCAGGCTATTGTTATCGCACAGCACAAGAACAAATCGAAACAAAAACAACCGTACGATAACTCGTGTATTGTTATTTTGCGAATCAAACGGAGATAAACAATTTGCGTCTAATCGAGACGAAAGCAAAACAACCATTTTAAGTGTCAATGTTTCATTAAAATTATAATTAGGAGCTAAAATGAATAAAAGAACAAAACCCGTATGAATGCAAACTTATAGTCATTTCTTTCGTTAAATCGTGACCGCAAAAGTGAAATTTCCCGGTGTTTTATTTTTAAAACATATGAGAAAAAAATCAATTTTCACATGCTTATTTGTGCCTTGCAAAAATAGTGTTACAAAACTATGAAAAACATTCCTCCTTCATCGTGTTTAGCTGTTTGTCGACTTTAGCAAGTACCTTCATGGTGATCTGCTGCACAATTTTCGCCCTCTTTATCTCCAAATCGTTGACAATCTTTGCCTTCTCGCCCTCTTTTGCTTCCTTCTGCATCTCTCTCTGTCAACCTTCTCTCGAGCTTGCAGTGCTTCTGTATCAGGATGCCAATGAAATGCGTGGGATGAATTCAAGGGAAGGTGCATAGAGTTTTTTTCTTCTAGAAAAATGTCCTCAGGCAAAACTTCAAGCGGACTTTGGAAAGAAGAGCCTCAGAGTGACCAATGAAAAAAAATGCACATGAAACTGTCTAGATGCATTATGCAAAATGCATGAAACGTTGAGATTGTTATTTCAAAACAATTTTTTTTTCGAAAAACTTCGATCCTGGGACTTTAGAATTTTCGAGCTGGGGTCAATGTAATGTATAAGAAATTTTCTCATGGTCCGTAAAATAAATTCAACTGACACTCTGAATAAACAATTTGAAAAAAAAATAATTTAACTACTGTTTGTTTTTGATATAGAAAAAATCTGAGAAATCTTTAACAAATAGCTCTTCAAGGTGGCGTCTTTCCCCAACAAAATCAAGTAGTCAAAAGGTCCAACACAGAATAAAAAAATTTTTTTTGCTGCTTGTGGTTAAAATCATACCAAAAATCGGGAAGTACAAACCGGGTAGCTCCGTTCCGGTCCGGTTCGAAATAAAATCGAGACTCGAAGTTTCCGGTCCTATTTGACTTTTGACCGGATTCTCCCCGATGCGATGTCGAACACTATTCACAAGAAGTTTCAATACGTCTCCCGCGACGCTGATAACTTTTTGACTTCTTTAAAATCTGACAATATATGTTACGGAACAGTAAATTTATCCACCTGATCAAGCCTGATTTCATTTGTAGCAGATCTTGCTGCGAAGCCGCTGTCGACTTTAACTGAAACCAACAACCAGCTCTCCCCTATCCGGCAGAATCATGCCAGTTGGGTAAACATAAAAAAACAGGGTCTCATGTTGACATTTCCTCAGAAACTGTTGAACAAATAAAGCGGCAGACATGAAGGAGGATGATTTTCCCGGCGTGAAGCCTAATTTCCCGGTTTTCCCGTATTTTTTTCCCGGTGATTTAAAATTCCCGGTTTTTTTTCCCGCTTTTTCCGGTAAAGTGGCCACCCTGAGTAAATGTATTTATCAAAAATTCAAAAAATGATCTCAGCTATAGTATCGATACTTTTTGACCGATATTTTGAGTATCTCGATACTCTTGGTTCTTCGGGTATCGATACTGAAGTATCGATACTCTCCGTCGTATCGCCCAATGCTACAGCTACCATATTCGGGTTATTCGCGTTGAAAGAGATTTCGAAGGCTGTTCGCACCTACGTGAACTCTCGTATGTAATTGTCAAAATGTGCGTGATGACAAAAGTAAAAATAGTTCCTTCTCTCTTTTTCGCACGCAGAAACCAAACAAATATCAGCAACACAGTCAACGCGAATATTTGACGCGTTACCAACACCACTGGCACTGGCACCCGAAATATGAACGGTTTACCCTTCAAATGACAGATATCGGGTAATGCATCAAGTTGGCAACTATATCTATTGTTGGCCATCAAAATAACAAATAATCAGTTCAAATGTATTCACAAAAATCTCTCATTGGTTCTGCGTGTAGTTTTCGAATATAACGAGTATACGGCTTATTTATGTTGTAAAAAGACATAGCTAGGTACAGTATGGAAGCCAATCCTGCAAATTAAAATTGTGATACAGATGGAAAAATTTCACCGGAGACTTATGTTATGCTTTCTTTATTACGGTTAAAACTGCATAGTTGTGGAGCATTCGAAAACATTTTTAGTATCACAAAAAAACTAATGTCCTTCAAAAAGAATAAGTTTTGTTAACTTGCAACGATTGGATTGTTTGAACGGTCTTACCGTTTTACTGTAGCGAGAAATACGAAAATTCAAATAGGTATAAACAATAATTTTCATAAGATTGTTACGATGACCTTCGATTGTATCTTTGTCGGTTAGTAAATGAGGTGACATCATGTCGAACGTTTCTGGGAACTCAGAGTTAATCCTCGAAAGGGAGCGGTTTGATAGGATATCGTAATATTTAGTAACATTTAAATTCGTTGTTTCTGTGGTTAGCATGTTAAACTCCAGTTCTGTTACTTTGCATATTGTATGCAAACTATCACATATAAAACTTGCCGATTGACCTTGGAAAATTCCTTCGAGGCAGGCTTGGCACTTCACCCGTTTCATTATGTCCTTCTGAACCTTTTTCACATCAATATTGAGCGCTTCATCTAAATATGTGTTATCAATTGTATCATTAAAGGGCAACTCTGAGAGTGATATCTCATTCTCTATTACACCTTCTTTCAAATCGTAACCTAGTGGGTCAGGCTGTTTCATCCACATTTGAGCTGCGTCCGAAGCCACCAACATGTTAGTATCATGAAAATCAGTGCAGTTGGCTTTCACTGGAGCATAAACACTGTTATGTGATAATAATCGTTTATATGCAGCTTTGAACTGCACACCATTCGGGTTGTTGACATTTGAGCTCGTATGAAGACGTGAAAGCCTAATAGTCGGCGGATTAGTTGAACACAATTTAGTGTGTTTACTATGATGTTTGGTAACTGTAAACATTTCAGTAGAGATGTGTTCACAAATTAATAATGTATGATGACGTTTCGTGATGCGTGATGACATTTGAAAAAATGACCTGGCATCCCTGTAAATGACTGATCAGCATTCCGTCATATCAAACCTCACGTCGGTTGACAGCCAATTTTGACATAAGCGATCGCTGCATGTTAAAATGACGGTTTTGGATTTTTGATCAAATTTCAGAATCTAGTTTTATGTCAGTTTGTCGGTGGCCATATTACCATCCATATTACCTGATATCCCATACAATTTTGGTTGTAGATCTAACAATCAGTGATCCCCGATAAGCTCCATCACAGCAACCAAAGTTTGTAACACTTCACTTTTTCTCAGCATTCCTAATCAAACCGTCAACTTTACAAGACATAAAATAAATCTCTTCAAGCATTAACCATCAAGCATTATTTCACTTTCCCGGCTTTGAAGTATCACACATCAATAGGTTATGGGCGATAAGCAGATTCACGGAATTCCACAGTTTGCCGGAAACGGTTTTGATACTTGGAAGTTCCGCGTGCAGGTGTTTCTCGAAGCCTCGAAAGTTTGGGATGCAATGGTGAAGGATTGTCCAGTTGTGGAAGCGGGAGCGGCCAAGTTCAAGGACATGGACTGCAAGGACAAGTCCCTGCTGGTGAGCCTGATTTCGGACGAGTACCTGGGATGTATCCGCGAGAAGTCTTCGACGAAAGAGATGTGGAAGGTTCTCGAAGATACGTTCGCTAAAAAGTCGGCCGGTAAGCAAACGGTAATTCGGAAGCAGATCGCTCGTCTCCAGTTGAAGGAAGGGGCAGCGTTGCGCACCCACCTTCTGAAGTTTGAGGATCTGGTCCGTCAACTCCGATTGGCCGGCTCGAAGCTTGAAGAAAGCGATGGCTGTACAGCATTAAGTTTGACTCTACCAGAATCCTACGATCCCCTAATGACGGCCCTTGAAAATCTCCCGGAAAACGAACTAACATACGAGGTGATGGAAACCCGGTTGCTAAGCGACGAGTCGAAGCGTTTGGACAGGATACATACCAATGATGAAAAACCCACGGCATTCGCTGGAGATCAACGTAAAAAAGACAACAAGCTCCAAGTTTAACGGGAAGTGCCACGCCTGTGGCAAACGTGGCCATATGATGAGAGATTGCCGAAAGAAGACCAATGCCAACGTTGCCGACGGACGAGTTAACGAGTCAAGATCGGTTGTTTTCATGGCGGATACTGAAGGCAACAGAAAGCATAACAGCGATAAGATAGAGTTCCTTTTGGATTCGGGGGCCAGTGACCATATGGTAACCTTGGATCGACCGGTGTACATTGATGTGGCAAAGAGCGGAGAATCTCTGGTGGCCAAAGAAGCCGGTTCAATCATTGGAAAGAGCAACTATGGTGTTGTGATGCATGCAAAGAATGTCCTGCACGTCCCAACTCTCAGGGAAAATCTTCCCAACAAACAATTTTGTTGATTTACAGCTTATTAAGCTATTATTCAGTGGATTTTGGCTGAACTTTAGCTTAACAAGCCGTTATCTAACAAAATTGTTTGTTGGGTTATGTCTGTTAAGAAGCTAACGAAGGAAGGTGTAGATGTTGTGTTCAACGAAAAGTTTGTAACGATGAAGAAGGGCGGTGAAACGGTTGCAACGGCCCATTCAAGAGGAAATCTTTACGTTGTGAAAATTGCAGTACAACGTGCCAATGCGAGTTTGGTTGAATCGGAGTTTGCAAATCTTTGGCATCGTCGTCTTGGTCACATCAGCAAAGGTGGAATGACCACTCGGGTCCGTGAAAATCTTGCTCTTGGTGTAAGATTCAAGCCGGAGAAAATCAAGTTTTGTGATGCGTGTGTCCTGGGAAAACAAAGTCGGGATCCGTTCAATGGCACAAGGGATAGAGCTAATCGACTGTTGGAGCGAGTACATTCCGATGTGTGTGGACCGATCGAACCAGCGTCATGGGACGGGCACCGTTATTTTGTTACGTTCATCGATGATCAGTCCCATTTTGCTATGGTATACCTGCTGCGGAAAAAGTCAGAGGTATTTGACAAATTTCAAGAATTTGAGGCGATGGCAACGGCAGCGTGTGGAACAAAACTTTCAAAACTCACTGTGGACCAAGGACGTGAATACTGCTCAAATATCCAGAAGGAGTATTACCGAGCAAAGGGAATTCAAGTCGAGCCAACAGTAGCCTACTCACCCCAGCAAAACGGAGTTGCGGAAAGATTCAATAGAACTCTGATTGAAAAGGTACGTACGATGCTGATTGGAGCCAATGCGCCGAAGTCGCTATGGTGTGAAGCTGTGCTGTCTGCCGTGTTTATAATCAACCGAAGTCCGACATCAGCGTTGCCAAAGAACGTCACTCCAGCTGAGTTATGGTACAGGAGAAAGCCAAGCTTAGAGAAGGTGCGTGTCTTTGGATGCCAAGCCTTTGCGTGGATACCGAATCAACATAGGAAGAAGTTGAATGCCAAAAGTCGTCAACTGTTCATGGTCGGATATGCACCCAATGGCTACCGACTATGGGACAAGAATGCTCGACATATCGTGATTGCTCGTGATGTCAAGTTCAACGAGAGCTGCTTCCCGTGGGCAATCAAAGCTGCAGATCATACTGAAGAAAGACTGGTGGTACCCTTGATTTACGAGCAAGAGGGGGAAGATGAAGTCGAGCAATCTGCGGAGATTGTCCAGAAGGATCCGAACTACAGTGATGCTGAAGCCCTGACCAATGACAAAAATGAGTATGAAGATGCAGCGGGACCAGATACCTTCGTGGTGCAACCAGGTGATTCCGCGCTCCCTTCGCACTTAGATCTGGACATGTCTTCCGGCCAAAGCGGCGAGCAGTCCACGAGGCGCAGCGAACGGGAGCGCAAATTTCCCGGTAAGTTTCTCAACTACCTTACCGGCTTTAGAGCAAATGCTGTTGGTTCTCCCTCCTCATCAGATGTCCCTGAAACATACAACGAGATTGATGCCCGAGAGGATCGTGATCACTGGTATCAAGCAGTGCAGGACGAGCTCGAATCCATGGTGACCAACCATGTATGGAAGCTGATGGAGTGTCAAGTCGGAGTGAAACTGCTAAAAACGAAGTGGGTGTTTCGACTCAAAGAGGACGAGACCGGACGACAGGTTCGTTATAAGGCACGATTAGTGGTTAAGGGGTTTCTTCAACGCCCTGGCATCGACTTCGACGATACGTTCGCCCCAGTAGCCAAGCTGTCCACAGTTCGGGTGGTGTTAGCCATTGCTGCTCATCACAGATTCCATGTACATCAAATGGACGTCAAGACGGCTTTTCTCCATGGAGTACTGAAGGAGAATCTGTACATGGAAGTTCTTCAAGGCGTTAAAGCAAAAGAAGGCAGCGTGTGCAAGCTGCAAAGATCGTTATATGGGTTAAAGCAAGCACCTAGATGTTGAAATGACAAGTTTAATTTGACGCTACTGAAACTTGGATTTCGCCGATCCAAACATGATTACTGTCTCTACGTGTCTACCATTGAAGGCGATGAAATTTATCTGGTTCTCTACGTCGATGACTTTTTGATAGTTGGCCGGAGCATTCGAACAATTGAAAAGTTGAAACGTCGTCTTTCCGATGAGTTTAAGATGACTGATTGCGGAGAAGCAAGATTCTTTCTGGGCATACGACTCGATTACAACCGTGACAGTGGTGACCTGAAGCTGTCCCAAGATTCTGCCATTACTAAAATTCTGGAGAAATTTGGTATGTCCGATTGCAACCCTGCCAAAAGTCCAATGGAGAAAGGACTTCAGCTGAGCCGCGAAGGAAGTGGTACTGTCCAACCATATCGAGAGCTGCTGGGCAGCATTATGTATTTAATGTTGTGCGTTCGTCCTGATCTGTGTTATCCAGTGAGTTACATGGGAAGGTTCCAGCAAACACCAACGGAAGATCATTGGCAGACATTGAAGCGGATCATCAGGTACTTCAAAGGAACGACCACCATGGGTCTCCGTTATAAGCGAGAGGAAAGCAGCAAGCCACTTGTAGGATTCGTTGACTCAGACTGGGCCTCGGACACAGAAGACCGCAAGTCGGTGACCGGTTTCCTGTTTAACCCTTAAATGCGCACGACTTTAAAAAATCATCTAAAAACCTAAAATCTTTGTTTCACAGGTTAATTGCTCCAAAACTAACCAATATGCATAAAAAAATTAAAAGATTTACTTTTTAATGTGCAAATATTACCATGTTGTTTCTAAACAACACTGTGACTTTATCGCAGAATAAAGTCGAAACAATTACTTTTGTTAAAAGTAACTTTAAAATTGACCTTTTGTTAGTATAATTACTGATAATTCAGACATTTCCACTAACCACTAACCTTATTTTAAAATTTATTTACAAAGACAGTCAGCACCAGTCGGGAATCTCGCCATGTCTTTTTTCGTTTCCGAGATTTTGACAGCAAAAATAAAAACAAAACATTCAAATACAGTACTTCCAGCTGTTAAGTTTTCTTCGTTAGAGTCAAGAGAGCTGTTCTAATGAATTATATTTCTAAAAAATACTAAAATACGTATATTTCAAAACGTTTTTATTAGTGTTGTTTTAAAACAACATTGCGCATTTAAGGGTTAAAGTCCATGGTTCAACGGTTTCCTGGGCAAGTCGGAAACAACCAACGGTGTCAATGTCCTCGAGCGAAGCGGAATATATTGCACTAAGCGCAACTGTATCTGAAGCAGTCTGGTTGGCTGGAGTTCTGGAGGACTTGAATTGCAAATCACCAGCGGATCCCGTACAGATATATGAAGACAACCAAGGCTGCATTGGACTTGCTAAAAATGCAGAGTCGAAGCGGGTGAAACACATCGACATCAAGCACCATTTTATCGAGGACCATGTTGCTGCCGGGACCATCAAGTTGAAACCAATCTCTACTACCGAGCAGCAAGCAGATCTGTTCACAAAGGCAGTGGACGTTACACGATTCCAGTTCCTGAGGAGCAAGATCGGAGTCAGCAATTGAGAGGGGGTGTTGTAGTGATCCCCGATAAGCTCCATCACAGCAACCAAACTTCACTTTTTCTCAGCATTCCTAATCAAACCGTCAACTTTACAAGACATAAAATAAACCTCTTCAAGCATTAACCATCAAGCATTATTTCACTTTCCCGGTTTTGAAGTATCACACATCAATAATTTTCATCCCGCACATGTTGACAATAGGGGGTTTAAATTTGAAAAAATACCTGCCTTTTATACTAATCGATAACCGACCTTTCAGTAGGCGTTACGTAATTTGTCTAAGATCTCTACGAGTTTTCTTTGATTTTAAAATTGAAAAATTATATTTGTTTTGAATTTTCACTAACTGGCAAGTAGTGCACAGAGTGACAGACCTTCCTATCTGCGCTAGTATTAGTGGTCGATTTCACTAATACAAGTTTAATTTTGGTTGCAAATAATCAACACGCTGGTAGTTACAAAAAAATTCCTCCTGCCCCGAGCTTTTATTCAAGTTGTAAGCCGGTTTTTAGTTTTATTTTATCTGGTTTTCCACTAAAACAAAGTTTGTTAAAACAGGTAACACTAATGAACTAGGATTCATAAGTGCAATATTTTTCGACATTGAATATCAGCTGATTTTTCGGTTGAAAACAAATCGATTTTATTATGATACAGACTAAGCCTGTATTGGTGAGATCTGGCGTAGAAAGCTCTATTGCTGTTGCTGGCTTTTAGCTTAGATTATTGAAACATAGATATCCAACTCAACCAACAATACGGGCAACAAAAATGTGGCGCCCCTCCGAGGATGTTGGCGGTTGGGTGAACTACATTTAATGAGCACACACAGAAAAATATTAAGGTAATTGCTATTATTTTAGGCTTAGTCAGATTTGTGCGGTGTTTTTAACAGACTAATCTATATGGTCTAGATACACTGAAATAATCTCACCTGTTCATATTATATGGGAGTGTTATAAATTTGCACTATTGGAACTTCCAATCAAAACGATGTTATCGAAAATGTGTCATGTATTCTTCATAGGATCGTCTGATAGACTCACATTACTACCAAGCTTTTAAAATAGATAAGAAAACCCTTTAAAAACTAAACAACATATAATCCATTAGACTCATTGGAAATGCCATAATTTATATCTTGACATACAATAACAATTTCATAGGAAAATCTCATGCATTCCTTGTTATTATCCTATAGAAATAACTCCACTAAAGGGACTGTTTCTTTCATATGATATGTACATGAAAACAAATCGAAGTGTTTGTTTATGAAAGATACAAGAATTTATTATAAAAATAATATTTATTTCAACAAATTTGTACTTGGATGTTGACTGTAAAACGGCAACCCTTTAAATTAAGGCAAAAATGAATTACGTCGGTCAGTGGCGGTCACAACTTTTGATTGATTTCATTACCGACTTCCTGACAAATGAATAATAAAAAAGAAATTACCGGTTCAACGTTGGCCACTTGATCCCAGTTCCAATGGTCTGTTCGTTGCTTACCCTACGATTTGATAAGTGCCAATTTCTTCGGTGTGATCTATAGTTGTGAATATCTATGTAAGTTTGAACTCAAATGAAGTATAGAAAAACAACTTAACCATTGGAGATAAACAAATATCCTTCCAATCGCCCAAAAAGACGCCGTCTGTTCGTGGTGTAGCCATTTTGAATAACTATCTAGATTATTCGATACCAAATCCAAACGTCAAAACAAAACTTCACAAGTAAACTGACAAGAAGTCCACAGTCACGGAGACGTGTGTTTTTGATTGGATTTATCAATAAGATTTATATGTTGGTTTCGAAACATGGCGGTTTTATATATCTACTTTATGAAATGTATTCCGCAATATTGCCGGTAAATTTAAATTTTTGCGACACATATCAGACGTAAATGAATATCAAATAAAATGGATGTGAAAATCCGATAATAATTATTTCATTGTGCAATTCGTAAAAACTATTGTATCACATTTAATTTACAAATGGATTTCTAATGGAATCATATAAAATTAAGAGATTTTATGGTACGTTAAATTCATTGGACAAATTTAATAGAGAATATATGTCGACTTGTTTCAGTGTAATAATAATGATTTATTACAACCAGTGATGGAACCGAAACGAATATGATGCAATCGTCGTTTATTCATCATATGTGCACTTCACGATGTGTACAGGCCGGGACTAAACTCGAATCCTCTCAACCTATAATGAAATGATGATAGGGTGCATAGGTTTCTGGGAGAAAACAAACACATGACTAGACTACATCAGCTCTGAGAAGCGATTCGATCGTTGCGTTTGTCTCTCCATAGGCCGGTAGTTACGGGAATAAAGGATAGCAACAGGAGAAAATCACGCCTGAACAGCAGCAGAGGTGTGGTGCGGTGAGAGGAATGTGTGGGGGAAGGAACTACTTCGGCAGCGGTTGAGTTTAAGCGAGAGTAGGAGAGCATACACTGTCATTTTCTTTCTTTTTCTGACAAAAAATCATATTCATGAGTCAAAAGAATAAGGATATAACAAGTTCTGATCACTCTCTATAACAGAGACGAATAACTTCATATACCGAGTTGTGCACATTGAGAACCACGTATTGTGGTGTACACTAATGAATAGAAATATATCGTAAAGAGGAAAGCAAAAAGAGTGCACCAGCACCGATACTTTGTTTTTCGCCTACTGACGACGATGTCAACGCATCCTAGGCTTGTTTTATATGTATTCATTAATCGCTAGAGGTGATTTTTTTCCTTCGTTGATTACAACAGGACTAAAATAAATGTCAATGTATGAGATGACCATGATATGAATTATTTATTTTGATGATAGTATGACTAATCGTTCATAGTCGTTTCAACAATATGTTTTTAATCATAAGCAAAGATGACTAGTACACAATACGTTACTCTTGCAGTATGCAGTGGACACGAGTTTCGCTGCGCGTGAACGAAAATTGAACTAATTTATATACTGTTAATTTAGTGATGACAAGGTGGTGAAGGTGAAGCATGTTTTCCAATATCATTGTATGGTCCTGTCATCTAATTTTCAATAACCTTATACGGTATTGCCATCTTGTTTTCGTTTTCATCTAGCGGATTGAGCATGATAAATCGATTTTGCTAATAATCACAGTTGTGAATGTGAAGCTTTTTTTTCTTTTTGTCACCTTCGACAATTCGATGAGAGTATCTATGAGATTTTTACATTTTGGGACTCATGCTAATTTGTAAAATTACGCGAGGTTTCTTTGCGGTGTTGTTGTGATAAATTGAAATTGCAAATCATCTAGATTATATTGTAAAGTCGATTGAAAACCGCCGTACAAATCTGATTGAAAGTAACATGATATTTTTCTGGGTGTGAGAATATGGTCAAGCTCACCACTGAAATGATGTTACAACTTCGAGATTTTGCCGACTAAAATACCGTAAATTTTCTTCGAGTGCAAGCTCTACGAATTGCATGCACTCACATCGCTACCAAATCGAAGCGAGTATAATGACCAGTCTCTCGCTAGAAGTCTCTAAACACAACATGAATCCCGCTTGCCCGCTCTCGCTCTGCAACGATAATCCTCGGGAACAAAGCTTGGCTCAGACAATTGCACGGTACAGTCATAGAGTGAAGGTGGTTTATGGTCGTCCTTAAGAAGCCGATCTGAAGTGCTCGAAATAGAAGGTTTGTCGCATCGCATATCACGATTTGGCAGGTTACACCAATAGCCCGCAAACAAAAGGTAAAACACTCAAATGCCCATGCAATAGAAGCTAATTTGGTGCCTTTTAATCGCAAAGGGACCACCCGATCTGTTCTCGGATAACCGCATGCAACGCGAGCACGTTTGACTTCATTCCAATCAATACACCAAGTTCCCTATGAGCTATCGCAAGACTTGCACGTAACATCCGTATAGTTTGGAGAGATAGATTTGCTACGAGAGTTGCGAATTCCAAGAAACAAGGTAACTCTCATAACTACGACCTAGGCGAGAACATAACCTCAATTCTTTCGTGTAGAGTTATACGGCATAAGCTAGTGATCTCCGACGACAGATTAAGCCACAACGAGACTCGGCTGCGTTGGATTTAAGTATCGAAAGAGTAAACACAAGACACCCAAAGGCCTTCGAAAGGTACATCATATAAATTGCAGCGTTTCTGTAGCAAATGAATGACGTCACATGGCCTCCTAGAGGGCCTTTAATTTACAGGCTTGGGTGCTTCGGTCGTGCCACAGCAACGAGACTCTCTGAGCGTAGTGATAGTATCTAGGGACTGCAAAGGCAAGACCGATTGAGCCGAATTTACTGCATTTCGTTCCCGCCAACCATACGTGCGATAGCGAGACCGCAAGGACACGAAGGAGCCGACTACACGATCGTCGCAATGCTTGCCGATTAGGCAAGACAGAAAGGGATCTAGCGCAACGGTGGCAGCGTGTGGAGTACAGTAAAGTCAACATCAAGGGGCCCCCACCGATATGAATAAGTTAAAGATGTGAACTTTGTAAAGGGTGGCAAAATGTATGTATGCCAATAGAGTTAAGTTAGCAATGTAACTTGATTTTCTTATGTTAAGCTGCACTCCCTTATCGCATTGTTTTGTGAGTCATATCGTTTTAATTCAGTTGAGTTCGTTAATTCCTCCTAGTTCCCTTACCGAAATCTACTATTGTATCCTGGCACGGAATAGCCCCTGCGTAGTTGGACAGATTGCCAGAGGGCCAACTGATTTTAATGTAATGTTAGATAGAGAGAGCAACATTGGCGCCCAACCTAAAAACCCACATAAGTTGAAGACTATATGACATAACGGTAAATGCGTTAGGGGGTAGCAAGTGATCGAGGAAGTGATTAGTGAGTAAAGACTCGAAATAGCAATCGCTAGTTAGCCATGGAGCTCGAGCACTTGGCAGACGATGAGCTGGACTTTGAGTGGAGGATACGAGGATTAAAGGAGACAAAAGGACAGGACAAATTAGGAAAACTAACACGGCTGCGTCAAGTTTTGAAAAACAAGTCGGTTTCCTTGCCGACAACTTCTAGTCACATTATGTCCGACGTAGATAATATTTACCAATGCCAAGCAAGGTTACAAAATATTCTGTTAAACGTCGAAATGGCCATCAGGCAAAACAATGCAGAACAATTGAAGATGTGCCGATCGAGATTAATGCACTATCAGCTTCGTCTCTCCCTAATTACCGATAGCTTGATCGTAGCAAATGCAAACAAATCGTTGGCTAAAATCAAGCAAACGTTAGCAAGAATTCAAGACTTTTTGATGAATCAGCCAACCACAAACTCAGAGGTAAAAGGCGATGCGGGTGACGTTGCGGGTGACGCGGAAACGTTACAAAAACTGGAGAATCCTCAACTGCAATCAAGTATGAAGGAATCCCAACAAACGCAGGAACAGATTCAAAATCAGGAGCCACCGCAGCAGCAAACGGCAGAACAAATTCTGATGCAGCAACAGCGTGAGGCAAACCAACAGCTTCAGCATCAACTCGAAGACGAAAGGCGAAAACTGCACCAATTGCAGTTGCAATTGCAACAAGAGCAACAGTTGCTCTCACGGCAACAGCAACAACAGCACGAGAGTCATCAGTGGGAACAGTGGCAGAATCAACAGGAGCAGATGCATCAACAGCAAGTACAACAGTTGCAACTGCAGCAACAGGAGCTGCAGCATCGTTTGCAACAAGAAAGAGCAAAGCGGCAACAGCTGGAAAACCAGATGGGACATCTACAACAACAGCAGCAAAATTTCAGTCAGTTAGGCGATACAGCGAATCATTCGTTAGATTTGAATAGGCAACAGGAACCAGGGCTATTGCATTCAATTCCAGGAGTAGATCAGCTACCTCATGATCTCAGGAATGATTTTATGCGTTTCTTGCGAACACAACATAGACCAAACACACCACGCTCTAGTGGACAAGCACAAAGTTCGGATAGGTTTACACAACCAGTACACAAATGGCCTTTCGAATATGCGGGTCAACCCAATATCATACAATTGGGCGAATTCCTAAACCAAGTAAACACATACGCGGACACCGAAGGAATTGAGGAGCAAACCCTCCTGCGTTCTATCAAGCATTTGCTGAAGGGGAGAGCTCTTCAATGGTACACACGATCTTACTTGCACCTAACCAATTGGGAGGTGTTCAAATCGGAAATTAAACAGGAATTTCTACCACCAAATTATTCCGAGATCATCAAGCAAGACTTATATCTGCGGTTTCAAGGCCCAAACGAATCATTCACCACGTTTTACAGGGACCTAGTAGCCGCCTTCGAAATTGTAGAGCCAGCAATTTCAGAGACAGAAAGACTATTTATCGTAAAATCTCACCTAAATTCAGACTACACCCCCATAGCAGCAGCCTCCAGAGTTAGCACAGTTAGAGAATTGGTCACAGTCTGTAAAGACTTCGAAGTGTCGCGATCTTACTCCATGCGAGGTAGATCTGCTACAACTTATCGTTCACTTTGGAACAAACCAGAACAGCGTCCGGGGACAAACAGGATGGACATTCCTAACCGGCCATCGTTCAACCGGCAACCGCATTACACAGCACAAATCAACTCAATGGAACTCAGCTCGGAACTAGAAGAAAATTTGAACCCGCAGGACATTCTAGAACGCGAAATGCTTCAACACGATATTGCTCTACGTAATGAGGTAGATTCTAACAATGTGGAGGAAGTGAACGCACTGCGTTTACAGAATAACTCTAGAGAAAGGCCCGCAATGAATCCACATCCACCAACCAGTGGAGAGCAACGTACAAGGGAATGGACACCAAGCATCATATGTTGGCAGTGTGAAAAACCTGGTCACACTTATCCAAATTGTCCCAACCCGAAACATTACCTTTTCTGCTACAGTTGTGGAAGAAAAGGTTGCACTACTCGCAATTGCGAAGCATGTATCTCGAGATGGAGACAGCTAGATTCGACAAATGGTCCGCAGCATCCGGGAAACCGCAGTTGGGAGAACCCTCAATGAAGGGCGGGGTCTCTTCCATTCAAACCGACATCCCTTCACTCTTAAGTATACCAGCTTTCAGTAAAGTAGAATCGATCGTAATTAATCCGCACAACAGCGACAATCGTCCATACGCATTCATCAGCATCTTAGGTCGACAGATACGTGGGCTCCTGGACAGCGGCGCAACCTGCAGTCTGATGGGAGGTGCAATGTGCAAAATAGCAGACGAATTAGGATTGAAGCAATTTCCCGTCAAGGGGGAAGTAAAAACAGCAGACGACTCAGCCCACTCAGTATCGTTTTTCGCCCAAGTGCCCATTTTCTACAATAACAGGAGCCGTGTTCTACCCGTGCTTTTTGTTGAAACGATGCCTTCCATCTGCATTTTAGGGATGGACTTCTGGTCGCACTTCGGCGTAAAAGCAACCGTGTGCGGTGTTACGGCAAACTTAAATTCCGAGCAATCGATCAAAGAGTCCTTGTCAGAGCATGAAAAGCAGCGGTTAAAGGAAGTAATTCAGAAGTTTCCGACTTCACAGCGAAAAGGCAAATTAGGAAAGACGAGCCTGTACTACCACAAAATTGACACAGGAAGCGCGACCCCGTTCAAGCAGAAACATTACCCGATGTCCAAATTCGTGTTGGACAATTTGAACAAAGAAGTGGACAGGATGTTAGAGTTAGGCGTCATCGAAAATGCGATTTGCTGTCCGTGGAATAGTGCTACAGTGGCAGTCAAGAAAAAGGATGGCTCCATGCGACTATGCTTAGACGCAAGAAAATTAAATTCAGTCATAGTGCAGGAGGCTTATCCGATTCCACATATAGCCTCTATTATGAATATTCTAAGTGGATCGACCTTTCTATCCTCGATTGATTTGGAGTCTGCGTTTTGGCAAATACCGTTAGAAGAAGGATCTAAACAGAAAACCGCTTTCACAATTCCGCAACGTGGACATTTTCAATTCACCGTGGTCCCATTTGGACTATCAACGGCCAGTCAAGCTCTTTCGCGGGTCATGAGTCACCTTTTCATTGACCTCGAACCGAAGGTTTTCGTGTACCTTGACGACCTGGTGCTTGCTACCAAAACACTACAGGAACATTTGGATCTTCTGGAGGAAATTGCAAAACGGTTGGAGAGGGCAGGGCTGACAATCAATGCGGAAAAATCCGTGTTCGGCAGAAAAAGCCTGAAATATTTGGGTTACGTTCTGGACGAGACAGGTTGGCACGTGGACGAGGAGAAGATAGAAGCAATCAGCAAGTTTCCGTCCCCTACAACAAAGAAAGAAGTCCAACGTTTTATCGGCATGTGTGGCTGGTACCGCCGTTTCATTAAGAACTTCGAAAGCCAAGATCAAATTCCGATGGACACAAGAATGCGAAAAAGCATTTCAGACACTAAAGAGCCATCTCATCTCGGCGCCGGTCCTGGCGACCCCGGACTATTCGAAACCCTTCGCGATTGCGTGCGACGCAAGTGACGTTGCAATTAGAGGCGTACTCACCCAAGACGTCGAAGGAGATGAGAAAGTAATCTGCTACTTTTCACAGAAGCTCTCTTCGTCCGAACGAAAATATTCTGTAACGCAACGAGAGTGTCTCGCAGTCATTCGATCAATCGAAAAGTTTCGAGGATACTTAGAGGGCACGCACTTCACTGTTTACTGCGACCACTCGAGTCTAACGTATTTGAAAACCATGAAAAATCCTACGCCGCTTCTAGCTAGATGGATTCTTCGCTTGAACGCTTATTCATTCGACATAAAATATCGCAAAGGAAGTTCAAACGTCGTACCGGATTGTCTGAGTCGAGTGGAGATAATAGATATGATCGATTCATCAATTCCAGCCCATTCAGATGTATGGTATAATAAACTGGCGGAAGATGTCAAGGCGAACCCCGATAGTTTTCCAGATTTCAAGGTGATAAGAGAACAACTCTATAAAAACTGCACGGCAAAGGACGAATCGGGAGGTAAATGTCATCGATGGAAAAAAGTGATCCCAACGCATCAACGGCGAGACATAATGCATCGCAATCATGACATCCCGACAGCAGCGCATCTTGGTGCAGAACGCACACTCAATCGCATACAGCGAGATTGTTACTGGCCTCAGATGGCGAAAGACGTGCGTAAATACGTGCAATCTTGCGAGGTATGTAAAGCCAGCAAAGCTTCTAATGCCACGCTAACACCAACCTTAGGAAGCACAAAACCAGCACAACTACCATGGGAACTGATCTCGATTGATTACATCGGCCCTCTGACTCGCTCGAAAAGGGGAAATACCGTTCTCCTGGTCATCGTCGATTGGGTGACTAAGTTTGTCATCACGGAGCCTTTTCGCTCAGCGAATGCACAGCAGATGTCTACTTTCCTGGAACAGTACGTATTTCATCGCTTCTCAACGCCAAGGATCATAGTCTCCGATTCAGGCTCACAGTTCCTCTCTCATGTATTTCAGTCACTGCTAAAGAGGTACAACATTATCCACATGAGAACAGCATTTTACACACCGATGTGTAATGCTGCAGAGAGAACGAATCGCACGCTGATTACGTGTGTTAGATCGCTCTTAGATGAGGACCAAAGAGACTGGGACCTACATATTCAGCAGGTAGTTTGTGCTATTAACACGGCAAAACACGAGACGCTGGGATGCAGCCCGTACTATTGTAATTTCGGTCGCGACCACATCCTGTTTACGGACCAATATCCACTGGCCCAGCTTAACGCTTTGCAAAATCCCGAGGAGGAACAAAAGGCGCGAATTAAGACAGTACAGAACATTCAACAATTTGTAATCGCCAAAATCAGGGCAGCTCACGAACATAGCAAAAAGCGATACGATCTAAGAGCGCGAAACAGAAGCTTCAACGTAGGGGATGTTGTCTGGAGACGTTCGTTTCAATTATCCCAGGCAGCGGAGCACCGCACGAAGAAGTTAGGAGCAAAATTCATACCATGCATTGTACGACAAGTCCAAGGCTGCAACAACTACCTATTGGAAGAGATTAAAACTTCGAGAATCGGAGTCTATCACTTAAAGGACATCAAACCAGATTGATCATCTACTTAACCAGCTATGCACGCAGTTTAATTGTAGACCAAGAGCGATTCCGCCACAGGACTTGATGCCGTTGTTCGAACAGAGGCCCTATACGATTAGCCTTGGAACCCTGTCGATCACGGTCAGCACAAACCACCTATCGTCCACAACTTCAAACAAAATCCTCCTTAGATCCACCAGACAGAAAGGAGTGGAGTTACTACGCAAAGCTCACAAGTCACCCACGCAAACGCTAACCATAACGTTGCTTCTTCTAAAACGATCATAACATTAGTCGCCTCAAGCAAATTACAACACCGCAAGTGCCAAACTGTTTTAAAATGACTCACTAACAAAGTACTCAATCTGCAAGTTCACTATAAATCAATGTTCAGTTAAAATGCTTATTATGTATTTACTCGGCGTAATTTCTGGCGCCCAACTCAAAACTATAACACAGATTTTGAAAATGCGATCGGCCTTAGATATAAATAGATATAAGCTAGTGTTAGAAATCTTCAGCTAAGTCTATTAGCGAGTATCAAATTCTTGGAAGTATTTGGCACCAAAAGGTGTAGCAAGAGCAGCAGTTACCTTTAGCTAATAAGATCTGTATACAAGTTCCTGGAAGTGAAGAAGCGGCAATCATCGATTCCCAAAGGGGAGCAAATTTGTTCGAGATTGTGTAGAGTAAGAATCGAACAGCCTCTTCAAAATCTTACGTCAGCATTCACACGAAATTTTTGCGGATGCAAGCCTCCGCAAAAATTTCGTTGCCGCTTGCATGATGTTGTGTTACAACTTCGAGATTTTGCCGACTAAAATACCGTAAATTTTCTTCGAGTGCAAGCTCTACGAATTGCATGCACTCACATCGCTACCAAATCGAAGCGAGTATAATGACCAGTCTCTCGCTAGAAGTCTCTAAACACAACATGAATCCCGCTTGCCCGCTCTCGCTCTGCAACGATAATCCTCGGGAACAAAGCTTGGCTCAGACAATTGCACGGTACAGTCATAGAGTGAAGGTGGTTTATGGTCGTCCTTAAGAAGCCGATCTGAAGTGCTCGAAATAGAAGGTTTGTCGCATCGCATATCACGATTTGGCAGGTTACACCAATAGCCCGCAAACAAAAGGTAAAACACTCAAATGCCCATGCAATAGAAGCTAATTTGGTGCCTTTTAATCGCAAAGGGACCACCCGATCTGTTCTCGGATAACCGCATGCAACGCGAGCACGTTTGACTTCATTCCAATCAATACACCAAGTTCCCTATGAGCTATCGCAAGACTTGCACGTAACATCCGTATAGTTTGGAGAGATAGATTTGCTACGAGAGTTGCGAATTCCAAGAAACAAGGTAACTCTCATAACTACGACCTAGGCGAGAACATAACCTCAATTCTTTCGTGTAGAGTTATACGGCATAAGCTAGTGATCTCCGACGACAGATTAAGCCACAACGAGACTCGGCTGCGTTGGATTTAAGTATCGAAAGAGTAAACACAAGACACCCAAAGGCCTTCGAAAGGTACATCATATAAATTGCAGCGTTTCTGTAGCAAATGAATGACGTCACATGGCCTCCTAGAGGGCCTTTAATTTACAGGCTTGGGTGCTTCGGTCGTGCCACAGCAACGAGACTCTCTGAGCGTAGTGATAGTATCTAGGGACTGCAAAGGCAAGACCGATTGAGCCGAATTTACTGCATTTCGTTCCCGCCAACCATACGTGCGATAGCGAGACCGCAAGGACACGAAGGAGCCGACTACACGATCGTCGCAATGCTTGCCGATTAGGCAAGACAGAAAGGGATCTAGCGCAACGGTGGCAGCGTGTGGAGTACAGTAAAGTCAACATCAAGGGGCCCCCACCGATATGAATAAGTTAAAGATGTGAACTTTGTAAAGGGTGGCAAAATGTATGTATGCCAATAGAGTTAAGTTAGCAATGTAACTTGATTTTCTTATGTTAAGCTGCACTCCCTTATCGCATTGTTTTGTGAGTCATATCGTTTTAATTCAGTTGAGTTCGTTAATTCCTCCTAGTTCCCTTACCGAAATCTACTATTGTATCCTGGCACGGAATAGCCCCTGCGTAGTTGGACAGATTGCCAGAGGGCCAACTGATTTTAATGTAACGTTAGATAGAGAGAGCAACAATGATAAGGAGTACCATGATATTTTTCCGAGTGGATATGCTTTAGTTCACCCAACGGCATACAGATGGCAAGTTCATAGACCTTTTTACGTACGAATGTATTAGTGCACCTAGTTGAGGAAAGTATTTACAAATCGCCTTTTTGTTTGCTATGCTATGTTTTTGGCAGCTTGACAAATATTCAGTTGAATACTTATTATAAGCTCAAAAATCGTTTCTGAATGAATTTTTAATTCGTGATCATGAATCGGGGGAAGCTGCCTGGTTTACGTGTTATGACAGGGATGCCAGACGTGAAGACATGTCTTAATATTGAAAACATTCGAGCGCATGTGAATAAGTGGAAGCCTAATAGAGATAAGTGACTTTTCACCTACGCACACTAATGAACGTGTAAACTCATGTAAAGTTGCTTTTGTTTCCTCCAAACTGTAAATCATCGCATCTCGTTGCTCCGACTTTTTATCACTTTTTACCATTTTTGGTCGATAATGTTCAGCAGCTTCCCCCGATTCATGATCACGAATGAAAAATTCATTCAGAAACGAGTTTAGAACTTATAATAAGTATTCAACTGAATATTTGTCCAGCTGCCAAAAACATAGCATAGCAAACAAAAAGGCGATTTGTAAATACTTTCCTCAACTAGGTGCACTAATACATTCGTACGTAAAAAGGTCTATAGTCGATTGATTAACCGCACTCGATTTAATGTGTCACTGGAAGTTTTGTAAACATTCAACGGGGACCGTGTTTACAGATTTCCTATGTATAAAAACATTGTTTTGTGGAGTGAGAAGATTTTTGAAAAATGACCTGGCCTCCCTGTGTTATGATTTCTTGACGGTAGGGTATGTCTTGAAACCACTTACAGTTGTTAAAATTCTAAATCGATTTTTTCAATAGTTTTGCTGTTTAAATTGAGAAAAAGTCAGAAGATTATGTATTTCTTTTGAAATTTCTTATCAAAAGAAAAAATAATATACATACCCCTAAAACACCCTATAGAGATAAGTGACTTTTCACCTACGCACACTAATGAACGTGTAAACTCATGTAAAGTTGCTTTTGTTTCCTCCAAACTGTAAATCATCGCATCTCGTTGCTCCGACTTTTTATCACTTTTTACCATTTTTGGTCGATAATGTTCAGCAGCTTCCCCCGATTCATGATCGCGAATGAAAAATTCATTCAGAAACGAGTTTAGAACTTATAATAAGTATTCAACTGAATATTTGTCCAGCTGCCAAAAACATAGCATAGCAAACAAAAAGGCGATTTGTAAATACTTTCCTCAACTAGGTGTACTAATACATTCGTACGTAAAAAGGTCTATAGACCATTTTACGAACTGACAGGTGTCACGGATTTTGCTGATTTTGATGATGCTTTTATGTGCGTTATGTCAGCGGTTTCGTGCTTTCTGTCAAAATTTCATTCATGAATTCAGTTCAGAAACGTCTTGTAAAATGGTCTATTGCATATGAGAGTTCGCGTTGGTGCGAGCCAACTCGCTGACATTGTTCAGACTACGCCGGATATCACCTGATGTCGCCAGTTGATATCGGATATCACCTCGAGCGTTCACATTAGAGTGAGCTGATATGATTTGACATTTGCTTTGGTAATTGAAAAAAAAAGAAAACAAAAACTGGTCAAAGCTAAAACAAGACAACAAGAGCACTTTTCAACGGCCTTGTGTACCGAAATGTCCGGTGTGGACACAGACGTATTCGCATCCGTCTCTGCCTTTTTCTGCGGAGACCGCTGGATGCCTTTACGAGCAAAGGGTAATCCTTCTACACTCGTCGGTTTTTTATTTGAACTCATAATTCTTTTTCAATGGGTTCCCTTTCCAGCCGCTATCATTGCCCATAATATAGTAGTCGCCTATGAGGTCCCATGGTGGTCTTAGCCGGAGCAGTATGGCGCCACCGACCGTTTAACGATGGTAGACAAAACTAAAAATACAAGAAAAACAAGGTTTTTTGACACCGAAAAACATTTTCGTATTTGTTTTATTATCCACCATGTTATGCGTTATGTGTCGTTTGTCCATTCACAGCAAATCTATAGATAATATAGATATTCATAGAACATTTATTCCAAGTGGTGTAGGAAAAGAAAAACCTGCCACCGGATTTCAGGTTTTCCAGCGACGATGAAATATCATGTTTTGACCTGTCTATTGCACTAGATTTAGTTATCTATTTTTTTCTTCCGCCCTCTCTGTTATATTTTGCTTTTGGAAACAATTCATCACTTTTTTGCTACTACAATCAATATAATCTATATCTTTTACTCCCAGTAGTAGAGACATGAATTATAATTAAAATCCATTAAACTAACGAACAACTGTTTAGATACAATACAATTTATCTACGGTTTTGTGTTGTTTTGAGTAGTTTTGGGTTTTAGCTATGTCATAAGTGTGCAAAAACATTTCAAGGTACTTTATGCGATTTACAAAAAATAAAGTAACTTGTGTTGAGAACCTAAGGTATGTGACATGAAGTGAGGAATCGGACAAATTTGCTCCCCTTTTTCAGCAGTGGGGACCAGCTATCTGCGGTGCGGAACTAAAGGAACGTGCTTTCCTGCTGGGGGCCGCATCCGGTATAATATAAAACGATTCAATTATCGGGTATAGAAAACCTTATAGTACAACGTTTTGGAGCGCCACAAGCTGTAACTATTATCGAACTTGAGCAGATAGGTTCCCTCCCCAGGGTAGCTGTGCGATCCGGCGTACACTTCTGTTTGGCATTCGCGCCGATAGATGGGCACGATAATGGAAATTGGGTTCCTATTGGCTAGGGTGCTGCTACTGGCACCGTTGCTGTACTGTTTGTGCTGTGCCTGGCCACCACACTCCAGATCATCCGTGCAGACGACTGTAGAGATCAAAGGATAAGATTTAGTTGTGAAGTATTAAATTTAACAGATTACCTTCGTCATCCTCGAGCGTATCGTCATCCTCGTCACTTTCGCTGATGTATACCGAAACTTCGGTAGTTGCTGGCTTGCCCCATTCAAAATAAACACCAAAACCGATGTCAAAATTATCTG
Source organism: Wyeomyia smithii (assembly GCF_029784165.1). Taxonomy (NCBI): domain Eukaryota; kingdom Metazoa; phylum Arthropoda; class Insecta; order Diptera; family Culicidae; genus Wyeomyia; species Wyeomyia smithii. The sequence goes on along the minus strand of NC_073696.1, from coordinate 276,738,668 downwards.
TGGCGAATTCCCAAAACAAACAGGAACCACCCTCGTGAGTTGGTACTCGAACCTAGTCAATCAATGCAGTGTTTAAATCACAAGCGAAACAAATCAGAATAATTCTACTAACCGTTACAGTGTCCCCGTGATTAACCCGAATTACTCCGTCGCCTTTGCCAGAAGTAACTTCCTGTTTGAAAAGTTTTATATCCGGCTTAGTCCACATGTTAGCCGGATTTATGACAGCATATTCTACGAAAAAAAAATCAATTGCTAATTGCATTAACAAATACCACATTATTAACGCACCTCCTGACTCTTCATCGCTGTCACATTGCTCTTTGTATTCCGGCTGACTGCCCTCTTTTGCACTGACAGCCTGATCTAACTGACCAATTCCATTACCATCCAATTCCGTCTCAACTTCCCCGTTGGTTGGCTTCAGTTGGGAATAATTACTCGCCATCTGAGCCTGCAGCTGCTGCATATACTGATGGTAATGTTCATTCTGCAACTGTCTAATCAGTAACGCTTGTTGCTCCGGATTCACGGGATACTGTTTCTCCGCATAGTCCTTAAATTGATGGTACGTTTGTTGGTTCAAAGCATCTTGTAGCTGGCGTCGCTGCAACTCCTCGCGGTTCCGTTCATCCTCGATTCGCTTCAACTCGACTAACTTCTCCTTTTCCTGCTCGAGTTGTTCCCGCCGGTGCACCTCCTCTGCCTGTGCTTGACGCACTTTCTCCTCGCGATCCTTTTTGATAGCCTCCACAGTCGGTCGGAAGAGCGGACATAGCCGATCCAGCAAATCGATGAAGCCTTCCATTGCTTGAAGCTTCGTAATTGTCCCCAAATGTTGCCAGGCAATTCGGCGATCTTTTCCTATAACATCGAACATTCCCAAAGGAGGCACTTTAGCAGGATCCACCGGCCCGTGGGCCGCCTGTTGCGTAAACGCAACCAACTACAAAGAGGAAAAATTATTAATACATTAAACTGCACTGTGCTTTAGTTTACCTTCAAGTTATCCTCATAGCTTAAGTGAACCGCTTTGCCCGATTTTTCTGAAAAAAAAACATAAAATTAAGGACTTTCAAGAGATTGTCACAAACTTGCTCACCTTTATAGAAGCTGCAGGCCATGCGGTATAGTTCCATCAGGGGCAGATTCCACTTGAGGATTTTGCTGTCTTCGCTGTCCGAGCCACTGCCATTGTCTGCGGCGCTGTCCGCTCCGAGTGACAGTTGCCGTACCGGAAGTTGTTCCATTACTGCGCTATCATCAGGGGGGCTTATCATGTTCCGCTCGTCGTGTTTGCCACCCACTATCTGCCGCTCTCTTTTCGGGTGATTATTACGGTACTTTTACTGCAGCCTGTTGGAAAGCGGTTCGAAATAAAAATTTCTGTTTTTTTCAACTCACACCGAAAGACAAAAGATGGTAATGGAACTATTCAATGGCTGTTTTCTGCATCAAAATTGCACAAAAAATTCTTAGAAAGAAAAAACTTACACGTAGAATTTGGCTGCTGATGATGATGTTCTGGAAAAATAAAGGCAAACCTTTTTTCTTGCAAAAAGAAGATGAGCTGTCAAAGTTCTGTTTTCAGATTTGCTATCGAACGAGAGTGTGTGCGTGAAATGTTGTTAGACTGCAATAGGGCTACCAGCTCTGGAAGCGTAATTTAAAAAATCCGATTCTGTCGTTTGTCTTTTTAAAATCCGAAGGTATTTGCAATTAGAGCGGAACAAGCAGAATGTAAACATCGGGAGATATCACTTTGAAAGTTTGCAGGTACATTTTCGTATCATTATTTAAGTAAAACCCGCATAATCAATAATCGTAAACGGATGGTTTAACCCATACAGTCCTGACTATATCCGGAACTAGTTGTTAGGCACGAGTTATTGATTATGCGGAAATGTTACTCCAACGCATTCGGTCCATGGTAGCTTGTCTCCAGTTTCTTGAGCGTCCTACATTTCCGAGGTCTTGCTCCACTTGGTCCAACCACCTTACTCGTTGTGCGCCTCTACTTCTTGTACCGTCTGGATTCGAGACAAACCCATTTTTGCGAGACTATTATGCGGCAATCTTACATAATGTACTGCCTATTGTACCTTTCCTGCTTTAGCGACTCTTTGGATATTGGGCTCGCGGTAGAGTTGAGCCAACTCGCGATTGATTCTTCGCCTACACCATCTTCACATACTACGCCGAAGATGGTCCTAAGCACACGTCGTTCAAAAACGACAAGTCCAGAGTACTTCGTGATAAGGGTGAATCTAACAAACTGTAACAAAATAGAGATTTTACCGAAAACGTATGAAGTGAGCTACTATCTACCTTCATACTTCGAAAAAATAATCTATCTCTTATCTAACTATTAAAAAGTACGATGTTTGTTAAGGGCGAAATCTACTTTGTATCAAAACGAAATAGAATGAACAATACGCCCTTTTTGTTGTTTACGTTAGTAAAAGGCGAAACTTGACTTCGTCTTGATGAATGGGCGGAATCAAAGTTGTCAACAAAATAACATTAAAAGCAAAGGGCGCATTCCAATACAATAACGTAAACACGGCGTATAGTAAAGGGCGATACTGTCGAGCAAATGAAAATAAGGCGCATAGTAAAGGGCGATACTTTCGACCGAATCATAATAAGGCGCATAGTAAAGGGCGATACTTTCGAGCAGATCGAAAAAGGAACCATTCAAATATTACATAACGCGGAATTTGGCAATTTTCAATACCCACCCACCCCCATGTAACGCAATTTTACATGTTTGCCACATGCAATATAACGCTCCGCCGAATACCCCCCCACCCCCTAGAGCGTTATGTATTATTTGAATGATCCCAAAGTTGCATAGTAAAGGGCGAAACTATAAATTTTCGAATATACAATGTAAAGCGACTGAAATTCAACTTTTAGGTCTACCATGTACAAAGCTAGAACAATTTTGCCTTTATTAGAGTACTTGGATGAAAAATAGATTGTTCCACCGTTATTTAGGATTCGAATTTGTGATTGAAAACTTTGTTTGTCTTTTTTGAGTTTTGTAGTCATTGTAAGATTCGCCCTAATCACGAAGTAGTCCGGAATTCTTCGTTTATGTTCTTTTTAGCGATATTCAGAGAGAGAGAGATAAGCGATGAAAAAGCCGCCAATTTGGCAACTAGATTTCCAGGGCTATGCTATAAACGTCAAATCCGATATAAAAGTCGCGTTACCAAATTTTATAGCGGTACCACTGACATTGTGGTTCCACTGGCACAGCAAGAAACAACAAGATTTGCCAGTAATGACAATCATCATTGTGATAATTTTGGTTAGCACCATTTACACGGTAATATATCTTCATGATAGAGCTGCACTGTGATCGAAATATTCATGGTTTTTAAGTTGTTTACTGAACAAATGACGCTATTGCATTAGGATTTTGGATACGGGATACTCATTAAACGTCAGACACCTGCAGATTTCACATGTCAGGGGTGCCAGATCTCTTCTCAAAGCGCAATGTTGACTAACTTTTTCATTCGATTCGTATAGCTGATTTTGACGGTGGAAGTCCTGGGGAATAATAATGTGCATCACGAATGCCGTGAAGGTGTTAAATTTTATATTTAGGTTAAATTTTATATACTTTGACCATAATTGATCATTATTTTGTTGACCATATAAAAGGTTTGTGAACCACCAGTTAAAAATCACTGTGAAAAACGTGTGAAAATAAAAATATTCTTCATTGTACCAGATATCAATACCTCTCAATGTGTTACCTTTCTTGTTCGTTTGGCTCGGATTTTGACATGTTCGTTTGGCTCACACGCTCGTGAAAAGTAACACGGCGAATGAATTAGTTTTAATTCAATTTCATAAGTTGCATGGAAACGTCAAAAAATGAATACCGCATTTGGTGATTCTGTGTAATTTTTACACTGATTTTAGATTAATCTAGAATAACTCATTTTTGAATTTACCACTATAACTCAATTTTGAGTAGCAAGCATGAAAAAACGACACCATTATTTGACACGAGTGAAAAGGCGGCACCATGATTCAACATTTGTGCGCCATTATTCAGCCTTTGCGGCCGTGTTATCTATTCTTGTGGCTGTTTGAGTGATTCCAAAAAATGAGAAAATCGCTAGGAAGGTGGTCACGGACATTTTAAAAATCTTTAAGGTACACATATAAACTTTTTTCATTATTCATTCTAAAGAACCAAAAGTTTTCAGGTTGTTCGTGTCATCAGGAAAATTGTGGGAGAGTAAAATATCAAGTGATTATGCATCACAAAAAAAGAGCAAAATATACTTAAAAAATAAATATAATTAGACACCGTTCAGATTTTGTTTGTTTTGTTCTGACTGTTACCGGCACAAACCTCCCTCTCTACGCTAACATCGCATTTCAAACTGAGTGGTTTTCAATTCTTAAACTGAGTACTTTTAAATTCTGAAAATGGTTAGTTTTAAATTCAAAAATGAATATTTTTCTATTCAAAAATTTGATAGTTTCAAAATCTAAATCTGTGTAGGTTTCAATTTTAAAACTGAGTAGTTTTAAATTCAATAAATGGATAATTTTGTACACATAAACTGATATTTTTTAAGAACTAAATGAGTTTTATTAAATACAAAAAATGAGTTCAATTGTATACATTATTCTGAATAATAAATACACAGTATTTGCCCATACTATGGTTACACAATAACAACAGAGTTACTCAATTTTCGTGTTGTTCCACTTTTTATGAAAATGAATTGTTTTCTAATCATTTTTGAATTCATTTTAGGGAGCGTGTGTAGATTTCACATGTCAGGGGTGCCAGATCTCTTCTCAAAGCGCAATGTTGACTAACTTTTTCATTCGATTTGTATAGCTGATTTTGACGGTGGAAGTCCTGGGGAATAATAAAGTGCATCACGAATGCCGTGAAGGTATTGACCATACAAAAGGTTTGTGAACCACCAGTTAAAAATCACTGTGATAAAGCAACTTTGAAGCATGCTCAATTCATTATTTAGTAAAAGAACACGAAAAACGTGTGAAAATAAAAATATTCTTCATTGTACCTGATATCAATACCTCTCAATGTGTTACCTTTCTTGTTCGTTTGGCTCGGATTTTGACATGTTCGTTTGGCTCACAACATTCTCTCCGCATGAGTATAGACCTTTTTACGTACGAATGTGTTAGTGCAACTAGTTGAGGAAAATATTTACCAATAGCTGTTTTGTTTGCAATGCTATGTTTTTAGCAGCTGGGTCTACACGTTTACTAGTGTGCGTAGGTGAAAAGTCACTTATCTCTATTGCTAGTTCTTTTCCGTTTTTTTTCTCAGTGTTCTTATAATTTGACAGCTCAGTTTCAAATGCCTTTACTTCAGTGTTTTCTTATTCGATTCGGCAGTACCGCAAAACATCAAAACAAAACAGGTTTCACGATTTAGTCCTGTTCGGGTTTATAGATCGCCAACTTGTTTAGATAAAGCAATAAATATGAGCAAACCCGGCGAGGCGCCCGAAGAAACAGCCACCGATCTCCAGCTGTCAACGGACCCGAAACTAGTAACCAAAGCGACGCAAATCCTAGAACCCCTTCCGAGTGGTGCAGTGGATCGAAATCTGGACAGCGTGCTGGAAGCGGTGAAAACCGTCGATCAAACATGCGACTATAAGCGGTGCAAGCAGAAAACCACCATGATGGGCACCAGTTGTGAATTCTGCCGGCAGCGGTTCTGCTTCAAGCATGGTCTGCCGGAGGTACACGGATGTGGGGATGCCGTCCGAAAACAGGAAAGGGAAGAATTTTTACATCCACTACCGGCCAAAACAGTTCAAGCTCAGGAGGATCTCAAAAAGGCACACAGTCGACTCGATCAGAAGCTGAAGCAGATGAATTTGACGCGAAAGGCTAAACCCACTGGGGGTGGGGGAACGGAAGCATCGTCATCTGGGCGTGGCCGGGGTGGAGGAGGTAGACGCAGGGGAAAGTCTTGAACTGTAGTTTATTCAAATACTTAGAAAGTTAAATAAATGTACGTGTAGGCTTTTCATCGCATTCGCAAAATTTGTTTGCTAAAAGTTGATCCTTGTCTCTTAGGGAGTATAATTGGGGTTTTTCCTCAGAATACAGAAACCTTCCATGATGGGTGTTAGCGAAATGTACTCTTCGGTGGCCAGTTCAGCACGTTCGCCCATCGCCAGCAGCACCGGAGTGGTGTGCGTTTGGAAGCCGGTAATGGTTTTTGGTTTGCCCGCTTGTCCAACAACATCTACGGCCTGTGAGGAGAGAGAGTGTTAAACATAAAAGGGAATTTCCATGTTTGTAAGACTTACCATTCCAACACGGACTGGAACCGGGCATGGGCTAAGATCTTCCGTGAAGGTAATCAACATTCTCGGTTGCATTGCGGTGGCTAAAGTGTAGAGCAAGTAGTGCGATTTTCCCAGGATAACTGTGGACGAAACGATAAATATTATCTCCTTTATAACTGACTGTACTGAATGGTCATTTACTGTTCTTAACATCCATAAAGGATACGAGAGTGGCCATCAAGCCAGCCACGGCCACCGGACTCATCAGCTGTCGATCGCTGTGATAGGGGCTTAGAGTTAGTGTTCCCTTGCCCAGATGGGTCAGTCCTTGTGCAATTCTAACCATGAACAGATTGTTGGGATCCTTGGCATGATACTGAGCCAATTGACGCAACATCGCAGCCAACCGGGCATTATTTGTTCCCGCTCCCACCAATCCCATGGCAAAGATTGCATTGTGCGCAACTTCTGCGTCGCTGTCGTGGGAGAATTTACTCAGCGTGTCCAGAATGTTCAACTTAGGATTGGACACCGAAATGAGACCCAAAGCTAGCGGAACGGCTCGGCGGATGCAGGGTTCGCAGTAACGCAGCAGATTTCCAAACGATCTGAAAGCCATTTCCGAGCCTATTTCCTCTCCCATCGCAATCAGAGCAATTCCAAGCACGGCCACCGATTGACAACCGGAAAGATCCTTCTCCTTGTCTTCCTTTTCTTTCTGGGCAGCGGCTGCCGCTGCTGCAGCATCTTTTTTCGACGAGGAGCTTTCACTTTCCGTTGTGGCCGGTTCGTAATGCTCCGAACAGAGGTGCAGCAGTTGCTGAATTTTCAGTACATTTCCAGTGCCAGCGTAAGCACAAATTTCAACCATTGTTTTGGCCATCGAGCGGAAAGGTTCCTGGATAATTTCCAGTGCTGCAATGACGGCTTCAGCCGCTTCTTGGCGCCCAAGATAAACAAATCCCAATCCAACTGGTAGGAACCGAGCGTAAGTATCCTTCAGCTCCAACTCGGAACGATCCATAATAGTCTGCAGCAGGACTTCCGACACCTCACTATTGCAGGATCCAACGGCGATCATTCCAAGAGACAACGCTGCAATACCCATCACTTCCATGGTGGAACCGGTACGCCGCTCCGAACTAAACACAGAACCGATCAGCTCCAACACGACCGATCGATTGGAACCAGCATAGGCCAAACCAAGCCCAAGTATGGCTCCAATACGCATCGTACTGTTCTGATGTAGCACATAATCCGACAGCAGAGCCAGTGCTGGATCAACCTCATTCCGGACACCGCAATTAACGATACCACAAGCCAGTAGCGCACCGGATTTAATGTAATCTTCATTCGAATAGAGATACTTATCAATCGGAGTCAAACCGCCATCAACGTCCCAAAGCAAAATCAACCCAAGTGAGGCAGTGGCACTCAACATTCCGTGTTCCTTATTTTTATAGAGCCACTTATTTCCATCCTCCATCAGAAGCTTATCCTGACCAAAGCCAGCATTGACAAATCCATTCACAAAGCTAGCGGCCAGATTTTGCCGGGCCGAATCAATCTGCGACGAACCGAACGGGGTACGAGAGTTATCCAGATGCGATTTGTAGACATCTTCCGGTGTCTTCGGTTCCATAATATCCAATTCTCGAGCCAAATTTAGGAAATGATTGTTCAGGTGGGAATTCGACATAATCTCCACCAAATCGTCATAATCATTCGAACCCTCCGGCAGCTCCAGAAAGATTTGCTGTCTACCAAGCATAAAAGCCAGCTGCTTTTGTACGGCCAAATCGGCGCAAGAAGTAAAAATATCCTGAATCAATTGTGGATCATTAATCATCATGGCCAAACGCATGGCTTGGGTGTGAATGTTAAATTTCCGGGACAAATTTAATGCACACTTCAGCAAACTCATATTCTCCGGTTCCGGTACGTAAGGAACACAACTTTGCAAATACAGACACACCCTCGGATAGGCGCTCTCATCCACATACGCTTCCAGTAGATCTAGTCGCTCAATTTCCATCAACAAATCGCACGCCTCCGCCTCCGCATTATGGGCCATATTGTACGGAATAATCTGATGAATTAGATGAATCAAACGTTTCTTGAAATCCTCCGTTGTTTCCGGCCAGTTACCAGCTATCTCCCCGCTCAAATGTCGCACATATTCGTGACCCCAATCGCCGATGCTTTCGTTGCTGTCATCGCACAGCAACCGATAAACTAGACACTCCTTCCCGGTTCCCATCGTCATCGCCAGAACCGAGATAATTTCCGCGCACAGCTTGGACGTCGATTTGTCCTTCAGTGTTGCGGTCATTTTCTTATGAATTTCCTTCATCGTTTCGAAGTGCGAACGCATAAACTTCAGCGGTTTTGGAACCGACGTCATAGAAGTTGTAGATGCCTTGATTAGTCGGGCCAAGGTTTCCAGAGCCGGCATATACAGTTCTACCGTCGGCTCCTGAAGCCGTTCCACCAGCATATTCAACTCATCCTGCAGCTGTTTATCTTCATCGCTCTGTGGTGGAAGAGAAAGGATCAACATGACAGTGCAACTTCCATTATGTGGTGCCGCCATCAATAGAACACCAACTTACCAGTTCCGTTTTTTCCTCCTCTTTCTCCTTAGTTTTACCCTTCACTGGGGTTTCTTCAATTTTCTCAGCGGTAGACATGTTTCACCTAGCTTTTGCACAAACCGTTTTCGATTAATTCGATGCACTAATCACCAATAAACGACCTTTTTAGTAAACCGTTTCAAAGCGATGAGTTGTGAAAACACTGAAAACTTTTCAGGTTATGAAGCTCCTGCGCTAGCTGTCATGAAGTTCGTCGAGTGAGTGTCGACTCGATGTCGACAAGACGTCATTTTTGTTTCTTGTTAATGGTAAGCACAGCTCTAAAACCCAAGGGGCTCAACACTATTTTCAAAAAATTAATCGATAATCTAAAATTTTGTTGAATCTGAATCTCCTGCAATCTTAGAGAATATCTTGCCGAATGCTAACAAACTGGCGTTTTCATGTCAACAAATTAATATGGATATTCTTAATGAATGTTTTCAAGATGAAAAACAGACATAGGGTGTCCAACCAAATTGAATTTTTATAATAAATTACACTGCACACTTATATTAAATCACCGAATTCGTCTTTTTTCACCGACTTTTCAACAGCTGAGCACTCGGTAAAATGTTCGGTAATATAAACCACTACCGATCGATCAGTAATCAAATTTTTGTTGCTATCTGTCATTATTACCGACCTAATTTGTGAAAACGGCAAATGCAATTAGTTGCCAAAACAACCGATCAAATCTGTAAATTGTGTAAGGCAATACCGAAAGATTTGTGATATTTGTTATTTGTTCACTTTTAATTATTTAAGAGCCAGTTCGCGAGAGGCGCAACCGCATGTTGTTTTGATGTTCTCCGATTCGGCTGAAATTTTCAGCGTTTGTTTGTCTATTCAAGGTAGGAAGTTTTGCAAAATTTCAATTTTTTCATTGAGGTTAAGTGGGGTAAAACGGCCCTTAAAAATGATATGTCCAAAAACGTCCAAATACTAAAAAATGCAATAACTCCTGCTAGACTTGATGGATTTTTCTAAAAATTTGTGGTATTAATCTGCATTAATCATCTGGGTCATCCTCCTCTTTTCAACATCGCTAGAAAAAATATCTGAATATGACGTTTTGTAGAGCAACTCAAGAGCATTAATATCATGTATAAGCCAAATGGGGTAAAACGGCTCTAGAAGGTTTTTCTCAAAAAACCGTCAAAATCACTAAAATCATTATAGTTTCGCTAGATTTTATTGAAAATTTGGATAATCACTGTACCTTATCAGAGCAACCTACTTCACCAGAAGATACGCAATTTGGGGTAAAACGTTCCTTGAAGATTTTTTTTTTCGAAAAGGCAGTCAAAATCACCAAAACTGCAAAAACATGGGTTAGACTTGATAGATTTACTGAAAATTTATATTATCACTCTAGTTGAATACGAACTTAAGGGTAAGATGATAAAAGTGACAAATAGATTTACATGATGAAAAAAAATTTCTTGGAAAATACTTGGCGATTTTCGGGGTGCTGATTTTTCTACAGAAAAGGGCCAGAACCCGAAGTTAGCATTTTATAAAACAACTACAAAGCTTTTATTTGGCATAATATCCAGATGCAGATGGAGTTATTGCACTTTTTAGTATTTGGACGTTTTTGGACATATCGTTTTTAAGGGCCGTTTTACCCCACTTAACCTCAATGGAAAAAATTGAAACTTTGCAAAACTTCCTACCTTGAATAGACAAACAAACGCTGAAAATTTCAGCCCAATCGGAGAACATCAAAACAACGTCCCTCAGAAAGGCAGTTGTGGCTCTCGCGAACTGGCTCTTAAGTAAACCAGAAATATGATGTAACATTGTTTTGATAAAAAAATATTTTTATTCAAATATTATTGAAAATTTTACCTATTAAAAATCAAAAATCGACGCTCGCCGCACCGAATTTGTCAGGGTGAAAATCAATTAACCTTCATACCAGTTGTGCTCATAGTTTCAAAGCCGAAGATCTTCCAGGTGTGTCCATTAACAAGGCGGTGAAAAATATTTACGTAGCATGCAACAGATGCGCGGAAGTAGAGGCAAATTATGTGATGGTTTGATGCCTAAAATATTTACAAATTTTGTTATTATATACTTACGAAAAACTTGTACTATGCGATCATCTTTTAGCTGAAGTTGTTGGAGAAAGTCCTCCATTTTTTCGTGGGGACTTCAATGTTCAAACGGAACCGAGAATGTGACTTGACAACCAGAACGAGAACAACAAATAGAAAAAAATTGACAGCTCTATAGTTGGTCCAGTAGTTTTTTACCAATATTCGGTAAAAGTTTAATTTACCGTACAGTTCAGTAGAAAATATAGCAGTATTCAGTGAAATCATTTGCTGAAAACAGAAAATATGTAAAGTTATATCAATTTTACAAACTACTCTGTATTTTCTCAAACTTACCGATCGAAATTGTAATAATAATTACCGAACATTTATTATCTGATTGAGTGTGTGGGGTCGCTTTTTACGCGGTTGGTTGTACCGCATTTTAATGATTAGATTAGATATACTTATACTAAACTTATTTGATACCACGTATTAATAATCTTCCGAATGGAGTAAAAATCAGCCGCGTTATTGTGAAAATATCCCGTTTAAAAAACGCATAAAAACAACCCACGTAAAAAACGACCCTAGTGTATATGCGATAAAACGTACTAAACCGTACAGTCCCGATGTTATTTTTGCTTTTTAATTTTTCAAATAAATTTTAAATCAATTAAACATTTGTATAAAGCATACCCAACAAACAATTTTGTTGGATGACGGCTTGTTAAGCTGTAGTTCAGCCGAAATCCATTGAACACACTTAATTTATCTCGGCAAACTTTCCAACAGCTGATTGAGCTCGGCGAAGTTTTTAACGAATGTTAGCAGTATATTTCGACGAACATTCAGCAAATATATCGATTTACCGTAAACCAGCAAGTATTGACGTTTCGTTTGCCGAAGTTCTTAAAAATTCTGCCGAGAACTTGTAGAACATTTCGCTGAGTTTATCAGCTGTTGAGTTCTCGGCAATAAAATCTAAGTGTGCATAATAGCTTATTAAGCTGTAAAACAACAAAATTGTTTGCTGGGTAGTTTCCAAAAATGAAAAATTTGACAAGTGAAAAAGCGTAAATTTTCGCTTGCGAAATCTGTCGTTAAAACCCGTTTGTGGAACATGCAGGTATTTCACCAGCCTGCAGTTTACAGTTTAAGTAAAGCGAAATTCACAAGTTTATACTCCGAGCGAAGTAAAAGTTGGCTGCAACTGACAGAATATAAACGCACGCAAGTTTTCGCTTGATGCTGCTTTTTTCACTAGCGTTTGCATGCGTGAAAAAAGTAAACCCAAGTGAAAAAGAGAGATCCATAACCTTCGATTTCGCTGGATCAAATTTGTTTACAGTTCCAAGCGAAGTGAAATTTTTGCAGGTTGCATTTTTCACGAGCGTGAACAAATGAACATTTTGTATGAGATGTTCACTTCGCTTGAAACTCTAAATAGGGCTTGATAGAGTAAACACGGATCGGAAAATAATTGTTCATGCCAAATGCGCAAAAATAAATGAAACACTTTGCAAGAAACGAAGCTCGTCTTACCAAAAGGTAAAGACAAACAAATTTGTCGTTGCACAATATAACTTTGTTCATAACAATGCAACGGAAAATATTTAATTTAAAAAACTAATCTTCCTTTTATTTTCATTCTTTGAGGCTTGTAAATAAAACATGTGGTGAGCAGAATGTTCCAGCCAGAACATTAGTTTAAATTCAATACTCATAGAAAAAGTACGAGTTCGGCACTAACAAAGTAAAAATAGAATAGTTTATTAGAAGAAAGCGAACTTCTGTTATGATTTTGGATATTCTAGAATATTATTAAATTAATCTATCAAGATGAGTATATTTTGAATTAAGGTTGTTATGGCGTAACTTGAGATACGCGGTACTATTTTGCAGTGAGAGCAGAGAACAGACAATGTTTTTAATTGTAAAGCATAGTTTACAGTTCTAAGCGAAGTGAAAAATTTGACAAGTGAAAAAGCGTAAATTTTCGCTTGCGAAATCTGTCGTGAAAACCCGTTTGTGGAATACGCAGGTATTTCATCAGTCTGCAACTGACAGAATATAAACGCACGCAAGTTTTCGCTTGCTGCTTGTTTTTTCACTACCGTTTGCATGCGTGAAAGAAGTAAACCCCTGTGAAAAAGCTGAGATCCACAACCTTCAATTTCGCTGAATCGATTTTGTTTAAAGTTCCAAGCAAAGTGAAATTTTTGCAGGTTGCATTTTTCACGAGCGTGAAAAAATGATCATTTTGTATGAGATTTTCACTTCGCTTGGAACTCTAAATAGGGCTTGATAGAGTAAACACGGATCGGAAAATAACTGTTCATGCCAAATGCGCAAAAATAAATGAAACACTTTGCAAGAAACGAAGCTCGTCTTACCAAAAGGTAAAGACAAACAAATTTGTCGTTGCACAATATAACTTTGTTCATAACAACGCAACGGAAAATATTTAATTTAAAAAACTAATCTTCCCTTCATTTTCATTCTTTGAGGCTTGTAAATAAAACATGTGGTGAGCAGAATGTTCCAGCCAGAACATTAGTTTAAATTCAATACTCATAGAAAAAGTACGAGTTCGGCACTATCAAAGTAAAAATAGAATAGTTTATTAGAAGAAAGCGAACTTCTGTTATGATTTTGGATATTCTAGAATATTATTGAATTAAACTATCAAGATGAGTATATTTTGAATTAAGGTTGTTATGGCGTAACTTGAGATACGCGGTACTATTTTGCAGTGAGAGCAGAGAACAGACAATGTTTTTAATTGTAAAGCATAGTTTACAGTTCTAAGCGATGTGAAAAATTTGACAAGTGAAAAAGCGTAAATTTTCGCTTGCGAAATCTGTCGTGAAAACCCGTTTGTGGAATACGCAGGTATTTCATCAGTCTGCAACTGACAGAATATAAACGCACGCAAGTTTTCGCTTGCTGCTGGTTTTTTCACTACCGTTTGCATGCGTGAATAAAGTAAACCCCTGTGAAAAAGATGAGATCCACAACCTTCAATTTCGCTGAATCGATTTTGTTTAAAGTTCCAAGCAAAGTGAAATTTTTGCAGGTTGCATTTTTCACGAGCGTGAAAAAATGATCATTTTGTATGAGATTTTCACTTCGCTTGGAACTCTAAATAGGGCTTAAAGCCTTGTTTAAAGCTCCAAGCGGAATGAAAATCTTATACGAAATGTTCAGTTTTTCACGCGCGTGGAAAATGCAACCTGCAAATTTTCACTTCACTTGGAACTGTAAACAAATTCGATCCAGCGATATCAAAGGTTGTAGACCGCTGTCTTTTCACTTGGGCTTACTTTTTTCACACATACTAGTGAAAAAATAAGCAGCAGCGCGTTTATATTCTGTCTGTTCTGGCTAATTTTCAGCGAAAATTTACGCTTTTCCACTTGTCAAATTTTTCACTTCGCTTGGGACTGTAAACTATGCTTATCATAAAAATCGTGGTATTTTTACTGTGAGCTTCCACTTATTACCATGTTTTATTAAAGTCAATAATTTCACTATGAAAAGCATAATTTCACTATGAAAAGCATTGTCAGTGACTTCTAAACGTATGGGAAAAAAATCCTGAAAAATTGCTGTTAAGATACATAACAATTCTCCTTCACATTGTGAAAATGGCAAATTGAGGTATTAACAATACAAAAATAGTAAAATTATGGTATAACCACAGACAAACAGACATGACACTCGATGACGATTGCATTGACCAGAAAAATAACGATTAATTTGAAATTTTGCTTAGTGGGCAGTAATGCCGCTAGTGTCGTTATAAGCAAGCGTACACATTCATTAGCAAAGACAAAAACCGTCAGTGATGCTGCTGGTGTTGATTTAAGCAAGCGGGCACACCCATAATCAAAGGCAAAAACTGTTTTACGAAAATAAGTTAGAAGGCAATAATCTCACATGGTGGCGCATGAGTGTAACGTTTCGAACAAGGACGAAGATTTTTCAGGGGTCTGTTCGTCTGTGGTATAACTGTGTCCAATAACAGCAATTTTTAGGTATTTTTAGGGTGATATTGTTTTTTTGAAGAATGCACCTTTTTGGCTCCGCGGCCCCCTTTGCGTAACCCAGAGAGCTTCGCAACCCCTCAAAGGAGTTCCAGACACAGCTTCAGCAATACGAGGCAGCGTTTTTCAGTCTCAAATCGTTCTTCAAGTCTAATTTGTTTCACGTCTTGGTCCTAATACCACAGAGAACAGATATTCATATTCATATAAAAAAAAAATGAAAATCGTGTGTAAATATTGACAATATTAAGTAGCTCAATGGATATGCAGTGTTAATCATGCGAAGAATGAACCAACAAAACCATATTTCCAACAATAATTATTTATCATTCTTTTGTATTAAAGATGGCTTTTTAATGTGTGGTAATTTTAGCAAATATATGTGTTGAAGCTGGAGCAAGCCTTGAGTTTATGCAATTATTATTACATGTCAGAAATACAATTATTCATATTCTAACCACTACCAAAGACAAACGTCTTAACTAACCCTGCAAAAGGTTATGGGCCCAGTCAATGCTAGAAAATGACTACGAGTTCAAACAGCACTTCAAGTTCCAACGGAGTTTCCGGATCATCCAACATACCCGTTTGAGAACGTGAAAACTGGTCGTCATGGAAGTTTGCCGCGAAAATTTTTCTTCAGCTGGAAGGCCTCTGGGATGCCAACAAGCCGAAGATAAAAGAAAACGGAACCGTTGAAGCGGTAGATGAGCCACCATTAGCCGCGACAACTTTGCAGTGTTGCGCTTGTCCTCGATCCATTATCCGGAAGCAGCTGGAGAGATGTTGCTTTAGTTTGTACTTCCATGCTGGATCGTTGCAGATCATCAGATCGTCGACGTATATTGCAACAATTATCATTTTGCCTCCTTTGTTACCAATATATACACATGGATCGTACTGTGTTGATTTGAGGCCAAAACGTCGAAGAGCCGCATCGAGTTTTTGGTTCCAAACTTGGCTTGACTGCTTCAAGCCGTACAATGCCTTGTTCAGCTTGCATACCATCGTTTTTTAATTATCGTCCGTGAAACATGGAGGCTGCTCCATGTAAATCTCTTCATCGAGATCGCCTTGTAGAAAGACCGTCAATGCATCCATCTGGTCAATCACAAGGTCGTGTCTGATTGCCAGGGCGAAAAGGTACCGCAGCGAAGTATACCGAACGACGGGAGCGTACGTCTCATCGTAACGCAACACTGACTTGGAATCCAAATCAAAAGAGCCAATGAATTCAGCAGCTTGGACCAGGAAGCCAACACAGAGTCGATTCTGAAGCGGTTCAACATGGAATGATGCAAACCAGTAAAGGTGCCGATGAACAGCAGTGAGAAGCTTACAAAAGATGCGAGCCCGAAAGATGACAATGAATTCACTGCTATGAAGGACGACGTTCCGTACCAGGAAGCAGTCGGGTGTCTCATGTATATATTCTTTTTGCGGTGAACACTCTTAGCCGGTTCAACAACAATCCCGGGGTCTAACGTTGGAACGCAGTGATGATGATGGGACTCTCTGCGGCTTGAGGAGAAGTGTTGAAGCTGAAGCAAGCCTTGAGTTTTAGGAATTATTATTACATATAAGAAATACAATTATTCATATTCTAACCACTACCAAAGATAGACGTCTGAACTAACCCTGCAATAATATGGTTCAACAGGATGTTGCTATACATTTTCATCACCACTAGGTTGCTTTCCTTAATATAAAACATATATTTCAATATAACATTAGAGGCGAATCAAACATAACACGAGAGTTGTTTTCATCTGTTTTTCGCTTGAACTGTACAGAAGCGTGCATTATTGGGTTACACATTTTATTGGTAGTGGTGCGTACATTTGACAGTTTCGCTTTCCACACTGCGGCGCACAAGCAAGCTGTGGTGCTGTGCTCTTCAGTTGCTTCGGTTCGGTTTCTTTCCTCAGATCGTTTTTTACGGCGTGTGTGCGTTCTTTCCGCTGTTCTGTCGCACGGGTGCGTTGTGAATCGTAAAAAATATAACAAATCAGCAGTTTTTTCTTACTAGTTTGTCCCAAAGTGTAGTGAGTGTGTTCACTGTAGGATGAAAACTTCCGATTTCACCATTTACCGTTAGAACGGCTTTTACCGTTGCCAACAACATTTTCGGCGATTCAGTACTGCGTTTCTTGGTCTAGAGAAAAAAATGTGAGTAATTTATGTTAGCTTTCGATCGTGTAACATTACCAGGAAAGGAAAAGAAATAGTGCGACCCTCGACCGGAAGGACTTTCGTTTCTTCTAAATCAAGGTCGCAAAGAAAATCCCCCACTCAATCAACGTGCTATGTTGTGCTTTACAGCAGCGTTTTTCGTTCGATTGTCGTTTGGCGTAAAATTGGGCTACTCTGATTCGATTTTGCGAACATCATGTAGGTCTATCCAATTGGACGCTGTCCAATCTCGTGTGGATGATCTCACAACTGGAGAAGCAGGCTCTAAGCCCTCCATCATCCCAGACGAAAAAGTCTGCAAGCGGGTTCCGCTGAGTTTGTACAGGCTGCTGGGTCTGGGAGGGACGAAAAATCGATAAATTGATGTTTCATCCTTGTCCGGTTTGTTCTCGTGATAAAGCGGTATTTTTCTTCTTTACTTTGCATTTTATGCTGCCCCACTGTCATCCCTTTGCTAGGGGGGTAAAAGATTTTGATTCATTGCATCGCAGAGGCAATTCCGGTGCGGCTTTCCTTGATTTCAAGTGGTAAGGAAGCGAAGCAGCATATTGGGTGTTAATTTGTTTATCTCGAAACGCTGCCATGGTGATGATGTAGACTGGGTGTCGTGTGGGTGGTTCCAGTTGAAGTAATGCTCATCGCAGTAGGTATATGTTAGGTTTTGATTTGAACCTTGAATGTTTCAACCTAATCAGTTGAAAAAAAGTTACATAAAAGATTATAAAAGCTAGTTAAATTTACTGACGCGACATCGTTTGTCTCCCACGCATCCGTTTGATTAATAGCCCAAATCCGCCCGAAGTTTACTTAATCATCACTGATAACAGACGGAGGGGAGATTCCGTTTTGAATTATTCACGAATTTAGTTTCCAAGTGGGCAAGCATGCTTTGCTAAAGTGTCCCAAGCGCCCAAAATAAAATTAACATGGTGAGTGGGACAGGGTTTGGGTTTACTTCGAGTGCACATCCCAGCTGGCCATGAGCAATTACTTTGTCGCGACTAAGCTATGATGTTGTCATTATTGTATTCGTCGTTTTCATAGTTCGACTAGCTGAACCTGTTAGTACATGTACTAGTAATAATAAGAGCAGTAGTAGTAGTGGATTTATCGTATGTTACTTGCTCAGCTGATGGTACTTTAAGAGCGCGTGCGAAGGGGGCAAATAATGGACGAGCAGCGGACGGAACGTGAATGGATTGCTTTTGGCACCGATAGTGAATAATCAGCTAAACTGAAAGTCGCGCTAACATGATACATTTGCACAGTGCTGTGTTATCATTAGACAGTTGGCTAGGTGTGGACTAGTTCTTTTTTGACGGAGAACTACGTTTTTCTTTAGCCTACCACATAGGGATGTAAATAGGAACACTATTAACGAAAAGGGAACGAAATATGTCCCTACTAACACAGCGGTCAGTATGCCGTGACGTACCCTGGTGGAATGATCAACTTAGTGACCTTCGTCGGGAAACTAGGCGGTTGTTCAACAGGGCAAAAGTCACGTCTAACTGGGACGACTACAGGGTGTCCCTCACTAAATACAACGCCGAGCTACGCAAGGCTAAACGGAAATCCAGAGTTAGTTTCTGTGAAAGAATCCAAACTCTGCCGGAAGCTACGCGGCTCCAAAAGGCGATGTCCAAAGACCATACTAACGGTTTAGGACAGGTGAGGAAAGAGGATGGATGCCTCACTGTCACTACCAAGGAAACGCTGGAGGTTCTTATAAACACCCACTTTCCTGGATCGACAGAGACCGAAGAACTGAATAGTGATGGGTCGCGGCAGGACAATTCGAGACATATGGCGTCTCGGGAGTCCATCCTGCTGGCCCGTCGACTGTTCACGGAAGCTTCAATAGGTTGGGCTCTGAGCTCATTCGACCCTATGAAGTCTCCTGGTCCAGACGGCATACTACCCATCTTTCTACAAAAATCGGCTGCAGTTATCATGTCCGAACTCATCAACCTCTTCAGAGCCAGCTTTATCCTGGGCCATATTCCGGATAACTGGCTGAAGGTGAAGGTAGTGTTTATCCCCAAAGTTGGAAGAAAGGACAAAACCCTACCTAAAACTTTCAGACCCATAAGTCTGACTTCATCGCTTCTCAAGTTGATGGAGAAAATAATGGATAAATATATCCGTGATGAGTTTCTTAAAGACTCCCCGCTGAACAGGAACCAACATGCCTATCAAAGCGGCAAGTCAACAGAAACTGCTCTTCACAGCTTAGTGACGTTGATTGAAAAGTCCCTAAGTTATCAGGAGACGGCGCTATGTGCCTTTTTTGATATTGAAGGGGCCTTCGATAACACGTCCTTTGCATCAATCGATACGGCTCTTTCTCATAAGGGAATCGACCAAACTTCAAGGAACTGGATACACGCAATGCTCTCTAGCAGAGTGATCACAGCAACCTTGGGAGATTCGTCTGTAACAATGTCAGTGATCAAGGGGTGTCCGAAAGGAGGAGTTCTCTCGCCCTTGTTATGGTCACTAGTTGTCGACGCACTTCTCAACAAGCTTTCACAGCTTGGTTACGAGGTCATTGGATACGCCGATGACATCGTCCTCATCGTCAGAGGTAAAGATGACGCAACTCTGTCGAGCCGAATGCAAACGGCTCTGAATACCACCATGTCATGGTGTTTACAGGAGGGTCTAAACATAAACCCCTTAAAAACAGTCCTAATTCCATTCGGCAGACGAAGGACGATCTCCATCACTCCTCCAATACTGAGTGGAGTTAGACTGGGCTTCAGCAATGAAGTCAAATATCTCGGAATTATTCTGGACAAGAAACTGAACTGGTCTGCACAACTGGATCATGCCGCTAAGAAAGCGATCTCAGCGATCTGGGCCTGCAGAACTCTCTTCGGTAAGACCTGGGGACTGAAACCAGACTTGGCACTCTGGTCTTACAAGACCATTGCCCGACCAAGAATCACCTATGCTGCCCTAGTGTGGTGGCCTAAGGTGAACGAAGTGACTGTGCAAGCCAAACTCAAAAAAGTTCAAAGACTTGCATGTCTTTCGGTTACCAGCGCTATGCGAACAACTCCAACTGCAGCCATGGAAGCTATGCTTTGCCTACTACCTCTACATCTTCATGTGAAAAAGGAAGCAGAGCTTGGCGCTCTAAGGTTGCAAAGGAGGAAAACCATACTTGAAGGGGACCAAATCGGCCACCTTCGCATACTTAGGGAGTTCAAACTAACTCCGCTATTAACCACAGTCTCCGACTGGATGGACGTTAGGTCCAACATGGATATTCCATATAGAGTGATTGAAACAAACCGCTCTATTTGGAACAATGGAGGGCCTAATCTTCCACCTGGCATCGTCAATTTTTATACGGACGGCTCGAAAATGGGATCCCTAACGGGATCTGGTATATACGGACCCGGTATCAGGGAAACGTTTTCCCTGGGAAAATGGTCCACCGTTTTTCAAGCAGAGGTATATGCCATATATATCTGCGCAAAAATATGTCTGCAACGCAACTACAGACATGCGAAAATCGGTATATTCTCGGACAGTCAAGCAGCACTACTAGCACTTTAGTCCGTCAAATGCGCTTCCAAACTTGTTTGGGAATGCATTGAAACTCTACGGGAACTTTCCCGACAGAACTCAGTTTTTATGTTTTGGGTGCCCGGACACTGCGGAGTCGAGGGTAATGAACACGCTGACTACCTAGCAAGACAGGGATCAGCTCAGCGGTTTATTGGTCCCGAGCCGTTTCTGGGTACGTCCATTTCCGCTATCAAAAGCGAACTATTAACTTGGGAAAGGCTAGAAATAGTATCCCAATGGCAACAGGCACAGGGTTGTAGACAAGGCAAACAGTTTATCTATCCGAACCCTGGAACCGCCAGAAAGCTACTTAGTCTAAATCGTAGTGACCTACGGATAATCACGGGACTCCTCACCGGACACTGTCCCGCTTTTCATCATTTAAAGAAAATCGGCGTAGTGTTGAACGACACCTGCCGATTCTGCAAATCTGAACCAGAGAGTTCAGAGCATTTGCTTTGCTCTTGCGAAGCTCTTGCTTCCTCTAGGTACAACTTCTTAGGAAGTTACCTTTTAACTCCATACCAAGCATGGAGCTCCAATCCCAAGCAGGTCATTAGTTTCATCAACTATGTTGTACCTAATTGGGGTACAGGTTTACAACAAAACAGTTCTACTCCATCAATGAGTACGAACAATCCGTAACCTGTGCACAGCAATCGGGGCCCGCCACAAAAGACAATCAGCAAGAATGTCGCAGTGGCATTTCAGTACCCAGTGCCCTTCAGGCATACAGAGAAAAAAAAATGTCCCTTTTTAAATGCTTATAAATCGGTTTGTTTTCAACCGATTTCCTTGATTCTTGCAGCAATTGATTGGAAAATCATACACGCATCCACCCAAATGTAGAAAATTGTTGATTGATTATGCAAACTATTGAACTATTGATAATTGTCGAGCCTTGTTTAAACAAAAATTACGTCCTCTGATTGGTCACTCGCTGCCTTTCCCTAAACAGGTCGACAGAATAGTATAACTAGTTAGCTGCAGTAGCGGGTGTCGCCAGTACACAAATCACAGTACACAGCAGCAGTAGCATTGGGCGATACGGTGAAAAGTATCGATACTTGAGTATCGATACTGAGCGACTCGTATGTATCGATATACTCAAAACATCGGCCGAGAAGTATCGATACGAGCGTACCGATAATTATTGACTATAAGGCAATCCATGAGACAGTTGCGATCAGCTGATTTCAGTCTGTTTTCAACTTATGACAGCTTTATGCATGTTCGATCGGTCTCAACTTGGATGCAATCCGGATCCAGAAGCGTGAAAAACAAATGTTATCCGATCGGTAGCTAGTATCGCGAGTGCCAATCCTAAATACAACAATAAAAAATCACTTTTGATATTATTGCCGACATTAAAAGATTTCTGTTTTGGTCATGTTTTGGTTTTTCAGCTTGAAAAACAGCAACAATAACAAACGTACAAGCAAAGAAACGTCATCCGTGGATTGCCTTATATCGTCATTTGAATTCAACACTGGCACAATTCATTTTGCAGTTTTGAGTTCTTGATGGCAACTGATGTCAAATACTATTAAGTTTCATCTCACAAAGAGCCGTTTCAAAATTCACAAAATGTTTAAGTTATAAGTAGATGTGTCTTTATAGCTCAAATCTAATTAACGACGAAAAACTAAGGTTACAACTCATTACATGGAGCGGGGGCCTAGTGTGGTTGGTAACGTCTCCGCCAACCACGCTTGACGCCTGGGTTCGAATCCCACCGCCGACATAGGTGTCGATGGTTGTGAGGTGGCGTGATCCACTCACAACCAACCCAACTGGTCTAGATTCAATCCTAGCCGACACCGGGAGATTTTCTGAGGCGAAAAATCTCTGGGATCACGCCTTCCATCGCATGAGGAAGTGAAGCCGTTAGCGCCGGTCCGTTAATAAACGGGTCGTGAGTTAGGGACCTGGGTGTGGAGTCCGCCTCCCTGGGCGTCGGTAATTGGCCACAACAGTGGCGGAAAAAGACCGACGGAAAATAAGCGAGAATAAAAAAAAAAAAAAAACTCATTACATGCACATAATAGACCCAATTAGGTTAAAAAAAGTCCTAAAATTTGTTTTTCCCTAAATTATGAGTTTTGGGTATTGAATTCAACTGACGATATGTCAGCGAAAATAAAGCAGTTAATTTTATTGCAATGTAGATTTTAACTCAGTTTTTATTTTCATCTTGAGGTAGATAGTGAGCCAGTTGAAACCTAGTCTGTTCAGCCCAGATATTTAGGGAGGAATAATGGCTGATTTGTTGCGCGCGGACTATATGAATACCATGGGATTGGGGACAGTGTGGGAAGGTAATCGAGAGTTTGGTTCAAAAATGAGAATAAGAAAAAGTTCTACATATTTGGATGTGATGATACTTATAGCTTTCCCTCTGTTCTGATGTTGATGATTTTCAGAGGAAGATATCCATTATTCTAGCCGCGTTGCATATCTGTGAATGATAACATTGTTACCTCTCACCGCTATGATACTCATTTTATCGTGTTGGAAGTCAGATAAAATTATACATACATACATACATACATACATACATACATACATACATACATACATACATACATACATACATACATACATACATACATACATACATACATACATACATACATACATACATACATACATACATACATACATACATACATACATACATACATACATACATACATACATACATACATACATACATACATACATACATACATACATACATACATACATACATACATACATACATACATACATACATACATACATACATACATACATACATACATACATACATACATACATACATACATACATACATACATACATACATACATACATACATACATACATACATACATACATACATACATACATACATACATACATACATACATACATACATACATACATACATACATACATACATACATACATACATACATACATACATACATACATACATACATACATACATACATACATACATACATACATACATACATACATACATACATACATACATACATACATACATACATACATACATACATACATACATACATACATACATACATACATACATACATACATACATACATACATACATACATACATACATACATACATACATACATACATACATACATACATACATACATACATACATACATACATACATACATACATACATACATACATACATACATACATACATACATACATACATACATACATACATACATACATACATACATACATACATACATACATACATACATACATACATACATACATACATACATACATACATACATACATACATACATACATACATACATACATACATACATACATACATACATACATACATACATACATACATACATACATACATACATACATACATACATACATACATACATACATACATACATACATACATACATACATACATACATACATACATACATACATACATACATACATACATACATACATACATACATACATACATACATACATACATACATACATACATACATACATACATACATACATACATACATACATACATACATACATACATACATACATACATACATACATACATACATACATACATACATACATACATACATACATACATACATACATACATACATACATACATACATACATACATACATACATACATACATACATACATACATACATACATACATACATACATACATACATACATACATACATACATACATACATACATACATACATACATACATACATACATACATACATACATACATACATACATACATACATACATACATACATACATACATACATACATACATACATACATACATACATACATACATACATACATACATACATACATACATACATACATACATACATACATACATACATACATACATACATACATACATACATACATACATACATACATACATACATACATACATACATACATACATACATACATACATACATACATACATACATACATACATACATACATACATACATACATACATACATACATACATACATACATACATACATACATACATACATACATACATACATACATACATACATACATACATACATACATACATACATACATACATACATACATACATACATACATACATACATACATACATACATACATACATACATACATACATACATACATACATACATACATACATACATACATACATACATACATACATACATACATACATACATACATACATACATACATACATACATACATACATACATACATACATACATACATACATACATACATACATACATACATACATACATACATACATACATACATACATACATACATACATACATACATACATACATACATACATACATACATACATACATACATACATACATACATACATACATACATACATACATACATACATACATACATACATACATACATACATACATACATACATACATACATACATACATACATACATACATACATACATACATACATACATACATACATACATACATACATACATACATACATACATACATACATACATACATACATACATACATACATACATACATACATACATACATACATACATACATACATACATACATACATACATACATACATACATACATACATACATACATACATACATACATACATACATACATACATACATACATACATACATACATACATACATACATACATACATACATACATACATACATACATACATACATACATACATACATACATACATACATACATACATACATACATACATACATACATACATACATACATACATACATACATACATACATACATACATACATACATACATACATACATACATACATACATACATACATACATACATACATACATACATACATACATACATACATACATACATACATACATACATACATACATACATACATACATACATACATACATACATACATACATACATACATACATACATACATACATACATACATACATACATACATACATACATACATACATACATACATACATACATACATACATACATACATACATACATACATACATACATACATACATACATACATACATACATACATACATACATACATACATACATACATACATACATACATACATACATACATACATACATACATACATACATACATACATACATACATACATACATACATACATACATACATACATACATACATACATACATACATACATACATACATACATACATACATACATACATACATACATACATACATACATACATACATACATACATACATACATACATACATACATACATACATACATACATACATACATACATACATACATACATACATACATACATACATACATACATACATACATACATACATACATACATACATACATACATACATACATACATACATACATACATACATACATACCGATATGCGACATCCTAGGCCTCTAGCCTCCTCAGCAAAGCAGTCAGGCGTCAGAATTCCAACCATTTAAAGTTATAAAACGTATTCCTAATCTATTCTGAGGTCTCCAGAATGTAAAATGCAGAAAAGCAGTTTTTAAAACTTGAAACCAATCTACCTTCGATAAATCCATCACAGCCCGGGGCCCTTAACAGAACAAAAAAACAACTTGGTTCTGGGTTTGTGCGATCGAGTTTCATTTTTTTTTCATATAACGACGCCTCACTTGAATACACACTTACATACACGCACATACATACACCCACGTTTCAGTTCCACCATCGCCAGGTCCGCTTAAGGGGGTTCAATGAAAGCACAGAGAACCAACGTCCCGCAGGAAGATGCCCTATAATATGACAAATCATCATGCAAGTTATTGAAGCTCCAGGACATCATCCACCCCTCGATGATAACACGTCAGGTTGGTCTGACGTTAATAGAACTGACACCCTAAATAAATTGGAGATCAAAACGTGGTGCGTAATGAATGAGATCAAATAACATGAGGGTTGTGTGCAAAGCCACGACCGCAAGGTTGAAGTAGAATACTTTTACAAGAAAGATAACCCGGCTTCTTGCGTGTCAGTCATTTTTTCTAGTAAATAAACGTTGACTTACCAAACCAATCGAATTTTACGCTTCAACAAGGATTGATGTAAGCTGCTTGTCATGGTTGGGGCTTGACAATTTTTAAATTTTGAGATGAAATTTTTTCGGATGTCGTGCTCATGACTGAAGGAAAAGATAATTCAGTACGTGCTGAGACACGCAAATTAAGTAAAATTTATAACTTTTACAAATTCAAAAATGTAAATTAACTCAAGAGAAAATATTAACGCTTTAATCATCAGGTTTTTATTTCATCCTGAAATTGGAGGACAATTTGTTGTTTAATTTAGTATCGGATAAGATGCCGATTATATCTTTGCGTTATCACTGCCATTGCGAACAAAGTATTCGTTGTGATAAAGTAAACAGAGAAATGCTGATATAACACTCAAAACTAGACGGCTCACGTGGTGTCAAAATGAGTCAACTTTTCATTAAATGCATTTACTAGTGCCCACTATCGCACAGAGAACGCATTTCACTGAAATGCCTCACTGCATCAGCCGGGTCTATGTTTCTGTCGACTGTGCTTGGGAAGCAATCATGTTAACGATCAATCAGATCAATCGACTTTTGCGCTTCAACAATGATTGACCATTTTCAATAATACAGTAAGTTGCTTGACACGATTGGAGCTTGTTTTTAAATTTTGATTATGCGAAAACTGATTTTTATGCAGATAATGAAAGTTTCGGCTGTCGTTCTGAGACACGGAGATAAAGTAAAATTAATAACTTTTCCAAATTTAAAAATGTGGATTAACTCATTAGAAAATATTAACTCTTCAATCAAGTTTTTATTTCATCCTGAAAAGGACAATTTTTTGTTCATTTTAGTATCGGATAAGATGCCGATCACATCTTTGCGTTATCACTGACAGTGCGAATAAAGTATTCCTTGTGATAAAATAAACAATGAAATGCTGATATAACACTCAAAACTAGACGGCTCACGTGTTGTCAAAATGAGTCAACTTTTCATTGAATGCATTTACTAGTGCCCTTTATCGCACAGAGACTGCATTTCACTAAAGTGCCTCACTGCATCAGCCGCTATCGATGCTGAGATCCGCTGCAACTAGTTCGCTATCCATAGCCATGCCACAGTTGTGGCCGCTATACGCTGCCATTGGTATCCACTGTCCCTGCATCAGCTGGCCCAGCTGCTATCGTTGCTGGAATCCGCTGCAACTAGAGCGCTATCCATTGCTACGTCACAGCTGTGGCCGCCTTCCGCCATCGCTGGTATCCACTGCACTGCTAGTGCTGCTGCTATGGGAGGACGACTGCTGTTGTCGCTGTCTAGAACTATTATGAGTGGCTTCGGCTGAAACAGACTCTTATATAGGCCAAATAGCATGTTATAAATTGCAAGGTATATGATTCTGTCGACCGTGCTTGGGAAGCAATCATATAACGACCAATCAGAGGTCGAATTTTTCGTTTTGACAAGGCTTGACTATTTTCAATAGTACAATAGTGTGAATAATAAAATTACAATTATCTTCTTTTAGGAAGAATCTTAGAAGATTTTCCAATCTATTTCTGCCAGAACGAAGGAAATCCATCGAATACTAACCGATTTGTTAGCATTTGAAATTGGACATATTTTTAACTTTTTTCGGTTTTAGATTTTCATTTCACATCCCTGTGTAGCCGAACTTCCTGAGAGAAGTATTCTACTTCAAAACCATAGGTATCTGATTCTTAGAGTCTCCCTTGGCTCCCATTCACCACCCGGAAGACCCCGCCCTTCGGCTGTCAAAGCTGATACAACATTGCGGCTCCATTCTTAAGGGTTGTGTAATGCTATAAGTACCCAAGATTGAAGCTCAACCTCCAAGTCCAGGGCTGTTGATTTTTACTCAGTATTTAAAATAAAACGTTTACTTCGAAAACCAATGTATTTCTTCTAGCGTGCCAAGGAAAGTCAACCTAGCCATCCTTTCCGCATTTAGCCTGAAGCGGTTTTGACATGTTCTTCCGGTGCGTAAAAATAACCTTTCAGAAGGAACTGAAGTGACCATCCTCGACAGATAGTCCGAAGCGATAAAATATAAATTTGGATATTCTGTTTTTATAGTGTCCCATGCTTCTAGCGGGTCGGAATTTCTTGGGATAACCTGTTGGTGCAGAAAGTTTCTGAGTTCACTAGATATGTTACCCGGTTTATCGTGCTCCATTGAAGCTGTGCGTTCTACTACCTAATTTAAAGAAACATATGACAAAATGCTTAAATTCGTCCAATGATTTGATTTTTTACCAGGCGATCATGTATCTTCCACAAATTTTCGTCATCGTTATTGAGCTGACTTGATACATTATCGACGATTTTTGTGCTTGCACATCGTCGTCCTCGTTCTTCCCTTTCAAAATATTTTAGTTTTTCCGAGACCATCGTTACAGCATTCGCATGCGATATTGGTTGCAAGTGAAGCGCTTTGAAGCGAGGATCTAAAAGCGTCGCGATTGCAAGTCCGTCGACGAGTTCAATATGCTGGAATCGGCTGTTGAACTGGTCTAACAGCGCAGATTTCAACTGTTTGACACACTCAGTTTTTGAATTGAATGACTCCAGTACCTGGAATTATTGCATTTTAAAACAAAAAACAAAACGAATGTTGCTAAGTATATTCACCGTTTTCATCATGCTCAATAAAGGGATAACTTTTCCCGCCAATGACTTTTTTTCAGATTCCAGTTCAGTAATCACGTGCATGATAGGTTGAAAAATATTGCGACCTTCTATAGCAGCAGACAGATCTGATCCTGATAGCATGGGGACATTATCGTACCTCAGAAGAACAACGCCAACCTCCTCAGCCAACGTAATAAAACTGTCCAGCGTTTGAAAACTACTGGTCCATCTGGTAGGTTCATCCTTCTTCAGTTTCTTAAGTTCTCCCACCGTTTTTCCCGTCTTAGTCTGTAAAGCTCGTAAGTCATCTGCTGCTTTTGTTGAACGCTTGAAATTGCACGAACGCTTGAAATTGTCACAATTGCACGAACTTTTGTCAGCAACTCTTCGAACCGTTTGGATCTTTCAGTGGCTACTGTCACCATTCTAGAGAGAGAATGATCAATACAAACCATATGACGGGACTTTCCTACTAGGGCGACTACGTTTGCCCCACCGTCGGTTACAAGAACGCTTATCTAAAATGAATCAAACCGTGAAGTTATATTGAACCGGCAAACATTGAAATCATAAATACCTTGTTTATAACGATATTCCATTCAGAGCACGTACGGTTTAGCTCTTCTACTAGATGGTTTTTCGTATGAGATCCTTCTAAAGGTCGTGCCACTAGGGCGAACGATTTCATAGTCTTCTGATCATTGTCCAAGTAATGTATAGTCATTCCCATAAAGCTTTTGTTGTTAGCAGTGTCCGTCCACACATCCGTTGTCATGCTGTATTTGTCACAATTTCCTATAACCAGCTTGACCATTTGGCTCAAAGAATCGTACTTATCATCGAGCATTTTGGTGACTGTTTTACGACTGGGTACTTTGTATAACGGTGCTGCTGTTTTCGTAAAACGCAAGAATCCTTTTTTCTCAACTGTTCGAAGGGGGAGATTATCTGATGCTATCATGTAGATCAACGCTTCATCCAACTGAATAGTCTTGAATCCTTTAGCTAGAAACAAAAGTAAAACGATATAATTGATATTTCTAAAAATTTAATTTGAGCTTACCTCCATAAGCTGAAACATTCGCGAATGAGTCGCGAATCGAAATCGCCGAAGAACTCTGTTTCGACGTTGATGGTTGTCCCTTGCTACATGAAGCTTCATCCGTTGCAGGTGATGCATCCGTTGTCTAAATAGATATTTAGGTTAATATTTATTTCATTTTTTATCCCTTATCTTGCTCACCTCATCAGCGTTTGATCCTTGTGTATCCTTCTCAGAGCTATCAGAAACAGTGATGACTTCTAAACCTGGTTGTTTTTTTTCAGAATATTGGCTTGCTTTCGATGGTGCCGCTCCAAATGTCTCCAAAGATTCGCTGTATTGCCACTGGTTTTTATTTTTGCACTACACTCTTTACACTCTGCTGAACCGGAAAGCGGAATTTTGATGAAATAACGCCAGATATCACTTCTTGGAGCCATTTTCAAGATGTTTGCGAAAAATTATATAAACATACGACACCAAATTTGTACATTTATGCTGGCTGTGGCAGCTTCAGAGATGCCAGATGTTTCTGGAAAACTTTTGCAACTGCTCGAAAAACCGGAAAAATGTGCATGAAATCTGAAAAAAATCTATCCGTAATTGGAAAAAAATTCGCTCGCGCAGGCCAAAGCCTGCACACATTTTGAAAAAATCGGCTCAATTACAAGGAGACTCTAACAAAAATCTGTAGAAACAATGAAAAATCTGCAAATCAATAAAAATCTGCAATCAAAGCTCTGAAAATCTGCGTTTAGCAGACGAATCTGCACATCTGGTATCCAGTTCGTAAATTTGTAAAAATTAAAGAATATCGATACAAATATCGCGGGTTTCAGTATCGATATTGTCAGGTATCGCACTCTTGAGTATCGATCCAAAATATCGAGGTATCGTCCTAAAAGTATCGATATTTCCGATACCGATACAATATCGCCCATTGCTAAGCAGCAACGAGGTAGCACCAAACGTCTCGATTTGCCAGTTAAGGGCTTAAGCCTTCTGTCTGCAATAAAGTTTTGCCTTATCTTGGCAACAGCACATTCTGTGCTGAATCCAAGAAAACACAATCTGTCGCGGCCGTCTTATTCACTGAATGCGGAAACAGCATTAACAGAGTTTGAACAGCGAAATGCCTTCCTCAAGGCGAATAATCAAGTAATTGAAGTTTAATAATTTTTGGCAATAACACAATCATGCTGTGCTGGATTCTAGCAATCAAATTCTGTCGCGGTAAAAAAATCATTTTATTTACTTAATCATCACCACTGTTGGGGCAGCACAGAGGCTGCGATCAGCATAACCGATTTTAAGCAACAAACTGCCCTGTTAGAACGCATTCACAAAGACAGTTAGTTCGACTATGCAAAGCTAATATGAAGTCGATTCAATCAATCAGCATTAACAGAATTTCGTCGTCTCCCAGCTGCCAAGTTGCAACATGATGCAACACGCAACAACGAGCAAACGAAATCGCTTGATATTACAAACCGCAATAAGATACGGGAAAAAACCGTTGCGTGTGTGAGAGCACCATCGGGGTTTATTCGCTGGAAACAAATATCGAATGCGAATTGTGGAATAATTCGTCTAAAGAATATTAGAGAATTAGACAACTGAACAGAAAGGCGTGGCCTATTACGTAGCACCCTTCGGCTATGAAAGAGTGTTTCTGGGAAAACTAGCTACATTCATTAGTCGGAAGGTGAAGTGGATGGACAGTCTACACAACATTGACTGATAGTAGCGGCAGCAGTAGCAGCTGCAGCGGGTTGCGCTAGTAGCTGGGTTTCCGAATTTGCATTCGGATTGAACATACTACTTGAACGGTTGGTCACATGTCTCTGTAGCAGTTCGTTACCTCTTAACGTGTGTGGTCAGAGTGCCGTTATTCCCCCATCAGCATATCCGATTTGGAAAAGCAAAATGCCTTTTTCAAGGCAAATAAACAAGTAATTTAAGGGTAATATTTTTATAAAACACAAGCCAGCATTCTGTGCTGGATCTAAACAATCAAACTTTGTCGCGGCCTTCTATTTTACTAAATGTGAAAACAGCTTTCAAAGTGCGTGTTGTCAGAGTGCCTTATTCATCACTATCAGAACAGCACGGTTGCGATCAGCAATCGATTTGGAACAGCAAAATGCCTTTTTCAAGGCAAATAAACAAGTAATTGAAGGTTAATAATTTTCTGGCATCAACACAAGCAGACATTCTGTGGGGATCCTAGCAATCGAATTCTGTTGCAGTTGTCTAATTTTTATTCTATTTAGTAAGTTCCTCCACTGTTGTGGCAGCACAAAGGCTGCGATCAGCATTATCAATTTTGAACGACAAACTGCCCTGCTCTGTTTGAACGCCTTAACAAAGGTGATTAATTCGACTTTACAGGAATAAATTGAAGTCAATTCAATCAATCAGCATGAACAGAATTTCGTCGTCTCCCAGCTGCCAAGTTGCAACATGATGCAACACGCAACAGCGAGCAAACGAAATCGCTTGATGGTTACAAACCGCAACACGATACGGGTTAAAATAGTTGCGTGTGTGAGAGCACCATCGGTGTTTATTCGCTGTGTACAAAAATCAATAAAACGGAACAAATAACTTGCCCGGTGGTTGGTCACCATATCCCAGGAGCAGCGCGGTTCTTCTCGCTTCTCAGCGTGTGTCGTCAGACTGCCGTTATTGCCCCACTACTGAGACAGCATAAAGGTTGCCATCAGCAAATTCAATTTTGAGCAGCAAAATGCTTTTCTCAAGGCAAATTAACAAATATTTGAAGGTTAATAATTTTTTGACAACTCGAGCGAGCAATCTGTGCTGGATAGTAGCAATTTAAATCTGTAGCAGCGCTCATTTCAAGATGGCTTGACAAAGTATTTTTTTTAATTCTTTTAGCACTAGGGTGGTCGGTATTACCGACTTTTTGAAAAACCGGTATTTCGGTATTCATAAAAATAGAAACCGGTAAAAAACCGGTATTTTTTTCGGATTAATACAAACCAGGGGTTCTCGTGGACTTTGAACCTACTTTTCCCACTACAAAATTCTTACAATCATAGTTTGGGGAAGTAATGATGATTGTCCGCGAAAAAACGCAAGTCATTCTCTCTGTACTATTGAAAAATAAAGCTGAAAAATAATTAAAGATATAGGGCGTCGAACGTCTCCGGTAGTGGTTTTTTTCGGCCGGTTTCCTGCCGCATTCCTATGCAAAAAACTGCCGAAGTGAACCGCTGCCGAAGACGTTACCTACTCAAATTTGGATTTGAAATTTATTTTTTGCTTAGCGTCTCAGGTTGCATCTATGTATGGACGTGTCGCTGCATAATTTTGTTTTTGCATTTATGAGTACCTATGCTTTATTACGGTTCAGTTTTTTTTTTGTAAGATTTGGACCTCTGCGACCATTTTTTTGATCTCTTGTGGTATATGTTCCACATACAACACTGGATAAATATAACAGTGTTTGAAAAACTTTAATGAATGAATCTAGTGATATGATTACGAAGAACATAATTTCGAAACTCATGTTAACATAATAAAAACATGCAGATATTATTTAAATTTTCTTTTACATCGCAAAACTTAGTTTCAAATTAGTGAATAACTTTAAAATTCTAAAAGAAACAATATTAAAAACTGTTGAGAAGAGTTTATGAATGAAGAATAGAAAAGAAATAAAAAAATGACGATCAGACCAGAATTTACTTTTTACGAATCCGACGGAATCGAAGGTTGATACCTATTTTTTCTGTTCGATGCTTTTTAAACCGTTCGTCCAAATTATTTATTATCATAATTATTTTATTAATTTCAGCTCCTGATGGAGAACCAAAAAATGTGGCATATGATGGCATATGAACAAGTTTGTAACTGAAATAGAAATAAATATTTGAAATGAGAGGTTTGTCAAAAATATATAAAAATATAGAAAATTATAGAAAAAGCAGAAATTTTAACACGCACGAGCAAACCCGGGAAGATTCATCTAGTTACTAATAAAAGCCCGCTGCGGTATGGGTGACGAAGCTTCAAAGAAACAGTAATTTTTAGGATGAAATATTGGCTGATTATTTCATCCTGTAAACACTTTGTATCAGCGAAAAATAAATTCCTAATCCAAATTTATATTTATTTATTATTTCTCTAGCTTTACATTCAAATAGCACAAAATGAATAATGGCTTGCGTTTTTTTCGCTGACATGATTGTGATTACTGACTAGTTTGATTTTCATAATATGTAGTCAAACTGGTAGGTTCAAAACTCACGAGTTGCTTCTGAGAGTATGAGTGTGTGAAGAGATTAGCTGTTCTACTTGAAAAATTAATGTTTTGCTTTATTGATATGAAGCTTTTGACATATTATCGATACACATAAACACATCGTCTGAATCCATGCAGAACAAGCAAAAAGATAACAAAAAATTGATAAATAGGTAAGGGTAAATCAATATTCAATGTTGCTTCTGTCTAAATGTATTTATTATATACATCGTCATGTGATTTTTAACGCCTACCTAAGTGGGTAGCATTTATTAGCCTTACAATGATTTATGAATATTATGACAAGTTTTTTTTATTTAAAGAAAAATACCGAAAATACCGGTTTTTTCGCTTCTCCAATACCGGTATTTCGGTATTGAGAAAATATCGGTTTTACCGGTTTATGTTTTACCGGTAAACCACCCTATTTATGTAATTTGTGGTTGAGTAATTTCTGAGAAATTTTCAGAAAACTGAGTCAAGCCATCTCTGAAAATGATTTCGCTTCAAATGAATCGGACAACGATGATATATACATCAATCGAAAGCTCTTGATTTGTGGTTCACGAAAATGTAGTTTTTGTAGGCATACTTCATAACAAAATAATTAAAAAACTATTATTTAAATTTTTGAACATTGTTTACCTCTTGTTGTCAACACCGACCGTACGCGGCGCTGGTAGACCATCAAGATGATTTTATCTCAGAAAGCTTTCGTGTAGCGATGAGTATGGTGAAACTAGAGATACTCAGAGGGAGAGATATGCGGTGAGCCAAACGAACCGTCAAAATTGGAGCCAAACGAACAAGAAAGGTAACACCACATTGAGAGGTATTGCAATCAGGTACAAAAAAGAACGTGTTTATTTCTATACGATTTTTTACTCTATTGCCAATGAATGAATTAAGAATGCTGTGAGTGATTTTTATCCGGAGTTCAACAAACCTTGTGTATAGGTAACAAAATAAGTGAAGGTGTATAAAATTAAACATAAGCATAGAATATATCACCTTAACAGTTTTTGCGAAGCACTTCACTATTCTTAAGGACTTTCACCGTCACCACCGATTATACAAGTCGAATGTTAGTCAACATTGCGCTTTGATAAGAGATCTGGCACCTCTGACTTATGAAACCCAGTTGCCGAATTGGCGATTTTTTTCACCGCGAATCTCTTCCTCTGAGTATTTTTAGGTGAAACAGTATGTAAACAGCAGGCATACTATATGTGCAGATTTGCTGCGAAATGCAAATGTTGATCAATTAGCAGATATTTGTAGTTGAAAAGCCTCCGTGTGTTTTACGTAAATTTCCTCGAAATAAATGAAGTTTTACGTAGACATGCGAGCGTAATTTTCTCGATTTCCGGTCGAATCATTTCCGGAAATGTAGTTTTGCCGTTTACCGATTGTTTGAAAAAAAAAAACCTAAATTAATACACCTAGGGGTGTGATCTGGTCTTTCTCATACAAAATATATTATATGTTAAAATCTATTAGCACATACGTTTTAACTCTTGGAATAAATTACAGCCTGATAATAATAAAGAACAATTGTTTGTTTCGATAAATATAACAATATTTTGGTAACCAACTACGCAACTGTATTCGACTGTTGGGTATTTTAGAAACCGGAATGATGCCTGAAGATCGGAAATGGGCCTCAGAACTGTAGGGAACGGTTGAAACGCATGGTAAATGCCCATAGGTGTGAGTCCTGACTAGAATTAAAATTCGATATTTTCTCGTCTCAGGAATATGCTACTACAACTATCCCCTGAATAATAAAACAAAAAAGCTTTCAACGGCAGCGACAACTGTATGTCGTATACAGTAAGGTCGCTTTTTACTCGGGTTGCTTTCCTCCATTACTCAAAAACGGTACAAGATATCGACCTCATTTCAATCACGTTTTCCGTTTTAGGCCACGAGTGATCATATGTCAGTTTTAAAAAAAAATCTCAATTTTTGGTGTAAATACTCAAAATTTAAAATATTGAATTTTGGTTTCTAGATTGGCCATCATATTCAAACGAGGTTTTAACGTTTTAGGACGGTTTTCTTTGTTATATTTGCAACTCAAAAAAGTCGTTTTTTACGCGGGCCCATAGAAATTTGGAACGCATCTGAACGACTGTCGATATGTTCTAGATAACCCACTAGCACTAACATCGGCAGGTGCCAGTACTATGCTCATCCAACGCCGCGTACGGTCGGTGTTGACAACAAGAGAAAACAATGTTCAAAAATTTAAATAATAGTTTTTTAATTATTTTAATATTAACTATGCCTACAAAAACAACATTTTCGTGAACCACAAATTAAGAGCTTTCGATTGATGTATATGACATCGTTGTCCGATTCATTTGAAGCGAAATCATTTTCAGAGATGGCTTGACTCAGTTTTCTGGAAATTTCTCAAAAACTACTCAACCACAAATTGGATTTCGAAACCACAAATTAACCACTAAATATTGGTGCTAAAAGAATTTAAAAAAAGTAGGAGGGTGGTATTTAAGACACGACCGTATGACGTTGGACTACGGTATTCTTATATTCCATTAAAACAAATAATAGAGAGAATTGCAACTCTAGTATTTGCGGCAATTTTATCTAACAGTGCATTTTTGAATGCTAAGAGGTTAAAACGTTATAAATAATAATAAATACTAAAAGAATGGATATCTTTTATTTAATCGCTGTCATTTCATACATATTCGAATCAACCCTTTGTTTGCTGCACTACCAAGACAATCATTTAATTGAGCGAATTGGTAAAATTTTCCTATCTAAGCAAAAAGCAAACTTTACGAAACTATCTGAAATTGGAGCCCGAACGATTCAACCGAGAATTTTAAATTTGAAAATTGTTTGACATTTAATCGATAAAACTCATGCTAGGTTAGTTCCAGCCCAGCATACAACTTCATGTATTTGAAAAAAAAAAAAACGTTTGGTTCAATAACTCAATATAGCAAGAGCTCAATCACACGTTTTTCGGTAGTTGTTATCAAGGTTTGGGCGAGTGACAGGAAAATATCTTAACTTCTTCAGTTGTGATTTAGAGCATTTCTAATTGTTTTGTTATTTTTCACGATAGCGACAAGTTTGTTTCTTTCTCTGTGTGCGAGAAACAAAATCAAAACCGCGCACCGAGAAACAAAAACGAAAATTTAA
Organism: Wyeomyia smithii; assembly: GCF_029784165.1. Classification (NCBI taxonomy): domain Eukaryota; kingdom Metazoa; phylum Arthropoda; class Insecta; order Diptera; family Culicidae; genus Wyeomyia; species Wyeomyia smithii. Next base: position 276,700,534 of record NC_073696.1, on the reverse strand, counting down.
TGAATGCACATTGAGAAAACTTGCAACTCTTTTTACCAATAATTTATGATACTCAAAAGAACCCGTTTTGATCTAAATCAAATTTCTAGTAAATAAGTGTTGATCATTCATAGGTAGTAATTTTTCCTCGATGAATGAAGACTGGCTGAAGAAGTTAAAATCGCTGCTGTAAAATCAAATTCACAACTGTGTTCGTTAAGACGTTTTAATATTTCCAATCACAATAATAATCTTCGTTAAACACCCGCTATAGTTATTCACACACATGCTATAACTATCTAAACACGCGTTAAAACTATTCATACACACGCTGTAGCTATAGCTATCCATACACACGCTAATCCTTTCCATACATCCGATACAACTATCTATACACACGCATAAGCTATGCAACCATGTGCTATTACTATCCATACATACGCTATAACTAATCATTACACACGCAGCAGCTATCCACACACAAGCTATAACTATCCGTACACACGCTGAAGATATACACGCAATAGCCATAATATGCTACACATGCTAGTGTCTTACACACGCTATATCTAGCCATACACACGCAACAGCGCCATCCCTATCATCGCAAATGGCATAGCAATACAGATGCACATACGCTATATGTGCACACTGCACACACACTAAATGGCGGTAGCTTTCCTAGTGGCGGTGCTGGCTCGTGCAGTTTCTGGCTGTTTTCACCCACTGATATCTGAATTGGATTACCGCTGGTGGGGTCCAACTCAGATCGAAGGAGAACCGAACTGAATGAAGAAATGCAGCTTCCCACTACCTCCGCCGCTGCTGCCTGATACCACCGCTCTGGTTCTGCTGCAGCTCAGTTTGGCCGCTGGAATCAGCCACCGCTGCTGATTATACAAGACCGGCCTGGTGGCCTTTCACTTGTTAACTGATGACTGCTATGAGACGACACAGGCTATTATATAGCCCAAAGCAAAAATCCATCCGCGAGCAAACAAGAAGCGAGCTTGTGATTGGTTGAATGTGCACGACTTTTAACACAACTTTTAACTAGTTTAGTATCGAAAACATATTTAAATTATTATATGACAATCTTGCGCAATATTTCCCCCATCAATCAAGCCATTGGTGTTTAGAATCTGTTCAGTGGTAATGATAAAAGAAGCATTTTAAAACGGTGTTGAAACACCTGTTGCAGCTACCGAAAGCGAGCTCGTTATTGGTTGAAAGCTGTGAGACTGTTTACAAAGTCAGATCGGTTGTATCCGTTAGTGTCGACTGTGCTTGTGAAGAGAGGTGGTGATTGGTTGCTCGGTATGATTTAGACAATCGATGTGATTTATCAATTTTTCAATAGTGTATCTCGAACAATAGGTTATTTTTGTTACATAAATTCAACCGTAAAAGAATTTCTGATCGGTTGATACCAAAACCTCGAAATTCTGAAAAGAAATGACTGATATATAAGCGCTCAAAACCTGACCACTTTTCCCTGGTTTTCCCCGGTCGAATTACTAGATTTTCAAATTCAGGTGCCTAACTTCGATATAGACGTTAGTCCAACGTCAAAAAAAACTTTGTCAAGCCATCTTGAAATGAGCTGTAGCAGCCGTCTAATTTACAGAATGTGAAACAGCTTTTACAGCTCGTGTTTTCAGTGTCTTTATTACCCCACTGTTGAGGCAGCACAAAGCAAGCATTAGTAGACTTTATGACTCATTATTGAAACACCTACAACAATGCATTTGTTAATAGTGTGCGTAGTTCTACGTCAGTTATGCGGTCGTGTCTTGGATACAACCTCCTACTTTTTTCGTCGTTTACACAGTTGATTATAACACGACCGTACACTGGGGAAGGTATGGATTCAAGGGAATACCCTGGGCGTTAGTAGACAAATTGAAAAAAAAAAATAAAAATAAATAGAAGGTTGTATCCAAGACACGACCGTATAACTGACGTCGAACTACGCACACTTGTTGAGAGTTTCATTCATGCTTGCTCAAACTAAGAAACGCTGGGAGTCTGTTGTACGAGAATGATACAACACTTCAAAGTAATACTGCACTAGGGAGACAATAGGGTATTTTAGGGCTATGTATATTATTTTTGTATTTGATAGGAAATGTCGAAAGAAATAGATATTCCATTGCCTTTTAGTTTAACTCTTTATCTACCATAGTTACTCTAAAGCACCTCAGGTTTGAATGAAAAGAGCCTTTCGAAATAATTACCAAACCTACTCAAATTGCATAAATATTTTGACGTAGAACTACGTTTTTCTTTAGCCTACCACATAGGGATGTAAATAGGAAAACTATTAACGAGAAGGGGACGAAATATGTCCCTTTTTAAATGCTTATAAATCGGTTTGTTTTCAACCGATTTCCTTCATTTATGCAGTAATTGTTTGGAAAATTATACACGCATCCACCCAAATGTAGGAAATTGTTGATTGATTATGCAAACTATTGTACTATTGATAATTGTCAAGCCTTGTTTAAACGAAAATTACGTCCTCTGATTGGTCGTTATATGATTGCTTCCCAAGCACGGTCGACAGAATCATATACCTTGCAATTGAAAACATGCTGTTTGGCCTATATATGAGCCTGTTTCAGCCGAAGCCGCTCATAATAGTTCTGGACAGCGACAAGTTGTCAACAGCAGTCGTCCTTCCTTAGCAGCAGCACCAGCCCTGTGGTTGGTCACCACGTCTCAGGAGCAGCGCGGTTCTTCTCAGTGTGTGTCGCTAGACTGCCATTATTCCCCCACTGTTGGGGCAGCATAAAGATCGTCATCACCAAATCCAATTTTGAACAGCAAAATGGCTTTTTTCATGGCAAATAAACAAGTCATTGAAAGTTAATAATTTTTGACAACGTAAGCAAGTATTCTGTGCGGATTCTAGCAGTTACATCTGTCGCGGCCGTCTAATTTACAGAAGGTGAAATAGCTTCCACAGTGCATGTTGTCCGTGTATCTTAACTCCCCCACTGTTGGGGCAGCACAAAGGTTGCGATCAGCAACCGATTTTGAACAGTAAAATGCCTTTTTCAAGGCAGAAACAAAACAAGAAATATAGCGAATATTATGGGGATTGATGCCGTGGTGACGATTTGGGATATTGCTTAGTTGAAATGATGGGATAATAGATAAATGGGTTGATGGATATGAGATTTCCCATAACCACGCGAAGGTTCCCGACCACAGACATAAATTTTGTACTCAGCACGGCACAAAATGTGAAAATTGTCTTTTACTCCAAGTAGTGCAGTATTACTTTGTAGTGTTGTATTATTCTCGTACGATAGACTCCCAGCCTTTATTGAGAAATCAATCAGAAGTTAAGTAGTGAAGTAAGATGTCAAAGTATATGAACACCAAAAACAAGCGTGATGCTCGAAAACGCGCGAAGAACCTGCAAGGGGGAAGTGCGTCGAAGAAACCAAGAACCAGTACTAAGCGTTCTCGGTCCCTGCGAGCCAGAGTGGCAGCGGACGGCGGTGAAGCGAATTCAACCACTGGTTGCAACGCCGGTGAAGGGCCTTCTACTCGAGGTAGGAGGAATTTAACAATTTTTATAAAGCATTAACTTTTATCGAATACTTTTGTGTACTTATACTTGAAAGAACCAAAAAAAAAATATCGAATCTGAAAAATCACTCCATTTCCGCATCTTTGTTAAAGTAAAAAATGGTGACGTTTAATATCACTGGGAGAGAGTAGTGTTAGCTTTTTGTAATCTACGAATGGCATACCATAAATTAATATCAGGCTTGGCACATTGATTTGATTGCGTTCAACTGTGTTAACCTTAATAATATCGATAACCTTAAATTAAAAGGCATATTGTGGTTTGGATTTTAGTCGTATAATATACATACAAAAAATATATGGAATAGATTTTTTGGATGTAATGCAATCGTATGGTTATGAAGAGATATGGACCTACAGAATTTTTCAATTTTTAATAAACAATAAATATACTGTTTCAATATATTTGTGAATGGAGAGATCTTGGCGAACACATTAGGGCTGATCTTGCAGTATCATCTTCAATATTGGATTGAGGGAGTAACTTTAAATGTTAACAAAACTAGTGGGAGTTTGTTTTGCTGCACTAGTTTAGTAAATGATAATTCTAACAGTGTTTGTAAACTTTTGCAGTTAAGCTCTTTTATGATTATTCTATTGAAATTTCTAAGTAAACAAAAGTGAAAGTTAATGAATATTTATAATAATAATTATAATAATAAATATTGATAATGATGAAATAACGGAATTTTATTGACGTAGAACTACGTTTTACTTTAGCATACCACACAGGGATGCCAACTGAAAAACTGGGACGAAATTTGTCCCTTTTCAAATGCTCATAGGTCGGTTGGTTTTCAACCGATTTTTTTCATTCTTGCAGCAATCGATTGGAAAACTATACACGCATCTGCCAAATACAGAAAAATGTTGTTTGAATCTACGAACTATTGCACTATTGAAAATTGTCAAGCCTTGTTGAAATAAAAATAACGTCCTCTGATTGGTCGCTTGCTTGTTGTGAGTGTATGATATAGTATGATGTGTGTATGTGTGTATGATATGATATGGTATGGTATGGATATGTGTGTATATGATGTGTGTGTATATGATGTGTGTGTATATGATGTGTGTGTATATGATGTGTGTGTATATGGTGTGTGTGTATATGATGTGTGTGTATATGATGTATGTGTATATGATGTGTGTGTGTGTGTGTTTGTGTGTGTGTGTGTATATGATATGGTATGATGTGTACTGCCCTTCCAAGCATAGTTGTCCCAACGTGCATAAGGTTTGTGTAGAACATGGGACTACTATGATTGGAACGGCAGTGTATGTGTCTGTATGATATGGTATGATTTGTGTGTGTGTGAGCTGTGTATGGTTTTTAACTCGGCACGTTCTGCTAACTGCTGAATTCAGTTCACGAAATTTGTTAATAGTGTACGTAGTTCTACGTCATCTATGTGGTCGTGTCTTGGATACAACCTCCTACTTTTTTTACTTTAGTAACATTGAAAGTTAAAAAAGAAGAAACGAACAAACAAACGATTGATGACCAAATCGCAGTTGGTTCAATGCAAGATATCAGCGCTGTACATTGTTGAAACAACTCTTCAAACACATTCGGTAATCTATCATCAAGGCAAGAATGTTGGAGTAAACTTAAAGCCTAGTAGTAGGTGACGCAGTTCAGTCGTCGTTCACATGTCCCACTCATTGCTCATTGCGCGGTTTTGACAGTTTAATGTTAATCATCGTGCATTCTAGAAATAAGTCCTGAATTACCTTCGCCAAATCTAGAAGTTCGTGGTGTTGTTTTTCGCGCGCAAATCAAATGTCGAATGATTCGATTAGTCGAAGCCGGTACGTTTCTGGAGCAGACAGCTCAAGCCTAAGTCGGGTAGGCGCTATTAGCAGATAATTACAGCAAAATTGATTAGACAACAGTCCGGCCGCCAGCCGGTTATCCTCAGTCACAAGAGCAGGGTCATGGCTGTCGACGTTGTGTGATGGAGCAAATCCCTTATCAGAATCGTATCGATTTTTCCCAGAAGTGATCAGCATAAAGAAGTACCGTCAGATCTTACATCATTGATATTGTTTAATAGTGATGACTAATTTTGTAGATGTTTTCCACCCGTCGTTGGCAGATAAGATTCCACGCTCCGACATTTGAATGTATGTTTTCACTGTCGGTTTGTGTTTATGAAAGTCGATCAGCACCAGGTGGGTTGGACAAGCACGGTCGACGGTGGATGACCGGCGGTGGCGGGTTTGTGTATGTGTTCATTTGTTTGATGTGCTCGATCGATTCGTCGTAAGCGCTAGTGATGTGACGATAGGAGCTTGATTGATTAGCGGCTATGCGAGGCGGGGAAAAAATAATGCGTGCAAGCCTACCCGCTATCGCCGCGTTTGAGGAAGTAGACGCAGGTTATTCGGTCGGGTGATTAGTGGAATTTATACGATTAGCTCACGGTGAATTGTTTTTAGCAGTTATTGTTATGTGTTTGTAGCGGACGGTCGCAACAGTGTTGGTGCCGAAGTTGCTCCCATAGGCGAATATGTAGAGTTGAAAAATTTTATGGCTCTGGGTACGACGTTGGTGTAACAAGCAAGTTTGCTTCGAGCTCAGCCATTTTGATACCAACGAATGATTTTCAATGTTTCGTATGACTAATCAAAACTAAAATGATAGTGAATTATCGGATTCATTAAAATGTCGCAAAAAACAGCGTCCATTTCTCGGAACCACTGATTAGAAACTGATGACTGTGCGCAGAGAAAGACGCGAAAAACACAATCATAATTCTCTGTTCTCAAAAGAACCTAACCCGGTTCTGGGAAACAGCCGTTCAAAAATATACAAACAACGCGAGATCATCACGGGTGTTCTCATATGTGTCAAATACAGAAAAACTGCTGATGCAAAAAAAAGCTGATCAACGCGAGATTGAGTTGGGGTCTATCCAATGCTCACTGTGCATCGGAAGATCGCAGAGGATTTCCGCGCCAAATGATTTATCGACCAATTTGTAAACGTTGTTCGTTTAGCAAACTGAGTACTTTTCACGGACGGCAGTTTTAAGTTCTAGGGAACCAATAGAAAATATAAACTCAGACGAAAAATATATGTGTATGTGTTAAGTGTACAAACTTAGTCTTAACGTAGGACTAAGGATGGTATAACAAATTGTTTGTGAAGCTACTTTTCTACCATAATTGTGCAATGCCAATCACTAATATTTACACTACAAAGCACCTTTTGCACCAATGGCCGGACGATAATCCTGGCTTGCTAATCGTTTACTTTCGCGGTATTATCGGGCTCGTCTACGAAGTTTTTCGTGGTTACCGCAGTTCAAAAAATGTTCGTGAAACTTCAGGTGATGGTGTTTTGATCGTAGTTTACCACCCAATTAATGTCTCTATCATCGAACGCGATGAGTGATCGGCCGTTGAGGTGTGGGCAAGGATGGAAAAACTCGTATCGCATAACAATCATTCGGGTATCATTTCTGAACGTGCTATTTATAAGCTTTCAATCCTAGCAAACCATCGCTATTAAAAGTTAAACATTTTCAAGCTTGCAAGAGACAACTTAGAGCAAAGAAATATATGGTAGCTTTCTTTGATGATTTTGTTTCAGTATTGCCTGCTTTAGGCGGAGCGAGCAACATATAGCGAGTGTTTCACGAAAGAATCGTAAACTTGTAAATCGTAAAATCGATTGCACTCAAGCGATCGCAATGATTCTTTCAAATGTTGGTTGCTTGTAGGCGTAATTCGGCTACTCCACGTCGTGCTTTCACCGTGATATACCACGATGATTCTTGGTGATTTCAAGTATCAGATGCTAATGCATCATGCTATAATTTCCGTAAGCATTAATGATACCTATTTGCTCCGGCAAGCAAACAATTGAACGCAATCTAACGTTCATTTGGATTCATAATTTTGTATCACTGGCGATAATATCTCAACGCTTCTCGCGATAGTGTTGAATGCAAGTGAACTTGGAAACAATAAATACTATCGTGTTTAAATCATTCAGTCTCCTTCTATGGTATTCGGAACTCTTAAAAGCGAAAATCAATCAGCAGCGTTTCTATGGAAAACTTGTACGCGAGTGGAAATAGTTGAACGATAACTGATAAATCAAAGAACACATTTGCATGAAATATTGCTAGTGAGTGAACTTTTCCATGCTTGGGTGTGGGTGACAATAAAATTCTCGTATCGCACATTATACTTGTGTGCCATCTATGTCCGCCCGGATCGTTCTCCTGATTTAGATTTTTTTCGCGCATACATGTCTTCAGCTAACATCATCAACATATTTCAATGACGTCTGCTGTAGATGACGTGGTTACTTTGGGTGATTTCAATCTACCTGGTATCATTTGGTGAGAAAGAGGTGACGGTTTCATGTACGCTGATCATGGCTCGTATATATTGTTAAATACAAGCAAACGGCAAGGCTTGACACTTTTAAATCGATCTTCAAGAGGTAAAAAAGAATTAGATATTACAAACAGAGCTCATTCCATTTCTACCTTTGTTTAATAATAATAGATAATCCAGCTTCCACGGTTGGATGGACTAAAAACGGTCGGTTTTTTCCCAGAGAATATTGGCGTTCAACGAAACGTCTGCTCCCGTTGGTGCCTATTCCGACCAGCTCCCTGTGGAAGAGTGCCTCTGGTCGGAGTCTGTATATGCTTGCAACAGTAACATCTTTAAAAGATAAAATTGTGGTTGGATAACTGTTGGTCACAAAACAAACACTCGGATTTTTTCCATCACATCGTATTGTTGCTGAACAGTGCCGATATTTCCTTGAACACGGTTTTTTTTACATATTTTGAGCCAGGACACACATTTATGGCGGCTGATAGCTTTTACGCTGCAGTGGAAGCATCCATGAGACCAGCTCGCATAGTCACATACGACGATTTTAGGTCAACAGCTGAGAGAGCAAAGAGAAGAGGTTGTAGACATGTTAACCACGAACTTTTTTCAAATAAGGCTTGCTGTATCCCAACATACACTAAACTAAATTCATCCACGACTTTACATAGAAAACATAAAGAAAATTTCAAAAAGAACGATTTACTGTGGGCTACACGGATTCGGTCAACAGTGACTAATTTACTTTTTTTTCGTTGTTTTCGAAAAAACAAAAGAGACTAATCGACAACGCAAAGTTCACTCTCAGTGGATTTCTAAATTAAAAAAGGTTGTAAAAAAGAGTTGTTCCAAAAATAAAGAAGATTTCTTGAGGACCTACCATTGAAGAAGGAAACTGGTTTTACGAAAATGTACGAAGCATTGCATTATTTCCTCGAAAATATACACTTAAATCCCTTTGTTAAGTTTTTGCTATGCTTATGTTAGTATCAATAAAATTGCTTCTTCCTATTGTAGTTTATTAAGAGACAAATTACCCAATGAGGTCCGTCTTAATAAAACTAAAAATAAGTTACACCTAATCAGGCAATGTAAAAAGTGATTAACCGGTCTGAATTTCTGGTCAAATAAAGTTCTTGTCGGTACAGAACTTCTCAACAATTCGAGAAGAAAATCAAGGAAGAGACAAATATGTGTAAAACTTCATCGATGGAACAAACAAACTTGGTATTGTTTTTGAACATTTCCAGGACAAACTATATTTTTTTACAGCAAGTTTTTAAAAAATATGCTTAAAAATAGCCTGTTGTACGGTACCAAGCCTTTGAAGTGACGCTGGCTTTTTCTCCGCTTGTTAAACACGTTCTTCTAACCTCACTAACGGCTGTTCATCAGAGAGTATCTTATGTAGTGATTACGGTACCGGTAATCAAAATTTCGCGCGCGCGTATTGTGGACTGAAATCGACTGAAATGCGGTCTTGGATACAGACGAAATATAGGGCGCCGCCTTGAGTGCGTCTTGAACCGTCCTACAGATCAGACGTTTTTTCGGTTGCTTGTGGACTGGTCTTTGACTGCCTATAGCTTCAAAGTTTGTGTTTTGTCAGTGTGTCTTTTAAAGACTACCTGAAAGTTATTTCCCATCAGTCTTTCTCAAGACTACCTACTTTTGAATTTAACATTTGTTTTAACTTTTTTCGTATCACCTGAAATGGCTGGACGGAAAAGAAACCTCGCATCGCTGCGGGGAGGAAAAGAGAGGCATCTCTTTCTGACACTTCGAGTGTCTGTAGTGACAATCCTTTTGATATTTTGCCTGAGCAAGAAGCTGGTGAAATGGAAGTTATTAATAATGAAACTATACAAAATATAAAATCTTTAAAAAAGGAGAAAGTTCCACCTATTGTGGTAACTATTTCTTCTGAATTTAATATATTCAAAAAGGAACTTCCAACGTTTGTTTCTGACGTTAAAGTTACCTATCAAATTGGCCGTGAATGCTGCTTATTAGCCGACTCAGTAAAGGGTCGTGATCGTCTTGTTCAGTATTTAACTGACAAGATGTACAAATTTTTTACATATGACACCAAGAACGCCAAGTCGTTCAAGGTTGTCTTGAAAGGTCTCACCAACGATCAAACCGTTGATGAGATCAAACTTACTTTAACAGAATTACTTGGCATAGTCCCTACCCAAGTAATTCTAATGAAACAAAAATCACGAGGCGAAAACAGTCAGAGAACTGGAATTTCCCTTGTTAATTATTTAATTCATTTTAACCGCAATGAGGTTAACAACTTAAATTTTTTTGAAAAAGCACATGCTTTGTATAATGTGCGTGTAAAGTGGGAAATTTATAGGAAGTATGGCGGAGGTGAAAAGAATAACACCCAATGTCGTACTTGCCAACGTTATGGCCATGGTTCCAAATTCTGTAACATGGACCAAAAATGTCTTAATTGTGGAGACTCTTCTCACAAAAAGGACACATGTCTTGTGAAAGAGAGTTAAAATTTTCGCTGTGCGAATTGTAACGGCAACCATATGTCAAATTTGTATCAATGCCCAGTCCGTTTAGCAATTGTTAAGGCAAGGCAAGGTAAACAAAATTCAATTTCTCAATTAAAACCAACTTCAAAACAAAATTCTCTAAGCGTACCAGTGACGCATAGTTTACCTACTCCTTTGCATACCCGTTTAACTTATGCACAGGTTACAGGTAGTTCGAACATTATACCGCCTAGTGTTGGTAGTTCGAAAATGACCGTTAATATGGGTAAGCAAAACACGCTAGAAAATAATTGTACACCTGTTACTCCAGCTAATATTGCTGCCGAAAACATTTTTTCTAATGTCAACTGCCTATTACGGCAGGTAAACTTTCTTTTTTGCAACAGGCAATGTTCGATCTTATGATTATTCGAAAAATTATATATTATTCAAATAGGTACCAATTTTACAATTAAATTTTTTTCTAATTTAAAATTTAGCAATGTTTTTATATAAACCGATCAAAATTTTAAATTGGAATGCTCGCTCATTGAAGGCCAATGAGAATGAACTTTTTAATTTTTTAACAGTAAATAATGTGCATATTGCAATTATTACTGAAACATTTTTGAAACCTAACATAAAATTAAAATATGATCCCAATTACGTGGTTCATAGATATGATAGGATTCAGGGTTCCGGCGGTGGAGTTGCAATTGTTATTCATCGCCGAATCAAACATCGTGCTCTTCCCCATCTTGAGACGCAAGTTATTGAAACTTTGGGAATTGAAGTTCAAACTGAACTTGGGATTTTATTTATTGCCGCAGCATATTTACCATTTCAATGCACACGCGAGCTCAAAAATTATTTTAAAGGTGATTTACAAAAACTCACCAGAAATCGTTCGAAATTTTTCATAATCGGCAATTTTAACGCTAAACATCGTTCATGGAATAATTCTCAAAGTAATTCCAATGGCAAAATTTTATTCAATGATTGTTCTTCAGGATACTATTCTATTTTGTCTCCGAATAGTCCTACATGCTTTTCTTCTGTAAGAAACCCTTCAACAATTGATTTGGTGCTAACAGATCAAAGTCATGTATGTAGTGATTTGATCACACATGCTGACTTTGATTCCGACCATCTTCCAATAACTTTTTCTTTATCACATGAATCAGTTTTAAACCCTATGAGCTCTGTTTTTAATTATAACAAGGCTAATTGGGAAAGTTACAAAACTCATATTGAGAGAAATTTCAATAATGAGCTTGATTTGCAAAACGAAGTGAATATTGATTCCGCTTTGGAAGCATTAAAATGTGCAATTGTTGATGCCAGGAATTATTCTGTTCCAAAGGCTCAAGTGAAATTTGATTCATCAATAATTGACGAAAATCTTCAACTTCTAATTCGTTTGAAAAATGTCCGCAGACGTCAATATCAACGTTCTCGTGACCCTGTTTTTAAAACTATTTATAAAGATTTACAGAAAGAGATTAAACATAGATTTACTCTTTTGAGAAATCAAAATTTTGAGACTAAAGTTGAAAAATTGAAACCATATTCAAAACCTTTTTGGAAGCTGTCGAAGATTCTTAAGAAACCTTCAAAGCCTATTCCAGTTTTAAAAGATGGTGAACGTTTTCTTGTATCCAATGAACAAAAGGCTCAAAGACTTGCTCAGCAGTTTGAGAGTGTTCATAACTCAAATTTGAATTTTGTGAGTCCAATTAAAAATGAAGTCACACGTCAATTTGATTTAATTTCTTTCAATTATTAAAATTTTCAAAAATATGAAAGCACCTGGTGACGATGGAATCTTTAATATACTAATCAAACATCTCCCTGAGAGCACAATGGAATTTTTAGTGAAAATTTTCAATTGCTGCTTCAAAACTCATATTTTCCCAAATTATGGAAAAATGCAAAAATTACTCCCATTTTAAAACCGGATAAGAACCCAGCTGAAGTTTCAAGTTATCGACCAATCAGTTTGCTTTCTTCAATAAGTAAACTGTTTGAGAGAATTATTCTTAACAGAATGATGTCACACATCAACGAAAATTCAATTTTTGCAAATGAACAGTTTGGATTTCGCCATGGGCATTCCACAACTCATCAATTGCTCAGAGTTACTAATATGATACGAGCCAACAAATCTGAAGGTTAATCCACTGGAGCTGCTCTTTTAGACATAGAAAAAGCATTCGTCAGTGTTTGGCATAAAGGTTTGATTGCGAAATTGCAAACTTTTCATTTTCCAATTTTCCTAATCAAAATTTTAAAAAATTATCTTACTGATCGAACTCTGCAGGTTGTCTATCAGAATTTAAAATCTGATAGATTTCCTGTCAGAGCAGGTGTACCTCAAGGTTCAGTCTTGGGTCCAGTCCTGTACAACATATTTACTTCAGATCTTCCTGATTTGCCTCCAGGATGCACAAAGTCATTGTTCTGCGATGACACAAGCATATCCGTAAAAGGAAAAAGTCTTCGTGTCATATGCAGTCGATTGCAGAAAAGTTTAGATAATTTTTCTTCCTACTTGCAAAAGTGGAAAATCTCTCCCAATGCTTCTAAAACTCAAATGATAATTTTTCCGCATAAGCCTAGGGCTTCTTTCCTCAAGCCAAACAATAATCACGTTGTCAAGATGAATGGGGTTATTTTAAGTTGGTCCGACAAGGTTAAGTACTTGGGACTAATTTATGATAAAAAACTTATTTTCAAAGAGCACATTGAGAGTATACAAGCCAAGTGCATCAAATATACGAGATGTTTATATCCTCTTATTAACAGGAATTCTAAACTTTGTTCAAAGAACAAACTTTTGATTTACAAACAAATTTTTAGACCAGCAATGCTTTATGCTGTACCGATCTGGTCAAGTTGCTGTTCAACAAGGAAGAAAACGCTCCAAAGGATTTAGAATAAAATTCTGAAAATGATTTTGAAGCGTCCTCCTTGGTTTGGTACACTCGAATTACATAGACTTACTGGTGTTGAACCATTAGAAGCTATGTCAAATAAAATTATTAACAATTTTCGACAAAAATCGTTGCAATCCTCAATGGCTACGATAAGCTCTCTTTATAGTCAATAAGTTAGCAATTAAGTTAGTTGTAAGTTTACTTCCCCTTTTCTGACAAGTAGGTTTAAATCCCTACGAATGATAAGTCCTAATTGCGAAAGCAAACAAATCCAAACAATTAGAATTACAAATTTCTAACAGTGTAGAGAAGTCACCATTTGTGATTGGACACACATACTCATTATTTACTAATATTTATCATAAATACTTAAGCTACTAACAAATCCCCCCTCAAAAAAAAAAAAAAAAAAAAAAAAAAATAGGGCGCCGCCTTAACTTTTAAACTTGAGCTCAAGTATGAAGACCGCACATTTCGTAGTTGCTCCTCCGTGATCGATCTGAATTAGTGAATTTGCATTAGGAACTACGTATATGGTCACTTGGAATTAGTTCGCCATCTTCAGTGTAATTGCAAAGATGAACAATGAGTATCTTTCTTGTCAAATCCCGCGAACCTATACGAGCAGCACGTATAGGCGCGTGAAAAAGCATCTACCACTTGTAGCATCCAACTGTTCTTCTTTTTCCAAAACCCGAGTACCTTCGAGGAAGCAAACCCACGTCGACCGATGCGGTTCTTTTGGAGGTATACATCGCGCTTTCGTTAACAACGATATTTATCGACCGAACGAAATCTTCGACTAAATACCTCGGGTACATCTCGCGAAGTCACAAAAAAATTGTCGTTTCATGCATCTAAAGCCTTAATAATCATCAGTCATCATCAGTGCTTATGAAATTACTAGTAGAGTCTAACGGAAACTTCTCATTCTTTTTTCTGATTTCTCGAATCACTCTACTAAGACGCTCAATATAGATTTTTCAAATATTTAGTTGTAATGAACTGCAATATCTGTCACTGTGACCAACGAGATTTTTCATATTTTTTCAATAAAATTGTTTATTAGTAGCAACATTTGTTCAAAAGCTAGGAAAACCATAAAATAAGAGCGTAAAATATAGTAAAATGTCCGTAGGGACTTACAATAGATCAGATATTTGCAAATCTTTCGAACGAATAATAACTTTCAAACTATATTGTAAAACAAAACAAAAGCTGACCGGATAGGTTTCGGCCAATTATGTTTTGTTTGCTAGACAAGGCATTGGAAACAGAAGGAAGCATAAGCTCTGAATCCAGCCTCTACGAAATGCGGTCACATGTATAAATTTATATGGCGAATATATATTTTTGAACAAAATTCTCATAGAGATTTTTGCAAAAGCATGAAATTTGCATGTTTCTCTAAATTTACAGATTATATACAGATTTTTGAACCGAAAATCTTGGGAGGAAAGCCCATCGAAACTTCCGGCCCTCTTAACATAATGTTATGACGAGCCAGGTGCACACCCACCGATTACCTGTCGATCTTCCCAATTCGGGAGACGTCTGCACATAATTATCTCAAATCATAATATTATTTATATTTCTTTGAAATTCATAATTATAATTGTTATTATCGTAAGTATTATTGATCGTTGCTATAAACTCGTAACGATCAATTTATATCAATTTAATTCAATTTAATTATATTATATTGTAATGTAACGACATGGGAATGGGGTTAGTAAGTTAATGTACCAGAACCTGGCCGGACATTGCGCCTACCCAAGGGGAGGACCCGGATACGACCACCCATGTGAGTCTAGAGTATCGCACATGCCGACACGTGCAACGGGAAGGATTAAAATAGGTGTATAGACCAGAGTTAGTCCCTAGATATGCTGACTTAGCGGAAAGCACGGGCTTTACAAAAAAATCGCAAAGCATCTCTGGTCACAAGCACAAAATACATCATCAAAAACAGAGAACAAAACTGCTTCGGCTTATTCCTTCTACCATTCAAATCAAATGAAAAATTTCCACAAGCAAAATGTAACCAACACTAATACTTATTTTTTGGTTCTGTCTCTTATCTAAATCATTGTGTTAGTGCGGTAAGCGCCGCACGGAAAAGCAACGATCAGTGGCGTAGCGTGACCGGGTGACATCTGGGGCGGAAAATTTGGGTGTCACCCCGCTTCCCCGGGGTGTACCAAGGGATGTAGCGAAATCATCTTGTTATCATAAATTGGGAGAGTTAGCACGCTCATTCTCAATAGCACTAAATCTACCCATTTTTGAAAAATTGGTTGAAACTATACTCTTAGGAGCAAATTTATATAATTTTCGAGGATTTCACCCCGACCTCCACCTAATTGATAATAAATTTCTCGGATGTCACTTTTCTGAAGGTGACACGTATGAAAATTTTCCTCATGGGTGTCACTTCCTAGAGGGTCATTTAGTTTCGTTCGAGTTTCCTGATGTTGCGTACCGTAAACTGGAGTGACTTTGATCACTTTTTTTTAATGTTTCCTGAATATTTCATGAATGTACTGAATATCAAATTGTTTGAAATTTTGAATTGAGCCAGATCCAGTCACTACCTCAAAAGTTTAGCAACAGTTCTGCTGTCTTTAAAGGTGCCCTTAAATTTTCACATCAATCATCATTCCGGGATGACTGATCACTTCATTGTTTTGATGAATTTGAAGTGAAACTTTGTTGCTTCAACAAATTGGAACAATTTAAAACGACTTGAATGAGTTTATAAATATGAAAAGCAATTCAGGAGCTATTCACATTTCACGTCAACAGTCTATATTGGCGAATGTCAAAGATTCACACAAAATTTGAGAATATACACGACTGTCCACGAAGAGGAAAGGGGGTCTAAAATCACTAAAAACTAGTCCACGTGGAATATGGCTTACCCAACAGTCCAAAGTTGCATGTTACGTGACGTCTTGGGTTGTCATTAAGAAGAAACCATGTAATGCAAAGCAAAGCAAAGCCTTGGTGCAACATTCCAATACGGAACTTGACCTTCTGTTTGTTATACACAGACTTCGCAGCCAACTGTTTAGTGTACAGGACAATTGCGGGGCTAGCGCAACAGTCCTACTGACACTAACAGTCTTCTCCCGAGCCGAGATTCGCACCTACGACGACTGGCTTGTTAGTCCAGCATCGTGCCTCGGGACCATCTGAGAGACCAAAGGAGAGCAACATGTAATGCACTATGAGGATTATTGGGACTCAACATTACCTTTGAGGAAAAAATTAGAAAAACAATATGCAAAATGGTAGTATTAATATTTTTTATCTCAGGAACAATTCTGGGCACAAAATAAACAAACTTTATGTATCGCAGCTTGTTTTGTATCTCCTTGAACCGATTGTTTGTATGCAATAAAAATTGCTCAAAATCCACTTTATTTTTAGATAAATATTTCAGCATGAAAAACACTTTTTGAATACCAGAAAATGCATGGATAGTAGCAATGTAGACATACAGTACTGGACAAAAAGAAGTACGCACCCACTATCCTAATGTTGAACTTCCTGTATCTTTTTTAATATAAGGTATATGAACTCGATGAATTCGGATAGGTTGTAGTATTTCTAATATACTAACGATTGGTATAATAATTTTGTCAAAGAATTGCATATTAAATTCACACTTCAGCATAATTGTAATTAAGCTCCATTTTCGCTTGGTCAAAATAAAGTACGCATTCTTTATATAATCATCAGTTTATTATTTCTCAGCTCAGATAATTTATTTTTTTATTGTGTCCTACTCCTCGTAAGTCCAATAAGATTCCTATTGCTGCAGAGAAACGTCGAAACAATGTGTTTGATTATTTGTTTATCATTATTAGTGCGCGGTACAATCGGATAAGATGGAGAAAAAGCAAATTTCCGTAGATATTCGAGAAGTGGCAAAAAATCCTTTCGCTACCAGCCGAGTGATTCGTGAAAATGCTGATTTGAATATCTTTGAACGAACTGTGCGCAGAAGACTACAGGAAATGGGTTATAAGAGTGGATTTGCCCAACGACGACCTTTGATTCAAAAGGTTAACAGGTTTGTTTACTTCGTATTCAGCATACATTTTTGGCTAAGGTTTATTTCTGCAGGATCAAACGCCTCAAATTCGCTCAAAAATACATCGACAAGCCGATAGAGTTCTGGAAACAGGTTATCTTGAGCGATGAAAGTAAATTTGAACTCTTTGGCCACAAACAACGAGCACGAGTGTGGACGAAACCTGGTGAGAAACTTGCCGATAAAAATATTCAGAAGACGGTCAAGCACGGAGGTGGCAGTATCATGGTGTGGGGGTGCTTTGCTTGGTCGGGTGTTGGTAATATTGAGAAAATTGATGGCATAATGACGGCAGACTATAACATCAGCATTTTAAAGAGAAATCTTACAGAGTCGGCGCGAAAGGTTGGCTTAGAGAAGAAATTCACTTTCAACAAGACAATGATCCTAAGCATACCGCCCACAAAACCACTGCTTATTTCCGTGCTTCACGTATCAAGCTATTGGAATGGCCATCACAAAGCCCGGACTTAAATCCGATCGTTGAAAGTATGCCTCGACGCCGGCAATTCGTGATTGAAGCTAAAGGTGGCCAAACTAAATACTAAAATAAAGAAAAATCAGTTTGAACGTTGAATCACTATAATGCGTACTTTATTTTGTCCACAAGAAAAATGACAATTTCCAAATATGAGCTCTTTTTATGTTTATATGTCGTTCTCATGTCGCTTTATCTAACATTTTTCGAAAGTACACCTCCAGTACTGTCTTTTGATAGAACACTTTGATTATCCATCTGCCTTAGATTCTACCTAAATCAAGAAAGTTTGAACATATCACAGGTGCGTACTTTTTTTTGTCTAGTACTGTATCTACCCATAATCAGTGAAGATTACGACAAATATCAAGCTCTTGGAGCGCTTTTTATCACATATTCAAAACAGGGGTAGAGTTATTAAAGTCACCCCAGTTTACGGTACTTCTAATATCTATACTCTACTCGCTACCATGTGACGCACAAGAATTAGGTTGAATTTTCTACACGCGGTCATTCGTATCGAATTGAGAGTAGATTTTTGCAATATGGGCGGGGCGACGCAGACTAGAGAGTAAGAAACAAAACAAAACACTTTGTTGAGTCAAAATATGTAGGCAGTGGAATTTGTTTCGACCATGTAATTGTAATCCGTGCTCGGGAAGCAAGGCAATAACGAGAAAGGGTATCGGAATGCTTGACCTTGGAACTTTCCACCTATTTTCACCATTAAGCAGTAACAACAATGTTAAACATTATATCAAACAATTGTCACACATTTTAGCTATCCACCGCCATATAAGTGACTAAGATGCAATAAATCGTTCGCTTGCTGTAATAGTTTGAAATCTGACGCAACATTTGCCAGTTTCATTTCCAATTTCATAAAATGTAATCTAGTATAGAAAACAAAGACGTAGTCCTACGTCAAAAAATCGTTATTTCCCATTGCGAGATCTACTGAATCTGCATCGTACTAGAACCGTTGCCGATTTATCGGTATTTAACCACTGGAACTACTATTTGTGGACGAACGTTTCGCTCTTCTCGGTCGTATTCTGACTAACATTAGCCGCCTCGAAGTTCAGGTCTTCTATCTGGACCGGATGGCATACCATCCGTTTTGCTGGAAAACTGGAGTAGTGATATGGTTCCACCAATAGTTGTTTATTCATTTAATCCATCAGCTCTGGTGTCTCCTTTGGTTTGAAAACCGGCGTACATGTTCCCAGTACATGAAAAAGGAAATAGAAGTAACATTGATAACTTCGAGAAATCTTCGATCTTTGCTTTATACCGAAACTCTCCAAGCTTGTTGTGGTTGAATCTACTTTTTCTTTTTACGAGCAGTACATCGCAGATGAAGAACATAGTTTCATGCCTAAGCGATCAATGGTCATAAATCTCCTGATGCTCATATCCTACGTAATGGACAGCTTTGACGACAAGTCTCAGACGGACTTTCGGCAAACTAAACTACCAAATCACCGTTGCGAAACTTGAATAGTTCGCCATCGGAGGCCCACGGTTCCAGTAGTTCAAATCTTACCTGTTTAGTAGAGAATATCAATGGAGTCTCTTCGATAACTTTCTCAACTCACTCCGACATCCCATCTCGAACCATTGATATTTTTTTATCCACCTTAACTACATCAACTTTTGGTTCCAAGGTCCACGATTGTCATTCACTGACGACATAAAGTACTTAGCAATGGTTAAGGTGCTGTCAGCTGCCGCAGTTATTGATCTTTGCATAATGTTGTGTAGACAACTGCATGTCATTGAATGTGGACAAAAGCGAAGCAATAACATTATTCAGGAAGCAAAGTTCACTTGCTTTCACCTATAACCCATCGAACACACCTCTACGTCGCACAAATTGTATCAAGTACTTGGGAGTACTGCTTGACTAAGCTAACATTTGAACAACGCATAACATTCATCGACAAGGTTAGCAGGAACCTAGGCTCATTATGCGTATCGCCAAAAATGTGGTAGTAGCCTGAACGGAGTAAACAGAGTCAAGTTAGGGAAACGCAGACTGTTCTCCGAAGACTACCGACCTTCCGACTTCCAAGATATGAACAGTGCTGGGACGTGCTCAGAGTAATATCTGTCTCGAACGTTTTGACCTCACACTGGTAGATTGTCCGGCGATAATCCCTGTGGATGAGTAGAACTAGAATGCCAGTAGAACAGTTGTTTGTTTGCAAGAGGCTGTCGCTACCTATGGCAGGTCTGTAACCATGCGGACTAATCAGCTTACCGTTGCTAATCTAGGGTGTGTTTAAAAAACTTAAGATTTTGACAAATTGATAAATTTAAGACAATTTTCATACAATAGCAAACTTTAGCCATTCCTACAAAATTTTTCGTACGACTTTTGCTTTGCGGTGGTATATTTTAACGCAATTACAATACGTAATGGAGAGCTCTTCATGGCTTCTGAATGTGATGCGAGCTGTATAAAAGAGTACATCCTGACCAAGGTTGTTAATCGATAACTTATCGTAAACGCCGATAACGATACTGTCTGCTATCGTTATCGACGATGACGCTAACGTCTTCAGACATTATCGTCATTGCCAAGGACGATAGCTACTGGACGATATCGAATCAATAACGTCTGATAAACGAATTCGCAGTTTGTTTTCACTTTGGCTGCTGTTTTGGATAGCAACACAAACAAAGCTGCATTTGGTCCAATAGTAACGGATCGGTTCGTTGCTATTGCATTGCCAAACTTATGAATTCGTTGCTACTCGCGAATTTTTCCTTTCTCGAGTTGTTATTTTCCAAAAGCAACGCTCGGTGCGGTTATTTTGTTGGTTATCGAGCCAACTTCAGCAACCGAAATATAGCCACTAGCGAACTTGCTCTGAAAGACGTTAGTGAGCTGATAACGTCAGGTAAATATCGCTATCGTCGATAACGTTAATGTTTGATGACGCAATCGTCATCGTCGATAACGATAGCAGACATTATCGGTATCGGCGATGACGCTTATCGACGATAATCTATCGTATTAACAAGCCTGATCCTGACAAGCAAACAACGATATATCCTAGAAATCTACAGACCTATATGTACTATCAGCAGCTATAAATAAACTTTGCCTGCTTATTACACTTCCGCTGTTGAGTCTTCTTCTTTCGTGTGCCTCGTAACATATATTTTTTTAATTCATCTATACCTACTTCTGTAATAATCCAGCGATGAATAATCGATATTCACAAATCTTTTTTTGTCTCCCTTCTGCAGCGAGTGTCATACCAGCAAATTGCGCGGAATTTCGTTCAGGCGATAACCTATTAACCCGAAGCAAAGACGACAAGTGAAGAGACCCGTCGCACCTCCCGTTTTGCGCGTTGCCTGTAAGCAACTGAAAGTCAGCGCTGAGAACGAACGTGTTTGAAGTTTTGCAGTTAATCCCAGCTCGAGAGCAGGGAGGATGCTGTTAAGTTCCGTAGTCAATTCAGACGCGGTTATCAGTTGTAGAAGAACAGCGACAGTGAAAAAAGCAGCAGTAGCAGCAGCCAGTTTCGTCGAACTAACGACGCACAATAATCATCCCACTAGCAGGTGTAACCCTTGGCGGTATACCACTTCATTCATAGGAAGGATGTACTAGATAAAAGACAGGTGTGCTACTCATTATTGTCTTCTCGAAGTCTGAATCATTGAAGAAAAAAAACCGTGATAAGACAAGTCAGCTGATAAGCCAGGTGGAAACCTACCACAACAGTAACCAATCAGCAGCCTTTTGGGGGATCACCAGCGGCTATTGAACTTCGGCCATTGATCGGCATAGTTTAAATTTTCACATCAGACTAGGCCCACACCCCAGCAGTAGCGATGCCCTGTAGTACTACATTAATGTAAGCACATTTTGGAGCAATTATTTGATAGGTCATCTTGGCTAAAATTGAATCTTTTCTCTTTCTTACATGTGGTCGGAAATTGAACTTCTGCAGAGACGTTATCAAATACCCACGGGCGCTGTTCCGGACGGTGTTCGTGCTAGTGAACAACATGTACTGCGTACCGACATATCTGATATGGATGTTCCTGCTGTTACCGTTGAAAAAAATCCACGAGAGCTTCTACTACCAGATAGAAGGTGTCCTGTTTCATTGGTTACTGGCAAACGTAGCCATGTGGTCCACCTCGGTGGGATATGACTGTAAGTTTCAGTGGAAGAAAGTAAGTTTTCAATATATAAACGAGTTTGCTCTTTCAGTGGTCGAATTGGGAGACGATATCGCCCCAGCACTGGACCAACGCACGTTGGTGATAGCTAACCATCAAAGTACATCGGACGTACCCCTGCTCATGGCTGCCTTCAACGCAAAACGGAACGTTGTGCCGAACATCATGTGGATAATGGATAGGCTGTTTAAGTACACCAATTTTGGTGCAGTCAGTTTGATGCATAGGGATTTTTTTATTGCCTCGGTAGAACAATGTCACTTTTTGCATACGAACCGTCTGTTCTGACATATTTTAGCTTTGCAGGGCAAAGCGAATCGAGACAAATCAATAACGGAGCTTAAAAAACATCTCAGAGAATCATACATTCCTCGCGAACGGAAGTGGATTGTGCTTTTCCCGGAAGGAGGATTCCTGCGTAAAAGGAAGGAAGTGAGCCAAAGGTTAGTTATCCCTGCTAAACGGCAACATTTTGCGAAAACTAATCTCAATCATCCCTCAGATTTGCAGAAAAAAATAACCTACCAGTATTAACCAACGTTACCGTGCCACGTATCGGCGCTATGAAGGCTATTATCGATGTGCTTGGTGCGCCACAGTCGCCTTGCCGGGGAGCTAACGCCAGCAGCGTTAACGTTGTTGTACAGAAGACTGCAGCGACGACTGACTGCGCTGCAGCAGCCGACTCGACTACAGAGGAATCCCACAATATAAGCGAGGCCACGAATCTGCTAGTGGCAACACCGGTCACAATTCCTGTGGAACAACAGCTTCCCAATCAGAACGCTAGCGCTGGTAACAACAACAACAGCAGCAGTACGGTAATCAATAGTGAAGCAATAATAACCGATGACTGTGGTGAGTATTCCGCTCAGTAGTGCGAAGTTCGTGAGGATGACAAAAATATTTTTTGTTTTTGCAGATAATTTTAAGGACTCACCATTCACTAAGCTGAACGGAAAGCTAAGCGACTGTTTAGAATACATCTTGGACATTACCATCGGGTATCCCAATGGGAAACCACTAGACTTACCAAACATTGTGCACGGACTCAGGAAGCCGTGCCAGACGTATTTATTCTATAGGTTATATCGTAGTTCGGAGGTCAGTTGGTTGGTTCGAAAACTTTTCAAGCACAATAACGCTTCAAGGAACCATCAAAATCATAACACCAAAAAAAAAAAAACGCAAAGTACAGGAGACGTTCGAAAAGAATAAAAAATTTAAATAGTAGAATGTACGACCTTGTTAACTTTGATTTTACACACAAAACTTCAGATCGACTTGAACTGTCCTACAGTACGGTCGCATTTTACCAACAGCTCGAGGCTAAGTCTTAGACTACCGAGAGATATTAAAATTTTGTTTTTCGCTTTCAACAGGCAATCTTTTTAAAAGACTACCTGTTGAAAGGCAAAGTAATAAATTTGTTTTTAAAGTTAACGAGTGTTTAGTGAATAAATTTGGTTTGAGATATTTCTAATTAAATTCTATAGTGAAGTGAAAGTTTAGTGAAGTTGTCCAGTTATGCCTGGAAAAAATAAAAAAGCTCGTTTTGATGCGGCATCAAGGAAACGTGAGGCATCTCCTCCAAGTGACACTGAAATTTCGACTAACAGGTATGATATTCTTTCTTCTGTTGGGGATCTAGAATTCCAAACTTTTCATACTGAGCATGAAGCCGTTATGAAGAAGGTTAAAGTTCCACCTATTGTGGTATTTGTAGCAAACTTTAAAGCATTTCAATCAGAACTTTCATCATTTCTATCGAATGTGAAAGTTAATTTTCAAATTGGTCGCCAAGGCGAAATTCGTATTTTGGCCGAATCTTTTGATGGCCATAAACATCTTTTACAGTATTTAACTGAAAAGATGTATAAATTTTACTCTTTTGATGTCAAAAACGAGAGACCGTTTAAGGCTGTATTGAAAGGTCTCTCAAATGATCAAAGTATTGATGAAATCAAAGATTGTTTGTCAGAATCACTTGGTTTTGCCCCCAACCAAGTAATTTTGATGAAACGAAAGGCAAATGCCAAAATTTTTCAAACTGGAATACACCAGGAAAATTACTTAGTACATTTTGATCGTACCAAAGTACATAATTTAAAATGTTTAGAAAAAGCACGTGTTTTATTCAACGTGCGAATAAAGTGGGAAAATTTCAAGAGACATGGAGGAATCCATAATCTTACGCAATGTCGGAATTGTCAAGCCTATGGTCATGGAACTCGAAACTGCCATATGGCTGCAAAATGTATGATTTGTGGTGTCACTAATCACACGAAAGATATCTGCCCCGTGGAAGAGATCACTCATAGTTTCAAATGTGTAAATTGTGGGGGAAATCACAAATCTAATTTCTTCAATTGTCCTGCAAGGTCAAAAATTATTGCTTCTAGACAACGTAGGAATTCTAAACAACCTATTTTGATAAGATTTGTAATAATTTGTATTTGTGATAAGATTTGCAAAAACTTACAAGAAATAAATCTAAATTTTTAATCAACGGTGATTTTAATGCGAAACATCGATCTTGGAATAATGCTCAAAGCAATTCCAATGGAAAAATATTGTTTAATGATTGCTTGGCTGGATTTTATTCAGTTTTATTTCCAAATGGTCCTACATGTTATTCTTCTATTAGGAATCCATCTACAATTGATTTGGTACTAACAAATCAAAGCCATTCATGCAGTGATTTATTAACTCATGCTGACTTTGATTCTGATCATCTTCCCATAATATTTTCTATTTCCCATGAAACTATTTTAAATCCCACTAGATCTGTGTTAAATTATCACAAGACTAATTGGGATAGATATCGTTCTACGATCGAGGAAAATTTGAATGATGATATTATTTTACAAAATAGTGCTGACATTGACAGAGCATTAGAAAATTTTAGCAGCTTGATACTCAATGCCCGGAATTTATCAGTTCCTAAGGCAAGAGTGAAATTTAATGCCCCAATTATTGACAGTGAACTTCAACTTCTTATACGTTTGAAGAACATACGGAGACGTCAATACCAAAGATCTCGTGATCTTGCTTTGAAAATTATTTTTCAAGAATTACAAAAGGAAATTAAACATAGATTCACTCTCTTGCGAAATGAGAATTTCATGAGAGAAGTTGAACAACTAAAACCTTATTCAAAACCTTTCTGGAAGCTTTCGAAGGTTCTTAAGAAACCCTCGAAGCCCATTCTAGTCCTTAAAAATGGTGATTGCATTTTTCTAACGAATGAACAAAAATCTCAAAAACTTGCTCAGCAGTTTGAGAGTGTTCATAACTCCAATTTGAACGTAGTAAGTCCTATTGAGAATGAAGTAAAGCAAAAGTATGTTCAGATCACCACCCAAGAATTTCTTTCCGAAGAGGTATTGGAGACAAACTTGAATGAGGTGCGAACTATTCTCAAAAAATTAAAAAACATGAAAGCACCAGGAGATGATGGGATTTTCTATATCCTCATCAAAAGACTTCCCGAAAACTCTTTAAATTTCTTGGTAAATTATTTTAACAGATGCTTTGCACTAGCACATTTTCCTACGAAATGGAAAAATGCCAAAGTCACTCCAATTTTAAAACCCGAAAAGAATCCAGCTGAGGCATCAAGTTATCGACCAATTAGTTTACTTTCCTCTATTAGCAAACTTTTTGAAAGAATAATTCTTAATAGAATGATAACACATATTAATGAGAACTCAATTTTTGCAAATGAGCAGTTTGGTTTTCGCCATGGGCATTCCACTACTCATCAGTTACTTAGAGTAACAAATATGATTCGAACTAATAAATCTGAAGGCTATTCGACTGGAGCTGCTCTTCTAGATATAGAAAAGGCATTCGACAGTGTTTGGCATGAAGGTTCAATAGCTAAAATGTCAAATTTCAGTTTTCCGCTTTACCTTAAAAAATGATACAAAGTTATTTAACTGACCGCACTCTCCAGGTTAACTATCTAAATGGTAAATCTAATAGATTGCCTGTTAGAGCTGGTGTGCCTCAGGGGAGTATCTTGGGCCCAATCTTATATAACATTTTTACTTCTGATCTTCCTGATTTACCACCAGGTTGTGAGAAATCTCTGTTTTGTGACGATACAAGCATTTCCGCAAAAAGAAAAAGCCTTCGTGTTATATGCAGTCGGCTACAAAAAAGTTTAGATATATTTTCTTCATACTTGCAGAAATGGAAGATTACCCCTAATGCTTCTAAAACACAGTTAATTATTTTTCCTCATAAGCCAAGAGTTTCATTTCTCAAACCCACCCATAACCACGTTATTAAGATGAACGGTGTGGTCTTAAATTGGTCTGATCAAGTTAAATACTTAGGGCTAATTTATGATAAGAATCTTACTTTCAAGGAGCACATTGAAAATATCCAGTCAAAGTGCAATAAGTACATCAAATGTTTATATCCTCTTATCAACAGGAATTCTAGACTTTGTCTTAAGAATAAACTGTTAATTTACAAACAAATTTTTAGGCCAGCAATGTTATATGCAGTTCCCATCTGGACAAGTTGTTGTACAACCAGAAAGAAGACACTTCAAAGGATTCAGAATAAACTTTTGAAAATGATTTTGAAGCGTCCTCCCTGGTTTAGCACGAACGAGCTACATAGGCTCACTAATGTAGAAACATTGGAAAATGTGTCAAGCCAAATTATCAACAAATTCCGACAAAAATCGTTGCAATCCTCAATTGCAACGATTAGCTCACTTTATAGTCAGTAAGATAGTTTTAAGTTTATTTTAAGTTTCGTTTTATTCCCTTTATTCCTTTTTTTTTCTTGACAAGTAGGTTTAATAATTTTCCTACAATTACATTATCTTAACTGCGAAAGCTAATAACATTCAATAATACTAAAAAGCGTACAAATATATATAATAGTGTTGAAATGTCACCATTTGTGGCAGAACACACAATACTAATTCTGAATAGATATTTTAGTACATAAATAAATCATTACAAATTCCCCCCCCCCCTATAAAAAAAAAAAATAAAAAATAAAACACACACAAAACTTTTTCAAAGTCCTCTATTTTATTTTGTAATTACAACCCGCTAAACTTTTTCGTTTCCTTGCCAGGTTCCCCGAGATAACGAATCTCTCACACGGTGGCTGTACGATCGGTTCTTCGAGAAGGAGAAACTGCTGGAGGAATTCTACCGCACCGGAATGTTTCCGTGCGGTTCGTCGGCAACGATACCGACCGTGGTGCAGCAGGATTTTCTACGATTCCTTCTGATCCATTTGTTCTTCATTACCTCCAGCTATGTCCACTATCAGCTGATTCTGATGCTGATTAATTACTCGAATGTCATGTACGTGTCGTTGCTTAGCAACAGCTAAGTCCATGCATGTGCGTAGTTTGTGTAAAAAAAAAGAATAACAATATACAAAGACTAACTTAATAGGAAGGAAATCTTAAACTGGTCACAGGAAGAAAAAAAAATGCAGCAAAACAGTAAGCACGAGTGAACGTAAAAAGCGCAAAAAATACAAGGGATTTATTCTTATGAAACTAGCACACAAACTCGCTTGCAAACACGCAGAAATAATGGAGTTGAAAAAGAAAAAAATATGCATACAGTTAGAGGTACCTCGTATCCCAGTGTTCCTTTGGTGTATAAATTCAACGGTGCAACAATGTTCATTCACACAAACAATTTTAGTCAATAGAAGTCGTTTTTGTCACCTCAACAAACGGTCTGTGTGTGCGTGTGAAGTCCAACAATCGTTTTTTTTTTAATGTACACCCTTTACTAGTGGATGGCAGTGAAAACTTGCAGCAGCTAAGCAATAAGAAAAAAGACAACTAGCAAACTAACAGACCTATACAAAACGGACGAACAATACTGACCCCCTAATGCATGTGTTTCTAGTGTACACCCCCTTAATTGTAAGATAATCGAAAACCCCGTAACCGGAGTAATCCCCGAGTTAACGTGGCACGGTTAGCTCCCCAAACCAGCAGAACAAACAGGGGCTGGATTTTAGTGAATAAGAAGGTAATCAACTAAAACTCGGTTGTTTTTAGTTTTATTTTTATTCAATTATCGAATGTTTTTTTGTAAATATCTCGCTTACAATTCGGGACACAATCGGATCGATTTAAAACCAGCGGCAGGCCAAACGAAATGATTGTGGAGTACAGTGCATGAGTTCTGTTCTAAAGCGCAGAAAGCTATTAAATGCCGGCCGTTAGTTTTGGCGCGCACATTGCAGGGATAAATGTAGCACAACTGAAATCAGTGAAAAAAAAGACAAGGATAGTTTGTTGTCCTTGTTCCGCAACGGAATAAAAACCGTTTTGTTCAGGTTGATTTTCTCTTTACTATCGTAGGACAGTTAGTTAATTAAGCGCATCAGGTATCACGTAAGACATGTTCCTTTTAATTTGCTTTGAGAAAGTAAATGCAAACTTGAAGAGAATAAAGCGTCATTCCCCCGTAGCAGTTTGTTTCACCGAAAACCTAGCGAGTTGTTTTGAGGTTTACAAGAGAGAAAGCCTAACTGACCAGTAGTTGGTCTATTTTTGATTGTAGATGGTCAAAGCCAAAGTCGCCGATTTTAAGCCCTGCCAAACGTGAGCCGTACTCAATAGCCTGTTGCAGAGAAGCTCCTGTGTTAAGCTGGAAAATGCATCCTGCACAGAAGGTATCACCTGCTCCTAGGCTGTCCTGGATCACTACAGGTGGGTAAACACCACAGCTTAGGTATTCGTCGTGCTGATCCACAGCAGAAACTCCACTACTGCCCCATGGGCAGATTAAGATGTAACTGAAACAAGGAAAAGATTTGTCAAGTTTTCCAAGAGTCTCGTATGAGACTAAGTTACCTTCCAGGGAACCGTTTTTTAAATTCACGCACCGCAATCTGCGCCGAGTTAAAACCCAAAAAGCGGGCAAAGTCCTTCCCAAGGAAAATAACATCTACGTTGGGAATCAGCAGCAGATTGGAGCTCCGTGGTTTCTCCAAATCCACGGAAATAATAATTTTCTCGGTGACAGTCTTCGAATCGTTCCAGTCCCTGATAAGCTGTATCATTTTTGCAATCTCACTAGCGCTTCGTCTACCCTGCGGAAGAACTACAATAATAGCGAAAAATTGTGACAAGATTAACCAACCTCAAAATGAATCCAACTGTACTGCAACAGATTGCACCTACGGAAGTCCGCTTCCGTAAGCTCCGGTAAATTGGGATTCGAGTGAACGATGGTTCGGCTTCCGGTGGTGGTGCTAAGCCAAACCGTTGACAGCGGAATTTCGCAGCCGCTGTGAAAAACACATGCCTCCGTTTTGACACCACGACGCTCGAGATCTTGCAGTGCGTACGCGAAATGTTCCGAATCGCTGAAGGTAGCTAGTAGCTCTACACTGGCACCGAGCAGCGCCAGCACCGTGCAATTATTGGAAGCATTGCCACCTCGCTGCCAGCGGCTCATGGTGGACCGCTGGTCTGAGTCCTCTTCGGGGAAGCTGTCGCACACCTGGATGATGTCCAGGTTGCAAAGTCCCACACAAAGGATGCGCTTGTCGGTCATTCGTTTCTATGTAGATGGAAGAATTTAGTGAGTATAATTCAAGAATTTAATGCTAAAGTCGATCGTTGTCTCTTGAGGATATCATATGGTCAATATGAATCAAAGCTTATCACAATTTTGGGGAGAAAGTTTCTATCGTTCCACCGATAGTTGTCCCATGTTTATAGGAAACTCCATAGAAACTGGGACAACTTTGCGTAGAACGGCAGGTTTTGCCGCAAGAATGCTATGAGATCAAAGCAAGCGGCTGTTTCGAATAGACGTCATTGTTTTCCGCAACGCCACGTGCTTTAGTAGTGTAAATAGATTATGAAGGAATTAATACTTATTGGTTGGTTGTAATCAACGTTTCACACTGAGTGCGTCTTGAACTGTCCTACAGGTCAGACGTTTTTTCGGTTGCTTGTGGACTGGTCTTTGACTGCCTATAGCTTCAAAGTTTGTGTTTTGTCAGTGTGTCTTTTAAAGACTACCTGAAAGTTATTTCCCATCAGTCTTTCTCAAGACTACCTACTTTTGAATTTAACATTTGTTTTAACTTTTTTCGTATCACCTGAAATGGCTGGACGGAAAAAGAAACCTCGCATCGCTGCGGGGAGGAAAAGAGAGGCATCTCTTTCTGACACATCGAGTGTTTGTAGTGACAATCCTTTTGATATTTTGCCTGAGCAAGAAGCTGGTGAAATGGAAGTTACCAATAATGAAACTATACAAAATATAAAATCTTTAAAAAAGGAGAAAGTTCCACCTATTGTGGTAACTATTTCTTCTGAATTTAATATATTCAAAAAGGAACTTTCAACGTTTGTTTCTGACGTTAAAGTTACCTATCAAATTGGCCGTAGAGGTGATTGCCGCTTATTAGCCGACTCAGTAAAGGGTCGTGATCGTCTTGTTCAGTATTTAACTGACAAGATGTACAAATTTTTTACATATGACACCAAGAACGCCAAGCCGTTCAAGGTTGTCTTGAAAGGTCTCACCAACGATCAAACCGTTGATGAGATCAAACTTACTTTAACAGAATTACTTGGCATAGCCCCTACCCAAGTAATTCTAATGAAACAAAAATCACGAGGCGAAAACAGTCAGAGAACTGGAATTTCCCTTGTTAATTATCTAATTCATTTTAACCGCAATGAGGTTAACAACTTAAAATTTTTTGAAAAAGCACATGCTTTGTATAATGTGCGTGTAAAGTGGGAAATTTATAGGAAGTATGGCGGAGGTGAAAAGCATATCACCCAATGCCGTACTTGCCAACGTTATGGCCATGGTTCCAAATTCTGTAACATGGACCAAAAATGTCTTAATTGTGGAGACTCTTCTCACAAAAAGGACACATGTCCTGTGAAAGAGAGTAAAAATTTTCGCTGTGCGAATTGTAACGGCAACCATATGTCAAATTTTTATCAATGCCCAGTCCGTTTAGCAATTGTTAAGGCAAGGCAAGGTAAACAAAATTCAATTTCTCAATTAAAACCAACTTCAAAACAAAATTCTCCAAGCGTACCAGTGACGCATAGTTTACCTACTCCTTTGCATACCCGTTTAACTTATGCACAGGTTACAGGTAGTTCGAACATTATACCGCCTAGTGTTGGTAGTTCGAAAATGACCGTTAATATGGGTAAGCAAAACAGGCTAGAAAATAATTGTACACCTATCACTCCAGCTAATATCGCTGCCGAAAATATTTTTTCTAATGTCAACTGCCTGGGGCCTATTACGGCAGGTAAACTTTCTTTTTTGCAACAGGCAATGTTCGATCTTATGAACGCCATGTTGCAGGCAAAATCAATGTTTGAAGCCATTCAAATAGGCACAAATTTTACTATTAAAATTGTTTCTAATTTAAAATTTAGCAATGATTTTAAATAAAACAATTAAAATATTAAATTGGAATGCTCGCTCATTAAAGGCCAATGAGAATGAGCTTTTTAACTTTTTAACAGTAAATAATGTGCATATTGCAATTATTACTGAAACATTTTTGAAACCTAACATAAAATTAAAATATGATCCCAATTACTTGGTTCATAGATATGATAGGATTCAGGGTTCCGGCGGTGGAGTTGCAATTGTTATTCATCGCCGAATCAAACATCGTGCTCTTCCCCATCTTGAGACGAAAGTTATTGAAACTTTGGGAATTGAAGTTCAAACTGAACTTGGGATTTTATTTATTGCCGCAGCATATTTACCATTTCAATGCACACGCGAGCTCAAAAATTATTTTAAAGGTGATTTACAAAAACTCACCAGAAATCGTTCGAAATTTTTCATAATCGGCGATTTTAACGCTAAACATCGTTCATGGAATAATTCTCAAAGTAATTCCAATGGCAAAATTTTATTCAACGATTGTTCTTCAGGATACTATTCTATTTTGTCTCCGAATAGTCCTACATGCTTTTCTTCTGTAAGAAACCCTTCAACAATTGATTTGGTGCTTACAGATCAAAGTCATGTGTGTAGTGATTTGATCACACATGCTGACTTTGATTCTGACCATCTTCCAATAACTTTTTCTTTATCACATGAATCAGTTATAAACCCTATGAGCTCTGTTTTTAATTATAACAAGGCTAATTGGGAAAGATACAAAACTCATATTGAGAGAAATTTCAATAATGAGCTTGATTTGCAAAACGAAGTGAATATTGATTCCGCTTTGGACGCATTAAAATGTGCAATTGTTGATGCCAGGAATTATTCTGTTCCAAAGACTCAAGTGAAATTTGATTCACCAATAATTGACGAAAATCTTCAACTTCTAATTCGTTTGAAAAATGTCCGCAGACGTCAATATCAACGTTCTCGTGACCCTGTTTTTAAAACTATTTATAAAGATTTACAGAAAGAGGTTAAACATAGATTTACTCTTCTGAGAAATCAAAATTTTGAGACTAAAGTTGAAAAATTGAAACCATATTCAAAACCATTTTGGAAGCTGTCGAAGATTCTTAAGAAACCTTCAAAGCCTATTCCAGTTTTAAAAGATGGTGAACGTTTTCTTGTATCCAATGAACAAAAGGCTCAAAGACTTGCTCAGCAGTTTGAGAGTGTTCATAACTCAAATTTGAATTTTGTGAGTCCAATTGAAAATGAAGTCACACGTCTATTTGATTTAATTTCTTCCCAGAATTTTTTACCTGCAGAAATAATTGAAACTAACTTGAATGAGATTAAATCAATTATTAAAAATTTCAAAAATATGAAAGCACCTGGTGACGATGGAATCTTTAATATACTAATCAAACATCTCCCTGAGAGCACAATGGAATTTTTAGTGAAAATTTTCAATTGCTGCTTCAAAATTGCATATTTTCCCAAATTATGGAAAAATGCAAAAATTACTCCCATTTTAAAACCGGATAAGAACCCAGCTGAAGTTTCAAGTTATCGACCAATCAGTTTGCTTTCTTCAATAAGTAAACTATTTGAGAGAGTTATTCTTAACAGAATGATGTCACACATCAACGAAAATTCAATTTTTGCAAATGAACAGTTTGGATTTCGCCATGGGCATTCCACAACTCATCAATTGCTGAGAGTTACTAATATGATACGAGCTAACAAATCTGAAGGTTATACCACTGGAGCTGCTCTTTTAGACATAGAAAAAGCATTCGACAGTGTTTGGCATAAAGGTTTGATTGCGAAATTGCAAACTTTTAATTTTCCAATTTTCCTAATCAAAATTTTAAAAAATTATCTTACTGATCGAACTCTGCAGGTTGTCTATCAGAATTCAAAATCTGATAGATTTCCTGTCAGAGCAGGTGTGCCTCAAGGTTCAGTCTTGGGTCCAGTCCTGTACAACATATTCACTTCAGATCTTCCTGATTTGCCTCCAGGATGCACAAAGTCATTGTTCTGCGATGACACAAGCATTTCCGTAAAAGGAAAAAGTCTTCGTGTCATATGCAGTCGATTGCAGAAAAGTTTAGATATTTTTTCTTCCTACTTGCAAAAGTGGAAAATCTCTCCCAATGCTTCTAAAACTCAAATGATAATTTTTCCACATAAGCCTAGGGCTTCTTTCCTCAAGCCAAACAATAATCACGTTGTCAAGATGAATGGGGTTATTTTAAGTTGGTCCGACGAGGTTAAGTACTTGGGACTAATTTATGATAAAAAACTTATTTTCAAAGAGCACATTGAGAGTATACAAGCCAAGTGCATCAAATATACGAGATGTTTATATCCTCTCATTAACAGGAATTCTAAACTTTGTTTAAAGAACAAACTTTTGATTTACAAACAAATTTTTAGACCAGCAATGCTTTATGCTGTACCGATCTGGTCAAGTTGCTGTTCAACAAGGAAGAAAACGCTCCAAAGGATTCAGAATAAAATTCTGAAAATGATTTTGAAGCGTCCTCCTTGGTTTGGTACACTCGAATTACATAGACTTACTGGTGTTGAACCACTAGAAGCTATGTCAAATAAAATTATTAACAATTTTCGACAAAAATCGTTGCAATCCTCAATTGCTACGATAAGCTCTCTTTATAGCCAATAAGTTAGCAATTAAGTTAGTTGTAAGTTTACTTCCCCTTTTCTGACAAGTAGGTTTAAATCCCTACGAATGATAAGTCCTAATTGCGAAAGCAAACAAATCCTAACAATTAAAATTACAAATTTCTAACAGTGTTGAGAAGTCACCATTTGTGATTGGACACACATACTCATTATTTACTAATATTTATCATAAATACTTAAGCTACTAACAAATCCCCCCTTATAAAAAAAAAAAAAAAAAAAAACGTTTCACACTGGTGAGTAATAAATAATATTTCAAAATTCATGCATTTTAAAGCTGTGAAATAGTTACGAGTATAGTGAAGCATAAGTAATAGTAAAAGATGCTGAAAGAAAAGTTTTTTTTTGTTTTGCTTTGGATTTTTAACATAAACATTCTACAAATGTATTTTGATGTAGTGGTATATAAATGCTCAATATTAAACAGAAAATTTTCGCGTAGTGAAGTAAAACGATAAAATGTTCACAATAATATAACGGAAATGCTGAAAATAAATTTTTTGATCCTGGTTTACCATTTATGTTCCCCTTTAAACATACATTTTTAAGCATTCTCTTATATTTGATATTTTTTTCATATTTTGACACAAAGTGCACGAAATTAGAGCGCGTCATGGTACTATCATAGAAAAAAACTTTTGGTTGATTTTCCTTTCAGTAAAGTTACAGAACTTTTATAGAGGAGAAAAAGACAACGAGGCATCACATGAAATGCTTTTTTTTTTAAGTTAGGACTTATGAGCAAAGCCGGATTTACATATAAGGGTTTTATGCTGGAAACTTATCCGTTATAAGGATGTTAGGGAGCTCACTTAAAATCCTTCAAGGGGTGATAGAAAACCCTATTTGATGAAACAAATTCCTCTACGCATATGGCCAAAATTTACTTACTGCAGAGTTATTCACTTTTTTCAGTTTTCGGTTATGTTTGGCTTTAACAGAGTCTAGCACAAAAAGTATGATAGCTAGTTCAATTCGTTGGAAAGCTGAGAAAATTTCGTAATTAATAGTGTCTTAAAAACGTCGAATTAGAGAGAATGAGAAGCACTTAGATGAGGACAGATGTGAAATCAAATGTTTTTTTGAAAACAAACTGCAATTTTTTATTGTTAACTAAATTAAACATTGGAGTCTATTCTTTTTTTCTTTGACACCAAGCATCTAACTCTTTTAGTTTAGCTGCTCTTTCACTTTTAAAGCAATAAGCTGCTCCTTCATTTAATGTAGTAAAATTAACAATTTTCTGCTCCAGCAATGCCAAAACTGACAACCGTTCACTCTTCATTGCGTTCAAAATCATCAGGAATAAATAAAGACTCAATGCAACAGAATATTTTTTTTTCGTGATGGGTCTCTCACCCCAAAAATGTGCCCCCCCCCCAAAATGTGTAAATCCGGCTGTGTCTATAAGTAGTTAAACTTTGGTACTCGACAACTCATTAATCAGTGAGAAAAATAATGCTTTATGTATGCATGTTTCTGGGGTCTCAGTTATACAAAACCGTACCAACTACATACCTGATTTCCGAACGATGATTTGTGATTTCATGGAACAGATACTTCGAAAATTCTTCAGTAAGGAAATATACTTTTTCAGTGTAATCTTCTACGTTTGTATGGCATCATATATTTGAACAGATAAATAGTTGTACATAACCGAAAAACCGAAATTCAAAAATTTACTGATGACGAAGACGGTACTAAGGTGGATGAATGATGCGAAATTATTCCCAACTTCCCTGACTCTAGTTAAGGCTGAAACAGGTTCTAAAATCCTATTTCGAAATCCAACACCATCCTCGACAAGATACTGTAGACCTATTCGGGTTCAATTAGTTAATGAAACGACGGATGTTACTCTACAATGAAAATCTAACACGGGTAACCAAATCACTTCCCAGCTGGTCCCGATGCACGATGCTGGCCTAACAAGCCCAGTCGTCGTAGGTTCGAGTCTCGGCTCGGGAGAAGACTGTTAGCGCCAGTAGGACTGTAGCGCTAGCCCCGCAATTGTCCTGTACACTAAACAGTTGGTTGCGGAGTCTGTGTGTGACAAACAGAAGGTCGAGGTTTGAATCGGAATGTAGCACCAAGGCTTGGCTTCGGATAACCAAATCAAATACCTTCGACCAACAAAGTTCGAAATGAATAGTCGTGTAGTCCGGATCAATTACACACTTTATATGACCATCGTGGGCAAGCTGGTAAATGCCGTAACAAATACAAAATCCGCATCTCTCCGAATTTCTTTTGCGACCAATCGACGAGGAAGTGTTCCAGTGTGGGTTATTCATTCTTCAGGTAAAATTTAGATATATCAATTTGTCGTTACGTTCAATCAGTACGATACATTTTTTTCAGATTGGTCGAATAATAATAAAGCTGGCGAAAACATTGCGATGTACTGGACATGCCACAGAAAGAGTAAAAGACCGCAAGAAGGTTATTCAGTATCGTTTTTTAATAAGAACTGAGACTTCTTGTCATCGTCAAACGGTCGGAATACAACGAAATGCTTTTTGAGAGAGGATTCAAGGTATTGATCAACGTTTTTGTTTTACTTTATTTTCAATGTAATTTTTAGTGTTTTGAATCGTACAATATTTTACAATATAAGTGGTTTGTGGTTAAAGCATTCCACTTTTGATTTTTTCTTTTATGTTTTCTGGTTTCGCTGTGGCCTTGAATTGATTTTTTGATGTTCAAACATCTAGTTTTTAAATTAGGAAATTTTAAGAAATAAACTACTTACTGAAATCTACTGTCTTATACAACCGTAATACTAAAGCTCGCGAACAATCGCGTACTCCCGCCATATTTGATGCAGTAGCGGTCGATTTTAACTGCCAAGGAACTCAAATTCGCGAGCTCGTGCACCTCGGTTGGTTTTAGTCCAGGGGGATAGGTTTGGCATCATTTTTATTATTTTATTTTAGACGCGCTGGAGCCTCAGCCTGTGTGTCCGGGCACAGCCCTTCCATCTGTAGAGTCATCTTATTCTACTGACACAATTTCGATGTCCTACATAAGCATGAGCATGATTGACCGCCCGCGGTTGCTACTCCGATATTGCCAGATCAGCTGTAATTACACAGAGAATGACACAATTTCGATGTCCTACAGGGGATATAGTGCCCTTATGAGGATGCTGCATTTGTTCACAGTCTTTCGACATGTGTCCTAAGAATCACATGACTGTCCAAACCAACATAAACCACCACGTTGGACAGCTATGAGGGAGTCACTGAGCCGTACTCTGCAATCGTCGGCAGGAACAGGCCTGTTCGATCTCGAATGGGGGGACAAAATGACCTGAGTCTTAGCTTAGCCGCTTCGATTACAATTTTCCAGTAGGTTTAGTACTCATTCAAAGCATCCAGGCCTCCCTGTAGGTGTGGGGGTGTGGATGTTGTACAGGAGTGGACCCAAGATGCTACCTATGGGCACTCTTGCATCGACGTTAAGTTGCTCTGAGCACACGTCGTGCAAGGTAACTCGAAAAGCTCTGTCCGAGAGACAGTTATCGATAGTCTTATTCAAAAATATAAAAAATTGTGTCGATGCAGTTTGTATACCAAGCCATCATGTCACACAATGTCGAAAGCCTTTTGAATGCACCATTGGTGTCATCTTGGACACTGACTTGTTCCGCTGGATGATGTTGGTAACTCGAATGAGTTAGTGGGTGATAGCCCTGTCCTTAAGAAACTTGAACTGTTCCTCAGAGAGGACAGCATTCTCATCGGTGAATAAGAGCAGACGGCTCTGGATCGACTTTTCAAACAGCTTGAAGAGGACATGGAATAAGCTGATTGGACGATAGCTCTTAGGATAGAAGGATATTTCCCATGTCGACGATAGCATATATGGTTGTATATAACATATATAACATGCGATCCACACATCCTTCAGTGCACAGTCGCTCTATTGCCGAGTTTGCTGCCGAGGCTGTCGGTGAGTTGCCGAGCAGTCCTTACGCTTCTTCTTCCCACAGCCTTTTTCAACAGTCGTCATACGACATCCATTATAGGCAAATCAAAAAAGGGAGGGAAAATACCTTCGGTGGATTCGGGCTTTCACCGAAACGCGCTGTTTGTATAGTGCGGACACGAACGTATGTATAAAAACAGCCTCTTCTCTTTTCTACATTCGCAATTCCAAAGTAATTCTCCAAATAATGCCGAATCGACACACGGAGTACATTGTTCGTTTCCTTTTGTGATTTTCTTTTGCTAATACGTTCTCAATGTGACTATCGGACTGTCAGTGCGGATAGGTATCACGAACAAAACAGCAACAGAAAACATATCTTTAGAAGACAGTAGAAAAAGACTGTATAATTGGGATGCCTGCGTGCTACAAAAGCAAATGAGTTTAGGCTCATTTGCTTGAGCCGGAAACCTTCATGTTCCTAAATTTCCTCGCTAGACCGATGAGCTCATCCGCCGTCACTCTTGCTACCTCTGGAATCAAACTGTTCAAATTGTCGATAATGACAACTCCCTCAGAAACAGCCAGTGCGAAAGGGCTGACGATGTTTAGCCGGAAAGATGGGTTTTGATCTTATTTAAAAATAATAACTTTGGTGAGAAACCAGAAAGATTTTGAATTTGCAGGAATCTGGCGGAGCTTATGGCCAAACTCGCGGTTTCGCAGATCTTTTACTCGTTTCTGGATGACCTTGGTCAGCCGGTTGCTCATGATCTTTTTGGATCGGCCACCAGTTCGTTGGTACTGGCATCGAAGGTCAGCACCACCGGATAGTGGTCCAAAGATAGCTCTGAACACCACTGGAACCACGGAGGGAGTAAGATGTCCAGGATAGAGTAAACCCCGAGCCGGGAGATTATGGAAGGGCACTTCCGTGCTAAGATATTGTAGTGCCCGGTCACAAGGTCTTCCGCCAGGATGATGACATTCTGGTGCTGTCTTCGGTTGCTTCACACCACTTGCCGAGCGTTCAATTTCTTCGCCCGCTGCCGAATTTGTTAGCCAGATCATGTCGTAGTTGTGCAGGGATATCGTCTCGGGTGTTGATTTCCTTTCCCTTCCAGTAGAATGGGTTCGATCCAGCCGGATAAACCGAAAATCGGGAAGGGAAACCTTCACCTCAGGTTTGTGATGCGTTCCCGTGATCAGGCCCGGATTAGAGAGGAGGGGGGCAAATGCCCCGGGCCTTCTTGGTGGAGGCTCGCTTTCGAATCTCGATGAACTCGTATCTTTTACTGGTTGCTTTCTAAGCAGCCCCACAGTTGGGCCTGATCGGCGGTCTCCATCAGTTGGCAAGCATCAGGCCACATGGCAATCATGAGTCCCGTGTCCAAACAGCAGGCAGTTAGAGCACTGGATTACGTCACGCCGCACTAGTTTGTAGCGCTCCCAGGCTATAATGATGTGGAAAAGAGCTCAAACGGACTGCAGATCCGCCAGGCACGTTGAATTTTTCTCTAGGTTCACGAGGTACAGCTGGTAACGGTACTTCCGGGTCTTGTAGTGCGTCATCTTGTAGATCTGGATTGGCTTGAGTCCTTTTGCTTTCAGTTCCTTCCTAATAAGGTGTACTGCCATGTCAGGGAGACCACGATAAACAACCTTGAGTCTCTGCCTCAATATCATTGAAAACATTCCACCTTATGTTTCTGCAGACGCAACGAGCGACGAGTTACTCGTCTGACCAATTTTGGTATTGTAGATAGCGAGTTGGCTGGATTTTGGACCAGTAGCTCAGTTGTCACCAGCCAAGTTTCACTCGTGTTCGCTAACAACATTTTGCTCGTTACGTCAGTCCCTACCCATGGGTGGAGGACTTGACGGTGATCTGTCAAGCGTATTTCCTAACGCAATTTTTGATTAGACAACTAATAATATAAATAATAATTTTTTATTTTTTTTTATGCCCAGCTGAATAATATAAATAATAATATAGTAATAACATAATAGTAACAACTCAATATTCAATAATCACCATAATAGCATTCGTTATGTTTGATTACGCTTGACTTATCACACCGCTGGTTTTAGTCTCGCATGACCTAACAAAACTAAATACTGGCGGGGTCGGTAGGGCTTAAGCGAGGTTTATACTAACCCTAACATTACTAACAAAACCTCGTGACTGACGTTCACCCATTGCACTCATAGATATAAAGTAGCATTACTAACCCTTCTAATTTCTCTCACAACTACTACTACTACTCATATTATCATTTTTCTATATATATATATATATATATATATATATATATATATATATATATATATATATATATATATATATATATATATATATATATATATATATATATATATATATATATATATATATATATATATATATATATATATATATATATATATATATATATATACATGTGTGTGTGTGTTTTTTTTCTTCACTAAATATCAGCTATTTTAACTGCGCGAATTTCTTTATTCCCATATGTCAATCCCAGTTACAATCGGACTGCTGTCGGAACGTTTCTTTTTTCTCTTTGATTCGACCCATTATCGCGCATTTGGCACCTCAAAAACAGTTAGTCGCGCATCGTAACTTTTGTTAATTTCGGTATACCAATGCCCCATGCATTGAAGGTCGACAGCTGTCTGG
Source organism: Wyeomyia smithii (assembly GCF_029784165.1). Classification (NCBI taxonomy): domain Eukaryota; kingdom Metazoa; phylum Arthropoda; class Insecta; order Diptera; family Culicidae; genus Wyeomyia; species Wyeomyia smithii. The sequence goes on along the minus strand of NC_073696.1, from coordinate 276,659,671 downwards.
CTTGTCTTTCTTGCTTGCGTCGTGAGTTGCGGGGTCGTTTCTTTATTCCAGGGGCGGGTGTGCTCTGACCCAGTGGAATAAAGAAATTCGTTATCAGTTTTACGTTTTTCCCAAGGGAATGGTATGGTAGCCTTCAAGCGTTACGAACATCTATTTCTGTACCGTTTATCCCAAAACTACTTTCTCTGCTGTCACAGTTTGCTTCAGTTTGTTTTGGGGCACAACTAATAAACTAAATATCACTTAGAATATCACATACCATGTAAAAACCTTGAGAAATTGCTCAAAACTGTCTGATATGCTATCAATAATTGCAGTCAACATTTAACCGGTTTGCCCGAATCGACATAAGAAAAGGGTGAACTGACCATTTTTCGGGTGCCAGTGCCAGTGATGTTGGTAACGCGTCAAATGTATGGTAGCTGACAGCGATGCCATCCCCGTGGTTTTCCCTTTTTCTGCTAGAATGACTCTCTTGCGTCTATGGGTGGTTAAAGGGTTTAAATATGTTGACAGCGTAAATGTGGATGTGTGTTGATTGTACTGTTTGGTTTTGTTGTTAATCCACTCCCTTCTCTCTTTTTTTTTTATCGTTCTGCGGCTGAGAGATGAAAATTGCCGCAGTAGAACAACGAAAAGAACCAGGTACGTGACATAGGGCAGGAACGCGAACGGTCTTGCATGGGACATGTCAAAGAGAGCGATCGAGGACAGATGACGGGATGAATAAAGGTAGCAGACTAAATATCACTTAGAATATCACATACCATGTAAAAACCTTGAGAAATTGCTCAAAACTGTCTGATATGCTATCAATAATTGCAGTCAACATTTAACCGGTTTGCCCGAATCGACATAAGAAAAGGGTGAACTGACCATTTTTCGGGTGCCAGTGCCAGTGATGTTGGTAACGCGTCAAATGTATGGTAGCTGACAGCGATGCCATCCCCGTGGTTTTTCCCTTTTTCTGCTAGAATGACTCTCTTGCGTCTATGGGTGGTTAAAGGGTTTAAATATGTTGACAGCGTAAATGTGGATGTGTGTTGATTGTACTGTTTGGTTTTGTTGTTAATCCACTCCCTTCTCTCTTTTTTTTTTTATCGTTCTGCGGCTGAGAGATGAAAATTGCCGCAGTAGAACAACGAAAAGAACCAGGTACGTGACATAGGGCAGGAACGCGAACGGTCTTGCATGGGACATGTCAAAGAGAGCGATCGAGGACAGATGACGGGATGAATAAAGGTAGCAGACGTGAGGAGGAATGACCAAGAACACGAGGAAGACTACCGACATAAGTACCAACGGTTGGATGGCTTGGAAAGGTATAGCCAACACTACTGTGGTATGTAAGGTAAAATCGGTAATATGAACCGGTGATAACAGGTACGTTCTCCATTCAAATCATATATTTACCGTTGGAACCTCCAGTCCAGAGTAAATTTGTTCATCTGTGACTTTGGTCTTGTCAGGTTGAATTGCTCCTGGAGGTTTTGACCTTACATTCATTATATAACTTGAGCCTAGTGCAACAGTAACCAATAAAACAATCCGAAACCAAACTTGGAATCTATCAGATAGCCGTATCAGACAGCCAGATCAGATAGAAGTAAGCAACATGGCTACGCTCTTCTGTAATGCTGTTAGATTCCGCTCAAAATCCCAGCCTTAGATTCCAGCGTATTAACGCTACAGCTGGGCATAAAAAAAAAATTAAAAAAAAAAACATTTTGCTCGTTACGTCAGTGACTGCAAAAATTTTTAACGCCCTCACATAAATAAATAAAAAATGATGGATAAAATCGAAAATACAGTTCATGATTTGCGAATTTTGGTACACTACTGATAATATGATTACGATAAGTATCGGACCATGCGTTGCGCAGCCAGCTGACTTGTATAAACCTCGCATTGGTTTTCGCAGTACTGGTCTAGAAGGATTAACGAGGCAAACTTGACATGATCAGTTTGATCGAATCTTCATTATTTGGTTTAATCGAATTTAGAATGTGAATGCCGTATTCGGCCGTTAATAAGAATCAGCGTTTGGATTCCGTGGAAATCTCCCAAAATAAAAACTCTGTGATGTCAATACTAGTTTTTATTCGCGATATTAAATACGATCTCCGCTTTACAGGCATGACTATTATAATACATTAATAGTTGTGTTAGTAGTGAACACAAAATATCAATCTTCGGTATGGTAAATGTCGAGTTCTACGTAACGAAAAACAGATAGAATCAATATGGCATCGGTTTGCAGTGGTGTTGTTCCATGAGTCTCAAAACTCCACACCAGTGTCGAACAGTTCGCGCAGTAGCAGAGTTGCCCGCCGGGGCAATAATCTCACCACGTGTCCCAACAGCAGCATGTATTTGGGAATGCTAATCTCAAGCTGATTTCCCCGGACGCCCTCGATGATCCGGCGGGCAGCTTCCTCCGACGGGATGGTCCCGAACGCCGACGGTATACGCATCCGGATGTCATTGCGGCACTTGGGCGTAATCACGAACGGATACAGATGCACTAGCGAGGTGTGAATGCTACCATGGAACTTCTCGATGCGAAGCTCATCCAGCACCGACTCGAAAAGACCCTGCACGGCAAACTGGGCAACCGACAGTGGCGTCTGATGCTTCACACCGCTCAGGCCCGCTACCGACGTGAGAAATACAATGTGGCCATGATTGTTACGCTTCATTTTGGGCAGGATTGCTTCTAAAAGCTGAAAAAATGTATAGATTTGAGATCAATCTTCGTCATAGGAGATATCATCACCCCTTACCCAAAAGTGCGAAACAACACTCAGCTCTAGGGTGGCCTGGATCGGCGGTGCATCTGCTATTAGAGAGCGTGGACTAGGCACTCCACAGCAGTGGAACAGCATTGTGATGTGGCCGAACTTCTTCTCGATGGCGTTCGTCGTCCGAATTACGTCATTCTTGTTAGTCACGTCGCACTCAAACGCATGGGCTATATAACCGCTAGAGTTGATACTCCTGACCAGCACATCATTTTCCGCTGCGTTGATATCGACGCAGGCTACCGTGGCGCCCTGTTCGGCTAATTGAACCGCCAAGTCACGTCCAAGGCCACGACTGGTACCAAAAATCTGCAAACAAAAAGCGTTCTATCATTTACCCACTTTATCGCAACGATTAGATTACTTACCGCTACAATTTCTCCGGCAACCGATTTTCGTTTCGGTGGCTTTACCATTTGGTAAAGCGACCGAAGCAGTTGCAACGCAAAGTAAACCAGTATAATGCAAAAGTCCCAGAATAGGATGAAGCTGGAATACAGTCTGAGGATCATTGAAACCGGTTTTCTGTGGCACTCGAGCCACGCCGGAATGTATGATGCTTGCGAATCCTGGAAGAGAAAGCAGACTATCAGGTTTTGATCTCGAAACGTTTCTCTTGTGATAATAATGATAAACAAACAAAAAAAGTCATCACATTGAGAGAAATAAAATTAAATCAAGTTCTTACTGTGAGTGTCCGACACAAAAGTTCTGGTTGTTACTTACATGTTTCATAAGCACTTTTCCACTAGACATCTTCAGTATGTGTAGTGACTAGAGAGTGTCGATCGAGTTAAGCCAAACAGGAAAGAACAAAAAATCAAACAATTATAAGCATTATTGGCTGCTGCACACTGTGACAGACGGTCAGTCAATCTAACAAACTCAACAAACGATACTGACGGCGATTCCAATGCGCAATCAACGATTTTGTGAATGGAATGACCTTTGACCCTTGTCGCGCGCTGCTGGCTCTGGACTGGGCCAACAGACGAAATGTGCCTCTAATGCATTAGTGCACTGATTAGGTTCATGCAAGACGCGAGGCCCCTCTTCCACCAATGTTACTTATCAAAGGCATACAGAATATATACAAAGATAGGTGGTACCACTGATAAGTGAATGACTTAGGCATGCGACTTTAGAATGCGAGAAATTCGGTTTCGAAACACCTTTCACCGTGAAATAGAACGGAAGCAGCAGCACCTACCTTGTTTTGTTCTGTTGAAAAAAGTAACAGACTTAAGTCCGTTAAAGGTCACACACCGATCGATGGGGTTTGCGTTATTCTCTATTTGCAAACACAGTTTAGCGCCTAATAATAAAATTCTATCGGAGAGAATTCGATAAAAAACGAATGCGCAAAAAAATACACATTCAACATTGAGCGACTGAACAACTGTGTGCAATATGCGCAAAAAAAAGAAGATCGGGCAGATGCAAGCAAATGCGAACAAAACAAACAGCTGTCATCATCATCCGAATGTGGTATATGGTTTTGCTATAATTTTGGGTTCGGTTGAAATCACCCCTTTGGCATCACGCCATGTTTCAAGGGCTGACATCCCAACATATGTGTAAACGAGATAGCACATCACCGCTTCTTTTCATACATCTTCATCTTACTGCTGACAGCGGGCACAAATTAATTTGAGCCCAGGACATGAGTTCATTGTCATTCACTGTTACTCGGTATAGGGATGCCAAAGGCTCGGTTGAAATTATGGCATCTTAGGGCACGCTCGTTTGAAACTACTCAATTTCAAGTTGAATTCGACAGAGGATTTTTGAAACAAGTCAATTTATATTTTGAATATCACACATTTGATGTCCCTTTTTCTAGAAGCGGTATTCGAAAAAGTGCAGCGTACTTTTCCGAATCTAATTTTACTCACCATTATAAATGTTACTCACTAAAAAATTGAGAAAAAAACGATCAGAGAAACAATCATTTTTGGGCACAGTTTGTTACTCACACAAGCTGCCAAATACAACTTCGTCAAGGCAAATTATTTCTGCAGCCAGTTTGTATACAGCTGCTGTACTCAACTTATTTGAAATTTTGAATTTTTTTAATCATTTCATAGTTTTAAATTTTGGAATTTTGGTTTAAGCCGCAGTCATGTGCACTTGGGTGGTGTTGAAGACTTAAAAGAAGTGTTATTTTTTAATGAATAAGAGAATTAAAAAAAAAAACTTGGGCGATATTCGAACCGCTTGTGTGAAAAGATTTTATTTTGATTGCTTTCACTATCCGAGGAATTATAGCATTGAGAAAAAAATAAGAATACATCTCTTTCGAAAACTTGTAAAATACAGTGCTTTTTCGCTTTTATCAACAGTCGTTTTTATCACTACTCGCTAAATTCACGCTCGATTTTATCACGGTTTTTTTCGTTTTTATCACGCTTTTTGAAAAAAAAAACTTTAAATCAAGAAAAATGCACTTCTAGTTGTAGAAAATGTATTCGAAACATCATTTTCACTTGTGCCTTGTGTCCTTGCATGGGTATAGTTTCATGAGCTCAATTTATTTGATTAATTTTCTGAGGCAACCAAGTGTCATATCTGATACAAAAAAATTGGGGTCATAATTTTGAGAAAAAATGGACCGTGAAATAAGTATTTCATTGACTTTGAACCAAAAATTACCTATTATTCGAGCAGTTGAGAAAAAAGATCTGTTAACAACTCAAATAGCCCTACAGTATGGTCCCCATAGAGCGAGGATTTAAAAATTATAACATCTAGCGGTTCCACAATTTCACATAAACAAGCATTGTACTCTACTAGCTATGCTTAAGAATGTACAGTACAAATCATATTGATATCACATGTATAATAGCCGTGAGAAAGTCCGCGAAAATGCAATGGAGAAAAATATCAGAAGCTAACCTTTTCTTGTTTATTCATTTTTATTTTGAACTTATATTCCATTCAACTATGAAAGTGCATTATTTTACTCAAAATATAAATTTCAATTGAATCCAACACAAAAATTTTTTTTTGACCGTGATAAAATCAAAAAGGACTGTACTTCGAATTTAATAGCGAATGTCTTTATTTCCAACAGCTCACCTCGTTTTGACCTGGAAGCAACCTAACTGTTGTCAAAGCACTTCTTGATTCGCTCGATTTTGACCCAGTATTGACCTGGCGTGCTGCCCGAAGCGCACTGTAAAATTTGTCAGCTTCAACCCGCCACCGCACGTGCTTAGTTCGTGAACAATTATCTGGCATCTCCTTCTTACTTGCGTCGTAAATCGCGATGTTGTTTCTTTATTCCACGGCAGATTTGCCCTGACGCAGTGGAATGAAGAAATTCGCTATAACTATCAGCTGCTGAGTTCTCGGCAGTTAAATTTAAGTGTGATATCTGCTGCGTAAAAACGTGCATCCTATTAGGGGGGGGGGGGGGGGGGGGCAATGATTGTATGGAAAAATCACAGGAGGGTTGTGTGCAAAGCCACGACCGCAAGTTGAAGTAGAATACTTTTACACAGCTCTACTTACGGCTGTACATTAACCTACGGCCGGCGAATCGGTTCGCGCCGCTTTTCGCGTTTAGCCTGGCCTAATGCGCATGGCCAACACAATAGAAAGGTGTTTTCATATGAAAATTAGACATGGCTTTACTGGAGTAAGTGTTGGCAAATGCATCTACCGCTAATACCGCCGCCATCGTAAGAAAGCGCGTCGTTTCATGTGGGGAATAATATCAACAACGAAAAATGACGCGCGTCTAAGAACACCCGAACTGTTTCGCCATGCCGCTTCCATTTACTTTCTTATAACATCGGCCTCATGGAAGTATCGGCTGCACCTACCGCTGAGGCTGTTACCATACTGCTACTGGCACCCAAAGCTATTAACTCTTCAAATTAAGTGTTTTATTTGTCCTCAAAAGAACAATTTTTCAATTCCATATCGGATATGATGCAATCGTATCTGTGCAATATTACCGACAGTAATATTCTTCTGAACAAAATGATCCAACTTTTCCATTAGAGAAAGTGCTGGCTGATGTACCGCAAAAATCTCGCTCGATCGCTTGCGTTGGCGTTTAGCCTGACAGAGGCCTGAGACGTGGTGACCAACCACAGGGCACGTGATTTGTTTAATTTGAAGGCAGCCACAGGCGCAAACCGCTGCTATCTTTTGTTACTGCTGAGTGCTGATATCTGCTGCTACTGCTGTCAACGTTGTGGACGGTCCATCCAGCTCACCATCCGACTGATGAATGTAGCTAGTTTTCTCAAAGAAACTCTTTTATAGCCGAAGGGTGCTACGAAATAGGCCACGCCTTTCTTTTCAGTTGTACCATTTTCTAATGTTCTTTAGACGAATTATTCCACAATTCGCATTCGGTTTTTGTATCCAGCGAATAAACACCGATGGTGCTCTCACACACGCAACGATTCAACCCCTAACCGTGTTGCGGCTTATAACATCAAGCGATTTCGTTTGCTCGCTGTTGCGTGTTGCATCATGTTGCAACTTGGCAGGTGCGAGACGAAGAAATTCTGTTCCTGCTGATTGATTGAATCGATTTCATATTAGCTCTGCATAGTCGAACTAACTGCTTTTGTGAATGCGTTCTAACAGGGTAGTTTGTTATTCAAAGTCGGTTATGCTGATCGCAGCCTTTGCGCTGTCCCTACAGTGGGAGGTTTACTAAATAAAGTAAAAATTAGACAACTACAACAGAATTTGATTGCATTCCGCACAGAATGTCCGTTGTGTTGAAGCCAGAAAATTATTAACCTTCAATTACTTGTTTAGTTGCCTTGAAAAAGGCATTTTGCGGTTCAAAATCGGTAGCTGATCGCATCCTTTGAGCTGCCCTAACAGTGGGGGAATTAAGATGCACGGACAACATGCACTGTATGAATTAGACGGGCGCGACAGATTTGAATTGCTAGGATCCAACACAGAATGCTTGCTTGCGTTGTCAAAAATTATTAACTTTCAATGACTTGTTTATTTGCCTTGAAAAAGGCATTTTAATGTTTGAAATTGGATTTCCTGATAGCAATCTTCATGCTGCCCCAACACGGGGGGAATAATGGCAGTCTGGCGACATACGCTGAGAAGAACCGCGTTGTTCCTGAGACGTGGTGACCAACCACAGGGCTAGTGCTGCTGCTAAGGCAGGACGACTGCTGTTGTCGCTGTCTAGAACTATTATGAGCGGCTTCGACTGAAACAGGCTCTTATACAGGTCAAATAGCATGTTTTCAATTGCAAGGTATATGATTCTGTCGACCGTGCTTGGGAAGCAAGCATATAACGACCAATCAGAGGTCGAATTTTTCGTTTTGACAAGGCTTGACTATTTTCAATAGTACAATAGTGTGAATAATAAAATGGCAATTATCTTCATTTGGGAAGAATCTTAGAAGATTTTCCAATCTATTGCTGCAAGAACGAAGGAAATCCATCTAATACTAACCGATTTATCAGCATTTGAAATTGGACATATTATTCACTTTTTTCGGTTTTAGATTTTCATTTCACATCCCTATGTAGCCGAACTTCCTGAGAGAAGTATTCTACTTCAAAAATTTCATCATCGAATTATAAAAACCGACCATGTACATTTTGTTCATTGGCCCAAAAAAATCATCTGGAAAATTTCGGCTCAATGGGATATGATTTAGGGGTGCCTCAAAGCGCTCAAAGTTGTGTCGACCCTCGAAAATCTACCAAGAGGGGAGTACATGAAAATGGGAAAATCGAAACATTTTCTTTCGATGCCAAATGACTTAAAATGCATAAAAATGCATCGAGATCTAGTGTCAACTCGAAAAAAAAATTGGCTGAAAATCGACCTTTTGTGGCTTAGCCGTTTTCTGAGCAACCGAAGGCCAAATATGGACTATTTGAGAACTTCTAAAATGACTCACAACTCGTTCTGAACCAGATGTCAATTATTTTAATGTTGTATCTCAAACTTGAGTTTCATCAGGGTGGTCCCCGAGGTCGATTTTGGGTCAATTTTTTTTTTTTCGAGATAACACCGACGATTGACGTTTCATGCACTTTAAAGTCATTTGGCATCGAAAAAATCACAGGAGGTTTGTGTGCAAAGCCACGACCGCAAGGATGAAGTAGAATACTTTTACAAGAAAGAAAACCCGGCTGTTTGCGTGTCAGTCATTTTTTAATTTGTTGTTCAATTCAATATCGGATTAGATACCGATCACATCTTGGCGTTATCACTGACAGTGCGAATAAAGTATTCCATGTGATAAAATAAATAGTGAAAAGCTGATTTAACACTCAAAACTAGACGGCTCATGTGTTGTCAAAATTAGTTAACTTTCCATTGAATGCATTTACTAGTGCCCGCTATCGAACAGAGACTGCATTTCACTAAAGTGCCTCACTGCATCAGCTGCTATCGATGCTAAACCCGCTGCAACTGCTACGCTATCCGTAGCCATGCTAATGTTTTGGCCGCTATACGCTGCTATTGGGGTATCCGTTGTCCCTGCATCAGCTGGCCCAGCTGCTATCGGTGTGAGATCCATTGCAACTAGTGCACTATCCATTGCCATGCCACAGCTGTGGCCGCTATCCGCCTGGTATCCACTGCACTGCTACTGCTGCTGCTAAGGGAAGACTGCTGTAGTCGCTGTCTAGAACTATTATGAGCGGCTTCGACTGCAACAGGCTCTTATATAGGGATGAAAAACCTATCGATAGTAGTAGGAAATCATCGATAACTATGGATAGCCATTTCAGTCGATAATTCCCATCCTAACTCTTATACAGACAAATAGCAAATTTAAAATGGCAAGGTCTATGATTCTGTCGACCGTGCTTGGGAAGCAATCATATTAACGACTTATCAGATCAGTCAAATTTCGCGCTTCAACAAGGATTGACCATTTTCAATAATATAGTTGCTTGTAATGATTTGGACTTGATAACTTTTGAATTTTGATTATGCGAAAAATTAATTTTTATGCTGATAATGAAGGCTTTTCGGATATTGTGCTCATGACTGAAGGAAAAGATAATTTAGTACGTTCTGAGACACGTAGATGAAGCCAAATATATATCTGTTCCAAATTTCTTGAAAAAGAAAATTGATTTAAGAGAAAATATTAACTTTTCAATTAGGTTTTTATTTCATCCTGAAAAGGACAATTTGTTGTTTAATTCAATGTCTGATAAGATACTGATTTATTGTGCCGTGTCAAATAAATGTTGTGTGAACAAAAAAAAAAGATGCTGATCACATCTTTGCGTTAGCACTGGCAGTGCAAATAACGTATTTCTTGGGGGAAAATAAACACTGAAAAGCTTTCCAGAACGTTCTTTCCGCTGGATGCATTGGCTAGTGTGCCTGCTATCGCTCAGAGACAGCATTTCACTAAAATGCCACACTGCATCAGCTGGCCCTGCTTATATTGATGCTGAGACCAACGTCAACCGCTGCACTATCCCCGTTGTCACAGTAGTGGACGCTTCCTTTGCCATAGGTATCCGCTGCCCTGCATCACCTGGTCCTGCTATCGATGCTGAGACGCGCTCCGCTATCCGTTGTCATACCACAACTGTGGCCGTTATCCGCTGCACTGCTACTGCTGCTGTATCTACTGCTGCAGCTGAGGAAGGACTGCTCCTGTTGCAGTCTAGAATTATAATGAACGGCTTCGAGTGAAACGGGCTCTTATATAGGCAAAATTGCACAAGGTCTATGATTCTGTCGACCGTGCTTGGGAAGCAATCATATAACGACCAATCAGAGGCCGAATTTTTCGTTTTGACAAGGCTTGACTATTTTCAATAGTACAATAGTTTGAATAATAAAATTACAATCATCTGCATTTGGGAAGAATCTTAGAAGATTTTCCAATCTATTGCTGCAAGAATGAAGCAAATCCATCAAATACTAACCGATTTATTAGCATTTAAAATTGGACATATTTTTCACTTTTTTCGGTTTTAGATTTTCATTTTACATCCCTATGTAGCCGAACTTCCTGAGAGAAGTATTCTACTTCAAAAGTTTCGATTTTCCCAGTTCCATATACTCCTCCCTTGGTAGATTTCCGAGGGTCAAAAAATCAAACTTTGAGCGCTTTGGAGCACCCCTAAATCATGTGTCCAATTGAGCTGAAATTTTACAAAGATGATTTTTTGGACCAATGAACAAAATGTATATGTATCGGTTTGCGAAATTTGACATGACCCTTTTCGCTGCCACCCTAGTGTATATATCAGAGAGGAAGTTTTTTTCGTAACATATATGAAATAACCCAAGGAGTCAATAATTTGAATCGTAATGATTTGGGATCGCAGGCGGTTATTTAAAATTTCCCTCCTATTTTTCAGTAATGGACCCGGATTAATTTATCAATCTACTAACTGTCGTGTCCCTGTTATTTGCAGGCGACTTCATGGCTCTAATGACCCGATTCGTGCCGTATGCCACCGCTTCAATGAATTCTACTAACTTTTCGACTCCAATATGCCGATCAACGCATTTCGTCAGCGAATTTTAGATGTTACCGAATAACTGTACTTGTAATTTAATTTTAATATTCATTAAGACTAATCATTGTCAGATGAATGTTGAGTGTTAAATACATCAATAAAATAAATAAATAAAAACTGGTTGCGGGGTTAAGGACATGAGTCGGTACACGTTCCTATCCAGCCACCCCTTTGGCATCACGCCATGTTTCAAGGGCTAACATTTCAACATATGTAAAAACGAGATAGCATATCACCGCTTCTTTCCATACATCTTCATCTTACTGCTGACAGCGGGCACAAATTAATTTGAGCCCAGGACATGAGTTCATTGACATTCACTGTTACTCGGTATAGGGATGCCGAAGGCTCGTATCCAGCTTTTTACGCGCCATAATGGCGGACGCTATAATGCAAAGTTCGTAATAAATTACCCACCCTTTTGACAACTCTGCTTACGTCAGTTTGAAGTCTTCGTATATTTTATCAAGAGAAAAATATATCTGGCAACATTTGTGTTGCCAATTTTTCAGAAATCGCAAATCTGACCTAAGCAGAGAGGTTCGCATATTACGAACACGCATTATAGCGACCGTCATTAGGGTGCGTAAAAAGCTGGATACCACGATGTAGGGCTGGCACCTGCTTCGAGCTCCCTTAGGAGCCATCCACATACCACGTGGACAGATTTTTACTGATTTTGAAACACCTCCTCCCCCCTCCCCCTCTATGGACAACTGCCCATATATATTCTAAAAACTTTGTATGGATCGTGGATATTACACAGACCCCCCCCCCCCTTCAAGGCTGTCAACGTGGAATGTGGATGGCCCCTAAGTAAAGTCGTGTGACAACGGCTTGAAACAGCGTGGCGGCAAACGGATGCAGGGGTCTCCGTCCCGTAAAACCTGGCAGGCCTTTCAGTACGTTCCACGTTCATTGCATGGTGGGAATCAGGCAGGAGAAGGGTCAGATGGCAGGAATTACCCCTAGGACCAGATTCCTGTTCCTGACTTATACCGGGGACGACATAGTTTTTTTTTCTCCTGTAGAAGACTGAACCATTGCGATCATTTTTGATCTATTGTGGTAGATGACATAGTTACTCATAAGGCGCTATGAGTGACCCACCCTTGTCATGACCGCACTGCTTTAATATTGGCCTCCATAAGGTCACATAGGCGACTACTTCACTATGGACAAGGATAGCAACTGGGAAGGGGACCCACTTACATAAAAAAAATGAATATTAGAACAGAAGAAAAATAATTGACGGTAGAGGCTGATGGGCTGTGAAGTGGCCAGAGCCCGAAAAATGCGAAAGTCTCTTGAAAACCCGGAATGGCGACGGTTAGAAAAAAACGCGTGTATGCTGAAGTAGTAATTAGGTTTTATTAACTATCTGCGAATGAGATCAGGAAGTCTAAAGTGGCACAACTATAGATGGGCAGAAACGGTGTTATCGTTCTATCAACCGTGGATAAAATAGATTAGCTGCATGGGTAAACTGCACGAATGGGGGTCATCCAGAGATGTTGCGCGAACAGGCTGCTTAATCCATTCGTCAGAGGCGGCATCCGCGGTCTTCGCCGAGACCATCAGCCACAAACAAAGAGCGTATCTTTGGTGCTTTACTGGTAGTAACAGTATCAGCCAGATGAATGTGAGTATGGTAGCTCTGCCTGTCTAATTTGAGAAGATACTCAAGTTCACGGACGAACGTAGCAACATATCGAAATACTTAATACAAAGTGATCTGTTGCTACGTATCTGCTTCAACAATGCACGAAAGCTTTTCGCTGAAACCTACGTGAAGCTACGGGTAACGGTCCATGGACTACCGTAGTAAACACTAAGCGACAAAATCGGGATAAGCATGAAAAACGCTCCAGCAAGCCGCGTGAAGGTAAGGCGAACAGTAAGGGCGACGCAGCCATTCTCAAGATTGATGGATCTAAATACGCTGAAGTCTCGAAGGCCATTGTAGTGATAGAGAGAATAATAATAAAAATGTAGTGGATTCGATCAAGTTGTGAATTAGCAACATTACCTTGACAAACAAATGTAACCTGTAAAGGTTTCCGACCCTTTCTCAGCCGCCCAAATAGCGCGGTAGCGGAAGTGAAATTTCCACAGCCTACACTGCGTGCGAATGCATATCAATAGAGGTGCGTAAGGTACAGAGAACTCATTCTTTCGGATGTGTTGGAGACGACAAGTACAAGGAGTAGACTACCAACAAGGAGCGGACTACCAGAAAGGGGGCGTTCACCTAGGAGGACTCTCTAGTTACCACATCAGCGAAACCATCCGCCTCCGAAAGGGTCCAGCAGGGACCCAGGTAGCCAAGGTAAAGCTCTCACTAGTGGAGGGAAACTAAGCCTTGAAGATGGTATTCTATTGTAGTTGCTATGCTTCTCCGTGTTCGTCTATTTAAAGGTTCACCCAGATGGTCGATCAAGTGTCAAGCGAATTGAGCGAATTGACGAGGGGCCGGATGTTGTTGAAAGCTTTGGAAAAGCTCAACTTGGATCTGGCAAACATCGGCGATAAGTGCACCTACAGCAGAAACGGTAGGGAGTCGATTATTGATGTGATGTTCTGCAGCACGGGACTGATCACGAACTGGAGGGTAGACAACGGTCACACTAACAGCAACCACAAGTCGGTGCACTATAACAAGATCACAACACGAAGCGGCTATCAACAGGTAGAGCCAATACTTCAACCATCCGCGGCTGGAACATATCGCACTTTAAAGGTGGTGAAGCTTGCGAGAAGAACATAAAGGTGGGGAGTCCCACCCGAGTGCTGAGCAACTAAGGAGGGGTCGGCACCGGCCTAACAGTCACCAACGATGTTGGCGCGGATCATTGAGGGAGGGACTATTTCCACGCCACGATCCAAGCCCCTGGCCTCCGGTTGTCGAACAATAACAAACTATGAGTGACGGCAGCCGTGCAGAGGTTGAGGAGGTGGCAAGGGTTACAAATGAGGAACTCTTTAACATCGCAAACTCTTCGAAGATAAGCAAGGCGCCGGGACTAGACGCAATCCTGAACCTGGTCATTCAAAGGGCGATAAAGGTAGCACCCGGGTCGTTCAGGGCGGTCAGTTGGAACTTTTGCGCTTCGGAGTCTTAGCGTGCCGATGTTGCTGTAATAGATCCTGGAAAACTACTTCCAGAATCGGATACTCGTTTACAACACAGACGAGGGTCAGAAATGCGTCCCAGTTACCGCAGGAGTACAGTAAGGTTCAATCCTGGGCCCGGTGCTGTGGAATGTGATGTATGGCGCTGTGTTGAAACTAAAGCTGTACTTTCAATAAAAATCGTAGAAGACTGGATGCGCTCTATGAAATTGGACCTAGCACACTACAAGACGGAGGTCAAAATTAGTACCGGTAGATGCATTACAGACTCAAAGCGGTCTTTGAAAGTCTTAGGTGTGATGGTCGACAACAAGCTCATCTTAGGGAGCCACGTTTATTACGCCTGCAAGGGGGCTTCAGCGACCATCCCGGCATTATCACGTATGATGACTAATAGCTTAGCGTTACTACATCCATACTCAAGTATAGAGCATCTGCTTGGTATCAGGTATACCTGGTATAGAGGTAAACTGGAAAGCGCCTATAGGCTCATGTGCCTGTTGGATTGGTCCAACTCTACCAGGGTAGGGTTCTAAAATTTTGAAGAACTTCGAAGTTCTGGCTACGCCCATGGCTGCACGCGCTGCTTGAAGTGTGGATGCCGGACGGCAACCCTGTGAAATCGCTTCTCTTCAGCAAATCTGTCGGCACCAGAAACAGAGGAACGCAACATGCACGAAGGCTTGGCCAGCTCGAAAGAGATTTTTGGGCAATAAGACACCTGGGAAACTGGCAAAACATAGCCTACAACCGCGCAACATGGTGACAACTTCTTGACACAGAACGGGCCGCCACGGCTCTCGCTTGAGTCCTTCTTAATCTACGTCCTCTTTTTATATATAAACCAGATTATCCAGGGAAAACGTAAACAAGTGTTTACCGAAATTTTGTTTTAAAAAAGTTAAAATAAAACTGCGCAGGTTACAAAATCATCCGAAACCGTCAAAATTTCTGCTGCTAATAACTGTGATCGCGCGGGCCTCAAGCAGTAGCAGTTTAACGCACATCGCTTCGAAGCAAATGATACAAACCGTCCATTACCGGTGAACCTACACACGGTTTAAACCTGGTAGTTAAAAATCAGCCTCGTCTTTTGGTTAAAGTAAAATCTATCTTAAACAGCATAATGATCGGTACTGCGGAGGGTATGATGTAAAGACCAGAAATGCTGCATGAAGTAGAAAAAAAAAACAAGTAACAATTGACGGATGCAGTTTCAAACTGCTCACAACTTAGCCGCACTATCAATTCCCACTTTCGCCGTCGAAGCCTACTGTGCCTAGATCTTTGGTGGCACCCACAGCTCTTGAAGTCAAGACCTGCTGTTCACGTTGATGAAATAGAGAAAAAAAAACCATACCAACTCTCGCGGTAGTCTGTGCCAGCGCACGGCACTCTATGATTAGCGATCCAATCAAACGGCAATTCAAACAATCATAAAATGTAATAAAACATCGCAGCAGGTTGTTGAACCTGTGGCGGTGGCGGCGCCTCGTAGAGGCTACTTATCGATCGATTGATCGGAACCGATTGGATCATCAGCGTTTTCAATGTAGTGGGCATTGTCGGGGGATGATCTTCAGCAGCAACTCTCTGCCAAGAGAAAGAAAATAGAAATGCTAGATATTTACAGAAAAAAAAACGGATTATCCTGATGGCTGTGCTTGCATGGAATGTGCCAAAATGAAATTATTACGCTTTCGCAAATTTTATCGGAAGAAAAAGTAGGCCTAGTAGGCGGCTCAACAACAGTTGAAAAATTAAATGATGTCTGGGTTATTCAGTAACCTCCAATCCAGTAAAGATGGGAACCTGCTGCTGTTGTTTCGATGACCAGCGGAAAGCGGCACGAATTAGGTTGTTGAAATAATAGCCCAAAATCGCTTAGCCGACAATTTCTCCTGGCTGATTTTTTCCCATTGTTAATGCAAATCTTAAAAATTTAAGTGGAAATAAGAGTACGGAGTAACGTTTTTTCTTCTCCTAGCTCGTGATAAAGAAGGCTTCTTTCGCTGCGCTTGCCACGAAGTAGGCCAAGCGGTTGGCAAACTAAGAGAACGATCCTCGGGTGCGGTGAATCTAGTTTGCCTTGCACTTGGATTGTTGCAACCGGAAATCGTTGGGGGGTGGAAATTAAATCAATCGTTCCACTCGCTTGGTAGAGCGTTCCGTGAATGGATAGTAACCTGGTGACGGGTCATTAGCCCTATTATGGTAGAACGGTTTTCTTGTGGCGGCGGATGGAATTGAACTGATATTTAAATACAGCTAAACGCTACACAACACGATGCTAAAGCAAACGGATGCGCGGATGATGATGATAATGACGAGAACTTTCCCACCCGACGATTATCACCGTTTCAATCTGTTCACACCCAAGCAGACTCTCGAGATGTGCGGAGAGAAAAAGATTAAAATTGTTGCATTTTCCCTTGCGCGGTACGATCGTCTCCACGATATGTAGGTACTCTTGGAAGCACACGGCGCGCGGCACAGAATGATTGCATCGAACCAGAAACCAGGAACCAGTTACCATCAAAGCAGGCTATAAACCGGTTACTCACACCACTGGCTGCGTACTGCGCGTAACGAAGATATCATCACCTGGTACAGCATGCCATGGGCTGCTTTGATTACACGGTTGCTTAGGCGACGCCCGATGCACGGCTGCTCTATTCTAAATTGTCGTTGATGCATTCATCTCACGATTCTCGCGTGTTTAACGTGTGCCATCGTGTGTGTATTGTATGTATGCTTTGTGTATTCATAGCCGTGCGCAGGATTTTTCAATCAGGGCGAAGGTTGTTGGTTTTGGAGCTCTAACAAATGTCCGTTATAGTTTTGCTCTTCCTACTCAGCTTCGGCGCTGGCGAGTTTTGCTCTGCAATGAAATTTCTCACACGAACATTAATAACCCACACAAATCAGGTGCTTTTCAAATCGTTTTGCTTTACTTTCTGTTCAGGTTTCAAGTTTCTCATACGCTTTTTTAACACTCCGTTCGCAATTCTAAGCAACTTTAGATTCTCATTGTTGTTACCATGATGAATTTTAAAACTTTCTTCAAGCATGTTTTATTCCGGTGCTCTGATTTTCTTTTCTTTTAAAAAGGTTCCCCGTAGTTTATTACCATCGCAGTTTTTTATTTAAGATTTATATCGGTTAATGCTCTGATTATTAGTTTCGATTCTATTTTTACAATGGCTCAATTTTTTTTTGTCAATTTTGTAGTCAACAATAGAGAATGATTACGCCCCTCCCCCCTGTGCACGATTGTGTACGTATGTGATCGTGATCAAGTTGAAAGAGGCGACATGGGAACGAAAAGAAAGCACGGTAAGCGCTCCCCACTCGAGTGTGAGTGATTCTTCTGGAAAAAAGACCTCGATGCGCGATGACAGAAGAAACCCGATCCGGGGATCTTGTTGATTGTCACAACGCGTTGCAGAGAGAGAGCGTGCAGGGTGGCTACTTGCAGAGAAATTGAGCAACTTTGTGGCACCTGTATTCACCTAGCAGGGTGTAGCAGGGCTCGGTCTGAATATGCACATTCCAGGCATTCCTCAGCCTTAAAGCTGTTCCGGCCGGGAACTGGGAGAAAAGATTTTTAATAACATTACCAACAGCAGAAGCACAGCAACGGTGGAGGAAGCAGAAAATAACAGCAAGTGGCTTAGTGCTGCTGCGCAGCTTAAGAGGAAATTATGTGTGAGTATGCACATCGAGCGGAGTTTGTTTCTTGATCTTTTCCGCTGGCCGGGGAGTTTTTTCCCGTCAGTCTGAAAGCGATATTCGAAGCGAGCGGACGCAATTCCGGCTTTCTGAATTTGTACACAAACAACGAAAAAAGTAAAAGAATATAAAGTCACGTTATATGCGTGTCCAGAAGATAACCGCGGAGAGATTCTATTCTAGTGTAAAACAATTCTACTATCAATTACAACAACAATCAATTAGAGGAGAATTTGTTGTTTTATTCTTCTATCGGATTAATCCCCGATAGCCGTTATTAACAACCGAAGAACGGGAAGAACAAACGGAGTTAGATAGTGATTTAACAGTATTCAACGCGAAAACTCGCGCCCTGTTATTAGTTGGGTGAGGAGTCATTTCTTCCGTTCCTTCTGTTTCCCCACTAGAAGCAAGTGTTCCGTAATTGAAAAATCGATTTACGGTTAAAAAGTGAAAATTACATTCTTTCGATCGGAGAAAAAACAGCAATTTTCGCTGAAAGCTAAAGGCAAAAATTTTGCTAATGTTAAACCGTCCCTAGTATAGTAGGCCGGTTGTTATCCAAATCCAGGAAAACTTCCCACTGGCAACGGTTGCCATTTGAGCTCTCGTTGAGGTGGAAGATAAGTCAGTGCACGAGCAGATTCCAGGCGCACAAAACCGGGCGCAAACAGACAACCCCAGTCGAGTCGAAGCACAGGCGAACGTCAGCAAGTTGGCTTACTTGTTGGCTATAGTGGACTACGAAGAGTTGCGGCGGCGCATTCCGAGGCGCACACGACGAGAGGCCAAGTGGAGGCAAAACTAACGGTAAGAATTGAACTAGAATCAAGCGGGGGGCGCGCATACATTCAAATCAACCTGATTCCGGGTCTTCGGCATCGGCGCGTGAGGGAATGTGTGAAAGTTTGGCTCCTGGTGTGGAGCTGGAGAGTGAAGATTTATCGGCCGGCACGGTCTGGACGGGTGCTAATTGTTGCGTCGTTTTGGGGTGATGTGATAATTTTTCTGCTGCTTGTGTAGCCGAAAATGGGCCAGAGAACAAACAGTAACTTGCCCGTTCTAGCGGGGTTTAAAAAAAAAAACAACAAGAAGGAAAAACAAACAAACGTGGCCTACTGTTTTAAAGAAGTTTTGGCAGCACCAACCATTGAGGGGGTGGGAAAGTAAAGACAAAGGCTTGCTTGGTTTTACGACAATTAACTTTTACTGGTGGTTAAGCATAGATAAAGTCTATTTGCTTTTGGTAGTGTCTTTTTCCATTTCTTCATTTGATACGAGTTCAACAAATTGTGATTATCGGTCAAAACCGGTGGGTTTTAAAGTCTGACGTGGAAAATTAAGTATTGTGACCAACAGTGACTAGTAAAATTTGTTTGATTAATTCGTCAATGATAAAACTAAAAATTAAAAAAAAAATGTTGACAAAATTAAAAATGCTTGAAAGTAGATTGGAGTGAAAATTATAGCGAGAAAATGAATGGCAAAAACAGCTAAAGCACCAATTTAAAACGTTTGTCATAGTTTTTATATAGAACAGAAGATAAACAACTAAAAGTCATACATTTAAGATAAAAAAAAACATTTTGTAATGGAAAAGTCCGTATGTTGCAGAAAATTTGAATTAATCATAAATTTTAAAAGATAATTTGACAATAAAATGCAAAAATTAAAAGTTTTTGAGGGTGATGAGAAGCTAAATTGCATCTTTTGCATGTATTATCTTCAAGAAATCTTCAAAACTAGGTGTTTCTTACGTAGGACTATGTTTTTGTTTTCTATCACGCTGAGGTAAAGTTCAGAGGTTGAATTTATTTTATACATATTATTTATTATATTTAGTGAACAAACTAAACAATCGTGATCGGAACAGTATCAAAATTTCAAAAAATGAACGAATTTATAGAAGAATTTCTACTCGCAAGAGGCGGTGAATGTTTACAATTAAAGAAGCACATAAGAATTCCTGACGATTAACTCGGCCGAGCAAATTTTAACCAAACAATGAGGGACAACGAAAAAAATAATAAACCTATTGTTGTTTCACAAAATTCACATTTTCCACTATAACTTTTTCCCATGATTTTACACATTTATCCTCCTATAAAACCTGAATTCGCTGATACTCTGGACGAAAATGACCTGGACTTTGGTATAGCTAACTTCTTTTCTCTCAATGCTCATGCTGCCCACTCTAAACAGTGATTCAGCTTGGCTAGTACTAATTTCCGTTCTTATAATCGTTTCTTGCCTTCGTAAAGACCCAAAAACAGGAAACTTTACCAATCTGCATATTCTTAAAAAAAGGAGGAGGTCAACACAAAATGCGAAAAATGCAAACAATTTGCTGCGCATTTTGCAAATACATTTAATTGGCTCATCACTTTAGACGCACAGATAAATGCTGCTATTGAAACACTCCGCGTGATGTCCTTCAGTAGAATATCCTCCACGTGACCGATCATCTCGTTGAAAAAGCTATAAAAAAACTGGAATATTCGTGTTCTACTGGACTTGACGGGATTCCCTTTTGCGTTCTCAAAAGATCCATGGCTCTACGACCTAAACTTACTTCAGCAGAAAGTATTTCCAACGATGCGGAAGACTGTGGAAGACACTGTTTACACAAACCTGAAAGCTGCTTTTGATCGAGTCGACCACGGAATACTACTGAGTAGAATCGAGAAACTTGCGATCTGGTGATCTCTTACTTTACTTTGTTGGCTAACGGACCGTTCACCGGTCTAGGGCCGAACGAATTAGAAATGTCCAGCTTCTTCTGTCTTGGGCAGCCGTTCTCCAGTCTCCTCGTACATCAACATTTCGTGCATCTTCTTGCACCGCGAACATCCACACAGGGTCGACGGCCTTTGACTGGTTCTCTACTGAAAATAGTTTTGGCGGCTATCCGCTCCGAGCACTCGTCGATCAGCTTTCTTCAGCGTCCATTCTTCATGTCCGTAAAGGGCCACCGGGAGTATCAGCGTCCTATACAGCGCTAGTTTTGTAGCTGGTTACGTAGTCCGTAGAAGGCCCTGTTTGCAGCTGTAACTCGTCGTTTCACTTCACGACTCATATCGTTGTCACATGTCACAAGCGTACCAAGGTAAACGAATTCATCAACCACTTCAAATCGTTCCCCATCTATTTCCACTTCAGCCTCAATACCACGGAAACTCCCACGCTCCCTACGAACGCGACTGCTGTCTCGCCAGCAATCCGCACGCATGATTTCGATCTCTCCAGCGTCATACGAATCAGCCTAACTAGTTTTGCAGGAGACTGTGTTTCAGCATTACCTGCCACAACTCGTTTCTTTTCACTGAATCGTATGCCGCCTTAAAATCAATAAACGGATGGGGGGTCTGCAGGCTATACTCCCGGAACTTATCGAGGATCTGTCGTAGGGTGAAAATTTGATCCGTCGTGGAATGCCCCTGTCAAAAACCAGCCTGGTATTCGCCAACAAAGGATTCCGTTAACGGTCTCAATCTGAAGAACAGGATACGGGAGAGCACTTTATATGCGGAGTTGAGCAACCTTATCCCTCGATAGTTGCAACAATCCAATCGATGACCCTTCTTATAGATAGGGCATATGAGGCCTTCCAACTAATCGTTCGGCATTTGTTCATCCGCCCAGATCCTTAGTATTATCTGGTGGATCGCATAGTACAGCCATTCGCTTCTCGCTTTTAGAAGTTCGGTCGGGATACCGTCCTTCCCAGCGGCCTTGCCGTTTTCAGCTCACAAATCGCCTTTTTGACCTCCTCCTCTGTTGGTGGCTCCACAGCTAGTTCGTCACTCATGATCGTCATCCTGTTCCTGCTCTACTTTCCCGGCTCCTCACCGTTCAATAGCGCCTGAAAATGCTCCTTCCACCTGGCTTATCGGTTTATCAGTAAGCAGGTTGCCGTCCTTGTCATTATACATGACCGGCACAGGGAAATACCTGCTTCTGACTCTGTTGACGTCGTCTAACATAGCTGTCCTCTGCGCTGGTGAGCCCCTGCTACTCGTACTCGGCTTCTTCCGACGGTGGACTCTATTTTCGCCAACTCTTACCTCCCTGTATCTCTGTCTGCTCTGACGCGTAACCGCAGTGAGCATGCGGCTCCTGGCACGGCTCTTCTCATCTGTCGCTCTCGCGAACTGACCACTCTACGCTCAATGTATTCATTTATTTATTATTGTCCACATCATCTGATAGTTGTCTTAATGAATCGATAGTAAAAGAGCTGAGCCTAATAATTGACTTGTTCTTGTTGAAAACTTGTTCAACACTTGTGAAAACTTGAATCATGTACGCTGCAGCCTCGAAGTTACCATAATTCGTGCGGTGGAATATAATTTGTAGCATCGAAGACGATCTCAGCATGCACGAAAATTGATCATGGATAACAGTTTCGGAGAATCTATTTTACCAGCTTAAATTTTTGGAACGAATAATGCCTGTTGTATCTTGCGAGGCGGCGATCAAGCGTATCCAGTCCAAGCAAATGACAGCGATCCGGATAAAGAGGCAAGTTAGCTGGATCACACCAAGGTAAATCCCTCAAGACCAAACGGACAAATCTTCTCTGCACATGCACAATCTCAAATTCCACGACAGTTGATGCGGAGTCTAAACTACGCTTGCATTTTCCAATATGGGACAAACCAAAGAGCAATTTTAAGCAATGGGGGTCCTTGAAATCGCGTTCAATTTTTGCGATAAAGCCGAGTTGTCTAGTGGCTTTAGAAATAATCGCTGTACGGTGCCTTTCAAAGGTCAGTCTTTAGTCCAGGTCAATGACGTACGCAAAGTTATTGGTAATTGGACCCGGTGAAATGTAGTCAAGTCACATTTTGCTGTGTTAAGTGTCAAGGAATTTAGTTTACACCACGTCATTAAGCAGACGATTTCGTAATCTGTCCAAAGTAGCCCCCAGCAGGAAAAAACAAAAAATTTTGTAATAGCTATATGAAAACCTTTTTTTTATTTCTCACCGAATCCAAATTTATGACTGTTGCATAGGTACATACCCGCGTTAAATATAAGTAAAATTCATTGAGTTTCGTTTACTATAATAACAATTACATAATTTTGAAAATCTTGGAAAAAGTTTTAAAAGAGACCCTGCACGATGGTACCTCTTTTTCGTCCAAAAGAGAATAAAATAGTTCCACAAAACCTTGTTATGTCAGTTTTTACACGAATGTTCGTTTTTATTTGAACAAAAAAAAAACCCTAAAATCATTAACAGAAAAATTGTATCCAAATTGGCAGCGACTAGTGAGGTGTTTATTTATGCGATTTATTTAGACGTTTTTCGCGGGTTAAACAGCACAGGCTAATTCAAATGACCGATGTACAAGGCTATCGACCAATCACCGCGCTTTAACAGATTCTGGGCCATATTCCGGATAACTGGCTGAAGGTGAAGGTAGTGTTTATCCCCGAAGTTGGAAGAAAGGATAAAATCCTATTTAAGACTATCGGCCCCATAAGTCTGACTTCATCACTTCTCAAGTTGATGGTGAAAATAATGGATAAATATATCCGTGATGAGTTTCTTAAAGACTCCCCGCTGCATAGGAACCAACATGCCTATCAAAGCGGCAAGTCAACAGAAACTGCTCTTCACAGCTTAGTGACGTTGATTGAAAAGTCCCTGAGTTATCAGGGGATGGCGCTATGTGCCTTTCTTGATATTAAAGAGGCCTTCGATAACACGTCCTTTGCATCAATTGATACGGCTCTCTCCAATAAGGGAATCGACCACACTTCAAGGAGCTGGATACACGCAATGCTCTCTAGCAGAGTGATCACAGCAACCTTGGGAGATTCGTCTGTAACAATGTCAGTGATCAAGGTATGCCTGCAAGGAGGAGTTCTCTCGCCCTTGTTATGGTCACTAGTTGTCAATAAGCTTTCACAGCTTGGATACGAGGTCATTGGATACGCTTTACGATCGTCACGCAACTCTGTTGAGCCGAATGCAAGCGGCTGTGGATGCCACCACGTTATGGTGTCTACAGGAGGGTCAAAACATAAACTCCTCAAAAACAGTCCTAATTCCAAGGAAGATCTCCATCACTCCTCCAACACTGAATGGAGTTAGACTGGGCTTCAGCAACGAAGTCAAATACCTCGGAATTATTCTGGATAATAAACTGAACTGGTCTGCACAACTGGATCATGCCGCTAAGAAAGCGATCTCGGCGATCTGGGCCAGACTTGGCACTCTGGTCTTACAAGACCATTGCTCGACCAAGAATCACCTATGCTGCCCTTGTGTGGTGGCCTGAGGTGAACGAAGTGATTGTTCAAGCGAAACTCAAAAAAGTTCAAAGACTTGCATGTCTTTCGGTTACCAGCGCTATGCGAACAACTTCAACTGCAGCCATGGAAGCAATGCTCTGCCTACTGCCTCTACATCTTCATGTGAAAAAGGAAGCAGAGTTTGGCGCTCTAAGGTTGCAAAGGAGGAAAACTTTACTCAAAAGGGGCCAAATCGCTATTAACTACTATTAACTACAGACGTTGGCATCGTTAATTTTTATACGGATGGCGGATCCGGTATATGCGGACCCGGTGTGAAGGGAACATTTTTCCTGGGCAAATGGCCCACCGTTTTTCAAGCAGAGGTATATGCCATGTATATCTGCGCAAAAATATGTCTGAAACGCAACTACAGACATGCGAAAATCGGTATATTCTCGGACAGTCAAGCAGCACTACTAGCACTTAAGTCCGTCAAATGCGCTTCCAAACTTGTTTGGGAATGCATTGCAACTCTACGGAAACTCTCCCGGCAGAACTCAGTTTTTCTGTTTTGGGTGCCCGGACATTGCGGAGTCGAGGGTAATGAACAAGCTGACTACCTAGCAAGACAGGGATCAGCTCAGCGGTTCATTGGCCCCGAGCCGTTTCTGGGTACGTCCAATTCCGACACCTGCCGATTCTGCAAATCTGAACCAGAGAGTTCAGAGCATTTGCTTTGCTCTTGCAGAGCTCTTGCTTCTTCTAGTTATAACTTCTTAGGAAACTACTTTTTAACTCCATACCAACTAAGGAGCTCTTATCCCAAGCAGATCATTAGTTTCATCAACTATGTTGTACCTAATTGGGGTACAGGGTTACAACAGAACAGTTCTACTCCATCAACGAGTACGAGCGATCAGTGCGTCTTGAACTGTCCGACGTTTTTTCGGTTGCTTGTGGACTGGTCTTTGACTGCCTATAGCTTCAAAGTTTGTGTTTTGTCAGTGTGTCTTTTGAAGACTACCTGAAAGTTATTTCCCATCAGTCTTTCTCAAGACTACCTACTTTTAAATTTAACATTTGTTTTAACTTTTTTCGTATCACCTGAAATGGCTGGACGGAAAAAGAAACCTCGCATCGCTGCGGGGAGGAAAAGAGAGGCAAGAAGCTGGTGAAATGGAAGGTACCAATAATGAAACTATACAAAATATAAAATCTTTAAAAAAGGAGAAAGTTCCACCTATTGTGGTAACTATTTCTTCTGAATTTAATATATTCAAAAAGAAACTTTCAACGTTTGTTTCTGACGTTAAAGTTACCTATCAAATTGGCCGTAGAGGTGAATGCCGCTTTTTAGCCGACTCAGTAAAGGGTCGTGATCGTCTTGTTCAGTATTAAACTGACAAGATGTACAAATTTTTTACATATGACACCAAGAACGCCAAGCCGTTCAAGGTTGTCTTGAAAGGTCTCACCAACGATCAAACCGTTGATGAGATCAAACTTACTTTAACAGAATTACTTGGCATAGCCCCTACCCAAGTAATTCTAATGAAACAAAAATCACGAGGCGAAAACAGTCAGAGAACTGGAATTTCCCTTGTTAATTATTTAATTCATTTTAACCGCAATGAGGTTAACAACTTAAAATTTTTTGAAAAAGCACATGCTTTGTATAATGTGTGTGTAAAGTGGGAAACTTATAGGAAGTATGGCGGAGGTGAAAAGCATATCACCCAATGCCGTACTTGCCAACGTTATGGCCATGGTTCCAAATTCTGTAACATGGACCAAAAATGTCTTAATTGTGGAGACTCTTCTCACAAAAAGGACACATGTCCTGTGAAAGAGAGTAAAAATTTTCGCTGTGCGAATTGTAACGGCAACCATATGTCAAATTTTTATCAATGCCCAGTCCGTTTAGCAATTGTTAAGGCAAGGCAAGGTAAACAAAATTCAATTTCTCAATTAAAACCAACTTCAAAACAAAATTCTCCAAGCGTACCAGTGACGCATAGTTTACCTACTCCTTTGCATACCCGTTTAACTTATGCACAGGTTACAGGTAGTTCGAACATTCTACCGCCTAGTGTTGGTAGTTCGAAAATGACCGCTAATATGGGTAAGCAAAACACGCTAGAAAATAATTGTACACCTATTACTCCAGTTAATATTGCTACCGAAAATATTTTTTCTAATGTCAACTGCCTGGGGCCTATTACGGCAGGTAAACTTTCTTTTTTGCAACAGGCAATGTTCGATCTTATGAACGCCATGTTGCAGGCAAAATCAATGTTTGAAGCCATTCAAATAGGCACAAATTTTACTATTAAAATTGTTTCTAATTTAAAATTTAGCAATGATTTTAAATAAAACAATTAAAATATTAAATTGGAATGCTCGCTCATTGGAGGCCAATGAGAATGAGCTTTTTAATTTTTTAACAGTAAATAATGTGCATATTGCAATTATTACTGAAACATTTTTGAAACCTAACATAAAATTAAAATATGATCCCAATTACGTGGTTCATAGATATGATAGGATTCAGGGTTACGGCGGTGGAGTTGCAATTGTTATTCATCGCCGAATCAAACATCGTGCTCTTCCCCATCTAGAGACGAAAGATATTGAAACTTTGGGAATTGAAGTTCAAACTGAACTTGGGATTTTATTTATTGCCGCAGCATATTTACCATTTCAATGCACACGCGAGCACAAAAATTATTTTAAAGGTGATTTACAAAAACTCACCAGAAATCGTTCGAAATTTTTCATAATCGGCGATTTTAACGCTAAACATCGTTCATGGAATAATTCTCAAAGTAATTCCAATGGCAAAATTTTATTCAATGATTGTTCTTCAGGATACTATTCTATTTTGTCTCCGAATAGTCCTACATGCTTTTCTTCTGTAAGAAACCCTTCAACAATTGATTTGGTGCTAACAGATCAAAGTCATGTATGTAGTGATTTGATCACACATGCTGACTTTGATTCTGACCATCTTCCAATAACTTTTTCTTTATCACATGAATCAGTTTTAAACCCTATGAGCTCTGTTTTTAATTATAACAAGGCTAATTGGGAAAGATACAAAACTCATATTGAGAGAAATTTCAATAATGAGCTTGATTTGCAAAACGAAGTGAATATTGATTCCGCTTTGGAAGCATTAAAATGTGCAATTGTTGATGCCAGGAATTATTCTGTTCCGAAGGCTCAAATGAAATTTGATTCATCAATAATTGACGAAAATCTTCAACTTCTAATTCGTTTGAAAAATGTCCGCAGACGTCAATATCAACGTTCTCGTGACCCTGTTTTTAAAACTATTTATAAAGATTTACAGAAAGAGATTAAACATAGATTTACTCTTCTGAGAAATCAAAATTTTGAGTCTAAAGTTTAAAAATTGAAACCATATTCAAAACCATTTTGGAAGCTGTCGAAGATTCTTAAGAAACCTTCAAAGCCTATTCCAGTTTTAAAAGATGGTGAACGTTTTCTTGTATCCAATGAACAAAAGGCTCAAAGACTTGCTCAGCAGTTTGAGAGTGTTCATAACTCAAATTTGAATTTTGTGAGTCCAATTGAAAATGAAGTCACTCGTCAATTTGATCTAATTTCTTCCCAGAATTTTTTACCTGCAGAAATAATTGAAACTAATTTGAATGAGATTAAATCAATTATTAAAAATTTCAAAAATATGAAAGCACCTGGTGACGATGGAATCTTTAATATACTAATCAAACATCTCCCTGAGAGCACAATGGAATTTTTAGTGAAAATTTTCAATTGCTTCAAAATTGCATATTTTCCCAAATTATGGAAAAATGCAAAAATTACTCCCATTTTAAAACCGGATAAGAACCCAGCTGAAGTTTCAAGTTATCGACCAATCAGTTTGCTTTCTTCAATAAGTAAACTGTTTGAGAGAATTATTCTTAACAGAATGATGTCACACATCAACGAAAATTCAATTTTTGCAAATGAACAGTTTGGATTTCGCCATGGGCATTCCATAACTCATTAATTGCTCAGAGTTACTAATATGATACGAGCTAACAAATCTGAAGGTTATTCCACTGGAGCTGCTCTTTTAGACATAGAAAAAGCATTCGACAGTGTTTGGCATAAAGGTTTGATTGCGAAATTGCAAACTTTTAATTTTCCAATTTTCCTAATCAAAATTTTAAAAAATTATCTTACTGATCGAACTCTGCAGGTTCAAAATCTGATAGATTTCCTGTCAGAGCAGGTGTACCTCAAGGTTCAGTCTTGGGTCCAGTCCTGTACAACATATTCACTTCAGATCTTCCTGATTTGCCTCCAGGATGCACAAAGTCATTGTTCTGCGATGACACATGCATTTCCGTAAAAGGAAAAAGCCTTCGTGTCATATGCATTCGATTGCAGAAAAGTTTAGATATTTTTTCTTCCTACTTGCAAAAGTGGAAAATCTCTCCCAATGCTTCTAAAACTCAAATGATAATTTTTCCTCATAAGCCTAGGGCTTCTTTCCTCAAGCCAAACAATAATCACGTTGTCAAGATGAATGGGGTTATTTTAAGTTGGTCCGACAAGGTTAAGTACTTGGGACTAATTTATGATAAAAAACTTATTTTCAAAGAGCACACTGAGAGTATACAAGCCAAGTGCATCAAATATACGAGATGTTTATATCCTCTCATTAACAGGAATTCTAAACTTTGTTTAAAGAACAAACTTTTGATTTACAAACAAATTTTTAGACCGGCAATGCTTTATGCTGTACCGATCTGGTCAAGTTGCTGTTCAACAAGGAAGAAAACGCTCCAAAGGATTCAGAATAAAATTCTGAAAATGATTTTGAAGCGTCCTCCTTGGTTTGGTACACTCGAATTACATAGACTTACTGGTGTTGAACCATTAGAAGCTATGTCAAATAAAATTATTAACAATTTTCGACAAAAATCGTTGCAATCCTCAATTGCTACGATAAGCTCTCTTTATAGCCAATAAGTTAGCAATTAAGTTAGTTGTAAGTTTACTTCCCCTTTTCTGACAAGTAGGTTTAAATCCCTACGAATGATAAGTCCTAATTGCGAAAGCAAACAAATCCTAACAATTAAAATTACAAATTTCTAACAGTGTTGAGAAGTCACCATTTGTGATTGGACACACATACTCATTATTTACTAATATTTATCATAAATACTTAAGCTACTAACAAATCCCCCCTTAAAAAAAAAAAAAAAAGAGTACGAGCGATCCGTAACCCGTGCACAGCAATCGGGGCCAGCCACAAAAGACAATCAGTAAGACTGTCGCAGTGGCATTTCAGTACCCAGTGCCCTTCAGGCATACCGGATAAAAAAAAAACACAAATTTTCAGACAATCGCAGTTCTATCCAATAGAATTTACATTATTTACTATTTATACTATAATTTTTTGGGAATGCAATTTGATCGACGACTGAATTGAAACTTGCA
The DNA here is from genome assembly GCF_029784165.1 of Wyeomyia smithii. Classification (NCBI taxonomy): domain Eukaryota; kingdom Metazoa; phylum Arthropoda; class Insecta; order Diptera; family Culicidae; genus Wyeomyia; species Wyeomyia smithii. The sequence goes on along the minus strand of NC_073696.1, from coordinate 276,629,777 downwards.
CTTTTAGAATTTTAATTTTAATTTCCATGTTGACTCTGGAATAATGCCACTAAACTTTCGGCGGGATATTCAGAGGTGACTTTGGGACTCATAATATGCTCAGTTATAGGCAACCCACTGCACAAAACTTTCATCAACTTAATCAACAATCATACCCAGTACAGTACATCCAGAATTACAAACAAGTGCTGTCTAGAATGCTTCGATAAATATGTAATTATATTGCAGAAGCTCATTATTCGTAATTGGATGGAATCCCCACCATGAAGTGAACTTTGGCACAGTTTGATAGCTATATAACTCATTCCAGAGAGTTAAGTTATTCAATGGACAAGATTTATTCCTTACTTTGGAACTATACACCGAGAATGCGATGCTTGCTGTAATATTTAACACAAAGGTTTGATTGCCAGCTTTTTGTTGATGCAAATTCTTCACCAAAAATGTTCAAACAAATTGTAATGTCTCATAAATAAAAAAAGATAGACACTTGGTGTCAAAGATCGAACTGTAGAGCGGTTTTAAAGGTTTAATTTGAACTATAAAAATAATACATAAACTTATGCTCAGTTTTTTTACGATATCACGAACAGAATGCAAATTATTGGTTTAAAAGAGGAGCATTGCTGCATTATTACAGTCCTCTGCTCCCTTTCTGCGACGGGTTTTCTGTCAATTCTCTAGAGAATAAGTTTCTCCTATTTCTTCGCGATTTCTAACAGCGCAGACTATGAACACGTGATTTTCGTCAATTTGCGCTATCGTTTTCAGATCAGCAGTTGTGTAAAACTAATCTGCGTGTCGACATGCTTATCCGGGTCATGGTCCAATAACGTTTACTTATTTTGATATTTATCAACTGTGTTGCGAAAATAAGCATTTTGTGTACACACTGGAGAGGATTCAGAATTTTTAGCGAATTTTTCAGAACATGTGATCCCAGACACTTGATTTACTTTCCATTGGCCTTAATTTTAAACTCTGGGGAATTATACTTCTAGATATCTAGGTTAAAATGCTCGAAATCCTCCCTGCACGTTATAGTTGCGCAATGGCTCTAGTGATAGATTCAATGGAGGTAATTTATTCTCAACCTTTGCGCAGCATAAACCTCGTGTTTCATTCCTGAATTTCAACGCTAGTGTTATATTTTTCTTCGATATCAACACAGTAATTCCTTACTTTCTGTGCTACGTCTTTTTCTTAACGGATCAATATAATTTCGCACTGTAGCACAGAGTCACCGGAACGAACCAAGGAGTTCACTGGAACCGACTGAAACCAACACAAAGTTTGCTTAGAACTTCAACCACGCCGACAGCTACCAGCAGAAATTTACCGTAAAAACCTTCATGCTTAACGTATCGAAAACTCACTTCATTTCTACGTTTTTGTTTACCTTGGTAACCACCATGACAAAGACGCTACTTCAAATTGAATTCGTTGTCTACCGTTCGTATTTCATCATCAAAGTAATCTAATGGCGGATTCGGTTCAAAGTAAAAGCCCAATCGACGGCCAAGCGACTGTCCTCACCGCAATAGTTTATTCCAGTATTCTGCTCTCTTGTGAACACATTCTTCCCATTGACTCATATAGCTACCACAACTTCGGTTGAAAGCAAGTGTACTGCAAATAAAACCGAAATCCACACTTTCTCAACAAAAATCTGCACCTTACAGGCCGGGAATGGCACATATATTTTTTGTTTTACGATCCCAACTGAGTGGTCAATGGAACTGCAAGTAAGGTTACGCTTTTTGGACCAGGTTTCAAACTATACGGGTAAAAGTGGGTTAAGCACACGGTCTCGCGAGGAGGGAAACGATGGGCTTCCCCATTATATTCAAAGTGGTGGAGAGCGAAACTTCGTCACTTCATAGCTCATTTTTGTTTTTGAATGGCATACAGTCCTGGTTTGTAGAAGGTAGACCAGTTTTGGCCCACGGTTTTTGGTTTTTGATTTCTTTATCTCCTCAAACACCTCGAACTGATAAAGAGGAGAAAGAAAAAAAACACACATTTCTGCAACTGTGCATGCGGACGGAAATGAAGATTTACCGAGAAGCCTCGGCTTAGCATTCACTTAAGTCAACTCGTGATGCGTGAAATAGTCCAATCATTGCGCATCTCTGTTTGTTGTGCCTCAGACGCACAAAACTTTGTGTTTTGGTCTTTTTACTATGTTCAGTGTTCGGTGTGACAAGGCTTTTTTACTTCTCCGTCATCGTTAGAGGAACCTAGCGGAACAGTTTTATCTCAGGGAATTTTCACCTAGCACTAATTATCCCAAGAGCAGTCATTGTTGCGAAGAACCAGAGAAAATGCGCTGACAATTGAACATGGAAGACACATTGTTGATGCGCCTTCAGCCCCAGGGGGGAAAGTTTTCTTCTGGGGCTGATCTAGTTTTGTTTTTCTGTGTCGCTTGCGAAGCGTTCAAGATTGGAAAAATTATTAAAAGGCATGACTCGTACACGAACAGGTAAACAAGGCATCACAGGCACTACATTAGAAACCAACAGAAGTTGTTTGTAACTGGAAGAGTTTTTTTTTCTTTTTTTTTGTAGCTTAAGTATTTATGATAAATATTAGTAAATAATGAGTATGTGTGTCCAATCACAAATGGTGACTTCTCAACACTGTTAGAAATTTGTAATTTTAATTGTTAGGATTTGTTTGTTTTCGCAATTAGGACTTATCATTCGTAGGGATTTAAACCTACTTGTCAGAAAAGGGGAAGTAAACTAACAACTAACTTAATTGCTAACTTATAAAGAGAGCTTATCGTAGCAATTGAGGATTGCAACGATTTTTGTCGAAAATTGTTAATAATTTTATTTGACATAGCTTCTAATGGTTCAACACCAGTAAGTCTATGTAATTCGAGTGTACCAAACCAAGGAGGACGCTTCAAAATCATTTTCAGAATTTTATTCTGAATCCTTTGGAGCATTTTCTTCCTTGTTGAACAGCAACTTGACCAGATCGGTACAGCATAAAGCATTGCCGGTCTAAAAATTTGTTTGTAAATCAAAAGTTTGTTCTTTAAACAAAGTTTAGAATTTCTGTTAATGAGAGGATATAAACATCTCGTATATTTGATGCACTTGGATGCATACAATACTCTCAATGTGCTCTTTGAAAATAAGTTTTTTATCATAAATTAGTCCCAAGTACTTAACCTTGTCAGACCAACGTAAAATAACCCCATTCATCTTGACAACGTGATTATTGTTTGGCTTGAGGAAAGAAGCCCTAGGCTTATGCGGAAAAATTATCATTTGAGTTTTAGAAGCATTGGGAGAGATTTTTCACTTTTGCAAGTAGGAAGAAAAAATATCTAAACTTTTCTGCAATCGACTGCATATGACACGAAGACTTTTTCCTTTTACGGAAATGCTTGTGTCATCGCAGAACAATGACTTTGTGCATCCTGGAGGCAAATCAGGAAGATCTGAAGTGAATATGTTGTACAGGACTGGACCCAAGACTGAACCTTGAGGTACACCTGCTCTGACAGGAAATCTATCAGATTTTGAATTCTGATAGACAACCTGCAGAGTTCGATCAGTAAGATAATTTTTTAAAATTTTGATTAGGAAAATTGGAAAATTAAAAGTTTGCAATTTCGCAATCAAACCTTTATGCCAAACACTGTCGAATGCTTTTTCTATGTCTAAAAGAGCAGCTCCAGTGGAATAACCTTCAGATTTGTTTGCTCGTATCATATTAGTAACTCTGAGCAATTGATGAGTTGTGGAATGCCCATGGCGAAATCCAAACTGTTCATTTGCAAAAATTGAATTTTCGTTGATGTGTGACATCATTCTGTTAAGAATAATTCTCTCAAACAGTTTACTTATTGAAGAAAGCAAACTGATTGGTCGATAACTTGAAACTTCAGCTGGGTTCTTATCCGGTTTTAAAATGGGAGTAATTTTTGCATTTTTCCATAATTTGAGAAAATATGTAATTTTGAAGCAGCAATTGAAAATTTTCACTAAAAATTCCATTGTGCTCTCAGGGAGATGTTTGATTAGTATATTAAAGATTCCATCGTCACCAGGTGCTTTCATATTTTTGAAATTTTTAATAATTGATTTAATCTCATTCAAGTTAGTTTCAATTATTTCTGCAGGTAAAAAATTCTGGGAAGAAATTAAATCAAATTGACGTGTGACTTCATTTTCAATTGGACTCACAAAATTCAAACTTGAGTTATGAACACTCTCAAACTGCTGAGCAAGTCTTTGAGCCTTTTATTCATTGGATACAAAAAAACGTTCACCATCTTTTAAAACTGGAATAGGCTTTGAAGGTTTCTTAAGAATCTTCGACAGCTTCCAAAAAGGTTTTGAATATGGTTTCAGTTTTTCAACTTTAGTCTCAAAACTTTGATTTCTTAGGAGAGTAAATCTATATTTAATCTCTTTCTGTAAATCTTTATAAATAGTTTTAAAAACAGGCTCACGAGAACGTTGATATTGACGTCTGCGGACATTTTTCAAACGAATTAGAAGTTGAAGATTTTCGTGAGATTATTGGTGAATCAAATTTCATTTGAGCCTTTGGAACAGAATAATTCCTGGCATCAACAATTGCACATTTCAATGCTTCCAAAGCGGAATCAATATTCACTTCGTTTTGCAAATCAAGCTCATTATTGAAATTTCTCTCAATATGAGTTTTGTATCTTTCCCAATTAGCCTTGTTATAATTAAAAACAGAGCTCATAGGGTTTAAAACTGATTCATGTGATAAAGAAAAAGTTATTGGTAGATGGTCAGAATCAAAGTCAGCATGTGTGATCAAATCACTACATACATGACTTTGATCTGTAAGCACCAAATCAATTGTTGAAGGGTTTCTTACAGAAGAAAAGCATGTAGGACTATTCGGAGATAAAATAGAATAGTATCCTGAAGAACAATCATTGAATAAAATTTTGCCATTGGAATTACTTTGAGAATTATTCCATGAACGATGTTTAGCGTTAAAATCGCCGATTATGAAAAATTTCGAACGATCTCTGGTGGGTATTTGTAAATCACCTTTAAAATAATTTTTGAGCTCGCGTGTGCATTGAAATGGTAAATATGCTGCGGCAATAAATAAAATCCCAAGTTCAGTTTGAACTTCAATTCCCAAAGTTTCAATAACTTTCGTCTCAAGATGGGGAAGAGCACGATGTTTGATTCGGCGATGAATAACAATTGCAACTCCACCGCCGGAACCCTGAATCCTATCATATCTATGAACCACGTAATTGGGATCATATTTTAATTTTATGTTAGGTTTCAAAAATGTTTCAGTAATAATTGCAATATGCACATTGTTTACTGTTAAAAAATTAAAAAGCACATTCTCATTGGCCTTCAATGAGCGAGCATTCCAATTTAATATTTTAATTGTTTTATTTAAAATCATTGCTAAATTTTAAATTAGAAACAATTTTAATAGTAAAATTTATGCCTATTTGAATGGCTTCAAACATTGATTTTGCCTGCAACATGGCGTTCATAAGATCGAATATTGCCTGTTGCAAAAAAGAAAGTTTACCTGCCGTAATAGGCCCCAGGCAGTTGACATTAGAAAAAATATTTTCGGCAGTAATATTAGCTGGAGTAATAGGTGTACAATTATTTTCTAGCGTGTTTTGCTTACCCATATTAACGGTCATTTTCGAACTACCAACACTAGGCGGTATAATGTTCGAACGACCTGTAACCTGTGCATAAGTTAAACGGGTATGCAAAGGAGTAGGTAAACTATGCGTCACTGGTACGCTTGGAGAATTTTGTTTTGAAGTTGGTTTTAATTGAGAAATTGAATTTTGTTTACCTTGCCTTGCCTTAACAGTTGCTAAGCGGGCTGGGCATTGATAAAAATTCGACATATGGTTGCCGTTACAATTCGCACAGCGAAAATTTTTACTCTCTTTCACAGGACATGTGTCCTTTTTGTGAGAAGAGTCTCCACAAATGAGGCATTTTTGGTCCATGTTACAAAACTTTGAGCCATGGCCATAACGTTGGCAAACACGGCATTGGGTGATATGCTTTTTACCTCCGCCATACTTCCTATAAATTTCCCACTTTACACGCACATTATACAAAGCATGTGCTTTTTCAAAAAATTTTAAGTTATTAACCTCACTGCGGTTAAAATGAATTAAATAATTTACAAGGGAAATTCCAGTTCGCTGACTGTTTTCGCCTCGTGATTTTTGTTTCATCAGAATTACTTGGGTAGGGGCTATACCAAGTAATTCTGTCAAAGTAATTTTGATCTCATCAACGGTTTGATCGTTGGTGAGACCTTTCAATACGACCCGCTCTTCGTATCATATGTAAAAAAATTATACATCTTTTCAGTTAAATACTGAATAAGACGATTCCAATCTTTCAATGTTTGGGCCAGTAAACGGCATTCGTCTCTTCGGCCAATTTGATAAGTAACTTTGACGTCGGAGAGAAACGTAGAAAGTTCTCTTTTAAAAATATTAAATTCAGAAGCAATAGTTACCACAATAGGTGGAACTTTCTCCTTTTTTACAGAAATTTCACTTTGAATAGTTTTACTTTCGAACATTTCAATTTCGCCGGCTTCTTGCTCAGGCAGAATATCATATAAATTTTCACTGCATAAGCTAGTTTCAGAAAGAGTTGCCTCTCTTTTCCTCCCCGTAGCGATGCGTGGTTTCTTATTTCGTCCTGCCATTTCAGGTGATACGAAAAAAGTTCAAAAATAATATCAAATTGCAAGTATTGAGAAAGAAAGAAATAGGTAGTCTTGAGAAAGACTGATGTAAGTTAACTTCCAGGTAATCTTTAAAAGACACACTAAAGTCAAAGACCAGTCCACAAGCAACCGAAAATACGTCTGATCTGTCGGGCAGCTCAAGACGCACTCTAACTGGAAGAGTGTTATCTTTTCTTATTTGTCGATTATACTAGTAGCTTCAATAACATTTTCCGAACATATTTTTTCTCATAACAAAAAAAAGTTGTGATGTTTGTTTGACCTGAGATTCCGTTACAAGAGTATTGTTTTTAACTTAAGAATCAGCGGATTTGACCGCTGAAATTTCTGATGAACAGATTCGAGTTTCTGTCCGACAATGAATTGAAGTGGTTCCTGTTGATAAAAATCTATCTTATTGGAGGATATTTCTGAAACCGTCAGAGTTGTGATTCATCACGGTGACAAAAGAAGGAGTACCTTCCTGCTTTCCATCCCAGTCGCTCTCGGTCTCTGGCAACAACGAATGTAACGCTTCCTCTTGTCCTTCCCTAACCACCCGTGAAACGTATCCGGCGACGTTATCGATCTATACAAAGTGGAAGCAACTGAATCAATCCAAAATAAGCTATTTTAAAATCAACTCAAACTCAAAAATCAGTAACGAAAAACACATATTAAGGTGCCAAAGCCAATAATGGGTTAATGGGTAAATTTCACAACAAGTAGCTGTAGATGCAAACCATGATCTAAACGTTTTTGTCATCAAAAAAAAAAAAAAAATCGGAATGGTACATCTATTTCACGGTGTCTCTGGATGTAGAACTTATCCGAAAAAAAAATAGTATCGCTCTACTACTCGTCATTCAAAAGGTTGAGCTGTCCCTTTTAATATGCTTCAAAAATTAAAATGTTCTATCGGGGGGTCTGAAACAATTTTTTTCGGACATTATTTTTGTAATTGAAAAGGTGAGATGGAAATAAATAAAAAGTTTCAGAAAAATAAGGAGTTATCAGGGTTCTCCGATCATACTGAATTATTCAGGGTTTGTTTATTTAAATAACAAAACAAAACTTTTCATAATATCAGATTTTTGAGAAGGGGTAAGTGGGGTAAAAAAACCCTCGAAAATTTCGAGTCCATAATTTTTTTAGTCGTATTCAAAAAATGTTTTTCGGAAAAGCAGCTAGTGTGGTGGAAGGGCATTCAAAGCCCTAATGTCCAGGAGCTGCTAAAATCATAGTGTTACTGTAACTTTGGTTAGAATGCATCGATTTTTCTGCAATTGGGGAGCAATTTGTACAATGAGAAAGTTTCACAGTACTGGCTACATAATTTCCCACGGTGAGTCACTTTTAGACTGGATCCATACAACAAAAATCAATACTATTAACCCTCTAGTGCCCAAATTGATTTTAAGATGGACTTCGGAAAAATCACTATGAAGCTTTTTTAATATTTTTTAAGTTCTTATTGAAGCTCTCAGAGGTTCAACTGAAGACCGTATAAAGGCGGCACTGGGCACTAGAGGGTTAAGGTTACTTGATAAGAAATTTGATTTTTCCTTTCAAAGAAATCGGATTACGAAAATTTGTTATGTGATTAATTCTAACGGTCTCTCCCAGCCGAAATTACAAAATGGAGTTGCACTCCTAGCGCCGAAGGTTCAAATGCTGGCCTGAAGCTTGTTATAAAAAAAAAACAATTTTCTTTTCTAAAACGGCCCATTTTTTGAATACGTCCAATAAAAGCTCTTGAGTAGATTTATATAACGTATTGTTTAAATTAAAGACCTAGTTTTGATGACAAAAGAAAAAAAAACTTCAAAAGCACCATATTTTTAAAGAAAGATGCAAATATTTTATAATGCAAGCTCGACAGCAACTTTCAATAACCGACATTGTATATTTTTATAGGATTGAATTACCGACTAGGCTTACTGAAAATTATAGTTTTTTTTTGTCTTTTGGACTCCAAATTTCCGAATTTTTTTACCCCGCTGAACCCTTTTCGAAAAATTTAAGACTGGCTCACATTGTTCCATTTTATGAAAAGACAGACCCTGGAAGTTTCAGTACGATCGAAAACCCTTGGTAACTATGCAAAGTTCTCACTTCACTAGCTTTTCAATTACAAAAAAATGTCTGAAGAAAAATTGTTCTAGACCCCCCGATAGAACATTTCAATTTCGGGTAACAAATTCGCCAATCCAAGTTACAGCGACGCTTCCTGCGAATAGCTACCACCCTGCATTAGTATCCATTTTTTCCCCTTTAAAACGGATGTTGTTATTTTCACTTTTACGACACATTCATGACTGCAGTCAAGCACTCTCCGCGGGAAAAAAGGTTAGTGATTTATGACTCACTTCAGATCCCTTTTTCCGCTGCCAACTTAGAAAGCAATCCATTAATTCCGGAACTAGGTTCGGTTATTTATATTTAGCACCTTTTTCTCTCTGTAATTGCGATGGAGCTTAATTCGAAATTATCCGTTAATCGAGTATCGAACTCTAATGAGCATGGCACAATTTGTTCACCTCCAGAAACATTATGACCTCAGTCTCGGCACATCCTGCTCGGTCACATTCAGAAAGCATTAATAACTCCAAACATGAATTAAAAGGCAATGACGGCTGCTGCCACTCGTTAGACCAACAGCATTCCGCCCACCTACACCTCCAATTGCCGTTTTTTACTGTCCCACTTTCATCCCTGTCAACCTGTTTTCTTGCTAAAACCACAATACCAGCATCGTTTCCTCTGCTGTAGGAGGCGCGTTACCAATGCCAACAGCTGCTGGGCGCGTGGTAATGGCAAAAAAGGTGTGAACAAACACGGTTAGGTTCGTCGCCTGCTGGGAGAGAAATTCTTTTCGTCGTCATTTACTGGCATCGTTCGGTATGCCCGTTGTTCGTTCCGTCTTTTCTTCTCACAATAGTAGAGCAAAGCAAACCGAGCGCAGGGTTCAATGCATGCTACGACGATAAATTGCTTCGATGGTTCATTGGACGCCCAAAAGCATAATAATAGCAATAAGTAACGAGACGCAAGAGACGGTTGTTTGTCATTAGAGTGTAATTCATATCAATCAAACCTCGTATGTACCGTAGAGACTCACTCGCATCAATGGCAGAGTGGCTCGCGAATGGGTCGATACTGCTGCGATGCGCGTGATTGATTCATGTGGTATGCTCCACAAAACAAAAAGAAGCGATAAAAAAAAACCGTTTGATAGCACGCTTGCTCGAGCTGAGGATCCACCAGCAAACGGTATTCCACACCGTCAGTTCCTTGGTACAGCGCATATCTGCTGGTGGCCACGTTTGGTCTGAACAGCGTAAACACCGTTGCGGCGGACCTTTTCGGGATTTCTTGTTGATACAAGGGGCCGTTTTTGGTTTGTGCGTTTTGTTTGCAACTATGTTCACTGGCTACTTAGATGGCTTTGTAACCTAGTTCCGATTGATCTCATTCTGCTAGTCTCGTTTTTGGATAAGCAAACGACACTCAATGTTTTAGGGAAGTATTATCAACCATGGGTCACTCGGATTAATCTCATGACATATTGCACAGCGGTAACGTTTCATCATAGTTTTTTCTTTCAACGGTAATCTGTACGCGATTGCGGCGTGACTCATTCATCGGTTGTTATCGAGTGCACAGCTAATCGTCGATAAAACAGCTGTGCAGTTCAAACTCTTTCCGCCGAAGTAGGTCATCATCGGCACTCGATCTAGCATACCGAATATAAGCGTAGAAAATCGCTCTTCTTAGCACGTCGTTTTATAGAAGCCTGTTGCTTGGAAATAGAGGTGGAAGATCGTTTAGTTTGTGCGCTACAGATAAATGAACCGTGATTCTCTGGTTAGAGCTGGAACATGCTGGAGCATGAAGAGGCAGAGGGTATTGTTGAAATGGGACTTTCCCGGCTATGAATTGCTGGGAAACAACACAATAATGGGCCAGCTCGCAAGACACTTTTGGCCTGCGATGTGTCGGCCGGTTCTGGAGCATCGTCCGTCATCGTTTAGGTAGCTGGATAGTAATTTGCAAGCACCTTCCGGTGTGTGGCAGAAAAAAAAAGAAGGTGTGAACATAAGCTTCCCATTTCCTTTGCTGAAACTAGGTTATGAACGAAGTTTGTTGCGAATTTAGTAACATGACCGCATGGCGATACAGTTAGCGAGATTCAACTTTGCGTGGATAGTGGGAAAAAATCTAATTCGCCTTCCTCCTTTAAAAAAATCACAGGAGGGTTGTGTGCAAAGCCACGACCGCAAGCTTGAAGTAGAATACTTTTACAAGAAAGATAACCCGGCTGCTTGCTCAGTCATTTTGAAATCGGCTTTGTTTCGTATATACCGCTTGTTGAGCACAGTATTAACAAATCGTAATAAACATCACATTGCTGTGCATTTGCAGCAACATCAAACCTCAGTTGCAGTTTATTAATAACCATTCATTATGCTCTTCCAAAAACATTTAGTAGCCTTGAAAAAGGCCGATTGCTGTAATTGCAATTTTCATTCAATTATTGCATAAATGCTTCATGATCAGATATACCCGCTGCAACTGCTACGCTATCCGTATCCATGCCACAGTTGTGGCCGCTATATGCTACCAAAGGTATCCGCTGCCCCTGCATCAGCTGGCCCAGCAGCTATAGATGCTGAGATCCGCTGCAACTAGCTGCTACTAAGGGATGACTGCTGTTGTCGCTGTTTAGAACTATAATGAGCGGCTTCGGCTGAAACAGGCTCTTATATAGCATATTTTAAATTGCAAGGTATATGATTCTGTCGACCGTGCTTGGGAAGCAATCATATAACGACCAATCAGAGGTCGAATTTTTAGTTTTGACAAGGCTTGACTATTTTCAATAGTACAATAGTTTGAACAATAAAATTACAATTATCTTTATTTGGGAAGAATCTTAGAAGATTTTCCAATCTATTGCTGCAAGAACGAAGGAAATCCATCGAATACTAACCGATTTATTAGCATTTGAAATTGGACATATTCTTCACTTTTTTCGGTTTTAGATTTTCATTTCACATCCCTATGTAGCCGAACTTCCTGAGAGAAGTATTCTACTTCAAAACTATTGTTTAATCTAGATTGTTACAGCAAATTATCAGTAATCCGATCTTTTTTTTTGTGGGTTCTGGATCATGCTACAAAAATCTCAGTGTCATGTTTTGAAATTGACGTGTTCTCTGTGTTATTGCATAATTGAAGGCAACAACGACGACGACGGACAGACGGATGGAAGCGGTGAAAGCAACATAACAAACGTGTTATCTTCTGTTTGTCTGGGCTGGCAGCAGTGTTCAGCCCGTAGGAATCAGCCTTGTTTGGAGTGGCTGAACGCCATCGATTTAACGCCCCAATCGTGCGATTTGATTGTACCATTTTTTACGGTCCACTTGAATGCCGTCGCCTGCTGTCGTTGGTTGTCGAACTTTTGGCTCCACCGGGGGACGGTTGCTGAGGCAGAAACATGATTTGCGAGATTAGTGATTTATTTTTATCCTGTTAGGGAGGCCAGATGGGATCCCGATTCAGGGCATGACCCCACCTCAACTGAACTTATGTCGAGCGATGGAACTCGAATCATTCGTCGTAGCCTACTTTCGTTTGCCAGTGGCAGTTTCCAGTAGAAGAATGGCAGCGAAGAAATGATTATTATCGATTTTTTCATTTTAATGCTTTAATTGGGGCGATTGCTTCCTTTCGCCCTGGGAATAGAGATTCTTTCCTTTGAACAGAAAATGGGTAAATTAGAAATAATGATTGGTTTGGTTATTTTAACGCTCATCGGAAATTATGTGCAACATTATGTTAATCGATAGTTTTTACGATAAGATTGTGTTTAAATGCTTTGTCATATGGCATTTCTCGCCATAAAAAATCTCATAAATCAGAACTGTTAGTTCGTGACTGAGTTTAAGGTCAATAACGTTTTCATACAATATTGCAACGCTGAACGAATTAAAAAGTTTGCTTGTGGGAGAATAGAAAGACATTTCTATCATTTTGCTCTCGAGCAGTGAAAAGTGATTCAGCACCTTTTGAATGCTGATTCACAAACCACTCTTTTGCTTATCGTCTTTGTGATATTTTTCTAACTCATAACCGAATTTGCATTTTGTTATCATTTTAATGAACGACTTACTTGTTCTCAGCACTTTGATGTCTGTCATAAATTCATTACACCCTGATAAATGCTAATAATTTTTTAATTAATTCTGATTTGGTACATTTGAACAACTTCGTTTTATTTCAACTTTTTATTGTGGATACTTTGAAGAGATTATGTTTTCCTTACTTTAGAAGAGTTTTTTTAAGTATTTCCAACGAATGTTTCGGTTACAATAGTTCCCATGAATTACACTTGATCGAAGTTTTCAGAATAATTTTTAGTGTATAAGCACTCTACTGATTCTTAAAAAGCTCCGGTAATTAAGACTAATTTGCATAGATATTCCTATGGGCTAAAGATGTCTTTTTGTGCTACAGTGAACACTAGGGTGGGACAAAAAATAAGTACTAGCTCCAATGTACTTTTAGTGTTCCTGATGGGTCCTGTAACAACTGTGTAACTTTTCAGATCGATCGGTGGAACCCCTGATTTGCGCCCGATTTTTAAAGTTTCCAGCGAAAAAGCGAGCGAAAAATCACGCTTTCAAGCTTAATTCTACGCGAAACTGTTTCTCATCACGTTGTTGAGTTTGCAATAACAGCATGCTGTAGCAGTGTTGCTGGAAAAATTCAATGTTGAGCCGTTCGTCAGACATTCGATCAGTTTAAGGTGAATAACTTTTTCTACAAATTTTGTAGCGCCTTACAGTCCTTAGAAGAATTATTCCCAGAAAAAATTCCTACAAATATTATGTATTGGTATATTTTTAGGAGCCAACGGGAAATTTCTAGAGGATAAGTTTTGAAAAAGTGGATTTTCCCATATAAAATCGTACGGAAACTTTAAAAATCGGGCGCAAATCAGGGGTTCCACCGATCGATCTGAAAAGTTACACAGTTGTTACAGGACCCATAAGGAACACGAAAAGTGCATTGGAGCGAAAAAATTACACCAACGCTTTTTTCCCATACAACTGTGTCCCAGTCTAGTGAACACCCGTTTCCTCCCCCCTCTGAGGCTCTTTGAAAAGATAAAATAGGGGGAGTGATAAAATTGGGATAATTTTTTTCATTTATATTTCGTAATGAAGATGTTACATACAGTGATTAAATGACTACAAGCTAACTGAACATATAAAAATGCAGTTCTGTCTTTCTGATCCGTATGGACGTGAAACTACTGAACCGATCGGCGTGAAATTTAGCAGAAAGCCAGAACCAAGTTTTTTTTTGTTCTATTTGGGGCCCCAAACAATCTTAAATTTATCGGAAGTCGATTGGTTTTGTCTCCGCTTGGCGCATTGCATGTCAAATTTGTATGGAGATTTGTATGGAAAAAACCAACTTTTTTGGATTTTTCATTCTAAAGAGTTCAAAAAGGCTCAAAACATAGGTTTCATGACTTCAAATGGAAGGTTTTTTGATGCCTAACAACTTGGCCGAAGACACTAAAGAGCTAGGGTGTCGCAAAAAAAAATACTAGAGCTGTGCAAAGTTGAGTATGCCGAAATTTATGTTGCAAATCATTTTTTCTGCCAACACTGCCAGTGTACCGGCGTCAGTCAGATTTCCATCAGAAGTAACCTCTGGAACACGTTGTAGATTCTACCTACGTATAGAAAATTGACCTAAATTTGTTTGCTTGGTCCAGCTGAGTGTATAAACTCGTTACGACATGTTATTTCTGATGGCAATCCTACTGACGCCGGTACATTGATAACGTTGGCAGAAAACAAGATTTTTTGCATTTAAATCGACATACTCAATTTTGAACAGCTATAGCTCTTCTTAGGGACATTCTAGTTCTTCATTGTCTCCTGCAAAGTTGTTAGGCATCTAAAATACTATACTTTAACATTATGTAGTGCATTATTAGATCATTACTGAGCTCTCTAGAAATGTAAATGCAAAAAAGTAGGTTTTCCCATATAAATTTTCATTCAAATTTGAAATGCAATGCGCCAAGCGGAGACAAAACCTATCGACTTCCGGTAAGTTTCGGGTTGTTTGGGGCCCCAAAAGGAACCAAAAAAACTTGGTTCTGGAAAATCGATCACTTTTCCCCACCCTACTAACCAAGCAAATAGAACCAAATTTGGCATCAGGAGGTATATTGGAGCAGGAAATATATCTGCGATAGATATACACCTCTCCTTCAAAGGGAGGGCACCCATACAAATAAAACACAAATTTCTGAGTAACTCGAAACTAATCAAGCGAATGGAACCAGATTTGGCATATGCAAGTTCTAGGCAGCAAAAATACTTCTATGGTAGTTTGACACCCCTCCCGTCTCACAGTATTATGAGAACCTTTTCTGGACCTAAGGACCCCTATATAAAAAATTTCACGCCAATCGGTTTAGTAATTTTCAAGTCGATAAAGAGACAGACAGACAGACAGGACAGATAGACAGACAGACAGGATCACAGTTTAATTACGGTCTCAACAATCCCTCGATGACGTTGAGGAGTTAAACAAACTTCTGTCTGGAGGAATCCTGCCCAATATTCAAGCCGAACTGCTATCCAAGAAGACCGAAAAGAAAGCCTAAATTTTATAATCAACCTTGCCACAACAAATCCGTCCATCTCACAACCAACTATTTTAAAGACGAGTTGAAGAATTTTTTTACCTATATTAGTTAACATTCAAAATTATTTTCAGTGCGATTCTTATGTCATTCAACACCTAATTTATTTTCAAAAATGTTCATCTGTCGACATGTTGTTCCTGAATTAAAGCTAAAAACTATCGATTAAAAAGGCTATCAAAAATTATCAATTATTTGCGATGTCAGTTACGCAGTAAGGTTTTTGATACAACCTCCTACAATTTTTTTTTCATTATTCTTTTATTTCAAAGTGATAACTTCGGTTGAATTTCTTGATTTTCAAATTCGGGCGTCTAACTTCCAGATAGACGTAGTCCTACGTCAAAAATTTCATTTTTATGTTTTCTTACACTTACATTTTTTGCCGTAGTCAATACTTTTTCTTGAAGTTGAGCTGAAGTACTACAAACTCCTGTAGGTTCCATTTGTCCCAATCCACCCATATTAGAGTACGGCGAGCTTATGTTACAGTAGATTTTCATATATCCAAAATACTAACTTTTTTGTGTTAAGAGATAGAGGAATGGTTAATTCGGCAAAGTTTCAGAACGTGCATAAATATGAATCTTTGCTGAACAAACAAAATTCCTATCTTCATTGGGTACAGAGTTACAGAGTATTTTTTGTAAAAGTTACTTAAAAGTTAATTTTTTGCACTTAACTTTTGTTAGCTACATTTTACAAGAAAACGTTGTTCTAAAGAAACATTCGGACATACAAAACACACGTTTTTGTTGAAGAACACAAATCTCCAGGACTTTTCCTTACATAGTTATAGCACATTTCAGCATATTTTTTCGATAACTTTAACAACGTATAGAATAAAGATTAGGTGGATTGGGACAGATGGAACTTATAACAGTTCTGAGCACTTGAGCTAAACTTCGAGGAAAAGTATTAACTTCATGATTCTACTTGCCCCTTTTTACTTTATACGTTTTTAAAGCTATCGAAAAAATAGGCTAAAACATGCTATAACTTTGTAAGGAAAAGTCCTGGAGATGTGAGGTCTTCAACAAAAACGTGTGTTTTGTATGCCCAAATGCTTTTTTGAACAACGTTTTCTTGTAAAATGTAGCTAACAAAAGTGAGGTGCAAAAAATTAACTTCTAAGTAACTTTTTCAGAAACCACTCTGTAACTCTGTACCCAATAAAGATAGAAATTTTGTTTGTTAAGCAAAGTTTCATATTTCTGCACGTTCTAAAACTTTTCCGAACTAACCATTCTTCTATCTCTTAACACAAAAAGTTAGTATTTTGGATACATGAAAACCTACTGTAACATATGCTCGCCGTACTCTAATATGGGTGGATTGGGACAAATGGAACCTAAAGGAGTTTATAGTACTTCAGCTCAACTTCAAGAAAAAGTATTGACATCGGGATTCCACTTGCCCCTTTTGAATCTATACGTTCTTGAAGTTATCGAAAAAATAAGCTAAAAAATGATATAACTTTGTAAGGAAAAGTCCTGGAGAAATATGTCCTTTGGCAAAAACGTGTGTTTTGTGTGCCCTTACAATTCCTCCGTACAAGACTTGCGTGTAAAATGCGTGTAAACTTTTAAGTAAGTTCAATGTAATATACTTTATAACTTTGTACCGAAAGAAGATAGGATTTTCATTTGTTCAACAAAGTTTCATATTTTTGAATCTTCTACAACTTTGCTGAATAAACTATTCTTCTATCTCTTAACACAAAAAAGTTATTTTTTTTATTTTTAGTATAGTAAACTATTCATACTTTTTGATAATTTACGATTATACGGGTCATTCATACAAACAATTGTTCCGAAGACACTTTTAAGCTAGGATGAAGGTAAAAGGCGCTATGGGATTAAGTTCCACTTTTGCCTTATTGGACCACTGTGCGTTGGGATTGACGTATTCTTCTAACTATTTCGCTGGTGAATTTTTTTTTTACATTCTCCATAAACTGCTCTCGAAACTCGGAAAAACAGGCAAAAAGCTCGAGGAGCTCTGCGTAGTTTTCACGTGCGAATGGTTGTAGCATCATTTTCTTGCAAAAAGCAACAATGTTTGCCTTTTCTCCCTCGCTCTGATTGTACCTTTGAAAAACGAAAAAGAATACTTGTATTCTTTTTTATAGGAAACGTTCAATTTATTCCTACCTTCAAGAAAACCAGCGTAACTATCCTAGTCCAATCTAGCTTGAAACACTGTACTGATACTTCGCTCAAGAGAATCCATTCCAGTAGCCTCAACGGTTAACTATTTGGCCTCCCTTCGGTTGATGATGATGATGATGATGATGGTCCCACCTCATACCCCTACATCGGTTTGAGCTGGACGATTTATCTATATGAGATATTTTTAAAAACATGCAATGTAACCAGTTGGCAAACAAATAACGGACTGGTTATTAATTTCAGACATAGTAACCCTTCAAATGAATACCAATAATTAAAAAATTAAAAAAAATTTGACGGATTTCCAATCCAAGGCTCATCCAGAACGTTTCCAACCCGAAAATTATCTGGACTTGATTAGGAATTGAACCTAATGTTTAAGAGCGTGCACTAATCAGAATTGGTTCTAGATAACGATCTAGAACTACGAGAGAGATCCAATGATACTATAGTTCTCGATAACGAGCTCTACAGATCACAGGCAAACTCAAGCCTTTTCAGTTTTCGCTCCAAACCCTATTTAGAATTGTGAATGGAGGCTGGCATCACGGCTAACTAATAATACGTGCCCCGAAAGCTATCCGTTTAATTTATTAATTTATAAGTGAATTAAGTGGCCAAACTTGTTAAAAAGTGTCAAGTTGTGATCTGTGATGCTTTGTCCAAGTGAGAAAAGTGAAGGTTTTGTGAAAAACACAGTGTTCCTTGCGTGAAAGTGATAATTTTTCCTCGAATTGCAATTGAAAATTGTAAGGCCAGCTAAGTTGCGTGAGTGTGAGTGCCTACTTTGTGCGTCGCGCTAACTAGCGGTTCGTTATTAACATGCGAAAATGGAATGCATGGCGGTATGAGCGAAGAGAACGATAATATCTGGAGAGAGAGCGAAGAGAGTAGTGTTGCGCTGTGCTTGTCGGTGTTTGTTTCGCTGGCATAGGCATAACCAAAATAAAACAGATGAGTATAAGTTTTTGTATCAAATATTCTAAGAATGCATAGGCTCTGTGTGTAGTGGTTTTTAGCGGGTTTTGGACTTTTTCAGAAGTGTAAATGTGTCATCTGTTGGGTGCACAAAGTGTGGTAGCTTTTCGGTTGCGGGTAGTTTTTTTTTATATTTACAAACCAGATTGTGGGATGCACTCTCACAGGTCAAAATTGACAGTTTTACAATATAGTTTCAAAATTTATCATTCGAGCATGACAATGCGGCATGCGGTTGATGCATCGTCTACAATTGTGAGTCCTGGCAGGGCGGTGACATTTTATTCAGTTCTATGTTCTTGTTTTATGATTTTCCTAGCTTCCATTATGTCCAATATGTTGATATACATAAGTAACTTTTATTTAATTATGTTGAAATCGTTTTGGGCGTGAAAATAGTTCACGACAACTGAACTTTGATTGCAATTATTTTGGCATTTTAATAATAAACTTGGAACTCTGTTTTGTTTAATATGCTTATTTGCATTTTTTTGAGTTTTTGGGCTATGAATGCATGGAACTTTGTCAGTTTTCATACTCAGTAGGTCTTTGGTGCGTAACGTCGTGTCGCGTATGCGTCGGTAGGAGAAAATGGAGCGGTCGGCATTATGCCCCGGTGAAACGCATCATCGGCCCGGGTGAGTTTTGTTTATCTAAGGGTTTCCGGAGTGTAGTGGGCACGCTATTGTTTGCTTCGGGGGGGTCAGCTCAGTTTTGCGCACGTTATTTTGACAGCGCTCAGTGTAACTATCTTAATACAGCGGTTTCGGAGTTCAATGACCATTACATCGTATAATGCTCGGGTGTGCCTTGTGGGTTTTTTTTTACTCGCTCTAACGGTTCTTTGAGCTGGTACCAGTAGTTTGCGTTCGGCGTGCGGTGCGTTTTACGAAATTCATTCGTTTCGAGGTAAATTTTAATAGTTCACGGGATGAAACGCGAAGTTTGGTGTGATACAGACTGTTAACGATTGGTTGCCGGTGATACCTAGAAACTTCGATTCTCCTATATGCCGATACAGCGATCGTGATGCGGTTCTATTTATATCGTCTTCTGATGGCCGGTTGCGCAGAGACCGAGAAATATCCATATCGGGCGCGAATTTGTGTAGAAATAATCGCACCATCAACCTCGATGGATCCAGATCAATTCCATTCCACTAACACTAATACCTTCCTTTGATACTTGTGGATGATGCAGAGGATTCCTCGGTCTCTAGTAGCAACAAGTATTAAACTAACACTCCCGATATCCCTTCCTCTATTGATCTGCATTGGGCGTGGCCAGCTACGTTATTGACCAGTGAAAAGAAAAATCACCAGGAATTGTACACTGAAAATGGCTTGCTACTCCTAGGCACGATTTTGACGGTTCTTTGTGCAATTTCAGCTGATTCTGGTCAATCGCGGGCAACACACGGGCGATCAAATATGCTATGCTATGCTATGCTATGCTATGCTAAACCCTATTTAAAATTGTGAAAACAGATGAATTGTTAAAAAGAAAGTAAAATAATTTAGAAAATATTACAAGCCAAAAAGCAATTTGTCAACCCGATATGCTTTTTGTTTCCATTTCAGGGGTTTAAACCTGATGTACTCATATCAAGATTGTCTATGTCAGTCTCCGCGCGCGTGACTCAAACATGTGTAGCCGACTCTTTATTTTTACTCTACTATTCAATCTACTATATAAAAATGGAATTCCGTAACGCTTGATTTTATTGATATTATTCCCTCAGTCTCTGAGGTGTACAGTACATTTTGAATCGTCCTAAATCAAAAATAATATGCGGTGACATGTAGGTTTTTTAACATGAAAATGTTCAGGAAAGACATTTGAGAGAAAATAATAGGTATCCAATTACTGAAACTTGAGATATTATTCACAAAACTACGTAAAACATGCTAAATTATGACTTTCTGTGCTAAATTTGCCTGTGAATCAAAATTCAAAGCGATGACATATGATTCTTTTTTCACTAAAATGTTTGTTAATGTTCAGGAAAGACATTTGAGGAAAAATAATTAGTATCTGGTCACTAAAACTTGAGATATTATTCACAAAACTACGTAAAGCATGCAAAATAATGACTTTTTATACTTAATTCGTCTTCAAATCAAAATTCAAAGCGATGACATGTGATTCTTTTTTCATTAAAATATTCGTTGATGTTTAAGAAAGACATTTGAGAAAAATAACAGGTATCCGATTACTTATACTCGGGATATTATTTACAAAACTACGTGGAACATGCAAAATCATGAATTTTATGCTGAAATTGCCTCTAAATCAAAACTCGATGATAAATCAAAACACGTGATTTTTTTTTTCAATAAAATGTTCGTTGTTATTATGGAATGACATTCGAGAAGAAATAATAGTTATCTGATAACTGAAAATAGAGATATTATTCACAAAACTAAGTAAAACATGCAATATCATGAATATTTTGGCTCAATTTGTCTCTAAGTCCAAATTTAAAGCTATGATATATGATTTTTTCTATTGAAACGTTTGTTTATGTTCAGGGAAGACTTTTGAATAAAAATAACAGATTTTTGATAAGGTACTGAAAATTGGGATATTATTCACAACACTACGTTAAATAAGCAAAATCATGAATATTTGAACCCAATTTGCCTCTAAATCGAAATTCAAAGCTATGATATGTAATTGTTCTTCATTGAAATGATTGTTAATGTTCAGTTCAGACATTTGAGGAAAAATAATGGGCATCTTATTGCTAAAAGTTGAGATATTACTTTGAAAACTACGTATGTTTGAAGATGATTTTCTGCATACATTAAAATACTCTTTTTGAAATTTTTTTTATACATATGATACATGCAAAATTTTGACTTTTTGAGCATGAGCTCAATTCGCGTGAAAATTATTTTTGTTTTTTTTTTTTTCAATAAAATGTTCGTTGTTCCTTTCAACATCTACAAATATTTTCTAGCAGAAGAATTTATGTTTTAATTTGGTGCGAGTCGAGCAGAAAAAAATTACATATCTGATGTTTTCGTAGTTTTGTGAATAGTAACACATTACGGGATTCGAAATACTTTTTTACTTTTACCAAAACTAGATTTTGGGACATTTGGCTGGAAGATAGGCCGCATTTCATTGGTTTAATCTTTTTTTTTAAATTTCCACGTAGTTATGTGGATAAAACGTTAACTTCTTCTCAGACGTGTTCCTTGGACACCAACATTGTCGTTATAAAAATTCACATGTTATCTCTTTGAATATGATTATAGAAGAGAAGTAAGCATGACGTGACCATTCATGCTAACTTCTTCTTACGTTGATTTCTTTCTTCTAAAATTTACATAAAAAGAGGTTTTACTGTGAACGATTGACGAATATCCGGTTATCACCCGAGTGTGGTATATTCGGAACTGGGATGGCCTTACATAACATTTTCCAAAATAACGACTTCTGATTTCAGAAAAATAATCAAAGCGGTATTTGGCCAACCATTTCAATACTTCCGAACTCCATACGTCGTTTTGAAATCCGAAATGGCGACTTCCAGTTTCTGTAAAACATCCCCAACTCACAAAATACAACCCAATATGGGTATTTCCGTTCTATGCGTTCTCAGAATGTTAAAGTACTTAAAGGGATGATGGACGTGTAAGATGTGAAATATTTTTAAAGTGAGTTGTGCTAATAATGCAATGAATTATAAAAAATGTTTCCTAATTTTGAAACTTTTGATCCCGAGCATCGCCGGGAACGTTCAACTAGTATTATATAACTATATTCAAACGAAAAATCCATCATCATCAATGAACATAGTAACTTAATGTACCAAATAAATTAAAAAAAAATTCAATTTTACAATCTTCTTTATAAATTTACAAAAAATCTATGCTGTCTACAAAATAGACTTTATGTGTGAAATACAAAGCCGTTTAAACTCTGCCATTGTTGCTGCACGTTTTACTTGCCTGGGCATCGAATTGAAAAAGTTTATTCCTTTGTACAACAGAGAGTTCTGTGATCTTCCAAAAAGAAAATTTGGTGTTCTGGCATCTTCCGCGTTTCTAGTGTTGTACCTGTGCAAATCTCTTCCTCTATCAATCCGGTCACACAAATATCGAGGCAACATATTATTAAAAATTTAATATAGAAACACCATTGTCAAAAAATATACTCTTTGCTTCACAGAAAGCCATCGCAATGCGTCCAGCATAAAACTCGAGGAAGTGTATCTATTACATTTTAATATTAATCGCATAATTTTATTTTGTAAACGTTGCAATCTCAATATTTGCGTATTGTTTGCCAGGAATAAAATGGATGAGCAGAAATCTATGTGTGGTGAAATAATTGACTTGTACAACTGAATTATACTTCTAATAGTCAATTCATCCTTCAACCGGCACAAGACACCGTATTTTCTGGCCTTTTTTTTGATGACATTATCAATGTGAGACTTAAAAGTTAATCTGTCATCAATAATTACTCCAAGATACTTTATTTCATTTACGCGATCAATCGTCTCACCATCAATTTCAATATTTACGTCTAGTCTGGAGTTGGCTGAAGAAATTATCAAGTACTTTGTCTTACTAATGTTTAACTTTAGTTGCTTAAATTTTAACCAATTCGCTAGATAATGTAAATCTTGGTTTAGAAGTGCTACAACATCAAGCGGATGCTTCGCTGCAATGAACAGAACAGTGTCATCAGCGAATAAATTAATGTCACAGAACCGTAAAACTCGCTTCATGTCATTAATGTAAATAATGAATAAAATGGGCCCTAGAACACTTCCTTGCGGTACACCAAGTGTATTAGCAATGGAATCTGAATCAAAATCGTTAAAACGAGTCTTCTGAGTTCTAGCACACAAATAGCTTTCAAACCATTTATATGCTGTCCCTACGATACCAAAGCGCTCCAATGTTTGTAACAATAAGGACCTAGAAATTGTTTCAAAAGCGCGTTTTAGATCCAAAAACACCGCAAAAATAGTTTCTTTAGCCTAGATTTTTTCTTTCCATTTTGCTAACACCAGATTCAAAGCAGGCTCACAAGAGTGACCCTCTCGATAACCTGATTGCTCTGGGATTAGCAAGTTATTACTATTTAAATAATTCATCAGCTGGCCTTTTACAACAAGTTCTAATATTTTCTCTAATGTGTGCAACATGTTAATGGGACGGAACTCTTCGGCTTTATTCGTCCCAGTAATCTTGGGGATAGGAACCACACGAGATTCCTTCCAAACTTCAGGCACGTGCCCTGTTTGTAATTTTTCATTAACAAGGTCCAGCAGGTCGTGTCCAATAACATAAAAGCAATCTTGTATTACTTTTGCGTTGACATTGTCGATACCAGCCGATCTTCCCAAAGAAAAACAAATATCTTTCAACTCTGCAAAAGTAATAGGATGAAAACCATCAAAGCTACAGTTATTATTGATCGGCTGTATTATCTTAACGATCTTTATTTTTCATTAATGTTTTTAATATTTTCCATAACTCTTTGCTGTTATTTTGATGTTGATAGATCTTCCTCTGTATATATTCACAACGGGCCTTTTTCAAGGCGCGTGAATATAAATTACGCGCGACAGTGTACCTATTCCAATCATTGTTATCGTTACTTCGGCAAAATTGTTTGTACTTTTTATCTCTTTTACGTTTTAAACGTAAAAGATCCAAAGAGTACCAGCTGTTCGATTTATCCGATTCAATGTATTTTTCAAAAACTAGACTACTGGTACACTCTTTCAGCGTATTGGTGAGAACAGCTGCTTTATTATTCAAATCACCAGTTATTGGGAGAAAATCCAAGCTTCTCAAAACAAGCTGAGACAATGCCTGCTTTGAATATTTATTCCAGCACTTAATTTTTACCTTTTCATCACGGTTTCGATCATTCTTTATCAAAATACAAATTGTCTCATGGTCTGAAATTTTACAATCGGCCTCTGTAACAGAATGAACGTTGTCAAAATTGGCAAACACGTGATCAATTAATGTACGCGAATGTCTGGAAATTCTCGTAAATTCTGAAACCGTTTGTGTTAAATTGTAAAAGTTAGCTAACTGCTTCAAATGATTCGAATTTGGATCATTTAACCAATCAATATTGAAATCACCAGCAATAACATTTAATTTGTTTAAATCAACGAAGTTATCCCACCAGTTATCTAATATTTCTACAAAAACGCTGGTTACTTGAACTAGGGGAGTGATATTAAAGTCCGAAGTTTCCAATCGTCATGCCTCCTTCAACTGAAATTCCAAGGAACCAATTGTTTTCAACAGATTCGTTTGATAGAATGTTGAATGTTACTGATTCCTTGGCGTAAATAGCAACCCCACCAGTATGTCTGGAATGCGAAAGGCAAAAAGCAACTTTGTATCCCGGAAAACTATACTGATCAAATGCATCAGCATCTACTATATGAGTTTCGGTTATAAATACTAACATTGGACGTTTTGTTTCCACAAGATGCCGCAAAGCAACATAATCTGTAGATAAACCAGCAATATTCAGATATAATATTTCTAACTTCCTCTCACATTGCGATTCTTTTAGCTGCTATTTATTAAAAAACATGTTGCTTTTTCTTTTTTCGAACAGTCTCCGATAAACCGGACACTGTGAACTAGAAGCTGGATGTTTAACATCCAAATTCATTTTCAATTCTTCATTTGACTTTAAACAATTCACGCAGTTAAATTCAGTTGAAGAGCAATCAGATGTCTTGTGTTGCCCGCTACATTTGGAACATGTTTCAGGATTAACACACTCCGTGCTTTTATGGCCAAATTCTCCACATTTGAAACAACGCAAAACATTAATGGCCTCTTGTACAGGACACTTATCCCACCCAATGCTTACTTTTCCAGCACTCATCAAGGCGTTATAAGTATCCTTGTCAACTTCAACAATTACATTATATTTATTATATTTGAAGCGAGTATTTTCGTACTCCGCAATAACTTTTACTTCATTGACGTTGATGTCATTTTGACTTTTCAACAGGTCAATGAAGTCTTCAGAGGAATACCGATCACTCATTCCCACAATTTTCAACTTTGGTTTCGGAATTGTGGGAATAACAGCACTATACTTTTCACCTAGATTGCTCTCTATATCTTTTTTCACAACCTCAACATTATCCCCTGTTGCACACTCAGCAATAATCGAGCCATTCTTTCCGTTCCTAAAATTACTAATTGTGTGTATTTTTGGATCCAATTTTTCTTTCAAAAATAATCTAGTGTTTTCACTAGATTGAGAAGACTCGACTGGTTTGATCACAATGACCGGCCGAGCCTTAAAGTTCTCTTTTCTTTGAATTTTTTTAAAAACGGCCCCAGTTGACCCCGCTAAAATGTTCGCGTAGGTTTGTTTATTGCAACAAAAAGCCTCGTCATCGCGTCTCGAATCGTCCACAATCAGTTCATCGCATGCTAAAAACATTTTCTTACTGGGATTTGAGTCCGATTCAGAGTGAACCGTTCTCTCATTACGTGCTCTTTTTCTGTTCATTGAGGCTGCATTATTTTCCCGATCTTTAATTTCAAGATATTTTTCGAAATCATTCAGCTTACTGGCAACACTGGTTTCAATGCATACCATACTCTCACGCAGAGAGTCACTGACCGAATTCAAAATCATCTCGATACCACTTGAAATTGCCGTGTTTATCTTTGATTCAATTTTGCTTTGGTTATCGGTAAGCGACTGAGACAAAGATGACAATACACCCATAATCTTGGTCAGCTCATCACTCAAAGCATCAATGTTTCCGCCGTCATCTTGGGCTGATAGACATGATACACATTTAAACACAATATAATCATTACCATTTACGACTTTCGCTGCTATTTTTGTCAGTGGTGTGCAAACTCTATGGAATTGAGACTTGCATTTACCAACGCAAATAACAGGATCATCGCTAATGCGAATGGTATTGCCACATTTCGCACAATCCATTATCCCGATACAAACAAGCAGACGCCGCTGCAGACAAATACGCTGGTATCGTCCAGCAGCAACGGCAGAGGCTATAGGCAGCGACAATGAAAAAAACAACAATGAAATTTCAATTAGCAGCCGTAGCGTCTATGTGATATAGACGCGGTGGTCGGCGCTGGCACAAATTAAACATCATCTGCATGGAATCGAAGTGGAGTGATTTATTTAAATTCATTTTTTTGGTGCAAGACCACAAACAACCGCGAACCAATTTTTCGACAACTGCATTCGTCAGCAGTTGTTTTCTTGTACTTCGACGAAGTGCCCCATTCGTTTCGTCTACGATAGCTATTTTTACGTTTCTTTCCAGTCGACTTCTTGTTTTTTTTGTTCTCAGCTTTATTCAACCTCTTCCTGTCAGACAACATACTTGCGAAGCTGTTGGGAAACTCAATAGGATTTTTATAGCCACCTGTTGGCTCCAAAACACGTACTGGACAGAATCGTTACGAAGATCACGCTAATGTTGAAAAACTGATTTTTTTGACGTAGAACTACGTTTTTCTTTAGCCTACCACATAGGGATGTAAATAGGAGAACTACTAACGAAAAGGTGACGAAATATGTCCCTTTTTAAATACTTATAAATCGGTTTGTTTTCAACCGATTTCCTTAATTTTTGCAGCAATTGTATGGAAAATTATACACGCATCCACCCAAATGTAGAAAATTGTTGATTGATTATGCAAACTATTGTACTATTGATAATTGTTGTTTGAGTAGAACAGAATTAGCGTGTTACACATATCCCGTTATTGTAGCATCGCCCAATACAAGAATAGAAGTGTCTCGAAGCAAATCGGAAAAGGACGCCAATAAATTTGTTTGAGTTAAATACGGGTTTTTTCAGTTATTTCTTTACATTTTAAGTTGCAATCCTACAGTTAACATTTCGTCAACAATTTTTTGGTCCTTCAAGCATCGGATAGTATTGAATCACGATGGAACGCTTGATTGCATGTCGAAATGCATTGCTGACGCAATTAAGATGGGAGCATATGGAAGCTGGTAAACTTCACGAGAGGAACGCATCCCTCGGGGAAGCAAAAGATCGGCTTGAGCAGCTAACGGAGGTGGCTGGGAGCTTCCGCCTTACACAGCGAGAAATCGAAGAAAATCAACCCGATCCAGATGCAGTTGCATCGGTACACAATTATCGAGAGGAATTTACTGCGCAATATTATCAGGCGAAAAACATTTTGGAAGAGTATATTGCGCAGTTGGAGGAGCATAACCTAGAAACGAACTCGGTGGCCAGTGATAGGACGGTTGTTGATACATGTCAAGACCTGAAGGAGGCCATGAAGATGTTGATTGAAGTGCAGCGAGCGATGCTGCTGAGTCAGTCGGCAACAAACAACAATGTAAACCAATTGTCAGGGATGTTAGCGAATGATCAAGCTGGAGGAGAACAGGTATCGAATCGTTCACCTTTTTCAAACGTTAGGCTACCACCGATAAATGTACCTACGTTCAATGGAGAGAGGAAGCATTGGATATCGTTTAGAGACATATACGAAACCACAATTCATTCGCGAAATGATCTGAAAGATTCTCATAAAATGCAATATTTGATGTCGTATCTCGAAGGAGATGCACGACGTTTGATAAGTTCTTTTGCTATTTCGGATGCTAACTACGGTGAAGCATGGACAGCGTTAACAAACTTTTACGATAAGAAAAAATACACAGTGTTCGCTCTTGTTCGTGAGTTCGTGGACCAGCCAGCCATAGTTTCTGCCACCTCCAGCAACCTACGCAAAATCGTCACCACATCGGATGAGGTCATTCGTCAACTAAACGCACTTGGTGATGTGTACAACACTCGTGACCCATGGCTGATTTATTTTCTTCTGGAAAAGTTAGACAAGGATACTCGTTCTTTGTGGGCGCAAAGAATTGTCGATATAGAGAATCCATCATTTGACGAATTTCTAAAGTTTCTGGATGATCGTTGTGATGCTTTGGAAACATGTACGGCGTTTTCTAAGAAGTCTGGTGTTGATAGTATAAAAAAGGAAAATTTCAAAAAAAGTCTTCCAGTGGAGCGGAAGTATCATTCATTACATACATCGACGGTTGCAGAAAAGTGCGCGAAATGCTCTAGTGAGCATCCGATATTTCAATGTGAAGAATTTAAAAAAATGGATTTGCAAGGGAAACGTGAACTTGCACAAAAAACGAGGTTGTGTTATAATTGTTTGCGATCATCGCACAATGTGAAGCAATGCTCTTCAAAGTCAGTGTGTCATAACGCAAATTGCAAAAAGCGACATCATACGCTTTTATGTCCAGCAGGTGTTGTCAATTATAAACGGCCAGATAACAATAAGGAAGCGAAACCGTCTACAGAAGAAACAGAACCTGTAATCAATACTTTGATGGCGCAGGTGCCAAAAGACGTAAAATTGGTGCCGATATTGCCAACAGCAGTTATCCGTGTACGAAACGCTCATGGTATTCTGGGACACGCTCGAGCGCTGATAGATTCGGGATCCGAGGCTTCATTGATTACGGAGCGTTGTGTGACTAAGCTCGGTCTGCAGCGTACCAATGGAAAGTTTGTGGTTTCTGGTCTTGGGCAGCAACAAACTGGAACTACACGGGGCATCGTTAAACTTGCATTAGCCAACCGATTCAGTGACACGGTTCTTTTGCAAACGAAGGCTTTCGTAATGGGTAAACTGACGTCTACACTACCGGCTCAAAGTTTAAAAGTCAGCGCAAATCTCTTGGACAAGCGAGTACAGGAGCATTTAGCTGATCCGGGTTTCAACCAACCAGGACCAATAGACATAATTTTGGGATCAGATGTTTTTCTTGCGCTTTTAGCACCAGGCCAAGTCAAAGACAACTCTGGATTTCCCATAGCGCAGAGCACCATATTTGGATGGATTGTGTCTGGGAATCACGCAATTTGCACTCCTGGAATTAATGCCAATCTATCAGTGATAAATCTGCACACAGAAATTGATCTTAACCGTACTTTACAGAAATTCTGGGAAATAGAGGAAATGCCAAACCAAAAACAGTATACTCCAGCAGAAAAGAAAGCATTGGATTTTTTTCATGCTACACTCTCACGAGATAAGTCAGGACGTTTCATGGTACGACTTCCTTTCGACGATTCGAAACCAAATTCAGGAAAATCCTTCCCTGCAGCTCTCAGGCGGCTTGTGGCAATAGAGCGGCGTTTTCATACGGATTCAGAGTTTGCAAAGCAGTATTCAGATTTTCTTACCGAGTATCTTGCATTAGGACATATGGAAGAAATCCCAGTGAGTGAAGTGGATATAAAGGACAGCGAATGTTTTTACCTTCCCCACCATGCAGTAGTGAAGGCAGAAAGTACGACAACTAAACTAAGAGTTGTTTTCGACGCATCTAGTGCGTCATCAACCGGAATGTCTCTGAATGACCGACTTTTGGCGGGACCCAACGTCAACCAAGATTTGTTCTCGGTTTTTCTACGATTTAGAGCTAACAAGGTGGCCTTTGCCGCGGACGTTGAGAAAATGTACCGTCAAGTGTTGGTTCATCCGCTGGACAGAAATTTTCAACGTATTGTGTGGAGAAGTAATCCAGAGGAACCAATTAAGCACTATCGCTCGTGCACGGTTACGTACGGAACGAAATCTGCTCCATTCTTGGCAATTGAAGCATTAAAGCAAGCAGCTCGTGAATATCAAACTGTTTTTCCTGAGGCGGCACGGAGAATAGAAATGGATACGTATGTTGATGACTTTCTTTCTGGAGCGAAAAACATCGAAGAAGCACGAGAGTTGAAAAACCAGGCAACGGAGATTCTACATTCGGCAGGCTTTAATTTGCGTAAATGGACTACAAACTGTCCTGAGTTACTTTGTGACGAAGCAGATGGCCCAGAATCAGTTGATGTGAAATGGGTCGATCAACCAGATACAGTCATGGCTCTTGGTATACGCTGGTTACCACAAGAAGATGTCTTTTCGTTTAAAATATTTCAGCCAGTCAGCACTGTGAACACCAAACGGCAGCTACTTTCGGACTCTTCGAAGTTGTTCGATCCATTTGGTTGGATTTCTCCAGTAACAATTCGCATTAAAATTCTTTTCCAGCAACTTTGGCTATATGATATGTCGTGGGATGATCAACTCCCTCCAGTAATAGAATCAATGTGGACAGACATTAAGCAACAGCTTTGCAATATCGAACAGGTTCGCATTTCCCGGTTTGCAGCTAACTACAATAGGAAAATGGAATTACACGGGTTTTCAGACGCATCGGAAATGGCATACGGGGCAGTGGTTTATTCTCGTTCAAGAGATGAAAATGGCAAGATAGTTATCACTCTATTGGCAGCTAAAACCAGGGTAGCTTCAATAAAACAAGTAACTTTACCACGACTCGGATTGAGTGCAGCAGCTTTACTAACAGAGTTGATGAAGCAAATCACAAATGCCTTTTCAAATTTACAATTAGAACACTGGGCATGGACAGATAGTTCAATCGTCCTTGATTGGCTCTCCGCTCATCCTCGAAAATGGCAAACGTTCATTGGTAACAGAACGTCTGTGATTTTAAACTTTCTTCCAAGAGATCGTTGGAACCATGTGTCAAGCCAAGAAAATCCCGCAGATTGTGCATCAAGAGGTCTAAATCCGGAGGAGCTTGTAACACATCGATTATGGTTCCATGGACCCGAATGGTTAGGTAGGGACGTTAAGCAATGGAATTCGTTTTATATAGAGCGTATTGACAAGGAGTCAACTGAAGATTGTAAGGTCGAATCATTACACGCAACGATTCTCAACGTTAGAACTAGTTTCATGATAGAATCAGAGTTGTTGAGAAAGAGATCGAGCTTTACTGTAATTGTTCGCACATTGGCATATATTAATCGAGTTATACAAGTATCCAAGAAACTGAGAAGCGAAGGAGAGTTGACACCTAGTGAACTTTACCAGGCAAAGATACAATTGGCCCAAACAGCACAACACGACATCTTTGACAGGGAAATTGAACTCCTTAGACAAGGCAAGGAAATACCATTCAGCCCACTAAACAAACTTCATCCTTTCATGGATGATGGTGGAACATTGCGCGTAGGAGGACGTCTACAGTTTGCACCGTATTCGTATGACATTAAACATCCGATAATTTTGCCTCGTGATCATCGAGTGACCGAACTCTTGATATTAGATCTCCATCTACGAAATTTTCACGCGGGACGTAATCTGCTCTCTGCTACGATCAATCAGCAATACTGGGTAGTTGGTCTCAGTACAGCTATTCGTCGAGTAACAGATGGGTGCATTCGTTGTGTACGACTTAAAGGAAAGACAGCAACCCAGTTAATGGGTAACTTACCCGTTCCTCGCGTAACTGCCACACGTGCTTTCACTCATGTCGGTGTGGACTACGCTGGGCCAATAAAAATCAATGCATCCTGTGTACGAGGTATTAAAACAACTAAAGGATATGTTGCAGTTTTTATCTGTTTTTCAACAAAATCAGTGCATTTAGAAGTTGCCAGCGACTTATCTACCAATGTGTTTATCGGTGCACTCAAGCGATTTATAGCACGCCGTGGCTATCCCAGTGAGATTTGGTCCGATAACGGGACTAACTTTGTTGGGGCAGATCGGTGGCTTCAGGAACTCAAAGGTAATTTGACGGCTTGAAAAACAGAAATCAATCGATGTTTAACGAATAGTGGCATCAAGTGGGTATTCAACCCTCCGGCATCACCTCATCGGGGTGGAATTTGGGAGGCTGCTGTCAAAAGTACAAAGAAACATTTGGTGGCAGTGCTCGGCACAACAGCAGTTACTTACGAGGAGATGTCTACGATCCTATCGCAAATCGAGGCATGTCTAAATTCTAGACCGCTGTGTCCTTTATCCAGAGACCCTGACAGTTATGAAGCCCTAACCCCGGGACATTTTTTAATAGGACAACCACTCAACCTGATTCCAGAACCTGACCTTCGTTACATTTCATCCAACCGTTTGGACAAGTGGAAATTATTGCAGAAGCAGACTGTGGAAATCTGGAGACGATGGCGGGACGAGTATTTATCGAATCTACAACTACGTACAAAGTGGCAGATAACTAAGGCAAACGTTCAAGAGAATCAGTTGGTATTGGTGAAAAATGATAACGCCCCCCCAACACAATGGGAGCTGGCTCGTGTTAAAAAGGTGCATCCAGATTCTGTAGGGATAGTTAGAACGGTTACCTTACAGCGTGGCCAGGCAGAATATCAACGACCAATTCAAAGAATATGTTTGTTACCATCAGATGCAATTGAAACTGGACGTTTCAAGGCGGGGGAGATTGTTTGAGTAGAACAGAATTAGCGTGTTACACATATCCCGTTATTGTAGCATCGCCCAATACAAGAATAGAAGTGTCTCGAAGCAAATCGGAAAAGGACGCCAATAAATTTGTTTGAGTTAAATACGGGTTTTTTCAGTTATTTCTTTACATTTTAAGTTGCAATCCTACAGTTAACATTTCGTCAACAATTGTCAAGCCTTGTTTAAACGAAAATTACGTCCTCTGATTGGTCACTCGCTGCCTTTCCCTAAAAAGATCGACGGAATAGTAAAACTAGTTAGCTGCAGTAGCGGGTTGCACCAGTACACAAATCACAGTACACAGCAGCAGCGAGGTAGCACCAAACGTCTCGATTTGCCAGTTAAGGGTTTAGGCCTTCTGCCCGCAATAAAGTTTTGCTTTATCTTGGCAACAGCACATTCTGTGCTGAATCCAAGAAAACACAATCTGTCGAGGCCGTCTTATTTACTGAATGCGGAAACAGCTTTTACAGAGTTTGAACAGCGAAATGCCTTTCTCAAAGCGAATAATCAAGTACAGTCCCTCTACAATTATGGGTCAGTCAACGTGTGGTCTGAATGTTAAAAAATGGATATAGAATCGCAAATATTATCAACTACGAATGTTTAACTATCTTTCTCTGTGTTCTGATGTGTACTTTCGATCAACAATTAGTTTCAGTGCAGTTGATGCGTGTAAATCGGTTAGGAAGAAAAATATCACTTACATAGCAAAAGACACAATTATGGGTCACTTTTGGCATTCAACATCATTTAGTCTATAATATCGTCAAAATACATAACGCAAGTTATTTTATTGTTGTAAAAGCTTGATAGTATTTTTTTTTATTCAGTCTTGATGCATTATCACGTAAAAGTAATAAAAATAGTCAAAATATGGACTGATCCACAATTGTGCACCGCAAAATGTAACATTACTACAATTATGGGTCACTTTACTCATTGCACCGAGCACAGTAATAGTTTATAGGGACATTTTCAACTCAAAATCATTTCAATCGTTTAAATGAGGTTACAAGTGAATTACAAAAAATACCACTGCTAATGAAAATTGTTCAGTTTCTTGAGAATAGACGTATTTGCGTAAAAGTGACCCATACTTGTAGCTGACCCATAACTGTGGAGGCACTGTAATTGAAGGTTAATAATTTGTGGCAATAATACAATCATGCTGTGCTGGATTCTAGCAATCAAATTCTGTCGCGGTAAAAAAATTACTTTATTTATTTACCAAATCCTCCCCACTGTTGGGGCAGCACAGAGGCTACGATCAGCATAACCGATTTTCAGCAACAAACTGCACTGTTTGAACGCATTTTCAAAGGCAGTTAATTCGACTATGCAGAACTGATATGAAGTCGATTCAATCAATCAGCATGGAGAGAATTTCGTCGTCTTCCAGCTACTTAGTTGCAACATGATGCAACACGCAACAGCGAGCAAACGAAATCGCTTGCTTGATTACAAGCCGTAATACTAAACGGGTTAGAATCGTTGCGTGTATGAGAGCACCATCGGTGTTTATTCGCTGGATACAAAATTAAATGCGAATTGTGGAATAATTCGTCTAACGAAAATTACAGAATGGGAAAACAGAACGGAAAGGCGTGGCCTATTTCCTAGCAACTTTCGACTATAAAAGAGTGTTTCTGGTAAAACCAACTACATTCATTAGTAGGAAGGTAAGCTGGCTGGACCGTCCGGTCCGGTCCGGAGCGCGGTTCTTCTCAGCGTGTGTCGCCAGACTGCCATTATCCCCTCACTGTTGGCAATTTAAATCTGTCGCGGCCGTCTAATTTACTAAATGTGGATTAGCTTCCACAATGCATGTTGTCCGTGTATCTTAATTCCCCCACTGTGAGAGCAGCACAAAGGTTGGCGATCAGTAACCGATTTTGAACAGCAAAATGCCTTTTTCAAGGCAAATAAACAAGTAATTGAAGGTTAATAATTTTCTGGCATCCATACAAGCAGACATTCTGTGCGGGATCCTAGCAATCGAATTCTGTTGTAGTTGTCTATTTTTTACTCTATTTAGTTAGTTCCCCCACTGTTGTGGCAGCACAAAGGCTGCGATCAGCATTACCAATTTTGAACAACAAACTGCCCTGTTCTGTTTGAACGCCTTAACAAAGGTGATTAATTCGACTTTACAGGAATAAATTGAAGTCGATTCAATCAATCAGCATGAACAGAATTTCGTCGTCTCCCAGCGAGCAAACGAAATCGCTTTATGGTTACAAACCGCAACACGATACGGGTTAAAATAGTTGCGTGTGTGAGAGCACCATCGGTGTTTATTCGCTGTGTACAAAAATCAATCAAACTGAACAGAAAGGCGTGGCGTATTTCGTAGCAACCTTCGGTTATAAAAGAGTGTTTCTGGTAAAATCAGCTACTACATTGATTAGTCGGAAGGTGAGTTGGTCAGTTGTCAGCAGTAGCAGCAGTTGTCAGCAGACTCAGGAACAGCGGCTTGCAGTGGATAGCAGCGGGTTGCGCCTGTGGCTGCCTTTAAATCAAACAAATCACTTGCCCGGTGGTTGGTCACCATATCTCAGGAGCAGCGCGGCTCTTCTCGCTTCTCAGCGTCTGTCGTCAGACTGCCGTTATTGCCCCACTACTGAGGCAGCATAAAGGTTGCCATCAGCAAATCCAATTTTGAGCAGCAAAATGCCTTTC
Organism: Wyeomyia smithii; assembly: GCF_029784165.1. Classification (NCBI taxonomy): domain Eukaryota; kingdom Metazoa; phylum Arthropoda; class Insecta; order Diptera; family Culicidae; genus Wyeomyia; species Wyeomyia smithii. Next base: position 276,594,111 of record NC_073696.1, on the reverse strand, counting down.
TCAAGGCAAATAAACAAATATTTAAAGGTTAATAATTTTTTAACAATTCAAGCGAGCAATCTGTGCTGGATAGTAGCAATTTAAATCTGTAGCAGTCGTCTAATTTACAGAATGTGAAACAGCTTTTACAGCTCGTGTTTTCAGTGTCTTTATTCCCCCACTGTTGAGGCAGCACAAAGCAAGCATTAGTAGATTTTATGACTCATTAATGTAACACCTACAACCAGACTTCCTGAAATCTCGCTCGTACAAAAAAGAGACAATGCGCTTTGAGCTACAAGTCTCGTTTCTCATGCAGTCGTTTTGTGCTGTGCGCCACATGCGAGCGAGAGAACTTGCAATACGTACGAGCCATGCCTCGTCGCATGGAATTTCTTTTGCGACGTACACGAAGATATCTCGTCTCTCAACGTAACGAGCGCGGTGCATGGGCGTTGCGCACACGAGACAGCTTGCGCGCAAATTCTCGTGAGCTCGTCTCGCGAGCTAGTTTCACATATTGCTTTGAGCTGATGGCGCAAGTGAGAAATTGATTTTGCCCAGAGGGGTGAAGACAGGAGATTTTATGTGATTTATTATTTACGGTGTTATAGGAGCTTGCGTCAGAGCACTGTTTGAATAATGAATGGTGTGTAAACTAATTCATTTATTTATCAAATCATATGTTGATTAAACCTACTTTTGTTAACAATAATGAAGAACGTTTTGTTACCATATTTATATATTATTTTCTTTGCGAACGGTATAAAAATGCATGATATTTTTAACTGAAACAAATATATTAGATGCAGAGTGTTATGTTGGTTAACGTGGAGATGCTGTGAGTTTCTGTCGTCGTTTAAGATGTCATTGACTATTATATAATAGAAACCATTCCAAAGACAATCATATTCAGTTTTGTACTTATAAGATTAGATGTGATTTTTAATTCGAATACAAGCCTTTCGGGAGTTAAAAATAACAGAACCACTAAACCAATATAATCAATTTTATATTTTTCAATACATGTTGGGGGTTAAGGTGTTGGATAGAATTTTCAAATGAGGTATAGATATTGCAAATCAGATATATGATTCTAGAGCCACATTAACTCTAGTGCGACTATATATACTCGTATTTATAGTAATCTGATCTTTTTTTTGCTGTTAGGGGGATATTACCTTGTGCAACGATGTGAACTTTGGTAATAATCTTAGTAATATTGTTTTATGAAATTTTCCAACTAATACACCTCCAGAAGGGTCTGAGGGCTCATACTGTATCGAAGACACAAATCTTTGAGTAACTCTGGGAGACGCGTTGCTCGAATCATGTCGCTGATACATGATGCTTTCGATACCGGAGACGAAAATGCAATTCAATGCTACGGTGTTATATTATCTAGTAAATATATGTTTTATAATGTGCAACATGGAATTTATGAATGAATTTCAACCATTTCAACGTTCGATTCGTCAAATGCGGTGTGTTAATCCTAGAAAGATAGTCTGCGTCAATTTGAGTCCTGAGTGTTATCATGCCAAATGTCCTATCATCATCGAATATCTACCATTTTTGATTTGGCTGAATCTCAGCACACGTACCTGACTTAAACTGAAACTGAATATTTTTCGCGGGCGGGCAATTTTTTCAGACTCACGAGAATTTTTTTGAAAGAGCATAAGTATATTGGTATATGTTTGATTCAAAGCATTGTAGCTCAGAATCCTTCAGTTGTACAAAATAAACTGTCCGAGAATGAATTGCAGGGAACTAATAATGCTTATAAAAAAAATACACCCCAATAAAACCTTTTTTGGTCAAAATAAATTATAAACAAAGACCTTATCTTAATGGACAAACAAAAATTAAGAGTTATTTTTTTTTCTCATTTTCTTTTCGAAGAAATCCGAAGTTATAACAAAATTTCTGGTTTAAATTTCAGGATGGTGGAATGAAATGTAAATATTTTTATTGAAGGTAAACTTTTATAAAAAAAATCAAATTAAACATTTTGCATTTTGGGCGGAGGCGGGCATCGCACTTTTTGGACTAACATGTCTATCTAAATAACTTATTTTGTGAAAAAAGAACTGAGAAATCCGATTTTGTAACCCTTTCCCGTTCACATGATTTAAAAATACTTTCGGGTGAATTTAAGCAAAATACTTTGTAGACCAATTAAAGTGAGTGTAAAATATTGATTTTGAAGAAAAAAGTTAAATTTGAAATGGTGCTTCTTTAAGCACAGCAGGGACTTTTTTATTCATGACTCAAAATATTATCCCTAATATTTAACTATTTGAAGTATTTATTAAAAATGATTTAAAAGCGGAAGAAAACCAGATGTAATTTTCCAAGAAAAAAATAAAGTTTATGATTTTAAGAGGTTTTAGTAAACATTTTCAATCAAAAAGTTCGACTAGCTTTTGTTGTCAAAGCATTTGTTTATAAGGTTTACTGCCCATAAACGCATAAGAGTCACACTGCCAAAAACGTACAACTGAGTAAAACGCAGTAGACGCAGGTAAACCATAGCATTTTTTCCTTCCTATGGATTCAATCAAAGAAACAAAAATTTAAAATAAGCATTCATCCGAGGTAAATATATTCGTGCAGAATATTTTTATATGCAATGAGGTCATTGTTGTTCCGATCAGTACACTTTATTTAGTCTTTAAATGAAAGTTACCATGATTTTCTGCTGATTGGTTAGAGCTCGGAGCCGGTTATGCGTTTATTCGTAACGTGGGCCTGACCAGAATCAATATTTTTTTCATTATTTTAGCAACAAACCTAACTTTTGTTGTAAATTTTCGAGAGCACACGTAATGTAAAGAAGTTTCTAAGGTTTATCTCAAAAGTGATGAAAACTCACATGGGACTGTTATGCATTTATGGACAGTTTAGAAGAATGAACAAAATCTTAGAACATCTAAGAATCGCCGAAACATTACAGAAAAAGTTATGGACAAAAAACTAAATTTGAGGGGTGTTTTCCTTTCATTCAGTACTCGGTTGGATACAACTAGAAACAGTTGAACTCTTATGAGTAATACATTTCTTTTGACAAACTTTCAAATGCATACAGTCTGGTTTGCTACTATTTGCAACCTTCGCAGAAATATGGACTCAGAATATGGTTATTTTCAGCAAAAAAACTAGAAATATCTTTACAACAAATAAAAATAGCAAACCAATATATTCTACAAAAATGCAAGGTTTAGCAGAATGAACAAAATCTTAGAACATTTTGAATTGTTTCGACGATTACAGAAAAAGTTATGGCCGAAAAATTAATTTTGAGGAGTGTTCCTCGTAAAACTCTGCTTCGTCATATCAGACGTACAGTTAGAAGATTACAGTGTTCAGCAATTCTTTTTCTTATATATTTCCCTACAACTTTGCTGAAAAAAGCAATCTGGTATTTTGAAAATTAGAAAAAAATAGTTTTTATATCTAACTTCTAGGAGGATTGATAAAAAAACCGAAAATGCCAAAAGAAAGGCCTTGTTATATGGAATAAACTTGCTGAAGACACTGGGTACATACAATCAATATTTCACAGTCGAATCTAAAACGATCACGGTTTTTGACGTAGGACTACGTCTAACCGCACTATATCGAGATACATTCCGCGAAAACTAAGACCAAGATGTAACGTCGGAATGAAAGATTTCAAACGGTTATACTGATGTAACCACATGATGGATCACAATAATCAATATGTCGTTGAATTGATAAAATGATGAACAATTTCGTGATTCTTCAATTTTCATTATCACTTCATTGTTAAATAGTGAAAATTGAATAAAAGTTTCAAGGTCGAATTTTCACCAACAATTTACCAATCATATGCGAGCACGCCTGGCACAGACTTCATGAACAGGCACCAACTGCCTGCTGTGATATCCGTATAGCAGTGGCAAAAAAAAATTGACAGAATCTCCCCGTCCCAATAGGTCAACTAATGTTAGCTTCCATGAGCCTAGACTATTTTGATGTCTTGAAGGTGAAGCTTTTTCGGAAAGTTCGTAACCACCTCCACTATCAGACAGTATTACGTTCTGCTGTTAACAAATATGTTAATGTTAATAAAACTGATGTCTTGAAGGAGAATATGATGGCACAGGCAACAGTACTGCACCGAGCAATGTATGAACAGAGCGCGGGTCACTCGTCATCTATCAGTGCAAAAAAACTCGATATTCATGTTTGTGCAGTCAAGCCAAGTGAAAACTACATTACCGCTGTTGACGCACAGTGGGGCGTGGAACACAATCGAATTGCCGTTTGAATTGTCTTCTTCTTCTTCTTCTTGTTTCGTATAGCAGCAAATATCAGAATTCAATCTGGTTTTTCGGGTGCCGCAAAAACGCTGCGCCGCTGGGGACAACAAAATGCGTTGTTTATTTTTGAACTCTACACTCTGCTTTTTTCAGATTTATTTAAATATCTGAATATAGGGTATTTAAAAGACAAGAGAAAACCAAAATGCTCCGTACAGATCTTTGAATTGGTAGTTAAACGAGTTGTACTGATGGTTATATTTTACTGGCTAAATGAATTTAGTCCAATATGACAATACTAGTTGCATCGCGCGGTGGCGGTATAGAGGAAAATCGAATTAATTTCATCTTGATATTAGAGCTCCGACATTAGTATTTGTATTTTTCAATTGAAAATTTTTTTGAATTAGCATTTGCAAGAAAATATTACTTTCCATAACCTTACTTGTAATTGAACAACGCTATGCAAACATTAATTGCTGAGGCTAATATTGTGCATCACTCTAGCCCAGTTTATTTTCGAAGATAACAGACACATAACTTTCAAATATGGTATCTTCGTTGTTCTTTGGTATTTTGAAACTGATCATTTTTTTTCTGATTGATTCTGTATACTGATAATAATTGAATGCTAACATGTTCATGAAATTCTATGTCAAATTCAAATTTTCTGTGAGTATACATTTTCTACTAAAACTGTGATTCGTTATCGATATTTTTTCCACGAGCTTGTAACTGCAAGAAAAAAATGTGACATCTTTGCCGCTTTGTGATCGGTGAGTGAGCCAACTTCAACAAGACAAAGAGATATAGAAGGAAGCTTAATTTCTACTAAATCGTACTCAATTTATTATTTTATAGAAGGTTGCCGTTTCGCGGATTAAAGAAAATTCGCTGTATTAGATTGAAAGGTATTCATCAATGGTCCAGAAACCAAATTTAGGGGGAAATGTGGGTCTAGAGCTTTATAGCAATATTTTAGAGAAATACTTTTTTCTACAAAGTTATAATAATAAAGCGCTTATTGAAAAAGTATCAAAAATAAGGGTGACCAAAATTTTCGATGGTATCAAGTATCTAACTTTTTTATTTTTGTAGATAGGAAACCTTGTTCTACAATTTTATAGCTCCAATAATTTTAAGTAACTTTGTAAAAAAAAAGTTTTTTTCTGAAACATTGCTATAGAGCTCTAGACCCAAATTGCCCCCTGATTTTGGTTTACTGGACCATTGTGGATGTTAAAGAGAATATTTTTTCTTCTAAGATAGAGTGCTGAGCAAGATCGCGCCAAATGACCTATGGTCGAATATCGACCATTTTTGATTTGAATGAAACTTTGCACACGTATTTGGCTTAGCAAACTGTGCATTTTTCACGGATTGAGAGATTTTTTACACCCATGAGTTACATTTTAAAAGGGCGTATGCCTTTTGGCATAAGTTTTATTCGAAGCATTGTAGCCCAGAAACGGTTGGTTGTATAGAAAAACTGTCTGAAAATGAGTTGTAGGGAATTGAAAATGCACCATAAAAAAATATACACTGTACAAAAAAATTTGTTTGACAAAAAAAAATTTAAAATAAACATTAAATTTCAATTAAAAAAAAAGAGTTGAATTTTTTTTTATCCTTTTTTTAAAAGAAACTTGACGTTAATACGCAACTTTTAAAAAAAGTCCAGTATGGAGAAATGAAAAATAATTTTTATATAGTAGATTAATTTTTTATAAAAATTCTAATTTAAACATTTTTCAAAATATTTGTATTCTGATGATTTCAAAAGATGCAGAAAGTCATTCTGAATCAAAAAGCTCTTGGTAGTAAACATTCTAAAGGCATCTGTTTTCGAGTTATTTTAAATTTAAGCGCGAAAAATTATAATTATTTAGGGAAATACACGTTTTTCTTAATTTGTCCATGGTTCTCCAGCAAAATCCATATGTTCATTGGAATGCTTGATCAAAAGTATACAATTCATTCTTTGACAACAAAACGTTCGGATTATTAATAAAGCGCTGTACCTTAGCCTACCTACACGTTCTCCCTTGCCGAATGTTTTATAAAAAAATATGTTTGTCGTGCAACACTACCTACTTGTTCACTAATAATAACTGTTTGTTAAGTACGCAACCAATAACTACTGGGTACCTGTTTCAACTGGGCTACTGCTGGGCTACTACTGGGCTATCTGTTTTCGTATATAAATACGTTTGCACTACTCCAAATGTGTTAGTAACAGTTTGCATTTTGTGAAGATGAATAAAGTGAAAATGGAATACACCAAGCCCAAATGCTGTAAACCCTTTCCTGATCAACGGTGCTCATCAAGCTTACGCAAATTAAACGAAAACGTTATTGCAAAATTAAAAATATTGAACAGTCAAGCTCATTTTAATACGTCTTTATCAATTTGTGATTCGTGTAGTTATTGGAATGATAGTCAAGCCACCATTCATTCCTTCGTTGTTTACTATTCAGAATCTGGAACACTTAAGAATATCAGCTTCATCATAATATCGGAAGTACTCCATCATGATACTGTTGCGGTTCAGGTTTTCATTGCCAAATGAGTTTTTTGAAAACAACAATAGAGTTGAAAAAAGCGATATTAATGTCTGATGGAGCTGCCTCACAATATAGAAATAGAAAAAACTTTGCAAGTCTTTGCAAGTTCAAAATAAAATATAACGTCGATGCAGAGTGGCATTTTTTTGCGACTTCTCATGGTAAAGGCCCATGCGATGCAATTGGTGGCATATTAAAACGAATGGCAGGAAATGCAAGTTTAGCTAAAGAACATGAACATCCCATTACAAGCGCAAAAGAATTGTATGATTGGTCTAATCAGAAAAGTAATAAAAATTCATCAAAAATGTCATTTAGTTGGGTATCATATGAAGAATATGAACAAGGAGTAACAGAATGGAGCAATATTTTCAAAAAATCTATAATAATAGCTGCCACACAAAAGTATTACTCTTTTGTTCCAATTTCAGAAAATAAGATAGAAACGAAGCTGTTTTCAAAAGATGACGAATCATTTACTTATAATGTATATAAAATATAAGGTGAAACTAGTTCTGTAAAGTATCTATGTCATAAAAAAATATGTTCCCAAGATAATAAAACTCGAAAATAAATATTTGATTCTTATATATATTTATATCACTCAGAACATTTAACTCTTTTCTTGAGAACCGTTCGCCCAATCGTTTTGTTGTCAAAGAATGAATTGTATATTTTTGATCAAGCATTCCAATGAACGTATGGTTTTTGCTGGAGAAGCATGGACAAATTAAGAAAAACGTGTATTTTCCTAAATAATTATAATTTTTCGAGCTTAAATTAAAAATAACTCGAAAACCAATGCCTTTAGAATGGTTACTACCAAGAGCTTTTTGATGCATTGCATCTTTTAAAATCATCAGAATACAAATATTTTGAAGAATTCAAACAATTAGAATTTTCATAAAAAATTATTCTACCATAAAACAATTATTTTTCATTTCTCCATACTGGACTTTTTTTTAAAAGTTGCGTATTAACGTCAAGTTTCTTTAAAAAAAAAAATTAAAATAAATTCAATTCTTTTTTTTTTTAAATTGAAATTTCATGTTTATTTTAAATTTTTTTTAATTAAAAAAATTTTTTTGTGCAATGGATATTATTTTTATGATGCATTTTCGATTCGCTACAGCTCATTCTTAGATAGTTTTTCTATACAACCAACGGTTTCTGGGCTACAATGCTTCGAATAAAACCTATGCCAAAAGACATACACCCTTTTAGAATGTAACTCATGGGTGTAAAAAATCTCTCCACCTGTGAAAAATGCTCAGTTTGCTAAGCCAAATACGTGTGCAAAGTTTCATTCAAATCAGAAATGGTCGGTTAAATTTTCGCGTATTTCCAGGCGATTTGAAATGATTTTGCTCTTCTGCAAAGAAATAATCACAATGCAGACTCCGTTCGTTTTTGGCAACACGCCAGAATTTTTTCTGTTGCCAAAATCGAACCATGCCAATAATGAACGGTTCTTTTTTCATGTTTTGTTTTTTGACTTTTTAAATGGTTAAAGACGACCTTAACAGTAGAAAAGGCCACCAATGAACTAGTTTTAGTTCCAAGTCGTTTGAGTTGTCGCTTGATGAATTTGGGCTGACGACCTAAATACATGGTATTACCACCCGAATCAAAATACCTTCCTTTTGGAAGATTTTGAGCTTAAATTGGTTAAAATAAATCAAGCAAACTACAAAAGTAAAACAAGCTAAAACTAAACATAGCTTCAAAATAAAATGAAATAAAAATAATTGCAGTCCTACGTCAACTATGCGGTCGTGTCTTGGATACCACCCTCCTACTTTTTGAGTTTAGACCAGTGTGGGTTGCTTTGAAAAAAATTTACTATTTTACTTTATTTTGCTAACCAAGATCAAGTGTTCATTAACAATTCACTTTGGCCCAAAAAGTTTAAAAAAATACATAGTTTGCCAAGTCAAACACGAGTGCAAAGTTCCATTTAAATCGAATAAAATTGACTTTACCTAACAGAACCGCACAAAATAAGTATTACTTTGAGCCTGGTACACGAGAAAGTCTCACGAGCTCTGGCGCACGAGCTGTATCATGTATGTACAGTACAGGCGTCTCGCTCAATTCGTAGTGCGACGAAACATCGCTTGCGCATCGCAATCCGAACCGAAAGAGAAGCGAAAGAGCAACCTGCAAATCGCATGTGACGTTGTCACGTCTCGTCGCACGTACATGGAAATTCTACGAGCGAGAGAAAGATTTCTCTCGTCGCTTGAGAAAAAAGTACGTGCACAGGAAGTCTGCCTACAACAATGCATTTGTTAATAGTGTGCGTAGTTCTACGTCAGTTCTGCGGTCGTGTTTTGGATACAACCTCCTACTTTTTTCAATAATGCTTTCCTGAGACGTTGCCGACCCCGACTACGTTCGATTCCCAACCACCACGGCTTTGGTTGTTACATTTTGAACACTTTGACCAATTGAATGATTTCGATTCCCATGCTGGGGCCGGAAGTAGCTGATGATTTCCATTTCTAACGGTAGCTGGTTTCTGGGCAAACTCTTCCTTGCTATCCCAGTAATGGATGTTACTAAGCAAAAATTCAATGGAACATTATTTTACATCTTACTAGATCATACGAACTCGACCAATTTGTTGACAGACAATTCAGTTGTGTTTTTATTTGTTGAGTAATTGAAGTATAAATGAGGGAGCTGCGTAGCCGCAAGGTTACAGAGTCCGTTTTGTCAAGGAAATTCGGGGGTTCGAATCTTAGTAGAATCAGGCCATTCGATGTTCAAAACGACTTCAAGCATGGGTTTATTCTCAGACTCCCTACCAGTTACCCTTCCTCTACGCTGGAACCTACAATACCTTTGCGTGACTTCCTCTTAACAAAAAATAAGTCCTCAATAAAACTGGCCAGAAGGAGGCCTGATGAAACTTCTCCAGAGAATTATAATTGGTGATATTTGGCAGGAGGAACGACGAGCCAGTAAGCGTGTAAAAGGAAGGGTAGCAGCATTACACACAAGCACTGATAAAAAACTTCTCAATAGCGGTATTGCTTATCATTGAAGTGCGGGCATATCTCACAATAGATCAACAATTCTGGTTGCAGTGAGGAAGTCCATACAGGAAAAAAGGGTAAATTATTCAATTCACAGTAAATCACAAATAATTTGAAATCACGTTTCTTCAGAGCCAAAGTTTTTCCCCGTAAAATTTATCATATTTTATAGCTTTATAGCTTTACGTTAGATACCCATTTTTGATAGTTGAATATCAAAAGTTTGAAAAACCCTCTTTCCAAAGGACAAAAAAAATTCAGCAGAATAAATTGACTGTGAACATTCGAAACAATTTATTTTCTTATATTTTGAACATTGGGGAACCTGCAAAAAATATGGAAGGATTGGGTTTAACTAGACATATTTTTCGAGTTTTTATCAATAGGAAACGCGATTTTTTGTTTATAATACCATTTTCTGTCATTTAGAGGGTGAGCCCCCTGACTTGATGCAATTCTGGGACGCCCTAGTGTTTATACAGTAATTACCGTTTGAAGTCATTTATTCCGATGTCATCCGATGTAGTTGTACGAGTTGAAACCGCGTTTTTCCGTCTTTTCTGAGATATTTTAGATTTGAGCTATAAAGATACATCTATGTACTCATAACTCTGGATTTTCTATAAATTTTAAAACGGGTCTTTGTGGGAGGAAACTTTGTAGTAGTGTCGTTTGCAATCAAAACTCAAAACTGCAAAATTTCGAGTTATGCCAGTATTGAATTCAACTGACGATATCACACATTGTATGTACATTGCACGATGGTCCAGAAACCGAATTTAGGGGGAAATTCGGATCTAGAGCTCGATAGCAACACAAGACAATTTAATTGTGAAAATTTAAATAAAAAATTTAGAGCGAAAAATGCGTTTTTTCAATTTAAATCGGTTATCTTGAAAGATAGAGAAACACTTTTTCCTGCAAAGTTGCTTGAAATAAACGGCACTATAACATTGCAAAACAACTTTTACTTCTGAGCATGAGCATGATGAGCATGATTGACCGCCCGCGGTTGCTACTCCGTTATTGCCAGATCAGCTGTAATTACACAGAGAACCAACAGATGATGCTTGGGACTAACATTCATCTTCAATGTGAAAAAACTGGTGACCTTAATCTTTATATTAGGCAATACCAGCGCCGGCCGCATCCGAATGCAGGTCAAAAAATGAGTGTGTATAGGAATATGTTGACGTGATACTCGCTTTATTGGAAGCCGAGAACACCTCTGCACTTCCACGAGAAATCACTGGTATGTTGGAGAAAAGGTTAAGGTTTGCAGCAGGTTTCGTTTTGGTAAACGATGCGCTGAGTTCGAGTACCGGGTTCATAATAATAAATATCGCACGTACGAGTTCATTATACCTTCTACGGAAGTCATAACGCGATCAATATGTTAGATGAAGTAACACCGCAAAAATAAAGCGCACGCGAGGATACCGGACCTATGACTCAATCAAGACCGACTCAAATATTTGAACATCTGTTTATGCAGTTATTATGCAACTACCGAAACGTATCTCCCATTGATTGATCTCAGCTGACTACACAATGTTACGAAAGCTACAAGAGTTGAGTCCACGTTAACGCCTCGCGACTCCTATCACTTCTTCGTGAAGTGACCCTATTTATATCGAAAATTATAACACGGTTATAACCAATCTGTAGAAAATACGACCTCATGAAAGGTATCGACGCGAAGTCTCTAGATATTCGGTCACCCGGGCATCTGGCTTTGAGCCTAACAGGTCGACTAACGACGTTTCTTTTATACTGTTCGTCTGTTCTAAAAAAGCGATTTTTTGATTTGAGACCGATTTAAAGCAGTAATAAACTAAAGAGTGTTGTAGGGTCACGCACAGGTAAGTGTGGTACATCCTAGTGAAACGCAAAATGGTATACCACACTAAGTGGACGATTCGAACTAAGATATCATAAAACTCTCCCGGGCCGGAGACGCGTTTTACCAAAGCATTATGCACGACCGCTCAATCCCCGACTACCGACGGAGACGCTCGGGAGCACGATAATTCACGCCGATTCTCTATTAGCTGTCGATGCGAGTGTTGCCTATCAAATAGAAAAATTGGCAAAGTTTCATGCATCCAAAGCCCCAATAATTTGAAAAATGCAGATACGCAGATTGACCAAAATATATATCTTAAGTTTGTTGACAAAATGCCGAACTAGTCATTATTGGGACATAGTATACAAAAACCTCTGTTAAAAAACTAGACAAATCGAAAAAATTGAATTATAAGATTTCGACTTCGACTAGCAACAATGCACCATACTCTGAATTCCACAATCCACACCAGTACTCTCTGGGTGACGAGTTCAAGTAATGTTACGCGTTATGTTGGCTCATTATTAAGCTGAGCAATAGGGACCTTTTTGTCAAACGACATGCGTAAAAGCATAAGTAATGTCGAACTCGTCTCCGCGGCACGTTCACACCCGGACTACAGTTTTGTCCTGTACTTTTTTTTTCACTTTCCGGACTATACTTTTTCTGTATCCGACTACACACTTTATCCTAAACTACACCCGAAAGAAACAGGGTGCAGTCTCAAAACACTAATAACAAAAACAAATGCTCTCAAATGCCGTACGAAAAATATGACAACTGAGTGTAGCGTCGCTTGCGTGTTCGTTTTCGTGCTGTAAAGTGTAGTCCAGAACGGTGTAGCACAGCTGCGGAAACGAGCTTGACACACCATTACAGTATTCCTGAACCCTTTACAAAATGCCAGAACAATTATTATTCATTTCACCGTTTTGGATCTGCGCCTATAAGAATTTAGCATATTTAACAAAACTTAGCTATGGCGTAAAAATAATTATTCAAAAGCTAGTGAAGTCATAAATAGAAAAGGAATGACAATGGATATTAAAACATAGTCATCAGATATATTTCAGTTCGGAAATTCAGGACAATTTTAACATTATGAAATATCGCAAAATAGATAAACAGCAATCGTCTGGTACACCTTTTCATGCGGTGCATAAATGAATGACAGAACAGTACGAAAATGCTACGCTGTGGTAGCTACACATGAAAGATGAATTCGCCATTAAATGACGCACAAATTCATCGCTAAAAAATCATACTGTACTACACACACTACAACACGAAATATATATATATATATATATATATATATATATATATATATATATATATATATATATATATATATATATATATATATATATATATATATATATATATATATATATATATATATATATATATATATATATATATATATATATATATATATATATATATATATATATATATATATATATATATATATATATATATATATATATATATATATATATATAAATCACAAGAAGGTTGTATGCAAAGCCACAACCGCAAGGTTGAAGTAGAATACTTTTACAAGAAAGATAACCTGGCTGCTTGCGTGTCAGTCATTTTTTCTAGTAAATAAACGTTGACCGTTCATTGGCAGTATTGTAATTTCTCTTTGTTTGATATTTTGAATGAAGTTCATTGGTTATTTTTAAATTTTGTGCAAATGAGAAGTTGAAGTGCTGCCGAATTGTTATATGCACATTTAATACGACATCATTAAACGGGAACGGAACAAAGGCTACGGTTATGCAGAACGCGAATGACGGCGCGATGCGATTCGCTTTGCCGTGGTGAAATGTACAGCTCTTTTTACGGTGAAGTAGAGCTTTACATTTCAACACATTTCGTCTTGCCGAATCGCATCGCGCCGTTATTTGCGTTCTGCATAACCGTAGCCAAACACTAAGCGACGCAAACACGTTATAATAGTCAGAGTATGGATTTAGATGAAGATAATTAACTTTGGATTATAGCGCAAAACGAGAAAATATTAACTCTTCAAATATTCATTTGTGTTCTTCAAACTTCAGTTGTTCAATTTAATATCTGATGAAATGTTTGTTTATTATCTGATGAAGCTCTTATATAGGCCAAATGATGCATTCCCAATTTACTTGGTCCATGATTCTGCCGACCGTGCTTGGGAAAGCGCGGTATAACGACTAATCAGAGGTCGAATTTTGTGTTTTGACAAGGCTTTAGAGTTTTCAATAGTACAATAGTTCGAATGATAAAATTGCAATTTCATGCATTTGGTAGGCATCTTAGAAGATTTTCTAATCGATTGCTGCAAAAACGACGGAAATCCATCGAAAACTAACCGATTTATTAGCATTTGAAATTTTTCTCACTTTTTTCAGTTTTAGATTTTCATTTTACATCCCTATGTAGCCGAACTTCCTGAGAGAAGTATTCTAATTCAAAATTAAATCTTCATTAATTCATTTGTTGTCCTTATAAGGACAATTGTTCAATTTATCATTGATAGTGAGGACTAAGGCGCACGGTCAACACAATGAGAAAGGTGTTTTCACATTGAAAACTAGACACGGCTTTACTGGAGGAAGTGTTGGCAAATGCATCTACCGCTAATCCCACCGCTATCATAAGAAAGCGCGTCGTTTCATGTGGGGAATATCAACAACGAAAAATGACGCGCGTCTAAGCATAACCCGAACTGTTTCGCCGTGCTGCTCCCATTTACCTTTACATCGGCCTCAGGAAAGTACCGGCTGCATCTGCATCTACCGCTGAGGCTGTCACTATACTGCTATTGGTACCAAAAGCTATTAACTCTTCAAATAAGTGTGTTATTTGTTCTCAAAAGAACAATTGTTCAATTCAAAATCGGATTTACGCAATCGCATCTCTGTAATATTACCGACAATAATATTCTTTTAAACAAACTGATACAACTGTCCCATTAGGCCTCTGCCATAATAGACGCGAAAAGCGACGCGAACCGATTCGCTCAGCTGTAGGTTAATGTACAGCCATCAGTAGAGCTGTACACTAACCTACGGCCGAGCGTATCGGTTCGCGCCGCTTTTCGCGTCTACTATGGCAGAGGCCTTAGAGAAAATTGCTGGCTGATGTATTCACTTCATGCAAGTCTGCTGCTGATGCTTCCCGCTACCACACTGAAACAGCATTTTAGTGAAGGGAGTGTCGTTGCATCAGCTGACCCTGCTACTATCGATGCTGATATACCCGCTGCAACAGCTACGCTATAAATAGCCATGCCACATCTGCTTCTGCTGGCCCTGCTGCTATCGATGGTGAGATCCGCTGAAACTGCTACGCTTATTCGCGGCCATGCCACAGTTGTGGCCGCTATCCGCTATCAATGGTACCCACTGCTCGCTCCCGCTGCTGCTAAGGGAGGACTGCTGTCGTCGCTGTTCAGAACTACTATGAGCGGCTTCGCCTAAAACAGGCTCTTATATAGGGATGAAAATAGGAATGAATTATTTTACGTACGTGGTGGAATGATATAACTTGTGACTTCATTCTGGTTCAGAGCGATCATTTGATAAGCTCCACCTCTTTTTTCAGTTTCTAAAAGTTTTTCCTCAGTTTCGTAGCAAGGATGCACAAAAATGATTTCTTGTCGAACCGGACCGATAGCACTCTCATTGGAGCAACAAAATAACATGTTTTGTGTCGTGTTGCGCAGCTTTGTTGAAGAAAATGTTCCCGTCCCCGTGTCGCATGTAAGCAGATTATTGCGTTCAGTAGACAGTAGATAGTGTATCCAGCGAATAAACACCGATGGTGCTCTCACACACGCAACGGTTTTAACCAGTATCTTATTGCGGTTTGTAACATCAAGCGATTTCGTTTGCTCGCTGTTGCGTGTTGCATCATGTTGCAACTTGGCAGCTGGGAGACGACGAAATTCTGTTTATGCTGATTGATTGAATCGACTTCATATTAGCTCTGCATAGTCGAACTAACTACTTTTGTGAATGCGTACTAACAGGGCAGTTTATTATTCAATGTCGGTTATGCTGATCGCAGCCTTTGCGCTGCCCCTAAAGTGGGGGGTTTACTAAATAAAGTGAAAATTAGACAACTACAACAGAATTTGATTGCATTCCGCACAGAATGTCTGCTTGTGTTGATGCCAGAAAATTATTAACCTTCAATTATTTTTTTATTTGCCTTGAAAAAAGCATGTTGCGGTTCAAAATCGGTTGCTAATTATAACCTTTGAGCTGCCCAAACATTGGGGGAACTAAGATACACGGACAACATGCACTGTGGAAGCTATTTCACATTCAGTAAATTAGACGGGTGCGACAAATTTAAATTGTTAGGATGCGACACAGAATGCTTGCTTGCGTTAACAAAAAATATTAACTTTCAATGGCTTGTTTATTTGCCTTCGAAAAGGCATTTTGATTTCCAAAATTGGATTTCCTGATGGCAATCTTTATGCTGCTCCAACACGGGGGGAATAATGGCTGTCTGGCGACACACGCTGAGAAAAACCGCGCTACTCCTGAGACGTGGTGAACAACCACAGGGCTAGTGCTGCTGCTAAGGAAGGACGGCTGCTGTTGTCGCTGTCTAGAACTATTATGAGCGGCTCCGGCTGAAACAGGCTCTTATATAGGCCAAATAGCATGTTTTCAATTGCAAGGTATATGATCCTGTCGACCGTGCTTGGGAAGCAAGCATATAACGACCAATCAGAGGACGAATTTTTCATTTTGACAAGGCTTGACTATTTTCAATAGTACAATAGTGTGAATAATAAAATTACAATTATCTTATTTTGGGAAGAATCTTAGAAGATTTTCCAATCTATTGCTGCAAGAATGAAGGAAATCCATCGAACACTAACCGATTTATTAGCATTTGAAATTGGACATATTTTTCACTTTTTTCGGTTTTAGATTTTCATTTCACATCCCTATGTAGCCGAACTTCCTGAGAGAAGTATTCTACTTCAAAAAAAAACAATTTGATTCTTGTCGGTGAAAACTACTACCTTCGAATCATTTATAAATGAAAAAACATGTCTGTAAATGTATGCACTTATCTTAGCCATTGAATCAGCTTTCAGCAAACCAAACATGCCTCCGCTCGCACGCAAACAAGTATAGGCAACTTGTTTCTATGGTTACAACTGCCGCTCTCTCAGTTTCTGCCTCTCAGCAGATCGTGCCGTCGGCGGAGAATAAGCTTGCACACTACCGTATCAAAGGAAAGTCACCAACACAACACTGCGCTTTAAAAGCAGCAATTTGCTAGGCGACAAATTGTGAAAAAAAAGGCAATAAAACTTTAAATTTCCAGATCGTTTTACTTCCAAATCACTTTTAAAACACTGTTATAACACTCGAAACACGTTTACCCACAATTACCACACGAAATTCACAATTTATCGTGCTATATACCACAATAAAACGCGATTACCACGGACACAATAAATAAAGCGTCTACACACGTCGCCAGCGATGCCAGCTCCTCTTTGCGAAACAACTTTTACTTCTATTTACAAAGATAAAAAAGTTAGATACTTGATATCATCGAAAATTTGGGTCAGCCTAATATTTGATAATTTTTAAATAGGCGTTTTATCATATGTAACAAGTTTTTCGCTAAAATAATGCTAGCGAGCTTTAGATCCAAATTTTCCCCTATATTCGGTTTCTGAACCATTGTGCATTGATGGAGGTGCATGGCAGTTTTCAACAAAGCCTTTGAAAAATACTGAAATAGTTAACAGGTCTTTGTGTCCTATTTCTTTCATAAAATTATACTTGTTTCAAAGTAATACATAGAAGTGAAGTACTTACGTCTTTGCTCTTTTAGAAGATAACTCAGCACAAAACGTCTTAACCAAGCCAAGTGCCACAGAGGAAAACCTTTTTTTTCTTGTTGTCTGCACTCATTGTCTCTCTGCTGGCGCCAGCTTTCATAATGGAGGTTACTAGGCAGCTGTAGATATTTTGACAGTGGCACCTCCCAAGATTACTTGCTTGCTTGGATTACTTAATAAATCATAACGATGCATGCGTGTGCGTTGATCGCTTTCATTTAGCAAAACGAGCAAAACGGAAAGTGAGAAAATTGCCGAAAGTCATTAAACACTGGAAAAGCTACCAGTTTCGGCAGATTTCTAATGATTGTGATTGAATAATTTTGATTTGTATTTGGTGTAAATCGTGTGCACATTAGATATTTCGAACTCATACAAACAAAAACTACTAAAGGAGTCATGGCCGATCAGAGGAGTCAAAACGGGTGATGGAAAGGCCATTTAGAGAGCTGATGGTAACCTATTATGGCGCCGTTGCCTGGTTTGAGTTCGTTGTCCACCGGTCAATTATAGTGCGATATTCGCGGTTGATTGTTTGACTGATCGATTGTTCTTTCTTTCTGTCCCATTAACATTCCAGTGATGAAGTACAAATCGCTACTGCTGCTTTGCAGCCTGTGGCTAATCGGACCGGCAGTGGGTTTGCCAAATCGGGAACCAATCTTCAGAAATAATCCCCTGGAGGTAACGGAAGAGCTCATCCCAACCACCAACGCTCCGCCACCGGTGGATGAAGAACATCACACGACGACCGGAGCGAGCAGTACTGCCGCGCCTACAGCAGCGGCACCGTCCTCTCCGTCTTCCCCGACAGTGGTGACCCCTACGAGTCCAGCTCCGTCGACGGCGACGCCAGTGAAGGAGGAAAATGGCAGGTATTATATACATTATAACGACGTTCTGTCGAGTGAAAATTTGATTCAAAATTTCCTAATTAAAAACTTGGCTAACTTTCAACAAGAAACCGTTGGCGCCTTTAATCAGGTGCTTCCTTCCCTTGCCGAAGAGCCGAACACGTTGCGATCGGTTTCGCTGCCCCTTCCTGTGCGGGTGAATCCAAACTGGGATCCACCGGAAAGACCGGAAAGCAGTGTTAGCAGTCTGCCACCGTATCATTTCACCCAGAAGAAACCAGTGATCCACAAGGTGATAACCAAGTGGACGGATAAACCACAGGATGTGTTTAATGTGGACTATACCGGCCAGTATGGGATTGTTACGCCCAGCCATCTGTTGGCGAACTTTGGTTCCACCAGTGGAATTTACAGTTATCCTTCTTCCACTGCCAGACCGGTGATTATTGTCGCTAAACCAACTGCGGGATACCACGATCAGGTGTTTACTAATCAGATAGAATTGGCTTCGGTGGAGAGCTTGTATACGCCCGAACCGGTGCGAGATGTGTACCAAGAACCATCCAAACTGGTGGTGAAGAAAAAGCATAAAAAGAAGAAGAATAAACCTAAGAAACCGGTGAAGCAACAGGAGGAGATCAGCGATCCGGATCGTCCCGATCCGGTTTACTGGGATCAGGTAGAGCAAATTGAACCGACTGGATGGCAACAGCAGCAGCAACAGGCTGATCCCTATGACGATCAGGGCACTTTAAAAGATGAAGCGATCGTTGGTGATAGTATTGAGTGCACCGGTGTACGTATTACAGTCAATGGGAAGGAGGCCTGTCCGGATATTGAAATAACAATAAGTCAAAAGCTCGACGATCAAGCGATTAAAAATAGTGCCTTGTTAGTGCCACCGCCAATTATTCCACCAGTGGTGCCAGCAGCCGATCCAGTAGCGGCTGTTGCTGCTCCCATTGCCAACGATGCCACGCTGTTTGCAGCTCCGGCTGAATCTCTATCGATTCCAGCGATTCCCCCAGTATTCCCGGCCGCACCAATTTCATCCTTCCTGACCAATCCATTGAACAATATAATGAACAACATTGCCAAGCCGGTACGAGGCACCAGCCCAAGTGGAAGTGGAAATAAAAAGCAGAAGTTTAAACCTCACGATGAGAGTGGCGAAAGTTTTGGTTCCCTGGTACCGGACACTTTCAACACTATGGTTGGCATGTTGGCTGCCCTGTCCGCGTGGACACCGATGAAAATTATCCTGATGGGTATGGCAGCACTGCCTATGATAGCGGTGATCATAGGCAGCGTAGGTTATGGTATGTACATGTACTCGAAGTTTACACCGACAATCAAGAATTACAGTACGATAGTGGTAAAGAAACCACTTCCGCCAATGCCGATGCTTCACCGGTGGTATAATCCGCCTCCACCGGCAACGGCGGCTAGCAGTCCTTCCGGCTGGTTTGATTTCGGTAATATCTGGCCCGGCTTTGGGCTGGCAGACGATCGACGGAGTGTTAGAAAGCTCTCGCGAAGTACGTCAAGGCCTAGCCTCCGGCCAGAACGAAAATCCTCATTAAGTCCCTATCGGGGACATAAACCACTGAAGGGCCGATGAAAGTTTGGTTAACAGGGTCGCAGTAGGCCGTGATGCGTGACGCGTGTCAGCTTATGGCAAAGGAAGGTAAGCTTTCGCCCAATATTCGTTTGTGGATTGTTTAAAGTGCCAAGTTTGGAAAGAGGAATGTGAACAGAATCAGAATTCTTCAGTCAATCAGGTGAATCGATGTGCAAAAAAAAAACCCAAAACGTAGCGAATTTAATGGTTTCAGAAACATAAAAAGCCGAAACGGTACCGGAGGAGTTGAGTGCAAAGGAAGTTGAAAACAATTAACCCGGAAAAAGTAGTATACTTAATAACACATTAGTCATGCAGACTTAGTCTGCGTTTTCCCAGCCTCTTTCTATTTCTCTCACCTAACTGTGCCTGTTGTCTAGGCGGTAGTGCTCTAATCAAAACCCCAGAAATGCCCTCACAAACATTATATTTCTCTTCGTACAATCACATGCATGTTGCTATTAACTACTCCATGTAACTTTCCTCCCATTACAGTACATATTGTTTAGATTTATCTAAGCGAGCTTATCGGAAACAAATTTCACACAAAAAACATACTTGCACGCACACGTTCACACACATTCACAAGCATAACAAACTTGCTAGTTCCTCGTAGCAACCCAATCACCATTAGTTTGATAGGATGAACAGCACACAGTAGGCTCTGTTCTGTTAAAAAGTAATGCATGGCAGGCAAAAAAATTAGTAAGGAAAAGAAAACCGATTCGCTGGACGGACGAAAAAGCAAGCAAAAGAACAATAGATTGAGAGAGAGAGAGAGAGAGAAAAGTTACCTTTTCCCACATAGAAAATCTCAGCAAATAGTATAAATCTAGTTCCGTGTTAATGTTGCCCCCCCCCCCCAGAGGCGATGGTGCTCAGCACGAGACAGAAAATTGTGCTTATTTTACATTCTTCTGACATTAATCCAACTGCAACACACTGACTGACTTCGCGCGCAGCCCATGATAATTAGCACTGAATGAATGTAGGGAAAATTGACAGAAAAAGAAGAAGAAAGTAGGTCTATTATTAGGGCCTACTCTGACGACCAATTGTCACTACGCTCTCTATCTGTGTCTCCTGAATGTTACTACAAACTAGCGAGTAATCGTTGATCACAGTAAGCTCATCAATCGAAGTAACCAACCCATCAGATTTCACTACCATTAGCGATGTAAAAAAACCTGTGTAACAAAAGGAGAGACGAAAAAATCGAAACAAAACTAGGTTTGCTATGATTTTGAGTGTTTTAACTAGCCGTATGTGGAGTAACGATTAGATTGTAACAACATGTCAACAATCAGTAGTATTACTAGTGATAAATAACATTTAGTGTACAAGCTAGCGAGTAAGTTTTGAACTTTTTTTCAAACGGAAACGGAATGTCACCTGTTAGCGCATCTTTGGACCACTAACATTTTACCAATAAACCATGTTTCCAACCAAGTTGCGATTGGACAACGATTGCAAAACGAGCGTTTTAATCCCGCTTCTTTCAGACCGGTCCTAACCTCCTATATCTGTGACGGCTAATTGCATGTTTGCTTCTCTATCTCCATCCATCCTCCATCTCTGTGCGAGTGCTTTCGGCTGGCTAAAGCCTTCTCTCTCGGTTGATTGGTTGGTTGGTACGGTTCGTTTCGCGTCAGCATATCGGATCTCAAGCACCTATATCTCCTTATTTCATTGCAGTCCACCGTTCAAACGTCCGGAGGGATCACTGAAAAGCAAACTGGCATCCACAGGCTACGTAGTAGCGACGAGTACGAAAATTCTAACCAGTGCCGGAATTCAACAATACCCGAAGGCACCGATAATCAGCGAAGGCAAAGCGAACGATCATGTCGTGAAGTACGAGAAGTTTGTTGGTCATACCGGCGTTGCTGAGCCGGTCCCTCTAGATGACTATCACAAGGAGCTGATCAAACCGACCGAAAGAATTCATGTGCGTCAACAGACAACCACCCCGCGGGAAGGCTTATCTACGTGGGTTTTACTAAGTGGAAGCAATTCGGTAACATCAACCGAATCGAAGAAGGAAATTCTCAACAGCACCAAGAGACCATTCACGACGACGACGGCGACAACAAAACGTCCTGCAACCACCAGTGGTCGTAAGCCAGTAACAACACCTCGTCGCCGAACGACCAGCAGCACCCGAACGACGTCAATTTTGTCCGACGAGAAGAAGGAAAAGATCAACAAGTTTATAACCCGCATCAAGGCAAGCTCGCTGCAGGACGCATCCAAGCCCAAGGTGGAAGACGTCAGTCTAATCACCAAAAAGACGAAAAAACCCTTGCCAACCGCAGCAACTACCACGACAGCGGTCCCAACAACAACTACCGCAGCAACGACAACAACCACTGAACTATCAATCAACGAATCAGCCAGTGTCGCTCCGGAAGAAAACCCAGAAGACAATGCCGTAGAGACTTCAACTTTCCTCATTCTAGAACCGAAGGACGCCATGTTTGACCTGCCGGAAGATCGTTCTCCGACCAAGGTTGGGAAGAAAAAACCCACCCGAAAGACCACCACTTCCACCAAGAAGAAACCCATCAAGAAGAAAGGAGACGATGGGCTGAGTAAACCGGGCGAGAAGAAGCCTCCTAGCAAGAGTAAACCCGTTACGACACAGATCATGAACTTCCTGTCACGCGAGGTGATGCCAACGGTAGGAGTCGGTCTGGTAGGATTGGTCATCACAGCCGGTTTGGCATCGTACTTCCTTGGTAGCCCACTAACGGCTGCCCTCCGTCGGTCGGATGAAACGAACCGCAAGGATGATGTTTACTTCTCGAACTACGAAGACTACGCAACAACCGACGGTCAGAACGAGGAAGAAGTGTTCGGCAAACTAATCGCCGGCATGCCGGAAAGATCCTACTATCGCAACAACATCCGCCGGCGAATCAGTCAACCGACACGAACTGGCCACCAGTATGGAAATTACCACGTTCAAAGCTATTCCGCCAATAAATACCCCCACATTAACTACCGCACCAGACCGGCCTACGCTGGAACGCCGGAAATGTACGCCATGTACAACCGTAACGTTCAAGCCAAATCGCACAACGAGTTTTTCTACAACACCCCACCGAGCTACCAAGCGAAGATGAGCTCCCCTCTATACACACCATCCGAGGGTCCAGTTTACACCACAACAACAACAACAACAACCACAACGCAAACTCCTCCTCTAACAACCGCCGCCGAATCCGCGCCATCCTCGATGGAAGGTATGGATGATACGGACGGTTCCGAGCACGAAATGCTCCCGAACCCGGCTGCATACACTGGGGCTGAACATCGACCGGAACACCATGCCCAGTACGTAGTGGGAAGTGTCTACCGTCAGCCGGATAACAGCATGTTGGACATTATCACTTCAGCGCCAGTTCCCGAACACGGACCACGACGTCGGAAGCGTGAGCTCAGCGTCGGTCGTACCGACGAAAACGACATGGACAATGAAATCCCCGGTAGCGAGAACAAGAAACCCGCAACGGAAACCTCTGCCGAGGTAACCTTCGACGAACAGAATAAACCTGACACCAGTTCCTCCACTCCGTCCGGGGAGAGTGGCCCGATAACGTGGTCCGAGTTGATTCGTAACACCGTCGAAATGAAGATGGTGTTGGGCATCAGGCTGCTCCAGCAGATGACCTCCCAGTTTCAGAGATATCTGAACGGAGTTCAGCACCGCGTTGATGGTGTCTTCAATCAGACTGCGGTTCGCCAGTGAGCGACGACGAACCTTTCCCGATGTTTTTGTTTTAGTTTTGTTTTTTATATCCTCCACCTGGTATTAATCACAGCCACACCCGAGCGCAGCACACACAAACGGGGGTCATGAGCTCGAGGATTGAATTCTCGTTCACACGGGAGGGAGACCCAAAAACCGGTACCTACCTGCTACTAATCTCCGTCCGTTAGATGATGATGCCCACCGAATGAGAATCCGCTCCTCAGCTTGTATCTGGGTTTTTAGTGGAACGATCTCCCCCTAGGCTGCCACTGAACCGGAAAGGAGGCTGCTGGGAGTCATTATGGCACACAATTACTACTGTCACTCGTTTGCCCAGTTTTTCTCTGCACCGAGCTTTTATTTTTTCTTTACCCTGTATGAAACAACAATAGAAAAACAGTTTTAGATTGCAGGTTAAGTGAATCACAACTCGATGGGGATCCTGATTTCGGCATTGTTGTACATACCCGTAGTACGTGGTATTTTTTAACTTTTTACTTTATTACTTGACTTAAGCGCTAAACTAAACGATTCTGTGTTTTTTATCGTCTCAGAAATAAATTATTTATTTAAATACATATACTTTCTTAGGTGGTAAATTTTACTGCAATAAATAAACGAATAAATTAGAGGAAATACGGGTTGCGTTTGAAACTTTACTTTCAATCAGTCCTAGAGATGGGGTCTTAATGTTATGTGATGTTTTTCGGGCGATCTTTTGGGTTATGTTAAAAGATGGCGGCCAGCCGGATGAGGTTTTGTACTGTTGGATTCGTTTTTGCCAGGTTCGTTTCCCCGATGACAGTCCCAGGCTTAGAACTTAAGCCTCGTTAGCAATAGGTTGATGGAGATAGAGAGAGAAAGGGGCTGGTTCGAGTTGAAGCTTTTGAATACGGTTAGCATTGCTATAAGAAAATAAAAAAAATTTTGGTGTTATAAATCAGGCTAGAGAGTATGTTTTGATGGCTTTCGCTTTGTGCTTCCGAAAAATTATATTAGAATAAAGAGCAAATATAATCAACGAAAAAAAAAAATACAGATTTCACTCATCGTTAGTCTAAAATATCGCAGTTAACCATGATGGTGCGAACCAACCAAAAGACGTGTTTCCGAAATCAAAAGGTCAAAGCGACAAATTCGCATTAATCGTTGGGCTGATAATACTTAAGTTCGTCATTCATCAAATTGTTGGCACTAGGAAACTTTGATAGAAATATATAAACAATAGCATACGTTAAGCAAAACGCAATTTGAGTTAAGTGCTGAGTTTAAATAAAGGCAAACAAAATGGAAATGAAAGAAATAGTTATCTATCGATCTAATAAAGCCGATATAAGAAAACAAATATGAAGGTGTTGAATTTTGAAGAACCGTCTTTACATTTATTTTACCTTTAGAATATATATTATATTTTTTTTAACTCTATAAACACACAAATTGGTTTAAAAATTTATACAAAACATGCTTCGCAAGTTGTATAGCCTTAAACTTTGTGCCGCAAGTTTGTAACGCTAAATTCTTATTCATTGAATTTGCAGGGAAGCAATAAAAATATCAACAATATTACCCAGATATGAACAGGCTTTATTACAAGACTTGTTTTTAGAAAGTAGGTTTCAATATTTCAGTTAGAATCCCACAAATTTTAAGATTTCCTCGATGGAATGGTGCTCTGTAGATTGTTGCAACTTCGATTCAACTCCTTCGATCGAACTTTTCCGAAAAAAAAACTACACAGCATGAAAAAATGCTATTCAATTTATGATAACGAATCATTAAACATAAATATTCATCATTTTTTAGCAAAAAAAAAAATAGATTTTTCAAGCCCTACCTCCATTTCATACGAGTTCTTATTCATTTTCTTAGAGGACATGCTATTTTGAGCTCGCTGGTAGGAACAGAGTAATAACAATATAAGTTTTAAAATAAAGTATTTGGCATTAAAATTGAATTATGCATTCATATAAACTGTTGAATTGTGGTGTTTTTCATCGAACTAAGCATTTTATCAGTAGTACCATAATCGGTACAAAATAATTTGAAGTTCCCCATTTGGCAACATGCGAATGGATCATAGCACGCGTGGGAAACACCAGTTATCGCTATATCAGAACGAAAGTAAACAAACCATCGGGAAACGTTTAGGGTAGGAGCACCAGTTATAGCAATAGCACAAGTTATGGCTATACTGCTCAAAAAACTTAAAATTAAAAGACATTGAATATTTAATATCGAATAAAATTTACTAAACATGAAAAAATTCTATTTGTTTTATGATAATCAATCATTAAACATAAATGTCCATAATTGTTTTGCTAGAAAACTGAAGTTTTTTAAGCTTTACCTCCATTTCATACGAGGTTCTTATCACTTCATTAGTGGACATGCTATTTTGAAATCGCTGGTAGGAACAAGTTAGTAACAATATAAGTTTTAAAATAACGTATTTGGCATTGAAATTAAATTATCCATTCATATAAACTGTTAAATTGTGGTGTTTTTATCGTACTAAACATTTTATCAGTATTACCATAATCGGTACAAAACAATTTGAAGTTTCCCATTTGGCAACATGCGAATGGATCATAGCACACGTGGGAAACACCAGTTATCGCCATATCAAAACAAAAGTAAACAAACCATCGGCAAACGTTTTTTCGGAGTATTTAGTTTTTTTTAGTGATTTCTGTTTGATTTAGGGACAGCATTATCGTTTCTGGTTGGTAACTAGCTAAAATTTTAGTTGTAAAAGTTGCAATAAGCGTTTAATTTTAGCTATAACATCAGCTAGCGCGCGAGTGTCCGAGAAAGATCTTCGTTGTTGGTTTGGTTTTACCAGAAACTTTCTTACGAAAAATGACTTGCTCCATATATTGAGCATTTCTAACAAAGTATGGAATGGGGATGAGACATCCTTTTACCTACATCCCAAGTCCAAGGAGGTTATAGCACAGACCGGTTCTCGCAACGTCTACGAGGTTGAACAAGCACCAGGAAAGCAAAACGTAACGGCGACAAAATTATAAATTTTCCAAATTCCAGAACAAAAACTTCTTGATTGTACAAGAAATTAAACCTATCTGTGAGTCCACCGCGTCCCGTCCTTGAACCTTTGGTTTTGAATCCTGCAGATAGCATTCTAAGAGCAAGCGCACCGGTGAGTTGCCATTTGAGTTGCTATTTTCACAACGCTGGCCGTTGCTATTTTGGATAGCAACCGATTTTCGCACCGGTCGTTGCTAATGGGGATTACCAATTCCACTATTTCTTTTTCACACCGGCATTGCCAATTTCTGAAGACCGTCCCTAGCCAGCGTTGGCAAAATGTTTGTTTGTGATGTATTTCGCATATTTTTTTGCGGATCTAGTAATAACCAACTTATCCGTCAGTCAATCGTTTCCGGAATGATCTACGTTCTTTCTACTTCACAAAATGCTCCCTCCATTTCACATAACTTTGTATTAATTTTGTTTCCGTTCTCCCAAGTTATCGATAACATAATTCTTTTGCAGATTTTTATACTTGTGCGTACATAAATTTTTTCATCCTTATATGTTTATTTAAAGTAATTCCGTAAAACTGGGCACGTCCCGCAAAGTTGGCTTAAATGACTATTCTACTGAAAGCTGGCATTAGTTGTATTCTGTATTTCATGCTGACTCGGTTCCCACAGTTTGCTATTATTATCTGAAAAATTTGCCGCTAAAAAGAACTTAAATATAGAACGCGTAAATTGTTTTCGATTAATTGATTGATTCTAGTGATGAAGAAAGTGATTTCGCAAAACAAATTTCCTTGTACGCGATTAAGAAAATGGTTTTTGGAAAGATTCGGGGCGACTCTCAGCCTAGTAAATACCCAAAAAAACCGCCATACGGAGGAAGGTGCCATCCAGCGTTTTAACAACGGTTTATACCGATGACCATTTCCAACGCCGCTTTCGAACGCATCTTAGGTTGTTTTTGAAACAGCGGTAAAGGAGATAAGTGGTTTTTTATACAACGATCGAACGAAACGGGAAAATAGTTGGTAATACTCCCGAGCAGATTTGCTTAAACCTTCCAGGTTTATTGAATAATATTGGCCAATCTTGTGAGGATTTGAGCTTTCCGCATCGTTTAAGTTGCAGACCAAAATGCCAACCAAAATGGTCATCTCAATAAAAAACCTATACAAAATGTTTACCTGCCCGAAAAACACCCTGTGCCAAATTTCAGCTCAATCGGAAATAAAATTGAGTAGTGGTTCACGCCGACACTTGCGTCCTACGACGTGTTTAACAAGCGAGGCAAAACACTTCGTCCTCCGAGGCCGACCAATTGAGTCCGCATTCAAAACACTCATCGTAATATTATTACGAACATTCACTATCGGGCACAAAAAAAAACAACAGTTTGACATTTCATCAAATAGCAACGAATCGGCTCGTTGCTATCGCGTTGCCAAATTTAATAACTCGCTACTACCCGAGATGGGGATTGCCATTTCCCAAACCAACATAGCAACGCCCGGTGCGGTTGCCGCGTTATAGTAGGAGTGGCCAAACTAGCTTTAGAAACTTCAATTTAGCCACTGGAGGGGTTGCTCTAATAGAAGCAGTCAGCAAACCAAAGCTGGGACACGCTAGACGGTTTTAATTTTTTTAAGTAGAATACTTCTCTCAGGAAGTTCGGCTACATAGGGATGTGAAATGAAAATCTAAAACCGAAAAAAGTGAAAAATATGTCCAATTTCAAATGCTAATAAATCGGTTAGTATCCGATGGATTTCCTTCGTTCTTGCAGCAATAGATTGGAAAATCTTCTAAGATTCTTTCCAAAATAAGATAATTGTAATTTTATTATTCACACTATTGTACTATTGAAAATAGTCAAGCCTTGTCAAAACGAAAAATTCGACCTCTGATTGGTCGTTATATGCTTGCTTCCCAAGCACGGTCGACAGGATCATATACCTTGCAATTGAAAACATGCTATTGGGCCTATATAAGAGCCTGTTTCAGCCGGAGCCGTTCATAATAGTTCTAGACAGCGACAATAGCAGTCGTCCTTCCTTAGCAGCAGCACTAGCCCTGTGGTTGGTCACCACGTCTCAGAAGCAGCGCGGTTTTCCTCAGGGTGTGTCGCCAGACTGCCATTATTCCCCCCGTGTTGGGGCAGCATGAAGATTGCCATCAGGAAATCCAATTTTGGAAATCAAAATGCCTTTTTCAAGGCAAATAAACAAGTCATTGAAAGTTAATAATTTTTGACAACGCCAGCAAGCATTCTGTGTTGGATCCTAGCAATTTAAATCTGTCGCACCCGTCGAATTTACTGAATGTGAAATAGCTTCCATAGTGCATGTTGTCCGTGTATCTTAATTCCCTCACTGTTAGGGCAGCTCAAAGGTTGTGATCAGCAACTGATTTTGATCCGAAAAATGCCTTTTTCAAGGCAAATAAACAAATAATTGAAGAGGAATAATTTTCTGGCATCAACACAAGCAGACACTCTGTGCGGGATGCAATCAAATTCTGTTATAGTTGTCTAATTTTTACTTTTACTTTATTTAGTAAACCCCCCACTGTAGGGGCAGCGCAAAGTCTGTGATACGCATAACCGACTTTGAATAACAAACTACCCTGTTAGAACGCATTCACAAAGACAGTTAGGCCTCTGCCATGGTGAACGCGAACGCGAGCGATGGGGCGAGAAACTTGCCGTAGGTGAATAAACAGCCCTCTTTACGGCTGTTCGGCATTTTGGATTTTGGCAATCAGAACTTCTGCTGGCTGTCTGATTTTCATTGTGATAACAGCTTTCAACTTTGTTGTCAGAGTGCCTGACTACGATTTGGTAATATTGTTTGAGTTAAATGTTTACAAAATTTTACAATATTCCTCTTTCTCTCATTCAATAAAACAGGTAATACGATGCCTTCGTCATACGCAAGTTCACCATAACTCCCGATATCGGCGTAACACAGAGATGCAATCAGCGTCATATCCGATTTTAAATTCAACTACAAACTGTTCTTTTTAGGACAACGAAACAAATGAATTGGAGATTTAATATTTTCTCGTTCTGAGCTTTAACCAAAAGTTATGTATCTTAATTTGAATTCACATGTACATATACTCTGACTGTTGAAACTTGTTTGCGCCGCAAAGAGTTTGTTCTTTTCCTGCTCAGTGAGGTCGTATTTATATGTGCAAACTGAAATTGAGTAGTACTTCAACTTCATTTGCACAGAATTTTCAATACTGCCAATGAGCGGTCAACATTTATTTACTAGGAAAAATGACTGATACGCAAGCAGCCGGGTTATCTTTCTTGTAAAAGTATTCTACTTCAACCTTGCGGTCGTGGCTTTGCACACAACCTTCCTGTGAGTTTTTTTAAAAGGCACCAGCTCCGCGCCGCGTCGCAAAGCACCGTAATTGTTCAAAGTGATTTTTCCCTGTTCTTACAGACTTACAGCAAAGGAAAGACTTGACGAAATACGTGAGAAGGATAAGTAAAGGTTATAGGAGCTCGAAGAAACAAAAAGCTCAAGAACGCGTGGCGGTGAAATTAAAACGCGAGAAAATGAAAAAGGCCAAAGCAGAAGAGTCTGGACGTAAAAAAGCCAAAAAAAGCAAGCTCCAAAACTAAAACGAAAAACTAAGCCCAGAGTTTTGATGTGATTACTTCTTGTTATCAGATTTTGTATAACTTGTGATATATACCAATAAATTTTAATCCTTGAGTTTCAGCTTCTTCATGCTCGTGAATGTGATTTCCTGTGGTTTCTTGTTTGGGACTAAATTGATTAGCTGCTTAATATAAACATAATTGTTAGAGGGCATTAGACTTCTAATGAGATAAGAAGTCAGACCAAAGTTCATGTTTCACTGTTTTAATTTAGTATAGAAATACATCTTGCATAGGAGAGGTCGTCGGTTCGTATTTTATTTAAACAAGCTAACGTGGTTTGTATACCATTCTTTTGAGCATAATATTTTTTTGCTGATCATTATCTGGTAAAATTGTACGTGACGGATATGAAAACTCAATTCAATGCTTTGTTTTCGATATGACTATAACTGGTCCAGTTCTATGGCGAACAAAAGAACATTATAGCCATAACTGGGACTCGGTGGAAGAGTTTTTTTCTGCGGCGTTTTAACATTAAACTATATAGAAAATTTCAGTTTCTTAATATATGATGAATAATAATTGTTTTTACCTTACAATGAACACCATGAACATAAAAATAACCGAATTTTTACAACCGAAATATTCAAAAGAATGATTCATCCTTCAAACTATTGCCATAACTGGTGCACTACCCCTAATGCTTTCTTAGTGATTACTGCTTGATTTAGCGACAGCATCATCATTCTAGGTTGATAACTACCAAAAATTGTAGTTTTAATAACTGCAATAAGCGTTTGATTTTCAAGAATGGCAAAAGCGTCAAAGCAGCGTGAGAATATTGCATGCCAACTTGGTCAATATTCTGAAGAAATGCTTGAGACATGCAAGCAATTTATAGAAAGCGGAAGAAAGACTGTTTATGTGGCCTGCAAAATGTTCAACATTCCGATGCCCACGGTTCGATGCCGAATGAGTGATCGGTGGCAAAAGAAAAAAGCCACGGGTTTTCGATCTGTAAGGAGGAGCAGCAAATTGCTGATTGGCTCATTGCAATGAAAATTCTACAGATTCGAGAACAACAACTTCATCAAGAACAGTACAAGAAATTCGACCAATCTACGAACCCACAGTAGTCCTCGAAACTTTGCCTCTGAATCCTGCAGATAGCATTCTTATAGAAGCAGGCGAATCAAAGCTGGGGCATGCTCGACGGTTGTCAATTTTTTTCGAAACTGTCACCAAGTCCGTGCCGCGTCCCAAAGCGCCGTAATGATTTAAAGTGAGTTTTCCCTGTTTTTACAGCAAAAGAAAGACTTGATGAAATACGTGAAAAAGAGAAGTAGAAGAAGATTACAGAAGATCGACGTAAACAAAAAGCTCAAGAACGTGTAGTAATGAAATTCAAAAGTGAGGAAATGGAAAAGGCTAAAGCTGAGGAGCGTGAATAATAAAGCCGAAAAAAGCAAGCCTTAAAACCAAAACGAAAAATTAAGCTCAGAGTGTTGATTTGATTCACAATAATTCACATGATCACATTAAAGACTGAGCTTGAAATCAAATCCTGTCCAAAAATTTTTTTTCAAATATGTTAAATCAAAGTTAAAATCTGAAAATTTTCCTTCAAAAATGCAACTGCATGACAAAGTTGAAGAGAACCCGGCATACATCTCTGATCTATTTGCTAATTTTTTTCAACAAAATTATACAACTTTCTCCGAATCGGATCGTGACTATACATTCTTCACCAACTTTCCTGAGTTTCCCAACTATTTCAATACGGAACATGTCAGCGCACGCGAAATTGAAGATACTTTAAAAGCTCTGGATGCGTCTAAAGGTCCGGGACCAGACGGAATTCCGCCAGCATTCATGAAACATTTAGCTAAAGAGCTAACTTCCCCACTGTTCTTGATTTTCAATATGTCGCTGGAATCCGGTTGCTTCCCGAAATTCTGAAAAAACTCATATCTAGTGCCTGTGTTCAAATCTGGTAAAAAAAACCGACATTAGCAACTATCGAGGCATAGCCATTCTTTCCTGTATACCTAAGCTTTTTGAAGCAATAATAAACAAAAAGTCATTCCACCAAATAAAAAATAGAATTACCCCAACGCAACACGGTTTTTTCAAAGGGCGCTCAACAACAACTAACTTACTCGAGTTTATTAACTTCTCTTTGAACGCAATGGATAAAGGTAATTATGTTGAAACCTTATATACTGACTTCAGTAAAGCTTTCGATCGCATTGATATACCCCTGCTTCTCTTCAAGTTACGAAAAATTGGAATTCATCCACAATTACTCAAATGGATTGAATCGTATTTGACAGATCGTCAACAAACAGTCAAATTTAAAGGTAGAATATCGAAACCTATTCAGGTAACCTCAGGAGTTCCTCAAGGCTCTCACTTGGGCCCTCTACTATTTATATTATTTGTAAACGACATTTCCTTTATTCTAAAACATGTAAAAATTCTTATTTATGCCAACGATATTAAACTTTTCATAGAAATTAAAAACGCTGATGATGTAAATATTCTTCGTAACGAGATAAAATATTTTTACATTTGGTGTAAAAAAAGCCTTCTTTAGCTAAACGTTAAAAAATGTAGTTCGATGGCTTTTGGCAGAAAAAGAAACATGCCAAGCAATATGATTTCCTTAGGAGATCAGGTAGTAGAGAAAAGTGAAAGAGTTAGGGACCTAGGAGTCATACTCGACTCAAAATTAACATTCACTGATCACTACAATACAATTATTAATAAGGCTAGTAACATGCTCAGTTTTATAAAACGTTTCCGCTATGATTTCCAAGATCCATACACAATAAAAACATTTTATAATCCCTATGTCAGGTCACTTTTAGAATACTGTAGCATTGTATGGTCTCCGTTTTCTGCAACACATGTAAACAGAATAGAATCAGTGCAAAAACAATTCCTGTTATATGCACTTCGTAATCTACGATGGACGTCATTTCCCCTACCATCATATGACGAACGCTGCAGACTTATTGACATCCAATTATTAAAAGCCCGTCGTGAATTCGCAAAGATGTCATTTGTTAACGATATCGTATCTCAACGTGTCGATTCACCCGGAATATTATCAAAACTCAATCTTTATGTACCTTCTAGAAATTTACGAACTCGGACTTTGTTTTCTTTAAATCATCAACGAAACAATTATGCTAAATACGGGCCAATTAATCAAATGATGTTAGTGTATAACCAACACTGTGAAATTGACTTTTCTATGTCGAGAACTAAATTGAAACAATATTTCAACTCAACGCGCAATTTAAATCGATAGAAAACATTCATTGTAATAATCCGTCACGTGAAGAAATTATTATTCAATTATGTATAAACTCTTTTTTTTGCTCCCACTAGTATAAATAGCATATAGCATGTAAGTTAGTTTTTAAACATATGTAGTCTACTTTTGTTTGACGAAATAAATAAAATAAAATAAAATAAAATAAAATAAATAAAATAGATTAC
Organism: Wyeomyia smithii; assembly: GCF_029784165.1. Taxonomy (NCBI): domain Eukaryota; kingdom Metazoa; phylum Arthropoda; class Insecta; order Diptera; family Culicidae; genus Wyeomyia; species Wyeomyia smithii. The sequence goes on along the minus strand of NC_073696.1, from coordinate 276,560,165 downwards.
TTCTTGTTATTAGATTTTGTATAACTTGTGATATGTACCAATAAATTTTAATCATTGAGTGTAAGCTTTGTCGTGACTGTGATTTCTTTTGGTTTCTTGTTTGGGACCAAATTGATTTGCTGCTTAGAATAAACATAACTTTCAGGGGAAATTTAAAAGAACTTAGACTTCTAAAGAGATAAGAACTGAAACCAAAGCTCATGTTTCAATGTTTAAATTTGGTGTATGAATACATCTTGCATGGGAGAGGTCGTCGGTTCGTGTTTTCTTCGAACAAGCTAACGTGGTTTATAAGCCACCCCTTTGAGCATAATCATTTTTCGCAGATTAATATCTGGTAAAATTGTACGTAACGGACATAAAAACTAAATTTAATGTTTTTTTTTTATATGACTATAACTGGTACAGTCCTATGGCAAACATAAGAACATTATGGTCATAGCTAGGACTCGGTAGAAGAGGTTTTTCTACGGCATTTTTTCATAAAACTAAATTAAAATATTTAGTTTCTTATTATATGATGAATTATAATTATTATTACCTGACAATTAACACCCTGAGCAAAAAATATCTGCATTTTTAAAATCAAAATATTCAAACTACTGATACTACGTGCAAACTATTGTCATAACTGGTGCGCTTTCCCTAATTTATATACGCAGAATTTGTTTCAGTATTAGGCATGGCAACTGTTATCAAGGAACCTATAGACTCTTATAGAGCTAACACCATCATTATTTGTAAGACCTATAGCGTATATACTTTGCGATAATTGGCAATGTAACTAGCGAGACTCGGTATAGAAAAGCAGTAGAATTATATAGGCGTCAGGTGAAGGGTAGAGGTATAAAAATACGTCACTTAGCAAGGAGGCAAAGAAGTACTATTCCTTGTTATAACTGTCGTTAGAGATGCAGATGTAAGCTCGGTTCCCGACAACAACGATTGTATGTAACACTTCTTTCCTCCATCCCCTAACCCAATCGTAAGGATATAGCTGGCGCCGTTATCGATCTATAGAGAAAGCAGAGGCTACCGAATTGTTGGGGTCTCCTACGAAAGGCAGAAAATCAAAAGGCGGAATCACGAAAGGCTAAATCTCGAAAGGCAGAATTACGAAAGGCAGAATCACAAAGAGCACAAATGGCAGAATCACAAAATGGCATGTTCAAGAAAGCCACGAAAAATATAATCACGCGGTAGTGTCACGCGAATAGTTGATCTGGCATCGCGCAACGGGTTTGATTTCGCCCTCTAAGTCTTTCAAAATAGCATCATAAATCATAAATTTCATAAATAGCAGGATCTAAATTCAAGTTGCTAAAGCTAACTTGGCACCCTACACCATAACCGCACCGATTATTACTTTTTCAGCTGGGGAAATAACAACCCTCCCAACAACGCGATAGCAACGAGCCAATCAATTGCTGTTGAATCAAATGTTGCTTTGTCTGTGCCGAATTTGTGTAAGCAAACCCCAACGGTAACAACAGGTGCAACAATAACAGCAGCCAAAGTTGTGATAGCAGCAGCGCGAATAGTAACTTACTGGTGTGCTTCGATCGTTGCTACATAGCTGCAGCTGCAACTAGTTGCAACTATTTTCGCTCGAATAACACACACTCGCGGCCGTTGGCCGACTCTATTGTTCAAGTGTATGCTGTCCTTACTCGCTACCGTCAGGATTCGCACTAATTTGGCATCACGCACTAGGTTATCGTGAGACAGGTTTTGCTTCTAGTGATTCTGCCTTTCGTGCCCTTCGAAATTCTGCCTTTCATTTTTCCGTCTTTTGGAATATTCTGCCTTGTGTGTACGGTCAGAGAATTCTGCCTTTCCTGATTCTGCCTTTCGTGCTTCTGTCTTTTGTGATTCTGCCTTCTGTGGCGAACCCGAACTGTTGTTGTACATTGAAGATGGTAACCTAATCCCAAATTGCCATCTATACGTGGTTCTTTAGGCTACTTCACTAGCTCAGATCAATCATTTACGAGCAACTACGAAATGTGACGTCGCACATTGGGACAGCCTCATACAAAAGCTTACACAACACCTAAGATTGTTTTCCGGAACTAGATTCGATATCGATACTCTGCTAAAACTAGAATGCCAACAGACCAAGAATCAATCATAAATTGTAAATAATTCGTATATTTTAGCTAATCATTTGATAAAATTAGAAAAATATAGTTTGATAATTTTTACCACCTTACAAAATGTAGGTTCTTCTTCCAAATAATGATGATATTATGCTTGAAATCTTACAATATGAGTAAGACAGTATATCTTACCATGTCACACCTGAACACAACGTTCCAACAAACATAAAAACACAATTTTGCACTAATTTCGAACACGTGGAAAAGTGATTTACCTACGAGTAACATGTTTATATTCTTCTTTTATTTAATGATTTCAGTATTAGCTATTCGAAAAACCTAACTTAAGCTGCCTCTTTCTGCCGCTTTAAAAGATATTTGATTTTGGGTACAGCATGTTTTTACGTAGGTAGGTATATTTTTCTACGACGATAGGACATATCCACAAATTCGTGAAGCTTACAGTCTAAACGGTATGTTGGTCACATCTAACCCCTGTTTTGTCCAGTTTAAAAACAAAATTCGATTCAACTGATACCCGCAAAATTGAAAAAGCTGTCGTGAAACTTCTTGAAATGATGTGAAAGTTGATGAATACATGTTTCTGTAATCTATTTAAATTTAATCATCTTTGTTATATTTCATTTCACTGCCTATAATCGCATAGCAGTCTTATATGAATTTCCATCGTTTTTTAGTTAAATATCCGATTCCATCTATTTCTTGGTTTACTATAGACTAAGGAAACAAAAAAGTATGTTTTATTTGAAAAAAGTCAGAAAAAATATGAGGTCAAATCGTCCCATCTTAAAAATAATCGCATATCAGTCCCACCAAATGTTTTTTTTCTGAGTATGGCCATATTCTTTCTTCAATCCATATAACATATACTTGGTTAAAAGCTTTTAACTGTTAAAAAAATCCTCAAATAATTAATAAACCCAAGGTTGTTTCAAATCAATTCCACACAAAAGTTAATTTTAAATAGACACTGAAACTGCAACGTTTTCTGAAGTTCGTCCCCAAAAGGTTATTGGGTTCGTCAATCAGAGGGATAATAGCTACGAGCAATGCTCCTTCCTGTGAAGAGTTAATTTTCTGTGAATGATCTGCTCATTTCAAATGATCATTCAAGTTGAAATTGTCAGAAATCAGAAGAAATCGTTTTTAGTTGCTTAGCTAAAACAGCTTGTACCGCTTTTCATCGCCGTCGTCTTCCGTCAAGTCACTGTTGTACTGAAATTGGAAACTTCCCTCTTTTCCCACTTTTCCAATATGCTAAATGCACGGGCCAATGCGGAATAATTTTACACGTATTGCGAAACACTGAAGACATAAGAAAGGAAATTATCCAGCAGCATATCCAAGACTACAACCTTATATTTTCCTGTTTCAACGACGACCTTAAAGTCGGGGTAAGTGATGGGTGGACGTGTCCGCCATACTCCATGCAGCATAGAAGCTGTCTGCGGTCATAAAGGTATGTCCATATTCAAAATACTTGAGAAAAATATGACTACTCCTACACAGAGTGGTTGAAATTGAGACTGGTATGCGATTATTTTACTACTCGATGGCCTGAATAATCGCATATCAGTCTCTTCCTTATTTTTCATTGTAATTTTCACGAAAAAAACAATTCTTTAATGAAGAATTTATGATTAGGGTCTATTTCATTACATTATGTCGAAAAAATAAGAATAACCCACCCCAAAAAAAAAAGGGTGAAATACCCAAAACAAGAAAAATATCTTCAAGCGCTGTTTTCTCAACTCGTTGATTTTCCAGATGGGACTGATATGCGATTATAGGCAGTATCACTTTGTGTGTAGAAGAATGACCTAAATCATTTTATGCATGACGATAAACTGCCGGTACCCGGATAACTGTCCCATAATGAAAAACAACATGTTGAGAAAACGGCGATTTAATATTATCCGTGAAATTTCGGATTTCCAGCAGTTACATCCAGAACCAATGACCATAACAGTTTAATAGCACCACAAGTTTATCGTTGAGAACAAAAAACCATGGATGGAATTGGTTTTACGTTATATAACTTGAAAAAAAAAAGACAAAATGGGACAAAATATGCGGGTACATTTGAAAAGTACTCGCATATTTCGTCCCATCACATATAAATTCAACCAGCAACCGGCAGTATCATTGGCAACGTAGATTGTAATACAGAAAAACAACATTAGTCTAGTTAATTAAATGACATACTTCTATGCGCCTGAAATTATCCGATAAACACTAATCTGGAGCAAAATTATATGTTTGCACTTTGTACCACTATGCAGTGGGACTGTAATGCGGGTACTTTCAATATGGGACAAAAACAACTTGGTATTTTTTCCATGTTTTCCATACAAAAGTATCAATTTTAATTTTTTTACAGAAAATATGATAACAATTAAGTCGATTCCCGATGATAACTCAAAAGTGACCAAAATCAGTATGGGACAGTAATGCGGGTACCGGCAGTAAACCACGATTCAAATAGTCAAACGATACTTACAATTGATATAGAAACACTAAACAGCTCGGACTTAAACGTGAGTATCTAAAAGATGCACAGCCCTCACCTATGAAGTAACGATAATGATAAGGACGCCTTTTACGCGCAGCTGGACCGTGCATACGATAGCTGCCCTAACACGATCGTTATCGAAGATCTCAACGCTCAGGTTGGCCAGGAGGACGACTTCAGACCGGTTATTGGAAAGTTCAGCGCACATCGGCTCACGAACCAAAACGGCCTTCGACTCATTGGCTCCGCCGCCTCCAAGAACATGGTCACACATAGAACCTACTTCCAGCATAGCCCATATCGGTGCACCTGGAGATCACCACAACAGACTAAAACACAAATTGATCACGTTTTGGTTAACGTAAGGCTCTTCTCGGATACTATCGGCATTCGAACCTATCGTCGATTCTGACCATTCCCTCTGGAGGACTACTGGAGTACTGTAAAAGCTGCCATTAGCAACGCAGCGGAAGGTGCTGTTGGAATTGTCGAGAAGAATCGATGTAACGAATGGTCCGACGAGGAGTGTGAAACGATTCTAGACGAGAAAAATGCAGCGCGGGCATTGATGCTGCAGCAAAGGACCCGTCATAACGTGAGTCGATACAAACAGAAAAAAAAACAGCAGACCCATCTTTTCCGGGACTAAAAGTGCCACCTGGAAGAACTGGAGTATGAGGAAATGGAGCAGCTGTTTAGTTCTCAAGGAAACACGTAGATTCTACAAGAAACTAAACGCATCTCGCGCAGGCTTTGTGCCGCAAGCTGAATGTGTCGGAAGGAATCTTGACGGATGAACGTAGGGTGATCGACAAGTGGAAGCAGCACTACAATGAACACCTGAATGGCGTAGAGGCATAAGATCAATTTGTGTAGAAACCTGTAACAGAAAAGGTTGAATTGAAGCTGAATAAGTCGAAGACCAAGTATCTGCTGGCAGGGGGAACCGAGCGCGATAGGATTCGCATAGGCAGTAGCGCAGTGGTCAACGGAGATGGGTTTGAAGTGGTAAACGAATTTGTGTACCCCGGAACATGGGTATGTGTATGGCGTATGAAGACGAAGAATGAACCAGGAGCTGGCGCAACTCTAAGGCGCGCCCAGTATCCAGAACAGCTAATGCTGGAAGGGTACAAGACGTAGAGGCGCTCAACGTTCAACGAGCTAGGTGGTTGGACCAAGTGGAGCAAGATCTTGGAAGTGTAAGACGCTCAAGACACTGGAGGCAAGCTGCCATGGACCGAGTGCATTGGTGTAACATTGTGACGCAGGTGAAATCCTTAGGTATGTTTCATCTGGAAAGTAAGTAAGTGGGATGTAGGTAGTAAGTGAGATGAGGTCTAATAAAAAATAGACAATTTACCGATTTTTCATGGGTTTACCTTCACACGTACTGACGAAACTACCCATGAGACATCAATCATAGTAACTCATGAGTCAGCAGACAACATTTGACACCTCTATCAGTCGAACACTAATCGTGATGACGAAAACAGTGAAACTACTCCGTTCAGAAGTGTGCGCGTTCAAAGAAAGGTAGGGAAGGATTGTACAAAACGCACCAGTTAAGCATTTTCTCAATTTACAGCGCTTCAAATCATTTCAAAGCGACATTGAACGTGTAGAATGATTGTAGGATCTATTTATTGTATGTTTATTGTGAGGTTTATTATAAAACACTCGACTTCAATGTCTTTTTTGGTAAAAATTACCATTGCCGCCAAACAAGCCCGTGACCAAAACGCACCACAACAAAGGTCAGTATGCTCCAAAGCAGGGGACTAATATGCCACTAGCAGAAATCAGCACGCGAAGTGAGAAGCGCTTGAAGTCTCAAAAGTAAAATCAAAAATAATGGAACATGCTCTAAGTTGTCAAACCATCTCCTGCAGCTCTTCATAGTGCATTCTGCCCCAATTTTAATTTTGATTATTTTGAGGTAAAAATTGACCAAAGTTAGTGAAATAATTTGAAATACTCATAGTATTATAAACTCCAAAAGTGTAAAGGTTAGGGGAACCATAGTTTTTTGTATTATTTACCAGTCAGTTAATCATAAAATCTTAAATAAAATTCATGAATAATTACATGTTGGACAGAGCCACAGCCAATTGCACAGTTTTTTATGTATTTTAGTCATTATGGCACACTTTTTTTTATATGAGAACTGTAGAGAAGCTGGGTTTTATGGGAAAAGCGAAGAATTTCGTCTTAAAAAGCTACATGTGTAAGTATTTTGGGGAATTAATAGCATGGGGCATCTTACCCAACTGGTGCGTCTTGTACGGTTCTCCCCTACCCCATCGCGTCGAAAACGGGCATCGTGTGGCAGTTCAAGGACACTGGATACGTCCGTTCCGGCATTTACAACATCTTGACACTATCGGACAACGACAGAGAACCCGGTTCCAGACGGCCGACGACCCTTAGCGACAAGAAGCTTTAAAGGTTACTGAAGAGGAAGGCCGAGGAAAAAGTCGCAGCCTCGCTGCGTGTGTTAGGCCAGGAGGTGGGTGCAACCGGCCAAGCAATGAAAAAGTACATATATTTCAGAAAGTGGCAGTCCCGTTCACTGGTGTCAGAGCTGCAGGCAATAACGCAATAAGATGGTCAAGTTGATTTTTCCAGCAAATCGCGATGTGGCGGTGGTGGCGGACGACGAGACCTGTCTCATGGCAACGACTGGCAGAGCGGAGGTGAGCACCGAGGTGAAGTTCATTTCACACACCACGTTTCCCAAAAAGGTGTTACTGTGGCTGACAATCAGGGGATGTCGAAGCCGCTCTTCTTTCGCTCTGGACTGCCCATGAACGGGGAAATTGATAATAACTAGGAAGTGCCTGCCGGAAATAGCGTCATCCATCAAGCAATGTCATAAGACCGAAGATGCGGTGTTTTGGCCGGATCTGGCGTCGGCCCATTACTCGAAACGATTGTTGGAGGAGATGGAGTGGCTGAATATCAATTCGATTCGAACTAAGCTATTAGCCAAGTAGTGTTTTCGAAATGGTTTTTCGATTTTTACAATCTTGGTTTAATTGAGCAAAGAAGTGCTAATAAATCTTGTTAGAGAATAGAATTTCTCGCTTATTCGGCTCTGTAAGATGGCGTATATGAGATTAATTCTTATTCATCATGCAGGGGACCGATAATTTCGCATTCGGTAAGTTCCCATATTTGTACTTCATCTACTTTCCACTGTACCCTTGACTTTTATCACCTAAAATAAATTGCAACGTTGTTAGTTTTTTTTTAATTCGTTTTTTTTTTTAATTTAGTTTTGTACTCATTTTAGAGTCGAAGCTTTTGAAAAAGATTCACAAAATTGCACAATCATAGGCAGTTGAATACTTGCGACTGGAAAACAAACAAGAGCGTAACCATAGCAGCCCAAGCGAATATTTGCTTGCAATTCACCACACCACCGACCGTGCGGTGGTAGAAAGAGTAACATTTGTGCACGCATAAATTTGGCTCATTACCAAATATTAACGAAAGAGTTTAAATCACACAAAATAAATTTCAACTGAATAGCACACCAGCGAAAGCAATTGAAGGTATAAAACAAAAGCCAACATCACCTTTTCTACAGTCCAGTAGGAACCGTCAGGTGGTGCTCCGGCTCGACCGATCGGCGCCTCCTCCTTCGGCGGCCGAGGACCATCGGAGCGAGAACGGCCAGCGCTGCGGGAACCATTCCTGCACCGAGCGCCGCCAGTACGGCGGTACTGTCCTGATTGGCGGTGTTACGATGGAGTAGCGAAATTTGCGGCGTTACGCGCCGTTTTCTCTTCACCGGAGCAGCTGTGGTGGTTGTTTGAAGAGCGGTGCCCTGCTTGTTTTGTTGTTCCTTGAAGGATTGCTCGACCGTTTGGGTGGAGGAAGCCACCTCAATCAAGCCGTTGTGTGAGGTGGTCATGTCCAGGGAGTTCTTCATCGGGAGGACGGTCAGTTTGATGGATTTATGGGATAGGGTCGCAGGTTGAAAGGATATTGCACGTTGGCCCTGCCGGCGGGGATACTGGTATCCTTTGGTGGTTGAGATTAGGACCCACTCGCCGTTGCCTCCGTTCGGGTAGGATTGAGGGTGGTACCGATCTTTGTTGGATGGCTGCTGCTGCTGCTGGTATAGCGGGGAGGTGCCGTGCGGAGGAAACTGTGGCTTACGACCGTCTGTGATGATGTCACCGCTCTGCGAATGAAGGACCTTGTTACTGTCTGTTGGTTTCTTGAAACCATGATCGTACCACGAATCTCCACTGTAATCCGGGTTGTACTGGGAAGTTTTCCGGACATAATCCTCTGACGGTTTATACCGTCGGTTGTAGAATGAATCGAATGCCGGCTTGGACGGTTTTTCCTCTGGCCGATTTAGGGAGTATAAACTATCGACGTAATCATCGTCCGAACTGCTGTAGAAATTGTTCGATTGAGATTGTGATGCTATCGAAGCATACGCGGGTTTTGGTCGATACGACATTTCTTCACTATTGCTTCCTGGCCATTGGTTGTTACTTGGATATGAATTATGTTTGTTAGAATTGCTGTGCCATTTGGAAACTTTACTTTCCGACCACGGAACTGCTTCCATTGTGACCCACCCATCCTTCAAGTTCCAAGGATGAGTCTTCCGATTGTCACTGTACCACTTACTATTACCAAGCGCGTTTCTCTCATCGCTGTCCTCCAAAAGTAACTGATCTTCCTTGCTCTGCTCGCTATCCTCTTCTAGTGTTTGTTTATTAGTCATCAAACCAATCTCCATTAGCTTTTGTTTGGTATTAGGGTCGGCATTTTTCAAGCGCTCCGAGTACTCTTGAAGGAACTTATTCAGCAAATCCGGAGAATAAAACGTCTTTTTGGGGGGCATTGTCCTCAAGGCATTAATTAGATCATCTCGCACAACGTTTGCATGTTCTTCCACACCTGCTCCGACAGCATTCCGAAGCTGTCCCATAGCCGGCTTCCTGGCGTTCGAATTTTCCGGATTAGCCTCGATGATGGTAATCGGTTTCGAACCGGGCACGTCCACCTCATAGGTGGTAAAATTCTTTGTTGTATGCAAATGTTTAACAGAGTTCGTGAAATGAATTGTTTCACTATACGCCAGCACAAACATCGACAATAAAATCCCAGCTTGCACCATTGTCCACATTATCACTGTGATCTTGCGAATATTGGCTTCTTACAAAACACTTCTCGACTCAAGCGTAAGAATCGAAACTCGGAGGCCGGAATTATTCGCGTGTCCACAACACTTCAACGACTGAACCGACCGAACCAATCTAGCCCACTAATATAGTTTTCCGCGCCGTCAATTGCCAATGTTGTCGCCGATCGTGTGCGCCAGCGCGAACACGCGCGCCTCGCCAAGCTCAGCCAAACCACAAGCGCCATACGACGCCCGGCAATCTCGTGCCATTCATCGGTTTTATCTACACAACACAGTAGGCTTTGCGCGCGCCCGGGTAGGACGAAAAATTATGAATAGGAGCATTCAAACATTATTTTCCACTGGTGGCAGCTGCTGGCACTGCTGGCAGCGGTGGCGACGCCGCTCTTCCACCCAAACTAAGATCCAATCCGAGGCGGCCCTGCTTGGGTGGAAGAAACTGTAGTGCAGCCACACCGAAAGGCACCACGCTGAAGTGTCCATGCATGACTCGCTCATCATTATACCTGTCCGTTTGTTGGCTGCCGCGTATCACGCCCAAGGTGTGAGCAATTGTCAATGACTGCTTTGATCGCTACTGGTGATTTACGGTGATTTGGTTTAATACTAGAAAGTGTTTGCAGAAGAGCAAAAAATAAACCAAACAGACCCTGTTGTCAATGATTTGAGTTCAACAAACGCTCGGGGCGTTTACAATAGTGGGCAAGTTGTTTGGAAAATATTTGTCGTTTTTGTTATGATGTGTCTAGCACTTAAGTTCACTTTCGTTAGTGGATAGATTCCTATTCCGGATTTTTTTTTTGCTGTTGCTGAATTTGCTGCTCTTACGCGAATGCTACGTTTCGGATGAGGATCACTGGTTTCGTAAATCCGGTTGTATTGATTGAGAAATTAAGGAATTAGGTATAAAAGAGAGTTTATATTTCGATTACAAATATTAGATAAAATCTAAGAATATTTGAAAAAACTGCAAAATGTCAAAAAACTATTAGGCATTCTTGCAATTTTTAGCTTTTTGAATAATATTATTAAATTTAACAGTCATAATTGATTTGAGCGCTCTCAGTTTCTGAACACATAGTAGTTTCAAGAAAAATAAAAAATTTAACATGAAAACTGGTCGTTTTTTTTTCTAAATGACAGACGTATTCGCAGAACTATTCCATTTTCGCAGCTAAAGAACAGTAACAGTACAAAGTTTCGATAATCGGCCACAATCCGGGAGCTGCAGGCTCGAAAGACAAACCAGGAGAGAGAAAAGCACACAAGCCTCCCCCCGGATAGTGACCGACAGCCGGTCGGGAGGAGAAGACTATGTGCATACATTCCTGCTCGGCGTTCGGCGCCAATTGATCTGGATCCAGCGCGGTCCAGTTCATGATTACAGCCCTCGGGGTCTCGGCCCGGGCGCAATGGACACAATGACTAGAGAAAACCTGCAGTCGACTTTCGCCGGGCGAATAATCTCCGCGCTCTGTTTAGCGCACCCGGATGGATTCTAGACGGTCTGGAAGTTTCGTCATGTGTTTCGAAAATTAAGGGGCCAGTCAAAAAAAAAAAAAAAAAAACAAATGTGTAGCTTGAAACACACGCACTGACGCCGCGAGATGGCGTAATCGATGCGAATCGTACACGTAATTGAAGGTTATGCCGTTCCGGGAACGGGCGCGTTCAACGGTTTCACGCTTGACCTCACAGAATCATCAATTAGGATGACGAAAAGAAATATATCATTAGAAAGTAATCATAGAAGTAGAAAGAAAAAAACGCCTTAAACATCTCACATCAGCCGAGGGAGCAGAGGGGGGAGGGGGTGTGCAAGTTAGTGATTATCGGCGAGGTGAACAATCGGACCATCATGCGAGAAGCATGAATTTCTTTATGAAAACCCGGCAAATTAGCGCCCGCTGTTCGATTGTCTTTTTGCAGTTTAGCAATCGAACGAATAACAACGCCACTTTTCGCGCTAACCGAAGCGATGCGCATTGTGTTTGCGGCGAGTGCTGTGTTGTCATTGTCAATCATCGTCGTGACACTACCTACGACGAACAGAGTAGGCACTTGCTGGAGAAAATTCGCTTATCAGAGTGTGTTGTTGTGGTTGTTGTTCTGGTGCACCAAGGGAGGCTGGATTTACGGGAGAGTGAGTAGGCTGATGAATGCACGAGATAATAATGGGTCCCTTTTTCCGACTTTGCTTCCTGCCACGAGCTACAAACCGGAGATATGTGTATAAAATGTACAGTGGAAAGTAAATTGAATTGAACGCTATTGTCAAGAAGCCAGGCGTTTTTTATGGCATCTCTTCCATCTGCAGGTAATTCACTTTCTACGACACAACTGGTAATTTAGTATTTTATTGTAAAGGTAAAATATGCTTGATTGATTATTATTATTTAACGATTACTTCATTCCACAGAGTCGTCATTACAGGTCTATTATATATTTTTAGCCGCCAGTCCCAAAGTTTTCAATCGCCTTTGAATGTACGATTTTCATTCAAGTTTGGCGGATGACCGTAAAATGAAAGTATGCACAGGAAGTTTAATTCCTTATTGCCATTTGCAAGCTGGAGTTGATTATAAGTAGCATCTAGAATGATGAATTTTGAATGCAAATTTCAATTTTTTTTTCCTCATATATCATTTATTTGACACGGCACAAATACAATTTAATGTTTAACGGCGCCAATTATATCTGGTGACTTAAAAACTAAAAGCAAATTTTTTATCCTCGCTGCCGACTACGAGCTGAAATTAAGTCTAACTTAAAACTAGCATGAATTTTTCAATGAGTGTTTTGTTGTTGAATGGTCGTCTGGTGCTCTTCGAATGGCCGATGTCATGAGCTGGGGCAGGGGCTTGTATGGTTCGTTGTTGTTGTTCGCTAGTGTTCAAGTGGCCATATGGTATGTGCCGCTGAGCCAAGATATCACTGAAGGCCTCGGGTGGCGAATTCGAGTGGGGTGCAGTTGCTGATTCCAAAATCTGTGCTAAAGGTTCAAACGTGTTCTTGTCGTTTTGTTGGGTGTAGACGGAGGGGAACGGGACTAGACTGGGGCATGGATGGATTTTAGGAAAACGTATATTAGGGTCATGTAGGGTATGTCACGGCTCGCCAAGACATCACGAACAGGTACAGCTGGCCGTCTACCTCCGGCCTCAAGGGAAGCTACTAATTTAGACCTGGCGTCACCGTGGACAGGGCATGACCAAACAACGTGCTCTATGTCGTGATAACCTTCACCACAGGCACAGATACCACTTTCCCCGAGCCCAACACGACGGAGATGCGCATCAAATCTATAGTGATTGGACATAAGCCGAGACATCACGCAAATGACCTACATCCAACCCCTTGAACCACGGATTCGTCGATACCTTGGGTATAATGGAATGTAACCACCTTCCCAGTTCCCCTCTGGTCAAAGAATTTTGCCAACTGATGATCGCATTCTGACGTACAATTGCAAAAAATTCATTAAAAGCAATTGGTCTTTCATAAATTTCACCGTTTGTTGCGCCCACCTTAGCCAAAGAGTCCGCTTTCTCATTGCCCGGTATCGAGCAGTGAGAAGGGACCCACACTAAGGTAATCTGAGAAGATTTTCGAATAAAGCACTCAGATGTTCCCGTATTTTCCCCAGGAAATACGGAGAGTGCTTAACACCTTTCATCGATCGGAGAGCCTCAATGGAACTGAGACTGTCAGTAAAGATGAACTAATGGTCAGGGGCATTTTTTCGATAATCCCTAGGGTGTACTGAATTGCAGCTAATTCTGCGACGTAAACAGAATCGAGCTTATGGGAGACGGTTAAATTGTTATTGAAGATACCGAAGCCAGTGGACCCATCAAGAAGTGATCCGTCAGTGTAGAACATATTGTTGCAGTTGATATTTCGATATTTATTGGAAAAAATTTTGGGGATCTGCTGCACGCGTAAATGATCCGGGATTCCACGAGTTTCTTCTATCATGGATGTATCGAAAAACACAGTAGAATCAGAAGTATTTAATTAGTCGACACGATTTGGAATATTCGAAGAAGGGTTAATATTTTGGGACATGTGATTGAAATACAATGTCATAAAACGGGTTTGAGAATTAAGTTCGATTAACCTTTTTTTTATTAACCTTTCAAAAAGAATACGAGAAGACAGGCTCCAGAAGCGGTTTTTCAATGGTAGTACTCCAGCTAAGACCTCCAAACTCATCGTATGGGTCGACTGCATGCAACCTAAGGCGATACGCAAACAACGATATTGTATTCGCTCCAGTTTGATCAAATGTGTGTTTGCTGCGGAGCGGAAGCAGAAACACCCGTATTCAATAACAGACAATATCGTTGTTTGGTAAAGTCTTATAAGGTCTCCTGGATGGGCTCCCCACCATTGTCCGGTTAGTGTACGAAGAAAATTCACTCTTTGCTGACATTTTTTCATCAGATACCTCACGTGACAACCCCAGGTGCCTTTAGAGTCGAACCAGACACCAAGATATTTGTGTACCAAAACCTGAGAAATCGTTTTACCCATTAATTGTGTTTGAAGCTGAGCAGGTTCATGCTTCCTAGAAAAAACTACTATCTCAGTCTTCTCCGGAGAGAATTCGATACCTAGCTGTAAAGCCCAAGCAGACAAATTGTCCAAGGTATCTTGCAATGGTCCTTGCAAATCGGCAGCTTTGGCTCCTGTAACAGAGATTACACTGTCGTCTGCAAGTTGTCTTATCGTGCATGAATTTGCCAGACATTCGTCGATGTCATTTACATAAAAGTTGTAAAGAAGGGGGCTTAAACATGAGCCCTGGGGAAGACCCATGTAGCTAATGCGAAAAGTTGCCAAATCGCCATGCGTAAAATGCATGTGCTTTTCGGACAACAAATTGTGCAAAAAATTGTTCAAAATTGGAGAAAATCCTTGTCGGTGAAGTTTACCCGAAAGAATGTCAATAGAAACGGAATCAAAAGCCCCCTTAATGTCCAAGAACGCAGACGCCATTTGTTCTTTACGAGCATACGCCAGCTGAATATCTGTTGAAAGCAACGCAAGACAATCATTCGTCCCTTTGGCACGGCGGAAGCCAAATTGAGTATCTGATAGTAGACCATTTGATTCGACCCAATGGTCTAAACGACGGAGTATCATTTTTTCCATCAATTTCCGGATACAGGATAGCATTGCAATCGGCCTATAAGAGTTGTGATCAGGAGCTGGTTTCCCTGGTTTTTGGATGGCGATCACCTTCACTTGCCTCCAATCCTGCGGTACAATGTTTTGCTCCAGGAACTTATTGAACAAGTTCAACAAGCGCCTCTTGGCATTGCCGGGTAGATTCTTCAACAAGTTGAACTTGATTCTATCTAACCCAGGCGCGTTATTGTTACAGGACAGGAGGGCAACTGAAAATTCTGCCATCGTAAAAGGTGATTCTATCGCGTCGTGACCCGGAGACGTATCGCGAACAAAGTTTTGCGCAGGAACAGAGTCCGGACATACTTTCCTGGCAAAATCAAATATCCACCTACTTGAAGACTCCTCGCTTTCGTTGACCGTTACGCGATTCCGCATTCTTCGGGCTGTGTTCCAAAGAGTGCTCATTGATGTCTCCCTCGACGTCTCGTTCACGAACCGACGGCAATATCCGCGTTTCTTTGCTTTAGCCAGGCTTTTAAGCTTGGTATCAAGCTCCGAATACCGTAAATAGTCGCCAGGTATACCTCCCTTCTGGTAGGCCAAAAACGCGTCGGATCTTTGCGTGTAGACATCGGAGCACTCTTGGTCCCACCACGGAGTGGGAGGCCGTTCTTTAATCGTTACGCCGGGATATTTCTTCGTTTGGGCTTGCAACGCGGCGTCGAGAATAAAGCCCGCGAGGAGGTTGTATTCTTCAAGTGGTGGATGATGTTGAATCGACACGACCGCTTTTGAAATCATTTCCTCGTATAACTTCCAATCGACATTCCGTGTGAGGTCATACGGAATGTCAATTGGTCGCATGCGAGTTGATCCGTTAGTAATTGAAATAAGAATAGGCAAATGGTCGCTACCGTGAGGATCGAGGATTACCTTCCATGTGCAATCCAACCGTAGCGACGTCGAACATAAGGATAGATCCAAAGTGCTTGGGCGCGCTGGAGGTTTCGGGATACGTGTCATTTCACCGTTGTTTAAAATAGTCATGTCGAAGTCATCGCAAAGGTTATAGATTAAAGAGGAGCGGTTATCATTGTAAGGGGAACCCCAAGCCACGCCATGAGAGTTGAAGTCTCCCAAAATCAAACGTGGCGAGGGAAGAAGTTCTATTAAATCAAAGAGCAGCCGTTGCCCAACCTGTGCTCTGGGAGGAATATATATTGAGGCAATACAAAGCTCTTTACCTTGTATTGTCATTTGACATGCGACAACTTCGATGCCTGGAATCGATATATATGGGGTGTCTCGATCAAGGCGAATAATATTAAAATCATGGAAGTTGAGATCAATATTTGAAGTAAGCCAAGTTTCACAAAGGGAAAATGCATCGCATTTGTTTTTATTTATCAAAACTTTAAACGAATCAATTTTTGGTAAAATACTTCTACTATTCCACTGTAAGACAGAGATAGAATCCTTCACATAAGCAGTTGAGTTAGGCATCGAAGGATACGATCGCTGCAAGGAGGAGCCATTGAGCAGTCAACTGCTTCAAAAATGTTTTAACTGTTGGGAGGAATGCTGTAAGAAAAACTTTTATTGGATCCGGTACATTGAAAGTTTCAAAAATCCAGTCCACAATGTCAGAAAATTTCACCAGTCCAGCATTTGATTTTTCCACTGGATGTGCAAAAGGAACAACTGGGGTTTTAGATGTTCCAGGAAGTGCTGGGAACTCCTTCTGGGACTTTAAATTTGCAAGCCCAGGAGGAGTTTGCTTCGGTTTTTCCGCTGCACTTTTAGGTTTGTTTGTACCAATCATTGCACTTTGGGAAATCTTAGGACCTTTTCGGGGAAGTTTAGGAGAGGAAATATTTTTCCTCTTTCTAGACTCCCCAGGATTGGCGTAAGATGTTCCCGCTGGTGAATCGTCAGAATCGGTTTCATCATATGACAACAGATCGAAGGGGTTCGAAGTAACGGGAGAAGTGGTAACGGTCTTCTTCAGCATGTCGGCGTACGCTCTTTGAGAGACCGTTTTATTTTATCCCTGCGCTGCATGTACACCGCACATGTCGAGAGCTCATGCAGATTTTCCCCGCAGTGAATACACTTTTCAGCGTTAACACTGCAAGAATCTTCCGCATGAGACTCCCCACACTTGCCACAACGTGCCTTATTGCAGCAGTAGGCGGCTGTATGGCCTAACTGCTTGCAATTCAGGCAGTTCATGACGCGGGGCACGTAGAGCCTCACAGGGAGACGAACCCGGTGGATCGAGATGTGGCTTGGTAGTGCAGACCCGGCGAACGTAACTCGAAACGAGTCTGACGGAGTGTAAACTTTTTTGTCACCGACGAGCGATACCGACCGCAATTGCTTGCAGTCGAGCTCCTTCGCATCGGGACATGTGCTGTTCTTGAAGCACCCTTTAGCACTTTTCAATATACACTCCACGGAAAGACTCGAATCGGTCACGACACCGTCGATCTCCACATCTCTAGCGGGTACATAGACACGGTATTCCCTTGTAAAGAGCTCGGAGCACGCTATATCGTTGGCCTCTTTAAGGTCATTGACCACGACACGGAGCTTGTTCGGCCTGATTTTAGAAATTTCAGTCACAGCTTTATAGTGTGACGTCAGGTCTTTCGAAATCTGTAATATATTCAATGATTTCGATTTCGGCCCTGCTTTAGGCCTGAGGTAAACTGCCACTGGAAGCGTCGATCCGTCTGGATACAACCTGACACGTGAGGAAGCTGAAGAATTAACAGTAGAAGGAAGGGCAGGAGGGACAGGGTCGGGGGGATTCGAGGATGGAGGTGCGGGAGGTGGGGGATCTACATCCATCGCGCTAAAACTAGCGCGCCGATGGGACAGACAAGAAGCACGTACCTTCCTTTCCTTCTCTCCTTCGTGTTGGATAAACGTCCACCGGAGTACACTGCACTCACCACCAAATCGTTCGACAGCAGGCAGCTACAAAGCGACACAGTTACACAAAGGCACTTGACCTTGAATGCGAAACAGCAATCTAAACAAAAGACACCGGGCCCGGTCAAAGAATGCCAGCACTTGTGCACAGGTTTTGAATTTTATCGGAACGAATTCGAAACACAACCGATGCTGATGCGTGTTCGGCACAGAATGTAATTTCATATTCTATTTGTTATAAACTGGTTGTCAAATCTTAACCTTAAAACAAGCGTGGAAATCATGTTAAATAGGTAAACGAATCTCAATTCGTATTGAAAATTAATTTCTTGAGTTCAAGGATGGAAAAAATCACTCACTCGGAGAATCACTTCCGATTTTTTATCGCATAGAATATAACTGTTTATTTTCATTCATCAATTGATACGGCTGCGTAGTTACAGTTATGAAAAAGAATCGTCAATGACAATTACAGAAGAATCACTCCCGAAAATTTTCGTTTTCTGGAAACGAAAATTCTCTCACCGATTTTTTTTCAGTTCAATAATTTTATGCTGCAAATTTCGCAATCCTATTCAACATTGAATCGACGTTATGAAATGATGGACATTATAAAGATCTGTCTGACAATGCTGTGTAATAGGACTCATAGTGATGATAAAGATTTTACAATATTCTCAAAATATACACTCGTTTTGTAAATCATGCTTTTTTTTAAACACCGGAAAGTGTCAAACTTGTTTCTCGTTTACTCTCTAATGTATTCCTTGGTCGAAGGCTCCAAATCTCAATCTCGCATGTACAGGTTATTACAGGAAAGATTTTCCGAAACACATGCTCTCTGGAACCTGTGTAATGCGCCCCCACTACAGTGCCTGTATCTAGATTTGGATACCTAGAAAACAATACCCCGTAGAATATCATAGCATAACTTTCGTTTTTGCGTCAATATTTCAAAAGAAGCAAATTAGCCCCTCCATTTGCGTTTGTTGTGCAGATACACGTGTGAGAAAAACACATTTTTTTAGCACATTATCCGGAACATAAGGAAACTTGGCTTTCAGCTTCCTAATTGTACGTGACCTTACATTTGTACGCTGTATAAACCCAATTACTGAGGAATCGGCACCAGTGGCATGCATATGGTTAAAAACATCTGATAAGCAGTTTCCATCTGGTCTCCAGATGGTTGAACTAGCCTACCGTTAGAAAGATCTTCAACCTTTTTTTCTATGGCAGCTGTCTTCCGAAGGGTCTTTAATTTTATAGGTGTAATACTCATTTCGGGATTACTTTCTAAATCCGATAGAACGATATAACACATGGCGTACTCTACTTCATCTGATTCCTCAAGAGGTCACTGGTCTGGCTTGTAGGTCCACGTGTCCTCTTCATCTCTTGGGGTGAGTTATTTAGAAGTTTTTTTTCTATATTCAAAACAGGCAACTCATGATGAACTTCTCTTCGAATGGTGCGGAACATGTATTTTGATTTTTGGCCGGCGGAGCGTGTTCTTCAGTTAATGCATCTGTCTCGTGTTACCTTAAAATTTCTGCTACCAGCGCGGATCAGGCCTTCTTCTCGGCTCGCGCCGTCCGTGATGATGGACTCACCGGTGGATGTATAAAAATTGTTGGAACGGCTGAAATGTAAACAAATACTTTTGGACAGCTATGAATGATAAATTGATGCATTACCTTCCGATGCTAAAATGCGCTCGTCCTGGAAACTATGCTCCAGATCTTCCGCGCGGAAAGGTTGTGAACAAATATAAAACTTTGCGGGAACGTCTGTTTCCCGACAGACCAAAAGCCAGCGTTTCTAAACATCAGGCTTTTTGGAAGAAGCATGTATGCTTATGCCTAACTTTTAGACTTGATAAAGCGAAACACCACATGATTCCACTCCACACGATGGTATTCGCGTTTTTTTGGTAACCGTAGAACGTTAGAAACTCGAAAAAAGAACAATTTGGCGAAAAACCGCCCTGAATGCTGAAGATAAACTATTGTTGTAACGTCACAACTTTTTACTCGCCATCTCTGATCGCATATCGAGAACTTATCTGCCACTTCTTTGTAATATACCTTATTGGTTGAGAACGTCAGTAAATTTCAGGTTGCTCTGATTCGTTGCAAGGAACGATGATAAATTGCTGTAATCACAACAGAAGTCCAGCCTGTGATTATTTTTGTAAGCCAAGTTAGACACGACCACTTTTCTCTATCAGGAGCATTAAAACGGGACAAGGCTGTGTTATTGAATAGAATAATAAAAAATAAACCGTACTTAGTTGTAAAGTGTTCGAAGATTGAGACTGCTCGAAGTTTGAATCAAAACGGCACATAACTACTGTAGAATCACAAATCCAGTTATTTGTACTTTGCTTGAAATATGTGGATAAATTAAAAAATTATTGATATTTGAATATAAATGTAAATAGTCAAAATGTTCAATACAACATACTGTACAAAGTTGGAATGAAGGCGCATGGTGATTTGTGAACATATGTAGGTTTTGCAGGTATTATTAGTAGTTCCAGTAGATCATTAGCGGCCTACATTTTGATAAACTAAGCGTCTCGACAGTTATTTTTTTACCGAGATCATTACCGAGCATTGGCGGAAACGCGAAACTATTGAGATCGGTCATGGCTCCGTGGCGTCCCAGATCTATTGCTCGGCGGAACCTTTTTTTCCAACCAAAATATTTGGTATCTAGAGTATGCAGGATAATTCCCCGATCCAGCAGCGGTGATAATAAAGCGTCATTACATCGGCGACTACCTCGACAGCGCCGACGCCGTAGAAGAGGCATCTGAATGAGGATTAAAGTTAATTCACAAGATTCAAGGTTTTGAGATCAGAAACTGGGTTTCGAATTCGCCGGAAGTACTCCAGAACCTCGGCGAGCAGAAACCTGTTTCTGCTGTCCTCATCACCGAAGATAAAGTGACATCACACGAACGCGTGCTTGTTCTAATTTGGGACCCTTAACTAGAAAAGATCTTTTTCTTAACGCAGCACTGCCAAGAACATCTACCGCATCTCTGGGTTATCTCTCTCCGTTTATGATCCACGGGAGGATCATCGTGCAGCACCTCTGGCGTAGTGGTTGCGACTCAATATTAATAAAGCAGAGGTTAGGCAGATACCTACCGCCGTATTGGTGAAAATGTTGCATGCTTCCTATATGTACACGCCCGACATAAAATCCGATCAAAGCGCTCGGGGATATTACGTCACAAAGTTTGTTTTGAAAATTGAAGAGCATTTATTTCTTCTAAGCTGACGGAGTGTTGTAATGTCTTACTCAGTAAAATCATGTGAAATTTCATCATGAAACATACGGAAAGACAAACTAACAGTTACCATGCATAGTTTTCCGCGGCATGAACCAATCCAAAAAAGTTGGTTCAATTTTGTGTCCGTTATCGGTTGATGCCAAGTTTGTGCGATTCCAGCACTTCAAACCAGAGAACTTCGAAGGCCGGTTGCTTGTTGGTCATCGAGCGTGTCCCGTTGATAATGGTAAGACAATAATCATTTTAAATACTTTATAAGTTCTTTTACCGTCAAAAAAAGTTTCAGCCGTTCCAACTATTCGTACGATACCTGCAAGAGAAAGAAGTTAACCAAAACACGCAGATCGTGTTAGTTGACAAAAACTACATCATGATTAGCCTATTTAGAAAAAGAAACGATATACGGATAATCTCTCAATAGGTGGGCTGATGAAACCATGGCTAGAATGGTTCGATATATCGAATCGTATAAAAGCATATTTTGACTGGAGTCACGATGGTGGGAAATCAAACCCGTGTTTAGAGATATTGAAATTGTTAAAAAAAAGTTTGTTTTAAAATTTGAACAGCAATTTTCCGAATGCGTGAAGAAGTGATCAAAAAAACACGTTACCACACACACTTTGATGTTGATATCGGAGTAAAACCAGTGAAAGAAATATTCTAGAGGAAAAGATTCATAAGTATATTGAGATGAAACAACATAATAATTTTAGAAATCGTTGTACTATAACAGGTCAAAATAACAAGAAAACTAGGCGCTTTTGTAGCAATAAAATGGATTTTGATTCTTGATTTATTTAATTTATGATGAATTTTTAAAGAAGCCAATTTTCGAAAGGAAATTCAAAATTAAATGTCTTGATGTTGTGAATTACTCGGGTTTTACATGAACTATTTTAGCTTATAACAGTTTCTCTTAGCCTAATGTTCATAAATTGATTTTTAGAATAATGAGAAGAAAATGTTTTCTCAGAAGTTGAATTTTTTGCTTGAAATTCTATTTTATAAATATCGCAAATCAATCTCTGGAAGCACGAGGCCTTTCCGGATGAGATAAGCAATCTCACCTCATCTCAGCAATCTACGGCAGAGCTGCATGCCATCACGGGTCGACGTGTGGCGATCGTCGAGGGCGCACAATACAGGTGTGACCACTGCCGAAGAGTCCCGAACCAGCAGCGGGAGGTCGCCTAGGGGTGGTGAGCGTCGGACCAGGGACTGTCGACCCCTCGCAAAAGCCACAATCACCCGGAAGCACCTCTGACGGAGCGAATAGAGCCGCTCCCAACACCCAAAAGCACTTACCCGCCCATCGGGACTGATGCCAGTAAGGTCCTGATTATGGCAACTGGCAGCGTAGTGAACGGATATGAGCTGGATTTCGAAATGGTACCGCATCCTCGGGCTGGCACCTGCATCGAGCTCCCTTAGTAAAGTCGTGTGACAACGGCTTGAAATGGCGAGGTGGTACCCGGTGCAGGGGTCTCCGTCCCATAAAACCTGGCAGGCCTTCAAGTACGTTCCGAGTCTATTGCCTGGTGGGAATCAGGCAGGAGTAGGATCAGATGGTTGTTCCTGACTTGCGCCGGTCGGTGGAGTCATAGTTGCCCATAAGGCGCTATGACTGCTTACCCTAGCCATGACCTCACTGCTTCGGCATAGACCACCATGGGACCACATAGGCGACTACTCCACCATGGACAAGGATAGCGGCTGGAAGGGGGACCCATTTAACATCAAGATGAACACATTCAAAACGAAAGAGACGAGTGCGGAGGGATTACAAAATCCCTTCGCAAGAGGTGGCATCCAGCGGTCTCCGCAGAAGAAGGCGGAGACGGATGCGGCGAAGTCTGGAGGTGGAAAAACGGCGAATCCGTCGGTGTCCACACCAGACATCTCGGTAGACGGTTCCTTGCTAGTCAAGGCCGTCGAAAGGTGTATGGACACGCGGCCAAGAGTGGCGGTGCTGTCTTAACAACTCGCTGCCATAATCGAGTTCTTGGCGAACAGGCGAAACATCGCTGGCGACCTGAAGCAGAGCCTCCTCCTGCTTCGGAGCACCATTGATGAAGCCAGAAAGGAGCACGAAGAACTCGTAGCTCGGGTGAAGGCGGCCGAGAAAGCGGCCAGGACCGGGAGGGCGACTGCATCTAAAGAGGTGCAGACAGACGCCCCCTCGTTCGCGTCGGTCTGCTCCACGGGGCAGGTCGCTAAGCGAACGAGGCAGTCCCCTTGGGAAACGGCCCCCGGGAACACCAAGAAACGATTGGTCGTGCTACTCCCACGGGAACACACGCCAACCGGTTCAAGGTCCACCGCGGAAAAGGCACAGGTGGAGGCTACGGGCAACCCTTGGATTACCGTAGAGGGTAGGAAGCGTCGGGAAGGTGCGACGCGACATGATGGCGGAGCGGCCAGAGGACCAAAAAAGGTCAAAAAGGCGCGGAGTAGGGATGATGCCCTCATACTCAAGACGGATGGGTCGAAGTACTCAGAAGTCTTGAAGAAGATGAGGGGGGAAACCCAGCTCAAGGATCTGGGGGCGGATGTGCGGAGTATCCGCCGATCTCGCACTGGCGAGATGATACTTGAGCTCCGGAAGGACGCCAAGAACAAGGGGGCTACCTACAAAACGGTAGCTGAAAAGGTCCTAGGGAAGGAGGTGCAAGTGCGGGCACTCACCTCAGAAGTGACTCTCCAGCTTAAAAACCTGGACGAAATCACTGAGGGGTGCGACATTGCACAAGCCCTAAAAGCGAAGTGCGGGGTGGAGGTGGCTAAGGAGTCAATCCACCTCCGCAAAGGTCCGGCGGGGACCCAGATAGCTACCTTCCGACTACCGTCGGCGGACGCTAACCTGGCCCTGAAAGAGGGCAAGTTGAAGGTCGGCTGGTCTGTATGTCTTCTGGGCATACTACAGCAACCAGACATTTGCTTCCGCTGCTTCGAGGGCGGACATAAGTCCTGGACCTGCAAGGGGCCCGATAGGAGCCAGCTGTGCAGGCGATGTGGAGGTGCAGGCCATAAAGCAAAGGACTGTGGGGAGTCTCCCAAGTGCATGGTATGTTCCGGGAAACGGGATGCCAAACACTTTATGGGAGGCCCCAGGTGCCCAGCCGGTAAGCCGGCTGCGAAACCACGGGCGTAAGGGTGACGCAACTGAACCTGAACCATTGCTTCGCGGCTCAGCAGCTGCTACACCAAGCAGCCACTGAGTCGTTGTCGGACATCGCCGTCATATCGGATCCCTACCGCATCCCTCCCGGAAACGGTAACTGGGTTGCGGATAAGTCCAGTTTGGCGGCCATATGTACGACGAGCAAGTTCCCGGTTCAGGGGGTTGTCTCAACCTCAGAAGAAGGGTACGTAGTTGCTAAGGTTAACGGAGTGTTCTACTGCAGTTGCTATGCTCCGCCACGTTAGTCTACCGAAAGGTTCACCCAGATGGTCGACCTCCTATCCATGGAGCTAACGGGCCTAACGCCGTTGGTGGTGGAAGGCGACTTCAACGCTTGGGCTGTTGAGTGGGGAAGTCGCGTCACGAACCAGAGAGGCCAGATCCTGTTGGGGGCTTTTGCAAAGCTCAACCTAGATCTGGCCAACGTTGGGAACAAAAGTACATTTAGCAGAAATGATGCGGAGTCGATCATCGACGTGACGTTCTCCAGCCCAGGACTGATCAAGAACTGGAGGGTAGACGATGGCTACACTAATAGCGACCACCAGGCGGTCTGTTATAGTGTAGACAACAACGAGAGGCGGCAAGCGACGGGTAGAGCCAACACTCCGACCGTTCGCGGGTGGAAGACATCGCACTTTGATGCCGAGGTATTCGAAGAGGCAATGAGAAGGGAGCGCGAGGGGGGCAGTTGGCTCCGCCCGACTGCTGACCAGCTAGTTGCTATGCTATCGCGGGCGTGCGACGCCACCATGCCTAGGACTCGCCAACCTAGGAATGGAAAGCCACCGGTTTACTGGTGGACGGACGCGATAGCCGACCTTCGCAGTGCGTGCCTCCGTGTAAGACGAAGGATGCAGCGTGCGCGAAACGAAGAAGAGAGGACAGAGCGCCGCGCAGCATTCAGTTCGGCAAGATCGATGCTAAAGAGTGCGATAAAGGCCAGCAAGAGGGCCTGCTTCGATAGGCTATGTGCGAGTGCCAATACAAATCCGTGGGGTGACGCCTACAGGATCGTAATGGCCAAGACTAAAGGCGCGCTGGCGCCTGCAGAGCGATCACCAGCGATGCTGGAGCGTATCATCGAGGGACTCTTTCCACGCCACGAGCCAAGTCCTTGGCCTCCGGCGGTCGAGTCTCACGTCCGACGTTCCAGTATCTCAGACATAGACCAGAGATGGTCGGCCGACCTGCCGAGCATCCAATCCGTGAGCGACGACGGCCGTGTCGAGGCAGGGGAGGAGGCAAGGGTTACGAATGAGGAACTCATCGTGATCGCCAAATCCCTAAAGGTGAGCAAGGCACCGGGACCGGATGGTATCCCTAACCTGGCGATCAGGCTGGCGATAAAAACGGCCCCCGGGCTGTTCAGGGCAGTCATGCAGAGGTGCCTGGATGACTGTCTCTTTCCGGACAGGTGGAAGCGGCATAGACTGGTCTTATTGCTGAAGGCTGGGAAACCGCCAGGGGACCCATCGGCATATAGGCCTATCTGCCTGCTGGACACCGCGGGCAAGGTGCTTGAGAGGATCATCCTCAACAGACTGGTGTGGTACACGAAGGGTGTACACGGTCTGGCAAGTAACCAGTTCGGCTTCCGGAAGGGCAGGTCCACGCTGGACGCAATCTCTTCCGTCATCAAGACGGCGGAGGTAGCAATCCAGCGCAAGAGAAGGGGAATACGCTACTGCGCAATCGTCACGCTCGACGTGAAGAATGCGTTCAATAGTGCCAGTTGGGACTCCATAGCGCTCGCGCTCAGGAGCATCCATGTACCGGTGTCGCTGTACAAGATTCTGGAAAATTATTTCCAGAATCGAGTACTTGTTTACGACACGGAGGAGGGTCAGAAGTGCGTCCCAATTACCGCAGGAGTTCCGCAAGGTTCTATCCTGGGCCCGGTGTTGTGGAATGTCATGTATGACGGAGTGTTGAAACTCAAGTTCCCTGTAGGGGTTGTGATCGTCGGCTTCGCAGACGACATAACGCTGGAGGTTTACGGCGAGTCTATCGAGGAGGTCGAGTTGACGGCCGCGCACTGTATACGCAAGGTCGAGGACTGGATGCGCTCCAGGAAACTGGAGCTCGCGCATCATAAGACGGAGGTCACGGTTGTGAACAACCGTAAATCGGAGCAACAGGCGGTGGTCAGAGTCGGAGACTGCACCATCACCTCGAAGCGATCCCTGAAGCTCTTGGGGGTTATGGTGGACGACAAGCTCACGTTCGGGAGTCACGTCGACTATGCCTGTAAGAGCGCCTCATCGGCTATTGCAGCACTATCTCGTATGATGTCCAATAGCTCAGCGGTTTATGGCAGCAAGCGAAGACTTCTTGCCAGCGTGGTTTCGTCCATACTTAGGTATGGTGGGCCAGTGTGGTCAAGAGCGCTAGGTTCTAACAGTTACCGTGGTAAACTGGAAAGTACCTACAGGCTCATGTGCCTGAGAGTTGCGAGTGCGTATCGTACGGTGTCATACGATGCAATCTGTGTCTTGTCCGGCATGATGCCTATCAGCATCGCCATCAAGGAGGACAGAGAGTGTTTCGACCAACGTGACACAAGGGGCATACGAGGTACCAGAAGGTCATTCTCGATGCTCCGCTGGCAGCGGGAATGGTCCAACTCCACAGAGGGCAGATGAACGCACCGACTCATACCGGAGATATCCGGCTGGGTCGGGAGACGACATGGTGAAGTGAACTTCCACCTGACACAAATCCTGTCAGGCCATGGTTGTTTCAGGCAATATCTGCACAGGTTCGGACACGCGGTGTCCCCCATGTGTCCCGAGTGCGTGGAGGAGGAGGAGACTGCGGAGCATGTCTTCTTCGTATGCCCCCGTTTCGTAAGAGCGAGGAGCAACATGATGGCTGTGAGCGGGCCTGGCACTACTCCGGACAATCTAGTCCATAGGATGTGCGACGACCCGGACATCTGGAACGCGGTCTGTGCGGCCGCCTCTCAGATTGTTCTGGAGCTGCAACGTGTGTGGCGGGTCAACCACCAACACGCCAGTGGTAGCTAATTACCAGTCTCCAGGTAGTTAGCTAGGAGGTAATAAGAGTAAAGAGGGTGCATCACGCACAAAAGCCACTTCCCGACGTAATACTTAACCGTCGTTCCGGGAAGACCAGGGCTGGAGACTGGAGGGGTTTTAGTGGGTCGGGACAGGGATCAGTAGGTGCCTGGGCGAGTGTAACTATCCCAGCATCTCTCCCCTAGTCTCATCCCCACAGCCTGAGTTCTCTTCTCAGGTGTCTGTTTGCAGATTTCCCCAACATCTTTAAAAAAAAAATAAAAAAAAAGCAATCTCACCAACAACCAGACCCACAAACAGGTAAAAATCTAGCAATAGTGCGAAAGAAAAAATTCCCTTTACAAACTGACGCCGTTTCTGGACGAGGACGCCATCCTGCATTTTGGCGGACGAAAGAAGAGGGCGAAGAACATACCGCATGATAAAAAATTCCCGATAATCTTGCCGCGTAAGTATGCGGCTACCGAGAAGCTGTCGTACCACTAGAAGTACAGAGATGCCAACCGTACACTCGTACAAACACACTGTGTTCAAGTTCGCATACTTTGCTCTTTTAACCTTGCTAAGAGCGTGCAGAGCCAAAGAAGAGAAATTACCGCATACTAGTGATCGTAATGAATCATCGTGAGATCCACGCCATAATCAGGGGAAGTTGAATTTATTAGAGTGGATTCCGTGAACGATTAACTACAATGTATTTAAAATTAAACATATATCTATATGTTAAGATATGAATAAATAGATAGATTAGAGATGAATAGAGGAGGAGAACAGAATAGGATGATCGGCAGCTAACAGTCAAATTAAAATTTGTACCAATAGAATACTGAGATTCAGGGTTCACACGAAACACTTACATTCAATAAATCTGCCGGAAAAAGGGTATAAAGAAATATGGGATGACAAAATGTGAAAAGACCAGAACCAGAACTTCGAGTCATCATCCGAGGCAGATCCAGCAGCCGGCCGCACACACACACACACACACACATTGGAAGTTAGCGAATAAAATCTTAACCTTATTTAGAGAGAGTTTTCAATAGATGGGTGTCAGAAGCCGTCCTCGAGAAGGAGAGTTTTTCCCTCGAGATCGATCTAGCCTTGGCAAAAAAGGTCGCGAGAGCCCACCCCACAAGTTCCCAGAGGAACGACCATGGACTTGGGGAAACCAGACGTGACCCTTCCGGAAACGTTCCTAAGCAATAACTGTGATCCGTCAAACGACGGCAAAATTTGTATGGTGTATGATACATCGTTGTCAGGCACATGTTCCGAAGATGGCGTCTCATTCGACGCACCCTATAACGGATATTTAACTTTCTTCAACTTCTGTTCCAGCTGTTTTATGCGCTTCACCGCCATTGAGAAGATATCCGAAAAGATGACATCGTCCGCTTTCCAGGGGAGGCCGGTTTCTTACCAGTCACCAATTCTCTTCGTCGTACTTTCCAGCAAGCTCGTCTTCTTTCGATTTCATTTTTATCACTACGACAGATTCTTTCAGAGCATATTGCGTTTTCAGAAGATCGTAAATGATTTCGTTTGTCACGATGTCATGGAATATCAATTTGGTATTCCTTTTCTCCCTTGCAAGTCAAAACATCTTGGGACTGAGAGACGACCAGATGAGCAAACAATTAATTCGTTGGATATTGTTCGGAGATCTTTCCTGCATCCAGTGACTGTTTCGGGAGCTGCAGACTTTTGACAGTGTGACCCGAATTAAACATCAAATTCTCTCCGCCAGTCATGTCCGCTCGGAATCCTCTTTTTCCCAACTTATGTCCGCCGTCCAGGTCATAGTTAACCGCTCAGGAACTCCAATGATACCCAACTGGTCCACCAGTGACTTCTCAATTAGCATAATCGAGGTGTGCTTAAGCACCGCCTTCTTTCACATCCACCATTACCACGTCCGAAATTGCCACGATGGAGGGCTCGGTTTGTGCCTCTTGATCCCTTTTTCGTTCTCGTATGTCGCTGGCTGGGAGTTTATCCACCAAATCTTGGATCAATTTTGGGTTGACCAGGCTCACAGAATTATTCTATGGTATTTCCGAATGGGATGAAAGTTGCCAGTATGTCTGACTACGGTGATTGGATCTTTTTGATTCGAGTTAGGCGTCGTCCATTAATTATGTAAGGACTTTTTTCGAAATTTTCGACCCCCCCTCCCCCCATAATAAGGCTTAGTAAGATTTTGCATTACCCCTCTTCCCCCCCCCACGAATCTTACGTAAAATTGACTCTTTAGGGAAAAAAATATTATCGAAGGTAAAATATTTTTCTACACAGCATATTCGTAAATACTCCCCCTAAATCCTTACGTAATTTGTGAATGACCCCTTAGATGGTTTTCGGGAATTAGTTCGGGACGACCG
Organism: Wyeomyia smithii; assembly: GCF_029784165.1. Lineage (NCBI taxonomy): Eukaryota > Metazoa > Arthropoda > Insecta > Diptera > Culicidae > Wyeomyia > Wyeomyia smithii. Next base: position 276,530,377 of record NC_073696.1, on the reverse strand, counting down.
CAGAGTTGGCGAAGGCACTTTCCAAGATGGGACCTTTCAAGCTTTCCTGGTGTCTTACCAGGTTTTCGACATCAATAAATCCGCATGCCTCGTTCGATGTTTGGTACGTTCCGTAAAAAAGCTACAACATGGTGGGGCCAGCATGCGGCTGCCCTAGCCCGTTTTGAAACTGGGTGTCAACTTGTTTACGATTCTTTTTTGGGGTACTAGATGAAAATCCATCCACGTTTTGATCCGCTTGATCGTTTACAAAATCGTTCTCGGAATCTTCACTTTCGTCTTGCTCACCGGCTCCGGCAGTTTCACTTGTAGACGCGACCTCCTCTTCATTTGGTTTTCGGTTCAATTTCAGTGATTTATTAATTGGTGTGTTTCCGGTATTTACATTGGGAACTAATTACAAAAAATTCGAAGCCTTTAGCTCCAATTTGAACTGCATTCTGTTTTCCTTCAGGATTTTTTCCGTATCAAATTCTTTCATCCTCTTCCATAGCTTTAACCTTCTGATCCAGTGTGGGAACCGTTTCTGGCTTCTTTTTCTTGTAATCTGCTTTTTCCTGATACTTTGTGGCTGCTTTTTGGCAAGCGGTCTCCTTGCAGAGCCACCGTGCCTTTCTTTTTAACGGCTTCCGTCACACTCACGCATCGGTAGTGAAGCCAGTTATCACACGAATCACAAGCGTAAGATCCAGCTCCTCCTGACTGGAGTGATTTGAGGTTAGATCCGTCTGATTCGCATACGACCGAGGTTCCACTACGAATTGGTTATCATGATCTTCGCTTGGGTGCTCGTATCCCGGCTCCACACAAGGAGGTAAGGATAGGAATTGCTGGGCAGATGCTACGGACCACAATGGAGTCTATTTGATGCCTACAACTACACGAAGTACTGATGCGTATCTGGCCAGCCATTTACCAACCGGAAATACTCATATCAGGAGGTAGTCGGCCACTATCTTGAGCTTCAAATTAGTGTCTGGAGTTTATTTTTGGTCTCTGGATATCATCTCGATCCAAGAAATATCATTTTAAGGTGGTATTCGGCAATTTAGGCTGCTTTCAAGAAAGTGGAAGTCATCTGGAATTTCGTAATAATGTCTGAAGTTGATTACCAGCTTGAAGGCATCATGTTGCTTGCGGAAATATCCATATGGGATGGTATTTGTCCTTGTTTCCCACTTTGATTAAACGAAATCTGCGCTCAAAGCAAGACTCTACATTTTTAAATGAACATGAGTAAGCATTAAGAAATCACCATTTTCTGCATTTTGGTGATTTTTCATTTTTTTTAGTTAATTTTTCAACTGATTGCTGCAATAATGGAGGAAATCCGTTGGAAACTGACTGAGCTTCTAGCGTTTAAATTGGACACTCTCGATGTTTTCGGGTTTCAGTTTTTTGCCGTAGGATGCTAAATCCTAAATTTTGGTTGTTTTTGGTTAAGTAATTGATCCATACGACCGGAATTGAAAAATGAACTGAACTGAATTGAAAAATAAATCGAAAATCTCGAAACATGGCTTTTGAAGTAGAATACTTCTCTCAGGAAGTTCGGCTACATAGGGATGTGAAATGAAAATCTAAAACCGAAAAAAGTGAAAAATATGTCCAATTTCAAATGCTAATAAATCGGTTAGTATTCGTTGGATTTCCTTCGTTCTTGCAGCAATAGATTGGAGAATCTTCTAAGATTCTTCCCAAAATAAGATAATTGTTATTTTATTATTCACACTATTGTACTATTGAAAATAGTCAAGCCTTGTCAAAACGAAAAATTCGACCTCTGATTGGTCGTTATATGCTTGCTTCCCAAGCACGGTCGACAGGATCATATACCTTGGAATTGAAAACATGCTATTTGGCCTATATAAGAGCCTGTTTCAGCCGGAGCCGCTCATAATAGTTCTAGACAGCGACAACAGCAGTCGTCCTTCCTTAGCAGCAGCACTAGCCCTGTGGTTGGTCACCACGTCTCAGGAGCAGCGCGGTTTTTCTCAGCGTGTGTCGCCAGACAGCCATTATTCCCCCCGTGTTGGGGCAGCATGAAGATTGCCATCAGGAAATCCAATTTTGGAAATCAAAATGCCTTTTTGAAGGCAAATAAACAAGTCATTGAAAGTTAATAATTTTTGTCAAAGCAAGCAAGTATTCTGTGTTGCATCCTAGCAATTTAAATTTGTCGCACCCGTCTAATTTACTGAACGTGAAATAGCTTCCACAGTGCATGTTGTCCGTGTATCTTAATTAACCCAATGTTAGGGCAGCTCAAAGGTTGTAATTAGCAACCGATTTTGAACAGCAAAATGCTTTTTTACAGGCAAATAAAAAAATAATTGAAGGTTAATAATTTTCTGGCATTAACACAAGCAGACATTCTGTGCGGGATGCAATCAAATTCTGTTGTAGTTGTCTAATTTTTACTTTATTTAGTAAACTCCCCACTGTAGGGGCAGCGCAAAAGCTGCGATCAGCATAACCGACATTGAATAATAAACTGCCCTGTTAGAACGCATTCACAAAAGCAGTTAGTTCGACTATGCAGAGCTAATATGAAGACGATTCAATCAATCAGCGTAAACAGAATTTCGTCGTCTCCCAGCTGCCAAGTTGTCACATGATGCAACACGCAACAGCGAGCAAACGAAATCGCTTGATGTTACAATCCGCAATAAAATACGGGTTAAAACCGTTGCGTGTGTGAGAGCACCATCGGTGTTTATTCGCTGGATACACTATCTACTGTCTACTGAACGCAATAATCTGCTTACATGCGACATGGGGACGGGAACATTTTCTTCAACCAAGCTGCACAACACGACACAAAACATGTTATTTTGTTGCTTCAATGAGAGTGCTATCGGTCCGGCTCGACAGAATGTTCACAAGAAATCATTTTTGTGCATCCGTGCTACGAAACTGAGGAAAAACTTTAGAAACTGAAAAAAGAGGTGGAGCTTATCAAATGATCGCTCTGAGCCGGAATGAAGTGACACATATTTTTCAAGTTATATCATTCCACCACGTACGAAAAATAATTCATTCCTATTTTCATCCCTATATAGAGCCTGTTTTAGTCGAAGCCGCTCATAATAGTTCTGAACAGCGACGACAGCAGTCCTCCCTTGGCAGCAGCGGGAGCGAGCAGTGGGTACCATCGATAGCGGATAGCGGCCACAACTGTGGCATGACTGTGGATAAGCGTAGCAGTTTCAGCGGATCTCACCATCGATAGCAGCAGGGACAGCAGCTGCAGGTACAGCGGATACCAATGGCGGCCACAACTGTGGCATGGCTACGGATAGCGTTGCAGTTGCTCAGCAGTTGGGCCAGCGTATAGCGGCCACAACTGTGGCATGGCTATGCATAGCGTAACTGTTGCAACGGGTATATCAGCATCGATAGTAGCAGGGTCAGCTGATGCAACGACACTCCCTTCACTAAAACACTGTTTCAGTGTGGTAGCGGGAAGCATCAGCAGCAGGCTTGCATGAAGTGAATACATCAGCCAGCAACTTTCTCTAAGGCCTCTGCCATAGTAGACGCGAAAAGCGGCGCGAACCGATTCGCTCGGCCGTAGGTTGATGTACAGCTCTACTGATGGCTGTACATTAACCTACAGCTGAGCGAATCGGTTCGCGTCGCTTTTCGCGTCTTTTATGGCAGAGGCCTAATGGGATATTTGTATCAGTTTGTTCAGAAGAATATTATTGTCGGTAATATTACAGAGATGCGATTGCGTAAATCCGATTTTGAAATGAACAATTGTTCTTTTGAGAACAAATAACACACTTATTTGAAGAGTTAATAACTTTTGGTACCAATGGCAGTATAGTGGCAGCCTCAGCGGTAGATGCAGATGCAGTCGGTACTTCCCTGAGGCCGATGTAAAGGTAAATGGAAGCAGCACAGCGAAACAGCTCGGGTTATGCTTAGACGCGCGTCATTTTTCGTTGATGATATTCCCCACATGAAACGACGCGCTTTCGTATGATAGCGGTGATATTAGCGGTAGATGCATTTGCCAACACTTCCTCCAGTAAAGCCGTGTCTAGTTTTCAATGTGAAAACACCTTGCTTATTGTGTTGACCGTGCGCCTTAGTCCTCACTTTCAAGGTAACACAGAGATGTAAGATAAACACTACATCCTATGATAAATTGAACAATTGTCCTTATAAGGACAACAAATGAATTAATGAAGATTTAATTTTGAATTAGAATACTTCTCTCAGGAAGTTCGGCTACATAGGGATGTAAAATGAAAATCTAAAACTGAAAAAAGTGAGAAAAATTTCAAATGCTAATAAATCGGTTAGTTTTCGATGGATTTCCTTCGTTTTTGCAGCAATCGATTAGAAAATCTTCTAAGATTCCTACCAAATGCATGAAATTGCTATTTTATTATTCGAACCATTGTACTGTTGAAAACTCTTAAGCCTTGTCAAAACACAAAATTCGACCTCTGATTGGTCGTTATACCGCGCTTTCCCAAGCACGGTCGGCAGAGTTATGGACCTAGTAAATTGGGAATGCATCATTCGGCCTATATAAGAGCTTCATCAGATAGTAAACAAACATTTCATCGGAGATTAAATTGAACAACTGAAATTTGAAGAACACAAATGATTATTTGAAGAGTTAATATTTTCTCGTTTTGCGCTATAATCCAAAGTTAATTATCTTCATCTACATGCATACTCTGACTATTATTACGTGTTTGCGTCGCTTAGTGTTTGGCTATGGTCATGCAGAACGCAAATAACGGCGCGATGCGATTCGGCAAGACGAAATCTGTTGCAATGTATAGCTCTACTTCGCCTTAAAATGAGCTGTACATTTCACCACGGTAAGGCGAATCGCATCCGTTCCCGTTTAATGATGTCGTATTAAATGTGCATGTTACAATTCGGCAGCACTTCAACTTCTCATTTGCACAAAATTTAAAAATATCCAATGAACTTCATTCAAAATATCAGACAAAAAGAAATTACAATACTGCCAATGAACGGTCAACGTTTATTTACTAGAAAAAATGACTGACACGCGAGCAGCCAGGTTATCTTTCTTGTAAAAGTATTCTACTTCAACCTTGCGGTCGTGGCTTTGCATACAACCTTCTTGTGATTTTTCAACAATATAACGATCAAAGGCAAGCGGCTCGTAAAAGTCACTCATTTTTCCAAGGAGCACGTCCTTGGATTTGAATGTGAAAATGGATAAAAAATCACGTGTTTACAGTTCGTCAGAAAACGTGGGAATCAATATCCTACTTCACAATTCATCAGGAAACTTTTCTACACGGTAATCCTACCCGTAGCTTCAATACGCCTGGAGGTAGACAACCATGCTGTGCATTGTCGGATCTGAGGCTGTCAGTTTGTACGTACGCAGCCAATAGTTGAAATGAAAATGCTTCGCACTGTGCTTGCGTGTAACATTCTCGACTATCAACTAGTATAATGTTAAATAAATTACTTATTGCGCGTTTTAGTAGAATGGAATTGAATATTGAGAATAGTGAAAAATTATACGATGGAGTGAGAGAATAACCTATTACCCCGTGACTCAATTTTGTATTAGTAAGTCAGTAATAAATTATTTTGTTTTTCACTATTGTATTTCTATCCTTTAGGTAAAGATTGACAAAATTTGTGCCAGAGTGTATTGATTTATAAAATAGCATAATAGCATTTATTCGCATTGGTGGACAGGTAGAGCCTTGAGTTAGTACAGTATCCAACCAACGTGTGCGAATTAGAGGAACGTAATGATTGCTACTGCACGAGCTTTGGTGTGTGGAAGCACGAGCAATATGTGTTATAAAAATAATGAAATTGTTACTCAGAAAGATAAATATTTAAAACACGATGTTGAACAGAACATACCGTAAATGAAACAAGCTGCAGTGGAAAACCCGCGCATCGAAAGTCACTTTTCCGCATGTTTTGTTTTCTTTCCATAGCTTTCGATTAGCGCCGGCATCCGATCCAGCCAGATCTGCGGAATTGCTTCCAGGAGCTTATTCGCAACTCCATGGGCGTGTGAATTGAACAGTTTACTGTTTCTTCTATAGAATTTGCTTGAGAACAATAAATTTAACGCTTCTCCATTCGACCTAATTTCGCAGCATCCATGAACCGGTAAACAAAAACGCCGTCAAAATCCCTACTCTAACTGTTTGAGGGTTTCAGACAGTGGCAAACAACCTGTATATGTATAAAACAATTAAACGTAACGAGGAACAGCCTAAACCGTACTCTTGACTTGCTGTTTGTGAATGAAGACTCACTACCGATGTGTACTCTCGTTGAAACGAATGATGCTTTAGTACCATTGAATGATGTTGAAACGAATGATGCTTTAGTTGATCCATTGCACCCCCAAATTCTCACTACTTTAAAATGTCAGGCCAGAATAATTTTTAAAGACGTTGCCGATCGCAGACAGCTGAATTTTTCGAAGGCTGTCTATGCGCAGCTGAACGAGGCACTTCTGACCATCGATTGGGCACCGCTGTACAATGCGCATAGCATCGATGAAGCAGTTCAGTGTTTCACTAGCTCTCTCACGCAGCTTTTTTCCGAGTTCGTACCTGTTTGCTACCCTCGGCCAAAACCGCCTTGGTCTAACAGCTACCTCCGATTCTTAAAACGAAAACGCGCACGCGCTCTTAAAAAATATTTAGCTAATCGCAACTCGATCACGAAACGAGAGTTTTACTACGCCAGCTCGAAATATAAGAGTTACAATCGAGTTCTATACGCCCGATATGTTAGACAGCAGCAACATGTCCTAAAAAAATATCCCAAGCGGTTCTGGGGGTTCGTAAACGATGAGCGAAAGGAATCTGGCTTACCTTCAAGCATGTTTTTGGGAAATGAGGCCTCAACCGACATGGGCGGTATATGCAATCTGTTTGCTAAAAAATTTTCAAATGTTTTTGATGAAACGGAAATTAGCGAGGAACAAATCGATTTGGCCATAAAGAACGTACCAGCAGGAGCTTTGAGTGTGAACATCGGTGAACTCACGGACGAGGATGTCCTAAATGGCATCAGCAAGCTTAAATCATCTACTAAACCAGGGCCGGATGGAATTCCTGCAGTAGTTCTAATAAAATGCGCCAGAGCCATCTGCGGTCCGCTGAAATATATTTTTAACAAGTCGCTTCCGTTAGCGGTATTCCCGGAAATGTGGAAGGAATCTGTCTTGTTCCCAGCGTTCAAGAAGGGTGACAAGCGGAATGTATCGAATTACCGCGGTGTGACTTCGCTAAGTGCAGGATCCAAACTGTTTGAGATCCTGGTTTTTATAACTAATCTCTCAATAATTTTGAGAGATTTGACGAACTAACTGTTCGTCAGACTGACCAATCGGCCTGTGTAAATAGGGGTTTTTCTAAACCCCAGGCGCTAAGCGGACTCTCCTAACTATCGCCAGTAAAATGCCAGGAAACTCCTAAGTGAAGAAAGCGTCCCAAGTCCAGTAGCAAATTAGAAGGTATCGTTCGGATCACTTTAGCACTATCAAAAAGAAACAAGCTTCACAGTTCAAGAATCAACGTTCGAATGTCAGACTAGCTGACAGTTTATTCTTTATATCGTTCACGTCTAACGTAACCGAAGTTACGTTTAGACGGTGCTAGAAACTTCCGACGTAACAAACGTTACCATGGAAGTTTTCGAAAAGGGCGTATGCCATAGCACTTCCCTTTTAAATAGTTGTTTTCTTAAAACCTAATTAACAAAATGGTTTATACAATATAATTATAATATTTACAAGGTTTATTATTGACTTGCTTGAAGTCCAATTTCGAAAAGTTTAAAACTAAGTATAAACATATTTTTCACCTCTTTTTACTCTTTTCACTCTATTCGAACGCCTAAGTACGATCTCCGATGATTCCATCGGAAGCTTTCTCTTTCTGCCTCGATTAGGCAAATTGTTCTCCGGAAAACCTCTACAGTCCTCTTCTCCTTCCATGCTATCTTGTCGTCTCGAGCTTTCCGTCCCTTCGAACGGATTCCAGAGCGGAATAAATTTCGGTCCCTCTGGTTTCCTGTCAACCACTCTTATTTGACCTCGATGGGCCATAACCGGCACGTTTCCAATCAATATCTGAAAGGTATTTTTAGAAAATCGTTTTAAGAAATTAGCTTTGAGCCAACGCATATGATTACGAGGGTTGTGGTTTTTATACCACACCACATCACCCTCCATCAGTTCATCGTTTGACGTTTGAGATCTACATTAGTAGGTTTGTTTCCTACATTAGTAGGGCTTGATAATTTCTCATCTTGTGGAGGGGAAGGTGACGACAACTGTCGTTTATAATGTTTTTTTGGGATTAATTAAATCAAGCAAGGTTTTTGGAGAGTAATTGAAAATTTTTTCAGACGGAAAGCCACCGTCGTTTGTCAAACAAGTGTTTCTATAAGTAAATAGAAATAAATTTATTTGGTCCTCCCAATTTAACTCTTTCGTTGAAGGCTCCATTAAGAACTTTTTCAAAACTTCCTTCACCGTTCTTACCAACCTCTCCGCCTGCCCGTTACTTGACGGGTTGTATGGCGGGCTTTTGAGCACTTTGATCCCTTGCCTTTCCAAAAAATTAACAAAATTATAAGAGTTAAAAGGGGGTCCTCCGTCAGATACCAGAACATCTGGTAAACCAAATCTAGCGAAAAAAGTAACTAATTTTCTTAAAACTGTTTTTGATTCTGTTTATTATCTGATGAAGCTCTTATATAGGCCAAATGATGCATACCCAATTTACTAGGTCCATAACTCTGCCGACCGTGCTTGGGAAAGCGCGGTATAACGACCAATCAGAGGTCGAATTTTGTGTTTTGACAAGGCTTAAGAGTTTTCAATAGTACAATAGCTCGAATGATAAAATTGCAATTTCATGCATTTGGTAGGAATCTGGTAGAAGATTTTCTAATCGATTGCTGCAAAAACGAAGGAAATCCATCGAAAACTAACCGATTTATTAGCATTTGAAATTTTTCTCACTTTTTTCAGTTTTAGATTTTCATTTTACATCCCTATGTAGCCGAACTTCCTGAGAGAAGTATTCTAATTCAAAATTAAATCTTCATTAATTCATTTGTTGTCCTTATAAGGACAATTGTTCAATTTATCATAGGATGTATTGTTTATCTTACATCTCTGTGTTACCTTGATAGTGAGGACTAAGGCGCACGGTCAACACAATGAGAAAGGTGTTTTCACATTGAAAACTAGACACGGCTTTACTGGAGGAAGTGTTGGCAAATGCATCTACCGCTAATACCACCGCTATCATACGAAAGCGCGTCGTTTCATGTGGGGAATATCAACAACGAAAAATGACGCGCGTCTAAGCATAACCCGAACTGTTTCGCCGTACTGCTCCCATTTACCTTTACATCGGCCTCAGGGAAGTACCGGCTGCATCTGCATCTACCGCTGAGGCTGTCACTATACTGCTGTTGGTACCAAAAGCTATTAACTCTTCAAATAAGTGTGTTATTTGTTCTCAAAAGAACAATTGTTCAATTCAAAATCGGATTTACGCAATCGCATCTCTGTAATATTACCGACAATAATATTCTACTGAACAAACTGATACAACTTTCCCATTAGGCCTCTGCCATAATAGACGCGAAAAGCGACGCGAACCGATTCGCTCAGCTGTAGGTTAATGTACAGCCATCAGTAGAGCTGTACATCAACCTACGAGGCCTTAGAGAAAGTTGCTGGCTGATGTATTCACTTCATGCAAGCCTGCTGCTGATGCTTCCCGCTACCACACTGAAACAGCATTTTAGTGAAGGGAGTGTCGTTGCATCAGCTGACCCTGCTACTATCGATGCTGATATACCCGCTGCAACAGCTACGCTATGCATAGCCATGCCACAGTTGTGGCCGCTATACGCTGGCCCAACTGCTGAGCACCTGCAACGCTATCCGTAGCCATGCCACAGTTGTGGCCGCCATTGGTATCCGCTGTACCTGCATCTGCTGGCCCTGCTGCTATCGATGGTGAGATCCGCTGAAACTGCTACGCTTATTCGCAGCCATGCCACAGTTGTGGCCGCTATCCGCTATCGATGGTACCCACTGCTCGCTCCCGCTGCTGCTAAGGGAGGACTGCTGTCGTCGCTGTTCAGAACTACTATGAGCGGCTTCGATTAAAACAGGCTCTTATATAGGGAAGAAAATAGGAATGAATTATTTTACGTACGTGGTGGAATGATATAACTTGAAAATATGTGTGACTTCATTCTGGTTCAGAGCGATCATTTGATAAGCTCCACCTCTTTTTTCAGTATCTAAAGTTTTTCCTCAGTTTCGTAGCACGGATGCACAAAAATGATTTCTTGTGAACATTCTGTCGAGCCGGACCGATAGCACTCTCATTGAAGCAACAAAATAACATGTTTTGTGTCGTGTTGCGCAGCTTGGTTGAAGAAAATGTTCCCGTCCCCATGTCGCATGTAAGCAGATTATTGCGTTCAGTAGACAGAAGATAGTGTATCCAGCGAATAAACACCGATGGTGCTCTCACACACGCAACGGTTTTAACCCGTATCTTATTGCGGTTTGTAACATCAAGCGATTTCGTTTGCTCGCTGTTGCGTGTTGCATCATGTTGCAACTTGGCAGCTGGGAGACGACGAAATTCTGTTTATGCTGATTGATTGAATCGACTTCATATTAGCTCTGCATAGTCGAACTAACTGCTTTTGTGAATGCGTACTAACAGGGCAGTTTATTATTCAATGTCGGTTATGTTGATCGCAGCCTTTGCGCTGCCCCTACAGTGGGGGGTTTACTAAATAAAGTGAAAATTAGAACAACTACAACAGAATTTGATTGCATCCCGCACAGAATGTCTGGTTGTGTTGATGCCAGAAAATTATTAACCTTCAATTAATTTTTTATTTGCCTTGAAAAAAGCATGTTGCGGTTCAAAATCGGTTGCTAATTACAACCTTTGAGCTGCCCTAACATTGGGGGAACTAAGATACACGGACAACATGCACTGTGGAAGCTATTTAACATTCAGTAAATTAGACGAGTGCGACAAATTTAAATTGTTAGGATGCAACACAGAATGCTTGCTTGCGTTGACAAAAAATATTAACTTTCTATGACTTGTTTATTTGCCTTTAAAAAGGCATTTTGATTTCCAAAATTGGATTTCCTGATGGCAATCTTCATGCTGCCCCAACACGGGGGGAATAATGGCTGTCTGGCGACACACGCTGAGAAAAACCGCGCTGCTCCTGAGACGTGGTGACCAACCACAGAGATAGTGCTGCTGCTAAGGAAGGACGACTGCTGTTGTCGCTGTCTAGAACTATTATGACCGGCTCCGGCTGAAACAGGCTCTTATATAGGCCAAATAGCATGTTTTTAATTGCAAGGTATATAATCCTGTCGACCGTGCTTGGGAAGCAAGCATATAATGACCAACCAGAGGTCGAATTTTTCGTCTTGACAAGGCTTGACTATTTTCAATAGTACAATAGTGTGAATAATAAAATTACAATTATCTTATTTTGGGAAGAATCTTAGAAGATTTTCCAATCTATTGCTGCAAGAACGAAGGAAATTCATCGAATACTAACCGATTTATTAGCATTTGAAATTGGACATATTTTTCACTTTTTTCGGTTTTAGATTTTCATTTCACATCCCTATGTAGCCGAACTTTCTGAGAGAAGTATTCTACTTAAAAAAAAAAAAAAAAACAAGTAAGTGACTGTCCCAAACTGTGGAAACCCACATTCCACACTGCAGTAACATCTAATTTCACGGGATCAGCAAACCCTTCGGTTAACCAGCAGATGCTTTTCACTAATTTTTTCATTACGCCATCGCCATCGCTGGTGGCCTCAAAACTAGTCCAATGTCTCACGTAGAGTAAAGTCATCATCCACCGTCTCCGTAAGCGGGACGCGCGGGAATAATAGTTCCATTCATAGGTTACCAACCACGGATGAAGAGTGAAGCAGCATGCAGCAGCCTTCCGCCCGCGCACTGGCAACAGCAGAGCGCATGAATTTATGCGACCAAAAGAGCGGAAAACTTTCACTTTCTACCTAGACTTGCACTCGACTCCGGAAAGAACCGGAAAATGACCGGCCGGAGCGCAGCTGGCTGTGAATGAATTTGTTAGACAGCTTCTACAGCTGCCAGGCAGACCCGGTGACTCAATCTCAGTGACCGCTGCCTCGGGCGTCGCTGTCGTCATCGTTGCAACTGCAATAATATTACGACGATGCTGAACGCGGCATTTTTGCCTAGGCGTCGAGCAAACGACGAGACGCGAAAGACGCTAAAAGAAAAACCTATTAAATTGTCGTAATCGCGCATAATATTAGATCATCGCTTGTCTTCCCCCTGTTGACGCCTTTCTTCTTTCCTTTAAACCATCCGCAGCAACAGCAGCCGGGCGCCACGCTAGGCGTCGAAAGGGGGTCGCCTCAACAGCGGTTTCCATGGCAGCCTCGGAAACAAATCGCTTCGGATATTGTTGCAATAACCGAGCGCTCTCCCCTTTTTTCGCGTGGAATTATTAGCTAATTCGTAGTTCACACGGGTTTGATCCGACTTACACTAGCTGAAGAGTGTCTCGAACTTTGGCGCTCGGAACTAAAGTAAGTAACAGCGAGTGAATAGGAAAGTCGAGCTGTATGTGTGAGGGATGCAAGCAGTGTACCACCAATTGGTAGCAAATTGGTAATTAACGTAAATTCTCATGAAACGGCTGTGATTCAAGTTGTGTCCGTCGCGTGATATGAATGAAACGAAGGTAGCTATTATGGCTCATTAGGGACCGTCTCAGCGCTTTTGGCGCTCGGGCTGGCTAGAGTGCAAGAGCCTTTTTACAAAGCTGAATAACGCCGCAACCGCTGCCCCGTCCAACAGTAAAAACAAGGATGTGAATATCTTCGAATATCTCAGAATAAATTTCTAAGTACTATCACTGATACCTATAGTGAAAAAGTATGATTATCATACAGTCAACTCCCCGTGTCTCGATGTTCGATTTCTCGCCATTTCTCTATAATTCCAAAACTCTTTTCAAATTCCCATTGTATCTCGATATTTCGATATCTCGAATTTACTTTATCTCGAAGTAACATAACAAGCCTCTACTCCAATAGTCTGTTATGTATGTAACTTCAAGAAAATCCCGTGAATTTGCTCGAAAACTCGGAGTTTCTAATTTTAAAGGAAGTACACAATTGAATATAGTACTCTGGGTAACTTATATTCCCGATACCTCGCTATCTCGATGGTCCCTTTAACGTCGAGATAAGGGGGAGTTGACTGTACATCATTTCGTTCATTGGAATGTCAATTTTCCGGTGATGTAAAACTTTTCATGGATGGAACTCTTGCAGGAATTTAGCAGGCGTTGAAAAATGACAGCTGATGTGTGTTTTGCGTCCTCTTATGTCGTTTTCGTTTTTGCGGTGTAGCTACCCCGCGGACTACACTTTGTCCTATCACTGTTTTTTTTTTACATTTTCCGGGAGGACTGGCAACATGGCCAATAAAACAAACGTACATTGAATCGGTCCGTAAATTTCTAATAAAATTCACGTGCATTTTTGCACTAGAGGTCATAAAAGGTTGTAAATTTTCAAGTATATCGGGTGTCGCGTGTGTAAGATACAAATTAGTTAGAGTGGAGTGAAAATTAGAAGATCAAAAATGGAAGTGATTTTGCAGTGTAAATTGGCACAGAAGATATAGTTCGCCATTCGTGTACGTTTTGATTTTTACCAAGTGAACGGTAGTGTTAGTGAAAAGAGAGTGGAAACCGTTAAGACGGAATGAGGTTCAACACGTCCTCTCCACTGTCATCGATTGGGTTTGTGTGTGTGTTTTTTTTTATCTTCCGCTGAGCTTTGCGCGCAGCGAAGTGCAAAGCTTTCTTGCATTTGTGGTTCCTGCTGCTGGCTCGCAAAATGCAACTGGAGAGACAGGAAACAGAAGCTAAGTATTGGTTTTGGTGATATTTCACGTCGTGTTTGAAACGGGATCAGAGTGAAATTGTGACTACCTATGTTAACGCACACAGCTTTTCTTCCATTCGATTTGAACGGCATGTGAGCGAGAGAGGCAGAAAAAAAACTGCCTTTTGTGCTGCTTACGACCGTAGAGGCACCTTCGAAGATGCCGATTTTCTGATTCTTTCTCTCTCGATCACTTGCTGTGTGTGTTGGGTAGCGCGTTCATGTGTTCATGATTTTTTTTACGTTGCATCAACTTGCAAGTTGCAGTAGGCTGACATGAGAATGTGTGTTCAGCAAATAGACCATCGCACGGTGACGTCGCGCACTTGCGTTTGACAGCTATTGGTGGCTTTGTTTGCCTTCGGGCGATGCAGTTTGGTTCTAAATTATAGCAGATCATTTCAGTTGTGACCAGTGATGCCACATATATAGATTTGTCTGCTTTTATACAGATTTCTTGCGTATTTTTCATACAGCTATCTGCATGCAGATTTCAGATTTTCTGGAAATAATACAGATTTTTTTGGTTTTTATGGGGTAGTAAATTGAACTTCTTGATGTGGTTGAAAAGCGGAGATTGGCTCGGATACGGTTCAGCGTGTCGTAGGTTTTACTATATTCATATGCTACTATAAATCTTTGAACACGCTAACTTTCACAAGATCGAATTGATAGTTTTACAATAGAGTTTGATCATCTATCATTCACACGCGACAAATATCTAAGTGCTTCGTTTGTCATGAAGAGTTCTGATCGGTTACGGTCATTTAACCATATTTAACCCTATTATTTTTATGATTTTCCTAGCTTTTGGACAAATGTTCATACACTTGAATTTTTTTTTTATTCAATAATGTTTAAATCTTGTTGGATGCAATTTTTTGTTTTTGAATTTGAAGGGCTTTGGATGCATGTAAATTTGCCAATTTTTGAATTCATTAGGATACTTAGCTCATTCCAAATTATATTACAAGAGAAAAACGCGTTGTAGATCTTATATCCTCTAAAATTGCGGTCGGCTTACAGTTTCCGAATAAAGTTTAACGTCTTACGAAATAAAGCTACTCATTGATTCGTGAAGGGGTAAATTAAGGTGTTCATGAGCAGAAACGCGTAGAGTCGTACGATACGCAAGGTAACCGAAATTACTTAACCTCCACGATTCGCTTGTATCCCGTCACTGCAAATATGATGAGGTTTCAAACATGTTGGCACCTGGCGCGCTTTCGTGAGTTCATATATCGAAGATCGCACCACTAGCCTCGGGAAAGTGCGTGCACGTCGGGTTCAAAATTGGAAGGGTCGGTCAGTTCCTCTATTAGTACAAAGCTCGTTATTCCCGTCGTACTCCTAAAATCAAAGAAACAAAACGTCTTAGATACATAGAAGATAGGTTCGCGAAAAATATTTTAGTGGACGAGGGCCCATAAATACCGCCAAGAGTTTTATCGTATGTAGAGAAGAAACGCGACAAACAACTAACACAAAATTCCTATACCCGTGGTGCTTGTGGAGTGTGCAGGAGTATATCCGGCCTCTAGTAACAACAAGTATCGAACTAACACCCCTTTCCTTCCTTCCTTTGATCTACGTTCTGGACCGGCAGGCGTCGGTACTGATCAGCATGCAGGGGTTATTGGAGATGCATATCGAAAAGCTAAATCCCAAGCAGGAATCACTAAATTCGATTTACAACTCCAATCGATCCTGATCAGTAACGAAGTGGCAACCGGTGGTGATCAATCAAGCTCAAGCTCAAGCTCACTGTTTTTTTTTTTACATTTTCCGGACTATCCCGGACTACCCTTTTTCTGTCCCGGACAGTCCGCGCAAGAAACAGAGTGCAGTTTTGAAGACACCAACACATTCGCACGTATGTGTCAAAATAAAAAAAAAAAATGTGTCAAAATCGGTTTGCTTTGATTATCGTTCTTCGCGTGTCTAACATCAGGTTGAATTTTATTTATTTTATTTTGTTATTTTGTCATTTTTCAGTAAATTGGCAAATTTTTCGTACAGCAGCACAAACGCGATAAAAGACAATGGCGATAATGACCAAAACAAAAGTGACAGCTACCTCTGGTATTATACGCACACCATTGCAACTGCTCGGAAAGTGTTTTTTTTTAAAGCTGCAAAGCGTAGTCCGGGACGGGATAGTCCTGCCGTAAAAACGAATTCGACATTATTCTAACAATTCAAAATAAAATGTTTCTTTTATTTGTGTTTCTGACATCAGTGAAGAGCGTTTTTGGTAAACCATCAATTTTCACGACCCAAGAGTGTTGAAGTCTCCAACAAATAAAAGACTAGTTGTAGCTTTAACGTCTATATTCTTTGCAGGTTGGAACAAATATGAATAGAGAAAATTGTGCTGTCAACCAGCTTAATAATTCACAGGCTTCTTAGTTAAAAGTCTTCGAGTGTAATTGCTATGGAACATCTCCCCCTTAAAAGAGATCGTAGGATCCGAGCCATGCCGGTAGCCTTCGGTTACGAATGGGTTGATTGGAGCACTGCGGATTGATGCCTTCAACAACGACTTCTGGTGCTAGAACCTTTTCTTGGTCCAATGTTGGTTCGGCAGGGTGCAATACTTCAGGCAATTGTTGAATTGGGTGTGCCACTTCGGGCAGCATTTCAGGTGGTTGTTGAGTTTCTTTGGAATCATGATCGGCAGTTTCATCCGAACATGGAGTACACAGATTTTGCATTCCAAATCCCTCAAGCAGCACGGTCCATGGTAAATTTGATTCAGTAGCTTCACTAATGGATTCTAGATGACGCTATCGTATGAGAACGGATGAGACGACCGGTGTCCAGAAGTACAGCATACATGACGGAGCCTTTTCTCTCAATCACCTTGCCAAGAACCCATGAGGTTTGATTGTGATGATGAACCTCTGCGTACACTAAATCATCAGCGGAGAACTCTCTCTTGACGGTACCATGGCGTTGATTGAACTGGTTATTCTGCTTACTGTTTACAGCTGGTGTGCTTGATTTTCGGGGCTTAAGAAGATTTAGTGTAGTAGTGAGGGGTCTACCTAGAAAAAGTTCTGCAGGTGACTTATGATCACGAGCACTTCGATTGGGTGTGGACCGGTAAACGGAAAAGAAAGTTTGAAGATGTCGGAAAGTTGCTGGATTTCCTCCCTCTCGTAACTTCTTGAGTCCTCTTTTCAAAGTGTCCACAAAGCGCTCAGCCTGTCCATTAGACTGTGGATGGTAGGGCGCAATTGTTAAGTGGGTGATTCCAGCTTCATCACAGAATGGCTTGAATCGGGCGCTAACAAATTGCGAGCCATTATCCGAAACCAGAATTTTTGGATTGCCGAATCTTGAAAAAATCTCGTCTAGCATTTCCAACGTTTTCGTTGTGTTTGTGCTCCGAGTGCGGTAGATTTCTGACCATTTTGAATATGCGTCAATTAGCAGAAAGTAGTAGTATCCATTAATCGGGCCAGCATAATCGATATGGACTCGTTCCCACGGCTTCGATGGAATGAGCCACGACTCCAGGTCCGTCTTGCGTGGTGATTTAGCAGCTTCAGCACATAACATATTTTTCGACGGCATCATCGATGTTAGGCCAGTACACGAAACTTCTTGCTAGGGATTTCATTCGCTCCATCCCCGGATGGCCTCGATGTAGTTGCTGAAGAATGCGTTTGCGAAAGCGGTTTGGCACAACAACTCTATCGCCGAACATGATGCAACCTTGGACGATCAGCAGACTGTCTCGGCGGATAAAGAATTTTTGGACAACTGGATCATTAATTGCTTTGGAATGATTGGGCCATCATTCATTGATATGGAACACCACCGACTGGAGAACAGGATCTTTCGATGTTTCAGTAGCGATCATTTCAGACGTCACAGGTAGACTTGAAGTAGAATCACTGAGAACGGTGTTGACATCGGCTTCCATTTGGACAGAAGCAATGACATACTCTTCGTCAGTTGTTGAATGGCATTTCATTAGTCGTGAAAGGAGGTCAGCGTGTCCAAAGTCTTCAGTGCGCACAAACTGGATGTCAAAATCGTACAGCATTAACGTAAGCGCCCAGCGTTGAAGCCGGTTAGCCGTGTATACCGGAATTCCTTTTTTGTTCCCGAACACCTTAAGAAGTGGTTGGTGATCAGTCTGCAAGGTAAACTTCCGGCCGAATACCATCTTATGAAACCGTGTTACAGCAAAAACCAGTGCCAAAGCTTCTTTCTCTATCTGGCCGTAATTCTGCTCCGCAGGAGTTAGAGATCTTGAAATGTGCGAAATAGCCTTCACTGATCCATTCGGAAAACGATGCAAAATAACAGCGCCCAAGCCATTTTTGGATGCATCACCTGCGACGATGATTTCTTTGTTCGGGTCAAAATGTGTCAGCAACAAGTCGGAAGTGAGCAGCATTTTGAACTTGTCGAACGACTTCTGACAGTTCGCAGTCCATTCCCATTTCACGTTTTGTTTCAGTAAATAAACCATGGGTGCTCTTAGCTCTTTCATCTGCTTGACAAAACGCCCATAATAATTGATAGCTCCAAGATACGATCGAAGCTGTGATACGTTGGTTGGAGCTGGCATTTGCGAAATTGCGGTTGTCTTCGCGGGATCAGGTCGTAAGCCGTCTTTGTCGATGATATGGCCTAGGAACTTAATTTGTGATAGATCAAATCGACATTTTTCGATCTTCAGATGGAAACCGTACGTTTTGATCCGCTCCAGGACCTCATGAAGGCTACTTTTGTGATTCCTCTTCAATCTCGACTTGCAGGTACGCATCAGAAAAATCGAGTTGGGAGAAATAACGGCAGCCAGCTAGATCAGCAAAAATATCATCTGGATGTGGAAGCGGATGGGCATCTGATTCTAGCGCATTGTAGAATAGTCGCCACAGATACGGACGGAAACGTTGTCTGACTAAAGGACCACTACTATTGGAGTTGCCCAGTCGGAAAACTTCACTGGTGAGATAATTCCCTTGTCCTGAAGACGTTGAAGTTCGGCATCCACCTTGGGAAGAGCAGCATATGCAACTGGTCTCTTGGGACAGTACACGGGACGGACGTTGGGCTTCAGGTAGAGTTTAACTTTTGCCTTGGTACACCGGCCAAGTGTGCTCTGGAACACTTCCGGGAACTTCGTACGCAGCTTTTGCTCAATGTCTTCCGGCTTCTGATGCACAGCATTGACCAGTGAGTTGAAAGGAATCGACCATAGATGGAATAGATCGATTGTTTCAATTCCAAGGACATTCAAATCCGGGCTTGATGACACATAGACAATGCCAGCTTTTGTCACGCTTCGGATGGTTATGTCTGCAAGGAACTCACCAGCCATGTTAATCTTGTCTCCGGAAGCGCTGATGGCGGTTATGTCAGTTTCTCTGATGGCTGGTTTGCCTATCGCCTCCCAGGTCTGCGTAGAAATAATGGTGATATCAGAAGCGCAATCTAACTGAAGGACAGCTTCTTTGCCATTGATTCCAACAGTAACGTATTTCCTCTTCCCTTGAAGATCGATGCGTTTCACTGAAATTCCTTTGGACTTCACAAATGCCTTGTACTTTTGTTTTTCGAACTTCTTTGCTGGCTTTGATTTTGATTCAGCGGATGAGCAGTAACCTTCTTTATGCCCTTTTCGTTTGCACTTGTTGCAATTGTGGTCTTGATAGGAACATTCCTTTACGAAATGTAAATCACCGCAAAACCAGCACGGAGATTTCGGTTGTTTTTCCTTAGCAGGCTTGGTGGAAACAGCGTTGACGACGGATTTTTCCGGAACGGGCTTCTTTACCAACTTGGTGTCCTGCTTTAGATTGTTGAAGGTTAGCTTTGTGCCATCTGCTGGCGGAGCATGCTCTTCAGCTTCCAATTTGCCGATCAATCGAGTTCGGATGTCTGCATCGCGGGGAGATTGTAGACCGCAAACAAAACGTAGCGCCTTGAATTGGTCATCGGTGAGCTTGGTGAGTTGGAATGCTTCGCAATGCTTGTTCACAGAGGCAGCATAACTTGAAAAATCGTCTGCTTCGTTCTTAGTATACTGAAGACAACGGTAACGATCGTTGAACAGCGAGGTTTGATGACCAAAAAGTTTCTTAAGTTTCTTCACCGTTTCGTCCAGGCCAAAATCGCGGGGATGTCTTGGCAGGATACTATTTACGTATCGCTCGTGGAGCTGGGTGCCGATTTTTCTTAAGAGTAGCCTCACCTTCGCTGGATCGTCTAGATTCTTGCCGTCGACCTTGAAGACATCTTCGTAGCGAGCAAACCACGCGTCGAAGAACACTCCACCGTCAGGATCGTAGTAAAAATCTTCAATTCCCGTGGCCAACGATTCGATTATCTTCTCGCTTCCCGGTTGGCTGGCTTGACCGGTTCGCTTGAGGAGTTGAATCTGCTCTTGTTGGTTGACTACCAGTTCGGTTAGTCGGAGAATCGCGTTTTTCAAATCCTGGTCGGACATCTTGCAAGAGTCTTGAAGCAGCTTAAAATCCCATCCTCGTCGCCAAGAATTGTTGTAGTCTCCAACAAATAAAAGACTAGTTGTAGCTTTAACGTCTATATTCTTTGGAGGTTGGAACAAATATGAATAGAGAAAATTGTGCTGTCAACCAGCTTAATAATTCACAGGCTTCTTAGTTAAAAGTCTTCGAGTGTAATTGCTATGGAACAAAGAGGAAATCGAAAATGTCGATTGGGTGGAGGGAAAAACTGCGGCAGATTGCTCGATTTGTGAGAAAATTTCGGAGGTAAGTGTCGGACAATATGCTAAGCGGTAAAGTCGATATGTTTGAAGTCGGAGTTCAAGAGCCAAAACACTGTTGTGCATTCAAATTGGCACAATCAATCCAGGGAAACTCGGCTCGATCATACAATGTCACAATTTGTTACTAATTAGCGAAATGGTTAAGTTAAATCATAATCGAAGTGTTTAAAGTTTGATGCAGAACGATAACAACAAGTTTCCACGCTTGTATTATATTTTTGCTGTTTACTTATGGCACTTTTCAGTCAAATTCATATGGATAACTATGAACGTTCATAATCAACCATTGTCATACAAGACGCTTATGTTGATCAAAGAACTGCGTCGAATAGTGCCACGCGAAGATGATGAGTCTATTGTTCTTGTGCAACGATTTACGCGATTGTACTACACTACGCTGTTTCTCGAAAAGTCATATAAAACCACTGAAATCGTTGAAAATGTCCCTTAATCGTACGGTAACAGTTGAAACGAAAAGGACAGTTTTTTTCCAAAGTAAAATGAATTAAGTTGATCCAACCATCATGCAGTTAAGAGTGGTAGCAATAGTGTTTTTTCTTGAATTAGCATTAACAATCGAAGTGTACGAAAACCCCTTCGAAAATACCACCGAATCTGAGGTGGAAACGCTTAAAACCACCCTCCCGAACAGTGCAGTTCTGAGTGGAACCGTCGCTAAGCCACCGTTGTCGGAACTGGGAACGGTTAGTGAACCCGCGAATACCGATGGAAAACCCGCAGTGACAAATGGCGTAATGCCGCCCACTTCCAAACCTGATAGCGGTTACAGCAATGGCAATTATCACCATCAGCAGCAGAAACAGCAGCACAAACAAACGGCAAACAAACATAAACACAGCTCGAGTTATCGCGATACCCCATTAGTGGTTATGCCAACTGTTTCATCTTCATCGCCGTCTTCGACACCGTCTCCGGCACCAACCACGACGACGGACACATCCACGTCCACGTTCGGCTCTTCCGGATCATCTTTTAAAGAGTATGTAATAAGTGTAAGCACCAATAACGAGTGCGGTTTTTTTTAACTATTATTTATTCCGACTTCAATGATAACCGTATTGTGAAGCAGATTTGTTTTTATGGCAAACACAGTAATTGTGAGGATGCTCGAAATTAATCGAAGTGAACTTGACTACGGCGGGGTAAGGCGAATTGAAGCCGAGTGTTATTGCGAACTTTTTATTTTGAATAAAACTGTTTGCTTGTTCATGTTTACAATTTGTGGAATATGAATAGACTAGTTTCGATGCGGTATTTATCCTCTGAATGCGAAATGATTCGGTTTGTTTAACGAAATTAATAGTTACGTAAGAGAGAAAAACGTTACAAGTAAAACTGATTTTGCTTATTTTATTCACTTTTTCCAAATATAGATCGCACTAAAAATGTATAGGCACACTTGGAAATAGGTGATAAATGGGTATCTTGATTTCCGAATTCTAATCCACATTTACTGCTTATTTACCGTATCCAAGATGGCAGACTTCGCCTCTATTTCACACGTTGTCCAAGATTTACTTTCACTAATGTCCGTATTCTCGGGCAATCTGATAGTTCCGAGTTGTGTTGAAAAACAAACATTTTCCTTCCAATTACCGTATAACATTGCGGTCCTGGAAGGGTTTTACAATCAAATTTAGCAAAAGTCTCATCTTCCATTATTATATAGGCATCATTTTTGTAGAAGATTTCGTTGTACGACTTCCTACCTGTCGAACGGATATAGCATCGGACTTTTCTCTGAGCTGCTTATCCAAGTTATTTCTAAGTACGTTCACAACGTTCGATTCAGATATATTCACCTTTTTCGCTACATCACGTACTTATGATTAACTGTTGCGCTTAAACGTTTCTTTGAGCTTCCTGTCGACTTCCGTGTTGATTGCTGGACCACGTTTCGGCCACGTTTTGGAAGATCCTCCAATGCGTTGCGGCACTACACTGAAAATATATTTTAGTTTATTCCACGAAAACGTATGTTTTATATACAAAACCTTTTGTTATTTTCTGCAACGAAACCAATGCGTAATAAATATGAAGGTACTTTCGTCAGAACTGTCAAAACTGTTACAGATTTATATTCGTATACGTAACGAAAGGTTTTAAAAATAAACGCAATCAATCGTACAAACAAAGGCTGCATAATGTAAATAATACGAAAAATTAGTAAGCTCACGCAAGTAATTCGTACTAAGAACGCCGCATTATGTAAATAGTACGAAAAATTAGTAAGCTCACGCAAATAATTCGTACACAGAACGCTGCATAATGTAAATAGAACGAAAAATTAGTATTATACGAAATCAAAAATAAAAGAGAGAAAAATTGATCATCACCGGTTTTTGCCACAACGCGATTCTAGTTCTATCGATTGCGAGAGAGCGACGACGCGCGCCTTCCCAACTTAACCCCAGAGACGTACAAATGTTCACGAAAGTTATTTCAATACGAAACCTGAGCTGAGCGGAGGTTATATGTATCGCGGCGGTTCTATCGATGCGAAAGTGAAGTTTTTTCAGAAACGTATAAATGTTCTCTACCTCATCGTGGAAAAGCAACGGATTCGGACCAAGTGTGAGAGAGAAGGAGTGGAACTCACGACCATCTGCTTATCAAAGCGGACTCTGTAACCATGTGGCTACCAGCTCTGTTTATACGAAATCAAAAATCACAGAACACCTTCAAGTAATTACTCGTTGTTATCCACGTTCATACGAAAGTACATTCGTGAATTGGACAAATTATGCGTAAGTTGCAATTCTATTCGATAACTTGCAATTCGAATGTTCTATAAAATCAACAAAAGTGCTGTACACTCTACGAAATCCATGTTTACGGATTGTGCGTGAGTGGAATAACGAAAAAATATTTGCAATGTGGTATATCTTCAATGAGTATTAAATATGAAGGTACATACTTTCGTCAGAACTGTCAAAATGGTTGCAGATCTCTATTCGTATAGGTAACGAAAGGTTCAAAAAATGAACGCAATCAATCGTACAAACAAACGCTGCATAATGTAAATAGTACGAAAAATTAGTAAGCTTACGCAATAACATGTACATTATACGAAATCAAAAATAACAGAACACGAAAATTTCGTTCAAGTAAAAACTCGTGCTCCCGTTTTTTTTTTTTGTTCGTTGTTATCCACGTTCGTATGAAATTACATTCGTGAATTGTACAAATTATGCGTAAAGTTGCAATTCTATTCGATAACTTGCAGTACGAATGTTCTATACATCCAGCAAAAGTGCTGTACAATATACGAATTTCATGTTTACGAAATGTGCGTGCAGAGAATAACGAAAAAATATTTTCAGTGTGGCAGTGGCAACAGACGGAGGGTTTTTTGACGTTGGACTAACGTCTATATCGAAGTTAGGCACCTGAATTTGAAAATCTAGTAATTCAACCGGGGAAAACCAGGGAAAAGTGGTCAGGTTTTGAGCGCTTATACATCAGTCATTTCTTTTCAGAATTTCGAGGTTTTGGCATCAACCGATCAGAAATTCTTTTACGGTTGAATTTATGTAACAAAAATAACCTATTGTTCGAGATACACTATTGAAAAATTGATAAATCACATCGATTGTCTAAATCATACCGAGCAACCAATCACCACCTCTCTTCACAAGCACAGTCGACACTAACGGATACAACCGATCTGACTTTGTAAACAGTCTCGCAGCTTTCAACCAATAACGAGCTCGCTTTCGGTAGCTGCAACAGGTGTTTCAACACCGTTTTAAAATGCTTCTTTTATCATTACCACTGAACAGATTCTAAACACCAATGGCTTGATTGATAGGGGAAATATTGCGCAAGATTGTCATATAATAATTTAAATATGTTTTCGATACTAAACTAGTTAAAAGTTGTGTTAATAGTCGTGCACATTCAACCACTCACAAGCTCGCTTCTTGTTTGCTCGCGGATGGATTTTTGCTTTGGGCTATATAATAGCCTGTGTCGTCTCATAGCAGTCATCAGTTAACAAGTGAAAGGCCACCAGGCCGGTCTTGTATAATCAGCAGCGGTGGCTGATTCCAGCGGCCAAACTGAGCTGCAGCAGAACCAGAGCGGTGGTATCAGGCAGCAGCGGCGGAGGTAGTGGGAAGCTGCATTTCTTCATTCAGTTCGGTCCTCCTTCGATCTGAGTTGGACCCCACCAGCGGTAATCCAATTCAGATATCGTTGGTGAAAACAGCCAGAAACTGCACGAGCCAGCACCGCCACTAGGAAAGCTACCGCCATTTAGTGTGTGTGCAGTGTGCACATATAGCGTATGTGCATCTGTATTGCTATGACATTTGCGATGATAGGGATGGCGCTGTTGCGTGTGTATGGCTAGCTATAGCGTGTGAAAGACACTAGCATGTGTAGCATATTATGGCTATTGCGTGTATATCTTCAGCGTGTGTACGGATAGTTATAGCTTGTGTGTGGATAGCTGCTGCGTGTGTAATGATTAGTTATAGCGTATGTATGGATAGTAATAGCACATGGTTGGATAGCTTATGCGTGTGTATAGATAGTTGTATCGAATGTATGGAAAGGAATAGCGTGTGTATGGATAGCTATAGCTACAGCGTGTGTATGAATAGTTTTAACGCGTGTTTAGATAGTTATAGCATGTGTGTGAATAACTATAGCGGGAGTTTATCGAAGATTATTATTGTCATTGAAAATATTAAAACGTCTTACCGAACACAGTTGTGAATTTGATTTCACAGCATCGATTTTAACTTCTTCAGCCAGTCTTTATTCATCGAGGAAAAATTACTACCTATGAATGATCAACACTTATTTACTAGAAATTTGATTTAGATCAAAACGGGTTCTTTTGAGTATCATAAATTATTGGTAAAAAGAGTTGCAAGTTTTCTCAATGAGCATTCATTAAATTTTCGTTTTTGTTTCTCGGTGCGCGGTTTTGATTTTGTTTTTCGCACACAGAGAAAGAAACAAACTTGTCGCTATCGTGAAAAATAAAAAAACAATTAGAAATGATCTAAATCACAACTGAAGAAGTTAATATATTTTTCTGTCACTCGCCCAAACCTTGATAACAACTACCGAAAAACGTGTGATTGAGCTCTTGCTATATTGAGTTATTGAACCAAACGTTTTTTTTTTCAAATACATGAAGTTATATGCTGGGCTGGAACTAACCTAGCATGAGTTTTATCGATTAAATGTCAAACAATTTTCAAATTTAAAATTTTCGGTTGAATCGTTCTGGGCTCCAATTTCAGATAGTTTCGTAAAGTTTGCTTTTTGCTTAGATAGGAAAATTTTACCAATTCGCTCAATTAAATGATTGTCTTGGTAGTGCAGCAAACAAAGGGTTGATTCGAATATGTATGAAATGACAGCGATTAAATAAAAGATATCCATTCTTTTAGTATATATTATTATTTATAACGTTTTAACGTCTCAGCATCCAGAAATGCACTGTTAGATAAAATTGCAGCAAATACTAGAGTTGCAATTCTCTCTATTATTTGTTTTAATGGAATATAAGAATACCGTAGTCCAACGTCATGCGGTCGTGTCTTGAATACCACCCTCCTACTTTTTTCCGTTATTATAATACCAGAATTCGTCGATTTAGATGTGTTCGGTTTTGTCCTATTTGAATCCAATTATGTAGAGATTTAAATTTTACTTGCATGTGACCGATATTAATTAGCTGGCATTTTTTTCTAATTCAATGATCAGTTTTTTTATGCTCAGTAGGATAGTAAGTTTTGTTGTACTCACGTTTAGTCCCCTTTTTGACGTGGGACACGTCTTTGTTTACTATACTGGGATGCATTCTGTAAAATTGGAAATGAAACGGGCAAATGTTGCGTCAGATTTCAAACGTTAATAACAGCATAACCACATGATGGATAGTAATAACCAATATGTTGTTGGATAGATAAAATGTATAACAATTTTGTAATATGCTAATTATCACTCTAATTTCATTGCTAAGCGGTAAAATTGATGAAAAATTTCAATAACAAATTTACGTCAATAGTGAACCAATTATATGCGAGCATTCCTAGCACAGACAACGTGAATGGACACCATCCGTTCCCTGTGATATTCCCTGTATCAATTTCGAAATAAAAATTGACAGAGTCTCCCCGTCCCAATAGGTCAATTTATTTTTGCTTCCATGAGCTTAGACTAATATGATGTCTCGAAGGTAAAAGTTTTCCTAAAAGTTTGAAACAATACCCATCCTTGAACAATTTCTAAACCTGCGTGTTAGGTTCTGAAGAACCTAATAAAAACTGATGTCTTGAAAGAAAACATGCCGGTAAAAGCAACAGTACCAGTGAAGTGAAGAACCGCAGGTCTCTCGTCGTCTATGATTGCAGTGGTACTCTTCTATTCGTACATTTCAGCGGTACACTTCTATTCGTACTGCAGCGGTACTATTCGTATTGCAGTGGTACACTTTTGTTCGTACATTTCTATTTGTATGCAATTGAGGAAAAACTGCAATGCTGCTGTTGATGGTGATTGAAAGTTTATCTCATAAATATGATTACCATAAATTACTCAACAAGAATTGTAAATTTTTGCAACGGATATTTATTTAATTTTATCTTCGATATTCACTAAATTTTCTTGACCGGATAGTATCGAAAGAGTAAATTCCTAAATATATACATTTATAGAAGAGTAAGAGCCTGCGAATACTTGTGATTTTTTTTTGTTTATTTAGTGAGATTCGTACAGAATCTCTTTTACATTTCAAAATTGTTAGATGATATATGATTATTCTAAGCTTTACCATAATAAACGTATATTTCCTGTCTCCGTAATACAGCGAATGTAATTGTAGGCAAATAAACAAAATTGTCAAGCAAAAAAAAAATGTAATTGTGGATTGCTACGATTTTTTACTGGAACTTGTTAATAATTTCGTTTAAAATATTTTCTTCTGTTTGCTAATTGATGAACCTTTGTAAGGGCTTCCATATTATTTTGAAAGTAAGATCCATACTAAAGATTTGATTTAATCACAGTTAAATAAAACAAAACCATTCATTATGATAACGTAAGTATTATTGGATTTGGTTTTTGAGGATATAGAGTTAATTCTGACTTTGACGCATTACGAGAAATTCTTTGTGCTTCTTCAACAAGCACGATATGCTTGTGCCTTGTCAAATACATATTTTTTGCACAAAAAAATACTACAGGCATAATATCGCCAAATATAAATGATATTTTTTTGAGTGTTGTTGAATATATTCCAAATATTGATTTCCAGGGAGGCTGAAAATAAAAATACGTACAGTCGCTGAGCAAACACATTGATTCTGTCTGCAGACTCTGTATATTTTGTAACAAAAAATCCCCTATTTACAGTGTTTAGTCCCACGTCACCATTTCATACAACCCTAGGGCTGAATACCTTGTAGTATTATAGTTTGAGTTCGTATAATTTAGAAATCGATAAGCTGAAAGTTTCTAATCCTCTAGGTTATGTTTTGGGTTAGCACTCTAGAATAACAGTTTCTTAGTTTAAGTTTAGATATAACCAGAGACGGATTAACGCAAAGTCGAAGCAGGCGGTCGCTTGCTCGTCAAACATCGAAGGGCGCCAATGAGTGGGCGAAAAAATCAAAAAAATTAAACTCGAATTATAATAATAATTTGAATGCTCCACAGTTTTTTTTACTGTCTATTTCAGAGTGTAGTTTCTCAAAATTCTCGAGTAAATAAAAATTGTATGATAATATTGGACTTGGACTTGCCCGGACACAAACTCGAGGAAATGTTAAAGAAAAAAAAAAAAAAACAGTTTATTATAAAATGATTCTAATTATTGCACGTATTGATTGGAAATGACTGAAATTCTTCTCCATAAGCGCTAGTCAGCTTCTCGAGGACTGCTTAGCAGTGCCTTCTTCTTTGAAAATGCTCGTAATCAAGCCAAATCAATTTTCGCCTGTAGCTCAAATCACCCCTCATCCGCCCCTGGATATAACATAATTTTAGCTGAGGAGAATCGAAGTAAGCGTGGGCACGAGTGGACGTCTTTTTGTTTTTCGCGTTCGCTTTTTTAAAAAAAAAATAAATTCTGGAAGACAAAGCGACTAAATATCGACAGTGAACAGATTGATTTGTTCAGGAATTTGTGTCGTGAGTTGTGACTGCCATAAGTGATTTTATATCGGAGAGATCCAGATTTAGATTGTGGAAATAAGATTGTGGAAAGGAGAGGTTTCGGATTGATGTTCGAGATAAGACCCTAGAGGGCAAATTTGGTTTTGAGTCAAAGCTAAGTATTCTTACTTCAATTGTTTTTGTTCTCGCATATACTGGACAAGTGAGGGAGTTGTGTGTGAAATACCCAGCCGCTCAGTGGTCGGGGGCTGGAAGGGACTTAAAGTTTTTATGTCAATATTTCTGGTGATTCGAGATTTCGTACACTCTTAACATCCTTTCCAACTTTTTGCAACACTTTGAATGTTGCGGTGTCAGTTTTTCCATTTTTAATCACAAGAAACATTACCTTAATTATTATTTACTAATCCATATTTCTCTAAGAGTGCGAGTAATGGCGCTATTACTATAAGCTAAAAATGCTAGGACTATAGCTAGTGGTCAAGTTCCAACCGTAACAGTTGAAGCGAGTAAAGGCGCTATATGCTTGTTTTCGAAACCCGAACATAAAGAGGAAATACTTATGTTCCACCCCAGAAGGTCAGCTTTCTTAGCTTTGTCACTTCCAACGAATTACATTACTTCTTACATACGGATTAGTTGGTACGGATTGTCCCCGTTCTTAAATTATATTGTATTATATTGCGCTACACAGTAGGCCTGGCCGTTGACAAGAAAAATGTTTGGAAATCATTTTTTTTAAAAAAAGGTGGATATCATTTTCCAAGATCCTTTTAAGTACTGGCTGTGTTAGTGTAGACTAGACTAGACTAGACTAGATATGTCATAATTATAGGTAGGAATACTCGCTAGGTAAGTTGATCAAATTAGAATTTTAGTTATAGATTACGAATTAGTAATCAAGCACAAAATAATTTTAAAGTATTTTGACTGGTACACGTTTTATCGCCTTTCAGATATTTGCTTCTTCGTTTTCAATTACCCGGCCGACGACAAACCTACCGTGTTGTCAGTTATCCGTTACAAGCGATCGTATTAACAAATCGATCTTGCTCGGTCAGTCGAGGAGCACACTGGATCGTGAATGCGCGGGCAGGTTAGGGTCTACGATAATCTAGGGCAATCGGCTTCGCATCGACGTACCGTTTTGTTCGTTTGGTGATTGAATAACCAGCGCTTTCAGAGCTGGTTGGCCAATGCTTGAGATGTACGTCACTTTTGCATGAGTAAAACTCCGCTGTCATCCAGTAAGAAGAATGGTTTCGAGTGGTTCGATGGTTTCTCAGTACTTCTTCGGACAGCTTTCGTAAAGGGGAAATGGTAGTCAAGTTGTTCTTCACACTTTTAATTAGGCGCTCCCAACTACAACCCATAAAGGCAGCCAGGGGCGGATTCCAACTCGTCTCGGTGGTTACGAATTTTACGATGACCTTGTCGTAATCAACTGCTTTATACAACTTTTTGAGTTCTAGACTTGCACCAATGAAGTCTGTTCCCAGGTCGCTTCAAATGGTCCTTGGAGTGCCGTGTTGGCTCATAAAGTTTCGCAGTGATCATTCCCCTTCTCTTCTCCACTCTTCATCCGATTACAACTTCCATCGGGCCAAAGTAGTACAACTTTCATGGGGCCAAAGTAGTAGGGTGAAAAGCAACGTGTAGGCAGCAAGCCGTTCCTCTGGAAGGTCCACCTTGATTAAAGGTAGGGGAACCGGGGTATACGAGGAATCGCGAGTTTTTAACGCAGTTCTCATGGTGAAATTTTTCGGGGTAGTGGTTAATTATTATGGTGGTCAGAAGGTGTTTCGGGAGAATTACTGGGCTCTTAGTTTCTTCGGTGGGATAGTGACTGCACATACCATCACTCCGCGATCGTCAAGCCATGGTGACAATTTATACAGTGGGCTGCTTTTCGGGAGTTTTTGTGTCATTGCGATTATTGGTCAGGATAATCATTCCATCGGTGTAACCTTCTTGCTGAGCTAGGCTAGGAAACTTTCAGCTTCGTAGAGTTCATCTCTGGATAGTGGTCCTCTTGATTTGGGCCTTCTATTTTGCTTGCGTTTGCAGTTTGCGATGAAACGCTGGGTGTAAGCTACCGCATTGCGTAGCCGGCTCCAGCTCGAGAAGCCTGATACAACGAGGATGGTTTTGCCATGAAAGAAGGCTGAAGGATTCTTGGGTCTATCCTGTTTACTGCGGTAGAAAATTTCAACATTTGAGTAAGACTCGATCGGTGGATTGCGGCAGTGTGAATATTGTAGGGCTATCTCCTATATATTGAACAACTGGAATGGCAGCATCAGCTCTTCTACGGTGCGCACTCCATTGAGTTGAAATTGTTTAGCGTGCGACTCCAGCAATTTTCACGTCTACTGTGCATGAGCTCACCTCGTTACGGTCGGTACCGCTTGTCCATCGCAAGCAGAATGAATTGTTCGGAATCTCCAACTTCGGTTGATCAGCTAGCTCTTGATCTATCACAGTTATCTTTATCCAGAATGTAGTTGTAGAGCTATTCGATGTATAGTGTTGAAATTGATTGTCATAATGGAACAACTCGTGATGATAGAAAGTACAACCAGCTTTTCCACACGGTTTCGTATCGCATTTTCCTTCGTGACGGAAGAGACATCGACGACACAGTAAAAGTTCTTTCACGGCGGCGTCATCTTAAGAAAGTTAACCCTTGAAAGAGTTACGTGAAGTCGAGCCTATTTCAGTTTCAAAGTGGTAGGCACTTTGTTAACCCATAGATGAATAAGAGAGACATTATACATATATTCCTCTAGGTCACATGCATCGACGATTTCGCAGATGTCAAGCTCTAGCTTACCTCTTTCGTTGGAATTGAGTTTATTTTTATGATCAGCGAGTGAATAATTCGCCAGCCATGTCGTCTGCGGAGGCCCCGTAGGTCGTCTTCCACTTGATCGAGTCACCTTGCTCGCTGCGTGCCGTCAGATCGGTTGGTCCTCCACGAGCATGATCCAGATTTCGTGGTCGTAGAGGACTACCGGTCTGATCAGTATTTTGTAGAAGGTTAACTTCGTGCGGCGGCAGATTTTATTCGAGCGGAGCGTCCTCCGAAGTCCAAAGTAGGCACTATTTACAGCCATAAGGCGTTGACGAATTTCTCTGCTGGTGTCGTTATCAGCTGTCACCAGTGAGCCCAGGTACATGAATTCGTCTACCACCTCGATTTTATCACCGCTAATATAAATTCGTGGCGGGAGGTTTATACTGTCTTCTCTGAAGCTCTTCCTCTCATGTACTTAGTTATCGATGCGTTGAGGGCTAGTCCAATTCGTCCGGCTCCAGCCTTCAGTCTGATGTACCTCTACGTCATCTTCTCAAGGGTTCGTGTTACAATATAAATGTCATCGACGAAGCCAAAGAGCTGAACAGACCTTCTAAATGTCGTACCACTCGTGTCGATACCAGCCCTACATATAATCTGCCATAGCTGATCTCGATGGATTGTGTTGTATGTCGATTTAAAATCGATGAACAAATGACGTGTGGGCACGTTATACTTCGGGTTCGGGTGAGTTCGTTATACTTTGACACTTCAGTGCCGTGGTGGCGCGGGCAGCCATAAATCCCGCTTGGTAGTGCCCCACGAATTCCCTCGCAGACGATGATAGTCGACGGCACAGAATTTGAGAGAGCACCTTGCAGGCGGCGTTCAGCAACGTGATTGCGCGGTAGTTGCAGCAATCCAACTGGGCACACTGTACCCTCCAACCACTTCTCCGGTATTACCTCCTCCTCCCAAATCTTGGCAATAACCCAGTGTAGTGCCTTAACCAGTGATTCAGCACCGTGTTTTAACAGCTCGCTGGGGAGTTGTTCAGCTCCAGCAGCTTTATTGTTTTTCAGCCGGACGATCTCCTCTCTAACCTCCTGGAGGTCAGGGGCTGGAGTTTTGTCATCGTCTGCGCGTACACAGAGATCTACTACCACTTCGTCGTCGTCCTCTGCTACATCGCCATTAAGATGCTCATCGTAGTACTGCTTCCACCTTTCAATCAGCTCACACTTGTTCGTGGTTGCCGTCCCTCAACATGTCGGCTTGTGGCACATAGCCTATGCGGGAACCAAATATCTTAAATACCAATATAGTTCACTTACGTGAAATTAGGAAGACAAATTGAAAATGACAGGAGCGTTAGTCACCTTTTCGACCGCTAGGTGCGCCACTTCTGATTTTGTTCTACACGACATGCGAAAAAGAGTAACTTTTGACAATAATATTACCCTAATGGGTACACTGAAAAAAATGCTCATTTTATTGTGAAGTGGACTCGGCCGAATAGTTTATATTAGTAAACTACGTCAATGTATGAGGCAATCCATGGGTGGTGTTCCACGGTTTGTACGTTTTTCGACCTCCGACAATATTTTGAGTTGTAAAATAGCGACTTCCGGTGACTGGAAAACTGCCGAAAATGACTAAATACCACTTAATATGGGTGTTTTTTTAACCGGAATGACGCTCAGAGGCCAGAAATTGTCGCCAAATGCCAGTTTGAAACCCAAGATGGCGACTTCCGGTTTCTGAAAAACAGCGGCGAATGACCAAATATGGGTATTTCCGCGATTGTTATGATGCACTGAAGCCACAAATCGACCTCAGACAACATTTTGAGTTGTAAAATGGCGACTTTTGGTGACTGGAAAACTGCCGAAAATGACCCAAAAACAACCAAATATGGGTGTTTCTTCAACCAGAATGATGCTCAGAGGCCAGAAATTGTCTCCAAATGCCGTTTTGAAATCCAATATGGCGACTTCCGGTTCCTAAACAACAGTGGCAAAAGACCAAATAACACTCATTATAGGTATTTCCGGGATTGTTATGATGCACTAAAGCTACAAATCGACCTCAGACAACATTATGAATTGTAAAATGATGACTTCCGGTGAATGAGAAACTGTCGATTAAACGATGATTGCATCATATTCGTTTCGTTTCCATCACTGCTTGGGATTAGTTTACATTTACACGTCGTGGCCTGATTATTTGAATATTTCTTCTTCGTGCCTCGATAAGCTACATCTATTATATTATCAATATTTAACTCCCGGAATGGCGTTAGTTTTACATACAAACAATATACGCACGAAATCTACAACATATTTTTTTCTGTGAAAGTATGAAATTGAGTCAACTGAATCTAAAATTGAGTAAACTCAGTTTCGTGTGTGAGAATATCACACGCTCACAGAAATTCAACAACAATGCACAGTGGTACAGTAAGGCAATGTAGGCGGACATGAGTTTAGTCTATTTAGTCTATTTTTTATGTGCAAATGAAAATTAGGGTGTTCCTGAAATCGACTAAATAAAAAAACTAACTTTTTTATTTGCAGAAATAAATGTATACATTCATCGGCACAGTTGTAGATCAACTAATTTCAAGCAACTTTCGGTATTTCTTCACAATATTTCAACAATATTTGTTCTTTCAAATGAACTAAAAAAATATTATTTATGTTTGCCCTAAACGGAGACATTAATATTTTAAAAGGGCCTATTTTTAAAATAGAAATAGTGAAAACTCTTCATCTGTACAATATATCGACAATGTTTTTTCGTCAAAATTGGCGTATTTTGATAAAGTTACCGAAGAAAACTTTGTTTTTAAATTTGAATTGAAAAAATAGAGCGAAAAGACTGTTTTTGGAAACCAAATTTATTGTCTACAAAAAAGTTACTTAGAATTAGTTGATCTACAAGTTTGCCAAAGAATGTTTACAATTATTTATGTAAATAAAAACAAGTTAGTTTGTTTTTAGTTCGTTGATTTTAGGACCACCCTAATTTTCATTTGCACATAAATAGAGGACTATGTATAAAAAACAACTTTTTACAAAAACTATGGCTTTAAACCGCAAACCAAAATCGCAACGAAAAGCTTATGTCCGCCTAAAATGCCTTACTGTACCACTGTGCAATGAGTTTAGTTACCTCTTCCACCACAAGAGGGGGTGTTCCCTGTCTGTCTTCACGGAAATATATGGGAAATCCTAGAGTGAACTATATTGTTATTTTAAGATATTTGGCGGGAACTGTCCAGCTTCTCAGTCTGACCGTAGAGCACTCTTAGTGTGTTCATAACGTTAGTCACGTTTATCAGGTGCATTGGGCAACTCTTAACGGCCTCGAACACTTTTCCTTTAAGGCACCTTTGTTGTCGGATCAAATTCTCTTCGTTTGAAAAACCGCATATTGCGGTCGTACTTTCAAAAGTTGAATGTGTGAGGGAGGAGAAGTGTTGTGAAATTATATTTTGTTTCGACACCTCAGTCTCCCTCGCCGTTCAACAGCACACCAAAATATTGTTTCCAACGTCTGGCCACCTTTGATTTAGCGGTAGTCAGGTTCCCTTTCCTGTCGTTGCACATGACAGTAGAAGCTACTTGCAACGTGTCTGGAGAAGCAGTCCTCCGCCTCCGCATGAACACGCTCTCGCGCTCTTTCTTCCGGTGATGGAGTCTCTTATCAGCGCATCTGAGCGCAGAACACCCTAGTTGGGTGCATCCAGGAGTGCGATGTAATGTAACTCAAGTACAAGGCAAACAGCAAAGGACTCAGATTACTACTTTGAGGGACTTCGAAAGTGAAACTTTTTACACGCAAAGTGCAAGTTGAAAGATACGAGCTTAGCCATGTAGTCAGTCTCTCAGGCACACCGAGCTTAGTGAGCTTATGCAAAAGTCTTCGATAAGTATTCTGAGTATTCTATTATGTCAAAACGTTAATCAACAGGAACACCTGATGCAGCCAGTTCAGTATCAGACTGTGTGGTACGGTCGCTGCTGAACACAGACGAAAAATAATCAGCAAACAATTCGCAAGATTCCGTAACAGTCAAAGATTTTGTGCCTAATATCACACTAGAAGGAATCGAAGAGCTTTTCCTCTTTGAGTATACATATGTCTAAATGCCTCTAGGGTTAATTTGCAAACTGAATTGCATCCGCATTACATGGCATTTGTAAAGAGAACTAATCAGCATCAAACCTTTAGAACTAAAATAATGTAATACATCAAAAGAGACAAACATTTTTCTAGTTTTGTCAATTTTACTAAATTGGTACAATAAGCTTTCAAAAATTTGCATTAAAAACAGGCGGAAAACAATATCAAATAAGCACAAAACAGAAATCACAAAATAAATGTTACAAAAACTTGGCGCAATTCAACACAAATTGCATCAGTTTTGTAAATTTAGAGATGATAAAAAATGAAACGCTTTTCGAATATAATTAATAAGAGATGTAGGAGCGCTTGTGAAATTACCTGAATTATCTGAATATGATTATATAAAACGGCCATTAGAATGGTGCTAGTGTTAAATGGTAACCAATATCGAGATCGAGATGTGTGTGTGAAGGTAAACATATTGATTTGCTTTTGTTTCATTCAGTGCTAATTTACTTTTTTTTTACGTTTTTTTCCGGATTTTTCATCACTGATTAATATTCTTCTGACGTATAATCCACCGTTACATCCGAGTTGTGTGAAGTACAACGTGTTCCGACGATTTTTAGCGATAAATTACCAAAAACAGCATTTGCTTTTCTGTTGCCCAGCGAACGTGTAAAATTACAATGGAGTCGGTTTGTTGTCGGTTTGCTTGCGCCCGTGGTTTAGAAAAGGAAGATGAAGTTGTTTGTAGCGGCTTTTGCGAATCTTCGTTCCACTTGAAGTGTGCTCATTTGACGGCAGAGACCAGGGATGCTGTAGCTAACTGTTCACAGCTGTTCTGGATGTGCAGAGCTTGTACTAAAATGATGGCAAACGCTTGTTTTTGTCAAGCCATTTCGTCCACAAACAGTGCAGTGCAGTTTATGGTTGATGAACAAAACAAAGTGCTTGATGAAATTAGAAAAGAAGTTGCACTTAACACTACCAAAATCAACACGATACTTCAGCGAACGCCTTTACCAACTACACCACGAATTCCCAGATCACAACAAACACTAAATCTAAGGAAAAGACCACGTCTGTTGATTCCCGATGAACCTCCGCAACGTGAGATTGTTTCCGAAGGGACAAAAGATGGAGAACCAGATGATGCAATACCGTTAGCTGCTGCTCAAAAAGAACAACTGTTTTGGCTATATCTGTCCGGCTTCGATCCCCAGGCGACAGTACAACAAGTTGATAAACTCGTCCGTAGCAATTTGAAAACTGATAGAGCAGTGCAAGTTGTGAAGCTTGTTCCCAGAGGGAAAACACTCGATGAGCTTACCTTTGTTTCCTTCAAAGCTGGTATCGATATGCGACTAAAGGACCTAGCGCTCACGAAATCGACCTGGCAAAAAAGAATTATATTCCGGCAATTTGATTTCCAGCATACTGCTACTCGCATTTCCTTTCGCTTCCTCCCCACACCAGCTAGTAATCAATCGTAATGAGCCTGCTTTTGACGTTGACTAACGTCTATATCGAAGTTAGGCCCCTGAATTTGAAAATCTAGTAATTCAACCAGGGAAAACCAGAGAAAAGTGGTCAGGTTTTGAGCGCTTATTTTGCAGTCATCTATAATCAGGTTTTCGAGGTTTTAGCATCAAACGATCAGAAATTCTTTTACGGTTAAATTTATGTAACAAAAACAAACTATTGTTTGAGATACACTATTGAAAAATTGGTAATTAATATCGATTGTCTAAATCATACCGCGCAGCCAATCACTACCTCTCTTCCCAAGCACAGTCGACACTAACGGATACAATCGATCTGACTTTGTTGTTATTGTTGTTATCACTTTCTGTTTCCGATGTTTATGCTGCTGCTAGCGGAAAAAACCTTGCAAATATGCATCTTTTTGTTGGTGTTAATTTTACGACAGCGGCCGGCGCCCCATCATTCTGATTCCAAAACCGCACCAGTGACATGCGGACGCTAGGTGATAGCAGCTGAAAGGAGGAAATACAAAATAGTACCGGTCATCTCGTGCCGGTTTCACCCGTAATGCTGGTGGCTTTAGTAGTAAATGGCTACTGCAAAACACTTAAATGGCTGGAATTCTGGACGGACTAACCAGGAAACTATAACCGGCAACTGGCACCTTTTGGTGCCTCGAAATTTTGGCACAGAAGCGGCTAATTGAATTTTCTGTTTTACCAAATGCTGCTGCTAGCGGAAAAAACCTTGCAAAAATGCATGTTTGTGTTGGTGTTAATATTACGACAGCGGCCGGCGCAGCTTTCAAGAAACATTTGTCTCTACCATTCCATCATCTATGAAGCCCCTCCTTCTTTCTAATAATCTGACGAAGCCTTGGTATAAAACGTATCGTTCGAACATTTCACCCCATCAGTTTCATTATTAAACCGTACCGGATACATACGGACGCTCGGTGTTAGCAGCTAAAAGGAGGAAAAACAAAATCGTACCGGTCATCTCGTGCCGGTTTTAACCTGTTATGCTGGTGGATGTTAGTAATAAATAGCTACTGCAAAATACTAAAATGGCTGGAGTTCTGGACGGACTACCAGTAAACGAGAATAATCGGCAACTGGTACCTTTTGGTGCCTCGCAGTTTTATAATAGAAGCGGTTAGCTGAATTTTTTGTTTTACAAAATGCTGCTGCTAGCGGAAAAAACCTTGCAAAAATGCATGTTTGTGCTGATGTTAATTTCACGACAGCGCTAGGTGTTAGCAGCTGAAAGGAGGAAAGACAAAATAGTACCGGTCATCTCTTGCCAGTTTCACCCGTTATGCTGGTGGCTGTTAGTGATAAATGGCTACTGCAAAATACTAAAATGGCTGGAATTCTGGACGGACTAACCAGTAAACGAGAATGATCGGCAACTGGTACCTTTTGGTGCCTCGAAATTTTGTTACAGAAGTTTTGTAAAAGAAGCGTTGCAATTCCCTCTACTATTTGCTTCAATGGAATATAAGAATACGGTAGTCAACGTCATGCGGTCGTGTCTTGAATACCACCCTCCTACTTTTTTATTAACTGCAAATCACCACACGAATTCCTCTGCTGATAATAACGAACGCACAAATTTAACACCTCCCCGCCGCGCACCCGTCCCGATCACAAACGGACACGATCAGATTTTACCTTCCAACGATGTTCGCTCATTCACTTGCTACCAACAAAACGTACGTGGCCTTCGCACAAAAACGAATAGTTTGATGTTAGCCCTGTCTCAATGCGAATATGACGTCATCGCCCTCACAGAAACCTGGTTGAACAACGATATTCTGGATTCTGAGCTTACACACAACTATACTATTCACCGCTGTGACAGAAATGCCCGGACTAGCCGGCACAAACGAGGCGGCGGTGTTCTTATTAGTGATGGGAAATATCGCCCAAAACGGACATCGATGACAATCGACAATTCTGGGGCTTCTATCGATATTATCGATAAGTATCGATAATTTGACAGCTAACATTTGCGGTAAAAAAAAAGTTTTCAGATGGTGATGAAAAAAAAACTATGACGGATAGTTGAGTTGGATAAATTTCCCATGGAAGGTTACCATGTTAGCTTCCTCACAAAAAATATTACGTCCTTGCGTGCAGTCTTCCGGCAGTTAACCGGAACATTCGCCATGGCGGGCGAAAACATGCGTGTAGCCATGTTTTTAAGCTCTTTCTTCGTTTTTTTTTATTAATTCCTCCTCCGTTTTCGCGACAAAATTTTTGGAATAGATTTTGCGCTTCGCGTTTGCCCAGAAATTCTCGATGGGAAGCAGGTGGGGGACAATGGGCAGATTCGCCGACTTCGGTACCACATCCTCCAACGATCGCTTCGAGTAGTTGATCGACGTCAAATCTTGCCAGGACACCGTATCTTCGCGCTTATGATATTTCTTGATGAACGACGCAACTTCTGTCAGGCAGTTCGTACTATAAATTTCCCCGTTCACGGCCAGCCCGGAGCGAAAGAAGAGCAACTTTGACATCCCTTTCTCGCTGATTGTCAGCCACAACCGCACCTTCTTGGAGAACTTGGTCTGTGAAATAAACTTTACCTCGGTGCTCACTTCCTTCGTGGGAGAGGTAAAATACGAAGAGCCCTGCTAGTCGTTGCCATCCAGGGTGAGATAGGTCTAGTCGTCCAATACCACTGCCGCGTCGCGATTCGCCGGGAAAATCGACTTGACCATCTTATCCAACCGCTGTCGCTGCGTCATTGCCTGCAGCTCCGAGACCAGTGGACGGGGCTGCCGCTTCCTGCATGTATGTCTACGTCTCCAGATGCTTTTTCACTGTTTTAGAGCATGCACCAACCTCTCGGCCAAGTGCACGCTGCGATTTAGCCACTTTTCCCTCGGTCTTCCTCTTTAGCACCGTTTGAAGCTTCTTGTCGCTCAGGGTCGTTGGCCGTCCGGAACCGGGCTTTCTTTCGATGCTCTGATCGTTGTCCAATAGTGTCAAGATGTTGTAGATGCCAGAACCGGCATACTCGGCGTCCACAAAGTGCCGCACGATGTCCGTTTTTGACGCGGCGGGGTACCATTCTATGAACGCGCACAGATAGAGCTGATAGAGCTGTCAAATTTTTTTCGCTAACTCATGGGTTACTATGAGTGATGATGCATGAGTAGTTTCGTCAGTGCTATTAAAGGTAAACTCATGAAATATTGGCAATTTTTGCCTATTTTTTTACCGCAAACGTTATTCGACAAATGCAATTTTGCTATATAAATTTGTTAAAAACAGAAACAGTGAGAGCCCAAACAGAATGGATACGTTCGCGTTGCATTGACGTCAATGTGACAGTGAATGTATGAGCTAACTGTTAAATTGCCGCAAACGCATCCGCAACGTATCCATTGTATTAAGGCCTTGAATGACAAATCTTACGATACTACAAATGAAAATTCAAACAACCGGACGAGTTAAACAGTTTGTTTTGGAAAGTCTTCGGGTTTTACGCCGGGAGTGCTTTCTACGGAGTAGTTTCAAGCCGAAGTTCACTTTGAAGGTTGTATAATAAGGGAAATAATTGAATCAGGCAAAATTCTGTCAATTTTTAAACGTCCAAAACTTCACGAAAAATGAATCAATTCTGACAAAACAGGTTTCATTTTACTGGAAAACTGCCCTAGTTTTCCAGTATTACTAGAAAACTGGGCGTGACCAAGGGTCACTGGAAATGTTTCGGATTTCCGGAGTGTGTGCCAAAGTGTACATTTTTGCAACGCGTAGAACTTTTTCTGACATTCTGTTTCACTTAGGTTTATATGTTGTCTATGAATCAGAATTTGTTTCGGGTTCATTGGTAGCCAAAGATTGAAAATTCGCCAAGGAATCATTGAAGTATGAATTTATTAAGTATGGGTGTTGATTTTGGCGGTTTTTTTCTGTTGGGTACTAGTTTTCTTTGAGCTTGCAGCACTCTAGCAGAATTCAATCGAACATTGTGGGTGTGTAGGTCTTATTAAACCAAGCAACTTTGCGAATTTGCGTTTGAAAATTTATCTGGATTAACATTTAAAAAGGTCAGATTATTTTCACGCGGATTTTCTCTGAAAGGTTATTTATGCAGATTTTCAAATTAACGTGGTTTTTTACGCGAATTTTTGAATTAAAGCGGCTTATCAAGAATAACATGGTTTTTTTCACGAGGCATGTAACCCCCGCGTAAAAAAACTGTTTTCCAGTGAAATGAAACCGGTTATCAAAATTGATTCATTTTCCGTAAAGTTCTGGCCATTTAAACTTAGAGAGAATTTTATTTATCCCAATTATTTTGTCTATCCCATGTATAAATCAAGATACTTTTTTGGCGCAACAATTTCGTTGATTTGGATTTTTAGTGGAACTAAACATTGTTTGTTGGGTAACAGATACTTTAAACTTAAACAATTCCAAGTTAAACTAAACAGTTACCAGAGAATTGCCAATAGACTGCCGCTATGCATGTCCATCATATTATAAGAGTTGGCAAGCCAAAGAAAATGCATTTTATTACAATTTCGTATCATTGCTTTTGATGAGATGGTGCAAAAAGTTTGGATATTTTTTTAAAGTTCTCCAGTGCTGAGTTGTCGAATTCACCTGTTCTTA
Organism: Wyeomyia smithii; assembly: GCF_029784165.1. Taxonomy (NCBI): domain Eukaryota; kingdom Metazoa; phylum Arthropoda; class Insecta; order Diptera; family Culicidae; genus Wyeomyia; species Wyeomyia smithii. The sequence goes on along the minus strand of NC_073696.1, from coordinate 276,488,382 downwards.
GGAAACTAAAAACTATAAATACCTTTTTAGTCACCATTATTTCTCAGAAACTCAGTGACACCCGGGGCGAACCTTTACACCGCCCCCAACAATGCTAAATCTTGTCGAATAGCAGCACCCAACAAATACCTAGCGGCAAAAGCAACTCCTGGGGTAGGGTAGGTTCTTTTGGGTCTCCTCCAGTAACCAGCCGCACTGACTTGTGCTCACCCTTATAATATCGATTAGTTCTTGTGCTGCGCGATAACAATAGCCTGTTATATATCGGCAGAAACATCTGCACACTGGTAGGGGCAGGCTACCCCGCCAGTGATTTGATACGCAGCTGATATATCAGCAAGAATAATTCTCCCGCACCGCTGTTACCTCGCTAGCAGCACGGACCATCATACGATCGAGCGAGTGGAAGTCAACTACAAGTGGCATCTACAAGGTCGCGTGTAGGACACGGCCACTGCGTCTCAACACGAAGCTGGATCGTCATTGTTTGTTCTGCGGAGACGCTCGATTAATTCTACTATCAGCCGTGAGGTCGTGACTTAGACGTTCGGTGACGTATTACCTTTAGAATTTTTACTATTATTATCAATATTATTACTATGCTATAATATTATTATTAATATTATTATTGATATTATTATTGTTATTATTAATATTATTACTATAATTATTATTATTATTTTTATTACTATTGTTATTAGAATTAGTATTACTGTCTTTTTTTTATTTGATCCATTGTAGATTGAAAAATTGTTTTTAAAATTTAACATCAACTACTTGAACCCCCCCCCCCCCATATTCGAATATTTATCGTTTGTGTGCGGTAGAGCGTAACGCTCCCGCAAAATGGACGACATGCAGGTGCAACTTTTCCTGGAGGTGGAAACAAACGGGGAAGAAATTGAAATTTCTCCCATCAGCTCACCCCTACCTTCCCCTGTGCCCTCCCCTTTGCCAAGTCCTGTACCAAGAGTACCGGAAGTACGGGTAAAAGCTTACTCAGATGCCGCTGGCGGTCCCTACGTTGTTTTTTTCCGGCCCATAAAGAAGCCATTGAATATTATTCAAATTAGCAAAGACCTGGCAAAACATTTTTCGGCCGTAACCGAGATTACGAAGGTGAGGCCGAACAAACTGCGAGTTGTCGTGAGTAGCTTGAAGCAAGCAAACGAAATTGCTGGCTACGAGCTCTTCACGAGAGAGTATCGCGTGTACATCCCTGCCAAGGATGTAGAAATCGATGGTGTGGTTACCGAGGGGAATCTCACTGTCGATGACATTTTGCGTCATGGAGTTGGCTGTTTTAAAAACCCCTTGATGCAAAGTTTAAAGATACTGGATTGCAAGCAATTGCATTCAGTATCCATCGAAAAAGGGAAGAAGAAATTCCTCCCTTCGGATTCCTTCCGAGTAACATTCGCCGGATCCGCGCTGCCGAACTACGTCCGCTTGGACAGGGTTCGTCTACCTGTACGCCTGTTCGTACCGCGGGTCATGCATTGCCAAAACTGTAAGCAGTTAGGTCACACAGCCACCTACTGCTGCAACAAGGCACGCTGTAGCAAGTGCGGAGGCAATCATGCTGAGAACGCTTGCAGTGGGGATACTGAAAAGTGTCTTTATTGCGAGGGAACTCGGCATGACCTTCCGGCATGTCCCGCGTACAAACAGCGCGAGGAAAAAATTAAGCGTTCCCTTAAGGAACGATCAAAGCGCTCTTTTGCAGAAATGCTTAAGAGGGCTGAGCCACCCTCGACAGGAAACATCTTTTTTTTTGCCAACCGATGAGGGTACATCTGACGATCCCGTCGAAGGATGTTCCTATGCCTTGCCAGAGGGATCTAGGAAGAGGAGAATGCTCAACTCTCCTAATCTTTCTCGTAAAGGTCGTAAGATAACCCCTAGCGGAATGACCAATAAGACAACACAAAAAGGAAGCGGTGAAGAAAAACCGGAGCAAGTACCCCCCGGTTTTAATTTCAAATCAAACCAGGAGTACCCACCGCTTCCTGGGGCACCAAAAACCCCTCGTGCACCCATTTCTCGATCAGAAGACATAAAAGAAACAGGGTTCATAAAATTCTCTGATATTGTGGACTGGATATTTAAAACATTCAACATACCAGATCCCCTTCAAAACATTCTTCTTGCCCTTCTCCCAGCAGTGAAAACCTTTTTGAAGCAACTCACAGCAACTTGGCCCCTCATTTCAGCTATCGTATCTTTCGATGACTAATACGTTGAAAGAGGTTAAGAATTTTGTCACTGTGTTACAGTGGAACTGCAGAAGTATCATCCCCAAATTTGATTTATTTTCACATTTGATAAACACATACAATTGTGATGCGTTCGCGCTTTGTGAAACTTTTCTCAATTCAAATGACCAACTTAATTTCCACGATTTTAACATCATTCGTCGAGATCGAGACTCACACGGTGGAGGGGTACTTTTAGGGATCAAAAAGTGCTATTCCTTCTTCCGAATCGACCTCCCCTCGATCTCGAATATTGAAGTTGTTGCCATTCAAACGAATATGAATGGAAAAGACCTTTGCCTTGTTTCGTTATATATTCCCCCATCCGCGCGGATTGAACAGAAGCAACTCCTTGATATAGCAGAATTGCTTCCCGCACCTTTTTTGATTTTGGGAGATTTTAACTCTCACTGTTCGCTATGGGGGTCGCTGTACGACGACAACCGATCTTCTTTAATCTGTAACTTGATCGACGACTTCAATATGACAGTTTTGAATACTGGGGAAGCGACACGTGTACCTAATCCTCCAGCACGTGAAAGCGTGCTTGACCTATCCCTCTGCTCGACATCACTTGCGTTAGATTGCCAGTGGAAAGTAATCAACGATCCCCACGGTAGTGATCATCTTCCAATCGTTATATCAATTGCTAATGGTTCAACTCTTCCGAACCCAATCAATATTTCCTACGACCTTACACGTAATATTGATTGGAAGCGTTATGAGTCTATTATAGCGGAATCTATCGAGACTCACGAGGAACTTCCTCCGGAGGAAGAATACGCGTTCTTAGCTGGCTTGATAATCGACGCCGCGACGCAAGCTCAGACGAAACCGATACCCGGGGTAACGATTAGACAACGCCCTCCCAACAAATGGTGGGACAAAGAGTGCTCTGAGCTGTACGCGCGAAGGTCCGCGGCGTATAAGGACTACCGGGAGTACGGCACTGTCAACCTACTACGAAAGTACGAGGCACTGGGCAGGCAGATGAAGAGCTTAGTAAAGGCGAAAAAACGCGGGTACTGGCGGCGGTTCGTAAACGCGTTGTCGAGGGAAACAGCGATGAGCACTTTTTGGGATACCGCCAGGCGCATGCGGAACCGTGACGTTTCGAATGAGAGTGAGGAGTATTCAGATCGCTGGATACTCGATTTTGCCAAAAAGGTCTGTCCGGATTCTGTACCGGAACAGAAAACCTTTCGCGACGCGTTTATAGTAACTACGGAAGAGCCTCCATTTTCGATGTTGGAATTTTCAATGGCTCTCCTGTCGTGCAACAATAAGGCTCCAGGGTTAGATAGAATAAAATTCAACCTGTTGAAGAATCTACCCGACTCTGCAAAAAGACGCTTGTTGGACTTGTTCAACAAGTTTCTTGAGCTAAATATTGTTCCGCATGACTGGAGGGAGGTAAAAGTCATTGCTATTCGGAAACCCGGGAAACCTGCCTCTGATCACAATTCATATAGGCCGATTGCGATGCTCTCTTGCCTCCGGAAATTAATGGAGAAAATGATCCTCTTACGGTTAGACAAATGGGTCGAAACAAACGGTTTACTTTCAGATACTCAATTTGGCTTTCGCCGGGGCAAAGGGACGAACGATTGCCTAGCGTTGCTTTCTACTGAAATTCAACTCGCATTTGCTCGAAAAGAGCAAATGGCTTCTGCGTTCTTGGATATTAAGGGGGCTTTTGACTCTGTCTCTGTAGAAGTTTTAAGCGCGAAACTTCATTCGCAGGGACTTTCACCAAATTTGAATAACTTTTTGCTCAACTTGTTGTCAGAAAAGCATATGTATTTCTCACATGGCGATTCGACAACTTCCCGAATTAGTTACATGGGCCTTCCCCAGGGCTCATGTTTAAGTCCTCTCTTATATAATTTTACGTCAATGACATCGATGAATGTCTTGCAAATTCATGCACGCTAAGGCAACTTGCAGACGATAGCGTTGTATCCATTACTGGTAGCGAGGCTAGCGATCTGCAAGGACCATTGCAAGATACCTTAGACAATTTGTCTGAATGGGCTCTTAAGCTGGGTATCGAATTCTCTCCGGAGAAAACTGAGTTGGTCGTTTTTTCTAGGAAGCATAACCCAGCTCAGCTGCAGCTCCTACTAACGGGTAAAACGATCTCTCAGGTTTTAGTCGCTAAATATCTCGGGGTCTGGTTCGACTCTAAATGCACCTGGGCTTGTCATATTAGATATCTGACACGAAAATGCCAACAGAGGATTAATTTTCTTCGTACGATTACCGGAACCTGGTGGGGAGCCCACCCAGGAGACCTTCTAAGGCTTTACCAAACAACGATATTGTCAGTTCTTGAGTACAGCTGTTTCTGCTTTCGCTCCGCCGCGAACACGCACATTATAAAATTAGAGAGAATACAATATCGTTGTTTGCGTATTGCCTTGGGTTGCATGCAGTCGACCCATACGATGAGTCTTGAAGTGTTAGCGGGTATTCTTCCGTTGAAACATCGTTTTTGGAATCTCTCTTACCGGTTGCTAATTCGATGCACAGTTATGAACCCATTAGTAATTGAAAATTTCGAGAGGTTGGTCGACCTTCAATCTCAATCCAGATTTATGACTTTATATTTTGACTATATGGCTCAAGATATTAATCCTTCTTCATACGATTCCTCCAATGTCGCACTTTTAGATACTTCTAATAATGCTATATTCTTCGACACCACCATGAAACAAGACATTTCTGGTATCCCGGATCAATTGCGACCCCAAGAGATCCCTAAGATTTTTTCGAATAAGTTTAAACATGTTAGTTATGATAAAAGGTTTTACACTGACGGATCTAATCTAGATGAGTCCACTGGCTTCGGTGTTTTCCACGAAAATTTTACCGCCTCCTACAAACTCGATGCTCCTGCTTCCGTGTACGTCACAGAACTTGCTGCCTTTCAGTACTCTCTTGGGATCATCGAAACCCTGCCCATAGACCACTACTTCATCTTCACAGATAGTCTCAGTGCCATTGAGGCTCTGCGATCAATGAAGCCTGTGAAGCACACCCCGTATTTCCTGGGGAAAATACGGCGGTTTTTAAGTGCTTTAACAGATAAAAATTACCGGGTTACCTTAGCGTGGGTCCCTTCTCATTGCTCGATTCCGGGTAACGAAAAGGCTGACTCTTTAGCTAAGGTGGGTGCTATTGACGGCGATATTTATGAAAGACCAATTGCTTTTGATGAATTTTATAGCATTTTGCGTCAGAGAACACTCAACAGTTGGCAATCATCATGGAACTCAGATGAACTGGGACGGTGGCTACATTCCATTTTTCCTAAGGTATCGACGAAAGCATGGTTCAAGGGGTTGGATGTCGGTCGGGACTTCATTCGCGTGATGTCCCGACTTATGTCCAATCACTACACGTTAAACACGCATCTCTTTCGTATAGGGCTTGTAGACAGTAATCACTGCGTTTGTGGCGATGGCTACCATGACATCGAGCATGTTGTTTGGTCGTGTACCGAATACTGTGGTGTTAGGTCCGAGCTTATAGATTCCCTTCGGGCCCGAGGAAAACAACCGAACGTACCCGTTAGAGACATTCTGGGAAGCGGTGATCTCCAGTACATGACACAGCTATACTGCTTTCTGAAAAACGCTGACATTAAAATTTAAAATTTTCTTTGTCTATTTGTCAGATTAAGGATACAAATATGCTATGCTGAAGACACGGAAACGAAGAGCCCGCATCTATGCTTACACAAATATTTTGAACCCACAACAAACAAGAATACAATTGCTCTACCAGTTGAAAAACAAAGTTCCAAAATAGTTTTAAGTCAAAATTGTATCTCCCCTCCTCTCACCTTAAATCCCCACTAGCTCGTAGTCGGCCGCGAGAATAAAGAAAAGGCCTCCCTCTTTTCCCTGCTAACGTAGAATTAATACGAATTGTACTTGGCTCAGTGAAACAGAAAATGTATCGTGCCGTGTCAAATAAATTAATTTAAACCTTTAAAAAAAAAAAGAAATGAACTTCGTAGTGCTGCAGTCCACATTGCAGACAGTGATGAATTGGAGCAAATTGTTGTTCGAGTCTTGCTACCGAATTTCGAATTGTTTGTTTGCTGTATTTATCTTCCGCCCAACAGTAATCCGTTGCTATATACTCAACATGCAGAATGTGTGCAAAAGCTAACGAAGCTTGCTGGCGATCGCAACGTAATTCTGGTAGTGGGTGATTATAACCTACCACATTTATGTTGGACGCAGGATGATAATTTAAAATGTATGCTGCCAATAAACGCTTCTACTGAACAGGAAATTGCCTTGGTCGAGTCCGTCCCGTCGAATGGGTTGTATCAAATAAATAATGTTACAAATTTCAACGGTAGGCTTCTTGATTTAGCATTTGTGAGTGATAACAGTTGCGTGGAAATATTAGAGCCAGCTTTACCATTGCTGAAAGTCGATCAACACCACTATCCTTTTGTGATAATATTCGATATTGCGGAAGAGAAGACAACTTCTAATGTTGAATCACTTGATTTCGATTTTTCTCGCTGCGATTTTGAATCACTAAACACATGTTTTGCCAATGTTGACTGGGAGGAGATTCTGGTTGGTTGCAGTTTAGATGAGGCTGTGCAACATTTGAACGAGCAGTTGTTGACTATACTGCGCGATGTCGTTCCTCTTAGGCGGGCTAGTGGACTACGGGCCAAACGTCAACCTTGGTGGAAGAACGAGCTGCAACGGTTACGCAACCGTCTTCGCAAAGTGAGAAAACGTTTTTTCAGGCTGAGAAATGAGCAACACAAAGCTGATCTGCGTGTCATTGAGAGCGAATATAACTCACTGCATGCACATTGCTTTAGGTGCTACATTCATCGTATGGAGGACAACTTCAAGCAGGATCCAAAATCGTTTTGGACTTTTGTGAAAAACCGCAAACAGCTTTCTGGAGTTCCCGAACGTGTCACTTACAACGACAACGTGGCTGAATCAACGCTCGAGTCAGCAAACCTTTTCTCATCCTTTTTTCGGAGTGTGCAAAGTAATAACCGACCACCTTCGTCTGAAGCGTATCTGAATAGTTTGCCGCAGTTCGACTTAGGTTTGGCACCTTTCAACTTTTCGCTTCGTGATGTGATGATGCAACTTCAATCTATCGATGGTTCCAAAGGCGCTGGTCCTGACTGTCTACCACCTATCTTCTTCAAAAACTGTGCGGAGTCGCTTGCATTGCCTGCAAGGATCATTTTCAACAGATTAATATCAGAGGGAAGCTTTCCCAGCGCATGGAAATCAGCGGCAATTGTTCCCGTTCATAAAGCAGGTAGTATTCACGACGTTGAAAATTATCGGGCTATTTCCATACTGAGCTGCTTACCGAAAGTGTTCGAAAGCCTGGTTCACGATTCGCTCTACCCAAAAGTTCACCACATTATTTCCGAATGGCAGCATGGCTTTGTCAAAAAACGATCGACGACTACTAACCTGATGGCATATGATTCGTTGCTTATTAGCGCATTGGATAACCGCCAACAAGTCGATGCTATTTACGTTGACTTCGCCAAAGCGTTCGATAAAGTGCCCCACCTTCTGCTGGTTACAAAGCTACGGAAAATGGGTCTGCCGGACTGGCTCACGAAGTGGATATCGTCGTACCTCAACGAGCGCAGCGCATACGTACGTATCGGTGGAACGTGTTCTTTGCCGTTTACGTTACACTCGGGTGTGCCTCAAGGAAGCCACCTTGGACCTCTGTTGTTCATTCTTTTTGTAAACGACTTATGTTCAACCATACAATCTCCCAAATACATGTTTGCCGATGATCTCAAATTTTTTCGAGTAGTAACATCTGCTCTTGACTGCTGTGCTTTTCAAGCTGATATCGACACCTTGTTAAGCTGGTGCACTCTTAATGGAATGGAAGTAAACGTGCGAAAGTGTAATGTGGTTTCGTTCTGCAGAAAAAGGCATGTCATGATGTACGACTACAGGATGTCACGAGCCAGTATCAACCGAGTCAATACTGTGAAGGATTTAGGCATTCTTCTTGATGCCAAGTTAAGTTTTGCTCAGCATATTTCAGCTACAACCGCAAAGGCCTATGCTGTACTTGGGTTCATCAAGAGAAACACGCAATAATTCAACGATATATACTGTCTGAAATCACTGTTCAGTGCTCTTGTGCGCAGCATTCTGGAGTATGGGGCGATTGTGTGGGCACCTTATCATGCTGTACATATCAACCGAATTGAACGTATTCAGCGTCAGTTTCTTCGATTCGCTTTACGTATGCTGCCGTGGAATGATCCAGTACGACTGCCACGCTATGAACATCGTTGCTCTCTTATACAACTACAAACTCTAACAAGTAGGAGGACCATGCTTCAACGTCTCTTCGTTTTCGACCTGTTAGAAAACAACTTAGACAGCCCAGAACTGCTCAGTAAATTTCAGTTCAACGCAACACAAAGGCTTACTCGACGAAGCGATTTTTTCCGGATTTCCAGATACCGCACTAACTTTGCTCAAAACAATCCATTCGAAGTGTGTTGTCGTGAGTTTAATATTGTTTCTGACGTGTACGATTTTAATATGACCAAATCAATGTTTTGACTTAGAATAAGTAGTTATTAGAAATGTCTGTACGATTTTTTTTCGAAGACTTATGAACAATAAATAAATAAATATTCATAAAATGACTCTGTCTTTCCATCAATTCTTCTAATCTCTCGAATATGAAAAGTGGCTGCACAGGTTCACGTTCAGTTCCTTACAATTAAATTTCCGCCTCAAGTGACTTACCTAAGGTACAGCTGACACTTGAATCGAGCACTAAAGCGGCAACTATTGAACTAAAAATGTCATCAATCAGCAAAAAATTGGAACCTGATACAAGACAGATGAATAAAGCCGTGAATAGAGCAGATGTCAAACTTCAATACATACTGCGATTAAAATTTGCTTTGCGTGGAAAGTCAATCGTGTTGCTGTTTTAACCAGAAAGATTTTCGCGTCCGATTGATGCGAATAATTTAAACCCACAAAATACAAACTCAAAGCCACCAATGGTCCAATAAGGCAAAAAGTGGAACTTAATTCCATAGCGCCTTTCAACTTCATCCTAGCTTAATAGTGTCTTCGGAGCAATTGTTTGTATGAATGACCCGCGTAATTGCAAATTATCAAAAAATATGAAAAGTTTACTATACTAAAACTAAAAAATTTAACTTTTTTGTGTTAAGAGATAGAAGAATAGTTTATTCAGCAAAGTTGTAGAAAACTCAAAAATATGAAACTTTGTTGAACAAATGAAAATCCTATCTCTTTTCGGTACAAAGTTATAAAGTACACTACATGGAACTTATTTAAAAGTTAGTTTTTTGTACTTAACTTTTGTTAGTTGCATTTTACACGAAAGTGTAGTTCGGAGAAATTGTTGCGACACATAAAACTCACATTTTTGCCGAAGACCATATATCTCCAGGACTTTTCCTTACAAAGTTATACCATATTTTAGATTATTTTTTCGATAACTTCAAGTACGTATAGGTTAAAAAGGGGCAAGTGGAATCATGATGTCATTACTTTTCCTTGAAGTTAAGCTGAAGTACTATAAACTTCTTTAGGTTCCATTTGTCCCAATCCACTCATTTTAGAGTACGGCGAGCATATGTTACAGTAGGTTTTCATATATTAAATATATTAACTTTTTTGTGTTAAGAGATAGAGGAATGGTTTATTCGGCAAATTTTTAGAACATACAAAAATATGAAACTTTGTTGAACAAACGAAATTTCTATCTTCATTGGGAATAGAGTTACAGAGTATTTCATGTAAAAGTTACTTAAAAGCTAGTTTTTTGTATTTAACTTTTGTTAGTTACATTTTACAAGAAAACGATGTTCAAAAGAAGCATTTTGGCATACAAAACACACGTTTTTGTTGAAGGCCACACATCTCCAGGACTTTTCCTTACAAAGTTATAGCGCATTCCAGCATATTTTTTCGATAACTTTAACATCGTATAGAATAAAGATTAGGTGGATTGGGACGGATGTAACTTATAGTAGTTTTGAGCATTTGAGCTAAACTTTGAGAAAAAGAATTGACATCATGATTCCACTTGCCCCTTTTTCCTTTATACGTTCTTAAAGTTATCTAAAAAATATGCTGAAATGTACTACATCTTTGTAAGGATAAGTCCTGGAGATGTGTGACCTTCAACAAAAACGTGTGTTTTGTATGCCCAAATGCTTCTTTTGAACAACGTTTTCTTGTAAAATGTAACTAACAAAAGTTAAATACAAAAAACTAACTTTTAAGTAACTTTTACATGAAATACTCTATAACTCTGTTCCCAAAGAAGATAGAAATTTTGTTTGTTCAACAAAGTTTCATATTTTTGTATGTTCTAAAAATTTGCCGAATAAACCATTCCTCTATCTCTTAACACAAAAAAGTTAGAATATTTAATATATGAAAACCTACTGTAACATATGCTCGCCGTACTCTAAAATGAGTGGATTGGGACAAATGGAACCTGAAGAAGTTTATAGTACTTCAGCTTAACTGCAAGGAAAAATGTTGACATCATGATTCCACTTGCCCCTTTTTAACCTATACGCTCTTGAAGTTATCAAAAAAATAAGCTAAAATATGATGTAACTTTGTAAGGAAAAGTCCTGGAGATATATGGTCTTCGGCAAAAATGTGTGTTTTGTGTGTCCTAATAATTCTTCCGAACTACACTTTCGTGTAAAATGCAACTAACAAAAGTTAAGTACAAAAAACTAACTTTTAAATAAGTTCCATGTAGTGTACTTTATAACTTTGTACCGAAAAGAGATAGGATTTTCATTTGTTCAACAAAGTTTCATATTTTTTAATTTTATACAACTTTGCTGAATAAACTATTCTTCTATCTCTTAACACAAAAAAGTTAATTTTTTTAGTTTTAGTATAGTAAACTTTTCATATTTTTTGACAATTTGCAATTATGCGGGTCATTCATACAAACAATTGCTCTGAAGATACTATTAAGCTAGGATGAAGTTGAAAGGCGCTATGGAATTAAGTTCCACTTTTTGCCTCATTGGACCACTGTGCGGTGGAATGCTAGGCAAGATTCCAACGCAGCACAGTTCCAACCGGCCAGAGCAGAAGCTCGCTCGTTGTTTATTTACGTTCAATTAATTGCTGATAAAAATACATGCACCTACAATCTCTTTCCGATACGCGGCAAGTGCCACCGCGGACTCGTTTGCGAGGTGTGGGCGCGGGGAAGGCTCTACCAGGAAGAAGATTTCATGCGCAGATTATGCGGAAGAGCTTCGCTCGGTTTTGGTGCCACGGTGCGCACGCGGATTGCCCGGCCAATTCGCCGCACCAACTGCGTACGGGAGAGCAGCAAGCATTGCACATACCAAGCCACCAGACGACCGGACGAACGCACGGTATGGCGGTAGTAGTCGTCGTCGCGGTCGCTTGGTTTGCCTGCGCTGCGACGGGGGCCGAAGCAAAACCGGGTATGCAGCGAACATTCCAAATCGTCGTCGACGCAGTAGTAAAACGTGTTACGATACACTTTCACTCTTATCTCAGATGGCAATTAAAACTCAAATTGAATTACATGATGAGCGCGGACGGACCGTCCACCGGCAAAGCAATGAGCATAAAACTGTATCTGTATGGAGGACATTTGCGCCGTTGCTGGTTTTTTTATTGCCGGTTTTTTTATTATCTGAACAACTTAACGACCAATCTCTTATCCAAATTTATACTCTCGTTAACAGAGATGCTGCACTGAAGGATACCATTGGCGGCGATTTAGCCCGACACCAATCAATTTCCGCCTACAAAAAACGTCAATTATACTCTAGCGGTTACCAGCACCTGGCGGTGAGAAATCACACCAATGAGCGAAGGTTAGACTAGAATTGAAACTGTTTGTTACTGTTATTACGATGTCACTTTTCCTTACAGTTATGACAGACAGAATCTAGTGAAGGAATTCATCCCATCACCGGAACTAATTCAGTTGCATAACACAGAAGGATCATATCACACATATCATCAAGGTCGCAACATTCACCAGGTTGATGCTCCGTATCCTTCTAACGCAGCAGACCATGACAGCAGATGGTACGGTGGTAACCATCTGAACTTCCCAGTTGTTTCGAATGCTGACAAACTCACCGATCCTAGTTGGCCATCGAAGGGTGATCATGACAAGTACGGGAAACATCTTTGGTTGCCTAACAACGGTCAAACTGAGTCCGACTCTCCATTCAGTAAAGTGAAACCTCCCTCGAAGGGTAAATGGAAGTGGGTTCCGGAAGAGCACGGTAGCAGCCACACAGCGACAGTGCACGCAGAATTGCCACCGGTGGAAAACAGTAATTCTTTGGCTGAGTTTGACGGGAAAATTGTTGCCGCTCCTCATCAGCATCAGCCGTTGAAGTTTCCAGGGCGTGATCGGCCGTATCTGTTCGATAGTGCCACCGGTGGCATTGAAGAACCGGGAAGTGCCGCCGGTGTTGTCCCCTCGACGTTGGATTACTTTTCCGGAGGGGGCGCGAAACTGCCGACCAGTGGCAAAGGGGACGAGACAGCTTTGAAGCAGTAATTTGCTGATATTTCGCAGCCCAAAATAATAATTTAATGATGTTTTCTATCTTATTTTCTCTGTAGTGTTTCACCTTGGAAGAAGATTTTCCATGTCCTGACAGCGGCCATCCCGATTGGACTTATTATTTCAGCCCTGACTCCGCAGGTTGTCTACATCAATCCGAACATGACACAGTGAGTATTGATGTTTCAAAAAATAGTAGGAGGGTGGTATCCAAGACACGACCGCATAGTTGACGTAGGACTACAATAATTTTATATATTTTTTTTTGAAACTATGTTTGATTTGAGCTCGTTTTACTTTTGTAGTTTGCTTGATTTATTTTAACCAATTTTAGCTCAACATCTTCAAAAGGAAAGTATTTTGGTTCGGGTGGTAATATCAAGCATCTAGGTCGTCAGCCCAAATTCATCAAGCGACACTTCAAACGACTTGGAACTAAAACTAGTTCATTGGTGGCCATTTCTACTTGAATTTATTCACTTATGTTCGAGCTTCTTGATGGAAAAAATTTCACTACACTTTTCACTTTTTATTCACTTTCACTATTTAATTCTATCACTTTTCACTTTTCACTTGCAAATACGTATTTCGGCACTGACATAGTGCCTTCGTCAGTGCTTATTTGGACTGTGGAGAAAGTAGCGAAACCCCAAGAATTTTATACCTAATTAGGTAAACGACTGGGGCAAATTTTAACTCAGAAAACGTAAACAACTTGAGTTAGGTAGAGAAATGTGCGGCCTGGTGATCCATGCTTTGTCGGGGAGTTTTCGGTAGAAATTTGAAAAGCCAAGAGAAATGATTACCCTGATCTCTTTTAAGGAGGGTAGCTGGGTTTTGTTTGAAAATTTCTAAACTTTCTGCGACATCTAATTTCCAAGGGGATGTTACTGACCGAACTAGACTAATGTTGTCGGTAGTCATAGCGTGATCTTCATGAAATATATGTTCGGCTATTTTGGATCTGAAATGGTGAGTTGTTCCTTTTTCTGAGTCTTTCTTAGCCTTTACAAGTTCTGAAGTATGAAAGAACTATCAAAGAATGCCAACCTATTTTTGGTGACGCTTTGAAAAATCTTCGTGTTTCGAACCCTTCTCTTCCTAGAATAAAGGTTCTCCCTGAAGTACATAAACCTGGTAATGAAATGAGAGAAATCGTTTCTGTGGTGGGGGCACCAACAGAAAAATTGGCAGAATGGTTAGTCAAGGAATTTCAATCAATGCCGAAAAAATTTCCTAATTTAAATATTTTCCACAAATCCACATGAAAAATGCAAAACCATAATATTTTAGGCTCAATTTGTCTCTAAATCGAAATTCAAAGCAATGACATGTGATTTTTTTTCAATAAAATGTTCGTTGTTATTCAGGAATGACATTCGAGAAGAAATAATAGTTATCTGATAACTGAAAATAGAGATATTATTCACAAAACTAAGTGAAACATGCAATTTCATGAATATTTTGGCTCAATTTGTCTCTAAATCCAAATTAAAAGCTATGATGTATGATTTTTTCTACTGAAACGTTTGTTTATGTTCAGGAATGACTTTTGAGTAAAAATAACAGATTTGATTACTGAAAATTGAGATATTATTCACAACACTTCGTTAAACAAGCAAAATCATGAATATTTGAAACCAATTTGCCTCTAAATCGAAATTCAAAGCTATGATATGTAATTGTTCTTCATTGAAATGTTTGTTAATGTTCAGGAAAGACATTTGAGGAAAAATAATGGGTATCTTATTGCTAAAAGTTGAGATATTACTTTAAAAACTACGTATGTTTGAAGATGATTTTCTGCATACAGAAAAACACATTAAAATACTCTTTTTGAAATTTTTTTTTATACATATGATGCATGCAAAATTTTGTCTTTTTGAGCATGAGCTCAATTCACGTGTAAATTAAATTTTTTTTTCTAATAAAATGTTCGTTGTTCCTTTCAACATCTACAAATACGTTCGAGCAGAAGAATTTATGTTTTAATTTGGTGCGAGTCGAGCAGAAAAAAATTACATTTCTGATGTTTTCGTAGTTTTGTGAATATTAACACATTACGGGATTCGAAATACTTTTTTACTTTTATCAAAACTAGATCTTGGGACATTTGGCTGGAGAAAAGGCCGCATTTCATTGGTTTAAACTTTTTTTTTTTAATTTCTTCGTAGTTATGTGGATTAATACGTTAACTTCTTCTCAGACGTGTTCCTTGGACACCAACAAACATTTTCGTTATAAAAATTTACATGTTATCTCTTTGGATATGATTATGGAGGTGAACTAAGCATGAATGGTCACGCTAAATTCTTCTTACTTTGATTTCTTTCTTCTAAAAGTTACATACAAAGAGGTTTTACTGTGAACGATTGACGAATATCCGGTTATCACCCGAATGTGGTATATTCGGAACTGGGATGACCCCACATAACATTTTCCAAAATAACCACTTCTGGTTCCAGGAAAATAATCTAAAGTGGTATTTGGCCAACCATTTCAATACTTCCGAAATCCATACGTCATTTTGAAATCCGAAATGCCGACTTCCAGTTTCTGAAAAACATCCCCAAAAAACAAAATGCAATCCAATATGGGTATTTCCGTTCTGTGCGTTTTCAGAATGTTAAAGTACTTAAAGTGATGATGGACGTATAAAATGTGAAATATTTTTGAAGTGAGTTGTGCTAATAATGCAATGAGTTATAAAAAATTATTCCTAATTTTGAAACTTTTGATCCCGAGCATCGCCGGGAACGTTCAGCTAGTGGATAATAATAACCAATATGTTGTTGGATAGATAAAATGTATAACAATTTTGTAATATGTTAATTATCACTCTAATTTCATTGCTAAGCGGTAAAATTGATACAAAATTGCAATAACAAATTTACGCGAATAATGAACCAATTACATGCGAGCATTACTAGCACAGACGAAGTGAATGGACACCATCCGTTCCCTGTGATATTCCCTGTATCAATTTCGAAAAAAAAATTGACAGAGTTTCCCCGTCCCAATAGGTCAATTTATTTTTGCTTCCATGAGCTTAGATTAATATGATGTCTCGAAGGTAAAAGTTTTCCTAAAAGTTTGAAACAATTCCCATCCTTGAACAATTTCTAAACCTGCGTGTTAGGTACTAAAGAACCTAATAAAAACTGATGTCTTGAAAGAAAACATGCCGGTAAAAGCAACAGTACCAGTGGAGTATAGAACCGCAGGTCTCTTGTCGTCTATGATTGCAGTGGTACTCCTCTATTCGTACATTTCAGCGGTACACTTCTATTCGTACTGCAGCGGTACTATTCGTATTGCAGTGGTACACTTTTGTTCGTACATTTCTATTCGTATTCGTAAAACTGCAATGCTGCTGTTGATTTATCTCAAAAATATGATTACCATAAATTACTTAACAAAAATTGAAAATTTTATCCTCGATATTCACTAAATAATCGTGACCGGATAGTATCGAAAGAGTAAATTCCTAAATATATACATTTATAGAAGAGTAAGAGCCTGCGAATGCTTGTGATTTTTTTGTTTATTTAGTAAGATTCGTACAGAGTCTCTTTTTAGATTTCAAAATTGTTAGATGATATATTATTATTCTAAGCTTTACTATAATAAACGTATATTTCCTGTCTTCGTAATACAGCGAATGTAGTTGTAGGCAAATGAAAAAATTGTCAAGCAAAAATAAAAATGTAATTGTGGATTGCTACGATTTTTTACTGTAACTTGTTAATAATTTCGTTTAAAATATTTTCTCATGTTTGCCAATTGATGAACCTTTGTAAGGGCTTCCATATTATTTTGAAAGTAAGATCCATACTATCAATTTGATTTAGTTAGAGTTAAATAAGAGAAAACCATTCATTATTATAACGTATTATTGGATTTGGTTTTTGAGGATAGAGAGTTAATTCTCACTTTAACGCATTACGAGAAATTCTTGGTGCTTCTTCAACAAGCACGATATGCTTGTGCATTGTCATATACATGTTGTTTGCACAAAAAATACTACAGGCACAATATCGCCAAATATAAAGGTTATTCTTTCGAGTGTTGTTGAATATATTTCAAAAGTTGATTTCCGGGGGAGGCTGAAAATAAAAAAACGTACAGTCGCTGAGCAAACACATTGATTCTGTCTGCAGACTCTGTATATTTTGTAACAAAAAATCCCCTTATTACAGTGTTCAGTCCCACGTCACCATTTCATACATCCCTAGGGCTGTATACCTTGTAGTATTTCAAATAATATTCAAACTGACATTAAGTTACCGGAAAAGAAGGCGGATAAAATAAAACGAGGCGATACGCTCCACATTCGAGAAAAGACTGACTGTTTATCTTCAGCTTCTCTCATTACGAGCAGGGGTCTCATCAAATCGAACGGGGTCTGTATTTTGATTATTTCGTTGGAGCACTCTAACTTGGAAGAAAAAATATTCTTTTTAACATTCACAATGGTCCAGAAACCAAATTTAGGAGGAAATTTGGGTCTAGAGCTCTATAGCAATGTTTTAGGGAAACATTTTTTTTTACAAAGCTACTTAAAATTATTGGAGCTATAAAATTGTAGAACAAGGTTTTCTATCTACAAAAATTAAAAAGTTATATATTTGATAGCATCGAAAATTTTGGTCACCCTAAAATATTGCTATTCTAATACAGCGAATTTTCTTCATTACGCGAAAAGGCAACCTTCTATAAAATATTTAATTGAGTACGATTTAGTAGAAATTAAACTTCCTTCTATACCTATTTGTCTTGTTGAAGTTGGCTCACTCATCGATCACAAAGCGGCAAAGATGTCACATAAAGTTTTTTCCTTCAGGTACAAGCTCGTGGAAAAATATCGATAACGAAGTACAGTTTTAGTAGAAAATGAATATTTATAGAAAATTTGAAATTGACATAGAATTCTATGAACATGGTAACATTCAATTCAGGTCAATTTAATCATTTTATCAGTATATAGAATCAATCAGAAAAAAATTGATCAGTTTCAAGATACCTACGAACAACGAAGATACCATATTTGAAAGTTATATGTCCGTTATCTTCGAAAATAATCTGGGCTAGAGTGATGCACAACATTAGCCTCAGCAATTAATGTTTGCATAGCGTTGTTCAATTACAAGTAAGGTTATGGAAAACAATATTTTCTTGCAAATGCTAATTCAAAAAAAAATTCAGTTGAAAAATACAAATTCTAATGTCGGAACTCTAATATCAAGATGAAATGAATTTGGTTTTCCTCTATACCGCCACCGCGGGATGCAACTAGTATTGTCATATTGGACTAAGTTTATTTAGCTAGTATAATATAATCATCAGTACAGCTCGTTTAACTACCTATACAAAGATCTGTACGGAGCATTTTGGTTTTCTATTGTCGTTTTAATACCCTATATTCAGTTATTTAAATAAATCTGAAAAAAGCAGAGTGTAGAGTTCAAAAATAAACAACGCATTTTGTTGTCCCCGGCGGCGCAGAATATTTTGCGGCACCCGAAAAATCATATTGAATTCTGATATTTGCTGCTATACGAAACAAGAAGAAGACAATTCAAACGGCAATTCAATTGTATTCTACGCCCCTCTGTGCGTCAACAGCGGCGATGTAGTTTCTCTTGGCTTGACTGCACAAAAATGAATTTCGAGTTTTCCTGCACTGATAGACGACGAGTAACCAGCGCTTTGTTCATACATTGCTCGGTGCAGTACTGTTGCCTGTGCCATCATATTCTCCTTCAAGACATCAGTTTTATTAACTTTAACATATATATTAACAGCAGAACGTAATACTGTCTGATAGTGGAGGTGGTTACGAACTTTCCGAAAAAGCTTCACCTTCAAGCCATCAAAATAGTCTAGGCTCATGGAAGCTAACATTAGTTGACCTATTGGGACGGGGAGATTCTGTCAAAATTTTTTTTGCCACTGCTATACAGGATATCTCAGCAGGCAGTTGGTGTCTATTCATGAAGTCTGTGCCAGGCGTGCTCGCATATGATTGGTACATTGTTGGTGAAAATTCGACCTTGAAACTTTTATTCAATTTTAACTGTTTAACAATGAAGTGATAATGAAAATTGAAAAATCACAAAATTGTCCATCATTTTATCAATCCAACGACATATTGACTATTGTGATCCATCATGTGGTTACATCAGTATAACCGTTTGAAATCTTTCATTCCGACGTTACATCATGGTTTTATTATTCGCGGAATGTATGTATCTCGATATAGTGCGGTTAGACGTAGTCCTACGTCAAAAATCATACTGGAAACACTACCCAGTTCACCAGTGTTATCTTTTCCTTACTTCACAATTTCGTATTCTCACGATGCTGGCGCAGATGCAATCTGTCAAATTAAACACAACAGCCCGAGCTGTCAAACACCAAACAAGCCGATCGAGCGGGGCACAGCTTGATTCGGCTGTCAAATTAACCGTATCGAGCGGCGCGTGTGGCGCAGGTTGCAAATTGGCCAGCCGACCGGTAAACTGGCGGCCCACGCCACGCTGCCTCAAAACCGGACGGACTCGTTAGACCACAGGAATGCAAAGTGCGTCACGCAGTATCTGAAAACCACTCAAAAATCCACTCAAACAGTGAAAAATTTCTCAAAAAATAACACATTACCATTGAAAGTGAAAACCAGATTCACCGTGTGTAGCAACACAAATACCAATCTGATGTTGCTGTGAATCAGCTCTAGGGTTAGGTACGGTAGCTAAGCCACAGCTACACAGCAGTTGAATTGAGTTGCCGAAGAAGGTAAAAATAAGCCCATCACTCAACCCTGCCATCGTAGCAGGCCAACTAAAACGAAAGATGAATGAACCGTAGACATGGTGACGAGTACAAACTACAAACTCACATATTTTTAATCCTTCCTGAACCTACCCCTCCCCCTTTTTACCATTGGTTGAGGGGGGCTGAGGGGACATGGGCCACCACGGTTGGCTGGATTGATGGGCCCACCACACATTGCCTGGTTAGCGTAGGCCTAGCACCACGTAGCCGCAGGGCTTTCCCGCTTCCCCTCACTCTCTGGTATGTGGAATATAACGTAATAACAATAACGATAATCGCATCAATGCCTCAAGCTGCTCCCATGTCTAGCGTCAATGTTGCCTCAGCTTGCTACGAGGCGTTCACTGTTTTGATGCAAATCACAGACAATAAACAGCCTGAACCCGGCGGCACGACGACGACGGTGAGGAACTCAGCAACCTGGTGTTGATGGAAAGTCTACGGTTTAGACAACGTGTTTTCCCACCGGCCCGCTCGGTACAAGTGCACCGTGCGGAAAAGGTTTTGCGATTATTTTTTCTTTGCTTTTGGCTCAGCTTACTTAAATATGATTTTGGATAAACCAATGTGCGCTTCGTGTTGGCTAATAATAGGCGCGATTTAAATGAAAGAAAATAACTAAACAGTTTCACGGAAAGCCGATCCATATCTACCGGGTTTCGCCTCCATGAACTTGACTTTCGCATGACTCCGCAGACTTGTGATAGACACCGAAGCGATAACAGAGGGCATGACGATAACAGAGAAGGATAAAAACCTGCCATATGAACTATAGCATTTTTGAAACTTATCTATAGAATTGATTAAATTGAAAATGTCTACTGAAACTTATAAAATCTTTAAAATACATGAAATGTAAGAAATTGTTAAAAGTTGTGAGAATATTTGAAAAATATTATAATCACTTTTAGGTTCGTAATCGTTTGAAATGCTCAGAAATTGTCATAATTTAGATTATTTGAAACCGAGTTACAATGTTTTTACAATTCATTCATCACTTTTGACTCGTTACTCATAAACTGCTAGCTGAAGAACCTTTTCGATAGGATTCTAAAGGAGTGCAGCAGCTTTCATTTACGCTTAAGAACTAAGGATAATTCGTTCTGTTAGAGAAGTGTCATATTTCAACTTAACATACATATAGACAACATACTTACACACTAGAGATGGTCGGGTACGGATATTTTTACCCGAAACCCGTACCCGACCCCTTCCTATTCATTTAATAGAATTATATGATCTTTAACCACAAGTAACACCACAGAAGCAGATTACATAGTTTTTGTACGACTCCTCAAATCAACCAAATTTTGCGAAAAAAATGATTTTTTTACAACAATTAAAACAATATAGGTAATACTAAGGCTGTGCGAGATTTCGTATAATTTCGCAAAACTCGAAATTTCCCGAAATTTCGCGAAATTTCGGTTTCGCGAAATTGCCGAAAAATTCCGTTGAATTTCGCTAAATTTCGCCTAAAATTTCGCGAAATTAAACTTCCAATTTCGACGATTACGAAATTTCGCGAAATTTCGGACCAAATTTCCGATGCACATTATTACATTATTTTGGTTTGTGCTCATTGCGACTATAAATTAAATTGAATATATCTCAACAGATATCTGGAATACTAAGTCAAACATAGAAAAATAAACTCTCAGCCGGTAATTTTTGTTTTTAAAGACAAAACCGTAACATCATGCGGGAGGAATTTTTTATTCACGCAGAGCATTTAATTCATGTCTTCACTGAAGTCATATTTGAGGAATATGGAGCCGTCCAAATGCGCTACAAGGTATCTAGTAATTTGTTTGTAGGAATAAATTTTACGCATCTTTTACGTAGCAATACTCAGAGGGAGAGATATGCGAAGAGAGTGTTGTGAGCCATACGAACATGTCAGAATTCGAGCCAAACGAACAAGAAAGGTAACACATTGAAAGGTATTGCAATAAGGTTCTATAAAGAATATATTTATATTCACACGTTTTCCATGTTTTATTGCTAAAACATGAATTGAGAATCCTCCAAAGTTGCTTCTTCACAGTGATTTTTAACTGGTGCTTCACAAACCCTTTGTATGGTCTACAGATAAATGATGAAAGTATATAAAATTAAACATAAACATGAAATTCAACACCTTCACGGTTTTTGTGATGCATCTTGTTATTCCCCAGGACTTCCACCGTCACCATCAGCTATACGAGCCGAATCAAAAAAATTGGTCAACATTGCGCTTTGAGAAGAGATCTGGCACCTCTGATATGTAAAACCTAGTTGCCAAATCAGCGGTTTTTTTCATCGCTTATCTCTCCCTCTGAGGATCTCTACTTTTACGTACATCAAAATGTGGTTATAATTGGAGCGCACAAGGTTAAATAGGTCACTTTTTGTCTTTCGTTTAGGAGGGCATAGCAATTTCTATCTTCTTTCTGCTCTACCTTACAGGCCAAATGTTCTATGCTACTCGACTTGTAAAAATTTTTAAGCGTTTTCGGATTCTCTGTGTTAGATGAGTCCTCTTCGCACACCGTAGTGTATTTAAATGTGTTTTTTCAGATAGTTCATTGCTATCACTAGGCTGACCAGATATCATGCCTTATAGTGTGCAGACAGAGTGATCGATGTGTCAAGCAGAAAAAGTTGTAATTGCCTGAATTTTTATTATTGTTTCAAAACACTCTGACTTCAAAGTCAGCATAGGTTTCAAAATTGCCAGATACCTTGTCAAAAATATTTTAAACGTGTTACCGAAAAGTATACTTTATCAAAGAATGAATAAAAAGTACATGGTTCGCTCTAGTTGAACACATAACTGAGAAATGTTACTCTTGTTTTAGGGGACACAAAATTTTACAATGTCAAAAACAAGTTCAGATTATAGCATAAAAGTGATTCTGACTTTGCACGAATATACAAGGTAGAAGGAAAGAAAGGTCAGAAAGAACGAGAAATAAGCGAACGAGGATGATTACGAATACATAACTTAATTGAGTAAAAAGAAAACTATTTGTTTGTTGCATTACAACATTCCATTCTAACTGTTGATTGGTTGAAAGAAAAATAATTTTTGGTTTGTTTCAAAGGGGCCGTACCCAAACCACGTAGTCATATATAGGGAGACGGGGGGGGGGGGGTTGTTTATCAAAAGACCACGAAAAATCACGCGGGGGGTGTGGGGGTTAACGAATAGACCACGTAGTCTTTTTTCTGACTTATAATTTATTATTGCCGCTCAGTCAAGACGAAGCTTTCGCAATTTTTAATTAAAAAATTTATTTGACACGACTTGATAATTAATAAGTGTCACGGAAATTTTGAGAGTTGTCATCAATTAACCGCAATCACATTTTTGAAACATATTTCAAATTTATCCGAACGAAGAATTTTTTTTTGTTTTAAACAGGCTTTGCCTTATATGGCATTTATTTCTTTAGAATAATAGTTCTATTTTGCAATGCGTCGGGATTTATGACATTTTTCCTGGAAGTATATTTTAATACTCAACGTCCGGTAAAAAATCAACGATTTGGTCTTAAAAACAATATATAAGACCTGGATGTTTGTGAACTGAAGGAAGAAAGAAAGATGTTTTTATATTGTTCGACATTCAAAAACTTTGGAATTTATTAAAAAAAAACTAAGTTACAAATCCGATACCTGAAAATCACTAAAAGTAAGGTTTCACTTATTATCAACTAAATATTTTTTTAGATGATTTCTAGATGAGTATACAATTTACCATAACTATAAGCGAAAAATTTATCGTAGATGATCAAACTGCTTAAACAAATTTTATTTATTTTGATACTCAACAACAAATTAAAAATCATTTTGAATATACTCAACAGAATAGCGTATTTTAAATTACTTTCAGGTAAGGAAATTGTTATATTTGTTAAAGACAATGAAATATTATTAAAAATTAAACAACCATTATCAATTTGTTATTTTGGTTATGAGAAAATGATATTACTGAAAATTCTATTTACAATTTGCGCAATAACTAATAATCAGTTTTCTTAAACCTTCATTTTTTTATACATTTTTCATACTTTATTGTACATACATGCGGAATAAGATCACAAAACAAAAGACCACGAAAGACCACGGGGGAGTAGGAGGGTATAAAACGGATCAAAATATGACCACGTAGTTTAGGAATGGTCCCAAATGCATTTTATAATTTTTAGTGTCGCAGAAACTCACAGGGCATATTTTTTTAGGACAAAATTATTTTCTACAACCTTACCAGAACCACTAGTTATGCTAGTCAAACAAACCGATTTAGCTGAAAAAATAATTTAATCTCCAATTGGGCACTCTGTGGGTAATTAAAATAATTTTATAATCGAAACAGTTAGTTTGATTGGCATAGTGCCTTTGGCAAAGTTGTAAATAAAAATATTGTCCTTCCAAAAATAAACATGTTGTAAAATTTGTTTTTTTTTTGAAAAAATATAACTTTTTTTTTGATTTCTTCATCGCTTCGGTAATTTTTTTGTAATTTTTATACGAAAAAATAAGGTTTTTGAAAATAAGCTTTTTATATTAATTTTAATGTTTGATCAAAAAACTTTTGGCTCTGAAAATATTTATAATCACAATTATCCTCCCAAAATAGCATTTTAAATAGCTTCTCAGCCTATAGAAACGTTTATGCAAAGTTTAAGCCAAATCTAAAATGACAAAAAATATTGAAACTGGGACATTTTTTGTGGAACTGCTCAGTTAAAAAGTAGTTTTTAGTTATTTTAAAAAAATGTGGAAACATATTGAAAACTTCAAAGTTTACAGAATAGTTAACTTAATTTTTTTTCCTCGAATTGATAAAGATGTCACTTAGTCTAGTCTGACTAAACGGTGTTAAAAAAATTCAATAACACTGGTCGACAAAAGCGAAAAAAAGTTGCCCTAAAGCTCAAAATGGTTGCCCTCCAAAGGTTTTACAGCTTTTTAACCATTCCTGTGAATTTTGCTGCTTTTAGAGAATGCAGAAATGCATCAGAAGGCCGCCGAGGAATTGCTTATCGGATTCGTCGCTTTTACGTTTGCATAGGGAAAAACTCTTTGGAAAAGTTATCTTTGCTAGGGACAACAAAACTCACAGGAATGGTTGAAAACCTACCTACCATCTCTCATGTTTTCCAGTTCGAGCTCTAGGACAAAACTTGGATTTTGAATGATGAAAGTGCTATGAAAGAAGGATTACTATTTTAAACATAGTTGCATTTAAACCAAAAGAATCAGTTCAGAAGTTTATTAAAATTAAATTAATATTTACAAAGACATTTCGAGTTTGACCTTTATATCATTTGTATCAATCGCGCTACTATTACCTGCAATAAAATCTGTATGAATGAATGCATCAAGATTTTGGTTTTTAACATTTTTGATTTTCTCGTCTTTGTCGGTTTATCGATATCTGAATACCTACGTTATTCTTCGTCGGCCAGCTGCGACCTTGCGATCAGCTGCTGAAGGGTACTTCGTTAGCGTACGCTCCAACGTTTCAAATCATTGTAATGCTATGTTTCAGAAACATTTATTTTATTTTTCGAAATTTCGCGAAATTTAGAGACCAATTTCGTTTCGTCTCGAGAATTCGAAATCCACCTTGATTTCGTTTCGGCTAATTTGGCGAAACCGAAATTAAGGGTTAATTTCGTTTCGTTTCGTTTCGACACCAGAAAAGCCAGTTTCGCACACCCCTAGGTAATACAAACTAAAAACGAATCAACTATTTCTTCGACGCCAAAAAATCCAAAAATCTTTTTTTGCGGTGGATAGGGACTGTATAAAAAAATTTCTCAGTTAAAAATAACTCGAAAGTTGATGATTCTGATTTAGAATACCTATGAGAACAATTTTCAAACATCTGATTGATAAACGTAACTTTTTGAATCATATTATTTAATATCGATTAATCGATTTTAAGAATGAATCGATGACACCGAATCTGTACTAAAAATCAAAGGTTTTTGGCAAATGCGGTGAATTATCAATTTTTTTTTTCAAGTTACAAACAATAGAACTTTGACCTTATTATAATATTTAGATTTCAGGTTGCTGCGATTTTCACATAAACTCGTAATTTATTATAAACTTTACCAGATATGCATTTTACACAGTGGACCCCTTCCTAATAAGGAACCAACCAAAACAAAATTTATGGCGGGTCGGGTACCGGCAATTTCGTCGTTTTTTTCTTTCGGGAACTGGTCGGGTACGGGTAGTTGGAATAGATATTTTTCGGGTTCGGGTCGGGTACGGGTATTTTTAACAAACCAGACTTCGGGTTCGGGTCGGGTACGGGTTTGAAAATTCTCGAAGAGTCGGGTACGGGTCGGGTACGGGTAACAAATTCCCCATACCCGAACATCTCTATTACACACATACATAAAAGCATACATACCAACGCATATAGACATTGCTCAATTCGTCGAGCTCTATTAGTCTACATCTTTTGGTCTTCCACATATTTATTTTGCGTTTGAAGCTGACTATCCGATGTAAAAAATATTCTTGATCAATATCTAAATATCCAAGCCCAATATCTAAAATCTATGAAATCATATGTTTTGTTCGTAGATATATTTATGATAAATTTCCTCACTTTACACTTTTCTTGGAACATTATTTTTTCCGAAGGTTCAAGGAAAAGATGTACCGATCACCTGTTAACATAGTGAAAGTACTTGAAAAAATAGGTTATATACGAAACATATGCAGGCTTGTTATTCTCCTCGATATGTGGAAAGAGCAGAGTGAATATTCACAGTTCACTTCTTACCCAGCATGAGCGCTGCGAATAGCAATTTTTTCCCCGAACTTCTTCATTCTGCTTTGTGCTGTGTTTTTGTCGCTCGTAGAAAATTGAAACAAGCTGCTTACACCATAGCGGAGCGAAACAAGAGCGGTGAATCACTCTGACGAAAATACACAGAAGTACTCTGCTGAGATAAATTCGTTAGCATTCGAAGAGTAAACATGCGTGACGGGCGGCTGGATTTAATTTTTCCAGTTCCAAAATACAATGCAAACAACGTAATTTAGTTTCCTACCTAGATTTTCCCCTCATTTGATGTTTGTTTAAGAGACACACAGTAAAAGCACTGCAGTGAGCTCTGTTTTGTAGTTATTGAGCGATTGTCTTTCCGTGTAAGAAAGATCACACCAGTTTATTACCTCTCTGGAGAGATATTGCAGATTCCACCGCGGTGTTTTTTGCAAGTTACTCTGATACACACAATTCACTGCTTTCTTCAAACAAGTGCTTCGCTTTGCCCACCAGTGTGTGAGTTATTGTTCTCGCAGTGAACGGTATTCTCCTATACTATTGTTCCACTGTAGCGTCCTTAGCGTAATTCGAAGTTGTTGCATCTGACAATCCAGCTGTAGCGCGCTGGTGTTTTTCTAATGAACGCTGCCGTGCAATCCTGCTGCTGCTATTCCCCAGCCTTTTCCTTCCGGTGCTGCCGATATCTACAACTTAGCTACCTTGGAAGCTTTCGGATTTTTGCGATTGCTGTTTGTTTCTATTGACTGAAGTTTATACAAGGCTCGAGTTGGTTTTGGCAAAGGTAAGCACCATTCCAAGCATATGTAGTCTTTTTTATGGGTCTACTTTTGGTCTCTCGTTCTGCAGGTATTTAACCGTATTTCCAAAATCATCACACCGCTTCACCTTCTTTCAATACGGAATACGCTACTTGCGTCTCAGGGTCGGGCAGAAGAGTTTGACGCTTCTTTTGATGCTCGGCGAGACCAATCGCAGATACCGTTGCGACTACAATACGTATCTGGCATATGGGACGGACGGGAGGTCGCCTAGGGGTGGTGAGCGTCGAACCAGGGACAGTCGACTCCTCGCAAAAGCCACAATCACCCGGAAGCACCTCTGACGGAGCGAATAGAGCCGCTCCCAACACCCAAAAGCACTTACCCGCCCATCGGGACTGATGCCAGTAAGGTCCCGATTATGGCAACTGGCAGCGTAGCTGGATTTCGGATTTCGGAATGGTACCGCATCCTCGGGCTGGCACCTGCATCGAGCTCCCTTAGTAAAGTCGCGTGACAACGGCTTGAAATGGCGAGGTGGTACCCGGTGCAGGGGTCTCCGTCCCATAAAACCTGGCAGGCCTTCCAGTACGTTCCGAGTCTATTGCCTGGTGGGAATCAGGCAGGAGTAGGATCAGATGGTTGTTCCTGACTTGCGCCGGTCGGTGGAGTCATAGTTGCCCATAAGGCGCTATGACTGCTTACCCTAGCCATGACCTCACTGCTTCGGCATAGACCACCATGGGACCACATAGGCGACTACTCCACCATGGACAAGGATAGCGGCTGGAAGGGGGACCCATTTAACATCAAGATGAACACATTCAAAACGAAAGAGACGAGTGCGGAGGGATTACAAAATCCCTTCGCAAGAGGTGGCATCCAGCGGTCTCCGCAGAAGAAGGCGGAGACGGATGCGGCGAAGTCTGGAGGTGGAAAAACGGCGAATCCGTCGGTGTCCACACCAAACATCTCGGTAAACGGTCCCTTGCTAGTCAAGGCCGTCGAAAGGTGTATGGACACGCGGCCAAGAGTGGCGGCGCTGTCTGAACAACTCGATGCCATAATCGAGTTCTTGGCGAACAGGCGAAACATCGCTGGCGACCTGAAGCAGAGCCTCCTCCTGCTTCGGAGCACCATTGATGAAGCCAGAAAGGAGCACGAAGAACTCGTAGCTCGGGTGAAGGCGGCCGAAAAAGCGGCCAGGACCGGGAGGGCGACTGCATCTAAAGAGGTGCAGACAGACGCCCCCTCGTTCGCGTCGGTCTGCTCCACGGGGCAGGTCGCTAAGCGAACGAGGCAGTCCCCGGGGGAAACGGCCCCCGGGAACACCAAGAAACGATTGGTCGTGCTACTCCCACGGGAACACACGCCAACCGGTTCAAGGTCCACCGCGGAAAAGGCACAGGTGGAGGCTACGGGCAACCCTTGGACTACCGTAGAGGGTAGGAAGCGTCGAGAAGGTGCGACGCGACATGATGGCGGAGCGGCCAGAGGACCAAAAAAGGTCAAAAAGGCGCGGAGTAGGGGTGATGCCCTCATACTCAAGACGGATGGGCCGAAGTACTCAGAAGTCTTGAAGAAGATGAGGGAGGAAACCCAGCTCAAGGATCTGGGGGCGGATGTGCGGAGTATCCGCCGATCTCGCACTGGCGAGATGATACTTGAGCTCCGGAAGGACGCCAAGAACAAGGGGGCTACCTACAAAACGGTAGCTGAAAAGGTCCTAGGGAAGGAGGTGCAAGTGCGGGCACTCACCTCAGAAGTGACTCTCCAGCTTAAAAACCTGGACGAAATCACTGAGGGGTGCGACATTGCACAAGCCCTAAAAGCGAAGTGCGGGGTGGAGGTGGCTAAGGAGTCAATCCGCCTCCGCAAAGGTCCGGCGGGGACCCAGATAGCTACCTTCCGACTACCGTCGGCGGACGCTAACCTGGCCCTGAAAGAAGGCAAGTTGAAGGTCGGCTGGTCTGTATGTCCTCTGGGCATACTACAGCAACCAGACATTTGCTTCCGGTGCTTCGAGGGCGGACATAAGTCCTGGACCTGCAAGGAGCCCGATAGGAGCCAGCTGTGCAGGCGATGTGGAGGTGCAGGCCATAAAGCAAAGGACTGTGGGGAGTCTCCCAAGTGCATGGTATGTTCCGGGAAACGGGACGCCAAACACTTTATGGGAGGCCCCAGGTGCCCAGCCGGTAAGCCGGCTGCAAAACCACGGGCGTAAGGGTGACGCAACTGAACCTGAACCATTGCTTCGCGGCTCAGCAGCTGCTACACCAAGCAGCCACTGAGTCGTTGTCGGACATCGCCGTCATATCGGACCCCTACCGCATCCCTCCCGGAAACGGTAACTGGGTTGCGGATAAGTCCAGATTGGCGGCCATATGTACGACGAGCAAGTTCCCGGTTCAGGAGGTTGTCTCAACCTCAGAAGAAGGGTACGTAGTTGCTAAGGTGAACGGAGTGTTCTACTGCAGTTGCTATGCTCCGCCACGTTGGTCTACCGAAAGGTTCACCCAGATGGTCGACCTCCTATCCATGGAGCTAACGGGCCTAACGCCGTTGGTGGTGGCGGGCGACTTCAACGCTTGGGCTGTTGAGTGGGGAAGTCGCTTCACGAACCAGAGGGGCCAGATCCTGTTGGGGGCTTTTGCAAAGCTCAACCTAGATCTGGCCAACGTTGGGAACAAAAGTACATTTAGCAGAAATGGTGCGGAGTCGATCATCGGCGTGACGTTCTCCAGCCCAGGACTGATCAAGAACTGGAGGGTAGACGATGGCTACACTAATAGCGACCACCAGGCGGTCTGTTATAGTGTAGACAACAACGAGAGGCGGCAAGCGACGGGTAGAGCCAACACTCCGACCGTTCGCGGGTGGATGACATCGCACTTTGATGCCGAGGTATTCGAAGAGGCAATGAGAAGGGAGCGCGAGGGGGGCAGTTGGCTCCGCCCGACTGCTGACCAACTAGTTGCTATGCTATCGCGGGCGTGCGACGCCACCATGCCTAGGACTCGCCAACCTAGGAATGGAAAGCCACCGGCTTACTGGTGGACGGACGCGATAGCCGACCTTCGCAGTGCGTGCCTCCGTGCAAGACGGAGGATGCAGCGTGCGCGAAACGAAGATGAGAGGACAGAACGCCGTGCAGCATTCAGTTCAGCAAGATCGATGCTAAAGAGTGCGATAAAGGCCAGCAAGAGGGCCTGCTTCGATAGGCTATGTGCGAGTGCCAATACAAATCCGTTGGGTGACGCCTACAGGATCGTAATGGCCAAGACTAAAGGCGCGCTGGCGCCTGCAGAGCGATCACCAGCGATGCTGGAGCGTATCATCGAGGGACTCTTTCCACGCCACGAGCCAAGTCCTTGGCCTCCGGCGGTCGAGTCTCACGTCCGACGTTCCAGTATCTCAGACATAGACCAGAGATGGTCGGCCAACCTGCCGAGCATCCAATCCGTGAGCGACGACAGCCGTGTCGAGGCAGGGGAGGAGGCAAGGGTTACGAATGAGGAATTCATCGTGATCGCCAAATCCCTAAAGGTGAGCAAGGCACCGGGACCGGATGGTATCCCTAACCTGGCGATCAGGCTGGCGATAAAAACGGCCCCCGGGCTGTTCAGGGCAGTCATGCAGAGGTGCCTGGATGACTGTCTCTTTCCGGACAGGTGGAAGCGGCAGAGACTGGTCTTATTGCCGAAGGCTGGGAAACCGCCAGGGGACCCATCGGCATATAGGCCTATCTGCCTGCTGGACACCGCGGGCAAGGTGCTTGAGAGGATCATCCTCAACAGACTGGTGAGGTACATGGAGGGTGTACACGGTCTGGCAAGTAACCAGTTCGGCTTCCGGAAGGGCAGGTCCACGCTGGACGCAATCTCTTGCGTCATCGAGAAGGGGAATACGCTACTGCGCAATCGTCACGCTCGACGTGAAGAATGCGTTCAATAGTGCCAGTTGGGACTCCATAGCGCTCGCGCTCAGGAGAATCCATGTACCGGTGTCGCTGTACAAGATTCTGGAAAATTATTTCCAGAATCGAGTACTTGTTTACGACACGGAGGAGGGTCAGAAGTGCGTCCCAATTACCGCAGGAGTTCCGCAAGGTTCTATCCTGGGCCCGGTGTTGTGGAATGTCATGTATGACGG
Source organism: Wyeomyia smithii (assembly GCF_029784165.1). Classification (NCBI taxonomy): domain Eukaryota; kingdom Metazoa; phylum Arthropoda; class Insecta; order Diptera; family Culicidae; genus Wyeomyia; species Wyeomyia smithii. The sequence continues at coordinate 276,456,955 of NC_073696.1, read as the reverse complement.
AGTGTTAAAACTCAAGTTCCCTGTAGGGGTTGTGATCGTCGGCTTTGCAGACGACATAACGCTGGAGGTTTACGGCGAGTCTATCGAGGAGGTCGACTTGACGGCCGCGCACTGTATACGCAAGGTCGAGGACTGGATGCGCTCCAGGAAACTGGAGCTCGCGCATCATAAGACGGAGGTCACGGTTGTGAACAACCGTAAATCGGAGCAACAGGCGGTGGTCAGAGTCGGAGACTGCACCATCACCTCGAAGCGATCCCTGAAGCTCTTGGGGGTTATGGTGGACGACAAGCTCACGTTCGGGAGTCACGTCGACTATGCCTGTAAGAGGGCCTCATCGGCTATTGCAGCACTATCTCGTATGATGTCCAATAGCTCAGCGGTTTATGGCAGCAAGCGAAGACTTCTTGCCAGCGTGGTTTCGTCCATACTTAGGTATGGTGGGCCAGTGTGGTCCAGAGCGCTAGATACTAACAGTTACCGTGGTAAACTGGAAAGTACCTACAGGCTCATGTGCCTGAGAGTTGCGAGTGCGTATCGTACGGTGTCATACGCAGAGCTGCGATTAATCCAAGCAACATGCTGACTATGACGAGAGAGAAAATATCATCGCACTCGTTTCTTTCTCTCATGAATAGCCAGCAACCATCACAGTAAGCGTGGAGATCCGACAAGTGATTCAATATCTTGTCTCTTTTGTTGCCATTTTCGGGTTCTCATTGTCAATCGTCGTGAATATACAGAGTTCACTCGGAAATGTCACTGCAATGCAAATCAAGGTGATTTTTGGAATATCAAAAATCGTTCCAGTAGCGTGATTATGTCAGTGCCAGCTTGAAGTTTGTTGCGTTTGCGGTCCGTGACGATCCCAACTCAAGATATGGCCACCAATGAACTAGGTTTATAATTTCAAACCGGTCCGCATTTTTACATTTTTCAATGAGAGGCATGGTAGGATTTTAAGCACTTCTAAGCACTGCTTTGATCATCGTTACCATGTTACTGAAACATATTCCGGCCATATATCCGAAACCAGTCGATTAACTCCGGCCATCCTCTTCGTTGAAAGAAAATGTGAATGAAAACTAGGAGAAAAGCAAAACCGTTCCGAACCGAAATTGAACAGTTTCAAAGTTGAACCGTGCCAAAATTTAACAGGATCTGTATATAAATATACATACCCATACATATTTTAAAGTTTTCTGTTTTGCCACCCGCGATTCATTTTTTGCCGCGAACTAACACTGTCTTTAGTTTAACCTACAACAAGCACAATATTCAAGAATTAAATTAATAAACTCATGCTGTCAAAAAACAAATAAAAATGCAATATTATTTTTCAGATATGAGATCATTTCAAAAATATTAATAGATTTCTTTCTATAACAATTGGTGTTATGAAAAAGCACCAAACTAAAATACGCTCAGTTACAAAACGAAGGAATAGTTGTTTATTGGCAATGCTTTTAGTCGGCGTGCAGTCAAACCGAACCAAGCTTCTAAAAACATTTACCGTCGCAATTGCTGTGTACAAGCTGTTACAGAGAATTTTTGTTATAATATCGTTATCAAATGCTCAAACGATTTCGTTACTTCATAATAGATAGATCATTACTTCTCATATCCACTGGGTGTCAATAACTCAATCTGAGAAAACGGCGCTTAATTCGGTTTGATCGCACGCCGACTATATATCAATATCATACATATCAATTGAAGAAAAATCATTGATTTTATGTTTGCTATCCTCATAACATCATGCTGTCAAAATGAACTTGATATTTCTGCTGGTTCAATCTCAGTACAGCCATACCCGAATGATCGAGAAAGATAGCAAGCAAAAAATGAGAGTGAGAGTTGACGCTAAGAGAATCATTATAACATCGCAAACTCTTTTGTAATGAACCATGCATCGTAGTTGGCTGATTCTGGTGTTGCATCATTTTGGCGTAATGTCAGTAGTATGATATTGACTTTTCGCAGCTCTGGTCATACGATGCAATCAGTGTCTTGTCCGGCATGATGCCTATCAGCATCGCCATCAAGGAGGACAGAGAGTGTTTGGACCAACGTGACACAAGGGGCATACGAGGTACCAGAAGGTCATTCTCGATGCTCCGCTGGCAGCGGGAATGGTCCAACTCCACAAAGGGCAGATGGACGCACCGACTCATACCGGAGATATCCGGCTAGGTCGGGAGACGACATGGTGAAGTAAACTTCCACCTGACACAAATTCTGTCAGGCCATGGTTGTTTCAGGCAATATCTGCACAGGTTCGGACACGCGGTGTCCCCCATGTGTCCCGAGTGCGTTGAGGAGGAGGAGACTGCTGAGCATGTCTTCTTCGTATACTACTCCGGACAATCTAGTCCGGAGGATGTGCGACGACCCGGACATCTGGAACGCGGTCTGTGCGGCCGCCTCTCAGATTGTTCTGGAGCTGCAACGTGTGTGGCGGGTCAACCACCAACACGCCAGTGGTAGCTAATTACCAGTCTCCAGGTAGCTAGCTAGGAGGTAATAAGAGTAAAGAGGGTGCATCACACACAAAAGCCACTCCCCGACGTAATACTTAACCGTCGTTCCGGGAAGACCAGGGCTGGAGACTGAGGGGTTTTAGTGGGTCGGGACAGGGATCAGTAGGTGCCTGGGCGAGTGTAACTACCCCAGCATCTCTCCCCTAGTCTCATCCCCACACCCTGAGTTCTCTTCTCAGGTGTCTGTTTGCAGATTTCCCCGCCACCTTTAAAAAAAAAAAAAAAAAATATGGGACGGATTAGAGGTCGTGAAGGTTCAATTAGAGGATAACGTGAAAAGTACGGAAGGGGACGCACGATGCGTTCTGATTTCGAATCCCGGCTTTTTTCAATAAAAGCCAGTTTAATTTCTAAATCATCTTCTGTTCATGCTGGCCACAATCCTTCCTCTCATTCTTCTTCCGCTCTCTCAGGTATCAAGTTGCCTCTCATCTCTCTGCCGAAACTTGATGGTGATTACAAGCAGTGGCTTGCTTTTCATGATACTTTTTTGGCTTTGATCCATTCCAACACCGATGTTCCGAACATTCAGATTGCAGCTGTCGAAGGGGAAGCTGCTGGTGCTGTGGGGCACCAGATTGGAGCATCTTCTGTGCACGCGCTTGCAGACAATGCTCTTCGCGAATGGGAAAATCATGCATCGACAGTGGAGAACCCGGATTACACCTGCCTAATTGATCTAAAGAAGGACGCGAGTTCGCGAATAGTCGATCTTCGTGAAACATAATCACAACACAAATTCCACTTCCGCTTCTACTACTAATCTACTTAAGCGGCAGTTCCACTCACAATTTCGTTTGTCTTCCTCTGCATCTACAGCCGCTTCGTTGGAATCCAAATCCGCAGAAAATTGTGTAGTTTGCAGGCAACTCCACATGGTGATGAGGTGCCCGAAGCTCAAGCAGTTCACTTGCAAAGAACGACAGCATATAGTTGGGTCCAAGCGTCTATGTCACAATTGCCTGAAAACCGGGTACATGGTTCGCAACTGTTCGTCTAATTTCAGCTGTCGTAAATGCAATCGTCGTCATCATACCCTACTTCACTCCGGATAGGGTGAGAGATCGCAATGGACCAAACAAAATCCCACTTCCAGTTCTGTTTCCACCTCTTCGAAAAATTTTCAACCAGGTGAGTGTCCTGCCTTAGAATCTTCAACTCAATCATCGGTTCCAGCCACCGAGATCATTCCAGTAGTTGAAATCAGTACAGTCGCCCAAGACCCACCTGAAAATGTTTTTCTTTCAACCGTAATCGTAAAAGTGATCGATTCCTATGGTCAAGCACATCTTGCTAGTGCTCTACTAGACAGCGCTTCATAACCGGATTTCATCACTGAACGAATGGCTCAAGTTCTTCGATTGCGTAGAGAACGTGTCGACGCCACCGTGCAGGGCGCTGGTAAGCTTTTTAAGCTGGTTCGAGAGTAGGTATTTACAACACTCCATTCGAGACGAGACGGTTTTTTCATGCGGTGTGAATTTCTTGGTAATGGACAAAGTAATGGCGAATCTTCCGTTTCGTGATGTACCCACAGCTGGATGAAGAATCCCAAGAGGCTTGTTTCTGGCAGATCTGTCATTCAACGTTCGATTGGGGGCAAGAAAATTCTATTCATTGTTTCCCAGTACTGCGCGTATCCAGCTGAACGGAAACATACTTCTTCTAGCCGACAGCTCAACTGATTCTGGACCAGATCCTTCTTTAACAGTTTGAAGTATTGTATCAGTGTCGGCAAGTACCCTGGAATACAGAATCGATCGATTTTGGAGTACCGAAGAGTTGACCACCAAACAAAATTATTCTGTAGAGGAGAGGAACTGCGAAGCTTCATTTCAATCAACATGTTCGCGAAATTCGAAAAACCGCTGCGTAGTAGCGGGTAATTTGGACCCCCTAAGGAAAACTCCCGTTATTTCGGAGCCTAAGTCTTCTCTCCCAGAAATGTAAAGTATCACAGTAGTATTGACCTAATTTCTGTGTTTTGACATAAAAAAAAATCAGGATATTGAAGTCAAAAGTACTAGAAAAATAACAAAAATAAAAATAGTTATTTTCGGACATAAAAAATGGTTTAGGGTGAAATGGATAGCTATTGGGGTAATATGTACAATCTTTGAGATGATGTGAACAGAGTAATTTAGCTTCTTCCAATTATTAACAACTAAAAACAGAGTATGCGTTCGTGTATCGCGTGTGTCAGTGTGTGGGAGTCAGTGTGTGTGAGTCAGTATATGTGTGAGTCAGTATGTGTGTGTCAGTATGAATGTGTGTGTGTGTGTGTGTGTGTGTGTGTGTGTGTGTGTGTGTGTGTGTGTGTGTCCTTTGATATTTTTGAGATAAATGACTGGGTCTTTATGCAGCGGATCAATGTTAACCAGGAGATTGGAAACACTTCCGATACTTTGTGTATAGATAACGTATCACGGATTTCCTGGAATGCTTTTTGCAGTTTATCTAATGTCCAACGTTGTCTGTCCATCTCTTTTTATATGCCCGCGGCATCTGTAATCAACCCGACAAAAGAGTTTAATTTAAACTCACCTGACCTTATCACCCCAAAAAAGTGTCCATTTAACCCAATACTTTCATCAAACTTATCGTAACCTTTCATCAAAATGTAGGCTCTTACTAGACAAACACGGCTGCATAGCTAAATAGACACTTTGTAGAACTCCTCAAAAAACCTTCAATGCGAGAGCGTAAAGCTTACAGCCAGTGATGCCACAAATGCAGATTTATTTGTATGTATACAGATTATTTACGTATTTTTCATACAGATATCTGCATATACACATTACAGATTTTATGGAAATAATACAGATTTATGCAATTTTTTTTTTGGTTTTCAAGAGGTCGCCTATCAAACTTCTTGATACTGTTGAAAAACAATTCGGGATTACGAAGCAACTGATATTTCTCGAGAAACATTTCAAAAGGTCCTATCTGCTTTGATCGATTTCTTGATCGATCACTTTCATTCAATCACCACAACTTATTAAACAACTTTTATAACACGCTATTGGCACAAGTTAATAGCGGAGGGATCACTCTAGCCTTCTGAACGAGAACCATGCTTGGGAGAGTTACTAAAGCTGAACCATTACCAAAATGAAAAAACACTCTGGAAAAACGATGAAAGCAGATAGGACCTTTTGGAATGTTCATCTAGATTTGTTCGGTTTTTCGCATAAGAGAACAAAGGAAAGAAATATTTTTGCTTTTGTAAACACGCATACTCTCACAATCTATACGAGAGTTTACGTGTTTGTGAGCGAATAATGAGCATGAATGCTGTTTAGCGTGTTGGAGGTTTTATTAAATTTGTTACGTGTAAGCGTGTGTATGAATGACTCACCGGAGTTATGTTAAACAAGCTATTCCGCGTTTTTTAAGAAGGCGATGTTCAGTACATATACAGATTTTAATACAGATATTTTGAAATTTTACCAAGGTGGCAAGATTTTCTGAAAATGTGGCATCACTGCTTACAGCCACATCAACTTTTATGTTTCCTTTGTTTACATTGGCACTGCGGTGCACGTATCAAAGCAAGCCATGAGATGTTTATGTTAGAGGAGGTTTGCAGGTTTAAGGAAAAAGTGAAGTAGCACATGGAACCCAAAAAAGTCAAATTTTTCAAGATAAAGAACCTGTCCATTCCACCCCAAACTAAGTCAAAATCCGCTGCACTACGGCGGTTCAAACTACTAGAAAGACGACTGAAACAGAATATGCATCTCAAAGATTAGTTTCACCAGTTCATGCGAGAGTATCTTTCCTTTGAAAACATGAAGCTGGTCAAAGCGGACGACGATCTTAACTCTTCTTAGCATCATTCTCCGGTATCGCACATTCCTGGTCACTCTGCATTGGCTGTGGCCAATTTTCGCCGCTAATCGAGCATCCGACATACAGTATTATACAAATGGTTGCAAATGAAGGGATATTCCCGGAGCAAAACCGCTGATCTTGTTTCTCGTGGTTTGTCGGTGAAAGAGTTTCTGGCAGGCAAACTATGGAGCAACGGTCCCGCTTGGCTAGCGCAATCACAACAACATTGGCCATCTTCTACTCTGTCAAGCATCCGTATTACTTAATCCGTGGTTTCCGCGTTGGTGTCCTACAGGTTTCTATTGCATCAGCTCAGTTCGCTAGCAGTGCACTGACCGTCGCAGATTTAAATACAGCAAAAACATTGCTTTTACCAAATATCTTAAATACCAATATAGTTCACTTACGTGAAATTAGGAAGACAAATTGAAAATGACAGAAGCGTTAGTCACCTTTTCGACCGCTAGGTGCGCCACTTATGATTTTGTTCTACACGACATGCGTAATATAGTAACTTTTGACAATAATATTACCCTAATGGGTACACTGAAAAAAATGCTCATTTTATTGTGAAGTGGACTCGGCCGAATATTTTATAATAGTAAACTACGTCAATGTATGAGGCAATCCATGGGTGGTGTTCCACGGTTTGTACGTTTTTGGACCTCCGACAATATTTTGAGTTGTAAAATAGCGACTTCCGGTGACTGGAAAACTGCCGAAAATGACTAAATACCACTTAATATGGATGTTTTTTTAACCGGAATGACGCTCAGAGGCCAGAAATTGTCGCCTAATGCCAGTTTAAAACCCAAGATGGCGACTTCCGGTTTCTGAAAAACAGCGGCGAATGACCAAATATGGGTATTTCCGCGATTGTTATGATGCACTGAAGCCACAAATCGACCTCAGACAACATTTTGAGTTGTAAAATGGCGACTTTTGGTGACTGGAAAACTGCCGAAAATGACCCAAAAACAACCAAATATGGGTGTTTCTTCAACCAGAATGATGCTCAGAGGCCAGAAATTGTCTCCAAATGCCGTTTTGAAATCCAATATGGCGACTTCCGGTTCCTAAACAACAGTGGCAAAAGACCAAATAACACTCATTATAGGTATTTCCGGGATTGTTATGATGCACTAAAGCTACAAATCGACCTCAGACAACATTATGAATTGTAAAATGATGACTTCCGGTGAATGGGAAACTGTCGATTAAACGATGATTGCATCATATTCGTTTCGTTTCCATCACTGCTTGGGATTAGTTTACATTTACACGTCGTGGCCTGATTATTTGAATATTTCTTCTTCGTGCCTCGATAAGCTACAACTATTATATTATCAATATTTAACTCCCGGAATGGCGTTAGTTTTACATACAAACAATATACGCACGAAATCTACAACATATTTTTTTCTGTGGAAGTATGAAATTGAGTCAACTAAATCTTAAATTGAGTAAACTCAGTTTCGTGTGTGAGAATGTCACACGCTCACAGAAATTCAACAACAATGCACAGTGGTACAGTACACGCTCATTATTTGTTACTCTAAAGTGAGTTAGATATGACCCATTTTTGAAAAAAGTGGAGGTACTCTAATTTGAGTACTTTTACGGTTACTCACTTCTGAGTAAGGGCGTCATACGTCAAAAACTGAGTAGAATCTACTCTGTTTATGCAAACCAGGAATTAACGAAAATGAGTACAAGTTACCCAGTTTGCCTAAATTTGGAAATTTGATGATTTCTGGTTTTTGTAAATCTGACTCAATAAATAAAATAAATTCAGAGCAATCAAAATCATAGATTTATTTTTCATCGAAACATTATAAAAGTTTTAAATCATTCACGTGCCTTTATATAATGCGGCAACCAACCGGTTCACAGTTGCCCGTGAACTGTGGCTCATGTTTTTGTACAGTACGCACAGCAGAAAATCCGTCATCATCCGTCACCAAACACTGCGAAGGATTTAAATTGTATCGATTGCATGTATTGGGCACTGTACATCGATACAAATGTTTCCGTTCATTATCACGAATAAAAGCCCGACTTAAAACGGCATCGCAGGACACACAACATGCGGTTGTTCATTTTGAAGAGATGTTTTTTTATGATTTCAAATCCTCTGCAATAATGATGTTGGGCTGGAATTGTTATGGAATATTGTTACATGTTGTTTGTAATGTAATTGATTAGGAAATTATTGACTTGATGAAAGATCAAATACTTACTGCTAGCAAACGAATAAAAAGCGACACCAATTGTTCTTCGGAAACAGATAATATCGCTGTTGAAAACTTTTGACATATACATATATTCAGGGGTGAGTAAAGATCATGGATAATAACTCAAAACTGAGTAAACATGGTGATTATGAAAATTTGGGTAAATGTTACTCAATCATCCAGTACCCGATAACTCACTTTTTGACATTTTGCATAAGAATACCAAACTGAGTAGATCCTAATCAGATTAGAGTTGAAATTAAGCAGCGTGTAAGGCAATGTAGGCGGACATGAGTTTAGTCTATTTAGTCTATATTTTATGTGCAAATGAAAATTAGGGTGTTCCTGAAATCGACTAAATAAAAAAACTAACTTTTTTATTTGCAGAAATAAATGTATACATTCATCGGCACAGTTGTAGATCAACTAATTTTAAGCAACTTTCGGTATTTCTTCACAATATTTATACAATATTTGTTCTTTCAAATGAACTAAAAAAATATTTTTTATGTTTGCCCTAAACGGAGACATTAATATTTTAAAAGGGCCTATTTTTAAAATAGAAATAGTGAAAACTCTTCATCTGTACAATATATCGACAATGTTTTTTCGTCAAAATTGGCGTATTTTGATAAAGTTAACGAAGAAAACTTTGTTTTTAAATTTGAATTGAAAAAATTGAGCGAAAAGACTGTTTTTGGAAACCAAATTTATTGTCTACAAAAAAGTTACTTAGAATTAGTTGATCTACAAGTTTGCCAAAGAATGTTTACAATTATTTATGTTAATAAAAACAAGTTAGTTTGTTTTTAGTTCGTTGATTTTAGGACCACCCTAATTTTCATTTGCACATAAATAGAGGACTATGCATAAAAAACAACTTTTTACAAAAACTATGGCTTTAAACCGCAAACCAAAATCGCAACGGAAAGCTTATGCCCGCCTAAAATGCCTTACTGTACCACTGTGCAATGAGTTTAGTTACCTCTTCCACCACAAGAGGGGGTGTTCCCTGTCTGTCTTCACGGAAATATATGGGAAATCCTAGAGTGAACTATATTGTTATTTTAAGATATTTGCTTTTACGGTATGCCCTGGAAGATGCATACATGGAAGAGATTAGGGAGTTGCTGAAAGGTTACACAGTGTCCAGATCAAGGTTGTTAATCGATAATTTATCGTAAACGCCGATAACGATACCGTCTGTTATCGTTATCGACGATGACGCTTACGTCTTCAGACATTATCATCATTGTCAATGACGATAGCTACTGGACGGTATCGAATCAATAACGTTTGTTTATTACCATCCACTGCAATACCATCTTTTGCTTTATTAGCAGTGGTGGGCACCGCTAACCGAAAATTTAGCGACGCTAATCGCTAAGTCGCTAACCGGGAAATTTAGCTCGATAATCGCTGAACGCTAAACGCTAAACCCACATTAGCGGAACTTTCGCTAATCGCTAATCGCTAACTTTTTAATATGTAAATAGTCATATCGCTATATTTATTGCTCATATTTTGTAAGATTTGGACCCCTTTGATCTATTTTGGTTGAACAAACGAAAACAATTACCTTTTGAAGCTATTTACAGTAAGAGGTTCACGAAACGGTATTCATATTTGATTTTGTAAAAACAAGAATAACAAAAGTTATTTAGCTTGCTTTGAAAATAGATACTCTTAGGGATGTTTTCTTGAAAATTCAATTATTATCTGAATCGAAAAAATAGAACCAAAGTTCTTATAATTTCAAGCGCATTGCAATTCATCAAAGTTCTTGGTGTGTGTGTGTGTGGAACCTATCTCTCTCCCACTGTCTGGCAGTGATAATGTGAAACAAAGACAGCTGCAGTATAATTTCATTTCTGCAATTTTTTTTGTTTCGGGATCAAGAAGGTGTTAGCTCTACCGATTTTCCAAAGATCCATGACAGAATGACTGAGTACTTGCAGCGCATTCCGAAATCCTTTTCCCGTCGGCAAGCCCCGCCCGAAAACAATAGTAGAGTCATTGGGATTCTGCTATTGTGTTCAGACTTTCGATTTATTTGATGTTACTTTCGTATCAAAGAAATCGACCCGTATATAATAATAATATTATGAAATGCTGTTTGTATGGCGGTATAGGAAGAATTTATCTAGTTTTGTTCAATGTATGGAAAGTGTCCGTTATGTTGTGCTTAAATAAAATGGATGAAATAAATATTAGTCTATTTCACGACATATCATTGTCAAATTCACGACATGTTATTGTGTTGATTTCTGCGGCTGGAAACATGAATTAAAATCAGTTATTACAACAACATTGCAGCGCAACCATTCATCGTACAAAGTCATCGAAACAATATAGATATGATAATGAACATATAATGTGAGATTAATATAATTGAATTACAAAATACAACAAGAATCACTAGGGCATGTAAAGAAGATCCCAGCCGAGTGTCTTCCATAGTTGAAACTGCAAACCTTTGAAGTAGAAAGCGCAAAAAATAACGTCTATAGCCTGATTATAAGAAGGCCATATTGATCATAAAATAAGTGTATGATGTTTCTGAGTGTTTTATTTCTAGTAGATTTTAAGATCAGAAGACTGCAATACATCATGTCATTGAGCTATTAATTTTGTTTTGTAAAAAGGTGCTTGATTATTTGAGTGATGTGATTTAGGAATTATATTTTGATGCTTTCTACAACCAATAAATAATGTTTTGATATTCTTTAATTTCGACAAATTTTGTTTTACAGTTATGGTTTCATTCATAACTTATTCGATTTCAGAACCAGATTCTTCTTCACTGCCCTCTATATTATAAATTTCTTCCACTTTGTTTTTAAAGTCTGTTTTGTTCATTGCCAGATTGTGCCATCCTACTTCAGTAATATCATTTAATTTAGATTTGTCTTCATTGATTGTGTCATTCCAAGTTTTTGCTGGCCTTCCCCTTTTCTTCTCTTTAAATTCTAATTTTTCTGCTATTTTCTTGGTGTTCTTGGTGTGCCAAAAATTCAATCTAGACCTTGTGCTTGTTCTTCGAAATGCTCCTGTGGCTTGTACGATAACTGGAACTCTATTCTAGGGTAAAAAAAATCTGACAAAAGTAACTTTCGCAGTAAAGTATGTTCATCTTTCGAAGCAATTTACGTACGCCATCAGCAATTCACAGTTTTTCTAAATATTTCTATTGTCGCTTCTCCACAAAAATTAGCGAATTAGCGATTAGCGTTTCGAAGGTCAAACTTTTAGCGACGCTAACAGTTTCGCTAACCGGCTCAAAAATTAGCGAAATCGCTAAATCGCTAACTGAATTTTAGCGTCGCTAATTAGCAAATGAGCGAATTAGCGGAATGGTGCCCACCACTGTTTATTAGATATATCATTTGATGCATTTTAAATGCAACTATGACAATGCTATATACCTTACTATTCCAATTTGTGCTTTAAAAAGCGCCTCATAAGCTAAAACAATCAAAACTGATAAATTTATTTCCCTGATGAGAAGCGAAACATAAACAAATAAGGAAAAGTTTCTTCCTGTTGCCTAGTGATGTTTCGTCTCCAACCCTCCGAAGTGAAAAAACATTTCCTCACCCCATGCCTGCTTTTCGATCAAGTCGTACACCATTCGCTACCACAGCAGACAAAACAGGCATAAAAGGTTAGTGAGCTTTTTTTTTTTTAAGGGGGGATTTGTTAGTAGCTTAGGTATTTATGATAAATATTAGTAAATAATGAGTGTGTGTGTCCAATCACAAATGGTGACTTCTCAACACTGTTAGAAATTTGTAATTTTAATTGTTAGGATTTGTTTGCTTTCGCAATTAGGACTTATCATTCGTAGGGATTTAAACCTACTTGTCAGAAAAGGGGAAGTAAACTTACAACTAACTTAATTGCTAAGTTATTGGCTATAAAGAGAGCTTATCGTAGCAATTGAGGATAGCAACGATTTTTGTCGAAAATTGTTAATAATTTTATTTGACATAGCTTCTAATGGTTCAACACTAGTAAGTCTATGTAATTCGAGTGTACCAAACCAAGGAGGACGCTTCAAAATCATATTCAGAATTTTATTCTGAATCCTTTGGAGCGTTTTCTTCCTTGTTGAACAGCAACTTGACCAGATCGGTACAGCATAAAGCATTGCTGGTCTAAAAATTTGTTTGTAAATCAAAAGTTTGTTCTTTAAACAAAGTTTAGAATTCCTGTTAATGAGAGGATATAAACATCTCGTATATTTGATGCACTTGGCTTGTATACTCTCAATGTGCTCTTCGAAAATAAGTTTTTTTTCATAAATTAGTCCCAAGTACTTAACCTTGTCGGACCAACTTAAAATAACCCCATTCATCTTGACAACGTGATTATTGTTTGGCTTGAGGAAAGAAGCCCTAGGCTTATGCGGAAAAATTATCATTTGAGTTTTAGAAGCATTGGGAGAGATTTTCCACTTTTGCAAGTAGGAAGAAAAAATATCTAAACTTTTCTGCAATCGACTGCATATGACACGAAGACTTTTTCCTTTTACGGAAATGCTTGTGTCATCGCAGAACAATGACTTTGTGCATCCTGGAGGCAAATCAGGAAGATCTGAAGTGAATATGTTGTACAGGACTGGACCCAAGACTGAACCTTGAGGTACACCTGCTCTAATAAAAAATCTATCAGATTTTGAATTCTGATAGACAACCTGCAGAGTTCGATCAGTAAGATAATTTTTTAAAATTTTGACTAGGAAAATTGGAAAATTAAAAGTTTGCAATTTCGCAATCAAACCTTTATGCCAAACACTGTCGAATGCTTTTTCTATGTCTAAAAGAGCAGCTCCAGTGGAATAACCTTCAGATTTGTTAGCTCGTATCATATTAGTAACTCTGAGCAATTGATGAGTTGTGGAATGCCCATGGCGAGATCCAAACTGTTCATTTGCAAAAATTGAATTTTCGTTGATGTGTGACATCATTCTGTTAAGAATAATTCTCTCAAACAGTTTACTTATTGAAGAAAGCAAACTGATTGGTCGATAACTTGAAACTTCAGCTGGGTTCTTATCCGGTTTTAAAATTGGAGTAATTTTTGCATTCTTCCATAATTTGGGAAAATATGCAATTTTGAAGCAGCAATTGAAAATTTTCACTAAAAATTCCATTGTGCTCTCAGGGAGATGTTTGATTAGTATATTAAAGATTCCATCGTCACCAGGTGCTTTCATATTTTTGAAATTTTTAATAATTGATTTAATCTCATTCAAGTTAGTTTCAATTATTTCTGCAGGTAAAAATTCTGGGAAGAAATTAAATCAAATTGACGTGTGACTTCATTTTCAATTGGACTCACAAAATTCAAATTTGAGTTATGAACACTCTCAAACTGCTGAGCAAGTCTTTGAGCCTTTTGTTCATTGGATACAAGGAAACGTTCACCATCTTTTAAAACTGAAATAGGCTTTGAAGGTTTCTTAAGAATCTTCGACAGCTTCCAAAATGGTTTTGAATATGGTTTCAATTTTTCAACTTTAGTCTCAAAATTTTGATTTTTCAGAAGAGTAAATCTATGTTAAATCTCTTTCTGTAAATCTTTATAAATAGTTTTAAAAACAGGGTCACAAGAACGTTGATATTGACGTCTGCGGACATTTTTCAAACGAATCAGAAGTTGAAGATTTTCGTCAATTATTGATGAATCAAATTTCACTTGAGCCTTTGGAACAGAATAATTCCTGGCATCAACAATTGCACATTTTAATGCTTCCAAAGCGGAATCAATATTCACTTCGTTTTGCAAATCAAGCTCATTATTGAAATTTCTCTCAATATAATTTTTGTATCTTTCCCAATTAGCCTTGTTATAATTAAAAACAGAACTCATAGGGCTTAAAACTGATTCATGTGATAAAGAAAAAGTTATTGGAAGATGGTCAGAATCAAAGTCAGCATGTGTGATCAAATCACTACATACATGACTTTGATCTGTTAGCACCAAATCAATTGTTGAAGGGTTTCTTACAGAAGAAAAGCATGTAGGACTATTCGGAGACAAAATAGAATAGTATCCTGAAGAACAATCATTGAATAAAATTTTGCCATTGGAATTACTTTGAGAATTATTCCATGAACGATGTTTAGCGTTAAAATCGCCGATTATGAAAAATTTCGAACGATTTCTGGTGAGTTTTTGTAAATCACCTTTAAAATAATTTTTGAGCTCGCGTGTGCATTGAAATGGTAAATATGCTGCGGCAATGAATAAAATCCCAAGTTCAGTTTGAACTTCAATTCCCAAAGTTTCAATAACTTTCGTCTCAAGATGGGGAAGAGCACGATGTTTGATTCGGTGATGAATAACACTTGCAACTCCACCGCCGGAACCCTGAATCCTATCATATCTATGAACCACGTAATTGGGATCATATTTAAATTTTATGTTAGGTTTCAAAAATGTTTCAGTAATAATTGCAATATGCACATTATTTACTGTTAAAAAATTAAAAAGCTCATTCTCATTGGCCTTCAATGAGCGAGCATTCCAATTTAATATTTTAATTGTTTTATTTAAAATCATTGCTAAATTTTAAATTAGAAACAATTTTAATAGTAAAATTTGTGCCTATTTGAATGGCTTCAAACATTGATTTTGCCTGCAACATGGCGTTCATAAGATCGAACATTGCCTGTTGCAAAAAAGAAAGTTTACCTGCCGTAATAGGCCTCAGGCAGTTGACGTTAGAAAAAATATTTTCGGTAGCAATATTAGCTGGAGTGATAGGTGTACAATTATTTTCTAGCGTGTTTTGCTTACCCATATTAACGGTTATTTTCGAACTACCAACACTAGGCGGTATAATGTTCGAACTCCCTGTAACCTGTGCATAAGTTAAACGGGTATGCAAAGGAGTAGGTAAACTATGCGTCACTGGTACGCTTGGAGAATTTTGTTTTGAAGTTGGTTTTAATTGAGAAATTGAATTTTGTTTACCTTGCCTTGCCTTAACAATTGCTGAACGGACTGGGCATTGGTAAAAAGTTGACATATGGTTGCCGTTACAATTCGCACAGCGAAAATTTTTACTCTCTTTCACAGGACATGTGTCCTTTTTGTGAGAAGAGTCTCCACAATTAAGACATTTTTGGTCCATGTTACAGAATTTGGAACCATGGCCATAACGTTGGCAAGTACGGCATTGGGTGATATGCTTTTCACCTCCGCCATACTTCCTATAAATTTCCCACTTTACACGCACATTATACAAAGCATGTGCTTTTTCAAAAAATTTTAAGTTGTTAACCTCATTGCGGTTAAAATGAATTAAATAATTAACAAGGGAAATTCCAGTTCTCTGACTGTTTTCGCCTCGTGATTTTTGTTTCATTAGAATTACTTGGGTAGGGGCTATGCCAAGTAATTCTGTCAAAGTAAGTTGGATCTCATCAACGGTTTGATCGTTGGTGAGACCTTTCAAGACAACCTTGAACGGCTTGGCGTTCTTGGTGTCATATGTAAAAAATTTGTACATCTTGTCAGTTATATACTGAACAAGACGATCACGACCCTTTACTGAGTCGGCTAATAAGCGGCATTCACCTCTACGGCCAATTTGATAGGTAACTTTAACGTCAGAAACAAACGTTGAAAGTTCCTTTTTGAATATATTAAATTCAGAAGAAATAGTTACCACAATAGGTGGAACTTTCTCCTTTTTTAAAGATTTTATATTTTGTATAGTTTCATTATTGGTAACTTCCATTTCACCAGCTTCTTGCTCAGGCAAAATATCAAAAGGATTGTCACTACAGACACTCTATGTGTCAGAAAGAGATGCCTCTCTTTTCCTCCTCGCAGCGATGCGAGGTTTCTTTTTCCGTCCAGCCATTTCAGGTGATACGAAAAAAGTTAAAACAAATGTTAAATTCAAAAGTAGGTAGTCTTGAGAAAGACTGATGGGAAATAACTTTCAGGTAGTCTTTAAAAGACACACTGACAAAACACAAACTTTGAAGCTATAGGCAGTCAAAGACCAGTCCACAAGCAACCGAAAAAACGTCTGATCTGTAGGACAGTTCAAGACGCACTGAGGCGTTAGTGAGCTGATAACGTCTAGTGACTATCGTTATCGCCGATATCGTTAATGTTTGAAGACGGTATCGTCATCGTCAATAATGATACCATACGTTATCGGTAACGGCGATAACGATTATCGACGATAATCTATCGTATTAACAACCTTGGTCCAGATAATCTTCCATTCGCCGTAAACAACAAAACAATATCGTACGCTAGCCTGGAGGACTGAGCTGAGAAAATTTCATGCTCGAATAGATCCTCGAACTGATCGGGAATCGAACCCGACATCACAACCGTGTGAGAAAGCTAGCCAACCGACTTCGCTTACCACAGAACCACGGGGACCACAATCAATTCGCCGTAAGAACCCCACGTTGAACCCTGAAAAAGTGTTAAAAGCAGGAGGCACTTTATCTTCGCCAAATTTATCGCCCGCCGCGGTCGACCTACGCATATCCATTCTGACGATCGAAAAAATTTGAAGAAGCGAAAAATGAGTTAGCTCGACTTTTTGATATGTTGCACAGTCGGTCTCAACAAGACAAAGTTGTTGCATATCACTTGGCATTTGGTACCGCCCAAAGCATCTCACTTTGGCGACTTATGGGAAGCCGTAGCTAATTTTGCCAAGATTAGTGACCTGGAAACGGCAAAGCCGCAGGGAAGGATGATATCCCGGCCGAATTTCTAAATGCGCGATCCACCAGATCATACTGAGGATCTAGATGAATGAACAAATGCCGAGAAACTGGAGGGCCTCATATGCCCAATCTACAAGAAGAGCTATCGACTGGATTGTTGCATCTATCGAGGCATTACGTTGGTCGTCTCGGCATACACATAACTCTCCCGTATCCTGTTCTTCAGATTGAGACCGTTAGCGGAATCCTTCAAATTTTCTCTCTACGACAGATCCTCGATAAGTACCGGAAGTATAACTTGCAGACTATTCATCTGTTTGTAGATTTTAAAGCGCTTCACGACTCAGTGAAACAATCGAGCTGTGGCAAATTCTGCTGGAACACGGTATCCCGATGAAACTAATTCAACTGAGTTGTATGACGCTGGAGGGTTTTGAATCATGCGCGCGGATAGCTGGCAAGACATCAGTTGCGTTCGTAACGTATGCTTCTTAGTTCTGCTGCTTCTTAGTTCTGTATGCTTCTTAGTTCTGCTGACGACATTGATATGCTCGGTATCGACCGTAGGGCGAGGTTGAATCTTAGCTTTATCCCTGCCAAA
Organism: Wyeomyia smithii; assembly: GCF_029784165.1. Classification (NCBI taxonomy): domain Eukaryota; kingdom Metazoa; phylum Arthropoda; class Insecta; order Diptera; family Culicidae; genus Wyeomyia; species Wyeomyia smithii. Next base: position 276,439,038 of record NC_073696.1, on the reverse strand, counting down.
ACAAAGTACACAGTAGCTGACAGAGAGCGCGGGAGTTTCGGTGGTGCTGGTACTGAAGCGGAGATTGATGGGGAACCATTTGAAGTGGTACTCTTGCGACATGTGACAACGATATGAGCCGCGAGGTTCAACGACAGATTGCAGGGCCTTCTAAGGACTACGTAATCAAATAAGGTCCCGCAGTTGGCAAAGTCGCATAAAGCTAATAGGACGCTGATCATCCCGGTCGCCCTTCACGGTCATAAAGCAAGCTGATCGACGAGTGATCGAAGTTTTTGAGCGTAAAGTTCTGCGATCGATTCTTGGCAGTAAATTGGGAATGGAGTGCGGCGCTGACGCATGAATCACGAGTAGCACGAGGTGTACAAACATGCTGATATAGTGAAGGTAATACAGCGGGGCAGGCTTTAGTGGCCTGGGCATGTTACCATATGTTACCAGAATGCCTGACGATAGAGCCACAAAAACTATCTTCAGCAGAGCACCAGGAAGGTGTAAGAAGAAGCTGGACATCTTTAACTCGTAAAGTAGTAATGCATTTTCATAGTTCATTGGGTATGGTCTGGATCCTTTTTCTGTTACAGTGGCCCACTATTGCTATGAACAATTCGTAGAATAACAATAAGACTACTGTCAGTTGAGATGAGATTGAGCCATCTAACCCGTGACTTGAAAGAAATCTCTTCCGGGTCGAAAGACTAGTCTTTCTTGGTTAAGTATTCGAGGAAGCTTATTCAAGAATTATTGGTCTTGTGATCGCCACTGGCACTGTCTAATCGTCCTTCTGTACTATCGGACCAAACAAAATTTAGTCTAGAGTTTAGTGGAAAATGAGAAACTGAACCGGTCGGGATTAGGCAAAAAGGAATGCCGAGTTTACGTCAGTTGCATAAAAACTATACACATAGTCAACTTCTGATTTACGTAGCTAATGTTATCTGATGTCTAATTTTCGTTTCAAACTTTAGGATATTACCTAACAAACGCAACAATAGACATAACCTCATCCAATTAACCCACATTGACGCTCACCATTCGACTAATATTTGGTAGCTAATTTTCCGCCTGCCAGCTGATGCTCACGTCACCCAGTGAAGGTTTAGTAACACACTGGTCCTATTTTAACCTGCGAACAGACTTCACGTTAAATAACCGACAAATCTACTACAATAATGTTCACTCATCCTAAAAATTGAGAGCGGTTCCGCCTCGGCTGATATCGCACCGATAGCGAATTCATTGAATCAAACCAAAAATTAAACCCAAAAGTAAGAGAAGGAAAAAAAAACCGCGCCGAACTACGAGGTGAGGCAATCGAATCTGTTACGCGATAGTTGGCCTATTTGTGGGAAGAATGGCCCCACAATTACGGTTACTGTCGAAGGAAGAAAGGAAACAAAGAGTAACAAATCGGGGCGCATCACAGCATCCAACCAGGCCATAGTGGTCAGCAGGTGCGGCCGATGAAAGTGAAATTGCAAGCACCCTATGCAAGAGTATGTCGAATTTTTACGTAACCTTCCGCGTCGCTCATTTCCCATCTACGTTCATATTCGTGCTTCATTGCGTTGGTAACCTGTTGTTACTTACTGTTGCTTGCTGCTACGATTTTTTTTGGCACAAGTGTTTTGGTGTTGCAATTTTTATCACTTTCGTACTCCACAGGACTCCGGTGCAGATGCAGACTCCAACGCCGATCAGTGCAACCGGTGCAAGCGGGACTCGCCAACGGGCGGCTGCGATTGGTCATCATCGATCGCTGCTCGACTACTTTGCTGCGGGTGGTGCTGGATGCGAGGAGAAATCGTTCTGCGAACTGACTCGCCTCGGAATAAATCCCGAAGCTGATATCCTTGCGAAGACGCTTTGGAAAGTTGCCAACGAGTAAGTTTTCAATGTGGAAAATTTCTGCTACTTGATCATTTATTGACATAGTCGAGTTCATTATCTAAAAGTTTTGAGTGAAAATTACACTGAAATCTATAAAACTGTGTTGCCAACTCCATAAAGAAATATACTAAAAGTCTTCCCTACATCGCATCCACTTTCAACAATGCTTACGTGATCATCATTTACCTCTCTCTCTCTCAATAGGACACCCTCCGATCGCGCCCGCCAGAGTGGCCTGGAGGAGATTTTCCGTGCCGCGAAAGACAACGACTGTTCAAGATTTCGCTGCGAAAACACTTGATCCTGACGGTCTGCTTGGTTTTGGCACTGGTGGATTGATGCACTTTAAAATGAAAAAGATTGGCGCTTGTAAAGTTGTCGATGAGAGCTGTTTTATAGTAAAAGCCTTCCCATCTTCGCTGTCTTGCCAGAGTGAAGAGTGACGACGGAATTATGTTTTTTCGATTATTATAATTATTACGTATCTATAGAGTACCTCATCGGCGGCAAAAGTGGAAACCTAATTGCAACGAGAAGAGGACCAACCGAAAAGACTCCGTGTGTCCGTACGTCACTCCCATCTACCAGCACTTGAGCGCGCAACCTAAGAAGTGAAAGTTACATAACAAGATAATGTCTCAAGTTTCAAGTTTGTATTATGTAAATTTAAAGTTTCTCTTCAAATAAAATTACCAACTACTCACTCATACACACAATCACACACACACATTTATTTAAAATCAAAGAAGGCATGATTCTGCTGACCCACGGCCGACGTGATCGTTGCTATTAGCGAAACGGCCAACTCGGATACTCGATCAATTATGACAGTGATTCACATCATGCACTTCGGTGTTTGTCTGCGGTTGCATTCCTGAGCGGTGTTAATCTGATTTCGTTTCCTTCCTGGCTTCCTCCGGCACAAAGCTGTATCTTATCGCATACGTCACACGAACGATACATCATTGGAGGCGCGAGCTAAAAAGACCGCGGAACCCGCCGAGATATCCCCCGGCCGGCCCGTGAGCAATGTTTGTCCAACATAACCTTTCACGTGTTCCATACATGGGGAGACAAAAATTGCCGGCTTCGCGATTTGGCGGGATTTTCACAGGACGTACGACCGTGTGGAGGCACTTACACCGCAGTTACAACGGTGATGAGGCCCGATCTGGTCAAACGGGTCACATACCGCTCTTTAGGGTCTTTATTTATTTTGCTAGAGGTATGTTTTTTTTCGGCTGACTTATCGCGAGTCAGTAAGCAGTAGGTACTCTGGTGGTGCGGCCATTTGGATTGTATGCTGGTCCTCCCTATTGCACAAACCAGCGCTCGTCCGTCGGTATCGTTATTACTGTATTTATTGCCTTTACTTTCACTGAGGATTGCTTATTGATTGAGCCGCTTTGAAATTTATTGTCCGTGGGAAGGCTTAAGTAATAGATATCTTACTTAAGGGTATTTTTCCCCGGCGGTGCAGCTGGCCGAGCAGAGATTTGACAGCTATATATACCTTTGCTGTGTTGATTCGCCGGGTATAATAAATTTTGTCCGAATGAATGGAGATCGATGCTCGTTACGATTGTTAACCTTCCGGTTGGGTTTTTCCTATAGGATTAGTAGAATCGATTTTCAAGACAATTTCAGTCGTAAATTGTCTTAGTTTGTAGTGACATTCCAACTACTTCAAAGAATAATCTCATTAAGAGAATGTAATAGCGGATATATGAGGTACCTATTCGTAAATATGTTAAGTTACTCGTTTGAAGAGTTTTACTTTGATTTTTTAAAATAACAATAAAATAAAAAATCATTGTAGACATGTTGACTTGAAAAACTTGTTTTTACATTCATTCTTTTGTTTGCATAGAAATTCTACTAATAATACAGCAATCCAACATTTCTTCACATTGCGCACATGCAACATTCAGGTTTGTTTTCTTAGTTTCACAGAATTTCGTCAGTTCATCTTTTTGGGTCAGTTTCATATTTGCTACGTAACTCCGCTTGAGCCTCCACCCTACCCCTCGTCACATTTCGTCATAAAACTCATAAAACCACAACCCCCTTCAAATGTTACGTCACTTATGGATGTTCCCTTATGTAAGTTTGTTTAAAGAAGCTATTCCGTTTAATTGTTTTTTATTTCACGTTATTTGCAAAATAACAGCAGAGTCGAACTTATAAAATTCACTTCGCTGTGGTTTAACTGCGCATATTTAATTTAGTGAACAGTAGGGGGATTAGGGCATAATGAGCACCCTTCCCTAGTTACTACAGTATCTCTTTATGCAGAACTAAAGTGATTTGTCTGTTTAAAATATGGAAATATATTGAAAAAATCAACTTGGTTTCCGGATGTTGGAAAAATTATTATTATTGCGCACTACAAAATAAGCTTCTAAGGTCGTTTAAATGGCTCAATCAAGTATGTAGACTCATTCCCCAAGCAACAATTGAAACATAATAAAAAAAATAAATTGTGATCATTTGTTGCACTAATGAAATTCCGAGGTTTTAAGAAACATTTTTTGTTGCTACGATGAAATTGTAAAGAAACAAGCAACAACTAAAGTTGCATCGCTGCTTCAAAAATCTTCACACCAACAACGTAATTCGCGAGGTTGGATTTGTTGTTGAAACGTGTAAACGGCATTTGAAAACCTAACCTTCACTGAATAAATCTAGTAGGTGGAGCATGTAGGTTGCCAACGTGATGCTTGCGAGATACAAAAAACAAACACACAAAAATACTTTTAAAAGTTGCTGTCATGTTCTGAAGCCATGTAACAGCAACTTTTGCTCGATCGTTTGCCTTATATTTGTTTTTGAGATGAGGTTATTTACTGCGTTGTAACTTTTGGATACTTGGACTAGAAGTCATCCAAAAAGTGTGGGTCTCTAAGCTGCCCATAATCGCATACCAGTCCCACCTGCATTTTTGTCGTTCTTCTAGGAAAGTTATGGTAAATGTCTATCTCATCATATTATGTCGAAAATATGGGAATGAACCACGCTCAACAGCTGAAATAACTAAAGGAAGAAAAATACCTTAACGCGCTGTTTTATCAACATGATGAAAATGAAGCTGGGACTGATTATGGGCAGTAAAACTAAATGTGATAAATTGCTTATCACGCTGAGGTACTTGAATTGAAGAAGCAAAATTGAAACTGGTAATGACCATTAGCATGATAAGGGAAGCAATATGTAAAACTGAGCCATGAACTTGCAAGTGTTTCTACAGCAAATGACGTGAATAGTACAAACGAGAAAAGTGAATAGAAATTGATAACTGGAGTTTAATCCTCAAACTTCTGGAAATAATCAAAAAATAATCGCTACACAGACAATCTCTTTCCATTCTGACCATTTGCCATTTTACAATCTTACCACAACGCCATGAAGTTTCTATTGCGCCCTAGTTGCTACTACGATGCATCTTCGCATACCATGCAGCATTTATCATGTTGTTATCAAATTCCTTGCATTAGCTCATACACATTGCGGTTTCATTCTTGAAACTTGTGTTGAAACAACGAAAATGTTGCAATTGGCTCCACCTCCTGCGCTGTTTTTGTCATTGTATAAGAAACTGAGATGTAACTGCAACTTAATTTCGCATAAGAATTTGTTACTGTGATGCACAAAGTTCATAATCGAAACAAATTTTGCTGCTTGGGTCGCTTCTCTGCACCCGAAAAATGAAATTCGATCAAAGCACTCGGGGATATTACGTCACAATGCTTGTTTTGAAAATTGCAGTGCGTTCATTTATGTGAAATTGACGGAGTTATATTTCTTGAAATGCCGTTTTGCTCAATAAAATCAGGTGAAATATCTTCATAGAAGATGCAAAGTTTATGTGTTCCCAGCACTTCAAACCGGAAGGCTCCGAATGCCGATATCTTATCGGTCATGGTAAGGCAATAATCACTTTAAATATTTACTCTGGTCTTACTATCAAAAACATTACAGCCGTTCCAAATATTCTTACGCTACCTGAAAGAGATTCGTCTGTAAGAAGTCTGCGATTTAAACGTAAGGCACAGGCGAAATTAATAGCTATTAATTGATGGTTGGTTGAGAAATCCAGAGACAATTATACGGAAGATCTCTCAAGAAATGAGCAGCTGAAACCATCGCAGGAATGGTTCGATTCATCGAATTGCCTGAACGCATCTTGTGACTGGATTTACAGTGGTGCAGAGATACCTGGTTTAGTCATGTTGAACATGTTAAAAAAGTCTGTTTCAAAAATTAAAAAGCGATTTCCCGAAGTGATTCAAGAAAGGATCGAACAAATATGTTGCTACTCATATCAACATTAGATTGAAACACATGAACAAAGTATTCTAGAGGGAAAGATTACCAAGTACAAAATAGTCAAGATGAGAGACTACGGTAATTTTCGAAATCGTGCTATTTCGGGGAAAAAAAATTACAGGAAAAAATATTTGAGACTCCATCCGAAATCGTTCGAGAAAATAGCAAGAAAACAAGGCACTTTGTTGAATAAAAATTGATTTTGATTCTTGATTTATTTATGTAATTAATTTTTATGGTGTATTTTTGGGAAATTTACCCGATTAAAATCCATGTTGAATTTCGGCTCGAAATTTAAAATAAATTTCTTGGTGTTGTGAATAACCCGAATAATCCGCTAACTGTACTATTTTCGCTTATAACTGTTCCTCTTCACTACATATTTATTTCGAATATAACAAGAGAAAATCTCTTTTCAAAAGTTGTATTTATTGCTTAAAATCCTGTGTTATCAATATCTACCAGTGCGTTGTGATGGAACCTTCAAGAAGCTCGGGGCAATCAATATAGCAATTTAAAAAAAAAGTTAAAAATCAGTTAAATAAAAGAAAGATTCCAAATTCAACCCAAAAGATTTGAAAGGCCGAGAAAAATTTTCAAATTTGAAAAAAAAAAGAAATCCAAAACAGACCAAAGAAAAAAACGGTTATTTGATAAATGAATTCAAACGACTGTAATCTGGCATATTTTTGGGGCCCAAACAAATCGAGAAAAAGCTTTTTACTCTATCAAAAATAAGATTCAATTAAAAGTTCGATTTACTGCAAGAAAATTTGAACATACCATTTCAATCTGAAACTTTCCTGCAGTGTTATTTTTTCGCGAGCGCCAATATCACAACTATTGGGCATGTAAATAAAAAATGTCAAAACATCGCTGCTAAACTTGGTGTTCTCGCAACACTGCAATCATCTCAGCCGCCACTAGGGTGTCAGTCCGGTTTACAAAAACAAATACATTGAAATCATTCCCGCAGTCCATGTTGTGTGAACACGCGTTTGTTCTATGTGTTTGTAACGTCGGAAGAAAGTTAGGAAGTCCAACTTCCGAACTTCAATTTAGTGCTGGCGCCACAATACATCCATAAGAGTTCACCTTGGATTCTCTCTGAATGACGACTATGAAGAATGAAAGGCTGTCAAACTTAGCATTGTTAAGTTGCGAGTACGATATACTGAAGGAATTGAATGTTGATTATTTAATTAATAAGTTCTCTGCAAAAAAAACTCGTAAGAAAAAATAGAAAAATTCTAATTTTGGTAACTTTTCAATAACAAATAAATGTTTTTAAATCGTACGATAAAAAAGGGTTTTGTTTTATTTTGGGCCCACTTTAAAACTGGGCCCCGGGCTCCCCCAATCGTTAATCCGGCTCTGCTTATCAGTACGGCACGCAGATGAGAAACATCAGCACGACGTTCCAGAGACGTACCCGTAAGGCGTTCCCGTAGGTAAAAACCCTCGAACAACTTCCGATTAAGCAAGTAGAGTTGAAATATCCTCCCAAACATCTGTTCCCTGCTTAATAGAAATCGTTAGGGCAGCTGATATAAACTCTGATCATGAATCGGTGACCAATATCCTGCGCCCTATCAATTGGATCATCAGTCATCACGAGAGAGCTTCTGTCTTTAGTGGGAATCCCATCGAGTGGCCGCTTTTTATCAGCAGCTACAATCTTTCCATAGAGATGAGAATTTCTAAACCGGGCTAATCTGGGCGCAAGATGACATCAAATTCACATTGCACGGTAAACAGATGGCCGAGCTTCAGTGGAGATGCTTGGAGAAAAAGACTTGAGAAGGATCCTCAGTTATATCAGACCGTACGACTGCAGGTACTACCGCCAAAGTGAACGGTGTGTCGCTGAACATGATGCTCCTGAAGGGTCCGGATCAATTGACCCCACAGTTTTCCATGTTACGTTCTAGTTTCGTGAGAGGGAAGTTGCCTTTCCCGGCGATATACATGAAATGTTCCTGCAGCTCGGAGTCACGAAAAGTGACCAAAGCGTACTGTTGCTCGTTCGTTCTTCTTCAAATCGATCATCAGTCCTGGGTTGGAACGCGTTCTCGGTTTACCCTGGCTGCGGATCGAAGACGTGTTCTGTTTTAAGTTCAACCTGCAAGATGATGCAAGGGAAGAGCAAAGCTGGATTGGGACGATCGCAAACCCGACAATCTGTTCTTCCGGTGGAAGCAGTGGCTGCAAGTTCTGAAAAAGCTAAGCAATTTCCGAACTCCACGATGCTACTTGCCAGGATATGATCCTGCTTGTTACGAAGACCTGGAGCTTCACATTTTTGTAGACGGCAGCGAGCAAGCTTACTCTGCAGTACTGTCGTGTGCGAGATCAAGGACAAATTCGATGCGTCCTGGTTTTCTCCAAAACGAAGGTAGCTCCACTACAGCAAACATTGGTACCCGCTTACGAAAGTACGTGGTGTTTAGAGTTCACGTGATCAAAACCCTGTCGAAAACCAACGAATGGCGATGGCTGGGAACGAAAATAACCGCCGCTGATGAAGCCACAAAGGGGTTAAAGGCCCAAACTGAAAACCTGACAGCTGATGGATGCGTGGATCCACCGTTCTGTACTAGAAGAATAAGGATTAGCCGGCGGACAAGTTTACGATGGCGAATGAAACCAATGAAGGGCTGCGACCAGCGTACGTCTGCAGTCATTTTCTAGCATTTGATGTGTCCGGATTTTCAAAATACTAGCGACTGTTATGACGCGTGGCATAAGTGCGCCATTTCGCTTGGAAGCATTTAAAGTGTATAGGCAAGCAACTGAGGAGCGACGAAGGCAATATCAGCAGTGAAAATCTGCAGAACGCAGAGGAGGGTCTCTGGATAAGCGGATGAAATGGATCGCAACGTACGATGGGCACCAGAGGACCGTAAGGGCCTAAGTCGAAGTAGTTCGATAGCAACACTACCTCCGATGCTGGTCTTATTGCCGGTAGCGAACGAAATACGTCAGAAGCTCTCCATCCCAAGCTTGAGAGCATAGGTCACTGGAAAAGAGCCATCAGTGATTTCGGCAATTCTTGCAGTTCCTTGGTTTTGTACCACTCCTTTCGTTCGACCCTTTATCTTTGTCGATATCGATTACTTTGGGCCATATCTAGTAGAGATCGGACGTAGTACTGTTGAACGCTGGCCAGCGATCACAATCTAACAACCGACTCGTGTAAGAAAGCAATTCGGCTACTCATCGCTCGAGGACCTCGACGAGGAGTTGCGGCAGCACCTTTACGGTCACGGCTACTCAGTGGCGATTCAACCCACCATCGGGTGGATACTGGGAGCCGATCTTAACTCGGCGGTCCAAGTGGTTCCACGATGTACCACCGATCTAAGAAGAAGCGTTGGTGATGATAATCAATGGAAACGCTCGGAACCTGGGAACTCGTATCGAATATGTAGAACCTACCCTGGGAAAGACGGAGTTGCGCGTCGCGTGGACGTGGAAACGGAGATCGGCATGTTGCAAGGCAAAGCGGTTTGCAACCTGGCGGTGCTGGATCATGAGAGAGTGAGTTTTAAAGGATGAAACAGCGAGAGGTTATTACGGCGCACCTTTTTTGTGGATTACAATCGATAAAAAGCCAACTATTTCTAACTCGCCAGAATGTCTAATTGCGTAATTGTTGTTCGCAACGGCAGCAAACTCCATTGGATATTACCCGTTCGATTATGTCGGCAACATCCGCTGTCGCAGTCAAGCGAAAAAAAAATCATACATACTTGGAAATCAATCGATTAACGATGAGTGAACAATCATTTCTGGAGCTATTTGTGCGTTCAATGCCACAAAAAATCCAACACTATACGAATGTCCCACATCACATCTTCTACTATATAAAAATGGAATTCCGTAACGCCTGATCTTATTGATATTATTCCCTTCGTCTTTGAGGTGTACAGGAACTACGTAAAACATGCACAATTATGACTTATTGTGCTGAATTTGCCTCTAAATCATAATTTAAAGCGATGACATATGATTCTTTTTTGATTAAAATGTTTGTCAATCTTCAAAAAAGACTTTTGAGGAAAAATTATTAGTATCTGATCACTAAAACTTGAGATATTATTCACAAAACTACGTAAAACAGGAAAAAACTATGACTTTCTGTGTTAAATTTGCCTCTAAATCAAAATCTAAAGCGATGACATGTGATTCTTTGTTTATTAAAATGTTTGTCAATGTTCAGAAGAGACATTTGAGGAAAAATAACAGGTATCTGATTACTAAAACTCGAGATATTATTCACAAAACTACGTGAAACATGCAAAATTAGGACTTTTTAAGCTGAGTTTGCCTCTAAATCAAAATTTAAAGCGATGACATATGAGTCTTTTTTAATTAAATTTTTTGTTTATGTTCATTAAAGACATTTGAGGAAACACTATTAGTATCTTATTACCAAAACATGAGATATTCATTCACAAAACTACGTAAAACATGCAAAACTATGACTTTTTGTGCTAAATTTGCCTCTAAATCAACATTCAAAGCGATGACATGTGATTCTTTTTACATTAGAATGTTTGTTAATGTTCAAGAAAGACATTTAAGGAATAATATTTAGTATCCGATCACTAAAACTTAAGATATTATTCACAATACTGCGAGAAACATGCAAAATTATGACTTTTTATACTTGATGATTATAATGTGATTGATAATGTGATTCTTTTTTCACTAATATGTTCGTTGATGTATAAGAAAGACATTTGAGGAAAAATAACAGGTATCTGATTACTAAAACACGAGATATTATTCACAAAACTACGTGAAACATGCAAAATTAGGACTTTTTAAGCTGAGTTTGCCTCTAAATCAAAACCCGAAGCTGTGATCTGTGATTTTTTCTATAATAATATGTTCGTTGATGTTTAAGAAAAATATTTGAGGGAAAACTAATAGGTATCTGATTATTTAAATTTAAATATTCTTCACAAAACCACATGAATCATGTCTCACAGTTATGATATATGATTTTTTTCATTAAAATGTTTGTTTATGTTCAGGGATGACTTTTGAGTAAAAATAACACCATGTAAAATATGCAAAATCATATATATTTGGGCTCAATTGGCCTCTAAATCAAAATTCAAATTTATGATATGTAATTGTTTTTCATTTAAATGTTTGTTAATGTTGGGAAATAGTAATAGGTATCATATTGCTAAAAGTTGAGATGTTACGTTAAAAACTACGAATGTTTAAAGATAATTTTGTGCATAAAAAACATTAAAATACTCTTTTTGAAATTTATATATATATATATATATATATATATATATATATATATATATATATATATATATATATATATATATATATATATATATATATATATATATATATATATTTTTTTTTTTTTTTTTTTTTTTTTCAGGTGAAGGGGAAATTTGCATCCAAACCCCTGAGGGGAGTGTGGGGTTGGTTTGAATCAGTGACCGGACCCACTAAAACCCCTTCAGTCTCCAGCCCATAATACTCCCCGGGACCACCGCTAGGTATTGCTTCGGGGAGCGGCTTTTGTGCTCTGTGCACCCTCTTGGTTCTTTAGGTCTTTTTGCTAACTTAGCTAACTTACCTGGAGACTGGCCGTTAGCTAACACTGGCGTGTCGGTGGTCAACCTGTCGCCTGTTTTGCAATTCTAAAACTATTTGAGAGGCGGCTGTACAAACCGCCCTCCAAATGTTTGGGTCTCTACACATCCTCCGAACTAGGTTGTCCGGAGTGGTGTCTGGCCCGCTCACTACCATCATGTCGCTCCGCGCATGCACAAAACGAGGGCACACGAAGAAGACATGCTCAGCAGTCTCTTCCGCTTCCGCGCACTCGGGACACATGGGGGACCCCGCATGCCCGAATCTGTGTAGATACTGCCTAAAGCAACCATGGCCTGACAGAATCTGTGTCAGATGGAAGTTCACTTCTCCATGGCGCCTCCCGACCCATCCGGAATGAGTCGATGCGTCCATCTACCCTTCACGGAATTGGACCACTCCTGCTGCCATCTGATCATCGAGAATGATCTTCTGGTACCTCGTATGCCCCTTGTGTCACGTTGATCGAAGCATTCTACGTCCTCCTTAATGGCTATGCTGATAGGCATCATGCCGGACAGGACGCAGATTGCGTCGTATGACACAGTTCGATACGCGCTCGCAACCCTCAGGCACATGAGCCTGTAGGTACTCTCCAACTTACCCCGATGTTTACTAGTACCTAGTGCTTTGGACCACACTGGCCCGCCGTATCTCAGTATGGACGAAGTCACGCTAGCTAGAAGTTTCCGCTTGCTGCCGTACACTGCTGAGCTATTGGACATCATGCGAGATAATGCTGCAATAGCCATTGAAGCCCTCTTACAGGCATATTCGAAATGGCTCCCGAAGGCGAGCTTGTCATCGATCATCACCCCCAGCAGCTTCAGGGAGCGCTTAGAGGCGATGGTGCAATTCCCGACACTGATCAACGCCTGTTGCTTCGACTTGCGGTTATTGACAACTGAAATCTCCGTCTTATGATGCGCAAGCTCCAGTTTTTTGGAGCGCATCCAGTCCTCGACGACGCTTATAGAGTGCGAAGCCGTCAACTCAACCTCCTCGATCGACTCGCCGTAGACCTCAAGTGTGATGTCGTTCGCAAACCCAACGATCACAACCCCTTGGGGGAGCTTTAGTTTCAGCACTTCATCGTACATGATATTCCACAGTACCGGGCCCAGGATGGAACCTTGTGGAACCCCTGCGGTAATTGGGACACATTTTTGACCCTCGTCTGTGCTGTAAACTAGCACACGATTCTGGAAATAATTTCCCAGAATCCTGTACAAAGATACCGGAATGTCTAGTTTCCGAAGCGAGTGGGCTATGGAATCCCAGCTAACACTATTGAACGCATTTTCCACGTCCAACGTGACGATTGCGCAATAGCGAATGCCCCATCTTTTACGCTGGAGTGCTACCTCTGCTGTTTTGGTGACGGACAGAATAGCATCCACCGTAGACTTGCCTTTTCGGAAGCCGAACTGGTTACTCGACAGACCGTTTGCACTTTCGGTGTACCTAACCAGTCTATTGAGAATAACCTTCTCGAGCACCTTACCCGCCGTATCGAGCAGACATATCGGTCTGTATGCCGACGGGTCACCAGGTGGTTTCCCTGTCTTCGGCAATAAGACCAGCTTCTGTCGCTTCCATCTCTCTGGGAATGTACAGTCATCCAGGCACTTCTGCATGACTTCCCGGAATAGTCTGGGGGCCTCTTTGATGGCCTTCTTCACAGCCAGATTCGGAATCCCATCCAATCCCGGTGCCTTGCTCACCTTCAGGGAGTTGGCGATCGCGATGAGTTCCTCATTCGTAACCGTTTCCGCCTCCTCTGCCTCGGCACGGCTAACGCCGTCACTCATATATTGGGTGTTCGGCAGGTTGGCCGACCACCTCTGGTCTGAGTTTGAGATACTGGAACGTCGGTGAAGTGACTCGCCAGCCGGAGGCCAAGGATTTGGCTCGTGGCGTGGAAAGAGTCCCTCTATGATCCGCTCAAGCATCGCTGGTGATTTTTCTGCGGGCGCCATCGCACCCTTAGTCTTGGCCATCACCATCCTATAGGCGTTACCCCACGGGTTAGTGTTGGCACTAGCGCACAGTCTTTCGAAGCACGCACGTTTACTAGCTTTTATTGCTTTCTTAAGCGCCGCTTTTGCGGAACTGAATGCCCCTCGACGATCTTCCCTTTCTTCGTCGGTTCGCGCACGTTGAATCCTTCTTCTCGCTTGAAGACACGCTCTGCGGAGGTCCGCTATCGCGTCGGTCCACCAGTAGACTGGTGGCCTTCCATGCCTAGGCTGGCGGTTCCTAGGCATAGTGGCGTCGCACGCCCGCGAAAGTAATGCAACAAGTTGATCAGCGCTCAGGTTACGAGTTCTGCTCGCCTCGTGTTCTAGTCTAATTGCTTCCGCGAATACCTCTTCGTTGAAGTGTGATATCCTCCACCCGCGAGGAGCTGGAGTATTAATTCTACTCGCCACATGCGGTCTCGTTTTACAGTCTACGCTATAACAGACCGCCAGGTGGTCGCTATGAGTGTAGCCATCGTCTACCCTCCAGTTCGTGATCAATCCTGGACTACAGAATGTCACATCGATGATCGACTCCGCGCCGTTTCTACTGAAGGTGCTCTTCAAGCCGACGTTGGCCAGATCTATGTTGAGCTTCGCCAAAGCCTCCAACAAGATCCGGCCTCTCTGGTTTGTGCGTCGACTTCCCCACTCAGTTGCCCATGCGTTGAAGTCGCCCGCCACTACCAACGGTGATAGACCGATCAGCTCCACGGTGGCTCGGTCGATCATCCTTGCGAACTGCTCGGTAGACCAACGAGGCGGAGCATAGCAGCTGCAGTAGTACACTCCGTTCACCTTGGCAACCGCGTATCCTTCGTTTGAAGTTGACACTATCTCTTGAACCGGGAACCTGCTCGTCGTCCATATTGCCGCCATACCGGACCCGTCCGAAATCCAGTTACCGTTTCCGGAAGGAATTCGGTAGGGGTCCAAGATTATGGCGATGTCCGACAACGACTCAGTGACTGCTTGGTATAGCAGTTGCTGAGCCGCGAAGCAGTGGTTCAAATTTAGCTGTGTCACTCTCGCGCCCGTGGCTTGCTAGTCGGCTTACCGGCCGTGCACCTCGGGCCTCCCATTATGTGCTTTGCGTCACGCTTCCCGGCGCACGCCAAGCACTTCGGGGGCTCTCCGCAGTCTTTGCTTTTGTGGCCTGCAGCACCGCACCGCCTGCATAGGGAGCTGCTGTCAGGCCCCTTGCAGCTAAAGGACTTGTGTCCTTGCTCGAAGCATCGAAAGCAGACCTCCGGCGGCTGGTAGATGCTGAGTGGGCACATTGACCAGCCCACTTTGAGCCTCGCTACCTTTAGCGCCTGGTTTGCGTCTACTGACGGAAGCCTGACAGTGGCGGTCTGGGTTCCTACTGGGCCTTTGCGCAGTCGAACTGCCTCTGGTGCCACAACCACTTCGCACTGCTCCTTGAGGGCATCCACGACTTCGCATGCCTCGGTGACTTCGTCCAGGTATTTAAGTTGTAGGGTTACCTGCGACGTGAGTGCCCGAACCTGCACTCTATCTCCAAGCGCCTCTTGGGCCAATGCCCGATAGGCTGGGCCCTTGTTTCTGGCTTCCTTGCGGAGCTCGACGATCATTTCTCCCTTGCGGGATCGGCGGATGCTACGCACATCTGCCCCCAGATCTTTGAGCTTCGCATCGCCTCTCATTGCCTTAAGGACTTCCGAGTACTTTGACTCTTCTGTCTTAAGGATGAGTGCGTCGCCCTTATTTTTAACTTTCTTCGTCGCAGGATTTGTAACCGGGTGCGGTTTTTTGGCCACCACTTTTTGGTTCCTATTCCTTCCCGGAACCGTTACCCACGGGTTACCGGGAGCCTTCTGCTCCTTGGCTGCCACCGTGGGCGTTGCTTGCGCCACTCCTACACCGGTCTGAGGGCTGTTTGCGATTAAACGCTTCTTGGTGCCCCCGGGGGCCGTCTCTCCCGGGGACTGTCGCGTTCGTTTGGCAGCTGGTCCTGCCGCGCAAACCGCCGCAAACGTGCTGGCGTCCGTTTGGACCGACTTCGTCGCCAGCTCGGTCACCTTCGTCTCCTCTTTCTCCGCAGCCGCAGCTTTCATTTCGAGCTCGGCATGCTCCTTTTTCGCAGCATCGACGGAGGACCGAAGCATGTAGAGGGCCTGCTTCAAGTACTTCGTTGTATTGCTGCGACTTTTCGCAAACTCGATTATAGCATCGAGCTGCTCAGACAGGGCCACTACCCTCGGTAGCGTGTCCCGCTGTCTTCCGACCGCCTTTAATAGCTGTGGACCAGCCACCGCGATGTCTTGCGTAGATCCGGTAGGCGTACTGCCTTTACCGTCTTCGCAGGCGACCTTCACTGCACCCGTCTCCACTTTTCTAGGCGGAGACCGCTGGATGCCACCTCGCGCAAATGGGTTTTCCAACCCATCTGCCCCCATCTCCAGAGTTTTGTTTTGCTGCATTTTTGTTTATTGGGTCCCCCTACCAGCCGCTATCCTTATCCATAATGGAGTAGTCGCCTAAATGGTCCCAAGGTAGTCTATGCCGGAGCAGTGAGGCCATGGCTAGGGGCGGCTGCCATAGCGCCTCATGGGCAACTATGACACCCCCGACCGGCGCAAGTCAGGAAAAGACATCTGATCCTACTCCTGCCGGGTTCCCACCAGGCAATGGACTCGGAACGTACTGGAAGGCCTGCCAGGTTTTACGGGACGGAGACCCCTGCACCGGTTGTACTCTCGCCGTTTCAAGCCGTTATCACACGACATTACTAAGGGAGCTCAGCGCAGGTGCCAGCCCAAAATCATGGTACGAAAACGAAATCCGACTCTTATCCTATAGTGATGCGACCAGTTGCCGTAATTGGGAACATTACTGGCATCAGTCCCAATGGGCGGTATAGTGCATTTGGGTGGTGGGAGCGGCACTACTCGCTCCGTCGGAGCTGCTTCCGGCCAGTGTGGCTTTTGCGAGAATTCAGCGGCCCAGTGCCTGAATCTCGCCACGACCTAGGCTAGCTCCCGTTGATGGTCCGGGACTGCTTGCTAGCAGGGAGCACTTTCGTGGCCTTCGGTAATCGCCAATTATATATATAATGCATATAATGCATGCAACATTTTGACTGTTTGAGCTCAATTCGCCTTTAAATAAAAAATTCTAAGCGATGACATGTGATTTTTTTTTTTCAATAAAATGTTCGCTGTTCCTTCAACATCTGCGAATATTTTCTTGCAAAAAAATCCATGTTTTGATTATGTGCGAGTCGAGCAGAAGAAAAGTTACATTTCTGATGTTTTCGTAGTTTTGTGAATGGTAACACATTACGGGATTCGATTTACTTTTTTACTTTTACCTAAACTAGATCTTGAGACATTTGGCTGGAGGAAAGGCCGCATTTCATTAATTTAAACATCGATTAGGAGGCGACTTATGCATTAATTTTTTTAAATTTCTGCGTAGTTTTCTGGATTGAGAATTATCTTCTTCTCAGACGTGTTTCTTAGGACAACAATAAACATTTTCGTTATAAAAATTCACATGTCATCTTTTTAGATATCATTATAGAGGAGAACTAGCATGAATGGTCATGCTCAATTCTTATTACATCGATTTATTTCTTTCAAAAATCACATAAAAGAGGTTTTACTGTAAATGTTGAAGTACTTAAAGTGATGATGGACGTATTATCTTATAATAAGATGTGAAATATTTTTAGAGTGAGTTATGTTAATAAAGCAATGAATTAAACAAAATTATTCCTAATTTTGAAACCTTTGATCCCGAGCATCGCCGGGAACGTTCAACTAGTCTGCAATAAACTTAGATGCGTGCGGAACAGCACAGCAAAGACAAAAAAAAAGTTAGAGAAAGTTGCGGTCGACATTTGTTCCCTAATGACACCAGTTGAACAACGACGACAGTTGGCATTTTATGAAACACATTTTTATTTTATAAAAAAAAAAAACAAGAGAGAGAGAGAGACTACAACTGCGTCATTTATTTGCACTTTTAATATCATGTCATGCGTGTAACGTTTGAACCAGCCAGCAGCGACAAAGCAGGCCTGGCGCGACGATCTTTCAAGCGATGTGTGATAAGTATGAACGGCTCATCCGGCTGGCTGCGATTGGTTTAATTGTTCGGATATTTTATCAAGCCGGTTTATTAGCGGTGATTTCGTATAGCGGGTTTGATGCCAACCAGCAGTTCAATGCCGTGGTCGTGGCCAGTCACTGGACAGTAGAAATGACATTCACTTGCTATCAGCTTGTTGAAGGGATTAAAGCGAAGGGAGCTATCGCAAGGTATGTCGTAAAGATAAACTATTCATCGTCGATTGGTTTCTGATGGAAATGTGACATTTCTAATATTTTGCAACGCCTCGATTCGGGCCAAACCTTTCGATTGTGCATCATAGCAGGCGACACATCTGTGGAATTTTTAGTCAGCTTAGAGTCAGGTTTCATACCAGAAGAGGGAGTGTCCCCTCTACCATTGTGACAAACTGGATGCAACTTGTTGCACAATTTTCAACCTTTCGGTGCCATTCAAGACGGCTCGTCGCTTACCGCAGCAAACATTGCAATTTCCATGAGGATGAGATGATCTCAGGTTGTGCGAAAAAGTATTGTTCTCGTAAGATTTTACTAAAACTCTTAACAACATACCTGTTGGGTGGATTGTCGCCGACGGTGAGTCTCGCAGCTCCTCTTTGGCCTTCCCTTTTCGCGTGTGTACCTAATTTTGTATTCCGATTCAACACACCGACCGCATCTTGTTTCGCTGCTTCGAACGGGCCTCTCGAGGGCTCCACTGCAATTCTCTTACTTCGAATCTCTCTCTTTCTTTTTCTCTTGCTCCGCTCTTGTACCTCCTCTACTCCTAAAAAATTTTTTTTTTGTTATTTATTTATATCCATCATTATTACGTTATTAATTTTCGCTCACGATGCAATCGCTGCCGCCACCACCCATCCGTCCGTCTGTCGTTACGGCACCGCTAACGAATGGAGCATGTTTGGATTGTTGCGCCCCTCGTCCGTTGGTAGTGTGGCGGCTCGAGTTTTAATTTTTTACTCCAGCTGGCAATCAGTTTTTCTCCGACCGACATCAGTGCATATCGGTGGACCGCTCAGGACAGACCTACTACCAATATTCGGTGCTCGCGTTGAAGACTAAAAGAAAAACCAAACATCGGCTACTTAGTGCGTTCGATTTCGTCGCTACTTACGATCAATTAAAGTATTGGGAAAAACAGATTATCGCGAATATCGATTTAATCTTTGGTACTATTTTGCGTGAGTGTTTAGCGAAACTCGACTCTGTGCTAGCAAAAATTGTACGAAGTAGTTTTTTTTGTTACCGGTTTGCCTGTTTAAAGTTTAAAATCAGGATGGTTTAAGTAGTGTGCAGTGGTTGTTTGCCCTCCCCTGGATAATAATTAAAAAAAAAAAAAAAAAACAGCAGACACAGTTTCAATAGTGGTATTTTTCGCAAAACTGAAAAATAATCCAGCTTTATTGAACTTTTGTCTTCCCACCAAACCTAACATCGGAAATGCGAGTGATTTTGAGTTTGACAAAACGGAAATAAGTTTGGTTTTGCTTGATTGAAGAGAAGAAAATTACTAGCAAAGTGCGTACCTTCGAAGCGACCCTATCATTGGTTAAGACACCCCCTGGGAAAAATTCTACATCTTTGGCACCCCTTCTTGCTTCCTACCATCCTTCTTCTTCCTTTCTCATTGATACAAGCACTTGCTGAAATTTGAAAACGCGCTCAATCAATGTTGCAGTTTTCCTCAAAAAATTTCTCCAATCACTACTTTTATGCTCTAATAAGTGCAGTTTTTCTTTTTTTTTCCTCCACTACCTCCACCGCCTACTGAGTGCCACTAAAATATGTTTTCCCTGAAATGCGTCTTCGTGTTTATCTCTATTTGTCTGTGTGGCAAATGAGCTGAAATTGGTACGAAAGGGAAAATCTGCGCTGATTCGGTTTATACATGTGTGTGAGTGTTTTGTTGAAAATAAGAAACAAGAGCAATAACAGATAAGTCAGTGATTAAATGCATCCATTGCTGTAAACGACTCTGACTGACGTGCCGATGGACGTGCCGGTGGCCCCCAAAGTGACGGAATTCGAAAACGAGCGTCTGGTGTAAAGTGGCAATAATTTCCACACGAAGAAGCAGTTGAGCTATGCAGGCAGGGAAGATGCCCTTTTCAGGCTGAACTGGACGAAGACGGAGACCGTGGTTCGTAGTATCCGTCGAGTGGAAATTCGAACTGAAGACACTTTCGCCCCAAGCAACGTGCTGGACTTTCCCACATATGCATGCAAACATCCGTCAAAAAAGGGGTGAAATAGAAGATCTTCGGATGCGACACGGTTGGCTGCATTTGACAACAATTGGACTACTGCGATTGCGATTGTGAAGAAACACGGTGGATCGGATTGAGTGGCAGGGTTGTGTGTGTTCGGCTGGCTGGAAAATGTGAACTGTAGTGGACTTAGGTCAGCTCTTAGAAAATGAACTCCAGCATAAGGTTACGTTTTGACTATTCCGGCTCAAGTTACAAGTTGTGTGTTGGTGGAAACAAGTAAATAGTCGTTTAAATTAATCAATGACTAAGATTGTGATTAGCTTCATCAACTTCTATACGATGGTAATATCGGATCCGATCCTGGATTCGATTTTTTTGTTGCTGCACTGTTTGGTTTCCCAAAAACTTATTTTTCAAGAAAATTGCTCAAAACCGCTCAAACTTACTGAAACGTGAAGAATGAATCGTTTTAAGGAAATTAATTGAATTTTCTTTGTGGAAGTTGTATACAAGACTTGGCTTATTTCCATTGTGTTTTATGATTCCTTTATAATAACTTTCTTATATTTTATCATACAAATTATCAGTTATAAACACACTGTATGAAATTTATTCTATTGATTTCTGGTTTTATACAGGGTGTTGGGTTTATTGTTGGGAATATTTCTGGGGCTGATAGAGGGCGATCTTCTGCGCATATTCCCTGCAGTTAGTCTACTCAGAGTTTTTTTTAAGTTCATTGAATACTCTCAATAAAGAGGCTCTAACTTCAAACATATACGACTTTAAGCAATTTTATTGCTTCGATTTTAAAGATTTTGTCTAGATAGAGTCAAAAAACATTTTGGGAGCAAAAAAAATCAAGTAGAACTCCTCTTCACCGTCAAAAAAAAAAAAACGGAAGTTCGTGTGCAATACTTTTATCCAACACCTAATAAAATAACTCTCTAAGCATGATGTGGTGGCCTTAAAAAGATTCAAAATAACACCTGGGGTCGATTTACAGTTCTTGCATATCATCCTGGTTTCATAAATCATCATATTAGACGGTATTCGGCCATTTTTGGCTTTTTTTTTTCAGAAACCACTTAGGATTTTAAAATGACGTCTGGAGTTGATTTCAGGTTTCTGGGAATCCTATCCCGAAAATACCCATATAAGGAGCTATTTGGAAATTTAATGAAATTCATTCCTCTTCTATCGATGTCTTGCTAGATCTTCTCTTTGTCAATTTATAATTTATCATTTTCTTTTTTTCTTTCTTTGTCATTCGTTCGGTCATCCTTCGGTAATATATCAGGCGATTTTTTCCCTCCGTGATTTTTATTCCTCTGTTCTTCGGTAACATTTTATTGCAGATTTTTTTACCCTCCGTTTATTTATCCTTTGTCAATTAATTTATTTGTCAATTATTTGCTTCATCGATTTTGTTCCTTCTTCACCCTTTTTTCCTTTTGTGTATATTGTTTTTCTAAAACTTCTTGCTATTAATTGTTGTTCTGCAAAAACTGATAACTTTTCATTCTTCTACGATTTTTCTGATGTGTTTTTTCCTCCATTTGATATTTTTCTAATTGTCAACTTATATCCTGAGCTCATAGTTCTATTTTGTCGGTTTTTTCTTGTCTTGTCTCAAGTTTGCTCCTTGTTCGTTGTCCAGGAATATTGTATCTTGAGTCGGTTATTTCACTTAATTTTTCGTCATTTTGTAGATTTTCTAGATCTTTTAAATCTTATTTCCCTTTTCAATGTTTTTTTTTTCTTTTTTCGTATATGTTTGTTTTTTTTTTCTCGATTCTATGTTGGTCAATCTTGTACTTCAGAAATTGATATCTTTCCATTCCTTTCCGATTTTTTTCTGTCATTTTATCGTACAATGATGTACATTTCCCAGCCTCCCCAGCTGGTCTCGAGGTACGATGCTGGCCTAACAAGCCAGTCGTCGTAGATTCGAGTCCTGACTCGGGAGAGACTGTTAGTGTCAGTGGGATCGTAGCGCTAGCCCCGCAATTGTCCTGTAGACTTAACGGTTGGCTGCGAAGTCTGTGTATTGTTAACAGAAGGTTCAGTTCTGAATCGGAATGTAGCATGCTTTGATGCACATTTTTCCCGTGATTTTCTTCCTCTGTCCTCGTTGACGTTTTATGTAGATATTTTCACTGTGATAAAATTTCCTTTGTCAATTTACAATTCTTATGCGCTTAGAGTTTGGTGTTTTTTTGTCCTTTTTTATCAATGCTCTCTATTCTTCGAAAGAGCCTTTTCTCACCCATTAATTTTTTTCCTGAGCCAGTTTTTCATCCAATTTCTCACTATTTTACATTTCTCTTCTAAATTATTTGCTTCGTTATTTTTTTTTCATTCTTGCACCGTTTGTTCTCTTCTGTCGATTTTTTCCTCGAACTTCGTTTCGTCAGTTATGTTTTTTAAGAATTGACAATTTTCCATTCTCCGTTGATTTTTTCTTCTGCACTTTTTCCCTCTATAATTTGATCCTCCATTTATTTTTGATCACTTTTTATTTTTTTCATCTGTTGAACTTTTACACATACATGATGTTTTTTCCTGAGTTGATTTTTCCATTCTTTTTTTAGATTTCCTCCTCAGTGGATTATTCACTTCATTGATTTTGTTTTCCCTCTGAACTGCTTTTTCTCTTCTATCGAAATTTTTAACCAATTTAATAGTTTTCATCCCTCATTAATTTTTCTTACGCGTTTCTTTTATTCTCGTTATTTGATGATAAGTTAATGTTTTTTTTTCACTTGTCCTTCAAAGAAGAGCAGATTTTTTTTTGTAAATTTTCGAAATCTCTTGCACTTATTGTTTTGTTTTATTAACTTTTATTTCCTCCTCACCATCTTTTGAGCTTTTTCTCTACCATAAAGTTTTTTTATTAGCCGGTGTTCCATTCATTTTTTTGCTGTTTTGTTTTTTTTTTTATTTTAAGTAGAATAGCTGCTTCATCAATAAGTTTTTCTTCATCATTTTTTCTCTTTTGTGAATTTTTTCCTTGTCTATTGTGCTTTTCGAAAAATGATAATTTTTTCTTTTTCTGCTGATTTTTTCCTCTACATTTACTTCCATCATTTAATCATTCGGAGTTTTTTTTGCAGATATTTCCACTCCGTGATTTTTTTCGCGGTTAGTTTTAATTCTGCGCTTATATTTTTATTAATTTTTTTTTTTGAAGTAGAATACTTCTCTCAGGAAGTTCGGCTACATAGGGATGTGAAAAGAAAATCTAAAACCGAAAATAGTGAAAAATATGTCCAGTTTCAAATGCTAATAAATCGGTTAGTATTCGATGGATTTCCTTCGTTCTTGCAGCAATAGTTTGGAAAATCCTCTAAGATTCTTCCCAAATGCAGATAATTGTAATTTTATTTTACAAACTATTGTACTATTAAAAATAGTCAAGCCTTGTCAAAACAAAAACTTCGGCCTCTGATTGGTCGTTATATGATTGCTTCCCAAGCACGGTCGACAGAATCATAGACCTTGCCATTTGAAATGTGCTATTTGGCCTATATAAGAGCCTGTTTCACCCGAAGCCGCTCATTATAATTCTAGACTGCAACAACAGCAGTCCTCCCTTAGCAGCAGCAGTGGATACAGCAGCAGTAGCAGTGCAGCGGACAACGGCCACAGCTGTGGTATGGCAACGGATAGCGGAGCGCGTCTCAGCATCGATAGCAGGACCAGGTGATGCAGGGCAGCGGATACCAATGGCAACGGAAGCGTACACTACTGTGGCAACGGGGATAGCGCAGCGGTTGACGTTGGTCTAAGCATCTATATAAGCAGGGCCAGCCGATGCAGTGTTGCATTTTAGTGAAATGCTGTCTCTGAGCGATAGCAGGCACACTAGCAAATGCATCCAATGAAAAGAACGTTCTGGAAAGCTTTTCAGTGTTTATTTTCCCCCAAGGAATACTTTATTTGCATTGCCAGTGATAACGCAAAGATGTGATCGGCATCTTATCAGACATTGAATCAATCAACAAATTGTCCTTTTCAGAATGAAATAAAAACCTAATTGAAGAGTTAATATTTTCTCTTAAATCAATTTACACTTTCAAGAAATTTGGAACATATATATTTGGCTTCATCTCCGTGTCTCAGAACGTACTGAATTATCTTTTCTTTCAGTCATGAGAACAACATCCGAAAAGCTTTCATTATCAGCATGAAAATTAATTTTTCAAAATTCAAAAATTCAAAATTCAAAAATTATCAATTCCAAATCATGACAAGCAACTATATTATTGAGAATGGTCAATCCTTGTTGAAGCGCGAAATTCGAATGATCTGATTAGTCGTTAATATGATTGCTTTCCAAGCACGGTCGACAGAATCATAGACCTTGCCATTTTAAATTTGCTGTTTGCTGTATAAGAGTAAGGATGGGAGTTACCGACTGAAATGGCTATCGATAGTTATCGATGTTTTCCTATTACTATCGATAACTATCGATAGGTTTTTCATCCCTATATAAGAGCCTGTT
The DNA here is from genome assembly GCF_029784165.1 of Wyeomyia smithii. Classification (NCBI taxonomy): domain Eukaryota; kingdom Metazoa; phylum Arthropoda; class Insecta; order Diptera; family Culicidae; genus Wyeomyia; species Wyeomyia smithii. The sequence continues at coordinate 276,414,356 of NC_073696.1, read as the reverse complement.
TCAGTCGAAGCCGCTCATAATAGTTCTAGACAGCGACAACAGCAGTCTTCCAGTAGCAGCAGCAGTAGCAATGCAGTGGCGGATAGCGGCCACAGCTGTGGCATGGCAATGGATAGTGCACTAGTTGCAGCGGATCTCAGCATCGATAGCAGCTGGGCCAGCTGATGCAGGGACAGCGGATACCAATGGTAGCGTATAGCGGCCAAAACATTAGCATGGCTACGGATAGCGTAGCAGTTGCAGCGGGTTTAGCATCGATAGCAGCTGATGTAGTGAGGCACTTTAGTGAAATGCAGTCTCTGTGCGATAGCGGGCACTGGTAAATGCATTCAATGAAAAGTTGACTCATTTTGACAACACATGAGCCATCTAGTTTTGAGTGTTAAATCAGCTTTTCACTGTTTGTTATATCACAAGGAATACTTTATTCGCACTGTCAGTGATAACGCCAAGATGTGATCGGTATCTTATCCGATATTGAATTGAACGACAAATTAAAAAATGACTGAAACGCAAGCAGCCGGGTTTTCTTGTGAAAGTATTCTACTTCATCCTTGCGGTCGTGGCTTTGCACACAACCCTCCTGTTTTTTTGACTAATTTTCGCTTCCTTTTCCAACTGTTTTAAGCTTATCGTACCTCCTTTTTCATCGAATTTTTTCTTCCTTTTTCGTTTCTTTTCTCTTCTATTGTTCTGTCTTTAACGAGAACTTTTTCATCAGTTTTATTCTTCAAAATTAATGATTAGACGTTCACTGTCTACAGTAATGTTTTTCTGCAAATTGTTTCCCTCTATGAATTTTTTTGTTCTGTCAATTTTCTAATTTTCCCGTTTTTGTCTGATTTCGGCTTCGCTTTTCTCATTTTTTAAGCTTTTCCTCGTCCGTCATTTTGCACCATTTTGTGTTCTGAACGGTATCTCCGCCGAAATCGATTTTTTCTCTTCTTTAACTTTTTTTTTTCTGCTGGCGCTTTGTTGAATTTATTCTTGAAGAATTGGTAACTTTACTTTCTGCGCCAATTTTTCTCTTCGATCTATTTTCCTGTGTTTATTATCCAATGTCAATGTTTTTTTTTGCAATTTTATTCCCCTCCGTGACATTTTTCGCTTTCATTCTATGTTTGGACGATTTTTTGTATAAGTTTTGTTTTCTGTTCCTCATATTTTAGGCTATAATTCATCCATGAGGTTTTCCCCTGAATCAATTTTCTCACTTTTTTATATTTTTTTTCTCGAAATTAATTCGCTTCATAGATTTTTTCTTCGAGCACACCACTTTTGTCTATTTAAGCTTTTCAAAATTTCTGTTAGAAGTCGATTTCAAATTTCTAGGTATCACACTAATTTTAAAAAGTACCCATATTGAATGGCATTTGATCAGTTTCAACTATTCTCCAGATATAAGAAGTCTTCATTTTCAGATTCAAAATGGCAGCCTCTGAAAATCATCTCGGTTAAAAAATACTCTTATTGGATGATATTTGGCCTTGTTTTCAATTTCTAACTGATTGAAATCTGCATTCAAAATAAGGCTCTACATTTTTCAATAGTAAAATATTCAATTCTGGAATCGCGGGATTTTTATGTGGGACGACAGAATGCTGGCAAACATCGGCGCCTATAGCTGATCATTTCGGACATTGTGTGGCATTGTACGAACTCCTGATTTGCGTGCCGCAAATAAATTTACTACGACGTCGCGATACTCATCCATCGTGCGCGGTAAACAAACAAAAATGTCAGCAAGTCGACACCATGCGCGTTGACCTACACCATATCTGTTCAACTAAAGAACCAACAACGTGACAAAATCTCTTTATTTTTATTATCGACATCTAGCGGTGGAGAGGACGCATTTTACACTCAAAATTTTATTACACTCATACCATTCATACCTGCTCGTGGTGAAGAAAAGCAAAAAGACTGTGCGACCTTCGCCGCTCTTTCGTCGAGAAAATTCTTTGTTCTCTCCGGTACTGCTATAGCGAGAGTGCCTTTTCGTGATAATCGTACATTACCACCAGCATACGACCATGGTTTTTTGAAATATGTTTTTTAATGAATTTCATTTTTGCCCGAGTTGAAAACCGAATATCTTGACAATCGTTTTTTTACATAGTACCTAATGTCACAAGCAGTGCTGTGTATAGCGCGTCGGGTATGCATTACTCACAATGTTAGATCTAATAAGGGAACATCCATAAATGACGTAGCTTTTTTTAAGGGTATTTTTTTGACACCCCCCTCCCCCATTGTAGCATTTCGTCACAAAATCAGGACCCCCCTCTAGATAATTACGTAGCTTTACATTCTTACAGCTTTACATCACCTTTTTGTCTGGTCATCGAAGCAAATAAAGAATAGATGTTTGTTGCATGTTCAAAATATCGAAGCGAATTGTTTCAATGTAGGATACAATAGCGAGTAACGAATGCGAAAGCGTGGGCTAGGATTCGCAGCAGAGTTTTGTTCAAGGCTGCATATCTGTTCTGTGCCTACACCCAACACAAACGAGCAAGATTTTGTTACTTCAGAGCAATATTTTATTACCTTTTGTGTCTAATGACCGCGCATTAGACAAAAGTTATATGCGTTGTTGCAGTGGAATATACAACCAAGAGCCGCAATGCACGTGTAGCGAGACTTCACCCGCTGAACCTAGATATCTCAATGTTGTGCAAACTTGTAAATAGGGCTGTTACGGATATCCGCATCTGCATCCGCAAATGCGGAACATCCGCATGAAAATTGACATCCGTATTCGCATCCGCATCCATATTATACCATGCGGATATTGAAAAAAATATGCCTTCATAAAATTTTGTAGAAAAATTTTTCTTGGTGTATTTACTACTCGCTTTTGTTCTTTTGTTATTCGCTGTTGTGTAGTGATGCTACGTCTTCAACCCTCCAACGTGAAAAAATGCTTCCTCACCCCGCGCCTACTTTTTGGTCAAATCGTTACACCATGTTCTACTCATAATGATCTCACCTTTATGGTTGAGACACACTCGGATCGTCGTTAATGCAGTACAAAATACAAAACCTGTCTCCTTACCAATATTGTAGAAAATAGATACACTCATAAAATATCACTTCTCTCTGTTGACTGTCGAATCGTTATTTTGATATTCAAAACTAATCTGTATCTACGAGAGTTGACAGCAAAAAAAAAAAATTCCAGAAACTGAAACAATAAACGCGAGAAAACAAAATTCGCGTGCAAAATCTCCATGTGTACTGCGATGCGATTCAGAGAAAAACAACTTTTTTCGAGCTAGTAAAAAATCTGCTCGAAATTAAAGCTTACAGTTAGATCCCACTAAAAGATTTTTCGATTTTTCCCACATAAATAATCTCAGTTCATCGATTCGTTTCAAGCCTTTGCCAGTTAACACCAGCTGGTCAAGCTTTCGATTATACACAAAACGTTTCACGGCGTTGTTGGCCTTACGCGCATGCCATGTGAGCATGCAGACGACACGCGTCTGCTGCGATTATCGAGTAGAGAGAAAAAAAAGCCACTCTATCGGTAAGTGATCACGTTGACCACCTGCGCATAGTGGCCGATAAATCGGCTGCTCAACCCTCCGCCGCCGGAGTAATTTTTCGCTGTAAACACCTCGCTCGATCGGGCACCAACAAGGCTTACAAACTGATAGTAAAAGTAAATCTTTCAACCAGTTTAATTCAACTTGATTTTTTCTCTCCAATATTTTAAACCTCCATACTGGGCAGGCGCTTTTTTCGCATTCACGCATAAGACTGAAACCGGTTAGCTAGCTGTGGTCGCATGGGATGCGACTAGACGACTAGACAACAAACATTAGACATCTGCAGCCCAGCCGGTCTGGGCTGAGGACCAAACGAAAAATCAACCGCTCAAGTTTTCTTCAACTGGCTGGCTGTCATGAGTGTTACGCAGTCGTTAATTGATTTTGGCGACATTCCTGCATTTAACTACGGAAATAGTTTTCGTCAACCCCGTGCAAAGTTCCAATGACATAACGACGCATGTACGCGATTCTGTTGTGACGCGAAGCGCGCGGCTTCCTCCACCGGTTTGGCACGAAATTTCACTTTCCTTTTACGAGCTGCGCTCGCTGTGTGCTGTGGCACGACGTGTGTTGTTTTTTTTTTCGTTTGAATTGGATCACAGAAGGCGGGGTGACGGGTGCGCGGTTGGGTAGGCGTAATTTGACATTGCAGTGCGGGAAGTATTATGTATGATAGTATTTTGTACGAGCGGTTTATGTTTGTCTACCACCTTCGAAGTACCTCTTACAGCGGGGTTTCCTTCCACCTTTGCTTCTAATGAATTACACTAAATGAAGAAATCAGGCGTGAACTGAGTTGTTTGTTTGTTGTTTTTTTTTTTTACGGGGCACTACTTGATGGGTTTGAGTTTGATGAATTTCAATTGCCAAACACATGGAAGCGTGTGCCGTGTCAAACAAATGTTTGTGGAAAAAAAAGTACATGAAAGTGTAGAAAACACATTCGTTCATTCACGCAGCCAAAGCTCTTTGGATTTATCAAGTGCAGTGCTGTGAACTAGACTTTGTTAATAAGCACAGCTCTTTAAGGTGTTACACTCAGATTGAGATAGATATTAACTGAACACCCGAAAGCAACTGCATATTGTTTGTGGATTTCAAGGTAACATGAAAAATTCCTATGTGAAAATTTCAGTCCAGTCTAATCTAATTCATTCTCATTGCGTTGGGAGCTGTTCGACTTATACTTACTTAAATCATACAAATATGTGTGAAAATGGATTGCGTACACAAAAAGATTTTTTTAGCTGGCATACTATTCAAAAATAAATAATCTAGACGATAGACTTACCTTGGTTATGAAGTGTGCTTATCTTCACAACATTTTTCGAATAATGTTGAAAAATTCGTAAAATATAAAAGTAAAACTACTTTTTTCTCCTGTGCTTAGTCTTTTATGTCAATCGGATTATGATTTAAGAATCAGAATTATAATTTTCACTCATTTTGTAATAATCATTTTGATGGTGTGACGCGGCACATGATTGGTAACCTTGGAAAGAAGCCTCTTCTTTTTACCTAAAGCCATTCGAATATAATGTTGTAGGTTGCTGGAACACAGTTATAGCTATTGCTGGAGTACCAATTCACCGTAGAAACAACTCAGCAAGGGTGGAACTGAATCCTGCTCGATAAAATTAATATGTCAAATTTTATTTGTCGGATTTAACCTATTATCAGTTAAGATCGACCAGTACTCCAGCACCAATGCGCATAATTTACATTACGCAGCAGACGATAAATTGGACGGGGAATGTAATTGGAGTCTAGGACGATATGAACGGGATTTTGTCTTTACCTTGACTTTGCCTCCTGTGTTCAGTGATACGAGAGCTCAATATCGTGAACTTTTTTTCATTTTTTTCTACAGCACTACAAAATAATATTTTTTCTTCACATGTATTGTAATTAGATTTTTTTCTACTTATTGCACGATTCATAATTTACCTTCTACGTATCTTTAAAAGTCTTAAAAATGCCTAATAAACCCAAATATTTTTGAAAATATAAACGGTAATTTCCCACGCTAATTTTCGAACTCCAATTTCAATCCAAATCCAATCCAAATCCAATCCAAATCCAATCCCAATCCAATCCAAATCCAATCCAAACCCAATTCAAATCCAATCCAAATCCAATCCAAACCCAATTCAAATCCAATCCAAATCCAATCCAAATCCAAATCCAATCCAAATCCAAATCCAATCCAAACCAAATCCAAATCCGATCCAAATCCAATCCAAATTCAATCCAAATTCAATTCAAATCCAATTCAAACCCAATTCAAATCCAATCCAAACCCAATTCAAATCCAATCCAAATCCAATCCAAATCCAAATCCAATCCAAACAAAATCCAAATCCGATTAAAAACCAATCCAAATTCAATCCAAATTCAATCCAAATCCAATCCAAATCCAATCCAAATCCATTCCAAATCCAATCCAAATCTAATCCAAATCCAATCCAAATCCAATCCAAATTCAATCCAAATCCAATTCAAATCCTATCCAAATCGAATCCAAATCCAATCCAAATCCAATCCAAATCCATTCCAAATCCAATCCAAATCCAATCCAAATCCAATCCAAATCCAATTCAAATCCAATCCAAATCCAATTCAAATCCAATCCAAATCCAATCCAAAGCCAATCCAAATCCAATCCAAATCCAATCTAAATCCGATCCAAATCCAATCCAAATTCAATCCAAATTCAATCCAAATCCAATCCAAATCCAATCCAAATCCAATCTTAATCCAATCCAAATCCAATCCAAATCCAGTCCAAATCCAATCCAAATCCAATCCAAATCCAATCCAAATCTAATTCAAATCCAATCCAAATCCAATCCAAATCCAATCCAAATCCATTCTAAATCCAATCCAAATCCAATCCAAATCCAATCCAAATCCAATCCAAATCCAATCCAAATTCAATCTAAATCCAATCAAAAGCCAAATCCAATCCAAATCCAATCCAAATCCAATCCAAATCCAATCCAAATCCATTCCAAATCCAATCCAAATCTAATCCAAAACCAATCCAAATCCAATCCAAATCCAATCCAAATCCAATCCAAATCCAATCCAAATCCAATCCAAATCCAATCCAAATCCAATCCAAATCCATTCTAAATCCAATCCAAGTCCAATCCAAATCCAATCCAAATCTAATCCAAATCCAATCCAAATCCAATCCAAATCCAATTCAAATCCAATCCAAATCCAATTCAAATCCAATCCAAATCCAATCCAAAGCCAATCCAAATCCAATCCAAATCCAATCTAAATCCGATCCAAATCCAATCCAAATTCAATCCAAATTCAATCCAAATCCAATCCAAATCCAATCCAAATCCAATCTTAATCCAATCCAAATCCAATCCAAATCCAATCCAAATCTAATTCAAATCCATTCCAAATCCAATCCAAATCCAATCCAAATCCATTCTAAATCCAATCCAAATCCAATCCAAATCCAATCCAAATCCAATCCAAATTCAATCTAAATCCAATCAAAAGCCAAATCCAATCCAAATCCAATCCAAATCCAATCCAAATCCAATCCAAATCCAATCCAAATCCAATCCAAATCCATTCCAAATCCAATCCAAATCTAATCCAAATCCAACCCAAATCCAATCCAAATCCAATCCAAATCCAATCCAAATCCAATCCAAATCCAATACAAATCCAATCCAAATCAAATCCAAATCCAATCCAAATCCAATCCAAATCCAATCCAAATCCAATACAAATCCAATCCAAATCCAATCCAAATCCAATCCAAATCCAATCCAAATCCAATCCAAATCCAGTCCAAAACCAATCCAAATCCAATCCAAACCCAATTCAAATCCAATCCAAATCCAATCCAAATCCAAATCCAATCCAAACCAAATCCAAATCCGATCCAAATCCAATCCAAATTCAATCCAAATTCAATTCAAATCCAATTCAAACCCAATTCAAATCCAATCCAAACCCAATTCAAATCCAATCCAAATCCAATCCAAATCCAAATCCATTCCAAACAAAATCAAAATCCGATCCAAAACCAATCCAAATTCAATCCAAATTCAATCCAAATCCAATCCAAATCCAATCCAAATCCATTCCAAATCCAATCCAAATCTAATCCAAATCCAATCCAAATCCAATCCAAATTCAATCCAAATCCAATTCAAATCCTATCCAAATCGAATCCAAATCCAATCCAAATCCAATCCAAATCCAATCCAAATCCATTCCAAATCCAATCCAAATCTAATCCAAATCCAAACCAAATCCAATCCAAATCCAAATCAAATCCAATCCAAATCGAATTCAAATCCAATCAAAAGCCAAATCCAATCCAAAGCCAATCCAAATCCAATCCAAATCTAATTCAAATCCAATCCAAATCCAATCCAAATCCAATCCAAATCCAATCCAAATCCAATCCAAATCCAATCCAAATTCAATCTAAATCCAATCAAAAGCCAAATCCAATCCAAATCCAATCCAAATCCAATCCAAATCCATTCCAAATCCAATCCAAATCTAATCCAAATCCAATCCAAATCCAATCCAAATCCAATCCAAATCCAATCCAAATCCAATCCAAATCAAATCCAAATCCAATCCAAATCCAATCCAAATCCATTCCAATTCCAATCCAAATCTAATCCAAATCCAATCCAAATCCAATCCAAATCCAATTCAAATCCAATCCAAATCCAATTCAAATCCAATCCAAATCCAATCCAAAGCCAATCCAAATCCAATCCAAATCCAATCTAAATCCGATCCAAATCCAATCCAAATTCAATCCAAATTCAATCCAAATCCAATCCAAATCCAATCTTAATCCAATCCAAATCCAATCCAAATCCAATCCAAATCTAATTCAAATCCAATCCAAATCCAATCCAAATCCAATCCAAATCCAATCCAAATCCATTCTAAATCCAATCCAAGTCCAATCCAAATGCAATCCAAATCCAATCCAAATGCAATCCAAATCCAATCCAAATCCAATCCAAATTCAATCTAAATCCAATCAAAAGCCAAATCCAATCCAAATCCAATCCAAATCCAATCCAAATCCAATCCAAATCCAATCCAAATCCAATCCAAATCCAATCCAAATCATATCCAAATCCAATCCAAATCCAATCCAAATCCAATCCAAATCCAGTCCAAATTCAATCCAAATCCAGTCCAAATCCAATCCAAATCCAATCCAAATCCAATCCAAATCTAATCCAAATCCAATCCAAATCGAATGCCAGTTTTGGACGAAAACGACGTTCGTTACTCGTTTGTAAAGTGACTGCGGACGCCAACAGTTCCTCACAGTAAATAGCACCCTCAAGCTCTTCTTTTTACAACTTGAATAGAAGTATGTGGTCGTCCTTAAAAAAAGTTAGTTTAGTTTCCACAAAACAAAATTATTATACGACGGTGCTATCCACTTAGATGGGAGATCCAAAATTACACCAGTTTCCTCAATTGGTTCGTGGTTGGAACTGTAATCGCGTCTTCGTTGCTATAACACAACTCTTGTTCAGACATGTAATTAGATTTTTCCCGATGTTTTGGTCGAAAATAGACAAAATGCTTGTGTCAAAAAACGCAATAAATGAAGATAGCGGTTTTTCCCGCAACCTTTCCCGGATGTCGATAGCTAACTTTCAACCATTGTAAATTCCGCATAACTAATTCATTAATTCCATAAAGCAAAGTGTGTTACTCAACACACAATTCCCTCCATAATTGAGTCATTAGGAATTGTAAGCATTAAAACCCTCTACACTACAGGATGTTGAAAGCAACTGCATCGGTCCTCCCTAATAGTTTTCAGCACAAATTACTTCACTATTTGAAGTTTAATTTCATGTCAATCGTAAACCAGACACGTTGTGTACACATGATAATCACGAAGTGAGTAACGAGCCTAATAAAAAGTAGTCTGCAATTGCAGGACCAAGACGATAAAACTAAAAGTTTCCATCCAGTTTCAATTATGATGTTGGAGTGAAATTGATTTAAATTACATAATGAACTCAAATTTTCCGACAGGTCGTGTGCTAAACAAACATAATAAAAAATCGGCTCCTTCAACTGCAATTTCAACAATTACCATTGTCGAGGGGAAAGCTTAGCGACCCACGTGGTGGTTTTCAACTGTCATGTGCTGATTTGATGAATACCCAGCACTTCATTCAGCCCGATCATAGTAGACGCTGATTATACTTTATTGTTATTAGTTCGTTTCCCAAGGGAAAGATTTGTTTTTGTTTAGTTAGTCAAAAGTTTTAAAGTAAGAAAAACTGTTTTAGTGGTTCAAGTTTTAGTTGAATAAGATTTGTTTTAAAAAAATTGGCATGACGAGACCGGATTCTAACTGGCCCCATTCGGCACCTATTGCGTATGTGCCGTATGCTTAAGCGTGACCACTTTCACACAAACTGTTTACACGAACCGGGTTGGCGCAGTGGCAATGGCAAACCATCGAAAGCAATTACATCGACTGTCTTTCGAAACGTAACATCTCAGAAGTGGAGAAGTGGAGTCACACTCGCACATTGCCTATAGTCAGACAGGGCACACGAGACCCCAACTCAACCAACCGATCCCCCTGTCAATCGGAAGAAAGAAAGCCGACGCAAACGGCGGCAATTACGACACGATCGCAATCGGGTAAACCAAGTGCCTGTTCGTCACAACGACATCATCATCATCAACGCCTTGCAAGAAAGAAGAAAAAAAAAACGTTCAGCTAAACGATTACTCGCGTCGCATACTAAAAGTGAAACTCGTGATGTTTTGCGAACCAATTTTTCTCCCCCACTTGGGGGGAAAAAGCAACTCTCCATACGATACCGCAAATGCAAATAGGCGGTTCTATTGTTATAACACCGATTTATGATCGATTTCAAAACCGTGATCTCCAAACGCCCCTTGTTCCAAACAGCAATCATATTTCATGGCTTATTGAATGTTTGAAAATGGTCATTTTACGAATTTTTTTCTTCCATTTAAAATTCATTCCGGCTTCACGTTCCTTTTACAAACGTACCAAATTCCGCTCATTTGTAAGTCCATTCATGCACCTGCGCTTCTATTGGTTTTCCGTGCCGAACAGCTTTTTTGCGCAAACAAACCTCCCTTCGTATCACGCTATTCACCGCACTGCTGCTAGTAGTTAAACATATCTTTCGGTGCATGGCTTTCCTTTGAAACTCGAACTCAAAATGCAATCCGTATCCAAACAGCCTAATCAGTGGAAAAGATTTCGCTTTGCTTCTTTTCTTCTCTCTTTTTCTTTCCGGCCATTCGTTCAGACAGACTAGAAGCGCACAAGATGAGTATTGATCCGCGGCCAAACCACAGCCGTCAGTCCCACTGAGGGTGAGTGACAACAACGTACGAAACCACACGCGAATCAAGCGATCGGAAACAGAAAGTTCCTTCCAAGTAGAGGCAGAGCGGGGCTTCCACAGAACAGGTGGAGCCAGGACTTATTTCAACCTAGAGCGCACGATATCCGATGCAACAACGATGGCAGCAGCATGCGTAAAATTTACGGTAAGTTAAAACTTCCCATACGATCGGGTTCGTTGCGTGACGTGCACGCAAGTCTATTGAGATTCTTGCAAACTTTTAACCCACATTCACCTGAAAACTTCAAGTTCACAATGCAGTTGCCAACGTACATTATTACATAATAGAACCCCAAAAACCTTTCACTGACCGGACGTTGGCTTTGATTGCGTTACGACACGAAACACGAAATTGTAAATTACTATTATACAGTTATACAGCACACCGAGAGAGACCAATCGATCGGTCGTAAATCGTCGTCATCCGCTGTGCTGTGCTGAGGCGGCATCAGCAGCGAAAAAATGCCGCCCGGTTAACACACTGAACCAGAAGACTTGGCCGGCCGGCCGGGCCAAGCAGCGAGCGTCACTCGGTCTGTCGATCGATGCAAACAGGCGAGGGCGCTGCCCTGTGATGCGCACCGAGTGGCAGATCAGAGTGTTAATTTTTGTTAATTAAGTTGGTGTAGTCGTTAGATTTTAGATATTTCTTATTGGTAATAATTTTATGTTTATTTGAGAAGCAAAAAATATCTGATTTTTTCAAGAATCAATAGACTTTCTAAATAGATGGATTATTGATTTTATTTAGCGATGACCATTACAACTGCAGAAAATATAGGCATTCTTTAAGGACAAATAAACAATTTTTAAAAAAAAAGTTCGACAGGATATGAAAATGTAATGCTAATCAAAGCAATATTAGATGTATAGCGCCGTAACGTTTCGATAAAAAAAAAGCTATATTAAAGATAAATGTTTGAGATATTTAAATTTGAATACTTCGAAAAGAAGACCAATTCAGATACAGTTGTAATCTTTGCTTTTGACTGAGGAATTGTATCCGTGAGTGTAAAGCCCGCGGATATAAATACAAATTCAAAATTTATGTAGGGTACTGGTATTGTAAGACATGCCACAACAAGACAAAACAAAAACATTGATATTTAACTTAATTGGCATACCACAAAAAATCAAAATAATGGTCCAAATCTTACAAAAAAAAACTTCATTGGCATTTTGATCATTGTTGACTCAAGAACATTGTTTACATTTTTAAACTTTTTTACAAGTTTAACATATTTAAAATTTTTGATTTTTGGGAAATGTCTGATATTTTGCCATTTTTTACATTTTTTTGACATTTTTTACATTTTAGCAGTTACTAGGTTTAGAGAGATCGTAGCAAGCTGCGACCGCGAGTGAATGTAAAAAGATTTCGCTTGTGATTTTTTAGTGTCAATTCGCAATTTTTTTGCGGTTTCTCGTGCTTAAGTGCCTAAGAACTTGAAGAGAATTACAAACCCCATTTTATTCGTTGTGCATGGATCTTTTTCATTTATCACTGTTTTAGGACCGTCCATCTGCAGAGAAAAAATGTAGTTATGAATATTGTTATGCAGTTTGAAATGAAAGCTGGAATCATAAATGTGTGAAGATTAGTGTACATTGTGCCAGACATGATCCAGTAAAATTATATGATGATTTCTGGAAGCAGCCATTTCATCCGGTGGCGGAGCGCTTCCTCGAAAGTGCTCACAATCACCAAGGAAACGGTGTGATTGTTTATGTGCGAGTGGTGAAAAAAAAAAAGTAACGGAATGCTTTGTGCGCTGAATGCTGACTCGGTGTATAAGATAAGTGCATTGTGTTTATATTTACAAAAAAACATTTATTTTATCATTTCGCTCAGTGGTTGAGTGATTCTTTTTCGTAACTTGAGTAGATTTTTATATCTTCCGGGAAATAGCAAATATAAGCTAGTTTTATAAAATCTTTTCTGATACTTTCAAGATTTAAATACTTAAACTTTCACATAATTTTGTTGGTATTTCGTCAAGCTTCATTTCAAGATTTTTCTAGCTTTTGAACAATCATTGATTTTTTAATGACTATTTAAAAGTTTTGTAAATAGGGATTACATGAATGCACGACTGTATAGCTAAGTGTGTATGTTTCACTTTTTCGATTTTTCTTGCTTTTGGTTTATATACTGTGTTCCAATTTTGACTAGTTCGGCATTTTGTTAATAAACTCAATATACTGGCCAATTTGGATATCCGCGTTTTTGAATAATTAAGGCTTTGTATGCATGAAACTTTGCCAATTTTTCTATTTAATAGGTAACATTCGCATCGAAATGTCGTGTCCCCGAGCGTCTGCGTCGGTAGAAGGGAAATTAGCGGTCGTGCGTAATGCTTCGGTGTAAACCGGCTCGAGAGAGTTTTGCTCATATGAACGTTTTCGAAATGAAGTGATTTCGCGGGGTATACCCAGAATACTTGTTCATGTCTCACAGTGACCATTTAGCCGAAAATTTCGTTCGGTCGATAAATATCGTAGCTAACGAAAACGCGATGTATAGCTTCCAAAGAATCACGTCAGCCGACGTGTACTTGGGATTACAAATAGCTGGTTGCTACAAGTGGCAAAGGCTACTTCACGCGCGTCGTACGCAGAGGATAGCGGTGTTTGGCAAGAAAGATACTCATGGTTCGTTTCCGTAATAAGCGCGCAACATTTTTATATTCCGTTTTTCAGGTGTGTTTTTCGCGGGATCGTTTTCTTTTTAGAGCAGACGAAGTAAATACGATAGACGTCGTTAGTCGATCTGCTCCGTGCTTATACCTTTCATGAGGCCGTTTTATTTTCAGATAGATCACCAACGCCAATAGCTTTCGGTATAGAGAGGATAACCTTACGAGGAGATATCCAATCATTTGAAGTTGTCTCAATTCGGTCAAAGATCCAGTATCCTTGCGTTCGATTCATTGTTGCGGTGTTACATTGTCAAACTGAATCAGTTCGAATCGCATTATCATTATCGTGGCGGATGTAATGGCGCGACACTTGTTCTAAAGAACCCGACGCTCGAAATCAGCGCATCGTTTACCAAAACGAACCCTGCTGTATACCTTGCCCTTTCTCCAACATCCCAGTGATTTCTCGTGGAAGTGCAGAGGTTTTTTTTTTTTAAGGGGGGATTTGTTAGTAGCTTAAGTATTTATGATAAATATTAGTAAATAATGAGTATGTGTGTCCAATCACAAATGGTGACTTCTCAACACTGTTAGAAATTTGTAATTTTAATTGTTAGGATTTGTTCTCTTTCGCAATTAGGACTTATCATTCGTAGGGATTTAAACCTACTTGTCAGAAAAGGGGAAGTAAACTTACAACTTACTTAATTGCTAACTTATTGGCTATAAAGAGAGCTTATCGTAGCAATTGAGGATTGCAACGATTTTTGTCGAAAATTGTTAATAATTTTATTTGACATAGCTTCTAATGGTTCAACACCAGTAAGTCTATGTAATTCGAGTGTACCAAACCAAGGAGGACGCTTCAAAATCATTTTCAGAATTTTATTCTGAATCCTTTGGAGCGTTTTTTTCCTTGTTGAACAGCAACTTGACCAGATCGGTACAGCATAAAGCATTGCTGGTCTAAAAACTTGTTTGTAAATCAAAAGTTTGTTCTTTAAACAAAGTTTAGAATTCCTGTTAATGAGAGGATATAAACATCTCGTATATTTGATGCACTTGGCTTGTATACTCTCAATGTGCTCTTTGAAAATAAGTTTTTTATCATAAATTAGTCCCAAGTACTTAACCTTGTCGGACCAACTTAAAATAACCCCATTCATCTTGACAACGTGATTATTGTTTGGCTTGAGGAAAGAAGCCCTAGGCTTATGCGGAAAAATTATCATTTGAGTTTTAGAAGCATTAGGAGAGATTTTCCACTTTTGCAAGTAGGAAGAAAAAATATCTAAACTTTTCTGCAATCGACTGCATATGACACGAAGACTTTTTCCTTTTACGGAAATGCTTGTGTCATCGCAGAACAATGACTTTGTGCATCCTGGAGGCAAATCAGGAAGATCTGAAGTGAATATGTTGTACAGGACTGGACCCAAGACTGAATCTACACCTGCTCTGACAGGAAATCTATCAGATTTTGAATTCTGATAGACAACCTGCAGAGTTCGATCAGTAAGATAATTTTTTAAAATTTTGATTAGGAAAATTGGAAAATTAAAAGTTTGCAATTTCGCAATTAAACCTTTATGCCAAACACTGTCGAATGCTTTTTCTATATCTAAAAGAGCAGATCCAGTGGAATAACCTTCAGATTTGTTAGCTCGTATCATATTAGTAACTCTGAGCAATTGATGAGTTGTGGAATGCCCATGGCGAAATCCAAACTGTTCATTTGCAAAAATTGAATTTTCGTTGATGTGTGACATCATTCTGTTAAGAATGATTCTCTCAAACAGTTTACTTATTGAAGAAAGCAAACTGATTGGTCGATAACTTGAAACTTCAGCTGAGTTCTTATCCGGTTTTAAAATGGGAGTAATTTTTGCATTTTTCCATAATTTGGGAAAATATGAGTTTTGAAGCAGCAATTGAAAATTTTCACTAAAAATTCCATTGTGCTCTCAGGGAGATGTTTGATTAGTATATTAAAGATTCCATCGTCACCAGGTGCTTTCATATTTTTGAAAATTTTAATAATTGAAAGAAATTAAATCAAATTGACGTGTGACTTCATTTTCAATTGGAGTCACAAAATTCAAATTTGAGTTATGAACACTCTCAAATTGCTGAGCAAGTCTTTGAGCCTTTTGTTCATTGGATACAAGAAAACGTTCACCATCTTTTAAAACTGGAATAGGCTTTGAAGGTTTCTTAAGAATCTTCGACAGCTTCCAAAATGGTTTTGAATATGGTTTCAATTTTTCAACTTTAGTCTCAAAATTTTGATTTCTCAGAAGAGTAAATCTATGCTTAATCTCTTTCTGTAAATCTTTATAAATAGTTTTAAAAACAGGGTCACGAGAACGTTGATATTGACGTCTGCGGACATTTTTCAATCGAATTAGAAGTTGAAGATTTTCGTCAATTATTGATGAATCAAATTTCACTTGAGCCTTTGGAACAGAATAATTCCTGGCATCAACAATTGCACATTTTAATGCTTCCAAAGCGGAATCAATATTCACTTCGTTTCGCAAATCAAGCTCATTATTGAAATTTCTCTCAATATGAGTATTGTATCTTTCCCAATTAGCCTTGTTATAATTAAAAACAGAGCTCATAGGGTTTAAAACTGATTCATGTGATAAAGAAAAAGTTATTGGAAGATGGTCAGAATCAAAGTCAGCATGTGTGATCAAATCACTACATACATGACTTTGATCTGTTAGCACCAAATCAATTGTTGAAGGGTTTCTTACAGAAGAAAAGCATGTAGGACTATTCGGAGACAAAATAGAATAGTATCCTGAAGAACAATCATTGAATAAAATGTTGCCATTGGAATTACTTTGAGAATTATTCCATGAACGATGTTTAGCGTTAAAATCGCCGATTATGAAAAATTTCGAACGATTTCTGGTGAGTTTTTGTAAATCACCTTTAAAATAATTTTTGTGCTCGCGTGTGCATTGAAATGGTAAATATGCTGCGGCAATGAATAAAATCCCAAGTTCAGTTTGAACTTCAATTCCCAAAGTTTCAATAACTTTCGTCTCAAGATGGGGAAGAGCACGATGTTTGATTCGGCGATGAATAACAATTGCAACTCCACCGCCGGAACTCTGAATCCTATCATATCTATGAACCACGTAATTGGGATCATATTTTAATTTTATGTTAGGTTTCAAAAATGTTTCAGTAATAATTGCAATATGCACATTATTTACTGTTAAAAAATTAAAAAGCTCATTCTCATTGGCCTTCAATGAGCGAGCATTCCAATTTAATATTTTAATTGTTTTATTTAAAATCATTGCTAAATTTTAAATTAGAAACAATTTTAGTAGTAAAATTTGTGCCTATTTGAATGGCTTCAAACATTGATTTTGCCTGCAACATGGCGTTCATAAGATCGAACATTGCCTGTTGCAAAAAAGAAAGTTTACCTGCCGTAATAGGCAGTTGACATTAGAAAAAATATTTTCGGTAGCAATATTAGCTGGAGTGATAGGTGTACGATTATTTTCTAGCGTGTTTTGTTTACCCATATTAACGGTCATTTTCGAACTACCAACACTAGGCGGTATAATGTTCGAACTACCTGTAACCTGTGCATAAGTTAAACGGGTATGCAAAGGAGTAGGTAAACTATGTGTCACTGGTACGCTTGGAGAATTTTGTTTTGAAGTTGGTTTTAATTGAGAAATTGAATTTTGTTTACCTTGCCTTGCCTTAACAATTGCTGAACGGACTGGGCATTGGTAAAAAGTTGACATATGGTTGCCGTTACAATTCGCACAGCGAAAATTTTTACTCTCTTTCACAGGACATGTGTCCTTTTTGTGAGAAGAGTCTCCACAATTAAGACATTTTTGGTCCATGTTACAGAATTTGGAACCATGGCCATAACGTTGGCAAGCACGACATTGGGTGATATTCTTTTCACCTCCGCCATACTTCCTATAAATTTCCCACTTTACACGCACATTATACAAAGCATGTGCTTTTTCAAAAAATTTTAAGTTGTTAACCTCATTGCGGTTAAAATGAATTAAATAATTAACAAGGGAAATTCCAGTTCTCTGACTGTTTTCGCCTCGTGATTTTTGTTTCATTAGAATTACTTGGGTAGGGGCTATGCCAAGTAATTCTGTTAAAGTAAGTTTGATCTCATCAACGGTTTGATCGTTGGTGAGACCTTTCAGGACAACCTTGAACTGATAGGTAACTTTAACGTCAGAAACAAACGTTGAAAGTTCCTTTTTGAATATATTAAATTCAGAAGAAATAGTTACCACAATAGGTGGAACTTTCTCCTTTTTCAAAGATTTTATATTTTGTATAGTTTCATTATTAATAACTTCCATTTCACCAGCTTCTTGCCTCTCTTTTCCTCCCCGCAGCGATGCGAGGTTTCTTTTTCCGTCCAGCCATTTCAGGTTATACGAAAAAAGTTAAAACAAATGTTAAATTCAAAAGTAGGTAGTCTTGAGAAAGACTGATGGGAAATAACTTTCAGGTAGTCTTTAAAAGACACACTGAAAAAACACAAACTTTAAAGCTATAGGCAGTCAAAGACCAGTCCACAAGCAACCGAAAAAACGTCTGATCTGTAGGACAGTTCAAGACGCACTGGAAGTGCAGAGGTGTTCTCGGCTTCCATAAAGCGAATATCACGTCAACATTTTCCTATACAAACTCCTTCTTTGACCTGCATTCGGATGCGGCCGGCGCTGGTATTGCCTAATAAACAGATTAAGGTCACCAGTTTTTACACATTAAGGATGCATGTTGGTCCCTAGCATCATCTATTGGTTCTCTGTGTAATTACCGCTGATCTGGCAATAACGGAGTAGCAACCGCGGGCGGTCAATCATGCTCATGCTCATGCTTTAGCAGTTACTAGGTTTAGATATTATCAACTTTTTCACGTTTATTTGCAATTTATTGATAAGTTTGAAACATATGAAATTTGTGACATTCGTGACATATTTAGATCATATAACGGCATGCACCATGAAGGCTGTTGGGGCCACATACAAATGTGTGTGGTTTAATGAAAAAAAAAATCTGAAAGTTCTTATATTCTCTTTTTCGGAACCAAGTTCAACCAACGAATAATAAAAATGTTGTTGGGGCTACGCACAAATGTGTGTGTGGTTTGTCTAGTAAATTTCAAAGGGTATTAAATTCTACGCTAAGATTTGAAAGATTGCAAAATATGCTAAGCTACCTTGTTGTTACCAAGTCGTATAGAAACTGGTGGCGTTGATGATTCTAATAGACCCCCGGCTGGCTGTATTCAAATATTCTTTTCAACTGCGACTGCAGTTTTCATTCTAAAACCATTTTTCACTCGTCGCATGCAAAGGTTAATATGCTGAGAAAAGAAATATGCATATTAACAATATTCAAAATAATTCACGAAATGGCCTAATAATCACAATATCATAGGTTCGTGTCACGACTCTCAAGATATCAAGTAGTTGTTGAAATATATGAGCAAGATCGCGCCAAATCACCGATGGTCGAATATCGACCATTTTTGATTTGAATGGAACTTTGCACACGTATTTGGCTTAGCAAACTGAGCATTTTCCACAGATGGAGCGATTTTTCACACCCATGAGTTACATTCTAAAAGGGCGTATGCCTTTTGGCATAGGTTTTATTCGAAGCATTGTAGCCCAGAAACCGTTGGTTGTATAGAAAAACTGTCTGAGAATGAGTTGTAGGGAATCAAAAATGCACCATAAAAAAAATATACACTGTACAAAATAATTTTTTTTTGACCAAAAAAAATTAAAAATAAACATTAAATTTCAATTTAAAAAAAAAAGAGTTGATTTTTTTTTTAAAGAAACTTGGCGTTAATACGCAACTTTTAAAAAAAAGTCCAGGATGGAGACATGAAAAATAATTTTTTTATGGTAGATTAATTTTTTTATAAAAATTCTAATTTAAAAATTTTCCAAAATATTTGTATTCTGATGACCTTAAAAGATGCAGAGAGTCATTTTGAATCAAAAAGCTCTCGGTAGTAAACATTCTAAAGGCATCGGTTTTCGAGTTATTTTAAATTTAAGCTCGAAAAATTATAATTATTTAGGAAAATACACGTTTCTCTTAATTTGTCCATGGTTCTCTAGCAAAAACCATTCGTTCATTGGAATGCCTCATCAAAAATAAACAATTCATTCTTTGACAACAAAACGATTGGGCGAACGGTTCTCAAGAAAAGAGTTAAATGTTCTCAGTGATATAAATATACATAAGAACAAATATCTTAAAATAACAATATAGTTCACTCTCGAATTTCCCATATATTTCCGTGAAGACAGACAGGGAACACCCCCTCTTGTGGTGAAAAAGGTAACTAAACTCATTGCACAGTGGTACAGTAAGGCATTTTAGGCGGACATGAGCTTTTCGTTGCGATTTTAGTTTGCGGTTTAAAGCCATAGTTTTTGTAAAAAGTTGTTTCTTATACATAGTCCTCTATTTATGTGCAAATGAAAATTAGGGTGGTCTTAAAATCAACGAAATAAAAACAAACTAACTTGTTTTCATGTGCATAAATAATTGTAAACATTCTTTGGCAAACTTGTAGATCAACTAATTTTAAGTAACTTTGTAAAAAACTTTTTTGTTGACATTAAATTTGGTTTCCAAAAACAGTCTTTTCGCTCTATTTCTTCAATTCAAATTTAAAAACAAAGTTTTCTTCGGTAACTTTAATCAAAAATACGCAAATTTTGACGAAAAAACATTGTCGATATATCGTACAGATGAAGAGTTTTCACTATTTCTATTTTAAAAATAGGCCCTTTTAAAATATTGATGTCTCCGTTTAGGGCAAACATAAATAATATTTTTTGGTATCATTTGAAAGAACAAGTATTGTATAAATTTTGTGAACTGTGCCGATGAATGTATACATTTATTTCTGCAAATAAATAAGATAGATTTTTTATTTAGTCGACTTCAGGACCACCCTGATTTTCATTTGCACATAAAAAATAAACTAAATATAAGAAACAGGTTCTTAAGAAAAAAATTTACTCTAAAACCACAAAATCGCATCGAAAAATTCATGTCGGCCTAATTTGCCTTACTGTACCACTGTGCATTGTTGTTGAATTTCTGTGAGCGTGTGACATTCTCACACACGAAACTGAATTTACTCAATTTTAGATTTAGTTGACTCAATTTCATACTTTCACAGAAAAAAATATGTTGTAGATTTCGTGCGTATATTGTTTGTATGTCAAACTAACGCCATTCCGGGAGTTAAATATTGATAATATAATAGATGTAGCTTATCGAGGCACGAAGAAGAAATATTCAAATAATCAGGCCACGACGGGTAAATGGTAAACTAATCCCAAGTTGCTATAGACGTGGTTCCCTGTGTAACTTCACTAGCTCAGATCCATCACAGGAAGCAATTATGAAATTTGCGGCCGTCAAGCTCAAGCTCAATAATCAGGCCACGAAGTGTACACTTAAATGAATATTTCAATTACCTCGTGGAAAAGATAAAAGGTGAAACCTCACAGTGGTTGTCAATAGTCGTATATGATTGTTGTGCAACTTTCTGCTTAGATAACACTTGAATGTTCTATCAATTTACCAATTTAAGTATGGATACACATAATGTTGTAATTGGTTTAAAAGCTTTATTATATGATATATAAAAGATTTTCAACAAAAAAAACATAATTAGTGATAACAACTGTTATGCGAAAACTATTATTTAATGTTTAGTTTTCTTCGTTTTGAAAGTATTTTTTGTTTTTTTTTTATCCCTCCGAATGTTTTTGGTCTCGAGTTCTAATCTTCGTATTCATCACTTGCAGCTTTGCTTTAACCAGTACATTTATGTATTTACTAGCTGACCCGGCGAACTTCGTAGCGCCTATTTTTGTGTTTAATTTAATAATTTTCAACATTCCAAATTCATTGATTTCTTGCGATTTGTTTATATCGTTTGAAATTATTGGTTTTATCGGAATGACAACATCCTCGACTTCTGCCTTTAGTACATCACCTCTATTCCGAAAACACTCTTATTGGATGGTATTCAGTTATTTTCGTTGTTTTCCAGAAACTGAAAGTGGTCATCTTCGAATTCAAGATGGTGTCCACATTATTTCGATTACGAAAATATTCATATGCAGTAGTATTCGGCTGTTTCCCAGAAGTGGCCATCTTACAATTCAAAATGGTGTCTGAGGTCAATTTTTAGCTCCATGCATCATTCTGGTTAAAGAAACTCTCATATTGGGTAGTATTTGGTCCCTTTAGGCTATTTTCCAGAAACCGGAAGTCATCACCCTGGATTTTAAAATGGCATTTGGAGACAATTTCTGGCCCCTGAGCGTCATTCTGGTTTAAGAAACACCAATAATAGGTGTTATTTAGTCATTTTCAGCTGTTTTCCAGAAACCGGAAGCCACCATCTTAGAATTCAAAATGATGTCTGTGGTCGACTCTAGCTACTGTGTATCATTCTGGTATCGAAGCATCTCATATTGGATGGAAATCGGCCGGTTGAAGAAATACCCATATTGGGTGGTATTTGGTCATTTTCGGCAGTTTCCCATTCACCGGAAGTCGTCATTTTACAATTCATAATGTTGTCTGAGGTCGATTTGTAGCTTCAGTGCATCATAACAATCACGGAAATACCCTAATGAGTGTTATTTGGTCTTTTGCCACTGTTGTTTAGGAACCGGAAGTCGCCATATTGGATTTAAAACGGCATTTGGCGACAATTTCTGGACTCTGAGCATCATTCTGGTTAAAGAAACACCCATATTTGGTTGTTTTTGGGTCATTTTCGGCAGTTTTCAGTCACCAAAAGTCGCCATTTCACAACTCAAAATATTGTCTGAAGTCGATTTGTGGTTTCAGTGCATCATCACGATTTCGGAAATACCCATATTAGGTGGTATTTGGTCATATCCGGCTGTTTCTCAGAAACCGGAAGTCGCCATCTTGGATTTCAAAATGGTATTCAGAGACAATTTCTGGCCTCTGAGCGTCATTCTAGTTTAATAAACATCAATATTAGGTGGTATTTGGTCATTTTCGTTTCTTTTCCAATCACGAAGTCGCCATCTTACAATTCAAAATGTTGTCTGAGGTCGATTTGTGGCTTCAGTGCATCATAACAATCGCGGAAATACCCATATTTGGTCATTCGCTGCTGTTTTTCAGACACGGGAAGTCGCCATCTTGGATTTCAAACTGGCATTTGGAGACAATTTCTGGCCTCTGAGCGTCATTCTAGTTAAAAAAACAACACCCATATTAGGTGGTATTTGATCATTTTCGGCAGTTTTCCAGTCACCGGAAGTCGCCATTTTACAACTCAAAATATTGTCGGAGATCGACAATCGTTCAAACCGTGGAACACCACCCATGGATTGCCTCATACATAGGCGAACTTTATTTTTATAAAATATTCGGCCGAGTCCACTTCACAATAAAATGTGCATTTTTTTCAGTGTACCCATTAGGGTAATATTATTGTCAAAAGTTACTCTTTTTCGCATGTCGTGTAGAACAAAATCAGAAGTGGCGCACCTAGCGGTCGAAAAGGTGACTAACGCTTCTGTCATTTTCAATTTGTCTTCATATTTCCTCGTAAGTGAACTATATTGGTATTTAAGATATTTGATAAGAATCAAATATTTATTTTCGAGTTTTATTATCTTAGGAACATATTTTTTATGACATAGATACTTTACAGAACTAGTTTCACCTTATATTTTATATACATCATAAGTTTGTTCGAATGTCTTATAAAAATGTTTTATATAATAATATGTTTGTCGTGCAACACTACCTACTTGTTTACTAATAATAACTGTTTGTGAAGTACGCAACCAATAACTACTGGGTCACCTATAATATCTGTTTTCGTATATAAATACGATTGCACTATTCCAGATGTGTTAGTAACAGTTTGCATTTTGTGAAGATGAATAAAGTGAAAATGGAATACACCAAGCCCAAATGCTGTAAACCATTTCCTGATCATCGGTGCTCATCAAGCTTACGCAAATTAAACGAAAACGTTATTGCAAAATTAAAAATATTGAACAGTCAAGCTCATTTTAATACGTCTTTATCAATTTGTGATTCGTGTAGTTATTGGAATGATAGTCAAGCCACCATTCATTCCTTCGTTGTTTACTATTCAGAATCTGGAACACTTAAGAATATCAGCTTCATCATAATACCGGAAGTACTCCATCATGATACTGTTGCGGTTCAGGTGTTCATTGCCAAATTAATGAGTTTTTTGAAAACAACAATAGAGTTGAAAAAAGCGATATTAATGTCTGATGGAGCTGCCTCACAATATAAAAATAGAAAAAACTTTGCAACAAAAAATAACGTCGATGCAGAGTGGCATTTTTTGCGACTTCTCATGGTAAAGGCCCATGCGATGCAATTGGTGGCATATTAAAACGAATGGCAGGAAATGCAAGTTTAGCTAAAGAACATGAACATCCCATTACAAGCGCAAAAGAATTGTATGATTGTAATATAAATATATCAAAAATGTCCTTTAGTTGGGTATCATATGAAGAATATGAACAAGGAGTAACAGAATGGAGCAATATTTTCAAAAAATCTATAATAATAGCTGCCACACAAAAGTATTACTCTTTTGTTCCGATTTCAGAAAATAAGATACAAACGAAGCTGTTTTCGAAAAAAGATTTACTTATGGTGTATATAAAATATAAGGTGAAACTAGTTCTGTAAAGTATCTTTGTCATAAAAAAATATGTTCCTAAGATAATAAAACTCGAAAATAAATATTTGATTCTTATATATATTTATATCACTTAGAACAATTAACTCTTTTCTTGAGAACCGTTCGCCCAATCGTTTTGTTGTCAAAGAATGAATTGTATATTTTTGATGAAGCATTCCAATGAACGTATGGTTTTTGCTGGAGAACCATGGACAACTTAAGAGAAACGTGTATTTTCCTAAATAATTATAGATCAATCAAAGAAATAGTTATCGGTTTCCGTTATACTCTACTAATTTTTTTGGAAATAAATATTGAAATTCAGTCCGCAAATATATATTTCGACTGTGACGTACAGTCTTCCTCAGTGCTTATGTGGACTGGTAAAGAGCAAAGCGTAAATCCTGTTTTTTTTATTTGTAGTAGGTAAAAATGAAAATTAAGCACCCTTAATTGGAGTTAGGTAGGGAATTATGCGGTCGATTGTTTACCGTACCATGTCTGGGGTTTTTGGGAAGCAGATTGAATAGCCATGAGGGGTGATTACCTGCGTCTTTATTGAGAAGCGTGCATGAGTGTTGTTTATAAATTTCTAAACTTTCAGCTACGTCTAATTTCCATAAATTATTAATGGGGCGGAGGAGGTGAATGTTATCCGAAGTTAGTGGATGTTCCTCGTTAAAAATATGTTCAGCCACTTTTGATTTGAAATGGTGTGGTGGGGCATTTGTTGAAACTTTACTTGCTTTGGTCACTTCTGCGAAATGTTCTTTGAAACGTATCCCTAGGTTACGTTTAGTTTGTCCAATGTAAACCATGTCACAGTGACTGCATGCAATTTTATAAATTCCAGCTTTGTTCAGGGTATCAATAGGGTCTTTGGTAGACCCTAATTTTGTTTTGAGTTGGGTATTTCTACTAGTGTAGACAATATCCATCCCAAATTTTGTAAATTTTGAACGAAGTGGGCGTGTCAAGTTAACGTCATATTCAACGGCTACCCTTTTCAGATCTTCTGTTATTGGGGTGAGTGTTGTAAAAGATTTCCGAATTTGAGCACGCTTCTTTTTATCGACAATGGCTTGAATGATACTTTCATTGTAGCCATTAAGTTTAGCAATTTCGAAAATATATTCCAGTTCCTTTTGCTTGGCTACTTCACTTAGAGGTAAAGTTTCCATGCGGTGGATCATGTGATGGAAGGATGCCATTTTATGCTGGAAGGGATGGTTTGAAGTGTTAGGTATTACCCGTTTTGTATTCGTGGGTTTCCGATAAATTTCAAATTCCAAGTCCGTAGACTTTCTGACTACAACGACGTCCAAGAAAGGGAGTCTGTTGTTAAGTTCTTTTTCAATTGTGAAGTTTATATTTTTATGGGTATTATTAAGGTATATGAAAAAAGTTTCAAGATCCGCCCTTTTCAAAATACAAAAAATATCATCCACATACCTCCACCATCGAATCGGTAAGATGTTCCTCTTCTCTAATGTACTTTCTATATTTGCCATGAAGAGCTCACATAGAAAGGGAGAAAGAGGATTCCCCATTGGTGCCCCTTTAGTCTGTTTGTAAAATTTACCACGAAATGTGAAGTAGTTTTCTTTCATGCAAAGGCGTGAAAGTTTCAACAAACTGTCAACTTTCTTTTTCCAAGTATTATCAAAATATTGGGAAAGAAGCCAGTCCTCTAGAAGGTTTAAGGTTTCATTCACTGGAACGCTAGGAAATAAGGCCGTAACGTCAAATGAAACCATTATCTCATCAGATTGGATGTTACCCGAGGATCTTAAATTTTCAACGAAATCTCCGGTGCTCTTTACTGATCGACTTGGAAATTTATGGGGCATGGCTTGAAATTCTTTTACCAGCCATTTAGCCAATTTTTCTGTGGGAGCCCCTACCGCTGAGATAATTTCTCTCATTTCATTTCCAGGTTTGTGAATTTTGGGGAGACCCTTTATTCTTGGAAGAACTGGATTTGAAACACGAAGATTTTGTAACGCATTACCCAAAACGGGTTTGCATTCTTTTATTGTATTTTCTACACGTTTTACCATATCAGCAAGAGGATTGAGTCGCAGTTGCCAATATGGACCTTTATCAATTTTTTGGGTTATTTGTTCATCATAGTCAGACTTGTCCATGATGACGGTTTTGTTCCCCTTATCTGCTTTTAAATAGAAAACAGGTTTTTTACGTAATTCCTCAACTGTCTTTAAATCAGACGAATTTTCATGACTTGGCAGTGTCTTAGTAATTTTTGAAAAAATTTGCCGTACTTCACCAGTTTGTTCTGTGGAAAGTTTACAACTGTCCATCCCAGCTTCTATATCGATGATCGATTGTTCAATATTGGGTCGTGAAGGAATTGCGAAATTTAGGCCCATATTTAGAAGATTTTGCTGGGGTTGTGAAAACTCGTACGAAGACCTATTGACCACAAAGTCGTCAATGAGGTGTACTTTGGCTGTTTTTCTACTGCTGTTATTTCGTAGAAGCAGTTGATTTAACTTTTTCAATCCCAATTTTCGTTTTCTTTCCCCTTCACACTTTTCGGCTACTTTAACTTTAGTTAGAAAATTTTGAAATTCAAAAGGAAATTCTTTGGCAAGTTTTAAATGAAGTGAATAACATTCCAGAGTTGTGGAGCTAAGTTTACTATAAAGAAACTTGATGCTAGATCAATCAAAGAAATAGTTATCGGTTTCCGTTATACTCTACTAATTTTTTTGGAAATAAATATTGAAATTCAGTCCGCAAATATATATTTCGACTGTGACGTACAGTCTTCCTCAGTGCTTATGTGGACCTATGTGACGCTTCAGGTGTGTCACTGTATTGTTAGCATTCTTGAGTAAATACTACTTTTCGTATTTCATCCGTATTTTATGTAAAGACGTGGGCCAGAATTGTAACATTATTGTCGTGAATTTCGTTTTGCAGAATTTGTTAGTCATATCAAATACTTCGGTACGCTACTTAACTGTTTCTTAACGGAGCAAACATTTTCCTAAGCTGTATTTGTTCTTTCATATTTGCTTCCACTGCTACGTCGAAGCTGTCCGCCGTCACGAACGTGTGACCGCTCTCAGGAAAATTTAGAATAAGTTACACTGATTTCGAATTTATCAGTAGTATCAAATGTAAAAACAAAATCTAATTTTATTCTGAGCGGCGCAGTTGGTACATTCTGTTATGCTTTTCACAAAAAACTTGTTTAATAAGGCACGATAGAAGGTCATTTATGAATTGACCAGCGATAGATTCATTCCAAACGTAAGCTATAGCACCGCCATCGATTTGCAGTAGTTGGTTTTTCATCACCGGTCGTAGCTGGCTATGGGACTGACTTGCTATCATTCTGCCTACGTACCCTAAAAGTAATCGCATGTGAGTCCCAGCTTATGATTTTCAACAAATTTCAGTCAAATTTCGGTGTTTATACAAGTTTTATGATGTAAAAGTGTTAGATTGTCATTGCAGTACTAAATTCTGTTGATGGTCTTGATTGAAAAAGCATTTGAGTGCCAAATTTCACCCAAAGCGTTACGATTTTCAATTGCTGTTTTCTCGTCAGCAACAAAACGCAAATGGGACGGACTTGCTATTAGCGGCAGTATAGGTCTACTTATATTTTATCACTATTTTCAAGCAAAACGATTAAAATCACTCCGAAACTAGAAAAAATCATGTTCAAATAGAACATGTTTTGAATCGAAAACCGTACACAGTTTTTTGTCTGAATCAAAACCCGTGAGCGATTCTCGCTGAAACCGTCCCACTGGTGACATGAGGTCTTTCAAAAAGGATATTTTTATGTCTAATTGATTGAAAGTAGCGAAAAAATGAGAAAACCGCTTTGGTTAGTTCATATTGATGGACCCCTCGGGCACAAATCGGTTAAACGGTTTCTACAAAAATTGATTTTTGAGCAATTCTTGACCTTTTTATTGATTTATTTCTCTTGAATTTGTCATTGAATTCCCTGCAACCAACACATTGTTTTCAAGAGGAATGATAGAGCTTTCATTTGAAGTAGAAAAAAATTGGCCGCCATCTCGGATCTCGCCGCCATCTTGGATTCTATCAGAAAAGTTTTTGAGCAAGTTTGCAACCACCGATTTTGAATTTAACATCACCATTGGAAAGCTGAGAAAAATGCTTCAAGATACATTCAAAATATTAGGTAAGCATTGATGTTATCTTGTCATTCTGGTCACTTTTCAAAATCGAGCTACAAACAGTTCAACACATGACGCGCGTGATTGAAAATTATCAACGCAACATACTGAGCCTGTGGTGTGTGTCTGTGTGTAGTGTATATTAGGAGCCATCCATGTTCCACGTGGACAGATTTTTAAGGATTTTGTTACCCCCCCCCCCCCTTCCCCTCCCCAACAACTTCTCATATAAATTCTCAAAATTTTGTATGAATCATGGACATCACACAGACCCCCCTCCGCAAAGTTGTCCACGTGAAATGTGGATGCTCAGTGCCTGTGTGACTTTGGGTTTGTTCACAAATTACGTAAAGCAAAAAATCATATCTTTGATCCCTTTTCATTGCATTCACATTGTTTATTTTTTCACTCCCTCGCTCCTCCTAGAGTGTAACGCAATTTGTGATTAAGCTTTTTTACGATTTTTTTTCTAGAACAAAGTTTGGTTCCCTGTACGGTTCCCAGTTTTCGCGTGTTTAGTAATTAAACAAATTAATGTTAGATGTTGTTTTTGCTACTGTTGTATACTGTTTTTTTCATGCATTAAACTACCATCAACAAAGGTATGGTATACCAAGGTATAGTATGAATCAAGTATATCCCGAGTAATCTGGAGAAGATTTGCGTATGCTAACGTAAATAAAGTAAGAGTAGAATCATCACTTTTTTGATCCCTAGCAAATTCTTATCGACGAAAAGGGTACGTTTGCTACCTAACGAAATTCAGCCAATTGATTAAAGGCTACCTGTCAACTAGGAATACTGACTGTCCACATCATACGCACACCACAGGCTCAGTATATTGCGTTGATAATATCAAATCACGCGCGTCATGCGTTGAACTGTTTGTAGCTCGATATTGAAAAGTGACCAGAATGACAAGATAACCTCAATGCTCACCTAATATTTTGAATGTATCTTGAAGCATTTTTTCTCAGCTTTCCAATGGTGATGTCAAATTCAAAATCGGTGGTTGCGAACTTGCTCAAAAATACGTTTTTTTGATGAAATCCAAGATGGCGGCGAGATCCAAGATGGCGGCCAATTTTTGCCTTTCTCCTAGAAAGGTATAGCAATCACTTGCAAAACCGAAAGTATAAAAGTGCTCCAAAGGGCCGAATGGCATATATCACTCGACTCAGTTCGACGAGCTGAGCATTTTCTGTATGTGTGTGTGTGTATGTGTGTGTGTGTGTATGTGCAGATTTTTATTCTCACTCACTTTTCTCAGAGATGGCTGGACCGATTTTCATGAAATTAATTGCAAATGAAAGGTCTTGGTGCCCCATGAGACCCTATTAAATTTAATTGTGGTCGGATTTTTAGTTTAGAGGTTATGTATCAAAATGTAAAAATCATGAAACATCATTATCTCAAAAACTACACTACAGATTTGAACAAAATTGATTTCAAATGAACGGGCTATCTGAAAAACCATTAATTTTTTAATTTTTTGAAGATTGAACTTGTGGTTCAAAAGTTATGAAAAGAAACGTGTTTTGAAGACTGTTTAATCTCACTCATGTTTCTCAGAGATGGCTGGACCGATTCTCAAAAAATCAGTGTCAAATGGAAGGTCTAGTTGCCCCATAAGACCCTATTGATTTGTTTTGCAATCGGACTATTACTTTGCCTGTTATGTTTAAAAATGTGAAATCCAGCTATGCAAAGGAAAATATTCCGAAGACTACTTAAACTCACTCACTTTTCTCAAAGATGGCTGACCCGATTTCCAAAAAATTAGTGTAAAATTTAAAGACTAGCTGCATCATAACACTCTATTGAATTTTACTGTAATCGGACTGTAACTTCGTCTGTAAAGTACCAAAATGTGAAAATCGCGAAGCTTAATTATCTCAGAAACTACACAACCGATTTGATTATTATTATTATGAGATGAGCGGGCTAGTTAAGGGTTAACTGGTGAATTATGATTGAACACGTGGTTTCAGATTTTGGCTGCCCTATACGTTCCCATTTCATTTGATTATAATCGAACTTAAGCAACCGTTATGTATTAAATTGTTTATAAAACAATGAAAGTCTATTATCTCGAAGATTACATGACTTATTTGAACATAAATAGTGCCATACGAACGAGTCATCTCTCAAACTTACAAATAACAAACTTCATAACAAATTGATATGTGGCTCAAAAGTTATGGAAAGACAAGAAATTCAAAGACAATTGAAAGCTCTACCTGGTTTGAACGATATATGTGGCCTCAACATAATTTAAATGTGGTATCGTACTATTTGAACGTTCCAAATTCATTGATTCCTTGCGATGTGCTTAAAATCTGCAAATGCACAACGAATCGCCCATAGGATATGATCAAGGTCAAATAACAAATCGTTAAAAATGACAGGTTTTATCGAAATGACAACATCACCGACTTTTGGCTTCTGTACAACGCCTTAATTCTGAATATATTCATATTGGGTGGTATTCGGTCATTTTCAGCAGATTTTCTGCCATCAATCTAACACCGGAAATACCCATATTAGGAGGTATTTAGTTATTTTGATTGATTTCCAGGAACTAAAAGTGATTGTCTTTAAATTCAAAAGGGTGTCCAGGGTCAGTGTTTTGGTTGAGTATTATTCGGTCATTTTCGACTGTTTCCGAGAAGTTGCCATTTAGCAATTCAAAATGGCGCCTGAGGTCAATTGTTAGCTTCTTGTATCATTCTGGTTCCGGAGATACTCATATTGGATAGCATTTGTTTATTTTAGGCTGTTTTTCACAAACCGGTAGTCGCCATTTTGGGTTTTAAAATGGTATTAAGATAATTTCTGGCCTCCATGCGTCATTCTGGTTGAAGAAACACCAGTATTAGGTGTTATTCGATCATTTTCGGCTGTTTCCCAGGAACCGGGAGTCAACAACCTAGAATTCAAAATGGAGTCTGTGGTCGATTTCAGCTGCTGTGTATCATTCTAGATCCGGAGATACTTATGTTAGACGGGAATCGGCCATTTTTGGCTGTTTTCCAGAAGGAGTTGCCATCCTACAATTCATAATGGTGTCTGAGGTAAATTTTTAGCTTCTTGCAACATTCTGGCTCCAGAGATACTCATATTGGGTGGTATTTGGTCACTTTGGGCTGTTTTTCAAAAACCGAAAGTCGTCATTATGGACTTTAAAATAGCCTGTGTTATCAATTTCTGTCATCTGGGCGTAATTCTGGTTCCGAACACATTCATATTGAATGGTATTTGGTCATTTCCGGCTGTTTGCCAGACACCGGAAGTAACCATCTTAAAATTAAAGATTTTGTCTGTGATCAATTTTTAGCTTCTGTCCATCTTTCTGGTTCCGGAGATTCTCATATTAAATGGGAATCGTCCCTTTCAGACTGTTTTCCAGAAACCGGAAGTTGCCATCTTACAATTCAAAATGTTGTCTGAAGTCGATTTGTGGCTCCAGTGCATCGTTACGGTTCCAGAAATACTCATAGTGGGTGGTATTTGGTCGTTTGTCGCTGTTTTTCCGAAACCGAAAGTCGCTATTTTGGATTTCATCATGGCATTTGAAGACAATTTCGATCGATTTTAGCTCCTGTGTATCATTCTAGATCCGGATATTATTATATTGGGTGGAAATCGGCCATTTTTGGCTGTTTTCCAGAAACCGGAAGTTGCCATCTTACAATCCAAAATGTTGCCTGAGGTCGATTATGGAACAAATTTGTTACCACTAAAAACATTCACCTGCCAAATATGGTTCCATTTAGTTGGTTAGCTCTCGAGATGTGCAGAAATTTGTGTATCATTTGTATGGAAACCCTTCCTTCCAGAAGAGGGAGGGGTCTCGAACCATTATGGAAAGATTTGTTACCCCTAAAAACATTCACATGCTAAATTTTGTTCCATTTACTCGGTTAGTTCTTAAGTTGTGCAGAAATTTATGTTTCATTTGTATGGGACCCCTTCCTTCCAGAAGAGGAAGGGGTCTCAAACTATCATAGGAACCTTTATCGGCACCAAAAAACCCCTACGTACAAATTTTCACGTCGATCGGTTCGGTAGTTTTCGAACCTATAAGGATCAGACAGACAGACAGACAACAACATCAATATTTTAGAACCTAAAGAGTGAATATACGTTTATTGGATTGAAGCGTTAATGTAAATATATTTTTACAAATAAAAGTTTGGATGAGAAAGGCTGGGTCTGACCGCTAGGTGGAATAATTTAGGTTTTTCTAGTTCAAATGAAAGCTCTATCATCTTTCTTGAAAACAATGTGTTGGTTGCAGAGGGTTCAATGACAAATTCAAGAGAAATAAATCAATAAAAAGGTCGAGAATTGCTCAAAAA
Organism: Wyeomyia smithii; assembly: GCF_029784165.1. Classification (NCBI taxonomy): domain Eukaryota; kingdom Metazoa; phylum Arthropoda; class Insecta; order Diptera; family Culicidae; genus Wyeomyia; species Wyeomyia smithii. The sequence goes on along the minus strand of NC_073696.1, from coordinate 276,381,411 downwards.
TCAATTTTTGTGAAAACCGTTTAACCGATTTGTGCCCGAGGGGTCCATCAATATGAACTAACCAAAGCGGTTTTCTCATTTTTTCGCTACTTTCAATCAATTAGACATAAAAATATCCTTTTTAAAAGACCTCATGTCACCAGTGGGACGGTTTCAGCGAGAATTGCTCCGTACACTTTTGAATCGAAATCCGCACACACGCGATATAGACTGGATCAAAGTCCATACAGCAATGAATCAAAATTCGTATAGCTATAGAAGTACAAAAATGAACATCTTTTGATTATAATTTATTTAAATTTACGAATAAATATATTTTGAGAATCAATTGGTTCCTAAAGTTTCACACGGTTTTCTAATTTTTTATATCAGCTGAAATAGTGCAATTTTCGTAGCGTTTCATTGCGGCACCCCTTGTCGTATTAACCGGAACGCCGGATATTCACGAAGCTTCCCGGTACGACTTTCCCTTGCGCACCTCAGTCACAGCTCCTTCGAAATTGTTTGCGGTATATTTATACTTGTTTTCTTCCATTATATGCCGAAAACAAGAAGAAAGTTCAACAATATATGCATGATACACACGCTGTACGGATTGCGGTTCAAGCAATTAACAAGGATCAAAATCCGTACGGTACAGTTATTGTTGAATAAATAAAATTTACACTATTTATCAGCCAATATACAGCTTGAAAATGACAAAGACTTTCTTTTTCCATCAGTTTCAAAAAGATTCACAGAGTAAAACACTTATATCCCACTTGAAAAACGTGTTTATATAAAGAACGTTTCCTTAGTAAATTCTCTAACGATACAACGCAATGACAACTGAAACCGATACACGATCGATTTTTCATTTTTAATATTTTTATTTCGTGGCCTACTGGCGCATAGTTTAATTTAACAGAAGGCCAACAACTCAACGGACATGTACACGTAACTATCACATGAATTTTCATTTTTATAATGCTTAAAACTGAAGAAAAACATCATACGGATTTCGATACTGTACGGGTTTCGATCCAGGACCAAAGCAGAAAGCAGAATCGTTTTTGTTGCTCCTTGTTTTTATAAAACCCTCAAGTATGAACACCGTTAGATGAATTTTGAACCTTTCATTTCAAAGAACACTCAAAAGCAATAATTTTCGTTTGTTTTTATGAGCAATAAATATAATCACAGGACAATCTTCTTATTATAAGTTAGCATAGCGCAGTCTACTACGATATGGGTTGACTTTAACGTTCTCATAATAGTTCTTGACAAGAAGTTTATCGAAGCATTTCTAGTTTTTATATTATTTTAATCCGAATAATCATTTTATTATTAGAGTTATAATGATCGCTGTCAGCTAATGAATCGTTAGACCAGACTCCCTTCTGATGTAACATTCAATAACATAGATGAAATTTTAAACTTGGAAGTTGATATTGTGAATCCTCTCCAGAAAGCCGCTCTGTGGCTGGTAGTGCACTACATATCGTATTTGATATCCAGTTATCCCAAATCAAATATTTTTGTGTTTCAAAGAACCATGAGAGAGTTCAGGAGGAACAATAATCAGTAAAAAAATATTCTAATGGACATCTCAATATATGTTGAAGTGTGCGAATGGGTGCGTAAGAATGTATTAATTTATTAGTAGTTTGAGGAAAGAAATCACAAAATTGTGAACAGAAATAGAACAGAAATGTATTTGTAATTTCAGTTACAATTTCTGTAGACATTATTACAATAATTGATCACGGGATTATATTGATAGCGCTCTATCCCAACCCGAAGTGAATCTATTACTGAACAGCATAGGAGCACTTTTGTTATCCAGAATCCGCTTGAATGGTGTAGAACTCAACAACGATGAAATCAAAATCAAGATTTTTCACGACAAACTGATAACCTTTCGACGACTTAATGCATCATTCAACTGCAGCTGACACATATGTTCCGTTATCGCCAAGTCATGTTCTCTGATGAAAGACTCTACACACAAATCGATAAATTTAGCGAGTCTGCTCAGGAGGTTTTACAAGAGAACTACGTTAATGTTGATGGCTTCCAACTGAAATGTGCGGAGCCTTTCGCTGATAACCGTTCAGGACACCTGCTAACATTCAGGAATGAGCGCAGTAATCTTGAAAACCAAGTTGAAGATGTTCACATTGAAGTGATCGATTTTCAACTAACGACAGATGGTGGGAGTACCGAAGTACTTCCAAAAACTTCCAAGATTGGTTCTTTATTAACAGAATTTTGAATTGATGTATTTTGTTATATTATATTAAAATGAAATAAAACCTATTTTAAACCGACTTACCGATATCAAATTAGACTAGGAAAATCTTTGTACAAAATAAGCCCTGAATATATCCACATGTGGTGAGTTCTGGCATTTCTTACATGATTGCTTTCTCTGGTCACCTATCCGAGGAATTGATGTGTATGGACACTTCATTTGATTTCAGTTTATCTAATTACACACAGACATTTTCCGAACTCTTCGAACTGAGACGAGTGTTATATGAAAGGTGGTAACATGGGCCTCGGATCGGAAGTCTGTACCCCAAGCGATTTGTAACATTTTTGACAAGAAAAGATCTTAGTTAATCACACGTTTAATTTCAATTTAATAAAAATAAAATATCTATTAACAAGCAAAATAATCTATTTAACCGGTTGAAACTGCAACAAAAATTTTAGTATAACTGCAGGAACCATGGAAAAACTTCGTTAAGTTTAGGTACACAATCGCGTGCTAGAAATAGATTTATCACGTAAAATCATTAGGAAACCTAAATCACAGTATCATTTCATGACAGATGAAATTATATCTCGTTACAAAAAAAAAAACCTAAAAAAGTTTTTTCCGTTTTTTCAGATTTCCCGACCCCTGCTAGCGCTGACCCTCTGGATTCTAGCAGGTTGCACCGCACAGACCCTGCAGACCAGCACAGGTAACGCCACAGTTACGATCACATCCCCACAAGCATCCTCGTCATCGTCGTTTTCCCTATCGGCGGAACTACCACCGGACTCCAAGCTGCGTTTCCTTCGGCCAACCTTCACCCGAACAGAGCTGAAAGTGGCCCGCAGTCTCGATCCGGACAACGTTCAGAAGTTGAATGTTCGCTCCAACAACGGTCGAATGGTTGAAATAATCGTGAAAAAGCGAGACGAAAAAAGCAGCCCACATTCCAGAGGATCTCCACAGGGCAGCAGTAAGCCAGTGGCATCGGACGGGTATCGAGTGACAAGTGACAATTCCCCCGAATCGGTAGACCTGATCAGTGCCTTTCTCGATCACGTGAACCGCATCGAGCGGCCAGCACGGCAGTACGAAGATGAAAGTTCGATAAAAAACGATCGTCGGCCGGTCAGAATCGCCGTCAACAGTCGACCAGTGGAGGAAAATGCCGCGGCCAGTGTTCCAGCTCCGGTAATAATCAGTTCCGATGCGATCTACATGAAGGATAATCCTTTCGGTGGCAAAACGAAACAGAAAGCACCACGAGCTCTACAGGAGATCGACGAAGATGGCATTCCAGTGGTACACGGTATCCGTGTTCCGGATGATGAAGCCGATAAACGACAGGTATGGCGAAATGCTCGAGTAATCAACGGTGAACTGGTGCCGTACGAGAAGGGCCACGTCCCGAAGCGTATGGAAGGAACCGGAGATGCTTACGGTCAATTGATTTTCGCTCGTCCAACGAGCAGTGAAACGGGTCGCCATCGAAGCATTGGCCCCTTCACGACAGCCGATAATTTTGCGCGGAACGATAAACCCAAAAGTTTCGGACCGTTCAGTGTCGTAGACAATTTGCGCTCGAGCGTGCGGGTTAACGAGGCGGAACAACCGCAGCCAATCATTATGAGAGTACCGGTAAACATTGGGCCTTTCTCGCGTGCCGACAACGCCCGTGTTTCGAACGCTAAACTGATCGAGTACATCAAAAAGATCAATGATCAGGAAAGTCGCAAGCACTACTATATGGCACGATCACCGAACAAGGAAATCTATGCTGAACAACAGCCGAAAATTCAACGTCGAATGTTGCAAAATCCCGGTAACCCCGTGTATCCGGTATCCAAACTGTACTCCGTTCCTGGCAGCAATAAACTACAGGGTGAACTGGAAGACTCGAGAAAACCTGTTCTACAGTACGCCCACCCAGAGTTGGGTGTGCAGCCAGCAAAGTTTGTACCGCCAGAGCATAAACCAACCCCGAAAGCTACCAAGAAAATAATCAACGTCGAATTTGCCAAACACAATGATCATTCACCTTTCGCAATAGAACCAGCCATGATGGGAAAAGATTACTACGACAATCCACTTCCGGTAAAATTCCCCACCAAACATCCGTACGATGAACTATACCAACCATCCAAAATGCCAGCAACCTATCCTTACACCTACGGATTCATCCGGCGTGTGAAACCCGAACGTCCACTGTGGATGACACTTACCGAAAAGGTGAAGGATAGTTTTCAAAACGGAATTCACACGGTGCACGAGTTCACCAAACCAGTGCTGGACCCGCTGGTCGAAGCCGGCCACAAGATCTCCAAGAACCTGGGGTTCGCTCCAAAGCCTAGTGAAGCTAAGGACAAAGCTGATCTGGTGGTGGCACCAGCTTCAAGTTCGATTGTTCTGCCAGCTCTAGGCGTTCTGGCCGGTGGAGCAGCGCTCAGTCTCGGTGCCGTCGCTATGGGACGTTTTTTCGATCTGGACATGCTGCGGCGATCGGGCGAACAGCTTGTTATGGAACTGGACGATTTGCAGCACAGACGAGCGCTGGAGGGAGTGGAAACGAATCCGGAGAAGTACTATTTGTTTGTACCGACAACGGCCATCACTCAGATGGAGCAGAGCCAATCGGGACGACGATCCAAAAGATCGATAGTTCAGCAACAGCAGCAGCAGCATGATTCCACGGACAGCTTGTTTGAAAATGAAATCTATCGGAACGATAAATTTGACGATCAAGGGGATGTGATCGAAATCATTAATGTGCGAACAGCCGATCCGAGTGATGATGAAGAATTGCCGGATGATAAGATGCAGCGGCTGGATGCTACTTTCAACGGTCATAGTCGCTACCGGCGTGCCATTGGTGGAGCAGAATTTAGTGACGGTGAGGGTCTGAGTCAGGTGCTGCAAGACGTAGAACGCGATTTACCACGACCGTCGCGGGTGGCATTCGAGCAGCAGCTTAAACAAACCGACTGGAAGAATCCTTCCTGTGCCAAACGGACATTCTGCCTCGTCATGGTCCAGCAGGGTGCCGACGATGTCGTACTGATGGAGAAGAAAATGTACACCATGCTGGAGATGTAAGTAGGAATCACGCAATCACTCACGTTTCATTCGCACCGATCGCGAAGGACTTGTTTTTTGTTTTGTTTTGTTTCGTATCATTCAGGTTGCCATCGAAACGCACGCAACGCAGCAAAGCGGCGTAGCTCTCGTTTTAGTTATAAAACATTACAACTTTCTCATGGATCGGTATTATTACTTCTGGCTGGCTGGTTGGCCGTGTTGCCGCGGTGAAAAAGCGCATGTTTTGTACCTACCGGCCATGCCCATTTACAGCCCAAATCACTTTCGAAAATTCGCGAGCTCATTCCACATTCCTTCACTTATTATCATCGGCCGACCGCCGCCGCGCAGTTGTTGCTGGAGCTGCTGTTGTTTTTTTCGCTCAACTTGTTGCTTCTTTTGGATTTAAGCAAGTGCTCTTCCTGCCGATCTCAGCAATCTCGTGTGCAAGCCAGATTGCATATGATTTTTTTTTCTGCAGCGAACTTTGAATGCCCTTTACCGAAAAACTGTTGCTCGCTGGCGGCATTGAAGGATGCCATGCATTTGTATGGCTCCAACAAAGGATTGCTGTAATGAAAAATGGGAAAGAGCCCAAAACATACTTTTTTTGGGCCACTTCATAACAGGTGAAAGTCTTACGCAGTAGGGCGTCTTGGTTTTTTTTCCTTTGATTTGCTCTAAACTGGATTATTTTTTCACTCATAAGGTGCTTAAGGTTCTGAAGTTAGTAGATTACAAAAACGTCATGGTCCTTATTCTAATTCTGTTCTAACTCCAATGCTCTTATGCTTGGATTTTTTTTTTTATATCATTGACATTGTTGACATTTGTGTTACTTTCGAAACATCGAAACAAACTTTAGATGAACAGTATAATCACATTTCTCTTAATTCGTTGTAGGATGCATCCAACGCTCGGAGCGACACTGACCAACCACTTATCGGAAGTAACCGATGCCATTCGGCAGCATAACTGCGGTCAATTCGTGTGTCAGCAACGACCAAAAACGTAACCTACAAGAAATATTTCGTACTGACTGGCGTACACCAATTCGAGAGAGTAAAACTACCCCAACGAACAAACAAAAAAACAGACGGTTTCACATAATCCTTTCAGAAAAAAAACAACAATTTAACTCTGAGGAAATCGTTTGGTTTTGTAGTCTAAGCTGAATAATTCACTCTGTAAAAAGATTGTGTTGTTACTTACTACTAGAGTCGATTACAAACCCAACACGGATTAATTGTATAAAAAGAGAAAGGAAATCAGGACCAGACCGTATCAAACACACACACATTCTTGTTTATATCGAAATGCCAAAGGATGATTAGTAGGCGAAACAAGAAAAAAGCAAAATTTCCGTTATGCTTGACAACGCGAAGCAGTATAATTCACATTATTAGTGCCTTTAGATGATAAATCCGACACGAATCCGAATCCATCCCCACACGAATCCTCCTCCTCCTGACTTAGGATGTAAGCCCAAACTAAGCTAGAAACAAAAAAAAAAAACACGAAGAAAAAATCATCAACGCGCTAGCAAACGAGAAAGAAAGTGACAAAATGACAAATCTCGCATATTTATTACTCGATTTTACCTAAATTATGTAAATGCGATTATTTAATTTCGATAATTTATTGGCTCGGCTTGGCATCCCGTCGACTAAACACGCAGCGCTTACGTGCACGGGCCGAGCATCATGCAAATTGGGACGGTTTGCACATTTTGTCACATTTTGTCGGACACTGAACATGTGACGAAACCACGAATCCACGACCTGATTGATGAACGACTGAAGGAAAGTTCAGAAACTCCTCCAATATGTTATTAGATTATGTCGCTGAATGGTCAATTAATTAAACGGTAGAGATAGTTTGCTATAATAGTCTTGTTTATACTGATAGATTTAAATAAAGATAAAAAAACAAAATATATAAAATCGAATGCGAGACAATTGTGATGAAAGTATCGATATGATGAGGAGAAATAAAGCAATAATTATGTTTAAAGCTAAGGTTGTTTTGATTCAAAACTAGAATGGATTATATTGACAGCTGGTATAAGTTGAAGGGGTTACCTTTTTGGTCGAGAAAAATGAGGGAAGTTTGAATCTATTTTTAAGTGTATAGCACCATTTTCATTGCATCAAAGCACGTTTGATTTTGAGATATACCAATTATTACTGGGGTAATGGCCGTTTCCCCGAAACGCTATTTTTTGCAGAGGCTTGCGGTGAGCCTGATAGAGACTCAGCGGGTCAACCGAAATCGAAAAACTTATATTATTTCATTAGTTTAGAATTGTGCAGGGTCCTTGAACGATCGTTTTTATGAGTATTTTGTTTTCAGTGCAATGGGAACGTTTTTTCCCAAAAAATGCACGTTTGCATGCGGCAAAATGTAACTGTATGTTTCGAAAAGCGATCGTTCAAGGACCGGCGAATTTAGTAACGAAAATGTAAAAAAAAAGATGAAGGAAATCGGTTCAGTAGTTTTCCCGCAATCAGGATTACGGCAAAGTCATTTTTCGGAAAACACTATTCCGAGATAATCGCATGTAAAGTTCCAAGCTAAGCTTATGCGGTCGTGGCGAGGCGCGCTGCAAATCGCTCTAACTTTCTTCCTATTGCTCAGATCTTTATGAAAATTTGTGAAAATGTTCTCAAGATGTTGTATTTGAAAATAATACAATAAAATTTTTTCGGTTTTTTGAAAATTAAAAAGGTATATAACCCCTTAAATCCTTGGTTCCTTGAGGTTTCTGAACAACTGAAAAATGTCGAAGAATTTCAAATTTTCCTAGTTTAAGTTTTCAACCATACAAGAACAACATGTTTTCTTTGCATTAACACCTAAGAAATACTATTAATACCAATCCGGGGCGGACGAAGACTGATTTGAGCTGCAGGTGAAAACTTGTTTTGGCGCCCCCCATCAATTTTTCGTTTACCGTCAGGTTTTTTTACGCGGTAGATACGTACCTCTTTAGAAAACCGTGTTAAAAACCGCGTTAATTCGAAAATCCGCATGAAAAAAACGCGTTAATTCAAAACCGCGTAAGAGTAAGAGGTTTTAGAAAAAACCCGAGACGTTCTACGATCAGTACTTAAAATTGTCCTCTGTGACGGTTATTTCGGATTTATCGGAAGGCGGAGGGTTTTTTGACTAAGTATTTTGCTCAATTAATACTCAGAAGGTTTTGGTTCCCAACCCGCATTAACTCGAAAACCCGTGATTTTTTTTTTTTTGAATTAGCGCGAGTTAAACACTTGGGTGTTGTTCGGAGTTTTTAAAAAAGCTACTGACACATTTCACTGCTCAATTAAGACTGACTTTATCAATTCTAACGATTACATTTGTGCTCGCCGTTCGATTCACGTTGGCCAGAATATGAACCGCTGACTCCGCATCGCTCGGTGGTGGCTCCGATCGTTCGATTGTCGTCAACCTGCTCGTCGATGGCATTGTCTGAATTGTCAGCAAATTCCTTTGGTAGCTCGGTTGTTAACTCCTCCCGGCTGAGAGATGAGACTCCAGGGAAATCACATCCGCAATGGCCAATCTTCTAATTGGTTTTGCATCTGAGATCGTTGGAATGTCCTTTAATGAATCGTCCTGTTGAATTTTGATTTTTGTGGATCTGCTTGATATGAAATTACAAAGGAGAACAATGCTGATGATTGTGGTTAGAGGGAAAGTAATTCCTCCGAAAATGGTTAACTTTGGCCAGTGAAAGCTTTTTGTTTGCAATTTGATATTTTCCAGTTCTTTTCTAGTCTCGAGATGTAGTTCATGGAGATGTTCGAGGCTCAGTTAACAATGAGATGTCCTTGCTCCACAGAGATACCTTCTAGTGGTATCTGTAAGGGTGATTCTTCGAGATTATGAATATTGCTGCTAAAAGTGTTGTTGTCAATCGAAACATTACAGTTTTCGAACGAGATGAAGAATGGACCGAATTGGTTCCTTTTAAAAATTCCACAGTTGCTTGTAAGTGAAAAATTTCTATCATAGTTGATGATCAGTTTTTTGTCGTTAACGGTGATGATTTCTTCTTGTATGAGGTTGAGGGTAAAATTACAACTGGCTGGTTTTTCCATTTAAGAGTTCCGAAATACATGTTGAGTTTTCGGGTATTAGGTCTTCTATGTTGAATATCGTTGGATTCAAAGAAGGTACGGCATAGATCTCTTTGTGGTGTTTCAAATAATTTTATCTCTCAAAATAAATTTGTCTTTGTTTATGACGAATCGGATAAATGTGAATTTTCCTGAATATTCTTTTGTCTAGTTTAGGAATTTTGATAAGCAGAGCTACCTCCTTGCTGTTGGTTGCCACTGATGATTCTGCATATGATAGTGCTTCGCTGATAGAGTTGGTTGTCACGTTCTCGTCGTGTAGTCTTCTTACTAATACTTGTATTTCTTCTGTACTTAGAATTTTGCTGTTTAAGATTCCTATCTTTGCTAAACTTATACTGTCTACAATTTGCTCTAATTTTTCATGTAAACACTTCAAGTTCAAAAATATATTAATGGAATGATTTTCTATGGATTTTGTATTGAACAATGATATGGCTTGAGTAGTTTTACGTACGAATTCCTTCATCTGTAGGTTTAATTCCCGGTTAATTTTTACCTGAGCATTATTATTCTGAATTAGATTATTGATAGAGGAGTTAATTATTTTTGAATCTTTAGCATCTGGACTACCTGCTATAAATTTCCATGCTGATCCTAGGCTATCCCAGCGTTTTGATCTGTTGGTTGTTCAGTATTTGATCGATTTGTTTAAATTCTTCTATAATTAATATGGAAAACTGATTGGTCGCTATTTCGTCAAACATGTCTCTAAGGTTTCGTACATGGTATTGATATGAACTTATGTTAAAATGATGGAGATAAAAATATGAGTCAATTCTTACTCTGCTAGTGTCATGGTCGATAGCTAGGATTGGCTGGTTAGTTAGCTTCCGGAGTGATATAGTTTGTTCTGATGACCATCCTGAATGTAGGATTACAAGTCCTAGTCTGTAATTGAAGTGCATTGAGTTAGATCTCTCGAATTTTAATGTCGTTTTTATGAATTTTATTGTACTGTTATTAACTTTTGCTATTTCGCGTCTTGAACTGCCCACAGATCAGACGTTTTTTCGGTTGCTTGTGGACTGGTCTTTGACTGCCTATAGCTTAAAAGTTTGTGTTTTGTCAGTGTGTCTTTTAAATACTACCGGAAAGTTATTTCCCATCAGTCTTTCTCAAGACTACCTACTTTTGAATTTAACATTTGTTTTAACTTTTTTCGTATCACCTGAAATGGCTGGACGGAAAAAGAAACCTCGCATCGCTGCGGGGAGGAAAAGAGAGGCATCTCTTTCTGACACATCGAGTGTCTGTAGTGACAATCCTTTTGATATTTTGCCTGAGCAAGAAGCTGGTGAAATGGAAGTTATTAATAATGAAACTATACAAAATATAAAATCTTTAAAAAAGGAGAAAGTTCCACCTATTGTGGTAACTATTTCTTCTGAATTTAATATATTCAAAAAGGAACTTTCAACGTTTGTTTCTGACGTTAAAGTTACCTATCAAATTGGCCGTAGAGGTGAATGCCGCTTATTAGCCGACTCAGTAAAGGGTCGTGATCGTCTTGTTCAGTATTTAACTGACAAGATGTACAAATTTTTTACATATGACACCAAGAACGCCAAGCCGTTTAAGGTCGTATTAAAAGGTCTCACCAACGATCAAACCGTTGATGAGATCAAACTTACTTTAACAGAATTACTTGGCATAGCCCCTACCCAAGTAATTCTAATGAAACAAAAATCACGGAGCGAAAACAGTCAGAGAACTGGAATTTCCCTTGTTAATTATTTAATTCATTTTAACCGCAATGAGGTTAACAACTTAAAATTTTTTGAAAAAGCACATGCTTTGTGTTACAACGAGCAATCGAAGTCCCCTCGAACGACCGTTACTGATAGCAACTGATAGTAACGTGAGATGGCAGAGCGAAGCGGGAAGATAGAAGGACGTCACCTATTGTTACTCTCACTGAAGTGTCTTTAGATTGAAGAGGAGTCATCAGGTTAGGAAATTAAAAGCGTTCACCCGATTGAAAAAACTTTAGAAGACAAACTTTGATCGTAGTTGATATTATATATTAAATATTAAGGTAATTCTCTCGCAATACTCTCATGTGAATTTATATAAAATAATTAAGCTTTGGAATATTATGCAATATAGTTTATATTGATTTGTCGGTTGTTACACGTGCGGAGAACATTGAAGATAAGCTCATAGGTCGGAGATCAGCATTATCGATTGTGATCGAACACCAAGATTGTGAGTAACTAAATAGAATAGCATCCGTTTAAGTTTTTAATATTAAATTAATTGCAGCTTAAAGCAATTTATGAATAAAGATTTGCTAAAGATTTGGTTACCCGAACATAACCTTTAAGAATCTTGACTTTGTCAAGATGGGTAAGGATGGAATCTCCGATCAAAATTGTCGTTCGTGTGACCGACCGGACACGGCAGATGCCATGGTGGCCTGTGATGCGTGCAACTGCTGGTATCATTTCTGGTGCGTAGGCGTAGATTCGAGTGTAGAAAACCGCCACTGGATTTGTCACCGATGCCAAGCAAAGGGTTTGCTGTCCGTGGTAACAATAAAAACACCCAATAAGGTAACAACCAGCAGATCATCGTCCATAAAAAAGGGAAAGACTGGCGGAAAACCCCTTCAGTCGCAACGTGGAAGTGCTCAATCTAACGCTCGCTCCGCGGTACTTGAAGAACAATTAGCATTATTGAAAGAGCAGGAACTTTTGCTGGAAGAGGAGCTGAAACAAAAGGAAGAGGTAGAACGCCTCGAGCTCGAGGAAAGGCAGCGGCAGATTAACGAACGTCGACGACGGCAGGAAGAGGAGGCAAAGCTAAGAGAAGAGCAGTTGGCTAAACAAAAGGCGTTGCGAGAAGAGAGGTTAAGGTTAAAAAAGGAGTCGATGGATAAACGTCAAGAGCTTATTAGGCAGCAGGCCCAGATGAGCGATGGAGGGTCAACGATCTCAGCCTCGGGAATTTCCCAAATTTTCAACGGAAGCAGGGTGCAAAAATGGTTGAAGGAAAATGAAAATTCCACGGATGTCGGTAGTAAGGACCCCTCGGGAAAAGGGACAATTAATTCGTCACAACAACCATCTTCATCATCAGCTTCTTTAGTCAGCGGGAATTCATTGCAAGGACATTCACTGCATTTATGCAAATTGCAGCCCGCCAGGTTACGGGCAAGGATCTTCCAGCTTTCAGCGGAAACCCGGAAGACTGGCCGATGTTTATTCGGATCTTTGAAGAGACTACGAATGCGTGTGGATTTTCCAATGTGGAAAATCAAGTACGGCTTCAGAAATGCCTACGGGGTGATGCTTTGGAAACCGTTCGCAGCCGGCTCCTGATGCCGGAAGGCGTGCCACATGTGATTAAGACACTTGGAAATGCGTTTTGGTCGTCCAGAATTGATTATTCGTTCGATGCTAGAACGTATTCATCGTCTACCCTCCCCTAAGCCAGATAGGTTGGAGACACTGATTGATTTTGGATTGGCTGTCCAGAATTTAGTCGTTCATTTACAGGCGGCCAAACAGGAGAGTCATCTTAACAATCCAACTTTGCTACAGGAGCTCGTGGCAAAGCTACCAGTGCAATTAAAGCTTGGTATTGGGCTAAATATAAATTACTGAACTCGACACCCACTCTTGCTACTTTCGGATGTTTCATGGAGCAATTGATCCAAGCGGCTAGCGAAGTCTGCTTCGATGTTCCGCTCAACCAAAACGCCAAGTTTGAAAGACCGAGAAACAAAGAAAAAAATGTGGCTCATTCATACTCGCACGAAAACAAATTTGACCGACATTCCCTTTCACACTCGAAACGCAACGAATTGACAAAGAAACAAGTTAAACTTTGTCAATTTTGTAAAGAATCGGGACATCGAGTTTCAGGTTGCAAGGAATTTGCAAAAAGAAACCTAGAGGATCGTTTAAATTTCGTGCGGCAGAATAATCTTTGCAGAACTTGTTTGAATTTTCACCAGAAATGGCCCTGTAAGACTTGGCAAGGTTGTAATGTGGAAGGATGTCGGGAAAAGCATCACTATCTCTTGCATCCACCGATTTCTAGCGGTCCAGTACATCTATCGAGCAGCCATTCGTCTGTCAACCTCGACCGGCAAAATATGTTACCCCATTTTCGTATACTCCCAGTAGTTCTGCATAAAAACGGGAAAAGGCAGCTGATATTTGCGTTTATTGACGAAGGATCTTCATCGACACTATTAGACCGCTCTGTAGCAGATTTACTAGAAATAGAAGGTCCAGTTGAGCCGCTGACACTGCAATGGACTGGTAACGTTACACGGAATGAAAATACATCGCGGCGGGTGCATGTCTCTGTCTCTGGAAAGGGTAAATCGCAGAAGCACCAAATCACTAATGCACGCACGGTCGATCATCTTATGTTGCCAAAACAGTCGCTATCGTATCGAGTGCTAAGTGAAAAATATTCACATCTCAGAGGGTTACCCATAGACGACTATCAGATGGTGGAACCGAAACTACTCATCGGGTTGGACAACCTGAGGCTTGGGATACCGCTGAAAATTAGAGAAGTAAACGAGGAGTAAACGAACCTATAGCAGCGAAATGCAGGCTAGGGTGGACTATTTATGGCAGTGAGGTGGGACATACACCAACAGTTTCGATAAACTTGCATGTCCCGGCATGTACGGATTACGATCGAGAGTTGAATCAACAACTGAGCGACTACTTTACGCTGGAACAAGCCGGAGCGAAATTTCCATTCGACATTCCTGAATCAAAAATGGACCAAAGAGCGCGCCAATTGCTGGATGGAACGACTCGCCGAGTGGGTAACCGATTTGAAACCGGATTGCTGTGGAAGTCGGACAACGTTGAATTTCCGGATAGTTTCCCCATGGCTGTTCGGAGGCTTGAAGCGTTGGAGCGAAAACTTGCAAAGGATCCCGTTTTAAAACTGCGAGTACACGAGCAACTAGATGAATATGTGACAAAAGGTTACTGTCACCGCGCAAAGTCGGACGAGTTAGCAACTGCCGATAACAAGCGCGTCTGGTACCTACCTCTTGGAATTGTCGTCAACCCAAGGAAACCAAATAAGGTGAGGTTAATGTGGGACGCTGCAGCCCAAGTAAATGGCGTTTCATTTAACTCGGCATTATTGAAGGGACCAGATTTGCTTACACCCCTCATTGCTGTTCTGAGTCATTTTCGCGAACACAAAATCGCGATCACCGGAGATATAAAAGAAATGTTCTTGCGTATGCTAATATGCGCCGAAGATCGGCAATCACAACGATTTCTATGGCGGAGAAAATCCGACGATCCCCCCCAGATTTATATTATCGATGTGGCTACGTTCGGGTCTACTTGTTCCCCGAGCTCAGCTCAATTTGTAAAAAATAGGAACGCGATGGACTATATGGAAGAGTTCCCCAGAGCAGCAACAGCAATCATAAAATATCACTACATTGATGACTATCTCGATAGTTCCGCAACGGTAGAAGAAGCTATCGAAGTAGCGAAGCAGGTGAAGCACATTCATGAAAAAGGGGGCTTTGAGATTCGTAACTTCCTGTCTAATTCTGGTCAGGTACTTTCCGCAATCGAAGATACGTCGCGGGACGAGTCGAAAGAACTCAGCATCGTAAGAGTAGAAAAAACAGAATCCGTGCTGGGAATGCGATGGAATCCGCTCGCAGACGTTTTCTCATACGCACTGTCACCTAAAGTGGAGGTTATGAAGGTAATGGAACCCACACACATACCAACTAAACGTGAGATGTTAAAGCTCGTGATGAGCTTGTTCGATCCACTCGGATTTGTAACTTTCTTTCTCGTCCACGGACGAATCTTAATACAAGACGCGTGGGCAGCTGGACTTGACTGGGACTCCCCAATAAATGATCGATTACTCAAAAAATGGCGTCTATGGCTCAGTCAATTTCCCTCATTAATCAACCTTCGGATCCCACGTAATTACTTCAGAAATAAAATGAACGAGTCCAAAAATCTTCACGTATTCGTTGATGCAAGTAGAGAGGCATACGCTAGTGTGGCATACATCACAGCAACAGGACCAGAAGGGATCGAAGTCGCACTTGTTTTAGCTAAAAGCAAAGTTGCTCCGATCAAGGTACTTTCAGTTCCACGTCTCGAACTTAAAGCTGCGGTTTTAGGAACACGTCTCGCTGAATCAGTAATCTCGTCGCATTCGTTTAAAATAGATCAAAGATTTTTTTGGACTGATTTGAAGGCAGTCCTCGCTTGGATCAATTCAGATCACCGAAGGTATCATCAGTTTATGGGTGTTAAAATCGGTGAAATATTATCGTCAACTCGAATGAGCGAGTGGAAGTACGTTCGATCAGGGCAGAACCCTGCTGATCCTGCCACTAAGTGGGGAACAGGGCCGAAGTTCGACCTAGAGAGCTTGTGGTTCCGTGGTCCCCCCTTCCTGTATTGTCCTAAAGATGAATGGCCGGAAAATTGTCGCTTTACGACCTACACAGAATTAACTAATGTACAACATGTGCACTGGGAAGCTCCGCAGCCCCTCATCGATGTAACTCGCTTCAGTAAGTGGGAAAGACTTCAACGAACACAAGCATATGTGGTACGATTCATTGAGAATTATAAACGGTTGCGGAAGGGAGAACCGATTCAACGTGGTGAACTATCGCAAGAAGAGTTACAACGAGCCGAAAAATTGCTGGGGAAACAGGCTCAAGCAGACGTCTTTGCGTCGGAGAGGAAAATTTTATTGGACACTCAAGGGGACCCTCACGCGCGTCACAATGTGGTACCAAAGACCAGCTCTATACATAAATTATGGCCGTACCTAGACGAGGATGGATTAATTCGAATGCGGGGTAGAATTGGTGCTGCGTGGTACGCACCGCACGAAGCTAAGTACCCCGTGATTTTGCCAGCTACCTTAATATCTTCTCTCCTTACAGACTGGTTCCACCGTCGCTACTGTCACGCCCACCATGAAACCGTCGTGAATGAAATGAGGCAACGTTATGAGATACCGAAACTAAGAGCGTTGCTCAAACGAACAGTCAAAGGCTGTTTCACCTGTCGATTAGAAAAAGCCACCCCTCTACTACCACCTATGGCACCGTTGCCGGAACAACGACTGTCTCCGTACATGAGACCGTTTACCTACGTCGGGGTAGATTATTTTGGACCCCTGTACGTGAAAGTAGGTCGCACGGAAGTAAAACGCTGGGTTGCACTCTTCACATGTATGACAGTGAGGGCAATACATCTCGAAGTGGTACACAGTTTGTCGAGCGAGTCATGCATAATGGCAGTCAGGCGGTTCGTTGCCAGGCGGGGCGCTCCTGTCGAATTTTTCAGCGACAACGGAACCTGTTTCGTTGGAGCAAACAAACAGCTACAGCATGAGATACAGTCCAGAAACGAAGCATTGGCAACGACATTCACAAACACGAATACGCGTTGGAAATTTAACACCCCAGGAGCACCCCACATGGGAGGGGTCTGGGAGCGCTTGGTACGCTCGGTTAAGCAAGCTATTGCCACGATTATCGATGCACCCCGTAAGCCGAACGATGAAACGCTTATGACAATTCTTTCGGATGCTGAGTCGATGATAAACTCGAGATCCCTGACTTACGTGCCCTTGGAAACCGCCGATGAGGAATCGCTGACTCCAAACCACTTCTTGCTTGGGAGTTCGTCAGGCGTGAAACAGCCACCGTCGCAACTAGTAGACTATCGCCCTACTCTTATAAATAGCTGGGCTCTTGCTCAACACATCACGGACACGTTTTGGAAAAGGTGGATTAAAGAGTACTTGCCGGTCATAAGGAGACGAGGTAAATGGTTTGAAGAAGTTCGCGAGATCCAAAAGGGCGACTTGGTGTTGATGGTAAGCGGCGCGGTGCGAAATCAGTACGTAAGAGCGAGAGTTGAAAAGGTATTCCTGGGACGAGATGGACGAGTTCGCCAGGCACAGGTGCGCACAGCAACAGGCGTATATAAACGGCCGGTGATTAAGCTGGCATTGCTCGACGTTTTACCGGATTGTGAAGCCGCTGAGGACTCATCAGGAGGTGCAGATCATCACCAGTCTTCACGGGTGGGGGATTGTTACAACGAGCAATCGAAGTCCCCTCGAACGACCGTTACTGATAGCAACTGATAGTAACGTGAGATGGCAGAGCGAAGCGGGAAGATAGAAGGACGTCACCTATTGTTACTCTCACTGAAGTGTCTTTAGATTGAAGAGGAGTCATCAGGTTAGGAAATTAAAAGCGTACACCCGATTGAAAAAACTTTAGAAGACAAACTTTGATCGTAGTTGATATTATATATTAAATATTAAGGTAATTCTCTCGCAATACTCTCATGTGAATTTATATAAAATAATTAAGCTTTGGAATATTATGCAATATAGTTTATATTGATTTGTCGGTTGTTACACGTGCGGAAAACATTGGAGATAAGCTCATAGGTCGGAGATCAGCATTATCGATTGTGATCGAACACCAAGATTGTGAGTAACTAAATAGAATAGCATCCGTTTAAGTTTTTAATATTAAATTAATTGCAGCTTAAAGCAATTTATGAATAAAGATTTGCTAAAGATTTGGTTACCCGAACACTTTGTATAATGTGCGTGTAAAGTGGGAAATTTATAGGAAGTATGGCGGAAGTGAAAAGCATATCACCCAATGCCGTACTTGCCAACGTTATGGCCATGGTTCCAAATTCTGTAACATGGACCAAAAATGTCTTAATTGTGGAGACTCTTCTCACAAAAAGGACACATGTACTGTGAAAGAGAGTAAAAATTTTCGCTGTGCGAATTGTAACGGCAACCATATGTCAAATTTTTATCAATGCCCAGTCCGTTTAGCAATTGTTAAGGCAAGGCAAGGTAAACAAAATTCAATTTCTCAATTAAAACCAACTTCAAAACAAAATTCTCCAAGCGTACCAGTGACGCATAGTTTACCTACTCCTTTGCATACCCGTTTAACTTATGCACAGGTTACAGGTAGTTCGAACATTATACCGCCTAGTGTTGGTAGTTCGAAAATGACCGTTAATATGGGTAAGCAAAACACGCTAGAGAATAATTGTACACCTATTACTCCAGCTTATATTGCTGCCGAAAATATTTTTTCTAATGTCAACTGCCTGGGGCCTATTACGGCAGGTAAACTTTCTTTTTTGCAACAGGCAATGTTCGATCTTATGAACGCCATGTTGCAGGCAAAATCAATGTTTGAAGCCATTCAAATAGGCACAAATTTTACTATTAAAATTGTTTCTAATTTAAAATTTAGCAATGATTTTAAATAAAACAATTAAAATATTAAATTGGAATGCTCGCTCATTGAAGGCCAATGAGAATGAGCTTTTTAATTTTTTAACAGTAAATAATGTGCATATTGCAATTATTACTGAAACATTTTTGAAACCTAACATAAAATTTAAATATGATCCCAATTACGTGGTTCATAGATATGATAGGATTCAGGGTTCCGGCGATGGAGTTGCAATTGTTATTCATCGCCGAATCAAACATCGTGCTCTTCCCCATCTTGAGACGAAAGTTTTTGAAACTTTGGGAATTGAAGTTCAAACTTTTTTTTTTTTTATTCTCGTTTATTTTCCGTCGGTCTAGTTCCGCCACTGTTGTGGCCAATCACCGACGCCCAGGGAGGCGACTCCACACCCAGGACCTTAACTCACGACCCGTTTATTAACGGACCGGCGCCAACGGCTTTACTTCCTCATGCGATGGAAGGCGTGATCCCAGAGATTTTTCGCCTCAGAAAATATCCCGGTGTCGGCTAGGATTGAGTCTAGACCAGTTGGGTTGGTTGTGAGTGGATCACGCCACCTCACAACCATCGACACCTATGTCGGCGGTGGGATTCGAACCCAGGCGTCGAGCGTGGTCGACGGAGACGTTACCAACCACACTAGGCCCCCGCTCGCATGAAGTTCAAACTGAACTTGGGATTTTATACATTGCCGCAGCATATTTACCATTTCAATGCACACGCGAGCTCAAAAATTATTTTAAGGTGATTTACAAAAACTCACCAGAAATCGTTCGAAATTTTTCATAATCGGCGATTTTAACGCTAAACATCGTTCATGGAATAATTCTCAAAGTAATTCCAATGGCAACATTTTATTCAATGATTGTTCTTCAGGATACTATTCTATTTTGTCTCCGAATAGTCCTACATGCTTTTCTTCTGTAAGAAACCCTTCAACAATTGATTTGGTGCTAACAGATCAAAGTCATGTATGTAGTGATTTGATCACACATGCTGACTTTGATTCTGACCATTTCCAATAACTATAGTATGAAGGTCGAAATTTTGCTGTGATGTCTAACCATAACCGTCTTTTTCAAGGCGTCACATCCTCATTAATGAAGTGTTGTGAATTTTCTAAAACAGACTCAGCATCGAAAGCAGAACGTGCCGAACTTTTCTGTTTGAAATCGGATTTGTTTCGTATATACCGCTTGTTATGCACAGTATCAACAAATCGTAATAAACATCACACTGCTATACATTTGCACCAGCATCAAACCTTAGTTGCAGTTTATCAATAACCATCCATTATGCTCTTCCAAAAACATTTAGTAGCCTTGAAAAAGGCAGATTACTGCAATTGCGATTTTCATTCAATTACATATAGCATAAATGCTTCATGGTCAGATATACCCGCTGCAGCTGCTACGCTATTCGTAGCCATGCCACAATTGTGGCCGCTATACGCTGCCATTGGTATCCGCTGTCCCTGCATCAGCTGGCCCAGCTGATATCGATGCTGAGATGCGGAACCGGAACCTGTTCTCAATTTTCGGAAAATCGCCTTTGAGGCACTACTGGAATACTTGTTCAACTCTGATTGGACCACAATACTCTCTTCGAATGACGTGGATGATATGGCTGAAAGCTTTTCCAGGCATATTTCAGATTGGCTGTTACTCAAAGTGCCTGTTCGTAGGCCCCCTCTGTCACTGAAACAGAAAGCTGAAACGAATGCGTCATCTGAATCGAAAAATGCTTTTCGTTCTTTTTGCGATGCTTATCGGAAATTGAACAGGAGCTTGTACAAATCGTATGTGTTGAAATTTCAATTAAATTTAAAGCGTAATCCCAAGTCCCTCTGGAATTTTGTTAATTCAGAAAGGAATAATTCTGCCATTCCACATTTCTTGACGACGAAGAATCGAATTCATGTGAACAGTTTGCTAAATTCTCCGCTTCTGTGTTTGCACCGAACATCGCTTCTGATCACGAGGTTGGACAAGCTGTGGTTGATGTTCCCGCGGATATTATTAATTTAGACACGTTCCAGATTACGCAATCGATGATTACTGCTGCGAACAATAAGCTCAAAAATTCATTTTCTCCTGGACCTGATAGGATTTCAGCCTTTGTGTTCCGTCGATGTATTTCCGCATTAGTTTTTCCACTCTGCCTTATTTTTAATAGCTCATTCAAACAGCGTAAGTTCCCGAAAATATGGAAACTATCATTTCTGGTTGCAGTGTTTAAAAGTGGAGATAAAAGTAATATCCGTAACTACCGTGGAATTACAAATCTCTCGGTAGCATCGAAATTATTTGAAATTATTGTCAATCGAAGTCTTCTAGCTGGAATGAAGTGCTATATCTTTACAGACCAGCATGGTTTTATGCCTGGACGTTCAGTTACTACGAATTTATTGGAATTTACGCATACTTGTTTTACACAACTGGAAGCAAAATGCCAAGTGGACGTGGTTTATACGGATTTGAAAGCCGCATTTTACAGAATTGACCATCATATACTATTGCGCAAAATTAACCTGCTTGGTGCCTCTGACAGCTTAGTTGCATGGCTTAGTTCATACCTGTGTGATCGATCACTTCGGGTGAAATTGAGAGCGTGCGGCTCAACTCCGTTTGTTAACTTGAGTTGTGTACCTCAAGGAAGTAGCTTGGGACCGCTGCTTTTTACAATATTTTGAAATTATGTTAGTATTTTGCTTGGTGATGGATGTAAGCTTATATATGCGGATGACCTAAAACTACATTTCGTCGTGAAGTCCATAGAAGATTGTCATCGTTTGCAGCAGTTATTGGATATGCTTGTAGAAGTGCCATCGTAATAAGCTGATTGTCAGCATCCCTAAATGCTCTGTAATGACATTTCAACGGAACTCGCAGCCTATAATGTTTAACTACCACATCGATGCAGTCGTGCTCAACAGAGTTGAAGAGATGAATGACTTGGGTGTGACAATGGATAAGAACTCTCCTTTGCTAGTCATCGATCGGCCGTCATTGCTAAGGCTAATCGTCAGCTGGGGTTTATAACCAAAAAAGCTAAAGATTTTAATGATCCGTATTGCTTGAAAGCTCTGTATTGCTCTTTAGTGCGACCTATCTTAGAGAATGCTTCACTAATTTGACTTCCACATAAACTGACCTGGAGTTTACGAATTGAAAGAGTGCAAAAGAGATTTGTCCGAATTGCTTTGAGAAAACTACTTTGGCGTGACCCACAGAACTTGCCTCCATACGGTGATCGCTGCAAGCTAATCAATCTTGACACCCTAGCTTGACGACGGAAGATTCAGCAGGCATCATTTGTCGCTAAGCTCCTGAACAATGAAGTAGACTGTACCAAACTACTATCTTTACTTGATTTTCGTGTTCCATCGCGTGCTTTAATGACTGCTACTCTTCTCCAAAACATGGTTTCATCGCACAGCGTTTGGATTTAATGCCCCTATGTCTTCAATGATACGTGTATTTACTTCTGCTGAAGATTTATTCGAATTTAGTGAGCGTTCCAGTTGTTTCTCCAGTCGAGTAGCAAGATCTGCTTGTTTTACATTATGACGTTGACGATAGTGATAAATTAAATAAATAAATAAATAAATTAGATTATCTAGTGAAATACTCACGATTTTAGCGATTGATTAACAACAACAAAAGTTATAAACAATTAAAGTCGATTTTTTTGTCGAAATCATTTTTTTCCAAAACCGTTGCCATTTTGCGAAGAAAAATTCTTAAAATATAATCATTTGTACTTAACTAGCGATACTTGTGTAGATAATGAAAAAAAATTGTTTTGGTTATAGGTGGAGTTGGGCACGACTTCTACTGCTCGCCGCGAAAGAACTTTAAAAAAAACGATTCACGGCAACCGCCATTTTGTACAAAAAGTAGCAATGAATTTTTTATTTCTATTCTCCAAGAGTTGCTTAATCCAACGATATATTATTTATATACCTTACATCTCAAATATCATTTTGAAATAAAAAACATGAAAAAGCCCTATTTTTTCGAGCATTTGGTGGATATTACCCCTTCATATTTTCACCCATTTAGTCAGTACTCAGCTTATCAGTATTGATTGCTGGCTGCACTGCTTTTACGATACCAGCCTACTAGACACCAGTTTATACTTTATAAATGTAGTGGTTAGAAGCAGCCTAAATCATTCAAAATTAGCTAGAGCGTCAAATGTGTTATGTCCAACACTCATTCGTTGTACAGGTTTTAATATTATTAATCAATTGTACGCACCATTCAAAGTTTGCGTGTATATGCACTATGAAAATATATATATTTATATACACTAAAGTAACTTTTTACGCGGGGGATACGTGCCGCGTAAATTCCGGAATCCGAGTAAAAAAAAACCGCGTAAATTCCGGAACCCGCGTAAAAAAACCGCGTAAATTCCGGAATCCGCGTAAAAAGAACCGCATTAATTCTGCAATCCGAGTGAAGAGAAACCGAAATCCGCGCAAAAAAATACTGCGTAAATTCCGTAATCCGCGTAAAAAAAAGCCGCGTAATAAAAACCGCGTAAAAAGCGACCTTGGGTATTAGAAAACGATAACACCGTGACATGCTTTCGCTATTGTCAACTTATAAATAGCAGACCACAGAAATGGAACCGCCTCTATAAGCGTACCGAATCAGGCCCTTGTGGGCGTAAACGTCGCATTCGTAGCTCAACACAGTTGAGAAACTACACTAGAACCCCCCCATTGGACATGGTTTCCCATGGATTTGTTCCGGACAAGGTTTGCACTTCTCTCCAACAACGCCGACACGAAACGATAAAAGGCTCAAGTGAAATTTGATTCATCAATAATTGACGAAAATCTTCAACTTCTAATTCGATTGAAAAATGTCCGCAGACGTCAATATCAACGTTCTCGTGACCCTGTTTTTAAAACTATTTATAAAGATTTACAGAAAGAGATTAAACATAGATTTACTCTTCTGAGAAATCAAAATTTTGAGACTAAAGTTGAAAAATTGAAACCATATTCAAAACCTTTTTGGAAGCTGTCGAAGATTCTTAAGAAACCTTCAAAGCCTGTTCCAGTTTTAAAAGATGGTGAACGTTTTCTTGTATCCAATGAACAAAAGGCTCAAAGACTTGCTCAGCAGTTTGAGAGTGTTCATAACTCAAATTTGAATTTTGTGAGTCCAATTGAAAATGAAGTCACACGTCAATTTGATTTAATTTCTTTCAATTATTAAAATTTTCAAAAATATGAAAGCACCTGGTGACGATGGAATCTTTAATATACTAATCAAACATCTCCCTGAGAGCACAATGGAATTTTCAGTGAAAATTTTCAATTGCTGCTTCAAAATTACATATTTTCCCAAATTATGGAAAAATGCAAAAATTACTCCCATTTTAAAACCGGATAAGAACCCAGCTGAAGTTTCAAGTTATCGACCAATCAGTTTGCTTTCTTCAATAAGTAAACTGTTTGAGAGAATTATTCTTAACAGAATGATGTCACACATCAACGAAAATTCAATTTTTGCAAATGAACAGTTTGGATTTCGCCATGGGCATTCCACAACTCATCAATTGCTCAGAGTTACTAATATGATACGAGCTAACAAATCTGAAGGTTATTCCACTGGAGCTGCTCTTTTAGACATAGAAAAAGCATTCGACAGTGTTTGGCATAAAGGTTTGATTGCGAAATTGCAAACTTTTAATTTTCCAATTTTCCTAATCAAAATTTTAAAAAATTATCTTACTGACCGAACTCTGCAGGTTGTCTATCAGAATTCCAAATCTGATAGATTTCCTGTCAGAGCAGGTGTACCTCAAGGTTCAGTCTTGGGTCCAGTCCTGTACAACATATTCACTTCAGATCTTCCTGATTTGCCTCCAGGATGCACAAAGTCATTGTTCTGCGATGACACAAGCATTTCCGTAAAAGGAAAAAGTCTTCGTGTCATATGCAGTCGATTGCAGAAAAGTTAAGATATTTTTTCTTCCTACTTGCAAAAGTGGAAAATCTCTCCCAATGCTTCTAAAACTCAAATGATAATTTTTCCGCATAAGCCTAGGGCTTCTTTCCTCAAGCCAAACAATAATCACGTTGTCAAGATGAATGGGGTTATTTTAAGTTGGTCCGACAAGGTTAAGTACTTGGGACTAATTTATGAAAAAAAACTTATTTTCGAAGAGCACATTGAGAGTATACAAGCCAAGTGCATCAAATATACGAAATGTTTATATCCTCTCATTAACAGGAATTCTAAACTTTGTTTAAAGAACAAACTTTTGATTTACAAACAAATTTTTTGACCAGCAATGCTTTATGCTGTACCGATCTGGTCAAGTTGCTGTTCAACAAGGAAGAAAACGCTCCAAAGGATTCAGAATAAAATTCTAAAAATGATTTTGAAGCGTCCTCCTTGGTTTGGTACACTCGAATTACATAGACTTACTGGTGTTGAACCATTGGAAGCTATGTCAAATAAAATTATTAACAATTTTCGACAAAAATCGTTGCAATCCTCAATTGCTACGATAAGCTCTCTTTATAGCCAATAAGTTAGCAATTAAGTTAGTTGTAAGTTTACTTCCCCTTTTCTGACAAGTAGGTTTAAATCCCTACGAATGATAAGTCCTAATTGCGAAAGCAAACAAATCCTAACAATTAAAATTACAAATTTCTAACAGTGTTGAGAAGTCACCATTTGTGATTGGACACACATACTCATTATTTACTAATATTTATCATAAATACTTAAGCTACTAACAAATCCCCCTAAAAAAAAAATGCCAAATGAGTTAAGATAAGAAATAGACAGGAATGAAAATCTGCAGAGAGAATATGATTGATAATTACAGTGAAAGAAAATTCCCCAGGAACTCAAACTGGAAAAAATGGAACATTATAGCTTTTTAACAATTTCTATGAATTTTAGTGGGAAAGTTTTCAAAGACTTAAATGAAGTTTTTCCGTAACCGAAGTAGAAGCGACGAGTCCGGCTAGCAATTGTTTTGCAGCCTTTTGACGCACCCTCCCAGCTGGCTGCATATTGAATTATTCGTGCCTCTTACGTTAAACAAATTCTATAACTTCCGAGAAACATAACAAAAAACATTATGATGTGGGAGCGATAGGTGCGGTGCGTTGGTGTAATCGAGCGTTGGTCGCCAACGAAAATAACTCGTCAGCACAAAACATGCAACACAGTTTTTGTGCCGTTTGTTGCCAAGAACTATACAGTTCTGTTTTTCACCATGCATAAGCGAATATCATTTTTTGAAACTCTTCACAAGGTACACAGTTTTGAAAGATAACACCGGTGATGTTTTGTTAAATTCAAGTGAACCAGTGTACAGGTTTAATGTTGGATTAAAATGTGTAAGTAAAACTTCGGAAATGCACATATTCTCTATTACGCTCAACTACAACACTTTTCATCCACTCCTTACATTATCACCTTGTTTATTTACATTGCCACTGATTTGGTTCCTTTGGTTTCATCTTTGCGGGACTCTCATTATAAACATAGACTCTGCTCGTAATGAGAGAAGCTGAAGATAAACAGTCAGTCTTTTCTCGAATGTGGAGCGTATCGCCTCGTTTTATTTTATCCGCCTTCTTTTCCGGTAACTTAATGTCAGTTTGAATATTATTTGAAATACTACAAGGTATACAGCCCTAGGGTTGTATGAAATGGTGACGTGGGACTGAACACTGTAATAAGGGGATTTTTTGTTACAAAATATACAGAGTCTGCAGACAGAATCAATGTGTTTGCTCAGCGACTGTACGTATTTTTATTTTCAGCCTCCCCCGGAAATCCACTTTTGAAATATATTCAACAACACTCGAAAGAATAACCTTTATATTTGGCGATATTGTGCCTGTAGTATTTTTTTGTGCAAACAACATGTATATGACAATGCACAAGCATATCGTGCTTGTTGAAGAAGCACCAAGAATTTCTCGTAATGCGTCAAAGTGAGAATTAACTCTCTATCCTCAAAAACCAAATCCAATAATACGTTATAATAATGAATGGTTTTCTCTTATTTAACTCTAACTAAATCAAATTTATAGTATGGATCTTACTTTCAAAATAATATGGAAGCCCTTACAAAGGTTCATCAATTGGCAAACATAAGAAAATATTTTAAACGAAATTATTAACAAGTTCCAGTAAAAAATCGTAGCAATCCACAATTACATTTTTATTTTTGCTTGACAATTTTTTCATTTGCCTACAACTACATTCACTGTATTACGAAGACAGGAAATATACGTTTATTATGGTAAAGCTTAGAATAATAATATATCATCTAACAATTTTGAAATCTAAAAAGAGACTCTGTACGAATCTTACTAAATAAACAAAAAAATCACAAGCATTCGCAGGCTCTTACTCTTCTATAAATGTATATATTTAGGAATTTACTCTTTCGATACTATCTGGTCACGATTATTTAGTGAATATCGAGGATAAAATTTTCAATTTTTGTTAAGTAATTTATGGTAATCATATTCTTGAGATAAATCAACAGCAGCATTGCAGTTTTTCCTCAATTGCATACGAATAGAAATGTACGAACAAAAGTGTACCACTGCAATACGAATAGTACCGCTGCAGTACGAATAGAAGTGTACCGCTGAAATGTACGAATAGAGGAGTACCACTGCAATCATAGACGACAAGAGACCTGCGGTTCTATACTCCACTGGTACTGTTGCTTTTACCGGCATGTTTTCTTTCAAGACATCAGTTTTTATTAGGTTCTTTAGTACCTAACATGCAGGTTTAGAAATTGTTCAAGGATGGGTATTGTTTCAAACTTTTAGGAAAACTTTTACCTTCGAGACATCATATTAATCTAAGCTCATGGAAGCAAAAATAAATTGACCTATTGGGACGAGGAAACTCTGTCAATTTTTATTTCGAAATTGATACAGGGAATATCACAGGGAACGGATGGTGTCCATTCACTTCGTCTGTGCTAGGAATGCTCGCATGTAATTGGTTCATTATTCGCGTAAATTTGTTATTGCAATTTTGTATTAATTTTACCGCTTAGCAATGAAATTAGAGTGATAATTAACATATTACAAAATTGTTATACATTTTATCTATCCAACAACATATTGGTTATTATTATCCACTAGCTGAACGTTCCCGGCGATGCTCGGGATCAAAAGTTTCAAAATTAGGAATAAATTTTTATAACTCATTGCATTATTAGCACAACTCACTTCAAAAATATTTCACATCTTATACGTCCATCATCACTTTAAGTACTTTAACATTCTGAGAACGCACAGAACGGAAATACCCATATTGGATTGCATTTTGTTTTTTGGGGATGTTTTTCAGAAACTGGAAGTCGCCATTTCGGATTTCAAAATGACGTTTGGATTTCGGAAGTATTGAAATGGTTGGCCAAATACCACTTTAGATTATTTTCCTGAAACCAGAAGTGGTTATTTTGGAAAATGTTATGTGGGGTCATCCCAGTTCCGAATATACCACATTCGGGTGATAACCGGATATTCGTCAATCGTTCACAGTAAAACCTCTTTTTATGTAACTTTTAGAAGAAAGAAATCAAAGTAAGAAGAATTTAGCGTGACCATTCATGCTTAGTTCACCTCCATAATCATATCCAAAGAGATAACATGTAAATTTTTATAACGAAAATGTTTGTTGGTGTCCAAGGAACACGTCTGAGAAGAAGTTAACGTATTAATCCACAAAACTACGTAGAAATTAAAAAAAAAAAGTTAAAACCAATGAAATGCGGCCTTTTCTCCAGCCAAATGTCCCAAGATCTAGTTTTGATAAAAGTAAAAAAGTATTTCGAATCCCGTAATGTGTTACTATTCACAAAACTACGAAAACATCAGAAATGTAATTTTTTCTGCTCGACTCGCACCAAATTAAAACATAAATTCTTCTGCTCGAACATATTTGTAGATGTTGAAAGGAACAACGAACATTTTATTAGAAAAAAAAATTTAATTTACACGTGAATTGAGCTCATGCTCAAAATGACAAAATTTTGCATGCATCATATGTATAAAAAAAAATTTCAAAAAGAGTATTTTAATGTGTTTTTCTGTATGCAGAAAATCATCTTCAAACATACGTAGTTTTCTAAGTAATATCTCAACTTTTAGCAATAAGATACCCATTATTTTTCCTCAAATGTCTTTCCTGAACATTAACAAACATTTCAATGAAGAACAATTACATATCATAGCTTTGAATTTCGATTTAGAGGCAAATTGGGTTCAAATATTCATTATTTTGCTTGTTTAACGAAGTGTTGTGAATAATATCTCAATTTTCAGTAATCAAATCTGTTATTTTTACTCAAAAGTCATTCCTGAACATAAACAAACGTTTCAGTAGAAAAAATCATACAGCATAGCTTTAAATTTGGATTTAGAGACAAATTGAGCCAAAATATTCATGAAATTGCATGTTTTACTTAGTTTTGTGAATAATATCTCTATTTTCAGTTATCAGATAACTATTATTTCTTCTCGAATGTAGTTCCTGAATAACAACGAACATTTTATTGAAAAAAAATCACATGTCATTGCTTTGAATTTCGATTTAGAGACAAATTGAGCCTAAAATATTATGGTTTTGCATTTTTCATGTGGATTTGTGGAAAATATTTAAATTTCAAATAATCAGATACATATTATTTTTGCCTCGAATATCTTTCCTAAACACAAAGAACATTTTATTATAGTAAAAATCACATCACTGCTTCGAGTTTTGAATTAGAGGCGATTTCAGCATAAAATTCAAGATTTTGCATGTTCCATGTAGTTTTGTAATTTTTCTCAAATGTCTTTCTTAAACATCAACCAATATTTTAATGATAAAAGAATCACATGTCATCGCTTTGAGTTTTGATTTGGAGACGAATTAAGTATAAAAAGTCATTATTTTGCATGTTTTACATAGTTTTGTGAATAATATCTCAAGTTTTTGTGATCAGATACTAATTATGTTTCCTCAAATGTCTTTCCTGAACATTAACAAACATTTTAGTGAAAAAAGAATCATATGTCATCGCTTTGAATTTTGATTTAGAGGCAAATTTAGCACAGAAATTCATAATTTTGCATGTTTTATGTTGTTTTGTGAATAATATCTCAAGTTCTAGTAATTAGATACCTATTATTTTTCCTCAAATGTCTTTCCTGAACATCGGCGAACATTTTCATGTTAAAAAACCTACATGTCACCGCTTATTATTTTTGATTTAGAACGATTCAAAATGTATGTACACCTAAGAGACTGAGGGAATAATAACAATAAGATCAAGCGTTACGGAATTCCATTTTTATATAGTAGATCATGTGGTTATGCTGTTATTAACGTTTGAAATCTGACGCAACATTTGCCCGTTTCATTTGCAATTTTACAGAATGCATCCCAGTATAGTAAACAAAGACGTGTCCCACGTCAAAATATGGATATCGGTGTTTTTGAGGCAACTAACTCTAGTTTCAAATTGACTTCAAAGAATACGTTAAACGCTCAGCGCAAAGTTTTTTCAGAGTCCAAAATAAAAACTTTCACTATTTAATTCTATCACTTTTCACTTTTCACTTGCAAATACGTATTTCGGCACTGACATAGTGCCTTCGTCAGTGCTTATTTGGACTGTGGAGAAAATAGCGAAACCCCAAGAATTTTATACCTAATTAGGTAAACGGCAAAATGGTTAGTCAAGGAATTTCAATCAATGCCGAAAAAATTTCCTAGTCGATCTGTTAAGAGCACAGGAGTTTTTGTTGAAAATTTAAAATCATCGGGGGGCATCAACACTGGCAAGATAATGGTTTCTTTTGATGTCACAGCACTTTTTCCGAGTTATCCAGTGAAAGAAGCTATAAATCTTTTGGAAGATTGGCTTCTTTCCCAACAATGTGACAACTCTTGGAAAACTAAAGTACGCAGTTACTTGAAGTTAACTCGACTTTGCATGGAAGACAATTATTTTTCATTTCGTGGGAAATTTTACAAACAAACAAAAGGAGCACCGATGGGGAATCCTCTTTCACCTTTCTTATGTGAGCTTTTTAAGGCACATTTGGAAAATAAACTAAATGAAAAAGACTGCTTACCAGATCGTTGGTGGAGGTATGTTGATGATATTTTTTGTATTTTACAACAGGGGGACTTGGAAAGTTTTTTTGGGAATTTTGAATGGTCTTCATAAAAATATCCAGTTCACTTTGGAAATTGAACAAAACAACAGGCTTCCATTTTTAGATGTAGTCGTTGTTAAAAACTCCAACCACTTTGAATTCGAAATCTTTAGGAAACCCACACATACTAAGCGGGTAATACCTAACACTTCTAACCACTCCTCCCAGCATAAAATGGCTTCTTTCCACCATATGATCCACCGTATGGAATCTTTGCCTCTCAGTAATGAAGGTAAGAAAAACGAAATGGAATATATTTTTGATATTGGTGAGCAGAATGGATATAACAAAAGAACCATACAAGCCATTTATGACAAAAAGAAACGAATCCAACATAGAAAATCTCACACAACACTCACTCCGCCAACAGAAGATCGGATAAGAGTAGTGGTTGAATATGACGTCAGTTTCACTCGTCAACTTCGTAAAAAAATTAGAAAATTTGGTATCGATATTATCTACAGTAGTAGAAATAATCAAATGAAAACAAAGTTGGGGTCTACTAAAGACACTATTGACAAATTACATAGGGCGGGTGTTTATAAAGTTGCATGTCCACATTGTGATAAAGTTTACATTGGCCAAACAAAAATAAATTTAGACATCCGGTTTAAGGAACATACTTCAGAACTTGTAAAGGCTAAGAAAGACTCAGAAAAAGGAATAACTCAACATTTCAGATCCAAAATAGCCGAACATATATTTCATGAAGATCACGCTATGACTACCGACAACATTAGTCTAGTTCGATCAGTAACATCCCCTTGGAAATTAGATGTCGCAGAAAGTTTAGAAATTTTCAAACAAAACCCAGCTACCCTCCTTAACAGAGATCAGGGTAATCATTTCTCTTGGCTTTTCAAATTTCTACCGAAAACTCCCCGACAAGGCATGGATCACCAGGCCGCACATTTCTCTACCTAACTCAAGTTGTTTACGTTTTCTGAGTTAAAATTTGCCCCAGTCGTTTTCCTAATTAGGTATAAAATTCTTGGGGTTTCGCTATTTTCTCCACAGTCCAAATAAGCACTGACGAAGGCACTATGTCAGTGCCGAAATACGTATTTGCAAGTGAAACGTGAAAAGTGATAGAATTAAATAGTGAAAGTGAATAAAAAGTGAAAAGTGTAGTGAAATTTTTTCTATCAAGACGCTCGAACATAAGTGAATAAATTCAAAATAAAAATCTAACCGAGATTAACTGTTTTTCTTTTCTTTATTTTTTGTTTTATTAAAATCAGCTTAAATTAAATTGATCGCGTTCATTAACTTTATATCGGAAATCGATAGACGTCCAGCAACAACACCACCATAAACTCTACAGCCAGCGCGGAATCTGGCTGTGGTTGGCAGTCATCATTAATCATTAGCGGACAGTACGGACCGTTTGACGTATCTGTATAAGGAAAAACTATGGACAGATGTGGAATTTAAGGTCGGACGAGAACCGGAGGCCACTGATACATTCTCCGCGCATAAATTAGTCCTTGCCATGTCCTCCACTGTTTTCGAGGTAATGTTCGGAGGAAATTTTACAGAACGCGAAGAGAAATTAGTTACTGTACCGGATATGGATCCACCAGTGCTTGAAAAACTTCTCAGGTAGTTTTTTTACGTTGAAAAACAATTGGGACTGACTGTTTTATTTACTAGATGCATTTATACCAACTTGCATGGCCTGACATCAGTGGACGAAGCATTTCTACTGCATTATGGAGCTAAAAAGTATATGCTAAGTGGCTTAGCAAAACAGTGCATTGAGTTCGTGGCATCAGGAATCAATTCGGAAAACGTTTGAAGAGCATATGAGTTTGCCATTTTCTACGAAAAATCTGATCTCGCAGCATCGTGCATGAAGTTCATGCAATCATATACATGCAATGTCTTTAAAGAAAAATCATTCCTCTCCTGTGCCTTAAGTACACTAATCACCCTATTTGAACAAGAACAATTGTTTATAAATTCTGAGCTAGACCTTTTCTGCGCTTTAGAACGATATGCTATGTATTACGATCAACAATCAGTTATTGCAAATCAGGGAAAACCAAAAAACATAATTACTAAGTTGGTTAAGCCTATTACTCAGAAAAAGTTGCCTGTAATACATGATGCCGTGAAACGTATTCGTTGGTTATCCTTGAAGGCATCTGACGTATCACCTGTGTTTTCGAAAACTGACTTAATATCAGAATCAGAGAAACTAAGTATCCTATTACGTATTTGTGTAATTGAGTCGATCATAGGAATGCCAGAGGGTTTTACCAACGTTGTAACAGCTAGACGCTCAAAGTACTGTGCGAAATGTAAAAAGTTATGGAGCTTTGTAAGTACTGCTTGTTCATGCGGAGGTGGCAGTGTGGCAGTGCCATTGTAAATCAATCATTAGTTTTTAAGTATCTCTCAAAGAACGATGTAATATGCGATATGAATAAATTTTAATTTGCTACGATAATAAAGTTGCTTAAAAAATAGACAAAATTAGGGCGTGATGTACCTCTGAGCACGTTATTCGAGCTTCAATTTGTCATAATTTCTTCAATAAAATTTGTTGGTTTTTTCATTTTGTGAATTTAAATCGAAAATGAGCTCCAATTTGGTTACAATTTTCTTTAAAGTCCCACATTTTCCAAATTTTCATTATTTTTATGTCATATAAACCTGACGCAGGACAAAACACTTCAATACGAAAAGAGTCCTCAAGTTAAATCGAAACATACGGTCAACAAATGATTTATATTTCTATATTAATGACAAATTATTTTTGCTAACACTTTTGAAGTAGAATACTTCTCTCAGGAAGTTCGGCTACATAGGGATGTGAAATGAAAATCTAAAACCGAAAAAAGTGAAAAATATGTCCAATTTCAAATGCTAATAAATCAGTTAGTATTCGATGGATTTCCTTCGTTCTTGCAGCAATAGATTGGAAAATCTTCTAAGATTTTTCCCAAAATAAGATAATTGTAATTTTATTACTCACACTATTGTACTATTGAAAATAGTCAAGCCTTGTCAAAACGAAAATTTCGACCCCTGATTGGTCGTTATATGCTTGCTTCCCAAGCACGGTCGACAGAATCATATACCTTGCAATTGAAAACATGCTATTTGGCCTGTTTCAGCCGGAGCCGCTCATAACAGTTCTGAACAGCGACGACAGCAGTCCTCCTTTAGCAGCAGCGGGAGCGAGCAGTGGGTACCATCGATAGCGGAAAGCGGCCACAACTGTGGAATGGCTGTGGATAGGCGTAGCAGTTCCAGCGGATCTCACCATCGATAGCAGCAGGGCCAGCAGATGCAGTTACAGTGGATACCAATGGCGGCCACAACTGTGGCATGGCTACGGATAGTGTTGCAGTTGCTCAGCAGTTAGGCCAGCGTATAGCGGCCACAACTGTGGCATGGCTATGCATAGCGTAGCATCAGACAGCGACAACGGCAGTCGTCCTTCCTCAGCAGCAGCACTAGCCCTGTGGTTGGTCACCACGTCTCAGGAGCAGCGCGGTTTTTCTCAGCGTGTGTCGCCAGACTGCCATTATTCCCCCCGTATTGGGGCAGCATGAAGATTGCCATCAGGAAATCCAATTTTGAACATCAAAATGCCTTTTTCAAGGCAAATAAACAAGTCATTGAAAGTTAATAATTTTTGTCAACGCAAGCAAGCATTCTGTGTTGCATCCTAGCAATTTAAATTTGTCGCACCCGTCTAATTTACTGAAAGTGAAATAGCTTCCACAATGCATGTTGTCCGTGTATCTTAATTCCCCCACTGTTAGAGCAGCTCAAAGGTTGTAATTAGCAACCGATTTTGAACAGCAAAATGCTTTTTTGAAGGCAAATAAAAAAATAATTGGAGGTTAATAATTTTCTGGCATCAACACAAGCAGACATTCTGTGCTGGATGCAATCAAATTCTGTTGTAGTTGTCTAATTTTCACTTTATTTAGTAAACCCCCCACTGTAGGGGCAGCGTAAAGGCTGCGATCAGCATGACCAACTTTGAATAACAAACGGTTTACGTTTATTAACTAAAAATTCATCCAATTCAAAACAGGTTTTTGTCTGAGTACAATAATTTGCACAAAAAGACATCAAAAATTTTACCGCATTATTAGACGCGTTTCTCCAGTCATGCCTCGTGAACGTGAAGGTTCCCTATCACAGACATAGATTTCGTGCTCCAGTGTAATGTGCTTTGTACGTGGAAATTGTCATTTTACTAGTGCAACATTTCTTGGAAGTGTTTTATTATTCTCGGGTAAGAGACTACGAGTGCATTTTGAAGTAGAATACTTCTCTCAGGAAGTTCGGCTACATAGGGATGTGAAATGAAAATCTAAAACCGAAAAAAGTGAAAAATATGTCCAATTTCAAATGCTAATAAATCGGTTAGTTTTCGATGGATTTCCTTCGTTATTGCAGCAATCGATTAGAAAATCTTCTAAGATTCCTACCAAATGCGGGAAATTGCAATTTTATTATTCGTACTATTGTACTATTGAAAATTCTTAAGCCTTGTCAAAACACAAAATTCGACCTCTGATTGGTCGTTATACGATTGTTTTCCCATTATTTGGCCTATATAAGAGGCTTCATCAGATATTAAACAAAGATTTCATCAGATATTAAATTGAACAACTGAAATTTGAAGAACACAAATGAATATTTGAAGAGTTAATATTTTCTCGTTTTGCGCTATAATCCAAAGTTAATTATCTTCATCTACATGCATACTCTGATTATTATTACGTGTTTGCGTCGCTCAGTGTTTGGCTACGGTTATGCAGAACGCAAATGTCGGCGCGATGTGATTCGGCAAGACGAAATGTGTTGAAATGTATAGCTCTACTTCGTCGTAAAAAGAGCTGTACATTTCATCACGGTAAGGCGAATCGCGCCGCCATTAGCGTTCTGCATAACTGTAGCTTTTGTTCCGTTCCCGTTTAATGATGTCGTATTAAATGTGCATATGGAAATTTGGCAGCACTTCAACTTCTCATTTGCGCAAAATTTTAAAAATATTCAATAAACTTCATTCAAAATATCAAACAAAGAGAAATTACAATACTGCCAATGAACGGTCAACGTTTATTTACTAGAAAAAATGACTGACACGCAAGTAACGAGGTTATCTTTCTTGCAAAAGTATTCTACTTCAACCTTGCGGTCGTGGCTTTGCATACAACCTTCCTGTGATTTTTCTAAAAGTTTAACCGTTATGTACTCGGCAGGGTACCTTTTCAGTCTTTATTGCTTTAAAAACCAAGGATAACGTCAACTTAGACAGCTGAAACTTATGGAATGCTCCTAACTAGTGGAAATAAGCCATTTTCCATCATTAGTCTGTTTGTAGAAACAAGGGGGGTCGAAGGGGGGGGGGCTTCGAAATTTTCTACCACATAAGTACTCGGCAGGGTACCCGGGTACCCACAAAATGAAATGCTTCTTGCTTATTCATTTCTAGACCGATTTTCGATCTTGGCCTATCAAAAGATTTGAAAATCTGTCTATTCTCAGAATCTGGGATCGACAAGAACCTGTAACCACATCTAGTTCCTGTAAATCCGGATCTACGGGAGCATGTTCCGGTGAGACAAATTAGTACAATTGTCAATAAAACCGAACAACATTGTTATCAAAATTCTTGAAATCACTCCAGGAATCGATTTACATCTATTTAGAGTCCAACTGATGAGTTGTCCTCAAAATGGTCGCACCGGAGCAGATTTCCGTGAGGCCCTATATGGCCACCAACATGATTGTATAGAAACCCTAGCAATATGCATATGGGCAAGTTATTGGCAAAGAACTCGGATCAACAACTGCAGCTGATAAATCTACCTCGGTCAAACGAGACTCAACTGGAAGAGTCCCACAAGCTGGCGTCTGCCACATTTGCAAAAATTCAATAAACGCAGAAATACAAGGAAGACGTGTACAGCATGCTGCAAGCCAATATGCAACGAGCACAGCAAGGACATTTGCAACGATTGCTAATTTTGTTATTTGTTATTTTTTGAAGTAGAATACTTCTCTCAGGAAGTCCGGCTACATAGGGATGTGAAATGAAAATCGAAAACCGAAAAAAGTGAAAAATTTGTCCAATTTCAAATGCTAATAAATCGGTGAGTATTCGATGGATTTCCTTCGTTCTTGCAGCAATAGATTGG
Source organism: Wyeomyia smithii (assembly GCF_029784165.1). Classification (NCBI taxonomy): domain Eukaryota; kingdom Metazoa; phylum Arthropoda; class Insecta; order Diptera; family Culicidae; genus Wyeomyia; species Wyeomyia smithii. The sequence continues at coordinate 276,344,270 of NC_073696.1, read as the reverse complement.
AAAATTTTCTAAGATTCTTCCCAAATGCAGATAATTGTAATTTTATTTTTCATACTATTGTACTATTGAAAATAGTCAAGCCTTGTAAAAACGAAAACTTCGGCCTCTGATTGGTCGTTATATGATTGCTTCCCAAGCACGGTCGACAGAATCATAGACCTTGCCATTTGAAATGTGCTATTTGGCCTATATAAGAGCCTGTTTCACCCGAACCCGCTCATTATAATTCTAGGCTGCAACAACAGCAGTCCTCCCTTAGCAGCAGCAGTGGATATAGCAGCAGTAACAGTGCAGCGGGCAACGGCCACAGCTGTGGTATGGCAACGGACAGCGGAGCGCGTCTCAGCATCGATAGCAGCAGGACCAGGTGATGCAGGACAGCGGATACCAAAGACAACAGAAGCGTCTACTACTGTGGTAACGAGGATAGCGCAGCGGTTGACGTGGGTCTCAGCGTTTATATAAGCAGGGCCAGCTGTTGCAGTGTGGCATTTTGGTGAAATGCTGTCTCTGATCGATAGCAGGCACACTAGCAAATGCATCCAATGAAAAGAACGTTCTGGAAAACTTTTCAGTGTTTATTTCCCCCAAGGAATACTTTATTTGCACTGCCAGTGATAACGAAAAGATGTGATCGGCATCTTATCAAACATTGAATTTAACATCAAATTGTCTTTCTCAGGATGAAATAAAAACCTAATTGAAGAGTTAATATTATCTCTTAAATCATTTTACACTTTCAAGAAATTTGGAACATATACATATATGGCTTCATCTCAGTGTCTCAGAACGTACTGAATCATCATTTCTTTCAGTCATGAGCACAATATCCGAAAAGCTTTCACTATCAGCATAAAAATTAATTTTTCATATAATCAAAATTAAAAAATTATCAAGTCCAAAACATGACAAGCAACTATATTATCAAGAATGGTCCATCCTTGTTGAAGCGCGAAATTTGAATGATCTGATTAGTCGTTAATATGATTGCTTCTCAAGCACGGTCGACAGAATCATACCCCTTGCCATTTTAAATTTGCTACTTGCTAAAGTTGACTCATTTTGACAATACATGAGCCATCTAGTTTTGAGTGTTAAATCAGCTTTTCACTGTTTATTTTATCACAAGGAATACTTTATTCGCACTGTCAGTGATAACGCCAAGATGTGATCAGTATCTTATCCGATATTGAATTGAACAACAGATTAAAAAATGATTGACACGCAAGCAGCCGGGTTTTCTTGTGAAAGTATTCTACTTCATCCTTGCGGTCGTGGCTTTGCACACAACCCTCCTGTGATTTTTTATTCATATTACTAAGTTTTTTTATATTTGTTATGTTTCAGACTTAAAACGACTTGTTATTCGTGCAAAAACTTGAAATAATAAACGATTTGCAATGAGCCAGAAAACTCTAAATAAAAATATAAAGCCTTTATCATTACATTCTGAACTGAAAAAACTTCGAATAAGTTTTTGAAATAGCCCTCTAGAGACAAATTGACAGATAAACTCAAAAAAGATTCCTGGAGTGATTTCAGGAATTTTGATATACATATTGCTAGGGTTTCTATCCACTCATGTTGGTGGCCACATAGGGCCCTATGGGAATCTGCTCCGGTACGACCATTTCGAGGACAACCCATCAGTTGGACTCTAAATAGATATGAATCGATTCCTGGAGTAATTTCAGGAATTTTGATATACATATTGCTAGGGTTTCTATCCACTCATGTTGGTGGCCATTTAGGGCCCCACGGGAATCTGCTCCAGAGTGGTCATTTCGAGGATAACTCGGAAAATGGACTCAGAATTTATAAAAGTCAACTTCTGGAGTGATTTCATGGATTCCGATACCAATATTGTTTGGTTTTATTGCCAATTGTTACAATTTGTCTCGCATCTTGAACCTGGCTCCGGAGATCCGGATTTGCAGGAACCATATGGGGACCAATGGCTCTTTAGGTCCCGTATACTAGAAATAGACAAATTTTCCAATCTTTTGACGGGTCAAGATTGAAAATCGGTCAAGAATTAAAGAAGTAAGAAGCATTTCATTTTGGTGGGTACCCGGGTACCCTGCCGAGTACTTACGTGTGTTAAAATTGCCGAGTACATAATGGTTAAACAAGATTTCAATGGCTGCAACAAAACTCCCTTTACCTTACTTCTGACAAAGGCGCCCTAGCAGTGGCGCGCCTACTGCGCATACGCGTTATCTGTCAGGACGAATATCGATTACTGACCAAAACACACAGCTGCTGCCCATCCAATCTGCAATGTGAAAAAGTCTTACGCTACGCTTCAAACAAAAACAGTTTTCCTTCCAACCGACAACCATAGTTAACAAAATCTACCCTAGCATGATGGCCCTCCTAGCACTGATTGTAGTTAACACGCTCGTATTCGCGGCCAGCACACTGCAAATCGCGACAGCCAAAGGACCGCACCATCCGCGGGGAGAATACTCGGCCCGGAGCCGGAAACTGGACGAGCATTTACACGCCAAGGATAAGTGAGTATACGATTCCAAAGAAAACTCTCTATATGAGTAAACACATACAAACCTTTTTCCAGCCACATTCAGCAGGACCTGAAACATTTGTCCCTCGGCGAGGAAGATCTCGCGAAAATGTCCGACGAGGAGAAAAATTTTTACTTCTTCAAACTGCACGATTCCGATAACAACGACCACTTGGACGGGTTGGAAATTTTGCATGCCGCCACGCATCACTCGGACGGTCACGTGCACAAGCTGGAGCGGGAAAACGACAACGAAGCGTCGGAAAACTCTGTGATAGGTTCACTGTTCTATGGTTAGATTGGTAACACACAAGAAAAAATAAAAACAAACATTTACAGATGTCATCGATGACTTCATAGCCTACGCCGACTTAGACCAGAATGGATTGCTTACTTATCCGGAATACATGAAGGCAATCAACACGGATGACTGGAGCAAAGTAGTCGAGACGACTGAACCTTCGGCACTGGATTCTAGTTAAATCAGAAAATAAAAACCGGATTAAGTGGTGAAGCTGTGCCATTTACAATTTATTATCTACAGATACGAAACGGATTGGTATGACGCTTTTTCGCTAGATGTGACAAGGATAAATCATCTCGCAGGGTGCACCCTGCAGTCCCTCCATTACAGCCCGATCCATTTGCAACAGCAGTCGGTTGTATTTTTCATCTTTCGAAATTTCCGGATCGAAGATCTCCACCCCCTGTACCAGTGCGTGGGCTGCCCTGGAATACTCGCTGGCAGTACGCGGTGCTCGGCAGGCGGATTGCAGCATGCAGCCCTCCTGGCCGGAACCTTCCGCCGCTAGGTAACCAATCATGAGACCAGCTTCGCCGGGTTGGAAAAACAATCCTACATCATGGAAACAGGCGGAAAGAGAAATTGCCCGATTATGTCAGCACCCTGATGTATTGCATCATTTAGACTTTTGCTATTGTATCATACCTGCAGTGTCTCAGTCACTGCCGCTCAATTTACCTAGATAATTTTTCTGGTTATTGTGATCACCAAGCGGAACCCGAAGACAATGCTCATGCTTAGCTTGCCACTGTGAGCCGTCAGCGAGCATTGACTTCTTCCTGAAGGTGACACAATTTTCGTGTGTGGCACTTACCCTCTTCACTCCGGCCTCGAGCGAAGTGTCCCCAGTTTCCGGCCCCGATTAGTCCGGCGGAAAAGATTAGCGCCTTCAGCAGGAACAGAACCAGCAAATTGGTAAGATTTAAGCTCAGTACCTGGGTTGGGAAAAGCAGAAGTTTTACTTAAATATAAGAAATGACACACTCTCATGTATGTTTTTTTTTTTTGTGGTTTAAACGTTGATCGTGAAGCGCCTAGCGCTGGCAATGGGTAACGCTTTTTTCCTAAAACAAAAGAGCAATTCAAGGACAGGAAGAGGAGCGCCATTGTCATTGAGTAACGAAGTTTTTGGTTTGAGTGAGTTTTCTTCTGGAGCCTTAAGTGATTTTGATTTCGGTTTCAAACATGTCCTCTTAGTATTGAAGGTTATGTTGGTTTTTTCGGCAGAAATAAATTGGAAACCTGTGGAAAATAATTTGATCAGACTAGGCCTGATTTGATGGTAACACACGAACCCGATAGTGAAGGGCTGGTGAATATCTCAAAAAATTTATTTTGGAACATGGTAAAGTTGAATTACAACAAAATCATTAATCTTCAGCTATTTTTTTTTCTATTGTATGGACCCCACTGCGACCAGTATAGTTTTTCGATCTTTTGTGGCATTGTTCGGACGTTTTTGCTGTTCGCACATTTTTGTTTATTTTGTACCATTTTGCAGTGTTACTTATTGAGAATGTTGCAAATGTTGCAAATGTTGAAATGTTGCAACAGACGTTTACTATAATATTCTTAATAAAAGCTGTGAAAAATATCTTTTAATAACAGCTGCCTGATTTGCCATGGTTCGTTAACGTTTTCATAAGAAATGGCTTTACCAAAAATTGTACTGAAATCACACTTTCCGAGCGAAAATTACCAGATTTTTGATGAACGGGTAGAATAATAGTGTCTTTAAAAGATAAGCAACCAATTTCACTAGAACAACATTCAAAATTTGAAAAAAACTAGTGGTCCAATTAATGGTAAAAAAGTACTGTTTTCCTTATTTCGACACGCTTCATTTCGAACAGGAGCGATCAGCACGCTGTCTCGCTGAGTACCTGAATAGACTTTTATTTACATCGAAGTAACACAGCGAATCATAGTTACCATGTGTCATGATCGTGTTATTGTTACAAGTTACAAATTGGTGAAAAATATACTGAAGCAGCTGTTCCTGAGTGTCTCCAAGCAATAAAAAGTGGTGTTTAATAATAAAAAATGGTGCTTCCACGATCCACCGTAATGTTCCATGCAAGCAAGAAGTGGTCAGGAAAACCACGAAAAGGAAAACCAGCTGCATTGTAAAGGATTCCCCATTTCGAAAGAGCGGCAGCGGTAGTCTACAGTTGCAAGATTCATCTCAGAAAATCCTCGTCTTTCAAGGTTTGTATGAAATATTAAGAATTACTTTGGAGGATTGACTACGAAGCGAGTAAAAATGGCCACACGATCTATGGATGGTCCTTTATGATTCGAAGCAATCTGCGGCATGGTGCAATTGTTCACAATTACCTGTTACACAGCGGATTAGAAAATTATTCAAGTAGACCTGGCCCAAACTAGGAAATTGTTGTGGTCCAAATTAGGAAACCGTGGCCCATTAGAGGAAACTGCAGCGATGATTTTTTTCTTTCATTATAAGGAAACAGAGGTATTATCTTGTTGTTTTTCATGCAGGAAAGATAGAAAACATGTTACTTCATGTTTATACATGATGAAATACTTAATTCAGTTGAGATATTCACACTTATTCTTGCAAAATATGCAGCTACACTACTAAGTGGTCCACTAAAGGCAGTTATACCCTACTTCCTTCTTTATCGACTCTATCAAGTCCTCCTGCTATAACGTGCAATAGTGTCTATGATATAATCGAAGCTTTAAACCAGTGGTCATCAACAAGTCTGGAGGAAAGATTTTGTGTGGAAGAGCCTGAGAATAAACCCATACTTAAAGTCCTTTTTGTCAACGAATGGCTTGGTTCTACTAAGATTCGAACCTATGACGAACCTATATAAATGGTAAGTGTAAAAGGCATGCAATTTCATCTGGGAAGCTACACCAAACCACGCACCCGGGGCCCAACACTTTGGGGGCCCCCACAATAGATTTCTTCCAATGACTATCGACATAAAAAAAATCGTGACACTTTGAAATAAAAACTTTTCGTTTTTGCACATGTGCTAGAATTGAACCGCACCAAAAACGAAACGTGCTAGAATCAAACGGGGTCTGTATCATGAAATTCTATTTCAAGCGTTCTGTAAAGTAATGATAACTGATTCATCATTGAATACATTAAAAATACAAGGCCGTTTAAGGTTGTCTTGAAAATGTTAACCAATAATCAAACCTTTTGATGTGATCAAACTTACATTGCAAGAGTTACGTAGATAATAATCTCAACCTATTTCGATGCGAAGAAATTTGTTTGATATGTTGAATATATGTTATCAATCAGTAACTCAAATGAGAGCATACATTTTTTTTGTTCAAAAATAATTTGAAATCTGCTCGTCTGATCAAATTGACTGAAACAAAAAAGCTTCAGGAAATTAAAAGGATTTTTAGACAAAAAAACTTTCAGGTTTACAAATTTGAACAAAAAAGCCGTGAATGAAAAAGTTCATTGGCGTCACATCAGAAACATCTTATCGTAAGCTAAGGCATGATTCAACATCTGCAAATCATCACAGTTATTGATATTTAATTGCCTTTTTTTTTTGTTGTGTGAACATGTCGCAATTCAAGCCGCTCAAGTGTCATTTAAAAAAAACTTGTGGATACAGAGTTGGAGGTGAAACGAATGCTCTCTACTGACGACAAATGATGCATTCGATCTGATTTAATCGATCTGAGCTAGTGAAGTTGTCATCTTCAGTGTACAACAATTCAGTAACGACCGCTTTGTATAGATCGATAACGGCGCCGGCCTCGTCAGTACGATCGTTAGGGCTAGGAAGGATGTTATAAGGCTGAGTTTACCTCTGCATCTCCACGACTGCGACAGAAAGGAAGGGTTGTGTCACCGTGGTAAGTGACTGAGTCGGACAGTGTTGCGCGTGAAGATCCCGCGGGACTATACGAGCAGCGCACGCAAATACACTTCACCACCGGAAGCATTTTAGGTCACCGTAATAATTGACGGAATCGAACAATGTTGCGCGCGAGTTCACTCATTACGAAAACGAACGATGAGTATCTTTCTTGCAAAATACGCGATCTTCCACTTACAATGCGTGTGAAAAAGCATCTACCACTCGTAGTATCCAGCTGTTTCTCTATTACCAAAACCCGGATACCTTCGAGGAAACAAATGCATGTCGGTTTCTCGCGGTTCGCGTTTCCCTTAATCACGTTATTTCACGAAAACTTCGACAAAACGGTTACAGTAAATAAATATCAGGGTACACCTCGCGAAGTCAAAACATTCCGGAACATTCATTTGAGCAAAACTCTCCGGGCCGGAAACGCGTTTACACCGAAGCACTGTGCACGATCGCTTTATTCTTTTCAACCGAGGCAGGTACTCGGGGACACGACATTTCACGCCGATTCTTTTTTTATTATCGATGCGAATCTTGCCTATTAAATATAAAAATTGGCAAAGTTTCATGCATCCAAAGCCCTGATAATTAAAAACATATGCAAATTTGCATATGAAACAAAACAGAGTTCAGAGTTTGTTTGCAAAATACCAGAACAAAATCAAAATGTAGTTATCATGGAATATAATAACTTTCATTTATTCTCCAAATACTAATTTCACTGACATACCATGTGTTCTCTTTATTAATAGAACAGCGTATTCTTCTCCATATCTTTACCGAGAATTTATTATAAGCAAACTAAACCACGCGGTGATCTATAACCATCGAATCTCACTCGGTGTTCTTCCATGTTATCGGTAGAAGCACAGATAACAGATATCCAAGCTAGAACAAAAAACTCCAGAAATCGCGTGTAAGATTTCAAAATCTTACTCGTTTGGAATGCTAACGACATCTTTCTGCAACTTGCGACTTTAACCACTTTAGTGATGGCAGCGCTGGATTTATAGTCAAAGCTGCAAGACGCATGAAAGTTCTCACAGATTATAGAGTCTCTGTTTTTGTGAGGTTTGTGTTTTTGAAGTAGAATACTTCTCTCAGGAAATCCGGCTACATAGGGATGTAAAATGTAAATCGAAAACCGAAAAAAGTGAAAAATATGTCCAATTTCAAATGCTAATAAATCGGTAAGTATTCGATGGATTTCCTTCGTTCTTGCAGCAATAGATTGGAAAATTTTCTAAGATTCTTCCCAAATGCAGATAATTGTAATTTTATTTTTCATACTATTGTACTATTGAAAATAGTCAAGCCTTGTAAAAACGAAAACTTCGGCCTCTGATTGGTCGTTATATGATTGCTTCCCAAGCACAGTCGACAGAATCATAGACCTTGCCATTTGAAACATGCTATTTGGCCTATATAAGAGCCTGTTTCACCCGAACCCGCTCATTATAATTCTAGGCTGCAACAACAGCAGTCCTCCCTTAGCAGCAGCAGTGGATATAGCAGCAGTAACAGTGCAGCGGGCAACGGCCACAGCTGTGGTATGGCAACGGACAGCGGAGCGCGTCTCAGCATCGATAGCAGCAGGACCAGGTGATGCAGGGCAGCGGATACCAAGGACAACAGAAGCGTCTACTACTGTGGTAACGAGGATAGCGCAGCGGTTGACGTGGGTCTCAGCGTCTATATAAGCAGGGCCAGCTGTTGCAGTGTGGCATTTTGGTGAAATGCTGTCTCTGAGCGATAGCAGGCTCACTAGCAAATGCATCCAATGAAAAGAACGTTCTGGAAAACTTTTCAGTGTTTATTTCCCCCAAGGAATACTTTATTCGCACTGCCAGTGATAACGAAAAGATGTGATCGGCATCTTATCGAACATTGAATTAAACATCAAACTGTCTTTTTCAGGATGAAATAAAAACCTAATTGAAGAGTTAATATTATCTCTTAAATCATTTTACACTTTCAAGAAATTTGGAACATATACATATATGGCTTCATCTCAGTGTCTCAGAACGTACTGAATCATCATTTATTTCAGTCATGAGCACAATATCCGAAAAGCTTTCACTATCAGCATAAAAATTAATTTTTCATATAATCAAAATTAAAAAATTATCAAGTCCAAAACATGACAAGCAACTATATCATTAAGAATGGTCCATCCTTGTTGAAGCGCGAAATTTGAATGATCTGATTAGTCTTCAATATGATTGCTTCTCAAGAACGGTCGACAGAATCATACCCCTTGCCATTTTAAATTTGCTACTTGCTAAAGTTGACTCATTTTGACAACACATGAGCCGTCTAGTTTTGAGTGTTAAATCAGCTTTTCACTGTTTATTCTATCACAAGGAATACTTTATTCGCACTGTCAGTGATAACGCCAAGATCTGATCGGTATCTTATCCGATATTGAATTGAACAACAGATTTAAAAATGATTGACACGCAAGCAGCCGGGCTTTCTTGTGAAAGTATTCTACTTCATCCTTGCGGTCGTGGCTTTGCACACAACCCTCCTGTGGTTTTTTCCATATTAACACTAAAACAAACAAATTCATCACAAATATAAACTGGGATTGAATAAAATTGTCAAAATAAGAAATCGAAAAAATAAGATTAAACCTTCGTTTTTCCACTAACTTGTGGAAAAGACATTGAAGTTCGATGTTGAAAATATATTTCCGTTCTTACACAACTTATATAATCAGAAATTCACAAAATTATATGCTCTCCCGACATTATGGACCACTATATCACTCTATAGTATTAAGTAGTAAGTCCCAGTATTAAGAGCCAGACGAACATTTTTTTGTTTCAAAGACAGAGATATTATTTTAAAGAGTATTTCCGACAGTGAGAGCGACATCGAGGGGAAGGTTAGAATATCATAGAGACATTGAATCAATTTTGATAATACATTATTCAATGTTTTTGTTTTTCTCATGCTTTGACTCATGTGTTTTGACAATAGAGGCCTTAAAACTCCATCGGAAAGAGTACAGCAGTCGAAGCTGGAAGGCAAGAGTTCGATTTACGGTACAGTCACCTGTCTTTTCGGGTTGGAAATTTGGTCGGCTGCCTTAGAGCATAAGCGTAATTAAATCAGTGTTTTACGGGGTAATATCGACTTTAAAGCATGATCGTAAAAATTCAGGATGAACGAGCATTAGTACCAGTTTCTACACCACTTGAAATGCTGATGCATAAACATATTCAAAAGTTATGCTTATTGGTGCAGGGTTTTCGCATAAAAGACATGCAGAATGTTGTTCACTTGCACTAAACATCTATTTGACTATCAAAAGTCATAAACATGCGTTAAAATCCAAAAAAAAAAAAGCCTAGCCGAAATTACTGGGTGGTCCATAATACTGGGAAAACCAAATTTCGTTACCAGCATAATGGACCAATATTTAGCAGCGCATAAAAATAGTAAAAATACAAAATTCGTAGCGGATATTCCATATTTTGATAAATACATTCCAATTATTTATATTTTCATTCATTTTGTTGAATAAAACTATGCTTTTCACGAATTCTAGCCTCATTTTCCACGACCGAATTTTTACGACTGTGATGAAAACAACAACAAATTATCAGCTAATGGGAATCTATCGAAATTAGCTGAAAAACTCACGAGTTTAGCTCATTAGTGCAGGGTTTTCGCATAAAAGGCATAAAGAGAAATGTTGTTCACGTCCATCGAACATCAATTTGACAGTTATTGAAATACGTTAAACAACAATTCAAACTTGCCCTATGGGTTGACCCATAATACTGGGATGACTCTAATCGGTCAAACAGAGAAAAAGTACCTGGCAAACATTGACATACATGTCAGGAAGCGGCAGTCCTGTCCACTGGTCTCGCAGCTGAATAATATATAATATATAGGGGGATTAGGGGCATAATGAGCACACACAGGGCGAAATGGGCACCCTTCTTTTATGTGAAACTACGCATTTTTCAATACAATATGGTATGTGGAACTCTTCCGTAGTTACTACAGTATCTCTTTATGTAGAACAAAAATGGGTTGGCTGTTTAAAATATGGAAATATATTGAAAAAATCAATTTGGTTCCCGGATGTTGGAAAAATTATTATTATTGCGCACTACAAAATAAGCTTCTACGGTCGTAGTATGTAGACACATCAATATGACGTATGTGTCGTTCCCAAAATTTCACCATCAATAAAGTTTTGATTTTAAGCTATAATTAGTATTAAAATCTCATGTTAACTTTAACTAATTCGATAGGGGCGAAATGGTCACCTTTAGGTGGGGTGAAATGAGCACACCTTGTCACATAAACTTACCTGAAATTCATCTCAGTAGACTTGTGAGTTTGTCTGTTTCCATAGTCAGTGTTTGTTTACAGTGATGGTGCGAACGAATATTAGAAAATCTTTGAGACCGAATCGGTCAGAAAAAGGGACTGCAGGCAGAATTGGCCACCATAAGGCGCGACGGGACATTCAAGATACAAGCCGCCAAGTATCACGGCATCCCGCGACCAACGTTGGCCCATTAGTTATACTTCTACGCAGTTTCAAGATATGTTCTATAAGAGTGCTCATTATACCCCGTGGGTGCTCATTATGCCCCAGTGGGGTGCTCATTGTGCCCCACACATCGGCTGATTGCGAGTTTTTGATGCATGAATCTAATTTGTGTTTTTCACCATTTAAGGGGTTATGTACCTTTTTAGTTTTCAAAAAACCGGAAAAATTTTTATTACATTATCTTCATATACAACATCTTGAGAACATTTCCACAAATTTTCATAAAGATTTGAGCAATAGGAAGAAAGTTAGAGCGATTTGCAACGCGCCTCGCCACGGCCGCATAAGCCAAACTTTAAACTTTACACGCGATTATCTCGGAATATCTAGAAAATCTATAACGAGCGTCTGGTCCAGACCAGTCCACATAAGCACTGAGGAAGACTGTATGTCACAGTCGAAATATATATTTGCGGACTGAATTTCAATATTTATTTCCAAAAAGTTTAGTAGAGTATAACGGAAACCGATAACTATTTCTTTGATTGATCTATCTCGGAATAGTTTTTTTTCCGGAAAATGCCTTTGCCGTGATCCTGATTGCGGGAAAACTACTGAACCGATTTCCTTCATCTTTTTTTTTAATTTTCGTTATAAAATTCGCCGGTCCTTGAACGATCGCTTTGTGAAACATACGGGTGCTTATTACGGGAGTCACTTCACGATGAAATCAGAGTGAAGTGAATAAAGTCCTATTACTGGACTCACGTTAGTGAGAAAAACGTCACAAAGTGACATCTGCCGTGAAATCTAGGTTATTATGAGTGTCATATGAGTGAAGTGAAAACAAAAAAAGCGTTTCGCGTGGAATGATTTCACGACCAGTTTGAACGGTGAAATGCTTTCACGAAGAAAGGGAAGTTTAAAAATCGATTGATTTGTGATCAAGTGTAAATATATATGGGATTTATTTTCCAGTAATAAGGCGAATCTTTTTTTTTTTTTTTTTTGAAAAAATCGGCTCTCTGGAACTTACAAATTTTTGAGCTGCAGCCAATGGAACGTAAGGGAAAATTTGACCTTTAAATTTCGTTTAGCGGTAGGGCTCAAAAGTTTCCTCTTGTCGAAAAATGTCCTCATGCAAAATTTCAGCTCAATCGACTTCCCGGAACTTAGAAATTTTTTGATGCTGGGAAACTCCCACATTTCACTTGTCCTATTCTCAATTTTGTCACCTCACTTGAGGTGGAATCGGGAACAGGTCTCAAAAAGTGAAAAAGTGAAAAGTGAAAAAAAGTGAGCGTGAGGGTGAAATATATTTCACAAAATTTTTAATGCAGTTTTTTGCGCTCAAAACGTGCATTTTTTGGGGAAATCGTTCCCGTTTGCACTGCAAACAAAATATTCATAAAAGCAATCGCTCAAGGACCCGGCACACTTCTAAACTAATGAAATAATATGAGTTTTTTTATTTCGGTTGATCCTCTGAGTCTCTATCAGGATCACCGCAAGCCTCTGCAAAAAATAGCGTTTCGGGTAAACGACCATTACTCCAGTAATAATTGATATATCTCAAAATCAACCGTATTTTCTTGTTGTTGATAAACTGTACTTTCAGAAAAATACCACTTTGATGCAATGAAAATGGTGCAATGCACTCAAAAATAAATTCAAACTTCCCTCATTTTTCTCGACCAAAAAGGTATATAACCCCTTAACGATAAACGTTTCAAGTTCTGAATAGTGTACCTTTAATTATAGATAGTTAATTCAAATTTTACACTGAAGACAGCTTAAAATTTTTGTCGTTTTCCATGCTTAAATCAGCAACCAAGTTAGGGTGCACATTATGCTCCTATTCCCCCTATATCTCGCCTTGGATACGGAACCTGGATGAAACGAAGAAAAAAACACAAAAAACATGCCAACATACATGTTTTTGTACGCCATGACGAATGTTCCGGTTAACTGCCGGAAGGCCGCTCGCAAGGACATATTTTTTTTTCCTTTAACAATCCGAAATAAGTATACCGTGCTGGACCGAAATCCGTACACCTAAGCACATGATAATCTTCGACGGTCAATATAAAATCAAGAAATCACATATTGACATGTTTACTTATAAGTCTACTTATATTTTATCACTATTTTCAAGCTAAATGATTAAAATCACTCTGAAACTCGAAAAAATCATGTTTTAATAGAACATGTTTTGAATCGAAATCCGTACACAGTTTTTTGGCTGAATCAAAACCCGTACACTTTTGAATCGAAATCCGCACACACGCGATATAGACTGGATTAGAGTCCATACAGAAATAAATCGAAATTCGTATGGATATAGAAGTACATAAATGAACATCTTTTATTCATTATTTATCTTTAAATTTACGAATAAATATATTTTGAGGATCAATTTGTTCCTAAAGTTTCACACGGTTTTCTAATTTTTTATATCAGCTGAAATAGTGCAATTTTCGTAGCGTTTCGTTGCGGCACCCCTTATTGTAGCAACCGGAACGCCGGAACCTTTCGAAGCTTCCCGGTACGACTTTCCCTAGCGCACCTCAGTCACAGCTCGTTTAAAATTGTTTGCCGTATATTTATACTTGTTTTCTTCCATTATATGCTGAAAACAAGAAGAAAGTTCAACAATATATGCATGATACACACGCTGTACGGATTTCGATTCAAGCAATTAACAAGGATCAAAATCCGTACGGCACAGTTTTTGTTGAATAAGTACAATTTACACTATTCACCAGACAATATACAGCTCGAAAATGACGAAGACTTACCTTTTCCATCAATTTCAAGAAGATTCACAGAGTAAAACACGTATATCCCACTTGAAAAACGTTTTCATCTGAAGAACGTTTTCTTAGTAGATTCTCTAACGATACAACGAAATGACAACTGAAACCGATACACGATCGATTTTTTATTTTTATTATTGTTTTTGTTTCATGGCCTACTGACGCATAGTTTAATTTAACAGAAGGCCAACAGCTCAACGGACATGTACATGTAACTATCATATGAATTTTAATTTTTATAATGCTTAAAATTGAAGAAAAACGTCAAGGTGTACGGATTTCGATACTGTACGGGTTTCGATCCAGCACGGTACAAATGGTAAATAAGAACGTAACTATTTTTGCGCAATTAAGCCGAAAATAGAAATTAATGGCGGTTTTCAATTAGTACACGTTATATAGTAGAAGAAAAAGCTCGGTAAAATTATGATATAAATCAAAATAAGGTTTCTAGTACCTGGATCAAATTTTTAAATCTGGCGATGAGATTAGATTTTTGTTTGTTAATTTTTGGCAGAATTTTGAAAACTCACAGTTTACAGTTTCAGGCAAAATAATAGTTTACATTTTCAGGCAAAATATTACCAAATTCCAAAATATTTCTTTATATGAACTTTTTTTCTGGATCAAGTTCTGACATGTTTCGAACTATTTTTTTTAGTAAATTAAAACGATTCACTATTCAAATTGGAATTTGTCAAAAAAAATTTCTTTTATACTGGTAAACGTAACAAAAAATTAAGTAATTAAAAAACTAAACTGAACACTGAAACATAGCTAAAAAGATAGGTACACAGTAGGGTGTCCCAAAAAAAATCGATGTTGAAAAAGTCAAGGTTTTAAAATCGTTTTTTTGACACGGCTAAAATAAGTCAAGGTGCTCACCCTAAATTGAAAAATAATGTTATTTATAGCATTTTTGTAGAACATTTCGACTTTCTAAAAAATCGTTTTCAGGTTGCCCAAACGTGATTCATGGAAAAATGACTTTTTTGAGCTACAGAACCACCCTTTTGCACTTTTTTCAAATCTGTTCGATTTCTACATTTTTCCGTATATTTTTTTATTTTTGTGGGGTTGTTTTTGAATATTTTGCATGGTTTGGTTCAGCATCGCATCCAATTATTTGACTCACAGAGCCACAACGTCACAACATCACATCACAAAAAAAAGAATTTTTCTCATAATTTTTAGACAAAACCCTTCAAAACACATATAAAAACTTTTTTGATCAAGAACTGAAATTTTTACTGCTAAGCGGAATTTAAGACGAAAATTTACATGAACAAAGATCCTTGATATCTTATCGGGGGGGCTGAGATATTGGCGTTTTTACATGTGACGGAAAACTATGCATTTTGTCAAAAATGCCACTTAAGCTCAATATCTCCATTGCACAGTGTTTTATTTCGCCGTTTGTATGTATAATCTCTCAACTAGTGATTCAAATGTTGATTATGGCCATAAGGTATGTTCGGAGAAGTTTCGGGATATTCAAAAATGCATCCTTGAATGTAGAAAGATGGGTGAAATTTTTTTTATTTGTGTTTTGAAGGATTTTATCTAAAAATTATTTGAAAAAAAAATTCTGTAAAGTTTCATGGGCTCTGGGAGTCAAAAAACTAAAATGCAATGCTGAATTGAACCATGCAAAATATTGAAAAACAACCCCACAGAAATAAAAAAAAAAAGAAAAATGTAGAAATCGAACAGATTTGGAAAAAGTGCAAAAGAGTGGGTTTGTATCTTAAAAAAGTCATTTTTTTTCATAAATCACGTTTGGGCAACCTGAGAACAATTTTTTAGAAAGTCGAAATGTTCTACAAGAATGCTATAAATAACATTATCTTTCAATTTAGGGCTGAGCACCTTGACTTTTTCAACATCGATCATTTTTGGGACATCCTAGTACACAGTCAATGTTTATTTATATTGACAACGACAACATTCAAAATTTAGATATTAGACTAGAGGTGAGTTCTGTTTTTAGCACGATCTGCATATTTTTTTCTGTTTCCCATTTAATTCTTAACTCATCACCAATCACCTATTCTTGAATTATAGACCATTGAAAAGGGTCTCGCTTTAGTGAATGCATTTTTCACAAACCCGTATAGGGTTTTTGATCCTGGTTCGAACCATGCCGAACCAATGTTACAGGAATGGAATAATATTCATGTCTTAATGTTTCGAAACTGTTCTTGCTTGAATATAATTGGTTTGGATACCATATAATAATGACGACAAACCAGGTCGTATATGAACAACCAAAGCCAAATTCAATGCTTTTTTAATTGTAAATAATTGAACTTAAGGCTGTAATTTTTATTATGTAAAAAAAATCCTATGTTAAGACAGATATCGACAGCATGTTATGCAATCTTTCTTATCTAAAATAACCGAATTTAATATGATTATTCGGGATTTTTCGTAATAGTTCGAACCAGGATCAATTTTGACATGGTTCAAACCAGGATCAAAAACCCTATCACAAAAAGCAACTTTTGGTGCCACTAATTTCTATTAAAGTTGAACTTTCTGTAACATTAGGCCGTCTTCAAAAAGTACACACTAGTCTTTTACTTGGCACAGTTATCTGAATCGATCATCCGGGAATCGGTTTTCAGACAATCCTCAAAGGACACAAATCTCTGAAGTTAACAGTTAAATAGGCCTTCAGGTTTAAATAACGAACAATAGAATCCTCAACTTACACTCTCACGAACTCATTCAAACTATCAAACTATGGATTTATCTGTTCTAACTTTCATTTCTGTTATTTGATGAGCATTTCAATGTTATTCAGAGTAAATTTAGCTTGAAACAAAGCATTGAAAAACACGAGATACGTAACAACATTCATCACAACCACCCACCTGACTATTCCCAGCGGATCGGCTGATCATTTCCTTCGCGAACGAAACCGCCAACTGTCCGGCAGGGCTTGCAATAAGTTGCTGTGCCGTTTCGGCGAAACCCCGTCCTACCGTCGTATCTGGGCGCCCGTTCGGAGCACCGTTTCCACCGTGCCGATCGATATCGTTTCCCTCGAAATCACGCACTTGACCGTTAATTTCGGCGATCACCAAAGCCAACAGCAGCGCACCGAGGGCCAACGAAGAGATCCTCAAGAGTCGCATCCTTTCTGCGAGATGTTGTTTTCACTCACTTCTGCGATATGAATTGATTGCAGCTTTTTCGAAAGGCTACACAAAACTAAACTCTTGCTTTCGCAATCAAAGCAATATAAGTAAGTTTTCGTATTCCGAATATCCCTTTCGTTAGACTGTGGAATGCGGCTGCTACCTGAGCCTATTCTGAAGCCTAAGTCAGTGCCTAAACAATAAAAGGCTGCACCTGCATCTGTTTTACCTGATACAAAAAAGAGGGAGAGAAAACAAAAAGCCACCACGAAGGTGGAAGGAGTCAAACCGGCAACCCAAAATCTGCGAGGAACTTTTTTCTTCCTCCTACCTGTTGTGAGTGACAAGAGTCTGAAAGAGACGTTTTTCCTATGATTGCCCATAAACAATAGAATGCGAAGCAGCAGCAGTGCTATTATGACTTCACTCAGTCCGCGGTTTCCGTAAATGCGACTCCGTGATTTGTGTTAACTTTGAATCGACGACACGAAGCAGACAGAAGCCAAGCGGAAAATTTGACAATTTTGCTGTGTTTGTTTGTCCCGTCCACCGCTTCGGATGATGATGATCTCCCAAGGGTTGATGATCTACAACATTGAGGATAGTGAATGATTTGATTATGTAATTATGTCGGAACGTTTATTATTTCTTATTGAGCAGTTTTGTGTGAATTGTTATGCTTTGGGTTAAATTTATGTTTGTATAAACAGTATTTTAAACATAAATAAGCCTGAACAAGTATGCATAACATGTAAATTAAATCTTTACAAAATAGAATATCAAAAATAAATAGGGTAAATAATTCATTTATGAAGAATGAAAAGTTTTACGTTAAACAATGAATAAATTATAAAAAAAATTCTCCCAAAGTGATAGGGCGACATCCATAAATTACGTAACGCAAAAACCCCCATTTTTGTACCCCCATCCCCCCATATGTAACGAAACGTAACGCCAACACCTACCACCCATGAAAATTACGTAACGCTGTAGAAGAAATTGCTTGATAAAAATGCTCGTTTTTGGAGAGTCTCTCCAGAGATTTTTTGTTACGTAACGCTTTCCTCTCCCCTATGTAACAAATCGTACGCCCAAGGATACCCCTGTCCCCTCTATGAGCGTTATGTAATTTATGGATGTCGCCTTAGGAGAAAAAGATGAATAAGAGAGATAAATACAATAATATAGTCAGAAATAGGATAAAATAGAGTCAGGTTTTTTTTACGCGGGTTGCTTTTTGTAATAGCATGAGCATGAGCATGAGCATGATTGACCGCCCGCGGTTGCTACTCCGTTATTGCCAGATCAGCTGTAATTACACAGAGAACCAATAGATGATGCTTGGGATTAACATTCATCCTCAATGTGTAAAAACTGGTGACCTTAATCTTTATATTAGGCAATACCAGCGCCGGCCGCATCCGAATGCAGGTCAAAGAAGGAGTGTGTATAGGAATATGTTGACGTGATACTCGCTTTATTGGAAGCCGAGAACACCTCTGCACTTCCACGAGAAATCACTGGGATGTTGAAGAAAAGGGTAAGGTTTGCAGCAGATTTCGTTTTGGTAAACGATGCGCTGAGTTCTAATACCGGGTTCATAATACCAAATATCGCGCGTACGAGTTCATTATATCTTTTACGGAAATCATAACGCGATCCGAACTCATTCCGGTTGATGATGTAACACCGCAAAAATAATGCGCACGCAAGGATACCAGACCTATAACCTAATCAAGACAGACTCAAATACTCGAAAATCTGTTTATGAAGTCATTATGCAACTACCGAAAACTATCTCTCATTGATTTATCTCAGCTGACTACACAATGTTACGAAGCAACCAGATATGCATTAACCGAAAACAAGAAAAAAGTAAATATATAGGCCCTCAACACATACTGCAAGCGGTCAGCAAGAGAACTTCAAAAACGGCCTATTTGCTTGGCCATCGCCGTTTGAAACGAACGAAAAAAGAAAAAAAAGAAGGATGTGTGCGTTGACAGACGAGTCGCGTATAATCCTGATATTAGTTGCAAATAATTGCGATATTTGGTGGCGATTAATTACGATGTTTTGTCGCGATTAATTATTTACGATATTTATCGAACGAACGGAACCTACTCCGAATCACTGCGTGCTGAAATAGAACCTACGGGTGGACAGTCTGCGAATAAATGGTTTGGTACACCTCGGCAGTCACAACACACCGAAAATCCATAGTTGAGCAAAGCTCACCTGGGCCGAAAACACGTTTACCCCGGAAAGTTTTGCGCGACCGCTCTATTCCCTCTTACCGACGCATACGCGGAGACACGGTATTTCGCGTTGATTACCACTTACTTCTTGAATAATGAAGCGAAGATACCTACTGAGTACGAAAAACTGGCAAAGTTCCATGCATTCATAGCTAGAAAATTTAAAAAATGCATATCTAACAAGACCGAGCACTAATTAGATTCAACAAAATGCCAAAACAATCGCAATCAAAATTTATTTGCCATGCTGACCGACTAGATTTCTACTTAATTAAATTAAAAATTGTCTATGTGTTTCAGTATTTACTCAAAAGCTAGAAAAATCATAAAACAAGGGCACAAAACTGCTCAAAATGAAAGCAGAGAAAAAAAAACAAAAAAAAACATTGCTTCCCTTTTGCCATGCAAATCAAACAAAAAACACAGGCAAAACGTCACTAACACTAATACTTATCCTTTAATTCCCGCGTCCTCTCTGAACCATCATGCTCAGCGATGGAAACGAAACGATTATGACCCGATTGTCGTTTTGTCCCAAACTGTACAGATTGCGATGTGTTCAAGTAATGAATAAACTTGAATCCTCTCAGTACGTAACAAAATGTTGATGCATTGCTCACTCGGAAATAATAAATACATAACTAAACTATATACAGCTCTAAGAAGAGAAAGATCCGCGCAACTCGTTGTGTTTTTTCTCCGTACGTGGCTCGTCGCACGAGGAAAAACGATAGCAAAAGAGAATAATAAACTTGACTTGTCCCCTTCGCATCACAGTGACGCAGTAGCAATTATGTGGTACGGTGACGGCGGGAGGGAGAGTTATTTTAGGCTATCGGACTACTTGGGCAACGATTGTTTTCAGCAGGTTTGCTACACCAATTAATGAAAAACTGCTGGAGTAGTGTGAAACATGATATTATATAATATTTTTTTGTTTTATTCATTTAAAAAAAAGGCTGCTTAAGCAGGTAATACAGAAATTAATAGGTACCAAACTTTGCTATTATTCAATTAACCGAATTATCCTACGTTAAGCTTGCGGTTATGCCGAAGAATTTATCTACCTCTCGTTTTGGTTATGGTTTGGTGAATGGAACATTTTCCTCATATTAATTTCAGAGGTAGTGCTAAGAGGAGAGAGAGAGAGAGAGAGAAGGTGGCTACCTGATATAAATAAATTTAAAAAACGCAAGTTTGGCATAGTTTGCGTGATTGATAGTAGACATTCAAATGCTTGAACCTATCTCTTAAAACTAAATTCTTTTTAGTCGTTTTGAACTAAGATTTTTAGTAAACATAACAATAATTCTTTTCAAGCAACAATAAGTTTCAGGGTACCTACGTGTAATATTTTATTTTTTATCGTTTCCTTTCGGATTGACTTTTTACAAAGAATCACTGCGTTACTTATTGTTACGTAGGAGGGAGGGAGGGAGGGAGGTAGGGGAGGGGGTAGTAGAGACAGTTACGTAACTATCATGTTTGCTCGAAATTGAAAATTTCGGAGAGGAGTCAGACTGATTAGTGGTAAGTAATTTTAGGGGGGGGGGGGTCATGTCGAACGCTACCTATCGTTACATAGGAGGGGGGGGGGTCTGAAATTTAGATTTTCAGCGTTACGTAATTTGTAATATAACACGTCGATGTTGCACCATCATGTTTCATATCAGAGAAATTCCATCACAAAACCGGGCAATCAATTTAGTCGACCATTGCAAATACAGTGATCACCCGATTATATCACCCCCTTGATGATGTTTGGAGTGATAAAATAGAGAAAGTGATAAAATCGGGATTTTTTTTTTATTATTATTTTGTTATAAAAGATGGTAAACCAATAATTTAACACGTAAAATCAGCGATTTTGATTACTACAAGAAATCGAATCATATGAAAAAGCAGTTCTATCCGTCTGTCTGCTTCTCTGATCCTTATAGACGTGGGAACTACTGTACTAATCGGCGTGAAAATTTTTATGTAGGGGTTTTTGAGGCCGGAAAAGGTTATTAGAGTAGCTCGAGACCCCTTCCTCTTCTTAAAGGGAGGGCTTCCATACAAATATAACACAAACTTCTACGTAACTTAAAAACTAATCAAGCAAATGGAACCAAATTTGACATGGTGAGGTTATTAGGAGTAAGAAATATGTCAATGGTCACTTGACACCCATCCCTCCTCTGGAAGAGGGAGGGCTCTCATATAAGTAAAACATAAATTTCACTACTAGTTCGTAGGTTAGGTACTAGTGTTTGCATAAAGCTGTGAAGTTGTTCTCTTAGTGTCATACATATCTCAAGCAGCTCGAAAAATTAGTTTCAGCTATTTTTTAAGGTTACGGAAGAGGGATCAGAAATGACCCATAATGTGTTTATGTGGTTTACTGATAGCCCTTTCACAAAATATCTCTTCAATACATTTCAAAACACATGAAAATTGAGACTTTTTGTACTTTTTCTTCATTCACCCAGAAGCAGAAACAAATCGATGACGTACGTAACGTATCTAACAGTCACAATCCCTGGCTTTTTGGACCGATAGGCCTGAGCAAAACTAGAGAGGGAAAAAAATCGATGAAGTAGTTGAAACAACACCAATGATTTTAAAAATAAAAATTAATCGAGGATACTGTCTACAGACATTAAGAGACGAAAGTTTGTATCTTAATTGACAGTGGAACTGGCACTTGTAAATAATTGCGAGATTCGGAGATGGTGGACATACAATGTTATATGATGATAAAATTGGGTGAAAAAGGTGATAAAATCGGGGGCAGATAAAATCGGGTACTGATATAATCGGGTGATAACTGTATATTCATAGCAAAAAAAATATCGGTTTTCGATGGTTTTTGATGCCAAATGACTTAGAAACGCATGAAACGTCGAGAATTGGTGTCATCTGAAAAAAAATTGAAAAATCGACTCCCTGGGACTTAATCATTTTTTCAATTGTGGAAGGCGGAGTTTAAAACATTTAGAATTTATTTAATGAAATTGATTGCTAGTCTCTCGAAATAGCCTATACAATATACACTATAAGTAGCATCGAATACATCATAATTCATAATATAGTGAAAAATGAGTATAAAATGAAAAAGCACTTCGGTTCGTTTGATTGGTGTGACGTCTTCGACAAAGTTGTAGATAATAATTCTGTCTTTCCAAAAAAATACATTTAAAAAAATCATTTATTGAAAAATAAAATAAGAAGAAAAATTAAAAAACAATTATGTATTCAAATGAGCTCATTTTTTGAAAATCTGATTTTTTAATAAAACCTACAAAAGATTGCCAAAACAATGAAACCAGTCCGACCATTCAGAAGTTAAGAAAAAAAAGTTATCGTTTTTTGAAAAAAAAAAAATTTTTTTTTGAAAAAACAAATTGTTTGAATCGTTTTTTCAAAAGGAATATTTTTCTTTTGAAAGGACAAAATATTATCTACAACTTTGCCGAAGACACTATGTCAATCAAACAAACCGTTTCGACTGTAGACATATTTTTAATTTCCAATAGACCACTGTATGAGGAATTAAGAATATTTTTACGGTCAAAAAGGTTTATTTGATTGTCAGTCAGTATGTCAGTACCTGGCAAAGTTGTAAAAATAACTTTGTACTTCCAAAAAAGATGTACCCCGTGAAAAAAATAGCTTTTTTTTCTGATTCCTCCATGACCGGTTTCGTTGTTCAGGTAATCTTTCGAAGTTTTTATAAAAATAAATCGATTTTTTTCAAATGGGCTGTTTTGGATAATTAATTTTTAATTTTCTTTTAATTTGTTTTCAAAAAATCAATAATATGTTTTACAGTCTATATTTTTTTGGAAGACAAAACTATAAGTTACAACTTTGACGAAGACGTCACACCGCTCAAACGAACCGTGTTGGCTCTAAAAGTATTGGTAATCATCAATACCATCATAATAGCATTTTTCAATAGCTTTTCAAAATGAGTTGTGTTTCAAAAAATTGAACCTATAGCACAAAAGGGCATTTTTTGCCTATGAAAACGACTATGCAAAGTTTCAGCCAATGGGCACGTTCACGTTCTGATGATGTAAACTTGACAGAAAATGTATGGTTGAACTGTCAAAACGACGCAAACTCAGAAACAACGAGTCAATTGTTTTGCTCATTGATTGAGATCCCTACCCCTGGCGAAGGACATTATTGTGGTAAGGGGCTGTCCACATACCACGTGGACAGCTTGGGGGGGGTCGTGTGATGTCCACGGTCCTTACAACAATTTTATAATTCATATGGGCATTTGTCCACGGGGGGGGGGGGGGGTCAATATCGTTAAAAATCTGTCCACGTGGTATGTGGACGGCCCCCAAATAAAACGAATAAATTGTCTGGTACAGCATTCGCATAAACAAGTACAAGTGTCCTAGAGAGTATATTTTTCAAACAAAATAAAAAAAAACATATTCCATCAGTATCCACCGTTTCATGTACTTTCAAGACACTTGGAATAGAAAACATTATTCAAATTCCATGCACCTCCCGTGTGTGATTTTGTAAATGACATGGAAGCATTCAACATTTTCCGCGAGACACAATTTTAATTTTGGTTGAGTTATATTTTTTTGCACAGAGTAGTTTTTTGAAACATTTTGTAAATTTGTTTTGAAATATCTTGCCATTTTACATGGTATTTTTTTCAATTCAACATTGCCACCCTAACGACAATGATGTATCAAATATTATATTTTCAGGAATTTTTCTATTGGTATTGAGTGAAAAGTGATTTTTTTCTTTTTATACTCATTCTTACACAATATTATAAACCACTCTATGTCAAATAAATGAACCACCCTAATGAAACATAATGTTTTCGATGCTAGTTATAGTGTATATCATTATACAGGTTATTTCGAAAGACTAGCGATCAATTTCATTAAATAATTTCTTAATATTTTGAACTCCGCCTTCCGCATCTGAAACCGCCATTCTCTACTGCGAAAACTTGCCGAACTTTTTGCGGATATGTTAACTTTTTCTACCTTTTTGTCCATCCTGACACACGTTTTATACAAGCAAGATCTCTAAACCAACTGGGAACTTGTACCTACCACCAAAACAATCTCATTATGGGAGACACACCTTTTTTTCATTCTCTTTTCGACAAAAATCTCAATCATTGGCTGAATGATCATGAATGATCTTTGTTCATCATATGTACATATTGCGACTAACCCCATATACTCAGCTGTGCACATTTAGATACAGATGTTGTTGTTAGCAGTCACGACAAGAGGCGAATAGTGCGAAGAAAGAGCAAGAGAATACGCCAGCAGGGATACTATATACATGGTGCTCCTTTGCAATCCTCGTAACTCGTCTTACACATAGATCTGCTTGCAAATGTGAGAAGAGTAAATGTATATCGCACACTGACAGAGATGTTAATGCATCACAAAGGAGATTTATATGTATTCAAAAATCGCTAGAAACGATTTTCTTCCATCGCTGATCATGCTAGTGCGAGAAAATGCCGCACGCAAGAGCAACGGTCATCCTGCACTCGCACTTCTCTCACTTTTCCTTGTTCACCTCGCACTTACTCACACACACTTATGATAAGGCAAGGGCTAGCGGGAAACGTGCTCCGCCACCGAAAAAGAAATGCAGCTCTCACAAATTAGCCACACAATTGCATGAATCTTTCACGGATTTCAACATTGACGTCACTCTCACCGATAATACGAAACCGCCACATTTCGTATTACCTTTCACTCCACCCTTTGCACTTAAAATATAACGATTACGCTATATTCGACAACCCTCGGAACACTTCATCGCGATTCAAATCAAACACTCGGAATTCACACCGAAACATTTTCACGTCCGTTCTTGATCACAGCTTGCTTCGATCTACGCGGGTTGCTTTTTGTAATAACTCAAAAACGGTAGGGGAGAACTGTACAAAACGCACCAGTTGGGTAAAATGGCCCATGCTATTGAAACCCTAACATACTTACAAATGTGGCTTTAGAAGGTGAATTTATTCGTTTATTTCATATAAACCCCGCTCTCCTAAAGTTCTCATATGAAAAAGTACACCATAATGACTAAAATACTGGAACAATTGTAGAAACGTGTGGGGCACTGCCTAACCTGTAATTATTCATGATTTTTATTTAAGCTTTTACCACTAACTGACCTGCAATATATAATGAAACTGAGGTTCCTCTAACTCTAACAATTATGGAGTTTATAAAACTATAAATGTTTCAATCTATTTCACTAATTTTTTATAAAATTTACCTAAAACTAGTCAAAATTAAAAATGGGGTAGAATGCACTATGATGCGCTGTAACGATTGCTTGACAACTTACTCAAAAAGGCGCAGTCATAATTCTACACAGCTGATATTTGAAACAATATTGCGCGTAAATTTCCATGTCAGAATACGATACAATTATTGTATTACAAGATTATCAAAAACTGAAACTCAAATTAATGAACCGGTCCCTAATATGACATAAACCAATATAAAATACAATATAAAATATATTCAATTTTCATGCCTCCGCCCTCTTCGTCATATAGTCGAGACACAAAAACAATCGAGAAACGCAAATGTCAGAAACCAAAAAGCTTGCTCTGGTAAGGATGAGCGATTCCAAGTATCGACTGATGGAGTTTCGATACTTGTTATACTATTGGTACTCGGTTTGCACTTTTTTCAAATTTTAGTAAAAAATAACAAAGCAGCTCTCGTTCCTGGTGCAATGCCACGCGATGTGAGATTCGACATGTTCAATATTGCGTGACCAACATTCAAAGCCAAAACGAACTCAACACGGAATAATGCGCATTCATGTGCATATTCATTTCAAGATGTAAATAATGTTCAAAACAATAGCATGAAAACTGAGTAAATGCAGCAAAATAGTATTTAATACTAGGGGCAGGACACTGATGGTAT
Organism: Wyeomyia smithii; assembly: GCF_029784165.1. Classification (NCBI taxonomy): domain Eukaryota; kingdom Metazoa; phylum Arthropoda; class Insecta; order Diptera; family Culicidae; genus Wyeomyia; species Wyeomyia smithii. The sequence goes on along the minus strand of NC_073696.1, from coordinate 276,317,896 downwards.
AAATTGAAATATTTCCAATATTCAATATTACGATAAATATCGTTACATTTTTGACACCTCTCTATCTATATCAAAACTTCTTGACATCACATTTCCGTCGATGTGATGTCAATGTGATCAATATATATCAACTAATATCGTATATAACCGAAATATTTTTCATGGAAATAAAATTTTCTATTTCCTAGATTAAATATATGAGGTGGTTGGCGGCATCCCAACAAATAAATTTTGTTAGATATCGGCTTGTTAGGCTATAGTTCACCGAAATTCACTAAATAGGCGCTTACTAAGCTGCAAATCAACAAAATTGTTTGTTGGGTAGTCTCTCGTAACGAATATCGATGCTGCAAACGAAAGTATCGAGACCATCAGTATCGATACGAGTATTGCCCATTCCTTTCATCTAGCTGTTGGTTTTGTTTTTCTCAGTGATATATTTATTTTCGTTTGAGAAGAAGTTAATTAAAATTGAAAATGAGATACGTGCGGAAGACTACGTGGCAGTCGTGGACAAAAACAAGCTTAAGAGCGGATATTAATGCAGTCAAATTGGGTGCATCAATCCCTGCTTCAGCTAAGCTGCATGTTGTACCTAGAAGAACGTTGCTCCGCTATTTGGACAAACAAAAGAAATTGGGAGACTGGAACTCTGTCAGATGGACCGGTTTAAAACCGTATTTACCGAAAACCAGGAAAAGGATTTTGTGATTCACATCTAGGAGAAAATTTGTAATATAAAAGAAACTGGCTTTAGCACAGTATGTTTAATACAAAAAAAATGAAAAATAAATCATAATCAAATCAAATCCGTCAGAGTGTTCGCTGAAAACAAAAGCATCAGATAGCGGGAATTTCATCTGTGTTTTGTGTTTGCTCGAGCCAGAATGAACAAATACTTCTAAATTGGAGCCCCGAGAACTCCTTGTTTATGTGCCATCCCATCGGCTGGAGCAACTCCAATACCCGTAGTTTGTAGTTTGAGCACTTTCTGGTAAAACAAACAGCTGATGCTGTTAATGATATTTTTTGTTTCACTTGTGGAGATTTGTTCAGTTCATCTGGAAATGGCAATGGATGGAATAGATGCCTCCGTTGCTATTCTTGGTTCTATCAGGTTACCTTGAAACACAGTACATGTTACTGAAATATGAAATGTTACTTCGCTAAGAAATAAAATATTGTTTTTTTTTTTTCATGGAATAAATTGATTTTGATATGACATAACTCTCGATACTTGTTTAGTTTTGAAATTTGATCGTAATCATAGACATCTTGCTAAAATTGAAAAAAAAAATTGATGAAGCTATAAGTTCAATTCAGACACTTAAGGTCCGAGTAGACACACGGCGTAATGACACCTTCTCCATACGAATTAAAAAGCGTAATCGTGGCTTCCGTTGGGATGCTTTGCTTGCCTGGATGGTTGCCCGCCGTCTTCTACTGCGCACTTGATTGCCTTCCGTGCAAACGCGACGTGCTTTCACACGGCCTTGCGCTGCTTTCAATTGGCGAAGGCGATAGCAACGCCGTGTTGTATCATTTTCCGCCTGCTGGTGTTTTAAGAAGTATGTTGTATAATTTTGGAATGGTCCCCGTGGCTCTGTGGTTAGCGATGTCGGTCGGCTAGCCCTCCCACATGGTTGTGACGTCGGGTTCGATTCCCGATCGAGTCTAGGATCTTTTCGAGCTGGAAATTTTCTCGACTCAGCACTGGGGCACGGTGTATCGTTGTACTTATCTTACACATGCAAAATGTGCCGAAAGCAATATTGATAACGAATTCTCTCAACTAATCTAGTTGATCGAGACCGCTATTAGCCCCCAGGCTAAGCGTGCGATATTGTTTGTTGTTTTAATTTTTCCTCCAATAAACATGAATAAACATAATTTAGGAAGCACGCCAACAAGAAAGTGTGCACACAGCGGAGCTCAAGAAAGTGCGATTGTGCCTTTCTGAGTAGACGAGTGGGAGTAGGCAGTAGCTAGAAGGCACATTGGGAGGTTTTAAGAAGGTACTGACAATTTTCGTCAGGAAGGCGTTGAGTAGTCGGGCCTTTACTCTTACATGGATTAACTCTTGGTACAACTCAATAACGAATAATGATTCATTATCTTTGATTGCCAATGAATTCTTACACTTTAAATTGACTCGTCACCAGAGAAAATTAATTATGAATTGGATTTTGATCCAACTATCTTTATTAGGGAATAATGATGTTCAGGAAAATATGGTTGAAGTTCTGTGGTTGCGTGGATTGCTTTGTCTCTATTAGCATAAAAAATGCTGTTTGCTTCGATTTGTCCTAAAATTGTTTACATAAACAGACTTAATGTTTATTTGAAGGTTGTTGTTTATGATTGGGTGCATTTTACCCATTTGTTTTGATTCGTTCTTTCCTTTTGTTGTGGTGCGTATTGGCAACGATTTTGGGCATTTTGCCCAATGGTAGGTTTTGAAGCAATGGTACTTTTTATCAAAAATAACATTGATATCGAGTATTTTAGAATGAAATTTAGTCCTAAACATAAATTATAAAGATCCTTCGAGCATCCTACACGTTCAACGGTGCTTAAAAAACATTAGAAGCACTGTAAATTGCGTAAATTCTTAACTGGTGCGTTTTGTACAATTCTCCCCTACAAGATGTTGACTTCATTCCCATCACGTTTTCCGTTTTCGGACAAAAAAAAACATATACCAGTTTTTAAAAAAATCACATTTTTTGGTACAAACCCTAGAAATTTATAATATTACAATTTGGCCTTTAGACTTCATATCCTATTCAGTCAAATTTCAAACGTTTCGAAAAGATTCTCTACGTTATTTTTTCAATTCAATTTAGTATTTTTTACGAGATTCCGAGATTCGTAAAAGTCCTTAAGTGTTTATGCTTTTTACCAAATCTAAGTGATTGAGCATTGATTTATTGTAAAAGTTGAAAAATATATGTAAAAAACTTATCAAACTGTTTCATTCTGGATTGTTTCTTCAACTATTTGCCATAGTTTCAAATAGAGTTTCTTGACCTTAAGCTACTGAAATTGAAGATTGAGGCCACACAATTCATGTTAACTCCGCACCTATTTAATCTCAGGAGCATGAGGCTTGCTTTGATTTGTTAAAGAACTTAACAGTGTCAAAGTTTAAAATAAGCGAATCGATCAATGCACGACCAGGACCCTGGCAGAACCTACTGCGATAGACGCACTGACAGCAGGCACACAGTCTGCTGGGATGTGCGAGGCAGAAGGAATTAAGTGAAAACTTTTTCACCGCGACCAGCAGCAACGCGGCGGCGGCCGGGAAACTCTTCCATTCCGAAAGTCTGTGCTGCCAGCTATTAATGGGAGCAAGAAGTAAGCTCCCCCCCTCCCCTCTACATATGTGGTGGGATAAGCGGACAAGAAAAACTCACCCATTGCGCTCTCGATGCTTCAACTTCAAATGGCAAAGCATTGCAGTAGGTACGTATGTTGCTAAATGTGTGTTCGGTTCGCCAAATACACTTTCGAAGTTTTTGTTTCCTTTGATGTCATCGTCGAGATTGTGTGTGTTTTTTTTTTCTTCTTCTGTCCACAGACTTTTTCTTCTGCTGTGAAAATAAAACTTTTGATGGTTTTGTTTTATGTTTAGCAATTGATTCTACTTCTACGTACCATCCGTGCCCGGGAGAATAGAGTAGGAGGGGGCCTCATTGCTACCGCCCGTGCTGCAGCTGTTGTTGGTTTCAGGGATTAGCTTCTACGTTTCCTTACGTTTATTTCTTCACGTGTCCTGTACTGAAATTAGATTTGGCTTAGTGCATTAAGTTGAAACCATTACTTGGTAACCCTACGAGATGTGACATTTCGTTCTAACGGTTTTTTTCTATTCACTGGTTGTAAAAGGACTTTTAGCAGGAAAATAGGTTGCAATTTTTTTAAACACAATCTGGCAGGATAATTATATGGTTCAACGAATCGAGGTGTGTTCCACTCACGTGACCTTTGTGCTCGGTTGTCGCTTCTTCTGTACGCCTATCATTTTAATAGAAAGCTTATTTTCTCGGTGGGAATCCCCTCTTCAATTGCCAACAGCAGCAGCCGTTCACCAATTAACGCAAATTAGAACACAATTGATGGCAAATTTGGCGGTGCGAAAAAGTGAAAGAGTAAATATTGTGACACTCGAGTCAAGCGGTGCACGTGACAGACTACACTTCACCCGGGTTCCCGCCCATCTAATTGATGTTTTTTATTGCGTGTGAACGTTAAGGGATGGAAACGTTTTTTTTTTTACTCGCAACATTATTGCAACATTAGCACTTGGGCCACTGCCACAGGACAATCAAACATTTTTCTGCCGCACCGCCCACCTTTTAGCTTTGGCTTTTGCTAAAATCAAAGCAACCATCGGGTATCGGTCGAGGACGAACGTCATCTTTTTACGTATTGTGCTAGATTAGAGTCAGAAAGTGAAAATTATAATTTGCTTTATCATATTGTGTGAAAAATATTGTACTGTTTAATTGGTGTTGGTTATTAATTCTTGCAGCGTATAAAGACTGTACCGTTATTTATACGTCTGTCTTTTTATCGGTGTGCAAAAAACACAGTAAGTAGTCGGATTACCGCATAACAACTTACAATTTTAACTTCAGTGCTACAATGAGAGGGCTTTCAGAAGAAAAACGTAAACAAATAGTAGATTGGCGAAGCAGGAAGCAAGTGTTCATTAGAGTGGCCATATTTTAAATGGCCGTTTTTGAAACTATCGATCTTAATGAGCGCCGTGCTGAAATAGTTTCCTTTTGACCTCTACAATAAGCCACGAAAATTTGAAGTTGATCGGAGTTTATTTAATGGACCCACAAAGCGCTTATATTTAAGAAATCGATTTACATGAAAATTGTACGGAGTTTTATTCTTTTTTTAACATATATCTCTTGATAAACGTATCCAAACACACTTGTATTTTTATAAAACCATCATATTATTGTCCTAATTTAAGTTTAAAATAATCTAAAACTTTTGGTGTTTGTTAAAAAGTTCGGATTTAGAATGAGGTGGGTATTTTTACGGTATGAACCAACAACATGCAATATAAACTATTATTTTTCTACTCGGCTGGGTCACGGTCGAAAAAATCAACATGAGGTTCAAAACTCGAAAAGAAAGCATTGGTATTGTATAAAACGAGATGGGATTAATTACATACTAGTAACTGTTCAGCATTTTATTGCTTGCGACATTCGACAGCAGCTATTTAAGGCCAAACGGTATTGAAGCCAAAAATGGCCGACTTCGAGCCACCACTTTGAATTTCCGAAGGCACAAGACTCGGTAACAGGTAATGCGTCATCTGTGCTGTGGTGAAGCAAACATAAAATAGCGTTTTCACAGGGAATGCATTATTTATTTCCGAGTCCTGTGCTTCTAAAAGTACGAAGTGGTGGCTCGAAATTGGCTGTTAGTGGCTTCAATACCGTTTCACCTTAAGGACCATTCGCTTTTAATCGCCTGTTCATTTTTTGGTTAAATTCAAGCTTGAATACCACAAGTGATTCTTCATCTTTTTAGTTACAGCGTCTGAAACGACTATCAATTTCGATATATGCGAAAGAATCACGTAAAAAATTCATAACTTGAATCATACATTGGATAGCATTCGTACACCCGAAAAACACCTGAATGTGAAGTTTGACTATAAAAAGGAACATGTCTCGAATGCGATTTATGGTCAATGATCAGAGCAAATATTTTCTCAGGCAATAAATGTTATTTTTACCCATATAGCGTGTGATAAGTGAAAAGGGTCACTTTACAACCAAGAAATGTGAATGCTAACTCCAAGAGCACTTCATAATCGCCGCGAACTTGATTGCATAAAATTGCTTGATTTGATTGCAATCTTCATCGTTCCATTTCGAGCGAACTTTTGGATCATTGAAGCTGTGAATCATTTCGCTTGATGCTCTTGTAAAATAGTTGAAGAAAGGTGTTTAAGGTCCGATGCTTTGCCATGTAATATATTTTGCATAAAAGTTCATAGATATGAAGAGGACAAGTAATATTGGTTAGTTTTCGAAACTTTTCTGAAATATTCCAATCCACTAGCGTATTATGAACTTCTTAGGCGATATTTTTGCCGGAGATTTAATAAATTTTAAGCGCGCCTAAGAATTTTGCTGTTCAATCGTAACTCATAAGAATTGCAATTCGATTAACATGAGATATACCGACTATATTTGAAAAAAAAAAAATCACCGTCCTGGTGAATTTAGATAACTAGTGCTGAACTGTTCCATAGAAAAAAAAATAATAATAATACTAAAACTAACATTAAATCAATACAAAAAGCTCTTAACCCTTTCCCGCTCATGGTGACTCTAGAGCACCAAGAATTATAATCATCATATCATGACATAAAATAGTTTGTTGTGCTTACGTTCCATAAACTTTTATATGCTGCCTCAGAGCATCACTGGGCGTTTGCTTCAAAATACTACAGTTAACAATAATTTTAGTTAGTCTACAAAGTATTCAGCTTGAAGTTTCTCGTGAAGCTATAAATTTTAATGATAAACCTTGTGAGCGGGAGAGTGTTAATAACTTTAATAATTTTGCTTCACCAATCCGATTGTGACAGTTCACTAGGGATATAATCACTGAATGGCAGCTTCAAATCTTCTAACAAATTCAAGAGGTCATTCATTTATTACGTAACGTACTCAGAAGAAGAAGATATTCAATGAAGAGTTCCATTGTGCGAGGCCCCCATGCAAAATTGTGTTATTCAGGAATAGAAGGTATTCAAAATTGCTAAAATTTAGCGTTACGTAACATGTGAATCTCCCTTATGATATGGTTTAATGATTAAAGAGTAATTCGACACAAAATATACAACTATTTCAAGAAACTAAGCCAAAAAACTTCATGAAGAGATGAAAAAAAGCAATTCTTATGAGAATCTATTTTTTTAAATATAAGCGTTTTGTGGGTCCATTAAATGAACTCGGATCAACTTCAAATTTCTATGGCTTATTTTTGGAGTAAAAAGGAAACTTTTTTCGCCCGGCGCTCATCGAAATCGCATGATGTTACAAAAATGGCCACTCTAGTGTTCATGCTATTTTATAACCAAAACAAACGACACGATCCTTAAGTGCTGTGATCCTACTGACACGAACATTTTTCTCCGGTATGAAGATACAAGGTCAGTGTCTAATTACCTTACTTGCTCCCTGCCAAATTAGGAAGAAATCGTTTATTTTTGGATGAACTTCAATCATCAAAACCATTTCAATTATAGCGGAGCCTAACAAGGTTACATATGCATCCACAGCACAAATATAACTTCAATCATTACAACATGGCCCGGCGTAATTGGTGTGGATGTTTCATAATAGCACCAAAAAAAGAGCATTAGCTCTTCCTTAATCTAGTGATTTTCTACTAACCCGCCGCACCGTGAACGCGTATTCGCTCTTGCTTTCTAGCGGCACACTCTCGAAATTCGCCATTACCAGGTTTCCGGATCACGTCAGCTGGATGTATATTTTATGCGGGATACATTAGCCAATTTACCGAAAACCGTTTTACGGACAGTTACTAAAACGTTTTTCGCCGGATCGCAGAGCGAGCAGCAGAGGGCAAAAAAAGTAAACGATCTTAATTAAAAAAACATGATTCCTTTTATCTGGAAAAGCATAAAAAGCTTAATGTATCCCAGCCACCCATTCTTCACTCATCGCCCGCACTGCTGGAGCTCACAGGCTGCCGCCACATCTCGCATCTATCGCCCGGGGGCCGTTGTTTGATATTGCCAGCCAGCCAGAGCAGCGCTCCCACTCACGACTCGCGACGATCCTTAAATGTGCGATGGAGTCGTTCGTTTCGAGGTTCTTTCATTCGCCCCTCGCTCATTTTTCCCGCCAGCCAACCAGCCAGCAGCGTATATCGGTTGATACCGCTTGCATACTCTTCGCATTCGCATCATCATCATCATCGTCATCCAACCATGCCCAGAAAGGCTCTATCCAATATTCCGAGATACCGAGTAGCCTCATACCTACGACGGCGAGCAGCAACGGCAGCCTCCCAATCATGGCCCCCTCGCCTACACATGTCAGGACGACGGTCGGTCGTTCGGTCGCTTCGCTCTCGAGGTTATATTTTTTCCATAAAAGCATTTAAATGTATTTCCAATAAATATAAAGGGAAAAACGTTTTTCTCATTTCGGATAAACATTAATAACAACTGATATGTTCGGCAACGTTAAACGCAGGCTGCGCTGCTGCTTTTTAGCTTCTCTCACAACCATTGCCGTAACAACGGTATGGGTTTTTCCATACGTAAGAATCATACATTCTGGAGCTAGCTACCGGTTAGAATGGGAAGTTATTTTTTTTAAAATAGTTTATTTGACACGGCACGATACAATTTATGTTTAACTGAGCCAAGTACATTTTTTTTTTTAAATTCTAAATTAGCAGGGAAAAGAGGGAGGCACATTTTTTATATCTCGCTGCCGACTACGAGCTAGTGGGGATTTAAGGTGAGAGGAGGGGAGTTACAATTTTGATTTTAACTATATTGAGTTATACGATTTATTTATTTGTACATGGCTAAGCAGTGATGTTCTATTTAAGCAGTTTGGACTGAGGTGTCTACGTGAACATAAAGATGCCGAGTCTTCGTTTGAGTGTCTCCAGTTTAGTGTATCATCTTCTTTCAGCGTGTAGCGGGAATGGTAATCTAACAAATAGATAGAAGAGTTTCATATTTTAATACCAGCGTGTTTTATGAACACGTACAGCTGTGCCATGTACTGGAGATCACCGCTTCCCAGAATGTCTCTAACGGGTACGTTCGGTTGTTTTCCTCGGGCCCGAAGGGAATCTATAAGCTCAGACCTAACACCACAGTATTCGGTACACGACCAAACAACATGCTCGATGTCATGGTAGCCATCGCCACAAACGCAGTGATTACTGTCTACAAGCCCTATACGAAAGAGATGCGTGTTTAACGTATAGTGATTGGACATAAGTCTGGACATCACGCGAATGAAGTCCCGACCTACATCCAACCCCTTGAACCATGCTTTCGTCGATACCTTAGGAAAAATGGAATGTAGCCACCGTCCCAGTTCATCTGAGTTCCATGATGATTGCCAACTGTTGAGTGTTCTCTGACGCAAAATGCTATAAAATTCATCATAAGCAATTGGTCTTTCATAAATATCGCCATCAATAGCACCCACTTTAGCTAAAGAGTCAGCCTTTTCATTACCCGGAATCAAGCAATGAGAAGGGACCCACGCTAAGGTAACCTGGTAATTTTTATCTGTTAAAGCACTTAAAAACCGCCGTATTTTCCCCAGGAAATACGGGGTGTGCTTCACAGGCTTCATCGATCGCATATGATTGGTAAATTGTTGGTGAAAATTCGACCTTGAAACTTTTATTCAATTTTCACTATTTAACAATGAAGTGATAATGAAAATTGAAGAATCACGAAATTGTTCATCATTTTATCAATTCAACGACATATTGATTATTGTGATCCATCATGTGGTTACATCAGTATAACCGTTTGAAATCTTTCATTCCGACGTTACATCTTGGTCTTAGTTTTCGCGGAATGTATCTCGATATAGTGCGGTTAGACGTAGTCCTACGTCAAAAAGTTAAAATAGCAAAAGTTGATAACAGTACAATAACCATCGATGATGGAAGAAAAATTCAAAAAAACGACATTAAAATTCAAGAGATCTAACTCAATGCACTTCAATTACAGACTAGGACTTTTAATCCTACATTCAGGATGGTCATCAGAACAAACTATATCACTCCGGAACCTAACTAACCAGCCAATCCTAGCATTCGACCATGGAACTAGCACAGTAAGAATGGACTCATATTTTTATATCCATCATTTTAACATAAGTTCATATCAATACCATGTACGAAACCTTAGAGACATGTTTGACGAAATAGCGACCAATCAGTTTTCCATATTAATTATAGAAAAATTTAAACAAATCGATCAAATACTGAACAACCAACAGATCAAAACGCTGGGATAGCCTAGGATCAGCATGGAGATTTATAGCAGGTAGTCCAGATGCTAACGATTCAAAAATAATTAACTCCTCTATCAATAATCTTATTCAGAATAATAATGCTCAGGTAAAAATTAACCGGGAATTAAACCTACAGATGAAGGAATTCGTACGTAAAACTACTCAAGCCATATCATTGTTCAATACAAAATCCATAGAAAATCATTCCATTAATATATTTTTGAACTTAAAGTGTTTACATGAAAAATTAGAGCAAATTGTAGGCAGTATAAGTTTAGCAAAGATAGGAATCTTAAACAGCAAAATTCTAAGTACAGGAGAAATACAAGTATTAGTAAGAAGACTACACGACGAGAACGTGACAACCAACACTATCAGCGAAGCACTATCATATGCAGAATCATCAGTGGCAACCAACAGCAAGGAGGTAGCTCTGCTTATCAAAATTCCTAAACTAGACAAAAGAATATTCAGGAAAATTCACATTTATCCGATTCGTCATAAACAAAGACAAATTTATCTTGAGAGACAAAATTATTTGAAACACCACAAAGAGATCTATGCCGTACCTTCTTTGAATCCAACGATATTCAACATAGAAGACCTAATACCCGAAAACTCAACATGCATTTCGGAACTCTTAAATGGAAAACCAGCCAGTTGTAATTTTACCCTCAACCTCATACAAGAAGAAATCATCACCGTTAACGACAAAAATCTGATCATCAACTATGATAGAAATTTCTCACTTACAAGCAACTGTGGAATTTTTAAAAGAAACCTATTCGGTCCATTCTTCATCTCGTTCGAAAACTGTAATCTTTCGATTGACAACAACACTTTTAGCAGCAATATTCATAATCTCGAAGAATCACCCTTACAGATACCACTAGAAGGTATCTCTGTGGAGCAAGGACATCTCATTGTTAACTTGAGCCTCGAACATCTCCATGAACTACATCTCGAGACTAGAAAAGAACTGGAAAATATCAAATTGCAAACAAACAGCTTTCACTGACCAAAGTTAACCATTTTCGGAGGAATTACTTTCCCTCTAACCACAATCATCAGCATTGTTCTCCTTTGTAATTTCATATCAAGCAGATCCACAAAAATCAAAATTCAACATGACGATCCATTAAAGGACATTCCAACGATCTCAGATGCAAAACCAATTAGAAGATTGACCATTGCGGATGTGATTTCCCTGAAGTCTCATCACTCAGCCTGGAGGAGCTAACAACCGAGCTACCAAAGGAATTTGCTGACAATTCAGACAATGCCATCGACGAGCAGGTTGACGACAATCGAACGATCGGAGCCACCACCGAGCGATGCGGAGTCAGCGGTTCATATTCCGACCAACGTGAATCGAACGGCGGGCACAAATGTAATCGTTAGAATTAATAAAGTTAGTCTTAATTGAGCAGTGAAATGTTTCAGTAGCTTTTTTAAAAACTCCGAACAACACCCAAGTGTTTAACTCGCGAACTAGATTGCGTTTGAGCCGGTTGAAGCGAACTATTGGATCATTGATTGGCTATGAATGAATTGGTTTCGTTTGATGCTTTTGTAAAACGGTTGAAGACAAGTGTTCAAGAGTTGCTGCTTTTGCCATATATTATATTATTGCATGAAAGTTCATTGATATGAAGAAGACGAGTAAGATTGGTTAGCTTTCAACCGAGCAAATCACCTGAAAGAAAACTTCAATACAAACTTGTCCAAAATACTCCAACCCACTAGCGTGTTATGAACTTTTTTGGCGGTATTTTTGCCGGAGCTTGAATTAAGCGCGTCCAAGAACTTTGCTGTTCCATCGTAACTTACAAGAATTGCAATTCGAACAACATAAGGCCTACCGACTATATTTGTTCCAATTTTACCGTCCTAATGAACTAGATCTTTAGTGCTGAACTATTTCATAAAAAATAATAGTAATACTAAAACTAACACTGAATTTAAACGAAAAGTTCCAAATAATAATTTCCAGAATACTACATTGCCAATGCAGTCGGAATTTGCTTCACCATTTTAACGATTCACTCCACGGATTTGCAGCAATGAAGTACGATTTAGGGTATAATCACTGAATGGCAGCTTCGAACCCTCTAACGTAGATAAGAGATCATCATTTATCACGTAACGTACTCAGAAGAGGGAGGTATTCAACGAAGCGTTCGACTGCCGGAGGCCCCCATGCAAAATTGCGTTTCTTAGCCAAAAACTGTTAAAAGTGGTAAAAAACCAGCATTTTTTATGAGAATCATTTTTTTCAAATATAAGCGTTTTGCGGGTCCATTAAATGACCTTGGATTAACTTCAAATTTTTATGGCTTCCCGATCAGAAAGAAAAAACAAAAATGTAACAGAAGCTGTCAGTTTGTTACGGGAAAAACCTAACAAGCTGTGTTTTCAATTTGATCCCGTTAGATGTCAAAATAACAGAAATTATAACAGAAATGATTCTACTAGTATCAAACACATATCAATATCCGTTGCTAATGTATCAGCTTTCTAACAAAATAAGATAGCATATAGAACAATATAATATCAAACATTGTTAGAAACAACAGGTTTTGATAAAAACAAAAAATGAGTTAGACTTTTTTGTTTTATTATTATTCAGATTCATTTTTGTTATCAAAATTATATGGAAAAATACAAAATTGTATCAAATACAAATTGTATGGTAAATATAGGGTGTGGCAATGGTATTGCAGTTGTATTGGTGCCCTACATCACTTTTTAATATCATGTGCAAAACTGCTATGATGTTATTTACGCTACCGTTGCTAAGAAGGAGTGCTACGTCATACCAGTGTTTTGGTTTCGTCTTCCTGCAGTGTTTTAGTGTAAAGTGATGGCATTGTTTTAGAAATTCTGCTAGTTGTCCGCGAAAACTATGGCGATTGATTATTGTTTAAGTGTGCTGTCTCCTTGTAGTGTATTACTGACTATAGTCATGAAAAAAGACTAGTTAATACTGCTTTCCGGAGGAAAAAGCCTGGAGATTAAAATGGATACGGACACGTGTGCTCAAAACGTTCTCGTAGTTCTAGCTGTTTAATCCGTTCGAGTGCCGTCACATAAAAAAATCTGACCGAGAGGAACAACTGGAATGGCGCCAGGACAGTCCTATATTTATTCATAATGAATTCGGATTCAAATATCACGCAGGAATCTCTACCATTTTCAGTAAAATAACCGGTGGTGAGTTGCAGAGCGTTGGCCTTTGCAGATTTAAACACGAATAACATTGGAATACTGTGCCAGAAAATTCACGAGGTATGAATTTCTGAAGGAACAAACCAGCAAGATTATTTTGTACAACGTAGTCGCGATCTCATCGATATGCAAAAAAATATCCAAGAGATAACAATACATAAATATAAATTTCAGAGGAAATAGCCTCAAAATAGCAATAGCTAAGATAAATGACAAAATATTATGCATATCATGAACCGAATAAATATGATAAAAGGCTAATATTTTCTTCGATCATCGTATCAGACATTACTCATATCCGAAAGTTTTATTTAACCTTCTATCGATATAAATAAAATTATTTTGTTCTCAGTTCAAAATTAGCAGTAATTTTTGAAAGTAGTGCGGGAGATGTTATAATCGAATTGGCATGCATATTGGATTATGTTGACAATTTCATAATAATACCAGTGAACGTTTTCGAATTTGGTACTAATATATCATTGCAAAAATAAGTTGATTTTGATATAGAACAGCAAAAAAAGTGGTGCATGATCAGTACACTTCCCCGGTGTATCTAGAATATGTTTTCATATCAATTATTTGTGAAATAAACATGAACATACAAATCGAAAAACAATCTCCATAAGAGCACGTAAACCCATTTGTGTTATGACGTCACTACTGTTCACACGAGCGTTGATGATATTTTTTGACTCGCCAACACAATCTCACGTATACTTCTTCCACACCCTATATAAACCATACTGACTCTAATGGACATAAAATAGTAGGATACAAGGATTTCCCTCAAATGTATGTAAGTTAATTTATAACGATTGTCAGCTCTCGCTGAGAACTGCAATCCTAGTAAACTTTTTTTCTTCTTTCTAGGGTAGGAGCGCCAGTTATAGTAATAGCACCAGTTATGGCTATACTGCTCAAAAAATTGAAAATTGGAAGACATTGAATATTTAATATAGAAAAAAATTACGAAACATGAACAATGCTATAATATTTATGATAACCAATCATTAATCATAAATATTCATAATTATTTAGCAAGAAAATTAAGGTTTTTAAGACCTACTTCCATTTCATACGAGTTCTTATCATTTTACTAGTGGACATGCTAATTTGAAATCGCTGTTAGGAACAGGTTGATAACAATATAAGTTTTAAAATAACGTATTTGGCATTAAAATTGAATTATCCGCCCATATAAACAATTGAATTGTTGTCTTTTTTATCGAACTACACATTTTATCAGTATTGCCATAATCGGTACGAAATAATTTGAAGTTCCCCATTTGGCAACATGCGAATGGATCATAGCACGCGTGGGAAACACCAGTTATCGCCATATCAAAACGAAAATAAACAAACCATCAGCAAACGTTTTTTCGGAGTATTCTTAGTGATTTCTGCTTGATTTAGCGATAGTATTATCACAGACTAACAGACATAACACTTCGAACAAATTTTCAATAAAATCATCGTTTGGAGGATTCCAGTTCATTACGTTAGTAACACTAGCACCATCTGCTGTCGTGTTCGCGCTGCGTCATGTATATCGACATCAGCGCCAGCGTTACTGCATGTGTCAAATGGGGAACTACAAAATATGTACGAGATTGCATGACAGCGCCCCAGACGACGTTTTCGCGCGTTGACTGTTATTCGATTGAAAATACGAAATGAACGTTTTTTGTGGCGATGGAGCTAGGATCCAGTGTTACGTCTGTTAGTCTGTGGTATTATCATTCCAGGTTAGTAACTACCTAAAATATTAGTTGTAAAAGCTGCAATAAGCGTTTGATTTTTCAGAATGGCGTCAAAGCAGCGTGAGAATATTGCATACCAAGTTGGTCAATATTCTGAAGAAATGCTTGAGACATGCATACAATTTATAAAAAGCGGAAAAAAGACTGTTTATGCGGCTTGCAAAATGTTTAAGATTCCAATGTCCACGGTTCGATACCGAATGAGTGATCGGTAGCAAAGGAAAAAAGCTACGGGGCCTCGATCAGTGTTTACCGGTAAGGAGGAGCAGCAAATAGCTGACTGGCTCATTGCCATGCAAGAACGCGGATTCCCAGTTTCACGAAGGACACTGATTTTTAAAGTAACAGATTTTTTGACGGAAAACCCACGAGGCACGCCATTCAAAAACAATTGCCCTGGTGAGTAACATTGTACCGATTTTACCGACACCGAAAATAAATTTATGTTGTGTTAAGGACGTAAATGGTTCGCGTCATTCATGCGCCGAAATCCAGGTTTTTCATTGCGCACACCGGAGGCTATAACATCAGCAAGCGCGCGAGTGTCCGAGGAGGATCTTCGTGGTTGGTTTGGTTCTACCAGAAGCTTTCTCACGAAAAATGATTTGCTCCATATATTGAGCTTTCCTAATAGAGTATGGAATGGAGATGAGACATCCTTTTACCTACATCCCAAGTCCAAGGAGGTCATAGCACGGACCGGTTCTCGCAACGTCTACAAGGTTGAACAAGCACCAGGAAAGCAAAACGTAACGGTGATGTTTACTTTTAGTACTGCTGGAGCGGTAGTTCCTCCTCATGTGATCTTGCCAGGTCAAAGAATCCGGAAAGAAGTGGTAAAAGGATTCCCTAGCGACTGGGGTGTAGGACAGAGCGAGCGAGGATGGATGGCTGTAAATAATTTTCGGCAGTACATTGAAAAGATCTTCCATCCCTACCTGGTGAAACAAGATGTAGAATTTCCCGTCATTATGTTTGTGAACGGTCATGCTTCCAATAAATCTATTGAAGTAGCGGACCTTTGTCAGTCGCTAGGAATAGTACTCATTTCGTTGTACCCGGACACAACGCATATAACCCAATAGGGTGGGACAAAAAATAAGTACTAGCTCCAATGCACTTTTCGTGTTCCTTATGGGTCCTGTAACAACTGTGTAACTTTTCAGATCGATCGGTGAAACCCCTGATTTGCGCCCGATTTTTAAAGTTTCCATACGATTTTATATGGGAAAATCCACTTTTTCAAAACTTATCCTCTAGAAATTTCCCGTTGGCTCCTAAAAATATACCAATACATGATATTTGTAGGAAATTTTCCTGGAAATAATTCTTCTGAAGACTGTAAGGCGCTACAAAATTTGTAGAAAAAGTTATTCAACTTAAACTGATCGAATGTCTGACGAACGGCTCAACATTGAATTTTTCCAGCAACACTGCTGCAGCATGCTGCTGTTGCAAACTCAACAACGTGATGAGAAACAGTTTCGCGTGGAATTAAGCTTGAAAGCGTGATTTTTTGCTCTCAGTATCTTCGGAGAAAATGCTTAGAATATCAATCCCTATATTTTGATAGTATTCGTTGTGTGATTCATACCCCTAAAAGTGAGAAATCAGCTTTCTAAACACCCCTACGTAGTGAAAAACATTTTCGTGTGGGATTAAGCTTGAAGGTATGATATTTTGCTCACGTTATCTTCATTATCGGAGAGCTTGCTTCAAATATTAATCATTAAGTTTTAATGTAGATTGATTACTCCCCCTAAAAGAGGGAAGTAAACTTTCTAAACACCCACCTCGTGTGACAACTTGGGTTCTGGTGCCAATTCAATAGATCATACCCTGGTGTCTTTCAGAAAGGGGTTTGGTAGATACATAGCTACAATTTGCGCAGATACATGGCCAGCAGGTCATTACAAACCAATGAGGTATACACAGGTGAGGAAGAAGAAGACATTCGTCTGTTCTAGTAGCGAAAAAAGGTAAACAGAAGCAAAAAAAAACTTAAGAAGGCAAAACAACTTGAGAATGCTAAAGTCTTAGTAAAGGCTGATAACATTCAGAAAAACTCTACACTTTCTAACTTTGTAACGAAGGCAACGAAACGATTTTTCGAAATCATGAAAATCTCAACGGACTTTCTTAAAGAAAAACCTGAAAAATGGCAATCAAATAAACAATATCTGGAAGCACAAGAACGCGTGAAGGCAATTGCAGTAGTGAATGATTTTGCAGAAAGGGCCGTGAAGCTTGTCAGCGACTACAACAACAAAATAACAAAAGATCCCGATCAACAAAATTATTTGCTACAAGTTGTCGAATCCCACAGACAACAAAAGCCTCTGAAATATTGAAAGGTGATAACCTTTTTTGTTGAATTTTTGTATAAGTTTTAATCAATATAAATTGCAATAATTATCAGTAATAAAAAATTAAGTTGGAGCCAAAGATGTTTCCGTTTTCAACAGACAGCGGTTTGCAATCAACACGGGGAGCTAAAGAAAAACTTTGAGAACCTACCCTTTTCCAGTTGTTTCGGATCTTTCAGCGGCCCACCTTGGTGCCCGCTCAACCAACATCCCGCCCAAAGATCAATACTCTCTTTTTCTCTTTTTTAATAGACTTCATTTACCGTGGTTCGTAGTGACCTGCTAGCCATGTATCTGCGCAAATTGTAGCTATGTATCCACCAAACTCTTTTCTGAAAGACACCAGAGTCACACGACGTGGGTGTTTAGAAAGTTTACTTCCCTCTTTTAGGGGGAGTAATCAATCTACATTAAAACTTAATAATTAATATTTTAAGCAAGCTCTCCGATAATGAAGATAACGTGAGCAAAATATCATACCTTCAAGCTTAATCCCACACGAAAATGTTTTTCACTACGTAGGGGTGTTTAGAAAGCTAATTTCTCACTTTTAGGGGTATGAATCACACAACGAATACTATCAAAATATATATACTATGAGCGAAAAATCACGCTTTCAAGCTTAATTCTACGCGAAACCGTTTCTCATCACGTTGTTGAGTTTGCAACAGCAGCATGCTGCAGCAGTGTTGCTGGAAAAATTCAATGTTGAGCCGTTCGTCAGACATTCGATCAGTTTAAGGTGAATAACTTTTTCTACAAATTTTGTAACGTCTTACAGTCTTCAGAAGAATTATTTCCAGGAAAATTTCCTACAAATATCATGTATTGGTATATTTTTAGGAGCCAACTGGAAATTTCTAGAGGATGAGTTTTGAAAAAGTGGATTTTCTCATATAAAATCGTACGGAAACTTTAAAAATCGGGCGCAAATCAGGGGTTCCACCGATCGATCTGAAAAGTTACACAGTTGTTACAGGACCCATAAGGAACACGAAAAGTGCATTGGAGCGAAAAAATTACACCAACGCTTTTTTTCCATACAACTGTGTCCCAGTCTAATAACCCAACCGGCGGATGTCGCGGTTTTTAAACCTTTGAAGGACGAATGGAAAAAAGTGGTGGAGAATTGGCGATCTGAGCACTGTGGGGAAATGTTTACACTAACTCATTTTGGACCAGTGTTGGCTGTAACAGTGGAGAGAGGTATCAAAATCGATAGCATCATACACGGCTTTGAAAGATGTGGATTGTTTCCGTTCAATCCGGACAACGTTGACTACAGTAAATGTTTGGCAAAAAAACGTAAACATTTTCAAGATTGTATACCTTCAGATTTCTCTCATGTTGAAGCTTGTAATTCGGAAACAGTTGTCGATGCGTCAGTTGGCGAAACCGGTGAACCAGTAGCTTTGTCACCCGCACGGTATCCAGCTTTTGTATCCGAAACTGTACGTTCTGGAGCTCTATGTAGGTCTCCAGTTGTCTCTGTACGAACAGAGAAGAAGTATGTTCCAATTCATATTGAGAAAATCATACAAGCTATTGATATGATTGGTACCCAAACTTTGAAAAAAATTCATGGAGACGTCAGATTCCTCTCACGAGAAGAGCGAACCATTCGTTTCTTCTATCGGGAATTCGTCCAGCCTTATGTAACCATTGACAACGAAGAGATACAGGCTAGTGATCAAGAAACAGACAAAGATCCTAGAGAGTCCTCCATATATTTGTGCGAAAAACTTACAGCAACTGATGATAGTATATTTAGTTCATCGATCTCTGAATCACGGCGTTACGAGAATGAAACAGTAGCAGTTGAGAAAAAGAGCCAATGTCGTGAAAATCCAATTATTATTGAACTGACTGATAGTACTCTACCTGAAACGGAAAACTCGGACAATGTTCTCTGTTGTCCACTCATTACAGAATCTGCGGTTGTAAACGATCTGCCGATTGAAAATACTTCCGGTATCATGATTACAAATATTTTCGTATGCCAATACATATTACAAAAAAAAAATAATTTGCTTGCAGATAATGGTGGTCTGTTAATTGAAGTTCCAGCTGAAATAGAAAAAAAGCGATCATTTGATGTTCAATGTAATCAACAACTCTACCCAGTTTGATCCCGAAACAAGTATGTCAGTAGAAGACGGGAAAAGTATACCATGTGAGTTAGTTACCTAGTTATTCACTTAAAGTTTTCTTTTTCCATGACCTACTCCCATTCCCATTTCAGACGACAAAATTATAAATTTTACAGATTCGAGAACAACAACTTCTTTAAGAATTGTACAAGAAATTCCACCAATCTGCGAACCCACCGCAGTTCTTGAAACTTTGCTTTCGAATCCAGCCGACAGCATTCTAAAAGAAGCAGGCAGCAAGCCAAAGCTGGGGCATGCTCGACGATTGTCAAATTTTTTAAAACTGCCACCAACTCCGCGCCGCGTCGCAAAGCACCGTAACTATTCAAAGCGATTTTTCCCTGTTCTCACAGCAGAAGAAAGACTTGACGAAATACGGGAAAAGGAGAATGAGAAGAAGGTTATAGGAGATCGAAGAAAACAAAAAGTTCAAGAGCGCGTGGCTATGAAATTGAAACGCGAGGAAATGAAAAAGGCCAAAGCAGAAGAACGTGAACGTAAGAAAGCAGAAAAACAGCAAGCTTCAAAATCAAAACGAAAAACTTAACCCAGAGTTTTGTAATCAATACTTGTTATTAGATTTTGTATAACTTTCGATATGTATCAATAAATTTTAATCCTTGAGTGTCAGCTTCGTCGGGATTGTGATTTCCTGTGGTTTCTTGTTTGGGACCAAATTGATTGGCGGCTTAGTATAAACATAACTTTTAGGGGGCATTCAAAAGAACTTACACTTCTAATGAGTTGAGAAGTCAGACCAAAGTTCATGTTTCATTGTTTCAATTTGGTCGGCGTGCGACCAGACCGAACCAAGCGCCAAAAACAATATTTCGAGTATTCGGTGATCAAAGTTTAACCTCCCCATATGCTTCCTGCAAGCTGCTGCAGAGAAATTGGGTTATAGTACCTTTATGAACCCTTCAAATGATTTCGTTTTTATGAAGGATAGATTATCAGTTTTAACATCCACTAGTGTTAAAAACTCAATTTTTAAAAAAATGGCGCTTGGTTCGGTCTGGTCGCTCGCCGCCCATTTGATATAGCAATACATCTGGCATACGAGAGGTCGACGGTTCGTGTTTTTTTTTAAACAACTATCGTGGTTTATAAGCCACCCCTTTGAGTATGATCAATTTTTGCAGATCATTATCTGGTAAAATTGTACGTGACGGAAATAGAAACTCAATTTAATGTTTTTTTTTTTTCGATATGACTATAACTGGTACATTTCTATGGCGAACAAAAGAACATTATGGCCATAACTGGGACTCGGTGTAAGAGTTTTTTCTGCGGCATTTCATCATTAAACTATATTGAAATTTTCAGTTTCTAATTATATTATGAATAACAATTGTTATTACCTTACGATGAACACCCTATACAAAAAAATATCCAAATTTTTACAACCGAAATATTCAAAACACTGTAACATCGCGCAAACTGGTGCCATAACTGGTGCGCTCCCCCTATACTTTTTAACTAGTCATATTCATATTCAAAAGTGCTTTAATATGAGTGACAAGGTGTACAGAGGCCACAAAGGCAGTAAAAGAAGAAGTACCAGAACAGCCCGGAGTGAAATTAGTAACCGACACCCGCCTAACCGCGATTCGGAGTACGTTGGTACCTCGGCGAAAAAATTAAAAACTTCCTATTCAAACCGCGATCGCGATGTTGATAGGGATTTCGGCTACTGTTTCATACATTTTTCGTTGTATTTACTGCCCTTTCTGAACTGAGAGTGTGTAAAAAATGTAATAGAGATGTGCGGCTTTCACAGACGGGCAAGCGTGGACTAGGCTTCGAGATTCTTGTGTCTTCGAACTGCGTGTGTCTTGTGTGTTCGAACTGCGGTGATGCCGATATTTTTAACTGTCCTTCCAATACATAATAATGCTCTTGGGTCAACTGTTGGACCGAACATGTACGAGTTTTACGTGGAATCAGACGCCAACCGCGTCAAAGTCACTGAGCATTGCATGGCCGATATCGTAAAAGAGTCTAGGCGCAGCCTTACATCCGACAAAAAAAGTTTGAAACTTCAAACGCGTTTTTCTCAAAACCATGTTTTCAAAATCGGCGAGCAGTAGAACTGAAAAAGTTTACATCCGATTGACTTGAAATGTTAACTGTAGCTTCTTCATTAGATTATCTAGTAAAGTGCACACGATTTTGGCGATTGATTAACAACAATTCACTAGCGACACTTATGTAGATAATGAAAAAAAAACTGTTTTGGTGATAGGTAGAGTTGGGCACGTCTTCTACTGCTCGCCGCGGAACAACTTTAAAATAAAAGCGGTTCACGGCAATCGCTGCACAGCCGCATTTTGTAACAAGAATAGCAAAAAAAAATTTTTCTACTCTGCAAGAGTTGCTTAACCCAATGATATATTATTTATATACTTTACATCTCAAAAAAACCTTGTTTTTTGAGCATTTGGTACACGCAAAACTTTTCCTTATTACCTTAGAAGCAATAGCGCAAAATTGCCTTTTCGGTAACAAACCTATTACTAAAAAGGCAATAAAATTCTTCCCCAGTCAAGTAACACACATACTGTCATATATTTAGCACGTATTATGGGAGTACGACTATCTAATAATGGTCGTTTCAACCACATGCAAATTTTTTTCTGTCAAAAACTGCTCCCTTTCCATCTCAAGTAAAAAAATCACAGGAGGGTTGTATGCAAAGCCACGACCGCAAGGTTGAAGTAGAATACTTTTACAAGAAAGATAACCCGGCTGCTTGCGTGGCAGTCATTTTTTCTAGTAAATAAACGTTGACCGTTCATTGGCAGTATTGTAATTTATATTAATACGACGTCATTAAACAGGAACGGAACGAAGGCTACAGTTATGCAGAACGCAAATGACGGCGCGATGCGATTCGCCTTACCGTGGTGAAATGTACAGCTCTTTTTACGGCGAAGTAGGGCTATACATTTCAACACATTTTATCTTGCCGAACCGTATCGCGCCGTCATTTTCGTTCTGCATAACTGCAACCAATCACTAAGCGGCGCAAACACGTAAAAATAGTCAGAGTATCAGCATGTAGATGAAGATAATTAATTTTGGATTATAGCGCAAAACGAGAAAATGTTAACTCTTCAAATATTCATATGTGTTCTTCAAATTTCAGTTGTTCAATTTAATATCTGATGAAATGTTTGGGAAAGCAATCGTATAATGACCAATCAAAGGTCGAATTTTGCGTTTTGACAAGGCTTGACAATTTTCAATAGTATAATAGTTCGAATAATAAAATTGCAATTTCCTGCATTTGGTAGGAATCTTAGAAGATTTTTCAATCGATTGCTGCAAACACGAAGGAAATCCATCGAAAATTTATCGATTTATTAGCTTTTGAAATTGGACATATTTCTCACTTTTTTCGGTTTTAGATTTTCATTTCCATCCCTATGTAGCCGAACTTCCTGAGAGAAGTATTCTACTTCAAAAGAATCACACACCGTCGCATATGTTGCACATGTAACAAGTTTCTTCAATCTCCAATTCATCCGGTGAGCGTGTATTAGTTCGCTCGTTGTATGCATACGGAGAGGAAGAATAAGACAAGAGCTGCCAAGCAGCATTTTCTCCGTCATAGAGTATGCAAACGTTGATGATTTCAAAGACTTGAAATGCGTCTTGAAATGACATCACGATCTGTAAACTGCGTTAGAGAAAAACAAAAACATTCGCTTTCTTGCAAGCTATCCAAAACACATACTAAGTGGTTCATGGAAACTCATTTGCACCTGTTTGAAAATACAAAACTCGTGCCCATCCAGAACAATATTCGCAACTTCGGCAACTCTGTTCAAACAGTATAACATATTTTCATTTCAAGTAAACACTGGGGGACGAAACGAAAGTGTTTCTAATTAGACATTTGAGGTTGACGGGTGAGATTCTCATTATGTGTGGATGAAGGGAGCTAAAATGAATCTGATCGTTGCATCAATACAAATGCAGCGAGTGAAGTCTTGCTAACACATGCACTACGGTGCTTGGCTGTATGTTCTCCTGCAGAAACACATACAAGCCTGTGCCCGTCATAATTTTTGTTACTTTTCGGTTATTACTATTTGTGTATAATGCGCAGTCATAAGACACAATAAGTAATAAAAAATTGCCCTAAAATAATAAAATGTTCCCCGTTTGCGTTGGGTGTAGATATTATTCCTTAAGTTGAAATATGTTCAAGCTCGAGGAAATTTATTTTACATCAATA
Source organism: Wyeomyia smithii (assembly GCF_029784165.1). Taxonomy (NCBI): domain Eukaryota; kingdom Metazoa; phylum Arthropoda; class Insecta; order Diptera; family Culicidae; genus Wyeomyia; species Wyeomyia smithii. Next base: position 276,294,076 of record NC_073696.1, on the reverse strand, counting down.
TTCATCAAAAAATCATACACAGAAGCAAAGGCAAAAACCTTGTTGTACTGTGTAATCAGATGCTTTGAAGATATGAGACATGATATGAATGATGCACACAGCATGACTTGCACATGAAGTGGCCCACTCACTCCTTGATCACCTATATGATAATATTATTTTACTGTTACACTAGTAAGCATCATGCGTTGCGACCTACATTAGATCTTCTGCACGATCTAATCTAGTACACTGGGTGACATTTTTGCTCGATATCTCGCTATCTCGATGGCCCCTTTGTGAGCTGCGTAGCCGCAAGGTTAGAGAGTCCGCTTTGTCAGCGGATGGTCATGAGTTTGAATCTTTGTAGAATCAGGTCATTTGATGTCAAAAAGAACTTTAAGCATGGGTTTATTTTCAGACCCCTACCACTCACCCTTCCTTTACGCTGAATTCCAAAATACCCTTTTGTGCCTTTCTCCTAACAAAAATAAATTACTCTTATGATAAAACTGACCAGAAAGACGCCCAACAAAACTTCTCCAGAGAATCATAATTGACGATATTTGGCAGGAAGAACGATGCTCGGTATACCGTGTTGGATCGAAATCCGTACACCTAAGCACATGATATTCTTCGACGGTCAATATAAAATCAAGAAATCACATATTGCTTTAAACTTACATGTTTACTTATAGGTCTACTTATATTTTATCACTATTTTCAAACAAAATGATTCAAATCACTCAGAAACTCGAAAAAATCATGTTTGAATAGAACTTGTTTCGAATCGAAATCCGTACGCAGTTTTTCGTCTGAATCGAAATCCGTACGCTTTTGAATCGAAATCCGCACGCACGCTATATAGACTAAAAGTTTCCGAAAGTTTCACACGGTTTTATAATTTTTCATATCAGCTGAAATAGTGAAATTTTCTATGCAAAATATGATTTACATGGGCGAACTGCCATCTAAGACATTTCGATCAGTTTTTTATTCTTCGTTTAAGAATCGAAGAAAAACGATAAACTTTTTTGAAAACCACGTTTTGCTCAGAAAATGCGGCTTTTTAAAATGATATATAAAAACTGGTATAGCTTTAGATCCCAAGTGAATGATTCGACCAAAGAAAACATACAATTTTTCTCAACAACCAGCAACATGGCGCCTTCTTCCAGGCCAAGATTTAAGGGGGGGGGGGGTTAAATATCCCGGGCCCCCGATTGCTATGCCCATGCGTAGTACCCACTTTATGATCCTATCTTCCTCTCCAGGAGTGAAGGTTGGTGGAGCTGTCTTTGATTGAGATTCGTAGCGATTCGTTACGGCATCCCTTATCGTAGTCACCAGAACGCCGGAACCTCTCGAAGCTTCCCGATACGACTTCCCGCACCTTAGTCACAGCTCTTCGAAATTGTTTGTTGTATATTTATGATGGTTTTCTTCCATAATATGCTGAAAACAAGAGTAAAAGTTCAACAATATTATGATACACACACTGTACGGATTTTGATTCAAGCGATTAACAAGAATCAAAATCCGTACGGCACAGTTTTTGATGAATAAATACAATTTACACTATACACCAGACAATATGCAACTGGAAATTGACAAAAACTTACCTTTTCAATCGAATTCAAAAAGATTTATGGAGTAAAACAGTTATATCCCACTTGAAAAAAGGTTTTTATCTGAAGAATGTTTCCTTAGTAAATTCTCTAACAATGCCACGAAATGACAACTGAAACCGATACACGATAGATTTTTTATTTTTAATATTTTTATTTCATGGCCTACTGGCGCATAGTTTAATTTAACAGAAGGCCAACAGTTCAACGGACATGTACATGTAACTATCTTATGAATTTTCATTTTTATAATGCCAAAAATTGAAGAAAAACATCAAGGTGTACGGATTTCGATACTGTACGGGTTTCGATCCAGCACGGTAGTAGAGCAGTAAGCGTGCAAATGTAAGGGTAGAATAAAATTATAAGCACGGGTAAAATAGTAATAAGCGGTATTGCTAATAATAGAAGTGCGGGATACGGAAAACCCTGACACAAAAAGGAAAATCAATGATTTAGTTTGAACAAAACATGGACATATAAATAGTTAAAGCGGGGGCCTAGTGTGGTTGGTAACGTCTCCGCCAACCACGCTCGACGCCTGGGTTCGAATCCCACCGCCGACATAGGTGTCGATGGTTGTGAGGTGGCGTGATCCACTCACAACCAACCCAACTGGTCTAGATTCAATCCCAGCCGACACCGGGAGATTTTCTGAGGCGAAAAATCTCTGGGATCACGCCTTCCATCGCATGAGGAAGTAAAGCCGTTGGCGCCGGTCCGTTAATAAAAAACGGGTCGTGAGTTAGGGTCCTGGGTGTGGAGTCGCCTCCCTGGGCGTCGGTGATTGGCCACAACAGTGGCGGAAATAGACCGACGGAAAATAAGTGAGAATAAAAAAAAATAGTTAAATGAAAAGATACTCAAATTGCAAAAATAGGAGTGATGCTTGAGTCATGATTCACGAATACTCGGTAGAAGTAAAACGACGTTGATTCATGATTTTGAAGTAGAATACTTCTCTCAGGAAGTTCGGCTACATAGGGATGTGAAATGAAAATCTAAAACCGAAAAAAGGGAAAAACATGTCCAATTTCAAATGCTAATAAATCGGTTAGTATTCGATGGATTTCCTTCGTTCTTGCAGCGATAGATTGGAAAATCTTCTAAGATTCTTCCCAAAATAACATAATTGTAATTTTATTATTTACACTATTGTACTATTGAAAATAGTCAAGCCTAGTCAAAACGAAAAATTCGACCTCTAATTGGTCGTTATATGCTTGCTTCCCAAGCACGGTCGACAGGATCATATACCTTGCAATTGAAAACATGCTATTTGGCCTATAGAAGAGCCTGTTTCAGCCGGAGCCGCTCATAATAGTTCTAGACAGCGACAACAGCAGTCGTCCTTCCTTAGCAGCAGCACTAGCCCTGTGATTGGTCACCACGTCTCAGGAGCAGGGCGGTTTTTCTCAGCGTGTGTCGCCAGACAGCCATTATTCCCCCCGTGTTGGGGCAGCATGAAGATTGCCATCAGGAAATCCAATTTTGGAAATCAAAATGCCTTCTTGAAGGCAAATAAACAAGTCATTGAAAGTAAAAAATTTTTGTCAACGCAAGCAAGCATTCTGTGTTGCATCCTAACAATTTAAATTTGTCGCACCCGTCTAATTTACTGAATGTGAAATAGATTCCACAGTGCATGTTGTCTGTGTATCTTAATTCCCCCACTGTTAGGGCAGCTCAAAGGTTGTGATCAGCAACCGATTTTGAACCGCAAAATGCCTTTTTCAAGGCAAAGGTTAATAATTTTCTGGCATCAACACAAGCAGACATTCTGTGCGGGATGCAATCAAATTCTGTTGTAGTTGTCTAATTTTTACTTTATTTAGTAAACTCCCCACTGTAGGGGCAGCGCAAACGCTGCGATCAGCATAACCGACATTGAATAATAAACTGCCCTGTTAGAACGCATTCACAAAAGCATCCAGTTCGACTATGCAGAGCTTATATGAAGACGATTCTATCAATCAGCATAAACAGAATTTCGTCGTCTCACAGCTGCCAAGTTGCAACATGATGCAACACGCAACAGCGAGCAAACGAAATCTCTTGATGTTACAAACCGCAATAAAATACGGGTTAAAACCGTTGCGTGTGTGAGAGCACCATCGGTGTTTATTCGCTGGATACACTATCTTCTGTCTACTGAACGCAATAATCTGCTTACATGCGACATGGGGACGGGATCATTTTCTTCAACCAAGCTGCACAGCACGACACAAAACATGTTATTTTGTTGCTTCAATGAGAGTGCTATCGGTCCGGCTCGACAGAATGTTCACAAGAAATCATTTTTGTGCATCCGTGCTACGAAACTGAGGAAAAACTTTAGATACTGAAAAAAGAGGTGGAGCTTATCAAATGATCGCTCTGAACCAGAATGAAGTCACACATATTTTCAAGTTATATCATTCCACCACGTACGAAAAATAATTCATTCCTATTTTCATCCCTATATAAGAGCCTGTTTTAGTCGAAGCCGCTCATAGTAGTTCTGAACAGCGACGACAGCAGTCCTCCCTTAGCAGCTGCGGGAGCGAGCAGTGGGTACCATCGATAGCGGATAGCGGCCACAACTGTGGCATGGCTGCGAATAAGCGTAGCAGTTTCAGCGGATCTCACCATCGATAGCAGCAGGGCCAGCAGATGCAGGTACAGCGGATACCAATGGCGGCCACAACTGTGGCATGGCTACGGATAGCGTTGCAGTTGCTCAGCAGTTGGGCCAGCGTATAGCGGCCACAACTGTGGCATGGCTATGCATAGCGTAGCTGTTGCAGCGGGTATATCAGCATCGATAGTAGCAGGGTCAGCTGATGAAATGACACTCCCTTCACTAAAATGCTGTTTCAGTGTGGTAGCGGGAAGCATCAGCAGCAGGCTTGCATGAAGTGAATACATCAGCCAGCAACTTTCTCTAAGGCCTCTGCCATAGTAGACGCGAAAAGCGGCGCGAACCGATTCGCTCGGCCGTAGGTTGATGTACAGCTCTACTGATGGCTGTACATTAACCTACAGCTGAGTGAATCGGTTCGCGTCGCTTTTCGCGTCTATTATGGCAGAGGCCTAATGGGAAAGTTGTATCAGTTTGTTCAGAAGAATATTATTGTCGGTAATATTACAGAGATGCGATTGCGTAAATCCGATTTTGAATTGAACAATTGTTCTTTTGAGAACAAATAACACACTTATTTGAAGAGTTAATAGCTTTTGGTACCAATAGCAGTATAGTGACAGCCTCAGCGGTAGATGCAGATGCAGCCGGTACTTCCCTGAGGCCGATGTAAAGGTAAATGGGAGCAGCACGGCGAAACAGTTTGGGTTATGCTTAGACGCGCGTCATTTTTCGTTGTTGATATTCCCCACATGGAACGACGCGCTTTCGTATGATAGCGGTGGTATTAGCGGTAGATGCATTTGCCAACACTTACTCCAGTAAAGCCGTGTCTAGTTTTCAATGTGAAAACACCTTTCTCATTGTGTTGACCGTGCGTCTTAGTCCTCACTATCAATGATAAATTGAACAATTGTCCTTATAAGGACAACAAATGAACTAATGAAGATTTAATTTTGAATTAGAATACTTCTCTCAGGAAGTTCGGCTACATAGGGATGTAAAATGAAAATCTAAAACTGAAAAAAGTGAGAAAAATTTCAAATGCTAATAAATCGGTTAGTTTTCGATGGATTTCCTTCGTTTTTGCAGCAATCGATTAGAAAATCTTCTAAGATTCCTACTAAATGCATGAAATTGCAACTTTATCATTCCAAATATTGTACTGTTGTAAACTCTTAAGCCTTGTCAAAACACAAAATTCGACCTCTGATTGGTCGTTATACCGCGCTTTCCCAAGCACGGTCGGCAGAGTTATGGACCTAGTAAATTGGAAATGCATCATTTGGCCTATATAAGAGCTTCATCAGATAATAAACATTTGAACAACTGAAATTTGAAGAACACAAATGATTATTTGAAGAGTTAATATTTTCTCGTTTTGCGCTATAATCAAAAGTTAATTATCTTCATCTACATGCATACTCTGACTATTATTACGTGTTTGCGTCGCTTAGTGTTTGGCTACGGTCATGCAGAACGCAAATAACGGCGCGATGCGATTCGGCAAGACGAAATCTGTTGAAATGTATAGCTCTACTTCGCCTTAAAAAGAGCTGTACATTTCACCACGGTAAGGCGAACCGCATCGCGCCGGCATTCGCGTTCTGCATAACCCTAGCCTTTGTTCCGTTCCCGTTTAATGATGTCGTATTAAATGTGCATATTACAATTCGGCAGCACTTCAACTTCTCATTTGCATAAAATTTTAAAAAATCCAATGAACTTCACTCAAAATATCAGACAAAAAGAAATTACAATACTGCCAATGAACGGTCAACGTTTATTTACTAGAAAAAAAATGACTGACACGCAAGCAGCCAGGTTATCTTTCTTGTAAAAGTATTCTACTTCAACCTTGCGGTCGTGGCTTTGCATACAACCTTCTTGTGATTTTTTTATTTACAAACCCAAACACATTTTTTCGTGCAAAGTTTGAAATTATTTTGATATTATTATTGTTTGTTACTTAGAAAAACTTTATTGTTTAGAGTGATTACTCTAATTTTCTGAATTAATCGAAATTAATCAATTAACTTCTCATTCAAACTTCAGTCAAACGCAGCTCGATTTTTAAATTCTAATGCAGCGCAGAATGCATCCTATTTGCAACCAGCATTTCATCGCTGCTCAGTTCCGATTCTACAAACCCAAAGCAACTTCAAACGAGTCTCCACTGCTGAAGCGTATAATTCGAACATAATTACCGTTTGTTGTTTCGATTGTTATTAATTTTAATAGGATACCATCGCTGGATCTGCAGAATCTGTGCATCGCAGAAAGTGCTGAGCTGCTATTGCCAAAGTCTAACCTACAACCCGGCACATGGGAGAATTCCGAACCTCAACCGAAGCATCAGCACAATGGAAATAGAAATTGAATCTCATTTCAATTCGACATATGCGTACCCCGAGGGTACTCATCAGGGGGCGGAGTCATACCGGAGTTACCCTCTGCACTATTTAGAGCCACAGAATTTATCGGGACTTTATTCCGGCACAGAACAGATAGGGAGCGCACTTGTTCTCTGGTTTTGCTCAGCAGCAATTCTTGGCCACCTTATGTTGGCATATATACTGCCGAATGACCGAACAATACTTTGTTATTCCGAGTGCGGTTCTTTTAAATATGAATACCCTCATGATCGACTAGAGTTTCTCTCTCGTCAACAGGCGCGATAATTATGGGGTTCGAGTGATGGATGCTCTTGTGTCTACTATTGCTTTCTTGATGATGATAGTCATCTTTTCGAAAATTCAACGAATCCAACTAGTAAGCTGTGCCTATCCATCCATCCATCCATCCAAGTATCGAAAAACCACCCACACTTTTTCCTACCCCACCCGTGCTTTGGGAAACAAGGGAGAAGGAACAACGAGGTGCGTATAGATGTGAAATTGCTCAGTTTTCACTTTGCCGGAGTATATTCAGGAAGGGGGCAGAAAAGCCAAGTGTGTAACATGTCGTTCATAATCTAAATTAGACTTTTTTCAATAGCAATTACTGCACTCTCTTAACGTTCTCAGCATGTTTCTCGTATTTCAGGCGTTTATTGATGGTGACACTGCTGCATTGGAAGCTGGTGGTGGATTGGCGGGCAGCGGAGGGCGACGTTTTGCTGCTCGAATGTGTTTGTGCGCGGCACCGCGTCGTCCGCCTTTCAGCGAGGAGAGCAAGCGTGTAAGTAAGTGCTTTTAAATGTAAATTGTTCGGAAATCCAAAGTGGATTTAAATACGGTTGCTTTGGATTTCTTGTGTTGGCACCGGGGAAGCGTGGATGTGTCAAATCTAATGCAATGCGTTCAATCATGCTTATGCAGGTGTGCATACGATTGTGTGCCTATGATATTATCTAATTGTTAATTATTTGGGACTAGTTGAACGTTCCCGGCGATGCCCGGGATCAAAGGTGTCAAAGATAGTTTTTTTTTATATTTCATTGCTGCATTAGCTCAACTCACTTCAAAAATATAATTTACATCTTATACTTCCATCATAACTTTAAGTACTTCAATATTCTGAGAACGCACAGAACGGAAATACCCGTATTGGATTGTTTTTTTTGTGATTTTGGGCTGATTTACAGAAACTGGAAGTCACCATTTTGGATTTAAAAATGACGTATGGAGTTCAACTATCGAAAGTATTGAAATTGTTGGCCAAATATCATTTTAGAAGTCATAAATTTGCATGTTTCACGTAGTTTTGTGAATAATATCTCAAATTTAGTAATCAGATACTTGTTATTTTTCTTCAAATCTCTTTTCTGAACGTTAACAAACATTATAATGAAAAAAAAACACGTGTCATCGCTATAAAACGACGTATGGAGTTCCACTTTCGGAAGTATTGGAATTGTTGGCCAAAAATCACTTTAGGTTATTTTCCTGAAACCGGAAGTCGCCTTTTTTTAATCCACAAAACTTCGTAGGAAATAAGAAAATAAAAGATTTTTAATGCTTAAGCTGCCTCTTTATCGATATTCAAACCAAAGAATCTTAACCTTTCCTCCAGCTAAATGTCCCAAGAGTTCTAGTTTGGATTAACGTAGAAAAAGTAAAACAGTAAGGCGTCTTACACAAATTACGTAACGCATGAAGGGGAGGAGGGGGGTTGAGTCTGCATTACTTATTGTTACGTAGGGGGGACGGGGGGTAGTAGAGACAGTTACGTAACTGTGATGTTGCTCGAAATTGAAAATTTGGTCAGCGTTGCGTAATTTTAGGGGGGAGTCATGTCGAACGTTACCTATCGTTACATAGGGGGGAAGGGAGTCTGAAATCTAGATCATTAGCGTTACGTAATTTGTGTACGAAGCCTAAGGTTAAGAGCTGAATGACCTTCTGGTTAAAAGCTCTCTAATAAAAATCAAATTCAAATTCAAAAGTACAAAAGTAAATCGAATTCCGTAATATGTAACTATTCACAAAACTACGAAAACATCAAAAATGTAAAATGTTTATGCTTGAGACATGGATTATTCTGCAAAAAAAATGTAAATGGTGAAAGAACAACGAACATTGTATTGAAAAAAAAAACACAAATAGGGGAGGAGTTATGGCAATACCTAAAAAATGTACCAGTTATGGCATGAACCAGTTATGGCCTATGGAGTTTAAATGGGGTGTTGCCATAACTGGTACCATTGCGCTTATGCGATATAGCTATAGCTGGAGCACTTGCCATAACTGGCTCACCTACCCTAATTGAATTTTGATTGCGCATAAAAAGTCAAGATTTCGCATGTATACGTATAATACGTATAAATTTAAAAAAAAAAGTATTTTCAGGTGTTTTTCTGTATTCTGTATGCTGTATATGGTCCTCGTGGCTCTGTGGTTAGCGATGTCGATTGTCTCCCACACGGTTGTGATATCGGGTTCGATCCCCGATCAGGTCGAGAATCTTTTCGAACTGGAATTTTTTTCGACTCAGCTCTGGGGCACGGTGTACCGTTGTACTCATCCTACAACATGCAAAATGTGCTAAAAACAATATCGATAACGAATCACATCGCTTTAAATTTTGATTTAGAGGCAAATTCAGCATAAAAAGTCATAAATTTGCACGTTTCACGTAGTGTTGTGAATAATATCTCAAGTTTTAGTAATCATATACTTTTAATTTTTCCTCACATGTCTCTCCTGAACGTTCACCAACATTTTAATTAAAAAAGAATCACATTTCATCGCTTTAAATTTTGATTTAGAGGCAAGTTCAGCATAAAAAGTCATAAATTTGCATGTTTCACGTAGTTTTGTGAATAATATCTCAAGTTTTAGTAATCAGATACTAATTATTTTCCCTCACATGTCTTTCCTGAACGTTAACAAACATTTTAATGAAAAAATAATCAAATGTCATCGCTTTGAAATTAGATTTAGAGGCAAATTCAGCATAAAAAGTCATGATTTTGCAAGTTTTACGTAGTTTTGTGAATAAAATATCAAGTTTTAGTAATCAGATACTTAATATTTTTCCTCACATGTCTTTCCTGAATGTTAACAAACATTTTAATGAATAAAGAATTCCGTGTCATCGCTTTAAATGTTGATTTAGAGGCAAGTTCAGCATAAAAAGTCATAAATTTGCATGTTTCACGTAGTTTTGTGAATAATATCTCAAGTTTTAGTAATCAGATACTTTTTACTTTTCCTCAAATGTCTTTCCTGAACGTTAACAAACATTTTAATGTAAAAAAATCACATGTCATCGCTTTAAATTTTGATTTAGAGGCAAATTCAGCATAAAAAGTCATATTTTTGCTTGTTTTACGTAGTTTTGTGAATAAAATCTCAAGTTTTAGTAATCAGATACTTTTTATTTTTCCCGAAAAGGCTTTCCTGAACGTTAACAAACATTTTCATGTAAAAAACCCACATGTCACCGCTTATTTTTTGATTTAGAACGATTTCAAATGATGGTGGTGACTGTACACCACTGTGACGGAAGCAATAACATCAATAAGATCAAACGTTACGGAATTCCATTTTTATATAGTAGATTTTTTCAAGATTTTAGATAAGCACGAGAACTTTTAATTGTAAGGAATGCTTTAGTTGCGTGCGTACGTTCCGTGCCTATATTACCTATATATACTATAGATTACTGATTACTTATATCAAATAGGTTACAACAAGCTAATTTGTAGCTAATTTTTTAGTCTATTCACAAGCATTAAATACTAATCATGACCGAGACTTAGAGAGACTGTAGGATAGAGAGGCAATAAAACGCCCACCGTTATGGTAAATGTCACATCAAAACGGGAAGCGCCCATGCAAAATCATAAGGCACCAACTTTAACATTTACCATAACGCTTCCAAAGGGTTGTTACTCTAAGACTCCAAATTTTTAGTTGTCACCTGTTAGTTTGGTTCAGGTTTCAAAATGAACTATGGTTTGTTTGATTGCTACAGTCATGTTTTAGGACAAAGATTGAACAACAAATGAAGTGTTATTAAGAAAAATTGCTTTGTCCGCCATTACTGATTTTTCTTTCGCGTACCCCCTGAAAGCTTTCGAGTACCCCCAGGGGTACGCGTACCCCAGGTTGAGAACCGCTGCTCTAAGTATTTGGCCGATTCCTTTTATTTACTGCAGCGCCTCTAGTTGTCGTACCAGGAAACTAATAACAGCGTTTTGATCTGGAAGGGTTTTTTACTTAGTGGTGAAAATTTCATCAGGATTGGTACACGCGTTGAAAAGTTCTCCAAGATGAAACGCGAGAGACGAGAAAAAATTGTGCACACCTACGTTGAAAACCCAACACGGTCAGGAGGAATGATCGCCAAGACGCACAAACTACTGAAGGCGACTGTGAATACCGTACTTCAACGTTACCGGGACACTTTGACGGTGGATCGCGCTAAACAAACCAAACGTAAAAGTGGAACATTGGACCGGAAACTACGAGCAGGGCAGTGCAGAATAATTCTGGGATCTCCCTCCGTGATTTGACGAAAAGGTTCAATGCAGCATAAGGCTGTGCGAGATTTCGAATGATTTCGTATAATTTCGCAAAATTCGAAATTTCCCGAAATTTCGCGAAATTTCGGTTTCGCGAAATTGCCGAAAAATTTCGTTGAATTTCGCAAAATTCCGCCTAAAATTTCGCGAAATTAAACTTCCAATTTCGACGATTACGAAATTTCGCGAAATTTCGGACCAAATTTCCGATGCACATTATTACATTATTTTGGTTTGTGCTTATTGCGACTATAAATTAAATTGAATATATCTCAACAGATATCTGGAATACTAAGTCAGACATAGAAAAATAAACTCTCAGCCGGTAATTTTTGTTTTTAAAGACAAAACCGTAACATCATGCGGGAGGAATTTTTTATTCACGCAGAGCATTTAATTCATGTCTTCACTGAAGTCATATTTCAGGAATATGAAGCCGTCCAAATGCGCTACAAGGTATCTAGTAATTTGTTTGTAGGAATAAATTTTACGCATCTTTTACGTAGCAATACTCAGAGGGAGAGATATGCGAAGAGAGTGTTGTGAGCCAAACGAACATGTCAGAATTCGAGCCAAACGAACAAGAAAGGTAACACATTGAAAGGTATTGCAATAAGGTTCTATAAAGAATATATTTATATTCACACGTTTTCCATGTTTTATTGCTAAAACATGAATTGAGAATCCTCCAAAGTTGCTTCTTCACAGTGATTTTTAACTGGTGCTTCACAAACCCTTTGTATGGTCTACAGATAAATGATGAAAGTATATAAAATTAAACATAAACATAAAATTTAACACCTTCACGGTTTTTGTGATGCATCTTGTTATTCCCCAGGACTTCCACCGTCACCATCAGCTATACGAGCCGAATCAAAAATATTGGTCAACATTGCGCTTTGAGAAGAGATCTGGCACCTCTGATATGTGAAACCTAGTTGCCAAATCAGCGGTTTTTTTCATCGCTTATCTCTCCCTCTGAGGATCTCTACTTTTACGTACAGCAAAATGTGGTTATAATTGGAGCGCACAAGGTTAAAGAGATCACTTTTTGTCTTTCGTTTAGGAGGGCATAGCAATTTCTATCTTCTTTCTGCTCTACCTTACAGGCCAAATGTTCTATGCTACTCGACTTGTAAAAATTTTTAAGCGTTTTCGGATTCTCTGTGTTAGATGAGTCCTCTTCGCACACCGTAGTGTATTTAAATGTGTTTTTTCAGATAGTTCATTGCTATCACTAGGCTGACCAGATATCATGCCTTATAGTGTGCAGACAGAGTGATCGATGTGTCAAGCAGAAAAAGTTGTAATTGCCTGAATTTTTATTATTGTTTCAAAACACTCTGACTTCAAAGTCAGCATAGGTTTCAAAATTGCCAGATACCTTGTCAAAAATATTTTAAACGTGTTACCGAAAAGTATACTTTATCAAAGAATGAATAAAAAGTACATGGTTCGCTCTAGTTGAACACATAACTGAGAAATGTTACTCTTGTTTTAGGGGACACAAAATTTTACAATGTCAAAAACAAGTTCAGATTATAGCATAAAAGTGATTCTGACTTTGCACGAATATACAAGGTAGAAGGAAAGGAAGGTCAGAAAGAACGAGAAATAAGCGAACGAGGATGATTACGAATACATAACTTAATTGAGTAAAAAGAAAACTATTTGTTTGTTGCATTACAACATTCCATTCTAACTGTTGATTGGTTGAAAGAAAAATAATTTTTGGTTTGTTTCAAAGGGGCCGTACCCAAACCACGTAGTCATATATAGGGAAACGGGGGGGGGGGTTGTTTATCAAAAGACCACGAAAAATCACGCGGGGGGTGTGTGGGTTAACGAATAGACCACGTAGTCTTTTTTCTGACTTATAATTTATTATTGCCGCTCAGTCAAGACGAAGCTTTCGCAATTTTTAATTAATAAATTTATTTGACACGACTTGATAATTAATAAGTGTCACGGAAATTTTGAGAGTTGTCATCAATTAACCGCAATCACATTTTTGAAACATATTTCAAATTTATCCGAACGAAGAATTTTTTTTTTGTTTTAAACAGGCTTTGCCTTATATGGCATTTATTTCTTTAGAATAATAGTTCTATTTTGCAATGCGTCGGGATTTATGACATTTTTCCTGGAAGTATATTTTAATCCTCAACGTCCGGTAAAAAATCAACGATTTGGTCTTAAAAACAATATATAAGACCTGGATGTTCGTGAACTGAAGGAAGAAAGAAAGATGTTTATATATTGTTCGACATTCAAAAACTTTGGAATTTATTAAAAAAAACTAAGTTACAAATCCGTTACCTGAAAATCACTAAAAGTAAGGTTTCACTTATTATCAACTAAATATTGATGATTTATAGATGAGTATACAATTTACCATAACTATAAGCGAAAAATTTATCGTAGATGATCAAACTGCTTAAACAAATTTTATTTATTTTGATACTCAACAACAAATTAAAAATCATTTCGAATATACTCAACAGAATAGCGTATTTTAAATTACTTTCAGGTAAGGAAATTGTTATATTTGTTAAAGACAATGAAATATTATTAAAAATTAAACAACCATTATCTATTTGTTATTTTGGTTATGAGAAAATGATATTACTGAAAATTCTATTTACAATTTGCGCAATAACTAATAATCAGTTTTCTTAAACCTTCATTTTTTTATACATTTTTCATACTTTATTGTACATACATGCGGAATAAGATCACAAAACAAAAGACCACGAAAGACCACGGGGGAGTAGGAGGGTATAAAACGGATCAAAATATGACCACGTAGTTTAGGAATGGTCCCAAATGCATTTTATAATTTTTAGTGTCGCAGAAACTCACAGGGCATATTTTTTTAGGACAAAATTATTTTCTACAACCTTACCAGAACCACTAGTTATGCTAGTCAAACAAACCGATTTAGCTGAAAAAATAATTTAATCTCCAATTGGGCACTCTGTGGGTAATTAAAATATTTTTATAATCGAAACAGTTAGTTTGATTGGCATAGTGCCTTTGGCAAAGTTGTAAATAAAAATATTGTCCTTCAAAAATAAACATGTTATAAAATTTGTTTTTTGTTTTGAAAAAATATAACTTTTTTTTTTGATTTCTTCATCGCTTCGGTAATTTTTTTGTAATTTTTATACGAAAAAATAAGATTTTTGAAAATAAGCTTTTTTATATTAATTTTAATGTTTGATCAAAAAACTTTTGGCTCTGAAAATATTTATAATCACAATTATCCTCCCAAAATAGCATTTTAAATAGCTTCTCAGCCTATAGAAACGTTTATGCAAAGTTTAAGCCAAATCTAAAATGACAAAAAATATTGAAACTGGGACATTTTTTGTGGAACTGCTCAGTTAAAAAGTAGTTTTTAGTTATTTTAAAAAAATGTGGAAACATATTGAAAACTTCAAAGTTTACAGAATAGTTAACTTAATTTGTTTTCCTCGAATTGATAAAGATGTCACTTAGTCTAGTCTGACTAAACGGTGTTAGAAAAAATTCTATAAAACTGGTCGAAAAAAAAGTTGCCCTAAAGCTCAAAATGGTTGCCCCCCAAAGGTTTTACAGCTTTATAACCATTCCTGTGAATTTTGCTGCTTTTAGAGAATGCAGAAATGCATCAGAAGGCCGCCGAGGAATTGCTTATCGGATTCGTCGCTTTTACGTTTGCATAGAGAAAAACTCTTTGGAAAAGTTATCTTTGCTAGGGACACCAAAACCCACAGGAATGGTTGAAAACCTACCTACCATCTCTCATGTTTTCCAGTGCGAGCTCTAGGACAAAACTTGGATTTTGAATGATGAAAGTGCTATGAAAGAAGGATTACTATTTTAAACATAGTTGCATTTAAACCAAAAGAATCAGTTCAGAAGTTTATTAAAATTAAATTAATATTTACAAAGACATTTCGAGTTTGACCTTTATATCATTTGTATCAATCGCGCTACTATTACCTGCAATAAAATCTGTATGAATGAATGCATCAAGATTTTAGTTTTTAACATTTTTGATTTTCTCGTCTTTGTCGGTTTATCGATATCTGAATACCTACGTTATTCTTCGTCGGCCAGCTGCGACCTTGCGATCAGCTGCTGAAGGGTACTTCGTTAGCGTACGCTCCAGCGTTTCAAATCATTGTAATGCTATGTTTCAGAAACATTTATTTTATTTTTCGAAATTTCGCGAAATTTCGCGAAATTTAGAGACCAATTTCGTTTCGTCTCGAGAATTCGAAATCCACCTTGATTTCGTTTCGGCTAATTTGGCGAAACCGAAATTAAGGGTTAATTTCGTTTCGTTTCGTTTCGACACCAGCAAAGCCAGTTTCGCACACCCCTAATGCAGCACATAGTACAGTTCGTCGAATCTGTATGCGTGAAGGATTACCAGAGTCGGCTTTACGGTTGTGGGGGCCCGGGCCCCAGTTTTAAGTGGGGACCCCAAAATAAAACAAATCCGTTTTTTATCGTACGAATATGTCTGTAACTGCTAGAAAACCGAAATTTTCGTCTTGGTATCTGAAAAAAAACCTACCGCAATTTGCAAAAATTGCGATCTACAGGCAAAAATTTGCACACAATTTGAGAAAGACTGCGCAAATAAAGGGTGACCGTGACAATAATCCACAGAAACTAGGAAAAAAACTCACACATCTGCAGGTCATTAAATCTGCACACGTACTCTGAAAATCTGCATTTTGCAAAGCACATGTGGTATCCCTGATTCGAACAAGTGAGCAACAACAATGCATTAAAAAAAACTTGTGGGTTATTTGATTTCACTGCGTTGTGTGCCACTCCAAGGGAATCCAAGGTGAACTCTTATGAATGTAGTTGTGATATTGGCGCTCGCGAAAAAATACACTGAAGCAAAGTTTCAGATTGAAATGGTCTGTTCGAACTTTCTTGCTCTAAATCAAAATTTCTAATGAATCTCATTTTTGATAAAGCAAAAAACTTTTTTTGAAGTAGAATACTTCTCTCAGGAAGTTCGGCTACATAGGGATGTGAAATGAAAATCTAAAACCGAAAAAAGTGAAAAATATGTCCAATATCAAATGCTAATAAATCGGTTAGTATTCGATGGATTTCCTTCGTTCTTGCAGCAAAAGATTGGAAAATCTTCTAAGATTCTTCCCAAAATAAGATAATTGTAATTTTATTATTCACACTATTGTACTATTGAAAATAGTCAAGCCTTGTCAAAACGAAAAATTCGACCCCTGATTGGTCGTTATATGCTTTCTTCCCAAGCACGGTCGACAGAATCATATACCTTGCAATTGAAAACATGCTATTTGGCCTATATAAGAGCTTGTTTCAGCCGGAGCCGCTCAGAATAGTTCTAGACAGCGACAACAGCAGTCGTCCTTCCTTAACAGCAGCACTAGCCCTGTGATTGGTCACCACGTCTCAGGAGCAGCGCGGTTTTTCTCAGCGTGTGTCGCCAGACAGCCATTATTCCCCCCGTGTTGGGGCAGCATGAAGATTGCCATCAGGAAATCCAATTTTGGAAATCAAAATGCCTTTTTGAAGGCAAATAAACAAGTCATTGAAAGTTAATAATTTTTGTCAACGCAAGCAAGTATTCTGTGTTGCATCCTAGCAATTTAAATTTGTCGCACCCGTCTAATTTACTGAATGTGAAATAGCTTCCACAGTGCATGTTGTCCGTGTATCTTAATTCCCCCAATGTTAGGGCAGCTCAAAGGTTGAACTTAGCAACCGATTTTGAACAGCAAAATGCTTTTTTGAAGGCAAATAAAAAAATAATTGAAGGTCAATAATTTTCTGGCATCAACACAAGCAGACATTCTGTGCGGGATGCAATCAAATTCTGTTGTAGTTGTCTAATTTTTACTTTATTTAGTAAACTCCCCACTGTAGGGGCAGCGCAAACGCTGCGATCAGCTTAACCGACATTGAATAATAAACTGCCCTGTCAGAACGCATTCACAAAAGCAGTTAGTTCGACTATGCAGAGCTAATATGAAGACGATTCAATCAATCAGCGTAAACAGAATTTCGTCGTCTCCCAGCTGCCAAGTTGTCACATGATGCAACACGCAACAGCGAGCAAACGAAATCGCTTGATGTTACAAACCGCAATAAAATACGGGTTAAAACCGTTGCGTGTGTGAGAGCACCATCGGTGTTTATTCGCTGGATACACTATCTACTGTCTACTGAGCGCAATAATCTGCTTACATGCGACACGGGGACGGGAACATTTTCTTGAACGAAGCTGCACAACACGACACAAAACATGTTATTTTGTTGCTTCAATGAGAGTGCTATCGGTCCGGCTCGACAAGAAATCATTTTTGTGCATCCGTGCTACGAAACTGAGGGAAAACTTTAGAAACTGAAAAAAGAGGTGGAGCTTATCAAATGATCGCTCTGAGCCGGAATGAAGTCACACATATTTTTCAAGTTATGTCATTCCACCACCTACGTAAAATAATTCATTCCTATTTTCATCCCTATATAAGAGCCTGTTTCAGCCGAAGCCGCTCATAATAGTTCTAGACAGCGACAAGTCGTCCTTCCTTAGCAGCAGCACTAGCCCTGTCGTTGGTCACCACGTCTCAGGAGCAGCGCGGTTTTTCTCAGCGTGTGTCGCCAGACAGCCATTATTCCCCCCGTGTTGGGGCAGCATGAAGATTGCCATCAGGAAATCCAATTTTGGAAATCAAAATACCTTTTTGAAGGCAAATAAACAAGTCATTGAAAGTTAATATTTTGAAGTAGAATACTTCTCTCAGGAAGTTCGGATACATAGGGATGTAAAATGAAAATCTGAAACCGAAAAAAGTGAAAAATATGTCCAATTTCAAATGCTAATAAATCGGTTAGTATTCGATGGATTTCCTTCGTTCTTGCAGCCATAGATTGGAAAATCTTCTTCCCAAGTGCAGATAATTGCAATTTTATTATTCAAACTATTGTACTATTGAAAATAGTCAAGCCTTGTCAAAACGAAAAATTCGACAGAATCAGACCTTGCCATTTAAAATGTGCAATTTGGCCTATACAAGAGCCTGTTTCACTCGAAGCCGCTCACTATAATTCTAGGCTGCAACAGGAGCAGTCCTCCCTTAGCAGCAGAAATAGCAGAACGTTCTGGAAAACTTTTCAGTGTTTATTTCCCCCAAGGGATACTTTTTTCGCACTGCCAGCGATAACGCAAAGATGTGATCGGCATCTTATCAAACATTGAGTTAAACAACAAATTGTCCTTTTCAGGATGAAATGAAAACCTAATTGAAGAGTTAATATTTTCTCTTAAATCAATTAACACTTTCAAGAAATTTGAAACAGATATATATTTGGCTTAATCTCCGTGTTTCAGAACGTACTGAATTATCTTTTCCTACAGTCATGAGCACAACATCCGGAAAGCTTTCATTATCGCATAAAAATTTATTTTTCGCATAATCAAAATTCAAAAATTATCGAGTCCAAATCATGACAAGCAACATTATTATTGAGAATGGTCAATCCTTGTTGAAGCGCGAAATTTGACTGATCTGATTAGTCGTTAATATGATTGCTTCCCAAGCACGGTCGACAGAATCATAGACCTTGCCATTTTAAATTTGCTATTTGTCTGTATAAGAGTAAGGATGGGAATTATCGACTGAAATGGCTATCGATAGTTATCGATGATTTCTTACTACTATCGATAGGGTTTTCATCCCTATATAAGGGCCTGTTTCAGTCGAAGCCGCTCATAATTGTTCTAGACAGCGAAAACAGCAGTCTTCCCTTAGCAGCAGCAGTAGCAGTGCAGTGGATACCAGGCGGATAGCGGCCACAGCTGTGGCATAGCAATGGATAGTGCACTAGTTGCAGCGGATCTCAGCATCGATAGCAGCTGGGCCAGCTGATGCAGGGACAGCGGATACCAATAGCAGCGTATAGCGGCCAAAACATTGGCATGGCTACGGATAGCGTAGCAGTTGCAGCGGGTTTAGCATCGATAGCAGCTGATGCAGTGAGGCACTTTAGTGAAATGCAGTCTCTGTGCGATAGCGGGCACTAGTAAATGCATTCAATGAAAAGTTGACTCATTTTGACAACACTAGTTTTGAGTGTTAAATCAGCTTTCACTGTTTATTTTATCACAAGGAATACTTTATTCTCACTGTCAGTGATAACGCCAAGATGAGATCGGTATCTTATCCGATATTGAATTGTACAACAAATTAAAAAATGACTGACACGCAAGCAGCCGGGTTTTCTTTCTTGTAAAAGTATTCTACTTCAATCTTGCGGTCGTGGCTTTGCACACAACCCTCCTAAGATTTTAATTTGTGAGAAAAGTGAAAAGTGTCGGAAACGGGTCGGGTTCGGGCTTGGTGGCTGCCACTTGCCACTACGCCCAGGATGTATTGGAATGGTACAAGCTGAATAATTTCGATGTTATCGAACAAGGAATAATCCTCCAAACTTCCTACAGTTTCGTCCCATCGAAAGATATTGGGCAATAGTCAAGCGTAAATTGAAGAAGTGTGGCGAATCAAAAATGGTCGATACAGTAGATGTTGCCACTGTGCAGAAATTGATGGGAAGTATTCGACGAAAAGTTCGAGAATTCATCAGAACAGCAGACAAAAAAATTTCTTGTATTTTTTCCTTGAAGTTTAATAAAAACCCTGCAAAACATATTTTTACTTATTTTGTAGGTGCCTTATTTCCTCATGGATAAATAGGAAATTGTATGCGGTCGAATTTTAAATGAATATGGCTTTTCATACGATAATTTCCATAGCTGGAACAGTGAAATAGCAGCATGCGTAATTATCGATATGATTTACTTTCAAAAAATTCAAAGACTTATGTTCAAGTCGTATCAAAGCCAACAAAGAACAAAGATTGAAGCAAGCTGCGGCACCAAATAATTGTCTTCTCTCGAGATATTGGCTCCTTATAACATAATGCTCTTTTTCATTCGTAACTATTTTTTAAAGTTATTTTCAGAACTAATGGATATTTTCGTGACAGTTGATAATGCGAACTCTTTATGCGTATAAAAATTGAAACAAACAGCGGCTGCAAATATGAATGAAAAAAAGGAAGTAAGAAGTAAAAGTAAGAAATTTCGCTAACATTGTGTTTCTTTTGAAATAAAACGCGCCAAATTCGACGCAAAAATCGTCGTCAAAAAGTTTTCCTTGTGACGATTTCTGTGACGAATACAGTGCGTTTTGTTTTAAAAGAAACAGAAAAAATGTTTCAATTTATCGTGCTTAAGTGCTTAAAATTCTACACAAGTATCAAAAATTCGGAAAACGCCTGCAAAAGACTCGACTTTTTGCGTGAAAAATGAACCGTGAGTTTATGATGGAAGATCGAAGCAGTGAAATTGTTCAGTTTTGTTTTATTCTGAAATAGGGAGCGGAAATGAATGGCAGTTTAAAATCAAGTAAAAAAGCAGTTCACATTGTTTCCTTGTAATTAAACTTACATCGCTAGGAAGCAGGAAGTCCAAGAAAACAGAGATCGAGTTTTACTAAATTATACACAATAACTTAGTAACAATTTTCTGTGTTTCTTGAAAACTTTTTTCCAAGAAAAATATTACCGTACTGATGATGTATGATCTGCAAAGTTATGGGCAGGGAATTGATTGCCGGAAAGTATATAAATTGTCTTAAAATCCTCTCAAAAATTCTTACACCGTGAAAGTTTTCAAACTTCAAAAATTTAAATAAAAATCAGAGTCATATTTTTATCAATACTGGTTTTTTCATGTATTTTCTTCTCATAGAATCCCAAGAGCCTTCAAAAAAATGTTAGATAGCCACTTTTATAGTGCAGAATTTTTTTAACAATAACTTTTTCACGTTTTTCATTCCAACAGTTTTTTCTGAAAATTTAAGTCTAATAATTTGCGTTGATTTCTGTTGGCTCATTACCGACGTTTCGGTCCTTTAATGAGACCATCAACAGACCCTACAATATTTCAACTCGTTGTATACTGTTTCGTGTGAGTAGTTTTTACAATGTCGGATAGTGTAATTTTGTCCTAATGTAAGACTAATTCTACGTAAAATGTCTAATATATTGTAGGCCCTGATGATGGTCCCATAAAAAGACCGAAACATCGGTGGTGAGTAGATAGAAATCAACGCAATCCATTAGACTGCAAGCCGAAATATCAACCACTTATATTAAACATCAATTCCAGTCAAAAAATTTCAGTTATGTATAAAAACCTATCCAGCTTTCCAAGAGCGATAATGGCGGACAGTGCACGCTGCCCATTTTGACGTTTTCTGTTGGTCGAGTAATTAGTAACGGAGTGAAAAACATAAAAAAATTGCAACGTAGCATAGCAACTTCGATAAACAGTTTTGTTTATGTTGATACTCGCATGCGCACGACGAATTTAAATGACAAAACGCCCATTGTTTGTTGAAGTTGCTATGCTACGTTTCGACGTTGTTATATTTTCTATTCCGTTACTGCGGTTGAAAATTCCCTGACCTACAGAAAACGTCAAAATGGGCTGAATGCGCTGTCCGCCATTACCGCTCGTGAAAAACTGGATACCCAGGTTTAACCTCCATTTACTTCCTAAATTCTTAATTCAGCAAAACAAAAATGGAAACCATGATTCACTACCGAGGTTTCGGATAGTTTGTGCCGAAATTTCTGGTAGTAGCCAAATGTCCAAATATATTACCGAAATTCGGCAATGAAATTCAAGTGTGTGAAATCCACAAAATGTTCCTCTGAGAATGAATTGTGTGAAATTATTCAAACACAGAACGAACGTTTTCATAGTAATCTCTTTCTACTTTTTGTTTTTAAATTTTCAACTATTTTTTTTCCAATATCCAAAATTTTCAACAAAATAAATAATTCAATGATTTGGGGATGCAGAAATTTTTCTATGTTATTCTGACCCTCAGTACATATTAAAAGATTATTATTTGGGTACCTACACACATGCTTGGTTTCTTTCTTTGTATGCTCATTAGGCTATATTTTGTCAAAGAAGCAGAATTCGAACAAGTCACATATGAAGCACTTGCAGAGATACTCTATCTCTACAATTTGGCGTAAAAGTCAGGCCAAGCTTGTAAAACCGGAAAAGCTGCTTTTTTGGTACCTACGAAAATAAAACAACTCTGGCTATGCTGCCGGTACCCGCATAACTGTCCCATAATGATTTTTGGTACTTTTGAGTTAGCATTGGAAATCAACTTAATTGTTATCATACTTTCCAAAAAAAAAACTAAAATTTATACGTTTGTATGGGAAAACATGAAAAAAAATACCAAGTTGAATTTGTTCCATATTGAATGTACCCGCATGTTTTGTCCCATATTAAAAGTACCCGCATTACAGTCCCACTGCATAGTGGTGCAAACTACGAGCCTGTAACCTTGCTCCAGATTATGGTATATCGGATAACTTCAAACTTATAGTTGCTCAGACGTTGTAGAACACAATTGTGTGTACTTGTGTGTGTCTGTGTGTGTGTTTGTATGTGTATTAGAGTGGCCATTTTTGTAACATCATGCGATTTCGATGAGCGCCGGGCGGGAAAAATTTCCTTTTTACTCCAAAAATAAGCCATGAAAATTTGAAGTTGATCCGAGTTCATTTAATGGACCCACAAAAGGCTTATACTCAAAAATAGATTCTCATTAGAACTGTTGTTTTTCATCTTTTTCCGAAGTTTTTTGCCTTAGTTTCTTAGAATAGGTGTATAGTTTGCGTCGAAATACTCTTTAATAATAAAATCATATCATTAGTGTCATTCACCTATTACGTAACGCTAAGTTTTAGCAATTTTGAACACCTCCCACCCCTAAATAACGCAATTTTGCATGGGGGCCTCGCGCAATGGAACTCTTCGTTGAATATTCCCTTCTTAGTAAGTTACGTAATAAATGAATGACCTCTTATTATCGTTAGAGGTTTTGAAACTGCTATTCAGTGATTATATCCGTAATCGTACTTCATTGCAGTAACTGCGTGAAGTGAACCGCCACAATCGGATTGGTGAAGCAAAATTATTAAATTATTAAAACTTTTTGTATGGATTTAATGTTATTTTTAGTATTATTAATATTATTATTATTTTCTGTTAAACAGTTCAGCACTAGTGATCTAAATGCACTAAGACGGTGAATTTTATCAAATACCTATAGTCGGTAGATCTCATGTTGATCGAATAGCAATTCTCATGAGTTTCGGTGAAACAGCAAAGGTCTTGGGCGCGCTTAAAATTGATTCAAGCTACGGCGAAAATATCACCTAAAAAGTTTATAATACGCTGGTGGATTGGAATATTTCGAAAAAGTTTCGAAAACTAACCAATATTACTTGTCCTCTTCATATATTTAACTGTTTTTTTAAGGGAGGGATTTGTTAGTAGCTTAAGTATTTATGATAAATATTAGTAAATAATGAGTATGTGTGTCCAACCACAAATGGTGACTTCTCAACACTGTTAAAAAATTGTAATTTTAATTGTTAGGATTTGTTTGCTTTCGCAATTAGGACTTATCATTCGTAGGGGTTTAAACCTACTTGTTAGAAAAGGAGAAGTAAACTTATAACTAACTTAATTGCTAACTTATTGGATATAAAGAGAGCTTATCGTAGCAATTGAGGATAACAATGATTTTTGTCGAAAATCGTTAATAATTTTATTTGACATAGCTTCTAATGGTTCAACACTAGGAAGTCTATGTAATTCGATTGTACCAAACCAAGGAGGACGCTGCAAAAAAATTTTCAAAATTTTATTCTGAATCCTTTGGAGCAACTTGACCAGATCGGTACAGCATAAAGCATTGCTGGTCTAAAAATTTGTTTGTAAATCAAAAGTTTGTTCTTGAAACAAAGTTTAGAATTCCTGTTAATGAGAGGATATAAACATCTCGTATATTTGATGCACTTGGCTTGTATACTCTCAATGTGCTCTTTGAAAATAAGTTTTTATATATTTAACCGTCCTTTAACCGTTTTACAAGAGCATCAAACGAAATCAACTCATTCACAGCCAATCAACTTACTCACAGCTTCAATGATCCAAAAGTTCGCTCAAAATTGTTCGATGAAGATTGCAATCAAATCAAGCAATTTTATCCAATCAAGTTCGCGGCGATTATAAAGAACTCTTGGAGTTAGCGTTCATATTTCAAAAATTTGAAAATTCTAAATGGTGGCTGGAAGTCAGCCATTTTTAATTTTAATGCCGTTTGGCCTTAAATAGCTGATGTCGAATGTGGGAACCATTCAAATCTTGAACAGTTGCTAGTACCAATGCTTTCTTTCCGAGTTTTGAACCTCATATTGATTTTTTCGACCGTGACCCAACCGAATAGAAAAACAATGAGGAATAACAAACTTCTGTCAAAAATTATTCGCTATAAGCGACGCCACAGAACACTAATAATAAATTTATGAAAAATTCTAACCGTGTTTCAACACATAATTAAGACGAATTTCAGTTCATATTGCATGTTGTTTTTTTATTTTTCACATATATTTTGCATGTTGTTGATTTATGCCGAAAAAATACACACCTCATTCAAAATCCGAGTTTTTTAACAAACACCAAAAGTTATAGATTTTTTTAAACTTAAATTAGGGTGATAATATTACTGTTGTGTGAAAATACAAGTGTATTTGAATACGTTTATCGTGAGATATATGTTAAAAAAAGAAAAAACTCCGTACAATTTTCATGTAAATTGATTTCTCAAATATAAGCGCTTTGTGGGTCCATTAAATAAACTCCGATCAACTTCAAATTTTCGTGGCTTATTGTAGAGGTCAAAAGGAAACTTTTTCAGCCCGGCGCTCATTAAGATCGATAGTTTCAAAAACGGCCATATAAAATATGGCCACTCTAAATTGTGTATGCATACATACGTGAGCGTGCGTATAACGTATTTTTGTAACCCACTTTGGGTAATTGATACTCTATTGAAACTCGTCTTGCAATGGAATATCCCTTACGGAGGAAAATAGGAAAACCTTTTCATGTACCGTAAACCGGTGTGAGATCGTGCCACTTTTTTCCAATGCCTCAAAGACGCGCTCGAAATTATTTTGGCTTATAAAATCGGTTTTGGAGCATTAGTGTCTTTCTGAAACTGCTTTAATTATTTATTCTCCGTTTCAAAGAAGTTACAAATTTGTGATAAATCCACTTAAAGGTGAGAAACCAATCTTACTTTTCCTATTTTTGCATATGAAAATCCACTATGTTCCGACTTCGCGGTAAGTTTTAAAAGAAACCGAAGACACCATATTTCTATCTGCCTATTAGAATGAGCTTTTGTGAAAGCAAGTCTTTAGTTTTCTATAGAATGCCCGTCAAAATCTTTCAAATTTTTCGACTTAACTTTTCATAGCAATTTTGTATAATTTTCGAATATTATACAATTTTGTTCATCATAGTAAATCACACAATGTCACTCGAGGAAGTGAATTTTCATCTCTTATGGTAACATTATCATGTAATCATTAGTTATTGAGGATTTTATCAAAATATTGCACTAACTAAATTTG
Organism: Wyeomyia smithii; assembly: GCF_029784165.1. Taxonomy (NCBI): domain Eukaryota; kingdom Metazoa; phylum Arthropoda; class Insecta; order Diptera; family Culicidae; genus Wyeomyia; species Wyeomyia smithii. The sequence goes on along the minus strand of NC_073696.1, from coordinate 276,268,305 downwards.
TGCAACGTTTCAATACCAATCTTTAATAACTAAAGAAGTATAAGAAATGAGAATAAGCTTCCTTCGGTGAAATTTTATGTTTTGTTATAGTAAATGGCATTGAAAAACTGTAGTAAATCGTTATAAAAAGATATTGCAAAAATAGTTGTAATAGTTCTCCTAAAAGTATGTCTTCGGCAAAGTTGTTTATTCTAAAATGTGCAACAACTTTGCCGAACAAACTGGATTTTTATATGCAAAAATAAGAAATGTGAAATTCGTTTCTCGCTTTTAAGTGGATTGAGAAACTAGCAACATAAACAAATATAAACTTCTATAAAATCGATAAAATGGAATGGATTGTTTGTGATCTTAAGTTTCTTCACAGAAAATACAACAGTTTAATGATTATATTTGAGATTGAATGAATAATAATGAATTCTTAATCTAATTTAACAGGTAAATCGTTCCAGAAATCCCTTTTTTCCTCTCCGATGAGAGGCAAAACAGCACCAGAAGTTGCTTCTTGCGAGAAACTTCCACTCCGCAGTTCTTTTTTAAAGGTTAAGATAATTTTCCAACTTTAAACCTTCAGTGGAAACCTGCTTGAGCTGTTTTTTAGAAAACAACATGCAACTTTTCTTTCTTGATTTGATTTCTAGATAATGCACTCCGAAAATATTCATATTGGGTGTTATTTAACCAATTTAGACTGTTCCTCATCAAGTGGAAGCCGCCGTCTTGGCTTTCAAGATGGCGTTTGGGATTAAACTTCTGGGTGTCCAAAACACACGTATTTAATGGTGTTTGGCCATTCTATATTGTTATTTCAAGAAACCGGAAATCGCCATCTTGGATTTCAAAATGGCATTTGGAGACAATTTCTGGCCCTTGTGCGTCATTCTGGTTTAAGAAACACCCATATTGGGTGTTATTTGGTCATTTTCAGCTGTTTTCCAGACACCGGAAGTCGCCATCTTACAATTCGAAATGATGTCTTAGGTCAATTTGTGGCTTCAGTGTATCATAACAATGCCGAAAATACCCATATTGGGTGGTATTTGGTCATTTAACGCTGTTTTTCAAAAAAAAAAAACGGAAGTCGCCATCTTAGATTTCGAAATGGTATTTGGAGACATGCCAGAAGAAGGAAGGGTGTCGAAACATTATGGACATGTTTGTTACATCTAAAAACATTCACTTACCAAATTTGGTTATATTTGCTTGATTGGTTCTCGAGCTGTACGAAATTTGAGTTAGATTTGTATGGGACCCCTCTCTTATAGAAGAAGGAGGGGTGTCAAACCATTATGGATATATTTGTTATCCCTGAAAACATTCACCTACCAAATTTGGTTCCATTTAGTAGATTAGTTCTCGAGATAAGCTGAAATTTGTGTTTTATTTGTATGAAACTCCTACCTCACATAAGAGGGAGGGGAGTCGAACCATTATGGACATATTTGTTACTCCTAAAAACATCCACATACCAAATTTGGTAGTATTTGGTAGATTGGTTCTCGAACTGTGCGAAATTTGTGTTTTATTTGTATGGAACCCCTCCCTTCCAGAAGAGGGAGGGGTTTCGAACTAATATGGACATATTTGTTACTCCTAAAAACACCCACTTGTCAAATTTGGTACCATTTGCTTGGTTATTTTTCGAGATGTGCAGAAATTTGTGTTTCGTTTGTATGGGACCCCTCCCTTCAAGAAGAGGGAGGAGTCTCAAATTATTATAGGAACCTTTCTCGGCCCCTAAAACCTCTACATACAAATTTTCACGTCGATCAGTTCGGTGGTTTTCGAGCCTATATGGATCAGACAGACAGACAGACAGACAGACAGACAGACAGACAGACAGACAGACAGACAGACAGACAGACAGACAGACAGACAGACAGACAGACAGACAGACAGACAGACAGACAGACAGACAGACAGACAGACAGACAGACAGACAGACAGACAGACAGACAGACAGACAGACAGACAGACAGACAGACAGACAGACAGACAGACAGACAGACAGACAGACAGACAGACAGACAGACAGACAGACAGACAGACAGACAGACAGACAGACAGACAGACAGACAGACAGACAGACAGACAGACAGACAGACAGACAGACAGACAGACAGACAGACAGACAGACAGACAGACAGACAGACAGACAGACAGACAGACAGACAGACAGACAGACAGACAGACAGACAGACAGACAGACAGACAGACAGACAGACAGACAGACAGACAGACAGACAGACAGACAGACAGACAGACAGACAGACAGACAGACAGACAGACAGACAGACAGACAGACAGACAGACAGACAGACAGACAGACAGACAGACAGACAGACAGACAGACAGACAGACAGACAGACAGACAGACAGACAGACAGACAGACAGACAGACAGACAGACAGACAGACAGACAGACAGACAGACAGACAGACAGACAGACAGACAGACAGACAGACAGACAGACAGACAGACAGACAGACAGACAGACAGACAGACAGACAGACAGACAGACAGACAGACAGACAGACAGACAGACAGACAGACAGACAGACAGACAGACAGACAGACAGACAGACAGACAGACAGACAGACAGACAGACAGACAGACAGACAGACAGACAGACAGACAGACAGACAGACAGACAGACAGACAGACAGACAGACAGACAGACAGACAGACAGACAGACAGACAGACAGACAGACAGACAGACAGACAGACAGACAGACAGACAGACAGACAGACAGACAGACAGACAGACAGACAGACAGACAGACAGACAGACAGACAGACAGACAGACAGACAGACAGACAGACAGACAGACAGACAGACAGACAGACAGACAGACAGACAGACAGACAGACAGACAGACAGACAGACAGACAGACAGACAGACAGACAGACAGACAGACAGACAGACAGACAGACAGACAGACAGACAGACAGACAGACAGACAGACAGACAGACAGACAGACAGACAGACAGACAGACAGACAGACAGACAGACAGACAGACAGACAGACAGACAGACAGACAGACAGACAGACAGACAGACAGACAGACAGACAGACAGACAGACAGACAGACAGACAGACAGACAGACAGACAGACAGACAGACAGACAGACAGACAGACAGACAGACAGACAGACAGACAGACAGACAGACAGACAGACAGACAGACAGACAGACAGACAGACAGACAGACAGACAGACAGACAGACAGACAGACAGACAGACAGACAGACAGACAGACAGACAGACAGACAGACAGACAGACAGACAGACAGACAGACAGACAGACAGACAGACAGATAGACAGACAGACAGACTGGACTGCATTTTTATAGGTATAGATAGCATATCATTTGATTACCTAGAATAATCTTGTTTAAATGTATTACAAACAAAAATGCCTGTGATACCGCCGAGTTATGGTTGAATTCGTATGTGATGGGACAAAACATGCGAGTACTTTCAAAATATACCCGCATATTGTGTCCCATAGAGATTTTTTCGAATGCCACAACGTAAAAGCTATACCATCCGTGGTTTTTTAATCTCAAAGTTAATTTTGTGATACCATGAAACTGTTTTGACCACTGGTTCTGAATTTCAGTGCTATAAATAGCTGGCAATCACGAAATTAATCAAAAATATTCAATTGCCGTTTTCTCAACATGTCGCTTTTCATTATGGGACAGTTATGCGGGTACCGGCAGTATGGAACTATAGCAATTTTAACATTACAATGTTTAGACAAATTGTAATGATAGAGTGTTTCTACAAGTGCTATATGACTTGTTCGAATTCTGCCTTCTTGACAAATAATAGCCTAAAGAGCATTCAAAGAGCATAAGAGCGAAACCAAGCATCCTACACATGTAGAAGAGTAAATGACTTAGTATTGCACTTGCACACAGTGAAGAAAAACTACAGATTCATAATCTTCTACGGATTTAAAAAGAAAAATGGCATCTCTGGTTTTGTGTTTCGAACATTATACCACAGCTAACATAATATATTTTGATAGAAGACTTTGTTGACGCTTTGAAAAAAAACTATAGCAATTAAAAAGAAGATTACAAAACGAAGAATGAAGAGTTTAGTTCAAAGAAAAAATCACAAGAAGGTTGTATGCATAGCCACGACCGCAAGGTTGAAGTAGAATACTTTTACAAGACAGATAACCCGGCTGCTTGCGTGTCAGTTGGCAGAATTGTAATTTCTTTTTGTCTGATATTTTGAATGATGTTCATTGAATATTTTTGAATTTTGTGCAAATGAGACGTTGAAGTGCTGCCGAATTGTAATATGCACATTTTATACGACATCATTAAACGGGAACGGAACAAAGGCTACGGTTATGCAGAACGCGAATGCCGGCGCGATGCGATTCGCCTTACCGTGGTGAAATGTACAGCTCTTTTTAAGGCGAAGTAGAGCTATACATTTCAACAGATTTCGTCTTGCCGAATCGCATCGCGCCGTTATTTGCGTTCTGCATGACCGTAGCCAAACACTAAGCGACGCAAACACGTAATAATAATCAGAGTATGCATGTAGATGAAGATAATTAACTTTGGATTATAGCGCAAAACGAGAAAATATTAACTCTTCAAATAATCATTTGTGTTCTTCAAATTTCAGTTGCTGAATTTAATATCCGATGAAATGTTTGTTTATTATCTGATGAAGCTCTTATATAGGCCAAATGATGCATTCCCAATTTACTAGGTCCATAACTCTGCCGACCGTGCTTGGGAAAGCGCGGTATAACGACCAATCAGAGGTCGAATTTTGTGTTTTGACAAGGCTTAAGAGTTTTCAATAGTACAATAGTTCGAATGATAAAATTGCAATTTCATGCATTTGGTAGGAATCTGGTAGAAGATTTTCTAATCGATTGCTGCAAAAACGAAGGAAATCCATCGAAAACTAACCGATTTATTAGCATTTGAAAATTTTCTCACTTTTTTCAGTTTTAGATTTTCATTTCACATCCCTATGTAGCCGAACTTCCTGAGAGAAGTATTCTAATTCAAAATTAAATCTTCATTAATTCATTTGTCGTCCTTATAAGGACAATTGTTCAATTTATCATAGGATGTAGTGTTTATCTTACATCTCTGTGTTACCTTGATAGTGAGGACTAAGGCGCACGGTCAACACAGTGAGAAAGGTGTTTTCACATTGAAAACTAGACACGGCTTGTTGGCAAATGCATCTACCGCTAATACCACCGCTATCATACGAAAGCGCGTCGTTTCATGTGGGGAATATCAACAACGAAAAATGACGCGCGTCTAAGCATAACCCGAACTGTTTCGCCGTGCTGCTCCCATTTACCTTTACATCGGCCTCAGGGAAGTACCGGCTGCATCTGCATCTACCGCTGAGGCTGTCACTGTCTACTATGGCAGAGGCCTTAGAGAAAGTTGCTGGCTGATGTATTCACTTCATGCAAGCCTGCTGCTGATGCTTCCCGCTACCACGCTGAAACAGCATTTTAGTGAAGGGAGTGTCGTTGCATCAGCTGACCCTGCTACTATCGTTGCTGATATACCCGCTGCAACAGCTATGCTATGCATAGCCATGCCACAGTTGTGGCCGCTATACGCTATCGATGGTACCCACCGCTCGCTCCCGCTGCTGCTAAGGGAGGACTGCTGTCGTCGCTGTTCAGAACTATTATGAGCGGCTTCGACTAAAGCAGGCTCTTATATAGGGATGAAAATAGGAATGAATTATTTTACGTACGTGGTGGAATGATATAACTTGAAAAATATGTGTGACTTCATTCCGGCTCAGAGCGATCATTTGATAAGCTCCACCTCTTTGTTCAGTTTCTAAAGTTTTTCCTCAGTTTCGTAGCACGGATGCACAAAAATGATTTCTTGTCGAGCCGGACCGATAGCACTCTCATTGAAGCAACAAAATAACATGTTTTGTGTCGTGTTGTGCAACTTGGTTGAAGAAAATGTTCCCGTCCCCGTGTCGCATGTAAGCAGATTATTGCGTTCAGTAGACAGTAGATAGTGTATCCAGCGAATCAGACTTCCTGTGCACGTGTTTTTTTCTCAAGCGACGAGAGAAATCTTTCTCTCGCTCGTAGAATTTCCATGTACGTGCGACGAGACGAGACACCGTCACATGCGATTTGCAGTTTGCTCTTTCGCTTCTCTTTCGGTTCGGATTGCGATGCGCAAGCGATGTTTCGTCGCACTACGAATTGAGCGAGACGCCTGTACTGTACATACATGCTACAGCTCGTGCGCCAGAGCTCGTGAGACTTTCTCGTGTACCAGGCTCAAAGTAATACTTATTTTGTGCTGTTCTGTTAGGGAAAGTCAATTTTATTCGAGTTAAATGAAACTTTGCACTCGTGTTTGACTTGGCAAACTGTGTATTTTTTAAAACTTTTTGGGCCAGGGTGAATTGTTAATGAACACTAGATCTTGGTTAGCAAAAAATAAAGTTAAATAGTAAATTTTTTTCAAAGCAACCCACAGTGGTCTAAACTCGAAAAACCGTGATCGTTTTAGATTCGACTGTGAAATATTGATTGTATGTACCCAGTGTCTTCAGCAAGTTTATTCCATATAACAAGGCCTTTCTTTTGGCATTTCCGTTTTTTTTATCAATCCCCCTAGTAGTTAGATATAAAAACTATTTTTTCTAATTTTCAAAATACCAGATTGCTTTCTTCAGCAAAGTTGTAGGAAAATATATAAGAAAAAGAATTGCTGAACACTGTAATCTTCTAACTGTACGTCTTATATGACGAAGCAGAGTTTTACGAGGAACACTCCTCAAAATTAATTTTTCGGCCATAACTTTTTCTGTAATCGTCGAAGCAATTCAAAATGTTCTAAGATTTTGTTCATTCTGGTAAACCTTGCATTTTTGTAGAATATATTGGTTTGCTATTTTTATTTGTTGTAAAGATATTTCTAGTTTTTTTTTTTTGCTGAAAATAACCATATTTTGAGTCCATATTTCTGCGAAGGTTGCAGATAGTAGCAAACCAGACTGTATGCATTTGAAAGTTTGTCAAAAGAAATGTATTACTCATTGGAGTTCAATTGTTTCTAGTTGTATCCAACCGAGTACTGAATGAAAGAAAAACACCCCTCAAAATTAGTTTTTTGTCCATAACTTTTACTGTAATGTTTCGACGATTCTAAGATGTTCTAAGATTTTGTTCATTCTGCTAAATGCTTTGACAACAAAAGCTAGTCGAACTTTTTGATTGAAAATGTTTACTAAAACCTCTTAAAATCATAAACATTATTTTTTTCTTGGAAAATTACATCTGGTTTTCTTCCGTTTTTAAATCATTTTCAATAAATAAAATTTTGAGTCATGAATAAAAAAGTCCCTGCTGTGCTTAAAGATGCTCTGAAGCATCATTTCAAATTTAACTTTTTTCTTCAAAATGCAATATTTTACACTCACTTCAATTGGTCTACAAAGTATTTTGGGTTCCCGTTCACATGATTTAAAAATACTTTTGGGTTAATTTAACCTAAAAGTATTTTTAAATCATGTGAACGGGAAAGGGTTACAAAATCGGATTTCTCAGTTCTTTTTTTCTCAAAATAAGTTATTTAGATAGACATTTTAGTCCAAAAAGTGCGATGCCCGCCTCCACCCAAAATCATGAGAGCATGAATGGTTTGCAAAATGTTTAATTTGATTTTTTATAAAACTTTACCTTCAATAAAAATGCTTATGTTCTTCTAAAAAATTTCGCTTGAGTCTGAAAAAATTGCCCGCCCGCGAAAAATATTCAGTTTGTTAAGTCAGGTACGTGTGCTGAGATTCAGCCAAATAAAAAAAGGTAGATATTCGATGATGATAGGACCAGAGCTGCGGAAAGTCAATATCATACTACTGATATTACGCCAAAATGATGCAACACCTGAATCAGCCAACTACGATGCATGGTTCATTACAAAAGAGTTTGCGATGTTTCGATGATTCTGTTAGCGTCAACTCTCACTCTCATTTTTTTCTTGCTATCTTTCTCCCTTACTCGGGTATGGCTGTACTGAGATTGAACCAGCAGAAATATCAAGTTCATTTTGACAGCATGATGTTATTAGGATAGCAAACATAAAATCAATGATTTTTCTTCAATTGCTATGTATGATATTGATATATGGTCGGCGTGCGATCAGACTGAACTAAGCGCCGTTTTCTCAGATTGAGTTATTGACACCCAGTGGATATGAGTAGTAATAATCTATCTATTATGAAGTAACGAAATCGTTTGAGCATTTGATAACGCTATTATAACAAAAATTCTCTGTAGCAGCTTGCCTATACAGCAATCGCGGCGGTAAATGTCTTTCGACGCTTGGTTCGGTTTGGCTGCACGCCGACTAAAAGCGTTGTCAATAAACAACTATTGAGGCTCGAATACACACACGGCGTATAAGGCGTAAACGCGCCTTCCGTTGGGACGCCTTTCAACCAGAACCATCTAGCCTTGTCTTCTAGTGAAGAAGGTAGTACGCCTTCAGCTGCGTACTTGACTGCCTTCCGTGTAGACGCATCGTGCCTTCCACGCGGTCTTGTGTCGCCTTCTTTTAGCGAAGGCGCTGGCACGCCGTGTTGTATCATTTTCCGCCTGCTGGTAATTCTAGAAGTGTGTTGCCTTATTTTTTCTTCCAACAAACATAAACGAACATGAATTAGGTGGCATGACGACAACGCACGCCGGAGTTCGAGACAGCGTGATTGCTCCTTCCGTGTAGACGAGTGGAAGGTGGCAGATGCTAGAGGGCACATTAAAAGGTTTTAAGAAGGTACTGACAATTTTCGTCAGGAAGGCGTTGTCACGCCGTGTGTGTATTCGGGCCTTTACTACGTTTTGTAACTGAGCATATTTAAGTTTGGTACATTTTGAATCTGTATGATCATTCATTTTTATTCTCAGTAGAGAATATGCTTTTTAACACCAATTGTAATAAACACAACACCAAATGTAATAAACAAATTCTATTATTTTTTTTTTTCAAATAATCTCATATCTGAAAACTAATATTCCATTTTTAGTTACTCTTTGAGTTTATGAATTTGACTCTTGAATATCGTGCTTGTTGTAGCTTAAACCAAAAACAGTGTTAGTTCGCGGCAAAAATTGAATCGCGGGTGGCAAAACAGAAAACTTTTAACTATGTATGGGTATGTATATTTATATACAGATCCTGTTAAATTTTGGCACGGTTCAACTTTGAAACTGTTCAATTTCAATTTCAGTCATGTTTGGTTTTGTAACAAAATCTAGTTAAACAAATATTAAATTGAAATCGATCATCCAAATTATTCTCATTTCAATGATCTTACCAATGGCAGAACAAACGCTAGCGTAGTAATCCCAATACAGCAAAGGAAATCAAATTTAAAAAATCCTGATAGCAACAAACTTCAAGCTGGCACTGAAATAATCACGCTACTGAACCGATTTTTGATGTTCCAAAAATCACCTAGATTTGCATTGCAGTGATATTTCCGAGTAAACTCTGTACATTCACGACGGTTGACAATGGAAACCCGAAAATGGCAACAAAAGAGACAAGATATTGATTCACTTGTCGGATCTCCACGCTTACTGTGATGGTTACTGGCTGTTCATTAGAGAAAAAAACGAGTGCGATGATATTTTCTTTCTCGTCATAGTCAACATTTTGCTTGGATTAATCGCAGCTCTGGATAGGACATTTGGCATGATAAAACTCAGGACTCAAATTGACGCAGACTATCTTTCTAGGATTAACACTCCGCATTTGACGAATCGAACGTTGAAATGGTTGAAATTCATTCATAAATTCCATGTTGCACATTATAAAACATATATTTACTAGATAATATAACACCGTAGCATTGAATTGCATTTTCGTCTCCGGTATCGAAAGCATCATGTATCAGCGACATGATTCGAGCAACGCGTCTCCCACAGTTACTCAAAGATTTGTGTCTTCGATACAGTATGAGCCCTCAGACCCTTCTGGAAGTGCATTAGTTGGAAAATTTCATAAAACAATGTTACTAAGATTATTACAAAAGTTCACATCGTTGCACAAGGTAATATTCCCCTAACAGCGAAAAAAGATCAGATTGCTATAAATACGAGTATATATAGTCGCACTAGAGTGAAGTGGCTTTAGAATCATATATCTGATTTGCAATATCTATACCTTATTTGAAAATTCTCTCCAACACCTTTACCCCCAACATGTATTGAAAAATATAAAATTGATTATATTAGTTTAGTGGTTCTGTTATTTTTAACTCCCGAAAGGCTTGTACTCGAATTAAAAATCACATCTAATCTTATAAGTACAAAACTGAATATGATTTTCTTTGGAATGGTTTCTATTATATAATAGTCAATGACATCTTAAACGACGACAGAAACTCGCAGCATCTCCACGTTAACCAACATAACACTCTGCATCTAATATATTTGTTTCAGTTAAAAATACCATGCATTTTTATACCGTTCGCAAAGAAAATAATAATATATAAATATGGTAACAAAACGTTCTTCATTATTGTTAACAAAAGTCGAATTAATCAAACGGTGCTCTGACGCAAGCTCCTATAACACCGTAAATAATAAATCACATAAAATCTCCTGCCTTATCCCTCTGGGCAAAATCAATTTCTTCCTTGCGCCATCAGCGCAAAGCAATATGTGAAACTAGCTCGCGAGACGAGCTCACGAGAATTTGCGCGCAAGCTGTCTCGTGTGCGCAACGCCCATGCACCGCGCTCGTTACGTTGAGAGACGAGATATCTTCGTGTACGTCGCAAAAGAAATTCCATGCGACGAGACATGGCTCGTACGTATTGCAAGTTCTCTCGCTCGCATGTGGCGCACAGCACAAAACGACTGAATGAGAAACGAGACTTGTAGCGCAAAGCGCATTGTCTCTTTTTTGTACGAGCGAGATTTCACGAAGTCTGCAGCGAATAAACACCGATGGTGCTCTCACACACGCAACGGATTTAACCCGTATCTTATTGCGGTTTGTAACATCAAGCGATTTCGTTTGCTCGCTGTTGCGTGTTGCATCATGTTGCAACTTGGCAGCTGGGAGACGACGAAATTCTGTTTATGCTGATTGATTGAATCGACTACATATTAGCTCTGCATAGTCGAACTAACTGCTTTTGTGAATGCGTACTAACAGGGCAGTTTATTATTCAATGTCGGTTATGCTGATCGCAGCCTTTGCGCTGCCCCTACAGTGGGGGGTTTACTAAATAAAGTGAAAGTAAAAATTAGACAACTACAACAGAATTTGATTGCATCCCGCACAGAATGTCTGCTTGTGTTGATGCCAGAAAATTATTAACCTTCAATTATTTTTTTATTTGCCTTGAAAAAAACATGTTGCGTTCAAGATCGGTTGCTAATTACAACCTTTGAGATGCCCTAACATTGGGGGAATTAAGATACACGGACAACATGCACTGTGGAAGCTATTTCACATTCAGTAAATTAGACGGGTGCGACAAATTTGAATTGCTAGGATGCAACACAGAATGGTTGCTTGCGTTGACAAAAATTATTAACTCTCAATGACTTGTTTATTTGCCTTAAAAAAGGCATTTTGATTTCCAAAATTGGATTTCCTGATGGCAATCTTCATTCTGCCCCAACACGGGGGGAATAATGGCTGTCTGGCGACACACGCTGAGAAAAACCGCGCTGCTCCTGAGACGTGGTGACCAATCACAGGGCTAGTGCTGCTGCTAAGGAAGGACGACTGCTGTTGTCGCTGTACACACGCTGAGAAAAACCGCGCTGCTCCTGAGACGTGGTGACCAACCACAGGGCTAGTGCTGCTGCTAAGGAAGGACGACTGCTGTTGTCGCTGTCTAGAACTATTATGAGCGGCTCCGGCTGAAACAGGCTCTTATATAGGCCAAATAGCATGTTTTCAATTGCAAGGTATATGATCCTGTCGACCGTGCTTGGGAAGCAAGCATATAACGACCAATCAGAGGTTGAATTTTTCGTTTTGACAAGGCTTGACTATTTTCAATAGTACAATAGTGTGAATAATAAAATTACAATTATCTTATTTTGGGAAGAATCTTAGAAGGTTTTCCAATCTATTGCTGCAAGAACGAAGGAAATCCATCGAATACTAACCGATTTATTAGCATTTGAGATTGGACATATTTTTCACTTTTTTCGGTTTTAGATTTTCATTTCACATCCCTATGTAGCCGAACTTCCTGAGAGGAGTATTCTACTTCAAAAAACATCTTCACGTCTGACGTATTACGACTATCATAATGCATAATCACAATTATCAAGTATCTGCAACCAATCTGACAACATTTAAAGACTTTGTAAAACAGCAAGACAACTTAAATTAAGTAGCTGCATCCTAAATATTTGTAATTGCGACGAAATTATTAAACAGTAAAAAATTATATAAACCAATCTTAATATACGAGTAGGCCATAATTGAGAGTGTTGGGGTATAGTCAACTTGTTACAAAACTGAGATTAAAGTGAAACTGGATGGTGGCTTTTTACTGTACAATTTTGAGGTTAGGTTAGGATTTTGAGCGTAAAAAACTTCCGGCTAATAAATAACGCTTGAATTGCTACTCTCTGCATGCGTTACCGGTGCAAACAATCTAAAGTTTCACACACGTAATTTTAATGATTTTCGAAAGAATGATCATGCAAAATTCGGGTAAAATTCGAGCACGAAGTTTCACCTTAATAGTTTGTTTTTTACATCAATGGATGCTCCAGAGAATTCGCTACTTTTAGAAGAGCTTGACAAAATGTTTTAGAGGCAAAATCATTGCAATAGAACTACTGAAAATAGAACAAAAGATCTATCTTAAATCTAGGTTCAATCAATAAACGACTGATCGTTAGTAACGGACAGTGGCGTAGCGTAAAGGCCCAAGCACAATGGATACGTTTGCGTAGCGTTGATGTTAATTTGACACAAAATGTATGGGCTAACTGTCAAATTGCCACAAACGCAGCCGCAACGTATCCATTGTGTTTAGGCCTTGACTGGGTGACATCCGGGGGGTTAAATTTGATGTCACACCCAGACCCTTGAATGTCACCCCCCCTAATGTGCAGTAATATTATCCTGCAACCAATGAAGCTAAATGACTGTTTACCTACGCACACCAGTAAACGTGTAAACCCGTGTAAAGTTGCTTTCGTTTCCTCCAAACTGTAAATCATCGCATTTCGTTGCTGCGACTTTTTGTCACTTTTTACCATTTTTGTTAGATTATGTTCAGCAGCTTCTTCCGATTCCTGATCACGAACAAAAAATTTATTTAGAAACGAGTTTAAAACATATTATAAGTGTTCAACTGAATATTTATCCAGCTGCTAAAAACATAGCATTGCAAACAAAAGAGCGATTTGTAAATATTTTCAATTCAACAAGTGGCACTAACACATTCGTACGTAAATAGATCTATATTCATGGGTGTTACGAATGACACGCTTGATAAATAATTACCCTTCTTAAGGACCGCCTCTATATTCCTTGACATGCATGGAATTTTATCCTCGACTTTGTAGGAAAAAGTCAGACGTATACCGCTAATGGTTAGTTTAATTTTTACTTGGCAAATACCAAGAAAAAGAACAATAAAATTACAATTTACATCTTTAAAAGGGTGTTTACATTTACGTATTTAAAAAGCCGTTTACTACCAAAACAAATTGAAATACAATTAAAATTTTCGGTGTGGCTTAGGCAACCAGAAACGTATTAAATCTGTCTGTGTGTATAGTAAATTTGTAAAGAAAATGAATTTGATATTTCTGATATCATATTTGTGTAAAGACAAAACAAATGTTTTTAACTCCAGTGAAATGATACAGCTGCAAATCTTATGAAATCACCATTATCAAACTAAACTTTTCTAACAAAACCAATCATAAGAATTTTTCGTGGAAGCAATCACAAAGCACATGTTAAAGGAAAAGTTTCAACAAAAATTCTCCAATTTAAAGCACACAACGATTGCAATCCACCCACTGGGCGGCTTTCCATCGGAACGATCAGCTCAAAACGTGAACGATATTGAATTGGTTAAATTTCGTTATGATCTGTTTAGACGACCTCCACGCTTCCGTCGGTCGGTGGCCCGATTGGTCTTTAAGCTCCATCCCGGCAGAGCAGCCTACGCCACAACCATCGCGAAAGAAAGTTAAACCGACACGAAGTGGAAAACTGCCCGCTCCGTTTCGGATCATTAGAAATATCATCATCAACATTCATCACGCGACAACAACGTCGGCAAGGACGAGCCGACGGTAAATCCCACTTCCTCACCTCATAAACGACTAGAGTGTCAGCTCCCGGGTTCGATCCGTTGTGAATGTGACCTGAACCGGCGGCTTCGCCAAACTGTAATAGAACCGACCACACCGTACAACTAAAAACCAGCAACATCGACCTGAATGAGGGAGAACAGTTTTCGCCACACGTCGGACGGTGGCTGGCTAACTGAAAGAGAAAGAGACAGTGACAGTGAGGGAGAGGCGAAGGATAAAGCCTTTAAATCAATTATCATTCCTATCTCGCAGTTATGGGCCAGGACAGCCAGAAGCAGCAACACCAGCGGCTTCACCACCACCATCACTATCGGGCCACCGACGGAAAAATGGGGAGCAGAAAAAAAATACAGTTTGATAGACACAACAGAGTACGACGCTTTTTCCACCCGCTCTCTTCCTAGGCAGATATGAATATGTATTGTAGTATACCTTCGGGCGCGCAATGCAAGCAGCTGAAATTTGAAATGTGAAATAAAAAAACTCATTTCAAGCATCGGTTCTAGAAAAGAAGGAACAATTTCCAGCCGATGAGCGTATGTACCGGCGTATGGAATCGAGATGGGTTATCCGCAGTTGAATTTAGGATAATACAAATCTAATTAAATCGATCCTTATCGGGTTTGTGCGTGATACGCTAAACGGCACTCGGATATGAAATTTTGTTCCCTGGATGAACAGCTTAGTCCGACTGTCAAACCACTTCCAGCCTCTCATTCCGGGACCGTTCGCCGTCAGCGGGTGGATCGATGTCGAAGTTATCATCGCCATCCCTCGAAAGGCACATCGACCGAACACCGGTTCATATTTATTTTTCAATCTATATTCCTATCTCATCATCCCCGGGAGACGGCGACTCCCGCGCGTAGACGGCACAAGGAATATCGGGATAACAAAACAAATATATTATTTTTCAAATTAGACTACGGCACAGCATAACCCGAAGCGCCGTTGGCAAGAATAAACCACCATTTTGTTACGGTTAGCTCTCTATGCCTTATCGTTCTCCTCCGTCCGTCATCCACCCACTAGCACTGGGCGCTTGCTACAAAACACTACAAACCACCAACACACGCATCACGTCCTCATCGAAGCACACCGTGTGTTGTTACCCTGGCAACCCAAGCCATACATTAGCTTGAAATGATTGGTCAATTTTTTACGTCAGGACAGTTCTCCTCCAGAGGATTCTTTCCTCTCTGTCACTTTCACACACATTGAAAAACCTCGCAGGCGCATGATCCAAGCAACCGTTGCAACTGCCATCCCACCCTAACCTGAAGAGCGCAATAAGGATAACAGCAGTAGCTTCTCCTGTTACACACACTTGCATCGTTTCAGCTCGAATCTGTGGTGCACTCTTTCACTCTTCATCCCTTAGCCGCAAAGCATAGATAAAGCATATTCCGACTGGTCCCTCTTCTACTTCTACGCTACTTTGCTTCTGATCGGCCATCAGCTTGGTAAGCGAAGGATAAACATATCCTGCCAACCAACCACCCTTCCTCCCACCCACAGCGGCACCAGGATCCCTACCGAGTCGGGAACTGATTCGTGCTGGTATAGCAGAGCGGCGTCGACATCAGATGATATTAATTTTGTTACTTTCCAGCATTTCATTTTCAGTCCGATCGACTCTTGCATCGTGCTACGACGACGACGCCAACGACGGCAGCCGGTCGCGGGAATTCAAATCTCGAAAAAATCGTCCAACTTTACTCTAAAACTCGACTCAGTAGTGTCCTGGTTCCGAGGGAATCACACATATACGAACATCCTATCCTACCTACCCTAGCCCTGCTAGGACGTCCCGAGACAGAGCGACGACGCGCGGCACCATCAAAAGGAGGTCCTGATAAAAATATACGTAACTGAATTGAAGTGATACTATTATCTACTTGAGATTTCCATAAATTAATTCGATATGTCTCAGATGATTACGATCAGCCGGGATACTAGCGGGTAGTGGCGAACTTCGATGGTAACCTTGACGACACGCTGAAAGGGAAAATTTGTTGAGCTTTTGATGAATCGTGACTGGAGCGCAGTAAGCTGAAAATCGAATTTAAGTGTTGTGTTGATTTTAAAGTTTTGAGTGATTTTGTGACTTCGTGATTCATGTGTGTGTTTCAGTGAGGATTAACAATATTCGAAAATTTGATCCACTCGCAGTATGGATTAACAACAATCGACTGTTTTGTACACTAAAACTCTACAACGGAAAACGGATCCCTCCTCCTGCCCCGAAGAGTAGGATAAATTTGGTTAAAACTCCAACAGTTTGTACCGAACACCGACTTCAAGCTGTATCTACCGTCGGATTGTTGTGCACCGGTGAATAGGGAGCATTCATCGACGGCAGGCCATTACAACCCGCTCGGCTCCAAGTTGGATTTCAAAAACAGCTGTGCCGATTCCGGCCCTGCTGGTATTGGTGGTGGTGGTGGTGGTGGCACTAGTGCAGGAAGTGCAACTTCATCCGGAGCTCATTCGTCTTCTCTCGCAGGACTAAGCCCGGCCAGTCCGGACTCGCAACAGTTCAACATCTTTCCGGCGATCTTTAGCCGGCAGCTGAACTTCACCGGAAGCACGTGCGGCACCAGTGGACAAGGCAAACTAATGGACGACCTTCGACCAAATCTGGTGGGTGGCCTGCTGGGACTACAGCAAGGCCTACTCGATGATCATACGCTGTCACATGGCAACTTGCAGCACAACGCACAGGATAGCAAATTCATGTCACTACAGGACAACAGACTTATGGGAATCGGATCCCACGAGAATCGCCTACTAGGATTATCGCAGGACAACCGAACACCCGGCGGTGGTCAAGGTTCCTCGGACAAACCAATGCAGCGAAAGTGCAGCAGCACACCGGAGGATTTCAGTGCCCTATATGGTGGATTAGCAGGAACGCCAATCAGTGACCATCACCATCATCACACGCCTGCCCATACACCGCCGAATCGATTGTCCGACAACGCATCAGTGACAGGTGAGTTCAATTTTCCAATTTGCTTTTGCCGTCGCCGCCACCGCCGGAAGATTCCATCTGCTGTGCTTTTTTGGAAAACGGATTAGCAGACAATTGTTGTGACACCCCCCGTCGGTTACAATAAGTGGCCGCACGCGTTCGGGATTAACTGTGGCTCATTCTTTTTTTTCTGTCACGTGGGAGTACGCATGTTCCCCTAGCAATGTGTTCTCTCGGATTTCCGCAGATAATCCGTCCAATAATGAGACTAACTTATTGTGCGGCGATGGTCATTTGGCGGTAAATTGTGTTGATTTATGCGATGAATGGAGTTAAAAGGTGCGAGTTTTTGTTGTCCGTCCGGTGGTGGAACGTTTATTGTCACGCTATTGTTTGACGACCAACGATGACGATCATCATCATTATCAGCTTTGATGTTTTTTTTTAAGCTAAATTTACCTTGAAAATCATTCAGTGTACAGCATTTGCAAAACCCGATTGAACTCGGTGGGGTCTCAGATCGACAGATGTCAGAAATGGAAATCGAAGCAGGCGTTGGATGCGCGGCGGCTGCCGTCGTATTTTCGCAAGCACATTTCTATACAATGTTTTGAAGTAGAATACTTCTCTCAGGAAGTTCGGCTACATAGGGATGCGAAATGAAAATCTAAAACTGAAAAAAGTGAGAAAATGTCCAATTTCAAATGCTAATAAATCGGTTAGTTTTCGATGGATTTCCTTCGTTTTTGCAACAATCGATTAGAAAATCTTCTAAGATTCCTACCAAATGCATGAAATTGCAATTTTATTATTCAAACTATTGTACTATTGAAAATTCTTAAGCCTTGTCAAAACACAAAATTCGACCTCTGATTGGTCGTTATAAGATTGCTTTCCCAAGCACGGTCGGCAGAGTTATGGACCTAGTAAATTGGGAATGCATCATTGGCTCGATGACCGTATCTTCTCAGCGCAACTTTTTGGGAACCGCTACACAGTTTTCCGGAACGACCGATCTCATCTGAACAGCCAAAAGACGCGAGGCGGAGGTGTCTTAATAGCTGTTTCAGTGGAGTTGAGTTGTCGCATCGATCCTGCACCTGTTTTCAACACTGTCGAGCAGTTGTGGGTGATAGTGGAAACGGCAAATAGCGACATTAGTATTGGTGTCGTATACATACCCCCTGATCGAAAGTCCGATTCTCAGGTGATTCAACAGCACATTGACTCGATAGGCATGGTACTATCCCGCTTACAACTTAAAACTCCTGCTTTACTTTTTGGAGACTACAACCAATCTGGTTTGCGTTGGTTTATCTCGGACAATGGTCACCCTTCAGTGGACACGCTGCATTCTAATATGCCCGCTTATTGCTGTTCTCTTCTCAATGGACTCTACTGGCATGGTCTGACACAAGTCAACAATATTTTGATTGATAACGAACGTTTGCTGGATCTTGTATGAGTAAATGATGAAACTTTGCCAATTTGTTCTGTATCTGCTGCACACGAGCCGCTGGTCGAGCTTGAAGCTGTTCATCCTGCTATCGTTCTTTCGTTAAACCTCTCCTCGACAATAGTGTACGACGAGCCTTCGGAACTTAGGGCTTTGAATTTTCGACGTGCTGACTACGCCACACT
Organism: Wyeomyia smithii; assembly: GCF_029784165.1. Classification (NCBI taxonomy): domain Eukaryota; kingdom Metazoa; phylum Arthropoda; class Insecta; order Diptera; family Culicidae; genus Wyeomyia; species Wyeomyia smithii. Next base: position 276,249,328 of record NC_073696.1, on the reverse strand, counting down.
TACTGCGGCTCTTGCGGAGATAAACTGGAATGCTGTATTGGAACCATCCATTAGTATCGACAATGCAGTTAATTCTTTCAGTAGTACGCTGGAAAGTGTGCTCGCCCAAACAGTGCCATTCTTTGAACCGCCACGAAAGCCACCATGGTCGAATCCACGACTACGCACGCTTAAGCGATTGCGATCAGCTGCGCTGCGGAAATATTGTTGTTATCGTTCTGCTTATAACAGAAATCAGTTCACCACTGCCAGCTGTCAATATCGAAACTACAACCGCTATTTGTATAATAGGTATGTAAGGCGCATACAAAGCAATCTTCGCGTACACCCGAAACAATTCTGGTCATTTGTGAATACAAAACGCAAGGAAAGGGGTTTGCCTACTTCTATGTTCCTGGGCAACAATGTAGCTAACAATGAACATGAAAAATGCAACCTGTTTGCCGAGCAATTTCAGCAAATTTTTAATGAATCGGTGGCGTCCCCCGAACAAGTTCGTGGATCGCGGAATCCACCGGCATTTCTAACAATAAATCCTAGTTGCTTGTTGGCTCTTGAAATGACATCTTCGTAGTGTGCCCGGAATGTAAGCTGACTATCCGAAATTACGCCAAGATCTTTAACTTGGCTTACCCGCTGTAGAGCTTGCCCAGACAAGCTGTATGGAAAGCTAATTGATTGAAGCGTTCTGCTGAAGGTAATCACATGACATTTTTCTACACACAGGGTAAAAAGATTACGGTTGCTCCAATCACTGAAAGCATCAAGCAACTTTTGTAGTTCCTAACAGTCTCCAAGACAGGCTAATATCCGAAAGATTTTTACATCGTCTGCGAAAAGGAGTCGTGTACCTCGCGGTAAAATTGTAGCAACGTCGTTAATAAACAGTGAGAATAAAAGTGGACCCAGATTGCTTTCTTGCGGCACTCCAGAAGACGTTGTAAATGGTTCGAAATGTGACTGACACATACAACTCTGCCGGTCAGGTACGAACGAAACTATCTCACGAGCATGGCGGAGAGCCACAGTTTATCCAGCTTTCGTAGAAGGATGTCGTGATTAACACGATCGAACGCAGCCTTGAAGTCCGTGTACAGCATCCACTTGCATTCCCGCGTCCATTGAGTGAGAACACAGCGAAGAGAACTGTGATAGATTGGTTGTGACGGATCTCTTAGGATAAAAACCATGTTGGTCACTAGAAATATAGTTTTTGTACGATGAAAACAGCACTGTTCTGACGACTATTTCGAAAACTTTGGAACAAGCACATAATGATGCAATTCCTCGGTAATTTGCAATGTTGCACTTGTCCCCTTTTTTGTGTATTGGTGTAAGCAATGAATTTTTCCAACTAGTAGAAAACAACCCTTGTTGCAGAGAAAGTTTAAACAGCTTTACAAGAGGCGCCACCAGTTCGTTCGAGCAGTTTTTCAACAAAGATGGCAGGATTCCGTCTGGCCCAGGACAAGTGGAATGTTTCAGCTTTCTAATTGCACTCAAAACGTGCGCTTCTTTCACTTGGAAAACTCCACAATCGAAACTCTCCTGCGTAGTATCGCGTATTGCAGCGTCAATCTGATCTGGCATAGCAACTGAAGACGAAAAAGCGGCTTTGAAATGCTCAGCAAATAATTCGTATTTAGAAGAAGCTGTGCTAGCAGACAAATCACCGAGGAACACGGAAGCTGGTAATCCATTTTCTTTTCGTTTAGAACGAACAAAAGACCAGAACTTTTTTGGATGTCGACGTAAACTTCTTTGAGTTCGCTCAATGTAACGAGAGTACAGGAATTGATTGTAAAATTTGTATGTGTTGCTTGCGAGTTTGAACCGTTGCTTTGCTAGAAACGTGCGATTTGTTTGATAGTTTCGTTGAGCAGCTCGTCTACGGCGCTTCAGCTCACGGAGATGTAAATTAGCCCAAGCAGGTTTCATCGGCGGTCGTTGCAGTGGAACATGAGCTTCAATTACTATTCGAATCGTTGCGGTAAACATGTCGACAATGTCTGTCAGATCCTCTTGCGAATCGATGAATTGCCAGTCAATTGCTGATAACGCTTATTTCAACACATCGTTATCAACCTGCTTAAAATTGAATTCACGATGTTGTGGAGCTAATTCAAGTGTAATAGGCACTGCTTCCGTCACGGTCACATCCAGAGCGGGATGATCCGGGTCAATTCTCCCCATAGGGACGTCGGCCTCCATCAGAAAAGTTCTGAAGCGCTGGCTCGTTCACCAGCACTAGGTCGAGAGTTCTAGTACGAGCGTTTTTGACAGGATTTGCTTGCGTCAAACCGTTAAAACAAAATGCGTCGTACAGAGCACTTCCAGCTGCGGTTGAACGTGATCTACTTGTACCAACAACAAGGCCACTGCTTTTCGAAGGTACCCAATGTAGCTCTCGGTGGTTATAATCTCCAAATAGAACAGCAATGTCGTGGGGATTCAGGCGGGATAGAACGAATCCAATTGAGTCAGCATGTTTCTGAATAACATCAAGATCATTTCGATGAACTCGTCATGCTTTCATGCACCATTCCTCTCCCTCGAAACCTTTCCAGCAATGATTTAGTGCAGTTATGTTGGAAAAAATTGTTGAAAATAATTTACTATTTGAGTATTTTCGTTTATCGCGTCTCCTGTAAAATTTACTTAATGGCACATGCACCACGTTTGCTCACAACGGCTCATATAAAAAAATAATCCACCTAGCGGTCAGACCCAGCCTTTCTCATTCAAACTTATTATTTGTAAAAATAGATTTACATGAACGCTTCAATCCAATAAATGTGTATTCACTTTTTGAGTTTTAAAATAATGATGTTGTAATAGAAGTATAAAATTGGAAATTTGACGTAATGTAAATGCTCAATAAATAGCGAAATAAAATAAATGACTCTTAATTTCGAACAATTCAATCACGAGCGATACCGGGAACATTCAAATGGTACGATACCACATTTAAATTATATCGTGGCCACATATATTGATCAAAGCAGGTATAGTTTTAAATAGCCTTTGAATTTCTTTTCTTTCCATAACTTTTGAACCACATATCAAATTGTTACGAAATTTGTTATTTGTGGAATGAATATACGACCGGAATGATTGGTATGGAGGTGGTTTGGCTTTCTCGGTCTTGGGAATCAAACGACTAAACAGTGTTTATCCTAACGTTTCGACCTTTGATTTAGGCCTTTTTCAAAGGTTACTATAATTTAAAATGAAATCAATACATATACTAAATTAATTCGTCGGTTTAGATTGGCCTATTTAAACAAACATATACGGTTTGTACCGACTGACTAGAGTGTAAGTTCATGTTTTTGGTAGTTGTTAGTATATGTATTGATTTTATTTTAAATTATAGTAACCTTTGAAAAAGGCCTAAATCAAAGGTCGAAACGTTAGGATAAACACTATTCATTCGTTTGATTCCCAAGACCGAGAAAGCCGAACTACCTCCATATTTGTTATTTGTGAGTTTGAGAGATGACTCGTTCGTATGACACTAGTAATGTTCAAACAAGTCGTGTAATCTTTGAGATAATAGAAGTTCGTTGATTTATTAACAACTAGTTGAACGTTCCCGGCGATGCTCGGGATCAAAGGTTTTGAATTTAAGAATCATTTTTTATAATTCATTACTGCTTTAGCACAACTTACTTAAAAAATATTTCACATCTTATACGTTCATCATCACTTTAAATACTTCAATACTTTGAGAACAGAACACACATAAACTGGAAGTCGCCATATCGGATTTCCAAACGACGTATGGAGTTCCACTTTCGGAATTATTGAAATGGTTGGCCAAATACCACTTTAGAAGTAGTGAAGGTTATCTGATAACTAACAATTGTGCTTCAATCCACAAAACTATGTAGAAAATAAAAAATGACTTTCAAGGCTTAAGTCGCCTCTTAATCTATGTTCAAACCAATGAAATGGGACCTTTCCCCCAGCTAAATGTTCCAAGATCTAGTTTGGGTAAAGGTAAAAAAGTAAACCGAATCCCGTAATGTGTTACTATTCACAAATCTACGAATACATCAGAAATGTAATTTTTTTATGCTCGACTCGCACTGATTCAAAACATGGATTTTTCTGCAAAAAAATATTTGGAAATGTTGAAGAAACAACGAACATTTTATTGAAAGAAAAATCACATGTCATCGTTTTGAATTTTGATTTAGATGCGATTCGAGCTTATGCTTAAAAAGTCAAAGTTTTGCATGTATTATATATTTTTCAAAAAAATCAAAGAGAGTATTTCAAGGTGTTTCTTTGCATGCAGAAAATCATCTTCAAAAATGTTTCGAACATATGTAGTTTTTTGAGTAGTATGTCAACTTTTAGCAATAAGATACGTGTTATTTTTTCTCAAATGTCTTTCCTGAACATTCCCAAACATTTTAATTAAAAAAAAAGTCATGTCATCGCTTCGAATTTTGATTTAGAGGTAAATTCAGTGTAAAAAGTCACAATTTTGCATGTTTTACGTAGTTTTTTGAATAATATCTCAAGTTTTAGTAATCAGATACTAATTATTTTTCCTCGAATGTCTTTCCTGAAAGTAACAAACATTTTAATGAAAAAAGAATCACATGTCATCGCTTTGAATTTTGATTTAGAGGCAAATTCAGCTTGAAAAGTCATAACTTTGCATGTTTTACGTAGTTTTGTGAATAATATCTCAAGTTTTAGTAATCAGATTCCTATTATTTTTTCTCTAATGTCTTTCCTGAACATCAGCGAACATTTTCCGGTTTAAAAACCTTTATGTCACCGCTTATTTTTCTGATTTAGAACGATTTTAAATCATGATGATTACTGTACACCACAGAGACGGAGGGAATAATATCAATAAGATCAAGCGTTACGGAATTTCATTTTTATATAGTAGATTCAATACATAACGGTTGGAATAAAATACGATTATAGTCAAATAAAATGGGAACCTATAGGAAAGCCAAACTTTTCATTTGACACTAAGATTGTTGAATTTAGTTCAGCCATTTTTGGGAAAACGAGTGAATTTGAAAAGTCACCGGAACATGTTTCTTTTCACAATTTTTGAACCACGTGTTTAATCACTATAAAATTCATCAATTAACCTTTAACTAGCCCGTTCATTTGATACCAATATTGTTCAAATCGGTTGTGTACTTTCTGAGATAATGAAGTTTCGTGATTTTCACATTTCGATACATTACAGACGAAGTAACAGTCCGATTACAGCAAAATTTAATAGGGTGTTATGAGGCAGCTAGACCTTTCATTTGACACTAATTTTGTAGAAATCGGTTCAATCATCAAAAGTGAGTGAGTTTATGTAGTCTTCGGAATATATTTCTTTTCATAGCTGGATTTCACATTTTTAAACATAACAGGTAAAGTAATAGTCCGATTGCAAAAAAAATCAATAGGGTCTCATGGGGTAATTGGACCTTCCAAATGACACTGATTTTGTGGAAATCGGTTCAGCCATCTCTGAGAAACATGAGTGAGATTAAACTCTCTTCAGAACACGTTTCTTTAAATAACTTCTGAACCACACGTCCAATCTTCATGAATCTCGATAGTTAAGGGTTTTTTAAGTAGCTCGTTCATTTAAAACCAATTTTGTTAAAATCGGTTGAGTAGTTTCTGAGATAATGATGTTTCGTGATTTTCACATTTTTAAACATAACCTCTAAACTAAAAATCCGATTGCAATGAAATTTAATAGGGTCTTATGGGGCAACTAGACCTCTCATTTGCAATTAATTTCATGAAGATCTGCCCAGCCATCTCTGAGAAAATCGAGTGAGATTGGGAGAGCGTTACATACACACACACATACACAATACACACACACATACACACACATACAGAAAATGCTCAGCTCGTCAAACTAAGTCGATTGATATACGAGATTCGACCCTTTGGAGCACTTTTATATCTTTGGTTTTTCCAGTGATTGCTATACCTTTCTAGGAGAAAGGCAGAAATGATTTCCATTTTTTTTTTTTTTTTTCATTGGCCAGGCCAATTGTGTAGCGTAATATAAATTCTGTGAAAACAAAAGTATATCATGTTTACATAATATTTATAGGAAGAGGGTATCATTTCATTCACAAATAATATAATAAGCTATAATAAAAACAATCTATAATAAATAGAAAAACCTAAATTAATCCTCATTCAAACTTTTATTTGTAAAAATAGAATATATATTCACTCTTTAGGTTCTTGAATATTGATGTTGTAATCTATACATATAATAGGTTCTAAAATATTGATGTTGTAATCTATACATATAAAAATGCAGTCCGGTCTGTCTGCCTGTCTGTCTGATCCAAATAGGCTCGAAAATTACCAAGTCGATCGACGTGAAAATTTGTTTAGGGATTTTTGGTGCCAATAAAGATTCCTATGATAGTTTGAGACCCCTCCCTCTTCTGGAAGGGAGGGATCCCATACAAATGAAACATAAATTTCTGCACAACTTAAGAACAAACCAAACAAATTAAACCGAAATTGGCATGTGGATGGTTTAAGGGGTTACAAATATGTCCATAATAGTTGGACGCCACTCCCTTTTCTGGAAGGGAGGGGTTCCATACAAATGAAACACAAATTTCTGCACATCTCGAGAACTAACCGAGTAAATGGAACCAAATTTAGCATGTGGATGTTTTAAGAGGTAACAAATATGATCCATAATCGACCTTAGGCAACATTTTAGATCGTAAGATGGCAACTTCCGGTTTCTGGAAATCAGCCAGAATAAAAATCTGCACATACACACACACACACATACAGAAAATGCTCAGCTCGTCGAGCTGAGTCGAGTGATATATGCCATTCGGCCCTTTGGAGCACTTTTTTACTTTCGGTTTTGCAAGTGATTGCTATACCTTTCTAGGAGAAAGGCAAAAAATATATAAAATATCCTGTTTTATTTTACTACCTGAAGGTTAGAAGGCGATTGGTTGAATGAGTGGAAAATACCAATTTTTTTGTGATGCAATTTGTTCCCGGACTTTCTTTACCCAATCCAACGAATCTGCTTCAGAACAGTCCTGTCGAAGATTTCTGTATGATTTCATGTTCCTTGGTGTGCAAAAACAACTGGAGAGCAACAAAATTTCAGTTGTCACCCGTTAGCTAATAACTGCACTGGTTACCTCGCAAAAACTACTACGATAGATCATTACCATGTCCAATGTAAATGTTTCAACGCATAACGTTGATTTGCGAAATTCTTGCGATAAATCTTCTTCTTCTTTTTCTATATCTATAAAATAGATGATACCCAGCCCGCGTTGCTGCGCCTCTTAGTTTGTAACGACAATTATGTATTTCTGGAATGTGCCATAATTTCAAACATGTATTACCATGCAATAAAAACCTAAATTAATCCACCTAGCGGTCAGACTTATTATTTGTAAAAATAGATTTACATGAATGCTTAAATCCAATAAATGTTTATCCACTCTTTGGGTTCAAAAATATTGATGTTGTAATTAAAGTATAAAATATGAAATTTGACGTAATGTTAGTACTTAAGAAATAGCGAAATAAAAGCAATGACTCTTAATTTCGAACAATTTAATCACGAGCGATGCCGGGAACGTTCAGATAGTACGATACCACATTTAAATCATGTTGAGGCCATATATATTAATCGTAGCAGGTGAAGTGTTGAATAGTCTTTGAATTTCTTTTCTTTCTAAAACTTTTAAACAGCATATCAAATTGTTATGAAGTTTGTTATTTGTAAGTTTGAGAGATGACTCATTTGTATGACACTAGTTATGTTCAAATAAGTCGTGTAATACTTGAGATAATAGACTTTCGTTGTTTTACAAATAAAACATAACGCTTGCTTAAGTTTGGTTACAATCAAATGAAAAGGTAACGTATGGGGCAGCCAAACTTTGAAACCACGTGTTCAATCATAATTCATCAGTTAACCCTTAACCAGCCCGTTCTTCTGATATCAATGTTGTTCAAATCGGTTGTGTAGTTTCTAAAATAATGAAGTTTGGTGATTTTCACATTTCGATACATTACAGACGAAGTTACAGTCCGATTACTGCAAAATTCAATAGGGTGTCATGAGGTAGGTAGATTTTTTATTTGATACTAATTCTGTGGAAATCGGGTCAACCATCTCTGAGAAATATGAGTGAGTCCAAGTAAGTTGTCTTGGAATATGTTTCTTTTCTTAGCTGGATTTCCATTTTTAAACATAACAGGCAAAGTAATAACCCGTTTGTAAAAAAATCATTAGGGTCTTATGGTGCAATAAGACCTTTCATATGACACTAATTTTATAAAAATCCGGCCAGCCATCTCTTAGAAACATGAGTGCGATTAAATAGTCTCCAGAACACGTTTCTTTCCATAACTTCTGAACCACATGTTCAATCTTCATAAAATTCAAAAGTTAAGGGTTTTTAAGGTAGCCCGTTCATTTGAAACTAATTTTGATCAAATCAGATGTGTGGTTTCTGAGATATTGATGTTTCGTGATTTTTACACTTTGATACATAACCTCTAAACTAGAAATCAGATTACAATAAAATTCAATAGGGTCTTATAAGGCAACTAGACCTTTCATTTGCAATCAATTTCATTGAAATCTGTTCGGTCAGACCATCTCTGAGAATAGTGAGTGCGAAAAAAGGTGCACATACACACGTACACACCCACACACAAACATATACACCTATACATGCTTATATGCAGAAAATGCTCGATTCATCTAACTGAGTCGAGTACCTTTTCTACCTTTTAATTAGCCAGTGATCGTTAGGAGGAAGTCAATATGTTTACTTTCATTATGTGATTTCACATTTTCATGAACAACGGACAAAGTTACAATCCGATTGCAATGAAATTCCATAGCAACCTATGGAGCAACTAGACCTTTCATTTGACACTAATTTTGTGAAAATCGGTTCAGCCATCTTTGAGAAAAATGAGTGAGTTTAAACAACCACAGGATAACTTTTCTTTACATAACTTTTGAACCATATGTTCAATCATTACGAAATTCAAAAGTTAAGGGTTTTGGAGACAGCCCGATCATTTGAAACCAATTTTATTAAAATCGGTTGTGTGGTTTCTGAGATATTGATGTGTCATGATTTTTACATTTTGATACATAACCTCTAAACTAAAAATCCGATTACAATGAAATTCAATAGCAACCTATGGCGCAACTAGACCTTTCATTTGCAATTAATTTTATAAAAATCGGTCCAGCCATCTCTGAGGAAAGTGAGTGAGAAAAACTTTTTTTTCTTTTTTCTTTTTTTTCATACACACACACACATACACACATACACACATACATACATACATACAGAAAATGCTCAGTTCGTCGAAAGAAGTCGAGTGGTATATAACATTCGGCCATTGGGACCACTTTTATACCTTCGGTTTTTCGAATGATTGCTATACCTTTCTAGGAGAAAGGCAAAAAGGATACTTAGCTTCCGGTCTTAGGATGTCGAAAAGAAAACATTGTTCTTTCTTCATAGTTTAAGCATGTTCTCTAAAACGAGGGGTCGCAGACAAAATACAAATATAGCGTTAGGTAGAAATAATCATTTTATTAGAGAAAGCACCCAGTTTTAAGTTTTTACTGAGAACTGGGAATTGATCGAGACTAATCAATTCGTTGTATTATTTAAAACTTGAAAAGCCAATTTTTTTCTTTTATCATTACAAAAACATAGCAGTTATGACGTTGGAATGGAATACACGCGGCAGACAATAAATTCAAGCTGAAGTAATATTCAGGGTAGTTGTGAACAAAAACTTGTAACTTTCAAAAGATGAGTTTTCAAATGTAGAAGCAGTGTTTAGAACATTCCCAAATGGTTTTCATTATGTCTGTGATTTTGGTAGTTTATGTTTTCAAATCCTGATTTTTTTCTGAAATCCAAAAGAATCTTAAAGGATTCGAATATTGGTTTCAGTCGGTTTCGGTGAGTTTGTGCCGGTTTTGTGGTGAGTTTGTTTGTGTATTTTGCAAGAAGAGGACACTGTAGGTGCTAAATAAAAATGATAGATTGCTAGCCATGTGTTGTGACAATAATGCTAAAGATTTTTATGTTGAGTTCAGTTAGTTCCGGTTACATTCTGCCGTCTATACTGTGGAATGCTCTCTACCGGAGGTGCCGCTATCAATATGATTATTTGAACTATTTGTAGATAATTTTTGGTGAATTTCTGCTATGGGCAAAGTCATATTGCCCTAAGAAAATGCTGTGAGGGGTAGATTTTTAGGACTTATGTAAAATTCTAGAGATATGAATGAAACAAGTTGTGGTGCATGTGGCTATGAGCCAAAAAACGCATTCCAAAAATCAGTTTCAGTTAGAAGTGTTTGGGGGCCATCCACATACCACGTGGACAGCTTGGGGGGGGGGGGTTGTGTAATGTCCACGGTCCTTACAAAAAAAAGAACTTATATCGGCATTTGTCCACGGTGGGGAGGGGAGTAAAAATCGTCAAAAATCTGTCCACGTGGTATGTGGATGGCCCCTTGAATACATTTAAGGAATAAAACGAATTTTTTTGTGTGCGCTTAGAACGATGCAACAAAATAGAAACCATATAACGGGTGACTACTAAAAATTTGGATTTTTTTTCTACTGCTGTCAAAAAAGGTGGATGAACTTAAAGAAAAACTGATTTATTTCACATGAAGATTCATTCATTTTGAACGAAAAAAATCATTGACCTTTTGAAATAGGCCTGTTCCCGGCTTTCCGACGAAGCTTTCTTTTGATGCCAGAACAAGTATGCGTTGTACGGCCTTCACGTCGACTTTTTGAATGCATCTCTTGATTCTACTAATCAACTGTTTGCAGTTCGTTGATCTCCAGTAATATTTGCACCGAAGGAACATAAAACACAAAAGAAATCTTGGATTGGACGACACTGAGGTAGATTCGTTGGGTTACGTCGAGTGGTGGTTCAGGAAAGTTTTTGTTTTTGGACGTTTTACGTGAAAGAGGAAAGAGAGAGAGCTTACATATACATACTCTCATTCCTCTCTGAGCGTGTTTGTTGTGGAATAAGAGAGCCTCAAAAAAATCCAAATTTCTAGTTGTCACCCATTTTTTCAATCACTAGATTTAAAAAACTAAAAATAATTCAAAGCTAAAACATATTATGAGAATATACCATTTTTATTAAAGCAGGAGTTGTCTAAGTTCAAATGAAATTTGAAATACAACACTTTTATACAATGTGGGTGAATGCAAAGTTTGCCGAGTCAACTAGATATATACAAACGGTAAATAACAGATTATTGAATATGTTTGATATCTCTCGGCACCCAGCCACCATGACATTGACATGTTTTCTTCCTTCTTTTAAACTGCTACAGAATATCCTTTTTCCGCACCCATGCCAAATACAACATTGCTGGTTCAGTTTCACCGTGTGTTCTGATAAACTTCAAGTGCACCTCATTAGCAAATCAGGACCGCGAACAAATGTTCTGATACTCACCCACTTATCATTACTGTAACCCACTTGTTAATTATGCCATCCTTCTACTACCCATCGAACAAAGTCGAAATCTGTCACCCGTGACCGTGTCGAAGCCCTCCTCGGAATCGGAACCTCATCACCTCACTGTTACTTGTGCGTCGCCCTCGCACTGGTGCGACTTTTTATTATTCATCTCCTTTTACACGTTGATTACAATGCAATCGAACCACTCTGGTAACAAAAATATCAATAAAGCTCTTTCTCTCTGTCGTCCCTGAATAAAAGACAACCTGGGTGCTGTCGACAATGTCACCAGATTAGGGGACGGGAACGACCTCGACTAGGTGAACACAGCAAGGGCATATGAAAACAGGAAAAGCCTTCCTGCCTGTCCTCCTCTCGTGTTCATTCGGGATGAGATTATAGAGCAATCGAAAAGTGTTGACATGCTTGCCCTGCTGGTAGCTTGATGAATAGATGGGCTGAGTAAGTCCAGACTGCAGTTTGTTATTATTATTTCCCTCGGACAATAATGAGCTCAGGGGATTCTATTCCAGTTCCAGTTTCTGCACCGGCATCGGCCATATGGTTAGTGTGGAATTATTGCGGACACGCTCCGGTCGCAAATGTGGTTGGGTTTTAAAGCTTTAAAGGCACAGTAGAGAGTGACAATCTATTTGTAAACTTTAACAATTCAACACCAGTTTGTACAATTTCCACGCTCTTTCTCTCTGTTTCTCTCCGGTAATGCGAACTATTAATTATGTAAATACAATAATTAAAGATAAACGTGGGCATCATTGACGTAATTAATTACTTCTTCGGCCTTGCGCCCCCAACATTGCGGTCCATGGTCGGCCCACAGCTTACTGGGTCCAAAACCAACAGCGTTTATTAATAAATTATTTATTTTTCTCAATTATGGTAATCATTACGACCGGGGTGCAACTCGAACACGTTTCCGGTGAAGAGTGAAAGTCGGTCTTACACACCTCGCGCGTCGTCCATCGTTTGGGAAAAGAGTCCGAAACATTATCCGCCCACTTTGCCGGTCGATCGTCCACCCTCTATCTTCTGGGGCCAACAAGCACTTTCTCCACCACCTTTTTTGCATATAATTATCCCGGGTTGGGTTTCCTTCCTTTCGGGATGGATACAATACTCACCTGGACGGTTTAAAGTGTGACATTTGAGCTAATTCGAATAGATGCTGCTAAATTATTCATGCGCCCAGCATAAAATTGCGGAGCTGCTTTACATAAATAATAACGAGACAGCAAAGCAGTGCCTCGGTTCCTCTGTCGTGGTGACATTTCCCGGTTTGACACGACGCACACATCCGTCATCATTATCCGTTTCGGTTTGGACAGCTAGGAAAAGCGCCATCACACAGATGACATCCGGCAGAAACTGGTGGACACCTATGGCACGGCATCATCATTATCCAGCTTTTGCTGGAAAGTGGCAAGGAAAATGGGGGAAAATGTGACCACCCATAGTCCATAGTCCGGTAGGCAGCAGCGTCGAAGCACAAAGTTCGCAATCGTCGTGATGGACACGTAACAGACATTGCAATATAATTTATTCATTTTCATCATGAAATTATGCCATTTGCATGCAGAAAAGGTACACACTTGCCGCATGTACAGCGCAGCAGCGTAGTAGGCTTGTTTTTTTTTCGGGTGGTGGCTCATTAGGATGCGGCCTACTTCGGGTGGACAAGCACTACAAACTAGCAAAAATCGGCTCGGCCCAGTTTGAAGCAGAAAAAAAAGCATAGCTGTTTTCACCCACATCGCAGAGCATCGAGGAGGGCCCATCATCTGTTCCTACGTCTGCCCTCCCGGAGTGCAAATCAATCTACGGACACTTGTTTCCGGCGCCGCTTGCTGCGCTGTACGGGATGTGCGAAGGGGAAATTTACCCAAAGCAAACAGATGGCAGATTTGTCGCATTTGATGGTAATACTACACTTTAAAAACAATTACAGTGTATTCAGGACTGGTACAGGAGGGCGAGCGAGGCTGCGCGGTGTCCGATGGCTGTTTGCGATGTTAATCGGATTGTCTGATGAGTGGTTAGATCGCATTGTTCGGCCCGTGTTAGTTCAAGGTGGTGTTGAGCCGATAAATTCTTGTTGTAAGCCGATCCGTTGACGGCTTTTGTTCACTTGATCGAATGTAAATTTCGTGTAAATTGTTCATCAGAAATACTACTTTTTGCTCATGACTCGTACAGCAGTTTTACAAATACCAACTAAATCAGTTTTGAAAACTATGTCTGTGAAAATTCCGTGGTAAACTGTTGCCGGCTAATTCTTACACACATTGAATTTATTCACACAACTCAAATCGCTCTTATACGGATTCAGCGAGTTCAGAACGATAAATAAAAATGTATTGACATTAAAACGCATGCCCAATAAAAAGAAAATTTGACTCTCTACGTCAGGGGTTTTCAGACCTTCTGCTCAGCGGAACACATTTTCGGGCCAAAATACAAGTCGGACTCGATTATCCGGAATGTCGAAAATTGTTTCACTACGGATAATCGAAAGAAAGGACAGAAAAGGTATAATTTCAAAATAAATATTAAAAACAAACAGCAAAAAAAATATTCCGGATAATCGAATCCCAGATAGTAGAACAATAATAAAGATAAAGGCGAGAACCTGCATTCTTGAATCTATGAAAAAAAAATTGTGTTGAAAACTTCACACTATCTTGTCGATTACGATGATGTGGTATTAGTTTTTTTTTTCACAACATTTATTTGACACGGCACAATACATCATGTGGTATTAGTATTGTTATACTCTTTGATTATTTTCTGTTCCAACGTTTGCGGTAAAAAAAATGAACAAAAATTGCCGATTTTTCATGGGTTTACCTTTAATCGCACTGACGAAACTACTCATGAATCATCAATCATAGTAACCCATGAGTTACTTACTTTACTTACTTACTTTTAAGGCGACAGACCGATTATCGATCCAGTGCCGAATCCAGAATACGTCGCCATGCCCCTCGGTCTTGGGCTGCTATCCTCCAATCGCCCCTAACACCTATTTCGCGTGCATCCTCGTCGACAGCACACATCCAACGAGTGCGGGGTCTACCCCGAAGTCGACAACCTCTATCGGGATTCCTGCTAAATATAGCCTTCGCTTGACGCTCATCCGGCATTCTCGCTACATGCCCAGCCCACTGAAGCCTGCCGTTTTTTATCCGCTTGACTATATCCGCCGATTTGTATGCCTGGTACACTTCATGGTTCATGCGTCTGCGCCAAACACCATTTTCTAGTTTGACGCCAAGAATTGAACGCAAAATTCTACGCTCAAAAACACCAAGAGATCAGCCTCTTCCAGCGTCAATGATTCATGGCCATAGAGAGCCACCGGAAGAATCAGTGTTTTATAGAGTGCAAGTTTAGTACGGATTTGCAGACTGCGGGACCTTAGCTGGTTACGTAGTCCGTAAAAGGCCCTGTTTGCGGCTGCTATCCGCCTCTTTATCTCACGGCTAACCTCGTTGTCACATGTCACTAATGTTCCCAGGTAAATAAATTCGTCGACTACTTCAAATGTTTCCCCATCTAGCACCACCGCAGCACCAACCTCCGACGGACTACCACGCACTCTGCCAGCCACCATGTATTTCGTTTTGGCAGAGTTTATGACAAGCCCTAGTCTCGCAGCTTCCCTCCTGAGAGGTCCGAAGGCCTCTTCCACAGCTCTACGGTTGATACCAATGATGTCGATATCGTCCGCAAAACCGAGAAGCATGTGCGACTTCGTAATGATGGTGGCGCTCTGCACACCAGCCCTCCGTATAGCACCTTCCAATGAGCCCGTCACCCTGCTTCAAACCATCCAACGTCACGAACGAGTCCGATATCTCACCGGCTATCCTGACGCTTGATGTAGAACCTTCAAGGGTGGCACGTATCAGCCTAATCAGCTTTGTTAGGAAGCCATGTTAAATCATAATCTGCCATAACTCATTTCTCTTGACTGAATCGTACGCTGCCCTGAAGTCTATGAACAGATGGTGCGTCTGCAAGTTGTATTCTCGAAATTTATCGAGGATTTGTCGCAAGGTAAACATTTGGTCCGTCGTGGAGCGTCCCCCTCGAAAACCGCATTGGTACTCGTCAACAAAGGTCTCCTGCAACGGCCTCAGTCTGTGGAACAGGATGCGGGAGAGAATTTTGTACACGGTATTGAGAAGAGTTATGCCCCGATAATTGCTACAGTCCAGGCGATGGCCTTTTTTGTAGATCGGGCATATGAGACCCTTCAACCAGTCCGAGGGCAATTCTTCGTCAGACCACACTCTCAGCATGATCCGATGAATGGCACGATACAGCTGTTTGCTCCCGACTTTGAAGAGTTCGGCGGGAATGCCATCCTTCCCGGCTGCCTTGCAGTTTCTCAGCTCTTTCACTGCTTTCTTCGACTCGTCCATGGATGGTGGATCCACAGCTTGACCATCATTCTCAAAAGTCATCCTGCTCCTTTCGACTCTACTGTTTCCCTCACCGTTCAACAGCACACTGAAGTGTTCCTTCCAACGCCTGGCCACCTCTGTTTTATCGGTTATCAGGTTCCCCTCCCTATCGTTGCACATGACAGGAGCTGACACGTTTCGATTTCTGATTCCGTTGACCTTCTAGTAGAAGCTCCTCGCATCGTGCCTGGAGAAGCAACCTTCCGCCTCCGCAAGAATACGCTACCAATGCTGTCGTTTCTTCCGATGATGCAGTCTTTTTTCAGCGGCTCTTGCATCTCGATATCTACCCATGCTCTGACGAGTCACAGCCGTGGCCAACATGTGACCCCTGGCGCGGTTCTTCTCCTCCGTCACCTGCTGGCACTCAGCGTCAAACCACTCATTGGGCGCAGCTGCCGCAGTTGTACCCAACACTTCTCGCGCTGTAGTGCTGATCGAACTGTGGATGTGCCTCCACTGTTCATTCAGGTTCCCTTCAACTCTTTCCTCAATCCGTTCATCAATCTTCTGCAAGTACTCTGCAGCCACTCCTTCAGTTGATAGTCGCTGGATGTTCAACTGCATCCTCCTCGTTGCCTTGGATTTCAGCACGTTGGACAGCCGGGCGCGGATTTTGGCTACTACGAGATAGTGCGGATTTTGGCTACTACGTCTGAAAAGTGCCGTCCATCAATCAGAACGTGGTCAATTTGAGAGCAAAGCTCTCCATTCGGGTGCATCCAGGTGTGCTTACGTATGTTCCGGCGTGCAAAATAAGTGCTACAGATAGCCATCCCCCTAGCTGCAGCGAAATTAACAAGCCTCAGGCCATTGTCGTTCGTAGTAGAGTGGAAGCTTTCCCTACCAGTTACGGGGCGGAAAAAGTCTTTCTGCCCGACCTGTGCATTTGCATCTCCGATGACAATCTTTATATCGTGTCCTGGGCACTCATTGTATGTCTTTTTCAGGAGCTCATAGAACTCCTCCTTTTCGTCATCGGGTTTCTCGTTGGTCGGTGCGTACACATTTATACGGCTGTAGTTAAAGAATTTGCCCTTAATTCTCAACACGCATATACGGTCACTGATCGGCCTCCATCGAATGACACGCTTCATCTGTTTTCCAATTAGCACGAAACCGACTCCTCTTTCTGCTTTCACGCCGCCGCTATAGTAGATGTGGTACTTAAATGAAGTATCCGCAATAGGATCTACTGCTCGGAATTCGCGTTCTTCCGATTTCGGCCACCGCACCTCTTGGATAGCTGCAACCTCCATATTCACTTTCCGCAGCTCTCTAGCCAGGATACTTGCGCGTGCCGGTTCGAGTAGAGTCCTTACATTCCAAGAACCGAATTTTCAATAATCTTTGTCCTTTTTCGTTCACCTAGGTCCATGCCGATTATTCCGTTCCGTATTTATATCTGGATTGTTCGTAGTATTTAATATTCAGTATGCTGCCTTACTAGGGCCGCGATACCTGGTCTCGCGACGGGGCTGCCGTCTTTGATAAAGCTGGCGAGGCACAGCGTCTATGCTTCATTGATTGGGCATATGAGACCTTGCAGTTTGAGGCATTTGTTCATCCATCCAGATCCTTAGTATGATCTGGTGGATTGCATAGTACAGCCGCTGGCTCCCCGCTCTTAGAAATACCGTCCTTCCCACCGACCTTTCCGTTTTTCAGTTCACTAATCGCTGTTTCAACCTCCTTCTGTGTTGGTGGCTCCATAGGGTTGTTCCACGTTCATATTTCTTATCCTGTTTCTGTTTTAATTCTCTCGCTTCACAGTTTGATAGCGCCTGAAAGTGCTCCTTTCACCTGGCTACAATGTTGACTGTTCGATAGAAGTTTCGCCCATGGTCCCTAGCAAAGTTGTCTTTAGCGCTGGCGAGCACCTGCTCCTCGTGAGGATTTTTCCATTCGTTTTTTTTTTAATTCCGTTCGTGCTTAGGAGAGGTTTCGATGTGCTACCTTACCAGAACGCGATATTTACATCCTGCTGATAGGATGATAGATGTAGCTGGTGGTATACAGCTTTTCATGATTCATGATTCAGGTCAGACGCGGTTGTACGCTGCTCCTAACATGGGATACAGTTGCGTACAATCCATCTGCCCAGTCAACATACGGCCAAAATCAACCGATCTGCGCTAAGGTCACTCGTATCCCGATCGGCACCTTGTGGAGGTTCGTATGGAAGTCGCTGTACAGAGTTGAGTGAACACATTAGGGTCTCAATTACACGTGCTAAGGCCAGAAAAAAAGAATACGTAAAATAATAAAAAATATTTAAAAGTTCATGAAAAAAGTGAGTGTAGGAGAGGATGCATTTTAGGGATGAGAAAACTATCATTAACTACTGATAGTTATCAGCATGAAAAAATATCATTACCTTCCGTAAAGATTTCGTCTTGCTAAAATTTTTTGCATTTTTTGTAGAAGATTTTAATGCACTCTTATTTGGACTATTCCCTACAGTATTTTGTGTAAGTTTACTCTTTTTTTTTCTTTTTTGAGGCGATACAGCTCTTATGAATAAAAATTATCTAAGCTAGCAATTTCTTCAACAACGAACTTTTCGAAACACAATGCAAGAATGAGCACTGTGATTCATGGTGTTAAAAAAAAAACATCAACTCACACATATCCAATTGAGTGAGCACAGACTTTAGCTACTCAGTTCTCGACGGAGTAAAAAATTTAAACCCAGCTGTAATTCCAAACGATTCCTGTAGGGGCCATCCACATACCACGTGGACAGATTTTCATCGATTTTGCCGAAAATTTCCGATTTCTCAAAAATTCAAATAGTGCCATTGTTGCCCCTTAAGTTGAAATATGTTCAAACTCGGGGAAGTTAAGTTTTGCATCGAAATACACAAAAAAAAATATTAATTGAAACCAAGGCAGAAAAAAAGTCAATTTTTGTTACATTGTGTAATCAATGTCCAAATAATTTTTTTTTGCTCCTCAAAATTTTACCCCTTTTCGCCTCAGAAATAATTTCTGGTTACGCCACTGCATCATACAAGTAAAATGAAAAAAGGAAATGGTTATTTTATGTTCGTTAATCGCAAATTTCAATATTTTTTCTGTGATTCGATTATCCGGAAAACTCGATTATCTGGAATAAAATTTTTTTGTATTCCGGATAATCGAGTCCGACCTGTATATATAATAGCGAACCTACAAATCAATCTGCAAAACATGGCCTGTAAGTGAGCACAAAAAAATAAGATGCTAAAAGTCGAACTAACTTCGTAATACCAGTTTTGCGATGTGGCAAGAATTTTAAATAATCATTCAGATACTCCAAAAATCAAAGGAAACCAGAAATACAGACATATATAAATTTATTATTTTAAAAATTTCTCTATTCCAAAATAGTTTAAACAAATTGCTGATTTTTCCCGTTTCCTCACACGCAAAATTTTCTGGATTGTTATACAAATTATATACTGCCGTCACGGTGTTCCAAATACTGTTATTATTAAATAAAATACGCCATCAAAACTGTTGATGTCAGTTGGTTTGTATCACTGCCCTGCACTTCTGAACCAAATTTGAAAATCATCGTTGGACTAATTTTTGAGTTGAGCCGTTTTAAGGTTTTAGGGATGATTTCTCATACAAATATACTTAAATAACCCTTCCAAAACGAACACAAATCATAGTAGAAACTGTTTTACAGGCAACATATGCCCATTGACGACCTTTCTGGAACATTTGAGCTGTATCAGGACCATCGGAAAATTGTTTGGGTTAAAAAACCCCGGGTAAAATGCAAAAATTGCCATTTTACCCGGGGCCTGAACCAAAACATTTTTTGACACCTCAGTTCACTGGAATTTTAAAGCTACGTACCGCACCTAAAAGCAACATCAACATCAGCAGTTCGGTGACACCTGTCAGTTCCTAAAAAGGTCTATAGTGAATCCATAGACAAACAGACGTGTCACTCAATGATGTTTTCTTTGTCCAATCCGTTTTTACGAAAATTTGTCAGTAGGCGGTAAGCTCCCATGGTGGAGCATAAGTATAACGTTGCGAACGAGGCCGAGGATTCTTAAGGTTTTTTCTTTGAAAAGGTTTATCTGTTCGTCTGTGGTAAATCTATCAATATTATTTGTTATGTATATTCGTGAATATATTTGGCAAAAAGCAATGTTTTTTCGAACAATGCACGAACTTCGTTTTAGAAACAGAAGCAGAATCGAATGAGAAACATGTTGTGTAAACCCTTTTTTTTATTTATGTTTAGTTATAGGACAAGATGAATGGAGCATATACTTACATTAAAGTAGCACACAAATCCTTTTCAAAATTGAAATGTATATGTAGTAACTAGACAGGGAGGTAAAACTCACGTTTTATGAGATTATTGTCGAAAAATTTCTTTGTTTACTACCACGAATACTGCAAATTTCATTACCTTTCATTTTAATTGAACCTTTTTGGTCTATTATGTACATATTATGAGCAATTTATATATAAGTTGAAACCTCATTTTTTAATCTTTTCTATGATAATCGAGGTTTGAGGCAACCAACTGATTTTTTGCAAATTTCGGAACGGGTTTTTGAAGCATCGTTTGCAACCAAAAGCTAAAAAAATGAATTGTGCTAATCATTAATTCAACTAACGATATATGCACCCTATTCCACGATAACTTGGGAGCGATAAAAACCCTTCATTCCTCAAAATCATTCAAATCACAATTTTACCTCGCGGTCATCAATAATAAAAAACTGGGGTGAACCAGCCACAGGCTGAAAACCCCATAATAAAAAGCTACTATTACTAATAATAAAAGAGGTTTTTTGTCTCTGAAGGAAAAGGTGGACGATTTAGGCTAAAAATAGTTTATAACTTTGTCAAAAATATCCCGGCCCGGTACACATAGACATAGACGTAGTATATAAGGAATAATTATTCTTATAATAAATCTTCGAGAAACCATCTAATGTGAACAGTTTTTAAGGTATATTTTTTATAATTTAAACATGTTCGTATTAAGCCATCAAGATATGAAGTTTCCATTGGTCTAGTTTTCGAGTTACAGTGTGAACTAAGGTTCGAATGATGTTTTATTGGTTCAGATTGACAAATGGCTATTTTATCCGGGGTTTTTTGACTCAGAAGTTTTCCCAATGGTCCCAATAAAGTTAAAACCTTCCAGAAAGGTCGTCAATGGGCATATGTTGTTTGCAAAACAATACCTACTATGATTTATGTTCGTTTTGGAAGGGTTGTTAAAGTTTTTTTTTTTTTTTCAAATATGTAAATTTATTTAAACTATTTTAACAAATAACAATCACAAAAATTACAACTAAATTCCAAAACAGACTTTTTTCATATTTCATTTCCTTTGTCTTCTTCGATATCCTCCCTAACTTATTCTAATATTAACTTTTGGACCGATTACCCGCGGTGAGCTCGGGGTTAATAAAGCATTCGTACATGTTTACGTGTATCCATCATCATTCATATATAAACATTCATACCAAAATATTCAAGCGCACTCACATAAAAGGAAAGGGGATTTATTCTAACTTAGCCTACTCAACTGGTTGTTAGGCACCGTTTACCCGCGGTATCTCGGGGTTAGTGAACATTGCAGCAGCCAAAAAATTCATCCTAACACACATTCAAAAAACTCTTGAAAGTTTTAGCGAAACTTTCCTTATTATTCCATCGTGCTTCTCGAATATCGTCCTTGAACGCTGTCAAACAGTTAGGGTCTGTTTTATCAAACCAATTCAAATTAAATTCAATAGCTTCCAAAGTAATCCATAGCGCTGCTTTGAATCTGTAATCATTTTCGCCTATTGAAAGTATATTTGTATGAGAAATCCTCCCTAAAACTTTAAAAGGACTTAACTCAAAAATTAGTCCAACGATGATATTCAAATTTGGCCCAGAAGTGCAGGACAGTAATACAAACCAACTGGCATAAACAGTTTTGATGGCGTATTTTATTTTATAATAACGGTATTTGGAACACCGTGGCCGTGAAACGCATATCAGTCCCATCTGCGAAATCATCGAACGGAGAAAACAGTGATAGAATAACTGAAATGTTTAATTCAATAAAATACGATCCGCTTGGAATATTAATGTTTTTTTTTCTCAGATTGATGGATTTTTTGTTGTTTTTGATATTTCTGTTTCATAAATAGTTAATTCATAACAATTAAAATGGCACTAATATGCGTTTATTTTGCCTTACAGCGTGTGAAATAAGCTCCTTATAGTCCCAGTCTTTATGACCACTGAGACTGAATCAGTGCGTTGTTGTTCACAATTATCAAACTTGCTTGTTTAACTGTAAGTAAATAACTTTGAAAGTATGGACATAATGTTTAATCTCGTGCAAAATATCCTCGTTAAATCTGATCCGTACTTATTACGAATATGCTGATAGCACCGTTTTGCGATTTTGATTCACCTATTTTTGATCACTTTAAATTGTTTTACGGGTAGTTTCTGCGATTCGTTTGCGATTACTTTTCAGATGGGACAAACTGACCTGATATTTTTTGAAAACTTTGCAGTATAAATTATATTATTTTTCACTTTTATATACCGTTAGTGGGCATAACTCAAAATCAACAAAAATGCAGATGGGACTGATATGCATTTCACGAAAATATAAGAGTAATTTTAACATTCATGCTGTGCTAAAATAGCTAACATATGCAAATCAGAGAGAAGGCTACTCGCAGTTTACCTTATTCAAGACATAATTTTATAAAGAATTTTGAACAATTCCCAAATATATTCAAAACATTGAATTTGTTGAAAATAAATAATGAGTGTCCAAACCATTTTCTTTGTCAAGTTTCTATTTTCGCTGTTGAAAGACTTTGTGGTCCTTGTTCGTGTGAGCATAAAGTATCGACATCATGGTAACCATAACTGAACTACTTTGGTTATAGCTCATATTGAAAGACCCCTCGGGTACCAAGAGGTCAGACAATTTATGAAAAAGTTGTATTTTGAGTAATTCTTGATCTTTTCATTTATCTAAAAAGTAAAGAAAAGCCTTGGTGCTACATTCCGATTCAGAACTTGACCTTCTGTTTATTCTACACAGACTTCACAGCCGACTGTTTAGTGTACAGGACAATTGCGGGACTAGCGCTACGATCCTACTGACACTATAGTCACTGTATTTTACTAGTCTGGCGGAGTGGGGAACCATGCAACTGGCAACCCACTTTTTCACATTAAAATCCTGACACCACTGGATATAATTCATGTTGCATATGACTTCTTTGAAAGTAAACATTTGATGTGAAAATGAAGTGCGTTTATAACAAATGTAACAGCAATTGGCGAAGGACAAAGAAACAAACAAGTTTACTCCGGTTTCCAAAGAATGCGGAGATTAGAGGAAAATGGCTAAAATTTTGCGAGTTTTTTTTTTTTTTTTAATCTCTGTATGCCTGAAGGGCACGGGGTACTGAAATGCCACTGCGACATTCTTGCTGATTGTCTTTTGTGGCGGGCCCCGCGCATTTGACGGACTTAAGTGCTAGTAGTGCTGCTTGACTGTCCGAGAATATACCGATTTTCGCATGTCTGTAGTTGCGTTGCAGACATATTTTTGCGCAGATATATATGGCATATACCTCTGCTTGAAAAACGGTGGGCCATTTACCCAGGGAAAACGTTTCCCTGATACCGGGTCCGTATATACCAGATCCCGTTAGGGATCCCATTTTCGAGCCGTCCGTATAAAAATTGACGATGCCAGGTGGAAGATTAGGCCCTCCATTGTTCCACATAGAGCGGTTTGTTTCAATCACTCTATATGGAATATCCATGTTGGACCTAACGTCCATCCAGTCGGAGACTGTGGTTAATAGCGGAGTTAGTTTGAACTCCCTAAGTATGCGAAGGTGGCCGATTTGGTCCCCTTCAAGTATGGTTTTCCTCCTTTGCAACCTTAGAGCGCCAAGCTCTGCTTCCTTTTTCACATGAAGATGTAGAGGTAGTAGGCAAAGCATAGCTTCCATGGCTGCAGTTGGAGTTGTTCGCATAGCGCTGGTAACCGAAAGACATGCAAGTCTTTGAACTTTTTTGAGTTTGGCTTGCGCAGTCACTTCGTTCACCTTAGGCCACCACACTAAGGCAGCATAGGTGATTCTTGGTCGGGCAATGGTCTTGTAAGACCAGAGTGCCAAGTCTGGTTTCAGTCCCCAGGTCTTACCGAAGAGAGTTCTGCAGGCCCAGATCGCTGAGATCGCTTTCTTAGCGGCATGATCCAGTTGTGCAGACCAGTTCAGTTTCTTGTCCAGAATAATTCCGAGATATTTGACTTCATTGCTGAAGCCCAGTCTAACTCCACTCAGTATTGGAGGAGTGATGGAGATCGTCCTTCGTCTGCCGAATGGAATTAGGACTGTTTTTAAGGGGTTTATGTTTAGACCCTCCTGTAAACACCATGACATGGTGGTATTCAGAGCCGTTTGCATTCGGCTCGACAGAGTTGCGTCATCTTTACCTCTGACGATGAGGACGATGTCATCGGCGTATCCAATGACCTCGTAACCAAGCTGTGAAAGCTTGTTGAGAAGTGCGTCGACAACTAGTGACCATAACAAGGGCGAGAGAACTCCTCCTTGCGGACACCCCTTGATCACTGACATTGTTACAGACGAATCTCCCAAGGTTGCTGTGATCACTCTGCTAGAGAGCATTGCGTGTATCCAGTTCCTTGAAGTTTGGTCGATTCCCTTATGAGATAGAGCCGTATCGATTGATGCAAGGGACGTGTTATCGAAGGCCCCTTCAATATCAATAAAGGCACATAGCGCCGTCTCCTGATAACTTAGGGACTTTTCAATCAACGTCACTAAGCTGTGAAGAGCAGTTTCTGTTGACTTGCCGCTTTGATAGGCATGTTGGTTCCTGTTCAGCGGGGAGTCTTTAAGAAACTCATCACGGATATATTTATCCATTATTTTCTCCATCAACTTGAGAAGCGATGAAGTCAGACTTATGGGTCTGAAAGTTTTAGGTAGGGTTTTGTCCTTTCTTCCAACTTTGGGGATAAACACTACCTTCACCTTCAGCCAGTTATCCGGAATATGGCCCAGGATAAAGCTGGCTCTGAAGAGGTTGATGAGTTCGGACATGATAACTGCGGCCGATTTTTGTAGAAAGATGGGTAGTATGCCGTCTGGACCAGGAGACTTCATAGGGTCGAATGAGCTTAGAGCCCAACCTATTGAAGCTTCCGTGAACAGTCGACGGGCCAGCAGGATGGACTCCCGAGACGCCATATGTCTCGAATTGTCCTGCCGCGACCCATCACTATTCAGTTCTTCGGTCTCTGTCGATCCAGGAAAGTGGGTGTTTATAAGAACCTCCAGCGTTTCCTTGGTAGTGACAGTGAGGCATCCATCCTCTTTCCTCACCTGTCCTAAACCGTTAGTATGGTCTTTGGACATCGCCTTTTGGAGCCGCGTAGCTTCCGGCAGAGTTTGGATTCTTTCACAGAAACTAACTCTGGATTTCCGTTTAGCCTTGCGTAGCTCGGCGTTGTATTTAGTGAGGGACACCCTGTAGTCGTCCCAGTTAGACGTGACTTTTGCCCTGTTGAACAACCGCCTAGTTTCCCGACGAAGGTCACTAAGTTGATCATTCCACCAGGGTACGTCACGGCATACTGACCGCTGTGTTAGTGGACAGTTAGCGTCGAAAGCATCCATGATTCTGTTTTGTAGATCATTTGCTGCCGAATTCAGGTCAACAGAATTTCGAATGTTGCTGTAACTGAAAGTTCGTGAATCGATCAGGCGTTCCTTAAAGGATTCCCAATCTGTATTCTTAGGATTTCTGAACAGCTCTCTTTTCAGAGGGTTAGCCTCTATTATAAAAACGATGTGTCTGTGGTCCGACAAACTAGTTTCATCGGAGACATGCCAATTTTTAATCCTTTCAGAAATAGAGGCGCTACACAGAGTGAGATCAAGGACCTCTTGTCTAATAGCGTTGATAAACGTGGGGTTATTCCCTACATTACATACATTGACATCGTTAGAGGTAAGGTATTCAAGTAGGTACTCACCCCTGGTGTTGGTGTCCGAGCTGCCCCAGATCGTGTGGTGAGCGTTGGCATCGCAGCCGATCAGAAACGGCTTGTTGATGGCCTTGCAGTACCGCACGAGCGCAGCAACTTCGGGTGGCGGTATATCACCTTGGTCGCCCGGGAAGTAGGCCGACGCGACAACCATTTCCTGCTTTCCTCTGGTTGTCGGTACTTCAACCGTGACGGCAACGACGTCGCGTTGGATAAATTCTGTAATAGGAAAAAAATTTAGTTCTCTATTTAGCAGAATTGCAGTCCTTGGTTTGGACTGCGTGTCACAGTAGATTAACCTACCGTTAGGAGCGTTAAGTCCGAGAACTTTGGATTCGTTGATCCACGGCTCCTGGATGAAAGCAGCCGCTAGCTGCTCTTTGGCGAATCTCCTGCAAAGAACACCCGAGGCGCCTTTTGCGTGATG
Organism: Wyeomyia smithii; assembly: GCF_029784165.1. Taxonomy (NCBI): domain Eukaryota; kingdom Metazoa; phylum Arthropoda; class Insecta; order Diptera; family Culicidae; genus Wyeomyia; species Wyeomyia smithii. Next base: position 276,222,807 of record NC_073696.1, on the reverse strand, counting down.
GAGATTCGCTTGCACGCAGCGAAGGCTGCTCACTTTGCAGTGAAGTTGCCGTCTTTGTCCGGATCGGAAGATGATCCTGGTATTGACTGACGGCTGCCAACAGCGGTTTGGCTGGTTGATGGAAGTTGCTCTTCCTCACTGTTCGGCTTCGGTTGCAGCAGTCGATTGGCAACAGAAGGTCGTCGCGCACACTGTGGCGGTTTTTGACTCCGGGGGGTGCGACTTTTCGGTGGTTGATGCTTCACACTCTTGCGAGTCTTCGGCGGAACCGTCCGAGCAGCCGTGGGGTTGCGTTTTTTGGGTGGTGACAGGGCACTCACGGGGGAGCATCCTGCGCGTACCTTCCCAATCGCAGGGTTGCGTTTGGGTGGTTGTGGGGCACTCCCGGAGGAGTTTCCCACGCGAACCTTTAGCCCATTCGCAGGATCGTTTTGCCTGGGTGGTGGCAGAGTACTCCCGGAGGAGTTACCCGCACGTACCTTCCCTGACATTGCGACGGAGTCTTTCCCGCCTGTGACGTTCGGCCTTCCGCTTACCTTTCGGATGCGTGCTTTGCCGAAACCGTAGTGCAGTTCATAATTTCTACTCTCAACGAGTTTGGCCGATTCTTCGTCAATATCCAGAACTAGTTCGACCAAGGTCTTTACCAATTTGCGGTTACAGACTCACCACATTTTGGTAGAGAGATGGTCGTTCTGATTCTGGAGTGAACGAAGAATCTTCTCGTCCGGAGAGTTCGCACTGTCCGCGAAGTAACCGACATACCGTCTGGCCTTCGGCAGATCCTTCATGTGGTATACACGAAGTTGTGCTCCCTCCCATGGTACGAGAGAAGGTACCTCCCTTTCCAACCACTGCACTGTGTCGTTGTCGGCACAGGCAAGTTGCAGGAAGCCATTTTTTAGATGGCAACCGTTAAACTTGGGCTTGGTGGTTGGATTTTCCTGGTCCGCAATGTGATCGAGGATGGAGGTCCGGACAGCCTGAAGCTGGTCCGTTGTGAGTAGGGAGCTGGGGTGGGTAGCAGAAGTAACCGCAAGGCTTATAGCTCCCACCATGTCCCTATATGTGGCCTTCGGGAGCGGCTTCGAACCCGATGACCCCAAACCAGTGCCGTTCCGCAGTTTTTTAGGCTGTGGACACTTAGTACTGGTGTTTGGTGACACCAAGTCGTCCGACCGCTGTCGCTTGACGGCAACTTGGTTCGATTGAGCAGGCTGCTCTGTTGGAAGAAGGCCAGCTTCCTGGCTTCTTCGTACGAGAGACCGGAGCGAAGATTTTTGCTCAGTCGCCGCCTTTGCGCATTTGAAAGTCGCTTGACAAGGGGTGCCGATGATTCGGGTTTCCCTTCGTCATCGGGCCTTGTCTGTGGACCGGGAACTAAGTCCATTTGACTTTCGTCATTCCCTTGTGGAGAAAGTAGGATTAAGGATGAAGCCGAGGGTCCTCCGTCCAGCGATTCGCTGTCGAGGTTGAAATCATCCTCATGCTCCATCTCCTCCGTTCTGCCCGGTGCGTTTGTTTTTATTGGACTACGCTCCGATGAGCCCATGGGTTCCGGCAAAGAAAGGCTGCCGGTGGCCGAATTTTGTGAAGTTTTGTCGTTCATAAAATTCCCACGAGTCGCTGGGTAAAGAAGAGTCCGCTGCATCAGTGACCCGCGTGATGCAGTAAGGGCTAATTACTGTGAAGGGTGCCCTGGTACTCCACAAGGCTCCGTTAGAGGCTGGGTATTTCTTAAACCCCCCCCCCACCACGTCATCCATCGGCACGGGTCGCATAACACCTTAGCTTAGGGGTTTTAACCATTGGATTTTACGCAACAGCCATGGTTAAGAGCTGTTGCAACCATCCTCCTTTACAGGGGCTTTGGACCCTCTGCTACAGTTCTCAATAATTCAAGTCTATTCGTAAAGGCTAAACTGAACCAAGAGAATCGTAACAGGCGGAGTTGCGAGTTACCTGATAATTTATCTATGGCAGTATAATGTTATCAACAAGCATGGAAAAGTTCACTCACTAGCAATATTTCATGCAAATGTGTTCTTTGATTTATCAGTTATCGTTCAACTATTTCCACTCGCGTACAAGTTTTCCATAGAAACGCTGCTGATTGTTTTTCGCTTCTAAGAGTGTCGAATACCATAGAAGGAGACTGAATGATTCAAACACGATAGTATTCATTGTATCCAAGTTCACTCGCATTCAACATTTTCGCGAGAAACTTTGAGATATTATCGCCAGTGATACAAAATTATGAATCCAAATGAACGTTAGATTGCGTTCAATTGTTTGCTTGTCGGAGCAAATAGGTATCATCAATGCTTACGGAAATTGTAGCATGGTGCATTAGCATCTGATACTTGAAATCACTAAGAATCATCATGGTATATCACGGTGAAAGCACGACGTGGAGTAGCCGAATTACGCCTACAAGCAACCGACATTTGAAAGAATCATTGCGATCGCTTGAGTGCAATCGTTTACGATTCTTTCGTGAAACACTCGCTATATGTTGCTCGCTCCGCCTAAAGCAGGCAATACTGAAACAAAATCATCAAAGAAAGCTACCATATATTTCTTTGCTCTAAGTTGTCTCTTGCAAGCTTGAGAATGTATAACTTTTAATAGCGATGGTTTGCTAGGATTGAAAGCTTTCAAATAGCACTTCAGAAATGATACCCAAATGATTGTTATGCGATACGAGTTTTTCCATCCTTGTTTATCAATAAACAATAATTTATAAAATATCATTAATTCATTACAATAACTATTCTCAAAAAAATAGCAATTGTCACAAAAAGCCCAATTATTGAGTCTAATTTATTCTGTATCTTTTTACGGCACGATTACAATACTTTAAATGCGAAAATCGACGCACTATCGACTGGTTCCCGTTCTGACAGCTCACACTGGTTCCCGAAATCCAGTCCGCCAGACTAGTAAAGTATACAGTGACTATAACCGACACCTAACAGTCTCTCCCGAGCCAAGACTCGAACCTACGACAACTGGCTTGTTAGGCCAGCATCGTACCTCGAGACCAACTGAGAGACATTAATTTATTTCTCTTAAATTTGCCATTAAACCCTCTACAAATATAACACGTAGTTTATTTTAACAACAAGATGTAGAATTTCGGAAAGAAACCTACTGTAGAACATTTTTTTCAACATAAACAGTCATCTATACTGCCAATCTATACGAAATAGCCGAGAGCAGCAAAAAAAATTGAGAGAGAAAAAAAATCGACACAGAGTTCATTGAAAGGACATAATGAAACAACAAAAGCATCAAGCTAAATGGAAAAGTGCGTTTATCCTCCTCCACCTTCTCGAGTTTGGCTTTCTATACGAGATGATGCTGCTGATGATGGCGCTTCTCTGCAAGACCCATACCGTATATCCACAGTGCCAGCAGATTCCATTAAAGTGTGATGGAGAAAAACAACAGTCAGGCTTTTATCCCGAAAACGGCTTGGTCCGTCCAACAACCAACTCATCCTCCTGAAGCAAGCAATACACGTACGCTACAGTATAGTTCCTATAGTTGTTGGAAACTCGCTGATGGTTATCCCTAATGCGGCCCTGACGCTCCTGCTGCTGCTCTTTATAGTCTGTTAACGAAGAAACGCCAGTAATAAAGAGCTAAAAAGCTTTTGATAACAACTTTATGAATCGACAAACAAACTTTATATGCAGCTTTTATCATTTTTTTCTCTCGTATTATGTGGGTTTTTGTCTCCATGAAACATGCGAGCAAGCAAAAAAAAAATAAAACCCGATGATGTTTCAATTACTCTCCCTATTATGCTGCTGATGGGTGGCATTCACCGTCATCTCATCTCCCCGTATTGAGTTTGTATGTACTTTGGTTTGGATCAACGTTGATCGCCTGCCTCATGCCTTCCTGGTTGAATAACGGCCAGCACACACCGAATTTAGAGGTGTAGCCTATTTACTATGTAATTACCGGCGTCGATAATTATCAATTTAATTACAATTAATTTATTAATTAGTATTATTTAAATGGATACCGCCAATTGATTGCACGCACGATTATCCGATGCCGATCCGGGGACGCTTTCAGCAGCTGTTATCGCTGCTGCTGACTCTAATCCTTGCCAGGTCACACAGCTAAAGTCTAGCCGCAGACGGTGTGGTGACTGTGGGTGTGTGTGTGTGAGTGGGGGATACCAGGTGAACGTGGGTTATTTGATAATGAGAGCGAAAAAAAGCACTAATCGATGTATTATGACGTTCAATGCGTTTTGAATGTGTTCGATCAAGTAAAAGTTGAAAATGGTTTACTTTACATCTCAAACAAGAAAAAAGGCAAATTTTATGAGAATTTTGAGAAAAAGTAGATTGCCTTATTATTATTAAAAAAAATGAGAATTGTATCTACAAATCAAACATCAAAATCACTAACACAAAAGTATCAATTTTCACTCAGCATCAGACAGTTTTACAATCATCCAACAGCGACCGTCTGTTCTGATAGGTAAAATTGAAACGTAACTCGATCGAAAATTAGCTGGATGGGTTTGCTAAAATCACGATAAAAGTTTAAATTGACTTCCCGAAGAAACCACTTCAAAGGCACTAGCTTATCGCAGCATCATTAAAAGCAGATAAATCAGTCCTGCTTAAAAACCCTTGCTCAAATTGTATTTATTATTTATCATCCATATGGTAGACCCATCATTATTAATAGAGTTGCTACACAGTTGTTAGCCCAAAAGTAACCCTCACTCGGTCATCAGATTTCAGCCCCTGTCTCTAATGTATGTCACTTGTTGTTTGTGGCGCACGAAAAACACGCACACACCCCAAGAATCTGTATGACGAAAAATGAAGTGAATCACCCCTTCGAAAAAGCGGCCTGCTGCGACAGGACAAATTGCGAATTGCACTTGACTTGACGCTCTGAAGTACCACATCGCACCTATAAGGCAGCAGGCTCTGCTTTCCGAGAGTTTGTCACACTCTATCGGATGTTAGATCGGATCATTTCCCCCTCAACGTATAACTTGTCATTTCCTCAACTTTTGCATTTAGGTTTAAAATTTCCGCCGCCCGTGTGGCAACATCAGCATCAGCATCATCATCAACTGCGGCCCTAATACTTTATATGCTAACTTTTCTTTTTCCTCTTTCTCCCCCTCTCTTGGCCAACCAAAAATACCGGGACCGGTTTGCGCAGCGGAAGGTGCTTTTAAAAAACTAAAACCCGAACCGAACGGAGGACTTTCGTCGGTGTCCGGTGGCATCTCGTCGCCCGGAAGTGGAATCTCATCCCTGCCTCAGCACGCCGGTCATACGCCCACCACGGCATCCTGTCCGACGCCGGCGCGGAGGCGGCACCGGACCACGTTTACTCAGGTAAGTGCAGGAGTCCCTGTTCAGAATCAGAACGATAAGTGCGCATCAAAGATGTTTGATCGGCGACTAGATCTGAAGATATTATTCGGGGCTTTAATCCGTACATGTAGAACGTGATCGGCTATTTTCTCAGAGCTCTCCGATATGTTTCGTATGATATAAACAACAAATAAGTTTCATCCTTACTCAAAAATTAGATAACAGATTCACAAATTTAGGATTTTTAACTGATTCCGAAGAATTTTGAAGAAATCCCTGTTGGTTTCTCATAATGCAGGATTTTCTGTTTTGCAATAAAAATTGTTAAACCAAGGTTTGTTCAACAAATTTAAAAGGAAATTTTCGCAATAACGTTCATCGACAACCAGATCTTGGATTTCTTTTATAAGACTTGGAGATTTTTTTTTGGCTTTATATCCTATCCTCACTAATCTTTTCTCAACGTTAAATTTACTATACTTCGATGATTTCCCATGAAAAAATAACTTCCTCTTACAATAAAGCTGATCACAGGAATGTATAGCTGGAACCTTTTTAGAAAACTAATTTGTGATAACATTGACAGAAGGAACAAGGCTCGGTATTGTAAGGTTTGATTCATTTAGAATCCGGAATCACTATTCCGTCTATAGCGGCGGTCATAGTAGACGTATTTTAAAACTTTTACAGCGAGTGGTTTGGAAACCCCGTTTTTTTTCGACGGTAAAAAATTCCCATTGATCAGTTTTGTTTTGAAAAATTTTTACAGGATAAAGGTCGAGAAAAGAAATTTAATTTTGAACACCCATATTCAAAATCAGGCGTGGTCAGGTACGAAAATCGTGAAATGGATTAATCGACCGTGTATGATGTGGCAAAATATTGTTTTGAAGGTTCAACTGTTTTGTATAGACAAAGAACGCATCCGCCAGAGATGATGTCTCCAGCAAATTTAAATCCATTTTTAGTGAAAACTCTGCTAGACAGTTTCTGATTAAGTACGGGATTTGCAGCTGGTGACAGAAAATCAGGTTCTTATCGCAAATGAGACAATAGACTAGAAAATGTATAAGGATGAGTGCCTTCAAAGATATGTCCGGTAAAGCTTTGGTCCGATTTGGCAAGCTGCCACTACAGTTGAGAGTTGCTCAATTGGTATCGTGACGCTGAGATCGATTACATTGATAGAGACGTATATCAATCGGAGATTGAAGAAGAGAGCCAGAGTGACTCGGGATGTTGCAGTCTCTGTTGAGGTTGACCAATAGAGAGTTTAGATTTTGATTGAAGGTATCCGAATAAAAATACGAAAATTCCTTTGTACTTTTAATCAATTCCGAGATACAACTGGTTTTGTGATTTCGGATTCTAAATGTATCAAACTTAACGCAGTTTGTGTAAATGAAGGGTATATTATATCACTAATTATCAATCAATTTTCTATAGAAAAATCACAAGAAGGTTGTATGCAAAGCCACGACCGCAAGGTTGAAGTAGAATACTTTTACAAGAAAGATAACCTGGCTGCTTGCGTGTCAGTCATTTTTTCTAGTAAATAAACGTTGACCGTTCATTGGCAGTATTGTAATTTCTTTTTGTCTGATATTTTGAATGAAGTTCATTGAATATTTTTAAATTGCATATGCACATTTAATACGACATCATTAAACGGGAACGGAACGAAGGCTACGGTTATGCAGAACGCGAATGCCGGCGCGATGCGATTCGCCTTACCGTGGTGAAATGTACAGCTCTTTTAAAGGCGAAGTAGAGCAATACATTTCAACAGATTTCGTCTTGCCGAATCGCATCGCGCCGTTATTTGCGTTCTGCATGACCGTAGCCAAACACTGAGCGACGCAAACACGTAATAATAGTCAGAGTATGCATGTAGATGAAGATAATTAACTTTGGATTAAAGCGCAAAACGAGAAAATATTAACTCTTCAAATAATCATTTGTGTTCTTAAAATTTCAGTTGTTCAATTTATTATCCGATGAAATGTTTGTTTATTATCTGATGAAGCTCTTATATAGGCCAAATGATGCATTCCCAATTTACTAGGTCCATAACTCTGCCGACCGTGCTTGGGAAAGCGCGGTATAACGACCAATCAGAGGTCGAATTTTGTTTTGACAAGGCTTAAGAGTTTACAACAGTACAATATTTGGAATGATAAAATTGCAATTTCATGCATTTAGTAGGAATCTTAGAAGATTTTCTAATCGATTGCTGCAAAAACGAAGAAAATCCATCGAAAACTAACCGATTTATTAGCATTTGAAAATTTTCTCACTTTTTTCAGTTTTAGTTTTTCATTTTGCATCGCTATGTAGCCGAACTTCCTGAGAGAAGTATTCTAATTCAAAATTAAATCTTCATTTATTCATTTGTTGTCCTTATAAGGACAATTGTTCAATTAACATAGGATGTAGTGTTTATCTTACATCTCTGTGTTACCTTGATAGTGAGGACTAAGGCGCACGGTCAACACAATGAGAAAGGTGTTTTCACATTGAAAACTAGACACGGCTTTACTGGAGGAAGTGTTGGCAAATGCATCTACCGCTAATACCACCGCTATCATACGAAATCGCGTCGTTTCATGTGGGGAACGTCAACAACGAAAAATGACGCGCGTCTCAGCATAACCCGAACTGTTTCGCCGTGCTGCTCCCATTTACCTTTACATCGGCCTCAGGGAAGTACCGGCTGCATCTGCATCTACCGCTGAGGCTGTCACTATACTGCTATTGGTACCAAAAGCTATTAACTCTTCAAATAAGTGTGTTATTTGTTCTCAAAAGAACAATTGTTCAATTCAAAATCGGATTTACGCAATCGCATCTCTGTAATATTACCGACAATAATATTCTTCTGAACAAACTGATACAACTGTCCCATTAGGCCTCTGCCATAATAGACGCGAAAAGCGACGCGAACCGATTTGCTCAGCTGTAGGTTAATGTACAGCCATCAGTAGAGCTGTACATCAACCTACGGCCGAGCGAATCGGTTCGCGCCGCTTATCGCGTCTACTATGGCAGAGGCCTTAGAGAAAGTTGCTGGCTGATGTATTCACTTCATGCAAGCCTGCTGCTGATGCTTCCCGCTACCACACTGAAACAGCATTTTAGTGAAGGGAGTGTCGTTGCATCAGCTGACCCTGCTACTATCGATGCTGATATAACCGCTGCAACAGCTACGCTATGCATAGCCATGCCACAGTTGTGGCCGCTATACGCTGGCCCAACTGCTGAGCAACTGCAACGCTATCCGTAGCCATGCCACAGTTGTGGCCGCCATTGGTATCCGCTGTACCTGCATCTGCTGGCCCTGCTGCTATCGATGGTGAGATCCGCTGAAACTGCTACGCTTATCCGCAGCCATGCCACAGTTGTGGCCGCTATCCGCTATCGATGGTACCCACTGCACTGCTCCCGCTGCTGCTAAGGGAGGACTGCTGTCGTCGCTGTTCAGAACTATTATGAACGGCTTCGACCAAAACAGGCTCTTATATAGGGATGAAAATAGGAATGAATTATTTTACGTACGTGGTGGAATGATATAACTTGAAAAATATGTGTGACTTCATTCTGGCTCAGAGCGATCATTTGATAAGCTCCACCTCTTTCCAGTTTCTAAAGTTTTTCCTCAGTTTCGTAGCACGGATGCACAAAAATGATTTCTTGTCGAGCCGGACCGATAGCACTCTCATTGAAGCAACAAAACAACATGTTCTGTGTCGTGTTGTGTAGCTTGGATGAAAATATTCCCGTCCCCATGTCGCATGTAAGCAGATTATTGCGTTCAGTAGACAGTAGATAGTGTATCCAGCGAATAAACACCGATGGTGCTCTCACACACGCAACGGTTTTAACCCGTATTTTATTGCGGTTTGTAACATCAAGCGATTTCGTTTGCTCGCTGTTGCGTGTTGCATCATGTTGCAACTTGGCAGCTGGGAGACGACGAAATTCTGTTTATGCTGATTGATTGAATCGACTTCATATAAGCTCTGCATAGTCGAACTAACTGCTTTTGTGAATGCGTACTAACAGGGCAGTTTATTATTCAATGTCGGTTATGCTGATCGCAGCGTTTGCGCTGCCCCTACAGTGGGGAGTTTACTAAATAAAGTAAAAATTAGACAACTACAACAGAATTTGATTGCATCCCGCACAGAATGTCTGCTTGTGTTGATGCCAGAAAATTATTGACCTTCAATTATTTTTTTATTTGCCTTCAAAAAAGCATTTTGCTGTTCAAAATCGGTTGCTAATTACAACCTTTGAGCTGCCCTAACATTGGGGGAATTAAGATACACGGACAACATGCACTGTTGAAGCTATTTCACATTTAGTAAATTAGACGGGTGCGACAAATTTAAATTGCTAGGATGCAACACAGAATACTTGCTTGCGTTGACAAAAATTATTAACTTTCAATGACTTGTTTATTTGCCTTAAAAAAGGCATTTTGATTTCCAAAATTGGATTTCCTGATGGCAATCTTCATGCTGCCCCAACACGGGGGGAATAATGGCTGTCTGGCGACACACGCTGAGAAAAACCGCGCTGCTCCTGAGACGTGGTGACCAACCAAAGGGCTAGTGCTGCTGCTAAGGAAAGACGACTGCTGTTGTCGCTGTCTAGAACTATTATGAGCGGCTCCGGCTGAAACAGGCTCTTATATAGGCCAAATAGCATGTTTTCAATTGCAAGGTATATGATCCTGTCGACCGTGCTTGGGAAGCAAGCATATAACGACCAATCAGAGGTTGAATTTTTCGTTTTGACAAGGCTTGACTATTTTCAATAGTACAATAGTGTGAATAATAAAATTACAATTATCTTATTTTGGGAAGAATCTTAGAAGATTTTCCAATCTATTGCTGCAAGAACGAAGGAAATCCATCGAATACTAACCGATTTATTAGCATTTGAAATTGGACATATTTTTCACTTTTTTCGGTTTTAGATTTTCATTTCACATCCCTATGTAGCCGAACTTCCTGAGAAAAGTATTCTACTTCAAAAAAATCTATGCTGCGTCAATAAATCTAAATCATACTAAATCAGCCCAAACTACTAGGAAAGGTAAAAATTTATAGGGGCAATTCTTGCTGAAACCCACTAGTGACAAGAAGTCTTTAAAAATTGATTTTTTGTTTTAGTTAAATGCAGTAAAAAAATAATGCACATAAATTCTTTTCAGTTGGTGGATTCCACTTTTTCCAAAAAAGATTATAGAAATATGAAATTTTTAAGTTTTCATCGAGCTATATCTTGAAATTTTGCTCCAAAACTCTCTACAAACAACACGCCATTATGCGGGAAACATCTAGGGCTTTCATATGAAGAGCTCGAATTTTTGGCCGTTATCTGCGCAGGCCCCGTAGGTCGTCTTCCATTTGATCTAGCCTCCTTGCTCGCTGCGCGCCCCGTGGCCTCGTTCCAGTCGGATCGTTATTTCAGAACCATTTACACCGGGTTGTCGTTCGACATCCTAACGACCTGCCCAGCTCACCGTAGTCTCCCGATTTTCGCCGTTTGTACGATGAGTGGTTCTTCCAGCAGCTGATGCACTTCACCACAGATGGTACGCAGTACCTTCCGTTTGAAGACCCCAAGGGCGCGTTGGTCCTCGGAGAGAATGGTCCAAGTTTCGTGGCCGTAGAGGACTACCGCTTTGATCAGTGTTTTGTAGATGGTTAACCTTGTGCGTCCAAAGTAGGCACGATATTCTTCCATAAGGCGTCGACGAATTTCTCTGCTGGTGTCATTGTCAGCAGTCACCAATGAGCCCAGATACACGAATTCGTATACCACCTCGATTTCATCACCGCTACTATGAATTCGTGACGGGAGGTTTATACTGTCTTCTCTGGAACCTCTTCTTCTCATGTACTTAGTTTTCGATGCGTTTATGGCCAGTCCAATTCGTCCGGCTTCAGCCTTCAGTCTGATGTACGTCTCTGTCATCTTCTCAAGGGTTCGTGCTACAATATCAATGTCATCGGCGAAGCCAAAGGTGAGCTGAACAGACCTTCTAAATATCGTGCCACTCGTGTCGATGCCAGCCCTACGTATCACACCTTCCAAAGTGATGTTGAATAGCAAGCACGATAATCCATCACCTTGCCGTAACCCTCTTCGAGATTCAAAGGGACTTGAGAGTGTCCCCGAAACTCGAACTACGTACATCACCCGATTCATCGTCGAATTGACCAACCGTGTCAGTTTATCCGGAAAACCGTAATCGTGCATAATCTGCCATAGCTGATCTCGATAGATTGTGTCGTATACCGATTTAAAATCGAGGAACCATTGATGTGTAAGAATGTTATACTCACGGCACTTCTGTAGGACCTGCCGTACCGCGAATAGTTGGTCCGTGGTGGCGTGGGCACCCATAAATCCCGCTTGGTGGTGGCCCACGAATTATCTTGCAAACGGTGATAGTCGACGGCACAGAATTTTAAATAATACCTTGTAGGCGGTGTTCAGCAACGTGATTGCGCGGTAGTTGCAGCAATCCAACTTGATGCCTTTTTTGTAGATGGGGCACGCTGTACCCTCCACCCACTCCTCCGGTACTACCTCCTCCTACCAAATCTTGGCAATAACCCAGTGTAGCGCCTTAGCCAGTGATTCTCCACCGTGTTTTAACAGCTCGCTGGGGAATTGGTCAGCTCCAGCGCCTTCATTATTTTTCAGCCGGCCGATCTCCTCGCTCACCTCCCGTAGGTAAGAGGCTGGAATTCTGTCGTCAACTGCGCGTACACCGAGATCTACTACCACTTCGTACTGCTTCCACCTTCCAGTCACCTCACACTTGTTAGTGAGAAGATTGCCTTCCAGGTTCCTATTAAAAGAATACACTGTCTAGGGTAAATTATTATAGTAGATTCTTTTCCTATAGAGGACCCCTTCCTGCAGTGGTCCCCTTTCCTATAGTGGACCACCCGCCAGAGTAACTTAATTTATGCGAAAACACGAGAGATTTCTAGAATCGGGAAACATCTTATCCAGTCAAACTGCATCACAAACATCTATAAGTTAAGAGAAATTTATGTTAAGAGAAATTGATTTAATCTGACTGGTGATCCACTATAGGTAAATAAAGCAAAGGGGTCCACTATAGGTTAATTTATGCTACGCTTAGATTACACTGGTCGACAAAAGCGAAAAAATACTGTCCTAAAGCTCGAAATATGTAGCTGCCCTCTGAAAAAATGTAGATATTCTTTTATTTTTTCCTAGTTTGAGCTTTAGAGCCACACCTGTGTTGACCAGTGTTATTCGACCAAAAACCATCCGACGAACACACCAGAAGCCAAGACTTCAGGAAATGGGTCCACTATATGTTAATTTGCCCTAGCCATTCATTCCTAGCTCGACCACGGTTGAGTTCAGTCGTCTTATTTCAATTCACTTGCCTTTGATTAAGTGAGTGGAAAGTGTTATTTTACCCAACTGTTCACGAGGTTAACAGTGATATGACACCGATTCACGAGTGTGAATAACACCGGTGTGCCACTTGTTTTGCCGCCAGTTAGCTTTAAACTCAGGCGCAGGTGTAGAAGAAATTTTTGCTGATGGAGAGGAGAATAAATCCTACCACGGTGTCTTCCCGATGCTCGCGAAGAAGTGATCAAGGCCTACTGTGGTGAAAGAGTCGTCAGCAAAAAAAAACAAATGTCGGGAAAATTCTCGTCAAAGTGAAAAAACTGGCAAACATCGAAAAACAAGCCGACGGAATTAACGCAAAAGTGTATAAGCACAAAACTTTCAATTCGTGTAAAGTAGTGGTCTTCTGCCAGGACGTGAAACATGAAAGTTTCGCGGTCTTACTTGAAGATCTATCGAAAAAAAGAATAATTGAAGTTACACAGATCGTGAATAAAATCCCGAGGATAAGAGGATAAAATCCCAACGGAAATTTTTGTTCTCACTGTTATTAACTCGACATCGCCCAAAACTGTGGTATCCTAACCCGTTGAGGTGTTTCATTTAAAAAGGCATTTAAAAAAGAAGTCGCTGTCGTCAAAGTGAAAGTGGATAAACAATAGAAACGAAAACCAAGATCAAACCTCATTCTCGAACGCATTAAAGGTGAAACAATTTGACGAAAAAATTACACAGATGAACGAAAAGAGGAAATCCTCTCAAGAAGCACTTGAACTTGAAACAAAAAAACTATTTGAATCAAAATTCTCGGCAATGGAAATAGAGTAAGAAGAAGTTGTCCAAGCCCACAAGGAAGAAAATCAGACAAAAAACGGCTGAAAAGGGGCTGGAAACTCTCCGAAAGAACTACAATAAACTTTAACACACGCTAAGATTATTCGTCCATAAACCATCCGGCAAACACATCGAAAGCCTGAAAAGGAAGTAAAAAGGAAAACAAGACAGCAAGATGGTCTCTTACCAGCCTTGGACCTTACGGGGAGTTGGAATACATTAGCTCTAAATCAAACTACAACGATGAAGGGTCCAAAAACAGTGCAGATGAAGGTGAAGATATGCAAAGCTAAGGCCGAAACAAAATAACAATGTCCTTCAATTCAACAGCACGCGACATCAAATCAACCGAAATTCTCCAATGGAATTGTAACGGTATCAGAAGCCAAGGCACAGAATTTCGGCTATTGATTAATGAACACAGCCCGTCCTTGATGACTCTACAAGAGACTACTACGAACCGATCGAACGAATATTCGATCCCTGATTATGATCACTTATTTTGTCACCGAGCCTCAGGACAAGGTGAAGTTGCCACTGCAGTAAACAAGGAATAAAATATTCAAAAATTCCACTGAGCGCCATTTTAAAAGCAATTGCAATAAAAACACGCCTGTCTCGAAAATTGACTCTCTGCAATATATATTTGTCAACGAATCAATTATATATTTGTCACCGTATAATTAATGAACAGATTTCAACGCTCATCATGACCATGATTTGCCCGAAGACACTAAAGAGCTAGGGTGTGCCAAAAAATACTAGAGCTGTTCAAAATTGAGCTTGTCGAAATTTATGTTGCAAATCATTTTTTCTGCCAACACTGCCAGTGTACCGGCGTCAGTCAGATTTCCATCAGAAGTAACCTCTGAAACACGTTGTAGATTCTATTTACGGCTAGAATATTGACCTGAATTTGTTTGCTTGGTCTAGCTGAGTGTATAAACTCGTTACAACAGGTTACTTCTGATGGAAATCCTACTGACGCCGGTACATTGGTAATGTTGGCAGAAAACAAGATTTTCTGCATTAAAATCGACATACTCAGCTTTGAACAGCTATAGCGCTTCTTAGGGACATTCTAGCTTTTCAATATCTTCTGCAAAGCTGTTAGGCATCTGAAATACTATACTTTAACATAATGTAGTGCATTATTAGAGCATTATTTAGCTCTCTAGAAAGGTAAATGCAAGAAAGTAGGTTTTCCCATATGAATTTTCATACAAATTTGAAATGCAATGCGTCAAGCGGAGACAAAACCAATCGACCTCAGGTAAGTTAAGTGTTGTTTGGGACTCCAAAAAGATCCAAAAAAACTTGGTTCTGGAAATTCGATCATTTTTCCCCACCCTATTACCCATAGACGACAACAGAGGAGAATTGAATATAACACAGGAACAAGATTAATACTACTCAATGACGGTAGCCCAACCACTTATACTTTCAGCAAACTCCAGCAGAATGCAAAACGCATCTACAAGTATAGATCTGGCTCTTTGCTCAGCCGCAATAGCAAACAAAACCAAATGGGTCGTTCATGAGGACCAACACGGTAGCGACCGTTTTTCAATTATAATTGGCTCCACTATTTCTCCCGAGAGATTCCGACCTGCTAGGTGGAAAAAAATGAAGCACATTGGAACATCTTTAAAGAAAAGCCTCAAGAAACAATAAAATCCAACCAATCATACTCAATAGATGAAAGAACCTCTGCACCTCTGCAAGATTACGGTTGTCCCACTAATCTTGCCGACATTGCTAATCGTCTTCCAGAACATTTTTATAAGGAATCTTCGAATGGAGCGCACCCTCACTTTTCCATGGTCGAATTACTATTCCATCTAGACAGCCTGGTTCTCAAACATTTTCCATTTTCCATATCCTCTACCACTATCAGTGTCACACACAACAAACTACGTACACGAACAATGGGCAACAAAAACACCAAAGAAACATCCAAGAGCGGTGACCAGGATGTCACCATTATCAAAAATTAAGAAGTGCACACCGGACTTTTAAAAAACTACGACTGGAAGCGAACTCTAACTCGCTAGAAGATGCTTCTGTGTGAGCATGGGAATTCTCGTGGATCTTTTACCACCTAGTCCATTCTCCCCAAGCCAGATGGCTCGGGAACCCAGCTCATCTCTGATTTCTTTGCAGGCTTGAACAGATCTTTGTTAGAAACACGTTTGATTTGACACTCAATTTTCTGAGGCATCCAGTCGGCTCCTGTTTTTCCGATCATGGAGTGCATTAAAAACAAATATTCTCGATTGTTCCGTTGACCTTTGCCTAGTTTTTGTTGTAGTTCGACTTTTTGTCTGGAACTCATGAATTTAAATCTAATATGTATACTGTTAACATGATAAATACTTACTACTCTCCATGAAACAGCAAGTTTTCTTCAATAAACAGTCAAAATAAACAACTGGTCCTGTATCTTGTTGTAACTTTTTTTGACTGTTCGCAGAAATTAGTGCGTCTTGGTAGAACTGTTAACTTCTGCTTCGTCGAACTTTGTGTGTACAGTATAACCTAACTATTCTAACCACTTTTTGTTAAATATTTCTCAGCAAACAAGTGCAAACGGCCATTCCGCGTCGAACACTCGACAGAAACGGACGTGCAAAGTGGTCGTTCTATTACAATCCGGTTCGTGTGTACGAATAGCCAAAGGTTGTTGATATTTTATCGATATTTGATATTATCGATATTAGCTCGTCACAATATCAATATTTTTGACCGATATTGGCGCATTTTATATTATCGATATTTCGATATTGCGACTCGATATTGCTGTCCGATATTCTCGGTTGCCATCAGGGGAGTGCTACCGGCAAAATTTTGCCTACCGATCATAAATTCATCATGGCATCAAAATTAAATTTAAAATTCATTAAAAGTGCACATTATACTGAAAACAAACGTTATGCAGGGTGACACTCAAAACTCGAAATTAAATTCCCTGTTTTTTCCCGGTTCGTTCAAATATTGTTCCCGGTTATTTGTACTTCAGAATTCTGCATTTTTTCATACAGTTAAGGGTTAAAAAAGCGTGACTGTCGATTCACATCCCATTATCGAATTACATTCTAATATAGTCACTTTTTAAGCGTGTTCAGGCTTATTATAATCCAGAGATATTGTTGCAGAAATTCGAAAAATGTGACGGACGTCATCTTTTTCAAGAGGATAACGTTTGCGGTAAAAAAAAATGGTACCCCGCCACGTCAAAAACGGACATCGTGCGGCACTTTGTAGACGCCTGGTATGCCGTTCCGGCATCTACAATATCTTGACACAATTGGACAACGATCAAAGCATCGGAAGAAAGCCCAGTTCTGGACGGCCAACGACCCTGAACGACAAGAAGCTTCAAAGGATGCTGAAGAGGAAGACCGAGGGAAAAGTGGCTAAATCACTGCGTGCACTTGGTCGGGAGGTTGGTGCATGCGGTAAAACAGTGAAAAAGTTGTTGGGAAACATGGGCATACATGTCAGAAAGCAGCAGTCCCGTCCACTGGTGCTAGTCTCGGAGCTGCAGGCAATGACGCAGCGACAGAGGTTTAAGATGGTCAAGTCGATTTCCCTGACAAATCGCGATGTGACAGTGGTGATGGACGACGAGACCTATCTAACCCTGGATGACAACGATTAGTAGGGCACTTTGTAATTTACCTCCCCTACAAAGAAAGTGAGCACCGAGGTGAAGTATATTTCACAGACCAAGTTCCCCAAGAAGGTGCGGCTGTGGCTGACAATCAGCGAGAAAGGGATGTCAAAGTTGCTCTTCTTTTGCTCCGGGCTGACCGTGAACGAGGAAATTTCCAGTACGAAGTGCCTGCCAGAAGTTGTGTCGTTTATCAAGAAATACCATAAGGGCGAAGACACGGTGTCCTGGCCAGATTTGGCGTCGGCCCACTACTCGAAGCGATCTTTGGAGGAGATGGAGAATTTCTGGGCAAACTTGAAGCGCAAGATCTATTCCAACAATTTTGTCGCGAAAACGGAGGAGGAATTAATAAAAAACACAGAAAAAGCTTGAAAACATGCCTGCACGCAGGTTTTCGTCCGCCATGGCGAATGTTCCGGTTAACTGCCGGAAGGCCGCTCGCAGGGGCGTAGAATTTTTAAAACTTATAAACAACGCATATAATACTCATTACCGGGGACTCCTAGGCCAAATTAAGTTTGTAGGAACCGTTTCAATATATAAAAGAATTACACTTAAACACATTAGCTTCAAGAACACGGGCCGTGGCATTCTTCTTTCTGGCTTCTTCATCTTGATCTGAATTCTCCTTCTTCTTTGTCTTCAACAATTCAATATATCGGCTATGTGAAACGCGAGTGTAATAGATTAAGGACTTGGCGATACCAATTTCGTCTTCACCACCGGCATCCTGCACTGCATCGTACACCAACCGCTGGATCAAACACGGTCAAGTTAGGACGTTTCTTGCCTAAATCAGCTATCAGATCTCTACAGAAAGTATCAAGGCGTTTTTCACTACGGCGGTAGGAAGTCAGCAATGTCTCCGTCGAATGCATACCCAACAGTTGTGAGTATTCTTGGCGAAATCTGTCAACTACAGTTCCCGCGAGATTATCTTCGTGAACCATTTGCTCTAGGCAAGATTCGAGCCGTTTCACTGCTACTTCCGGGGAGCTTACCGTGGTCAAGTTAGTTTCCAAGAGAAAGATGAATAAAAACAAAACTGATATAAGCACTGTGAGAAATGAGTTGAATATACTGGCAGCCGGGGTGAGATTGTGCCATCCAGCCCATGACCTGTCAGCCATCTCTTCCGGGTCAGAAGACCAGTCTTTCTTGGTCGTTTACGAGAAAACTTATTCAAGGAATTTTAGTGATCGCCATGATCTCACCCCGGCTTGTTATATTCAGTGAAATTCCCGGTTTTTTCCCGGCTCCAAACAATTCCAGGTTTTTTCCCAGTTTTCTCGGTTGGGTGGCCACCCTGGTTAAGGCTGGGTTTTCCATTGATAAATATATTTATTCGAAAATAGGTCAATAGAAATTAAAGGACGTTTACTCTATTTCAGCTATTTTAGGGCAAACAAACTAAAAAGTAGGTACCAGAATTGTTGGTATTAGAATCAATAAGTGCTAGATGGAAAATGTAAGCAGTTCGACAGAAATATGGTTGCCATTTTTCTTTTTTTATTGACAGCATGTATAGAGCGAATTTCCAGAAATTTGGGTGTGAAACTTCTCGGGGCAATAACCACCACATTAAACCGATCAAATGCGATGCCTTGGTGTTACATTGGGATGGCAGGATCGATGAATTTCAGTAAAGAATCGGTGTTACATAAGCGATAACATGAATGTTCAGGTAGGATGCTTCAGTAACTGGCTGCTGATTAGTCAATGGATCAGTGACGATAAGGAGACGCGGCTCACGAAACGTCGGTTTAATCTGATTGGAAAATGCACCTTGCGTAAAGCGATTAGCAAACGGCCCGCTGTCCTAGCGGACGAGATGAAATAGCAAACCCTTCGCCGGAATATGCAATACTAAAGCAGGTATTAGACGACGAAAATATTTGCTATTTTTGGTACGATTTTTATTTGCACAAAATAAAATCTGTATTAAAAAATAGCAAATATTTGCTTCGTCTAATACCTGCTTAAGGCATGAAACATGCTGAACACCAACGCGACCGATCGGGTGAGATTCTCGCCGTAGGTTAATGAACAACTCTACTCACGGCTGTTTATTAACCTTCGGCAAGAATCTCGCCCGATCGCTCACGTCGGCGTTCAGTTTGTTTCAGGCCTAACTAAAATCCAAACAAAAAATATATGAAGGAAAATATCGACACGTAATATCGATTTCAATATCGATGCCGCTTTTAATATCGATAAAACGAATATCGATATTTTATTTTTAATATCGACAACCCTAAGCCAAACAAAAGAGTGTATTATTCGCGCTAAAGGCCAAGTAGATTGTGAGTTGTGTCGCTACGTTCTGTACCCGGCTCGCAACTTTGGCTGTATTGGTGCAAAATACCAGCTGCAGTTTTGATCTGTGCACAGTGAATAGATCTTTCTAATTCAAGGCCATCATTTGACAGTCGAGCCGTGTCGCTGTGCTGAGTGATCTCACACCCGGCTCACTGCTGGTGGCTGTATTGGTGCTGCTGTACTGGTGCTGCTGGCTGCTTTGGGTGCAGCTTCGAACGATCGGACAACCACTGCTGGAAGGAAG
The DNA here is from genome assembly GCF_029784165.1 of Wyeomyia smithii. NCBI lineage: Eukaryota > Metazoa > Arthropoda > Insecta > Diptera > Culicidae > Wyeomyia > Wyeomyia smithii. The sequence continues at coordinate 276,202,958 of NC_073696.1, read as the reverse complement.
AAGTAAATAGGTACGTTTTCTTGTCGGCGCTAGTGCGCTAGTGCGCTACATTTAGCGCAATGGATATAGATCCCTCGCCTCCCGTGCCACCATCCCCGAACCCCCCTGACCCTGACCCTTCTGTTACCCCCTCCCCTGTTCATTCTCCAGTCCCCCCTCGCCCCAGGCTTTACCCGGACGGATCTCAACAGGGCAGCTATACTGTTTATTTTCGTCCAAAGGCAGGAGTGAATTCAAAGCGATTAAACATACTGCAAATTTCTAAAGACCTGACGAAGGGGTACAAGGCCGTGACCGAAATTTCCAAGGTCCGACCTAACAAGTTCCGTGTCGTGGTCAGTGATCTGGCACAGGCCAATGCTATCGCTTGCTCTGAGCTCTTCACACGCGAGTATCGCGTGTACATACCCGCACGAGACGTGGAGATCGACGGTGTCATAACCGATTCGAGTCTGTCTGTCGAGTGTATCCTTAAAAGCGCAACCGGTTGCTTCAAAAATACCGAAACACAGGCAAAGATTTTGGATTGTAAGCAATTGCGGTCCATATCTCTCGTCGGCGGTAAAAAAGTTTACACTCCGTCAGACTCGTTTCGCGTTACGTTTGCCGGATCTGCACTCCCTAGCCACGTCTCGATCGACCGGGTTCGTCTGCCTGTGCGATTGTATGTACCCCGTGTTATGAATTGCACCAATTGCAAGCAGTTAGGCCACACAGCCGCCTACTGCTGCAATAAGGCACGATGTAGCAAGTGTGGGGAGACTCATGCGGAAGATTCTTGCAGTGTTAATGCTGAAAAATGTATTCACTGTGGGGAAAACCAGCATGAGCTCTCCACATGCCCGGTGTACATGCAGCGCAGAGATAAAATCAAGCGGTCACTTAAGGAGCGTTCAAAGCGTTCTTATGCTGAGATGCTGAAGAAGACCGTGACCACTTCTACCATAACATCGAGCCCCTTTGATCTGTTGTCCTCTGATGAAACCGATTCTGACGATTCATCAGCGGGAACATCTTATGCCAATCCTGGGGAGTCTAGGAAGAGGAAAAATGTTTCTTCTCCTAAACTTCCCCGTAAAGGTCCTAAGATTTCCCAAAGTGTAATGAAAAGTACGAACAAACCAAACAGTGCTGCGGAAAAACCGAAGCAAACTCCTCCTGGGCTTGCAAATTTAAAGTCCCAGAAGGAGTTCCCAGCACTGTCAGGAACATCTAAAACCTCCGTTGTTCCTTTTGCACATCCAGTGGAATAATCAAATGCTGGACTGGTGAAATTTTCTGACATTGTGGGCTGGATTTTTGAAACTTTCAATGCACCCGATCCAATAAAAGTTTTTCTTACAGCATTCCTCCCAACAGTTAGATCATTTTTGAAGCAGTTGACTGCTCAATGGCCCCTCCTTGCAGCGATCGTATCCTTCGATGCCTAATTCATCTGCTAATCTGAAGGATTCTATCTCTGTCTTACAGTGGAATTGTAGAAGTATTTTACCAAAAACTGATTCGTTTAAAGTTTTGATAAATAAAAACAAATGCGATGCATTTTCCCTTTGTGAAACTTGGCTTACTTCAAATATTGATCTCAACTTCCATGATTTTAATATTATTCGCCTTGATCGAGACACCCCATATGGAGGAGTACTTTTAGGGATTAAAAAGTGCTATTCTTTCTATCGTATTAACCTCCCCTCGATTCCAGGCATCGAAGTTGTCGCATGTCAAATGACAATACAAGGTAAAGAGCTTTGTATTGCCTCAATATATATTCCTCCCAGAGCACAGGTTGGGCAACGGCTGCTCTTTGATTTAATAGAACTTCTTCCCTCGCCACGTTTGATTTTGGGAGACTTCAACTCTCATGGTGTGGCTTGGGGTTCCCCTTACAATGATAACCGCTCCTCTTTAATCTATAACCTTTGCGATGACTTCGACATGACTATTTTGAACAACGGTGAAATGACACGTATCCCGAAACCTCCAGCGCGCCCAAGCGCTTTGGATCAATCCTTATGTTCGACGTCGCTACGGTTGGATTGCACATGGAAGGTAATCCTTGATCCTCACGGTAGCGACCATTTGCCTATTCTTATTTCAATTAATAACGGGTCAACTCGCATGCGACCAATTGACATTCCGTATGACCTCACACGGAATGTCGATTGGAAGTTATACGAGGAAATGATTTCAAAAGCGGTCGAGTCGATTCAACATCACCCACCACTTGAAGAATACAACCTCCTCGCGGGCTTAATCCTCGACGCCGCGTTGCAAGCCCAAACGAAGAAATATCTCGGCGTAACGATCAAAGAGCGGCCTCCAACTCCGTGGTGGGACCAAGAGTGCTCCGATGTCTACACGCAAAGATCCGATGCGTTTTTGGCCTTCCAGAAGGGAGGTATACCTGGCGACTATATATGGTATTCGGAGTTTGATACCAAGCTTAAAAGCTTGGCTAAAGCAAAGAAACGCGGATATTGGCGTCGGTTCGTGAACGAGACATCGAGGGAGACATCGATGAGCACTCTTTGGAACACAGCCCGAAGAATGCGGAATCGCGTAACGGTCAACGAAAGCGAGGAGTCTTCAAGTCGGTGGATATTTGATTTTGCCAGGAAAGTATGTCCGGACTCAGTTCCTGCGCAAAACTTTGTTCGCGATACGTTTCCGGGTCACGACGCGATAGAATCACCTTTTACGATGGCAGAATTTTCAGTTGCCCTCCTGTCCTGTAACAATAACGCGCCTGGGTTAGATAGAATCAAATTCACTTGTTGAAAAATCTACCCGGCAATGCCAAGAGGCGCTTGTTGAACTTGTTCAATAAGTTCCTGGAGCAAAACATTGTACCGCAGGATTGGAGGCAAGTGAAGGTGATCGCCATCCAAAAACCAGGGAAACCAGCTTCTGATCACAACTCTTATAGGCCGATTGCAATGCTATCCTGTATCCGGAAATTGATGGAAAAAATGATACTCCGTCGTTTAGACCATTGGGTCGAATCAAATGGTCTACTATCAGATACTCAATTTGGCTTCCGCCGCGCCAAAGGGACGAATGATTGTCTTGCGTTGCTTTCAACAGATTTTCAGCTGGCGTATGCTCGCAAAGAACAAATGGCGTCTGCGTTCTTGGACATTAAGGGGGCTTTTGATTCCGTTTCTATTGACATTCTTTCGGGTAAACTTCACCGACAAGGATTTTCTCCAATTTTGAACAATTTTTTGCACAATTTGTTGTCCGAAAAGCACATGCATTTTACGCACGGCGATTTGGCAACTTTTCGCATTAGCTACATGGGTCTTCCCCAGGGCTCATGTTTAAGCCCCCTTCTTTACAACTTTTATGTAAATGACATCGACGAATGTCTGGCAAATTCATGCACGATAAGACAACTTGCAGACGACAGTGTAATCTCTGTTACAGGAGCCAAAGCTGCCGATTTGTAAGGACCATTGCAAGATACCTTGGACAATTTGTCTGCTTGGGCTCTACAGCTAGGTATCGAATTCTCTCCGGAGAAGACTGAGATAGTAGTTTTTTCTAGGAAGCATGAACCTGCTCAGCTTCAAACACAATTAATGGGTAAAACGATTTCTCAGGTTTTGGTACACAAATATCTTGGTGTCTGGTTCGACTTTAAAGGCACCTGGGGTTGTCACGTGAAGTATCTGATGAAAAAATGTCAACAAAGAGTGAATTTTCTTCGTACAATAACCGGACAATGGTGGGGAGCCCACGCAGGAGACCTTATAAGGCTTTACCAAACAACGATATTGTCTGTAATTGAGTACGGGTGTTTCTGCTTCCGCTCCGCAGCAAACACACATTTGATCAAACTGGAGCGAATACAATATCGTTGTTTGCGTATCGCCTTGGGTTGCATGCAATCGACCCATACGATGAGTTTGGAGATCTTAGCTGGAGTACTACCATTGAAAAACCGCTTCTGGAGCCTGTCTTCTCGTATTCTAATCAAATGTGAGGTCTTGAACCGTCCCGTGATTGAAAATTTTGAAAGGTTAATCGAACTTAATTCTCAAACCCGTTTTATGACATTGTATTTCAATCACATGTCCCAAAATATTAACCCTTCTTCGAATATTCCAAATCGTGTCGACTTATCAAATACTTCTGATTCTACTGTGTTTTTCGATACATCCATGATAGAAGAAACTCGTGGAATCCCGGATCATCTACGCGTGCAGCAGATCCCCAATTTTTTTTCCAATAAATATCGAAATATCAACTGCAACAATGTGTTCTACACTGACGGATCACTTCTTGATGGGTCCACTGGCTTCGGTATCTTCAATAACAATTTAACCGTCTCCCATAAGCTCGATAATCCTGTTTCTGTTTACGTCGCAGAATTAGCTGCAATTCAGTACACCCTAGGGATTATCGAAAAAATGCCCACGGACCATTATTTCATCTTTACGGACAGTCTCAGTTCCATTGAGGCTCTCCGATCGATGAAAGATGTTAAGCACTCTCCGTATTTCCTGGGGAAAATACGGGAACATCTGAGTGCTTTATCCGAAAAATCTACTCAGATTACCTTAGCGTGGGTCCCTTCTCACTGCTCGATACCGGGTAATGAGAAAGCGGACTCTTTGGCTAAGGTGGGCGCAACAAACGGTGATATTTATGAAAGACCAATTGCCTTTAATCAATTTTTTGCATTTGTACGTCAGAATACGATCATCAGTTGGCAAAATTCTTGGACCAAGGGGGAACTGGGAAGGTGGTTACATTCCATAATCCCCAAAGTATCGACGAACCCGTGGTTCAAGGGGTTGGATGTAGGTCGGGATTCCATTTGCGTGATGTCCCGGCTTATGTCCAATCACTATAGATTTGACGCGCATCTCCGTCGTGTTGGGCTCGGGGAAAGTGGTATCTGTGCCTGTGGTGAGGGTTATCACGACATAGAGCATGTGGTTTGGTCATGCCCTGTACACCGTGACGCCAGGTCTAAATTAATAGCTTCCCTGCAGGCCGAAAGTAGGCAGCCGGCTGTTCCTGTTCGTGATGTCTTGGCGAGCCGTGACCTATCCTACATGTCCCTTATATACGTTTTCCTGAAATCCATCCACGCCCCAGTTTAATCCTATTCCCTTCCGCCTACATCCAACCAAACGACAAGAACACGTTAAGACCCCGGGTCCGGAAACAGCAACTAGACCCGCACGATACTCTCAGGTCCCGAGGGAGACAACCCAATATGCCAGTACCTGATATCTTGGCCCAGCAGCGGAACATATTCAATATGCTGCTTACCTATGGCGATGGAAAACCATCAAACAACAAATCAGTGCTTTTAATGCAAAACATTCTAGCTTTAAGTTAGATTTAGTTTCAGCTCGTAGTCGGCAGTGAGGATAAAAAATTTGCTTTTAGTTATTAAGATACTTTAGAAAGTAAGCTACCAGATATAATTGGCGCCGTTAAACATTGAATTGGATTTGTGCCGTGTCAAAAATACTACAAGGTATACAGCCCTAGGGTTGTATGAAATGGTGACGTGGGACTAAACACTGTAATTAGGGGCCATCCACATACCACGTGGACAGATTTTTAACGATTTTGACCCCCCCCCCCTCCCCCTCCGTGGACAACTGCCCATATAAATTCAACAAAAATTGTATGGAGCGTGGACATTACGCCTTTGCATAAAAGAAAACTACTTCACATTTCGTGGTAAATTTTACAAACAGACTAAAGGGGCACCAATGGGGAATCCTCTTTCTCCCTTTCTATGTGAGCTCTTCATGGCAAATATAGAAAGTACATTAGAGAAGAGGAACATCTTACCGATTCGATGGTGGAGGTATGTGGATGATATTTTTTGTATTTTGAAAAGGGCGGATCTTGAAACTTTTTTCATATCCCTTAATAATACCCATAAAAATATAAACTTCACAATTGAAAAAGAACTTAACAACAGACTCCCTTTCTTGGACGTCGTTGTAGTCAGAAAGTCTACGGACTTGGAATTTGAAATTTATCGGAAACCCACGAATACAAAACGGGTAATACCTAACACTTCAAACCATCCCTTCCAGCATAAAATGGCATTCTTCCATCATATGATCCACCGCATGGAAACTTTACCTCTAAGTGAAGTAGCCAAGCAAAAGGAACTGGAATATATTTTCGAAATTGCTAAACTTAATGGCTACAATGAAAGTATCATTCAAGCCATTGTCGATAAAAAGAAGCGTGCTCAAATTCGGAAATCTTTTACAACACTCACCCCAATAACAGAAGATCTGAAAAGGGTAGCCGTTGAATATGACGTTAACTTGACACGCCCACTTCGTTCAAAATTTAGAAAACTTGGGATGGATATTGTCTACACTAGTAGAAATACCCAACTCAAAACAAAATTAGGGTCTACCAAAGACCCTATTGATACCCTGAACAAAGCTGGAATTTATAAAATTGCATGCAGTCACTGTGACATGGTTTACATTGGACAAACTAAACGTAACCTATTGATACGTTCCAAAGAACATTTCGCAGAAGTGACCAAAGCAAGTAAAGTTTCAACAAATGCCCCAACACACCATTTCAAATCAAAAGTGGCTGAACATATTTTTAACGAGGAACATCCACTAACTTCGGATAACATTCACCTCCTCCGCCCCGTTAATAATTTATGGAAATTAGACGTAGCTGAAAGTTTAGAAATTTATAAACAACACTCATGCACGCTTCTCAATAAAGACGCAGGTAACCACCCCTCATGGCTATTCAATCTGCTTCCCAAAAACCCCAGACATGGTACGGTAAACAATCGACCGCATAATTCCCTACCTAACTCCAATTAAGGGTGCTAAATTTTAATTTTTACCTACTACAAATAAAAAAACAGGATTTACGCTTTGCTCTTTACCAGTCCACAAAAGCACTGAGGAAGACTGTACGTCACATATATATTTGCGGACTGAATTTCAATATTTATTTCCAAAAAATTTAGTAGAGTATAACGGAAACCGATAACTATTTCTTTGATTGATCTCAATCACTCTGCTAAGACGCTCGTTATAGATTTTCTAGATTTAACAATCGAAAGAATATCGTTTATATCTGACGATATTATGCCTGTAGTATTTTTTCGTGCAAACAACATGTATTTGACAAGGCACAAGCATATCGCGCTTGTTGAAGAAGCACCAAGAATTTCTCTTAATGCGTCAAAGTCAGAATTAACTCTATAACCTCAAAAACCAAATCCAATAATACTGACGTTATCATAATGAATGGATTTGTCTTATTTAACTCTAATTAAATCAAATCTATAATATGGATCTTACTTTCAAAATAATATGGAAGCCCTAACAAAAGTTCATTAATTGGCAAACATGAGAAGATATTTTAAACAAAACCATTAACAAGTTCCAGCAAAAAATCGTAGCAATCCACAATTACATTTTTATTTTTTGCTTGACAATTTTTTTCTTTTGCCTACAACTACATTCGCTGTATTACGAAGACAGCTTATATACGTTTATTATGGTAAAGCCTAGAATAATAATGTATCATCTAACAATTTTGAAATATAAAAATAGATTCTGTATCAATCTTAGTAAATAAACAATAAAATCACAAGCATTCGCAGGCTCTTACTCTTTTATAAATGAATATATTTAGGAATTTACTCTTTCGATACTACCCAATCACGATTATTTAGTTAATATCGAAGATAAAATTAAATAAATATCCGTTGCAAAAATTTACAATTCTTGTTGAGTAAATTATGGTAATCATATTTATGAGATAAACTTTCAATCACCAACAACAGCAGCATTGCAGTTTTTCCTCAACTGCGCACGAATAGAAATGTACTAACAAAAGTGTACCACTGCAATACGAATAGTAACACTGCAGTACGAATAGAAGAGTACCACTGCAATCATAGACGACGAGAGACCTGCGGTTCTTTACTCCACTGGTACTGTTGCTTTTACCGGCATGTTTTCTTTCAAGACATCAGTTTTTATTAGGTTCTTCGAAACCTACAGCGCAGGTTTAGAAATTGTTCAAGGATGGGTATTGTTTCAAACTTTTACCTTCGAGACATCATATTAGTCTAAGCTCATGGAAGCAAAAATAAATTGACCTATTGGGACGGGGAGACCCTGTCAATTTTAATTTCGATATTGATACAGGGAATATCACAGGGAACGGATGGTGTCCATTCACGTCGTCTGTGCTAGGAATGCTCGCATGTAATTGGTTCATTATTCGCGCAAATTTGTTATTGAAAGTTTTTAACAATTTTACCGCTTAGCAATGAAATTAAAGTGATAACTAGCATACTGAAAAATTGTTATACATTTTATCTATCCAACAACATATTGGTTATTGTTATCCATTATGTGGTTGTGCTGTTATTAACGTTTGAAATCTGACGCAACATTTGCCAGTTTCATTTCTAATTTTACAAAATGCATCCCAGTATAGTAAACAAAGACGTAGTCCCACGTCAAAACTATAGATGAAGAAAAAAAAAGTGCAAACGGCCTAGCAGAATGTTTCATCTTCCATGTCAATGTAATCGTAATTCACCAGCCAATTCTCGTAGAGTTTCCTTAAGTCTTTCTTCGTTACGTTACTTGGTTACTCTATGAGGTAACAAAAAAAACCTTTCTCGATAACAATCGCCTACTGTGATTCTGTACAGTCTAAGCGCAATTCAGTAAAATTTTGAAAATTCCTAATAAATGTATGGATTTTGTATCGAAAGCAATTGTTTAAAGTGCAGTTTCCAGTACGGTTTCAATGACATATTCAAGCTGCCACGATTCTCATTGTAGACCGTCGAAGCTTTTGACAAAACTCAACCAAACCGGATTCGCACCAACCAAATCAACATGGAAATTTACATAACCACTTAGAAAAGCATCGAACTAGTCGAAACTAAAATTTGTATTCTCGCATTTTCATTCGCTCTTCCTCTTTCTCTCTGCCAATTACAGGAACAGTTAGCAGAACTAGAAGCGGCCTTTGCAAAATCCCACTACCCCGATATCTACTGTAGGGAGGAATTAGCGCGAACTACCAAACTGAACGAAGCAAGGATACAGGTTAGTGCTCAGGTTTAGCTCATCCATCCAACCATCCATCCATCCATCCATCTGTCTGTGTGGGTCTACATGCACATACATAAACAAGGGTACATTTGACGATCAGCCAAGCCCGCGAAACACTGAAGGATGATGGAATTTCCCATCTGTACTACCAACCAACGGGAACAAGCAAGAAAAAAAGAACTCGAGTACCACCGCCATCATCATCGTGCGAATCGTGCGGTTGGCTGAGCTTAATTTGGTATGCTAATTGACACAGCGCGCGACAATTGGAATTTCCATCCAGAAAGAACACCTTCCCCTAGCGTCTCGCCTCTTGTGCCAGGGAAAACTCGTCAACGCAGCGGCAACAGCGACGGCGGAAACACAGCGAGCGCGCGCAAGCGACAGGCTATTATGCTAATTTCCTTCATCTCACCTGATTAATATTCACAATTGATATTCATGACGTTCGAGCATTTTCGTTAAACAACGCTTAAGCTAGCGACCGCTGAACGCGCTCGATCCCGATCTGTCACCGTTTTCTAAGGATGGACTGGCGACGACGATGATGAAGTGCTTCTTAACTCGAACAGCAGCTGGAGGACATCTTGAAAAATATTTCCGGAGGCATTTTGCCCCCCTTGGACAGGGTGGAATAATCGTGATTAGCGGAAGAATTTTCCCTGAGACAATTTATTCCGAACAGCGCAGATCTTCGACTTTAAAGTGTAACAAAGTGAAATCTGCTCAGTAAAAATGTTGACAGTTGTCAGTTTGCTTTTGGGTTTCGATTTTCTTCCACCCCTGGAGTGGCCTTGCCACACATAGGAGATTCTTAGGTGCGATAAAATTACACATACGTGCCGCACCTCGGGTTGCGAATCGTACCCCGAAGGGACATCCCATGATCCGCTGGATACGATCGAATGATGCTAATCCCGGCCGCTCGACGGGTGAGGCAATCATTGTGTGCATTTCATTCCCCTCCCCTCCTGTTCCGTTGACGTTTAGCAACAGCAGTTCCCGGCTGTTTTGACCAGCCACGCTACTTACTTTATGTACATTTAACAACCCTCGAATTGGATAATCCTCAAGGGTCTTTTTAGTTAGGCTTAGAAGTGCATCAGGTGTTAACAATGCAATCACCGCTGCTGGCCACCAGAATTCCTGGGCAGAGCCGACTGCAGACTGCGGGATGCCGTTGACTTTGATGTCGACTGTAACGAAGGGTATTATCCCTATTTTAAGCTGCGTTTAGTGTAAAGAGTTTAACCAGAATGTGAGCATAAGTAATTTTAACTTTAAAAATACGAATTAATTCACCTAGTGGTGTGATCTGGCTTTTCTCGTATGAACTCAATTATTTGTTTAAATTGATCAGCACATGCACTTCTATATCTGCGCTATTCGTTTTACACCTTTCATAACGTTTTTTGAACATATGAAGGATTTACCAAGTAACAATTTCAGTTTATTTGTTCTCTTGCAGTGGGTTTAATCACTAGTTTCTTAAAGTTGCTTTTGAAATTAGGAGCACCGTGACAACTTTTTGGGAACCGCTGTAAGTTCACGATCCAGTGGCCCTCTTTGTCGAAGTAAATAGGGCAATTAGAAAAAATGGGTTGAAGCCGCTCAAAAAGCACTAGAAATAGTTTTGAACTTCCATAAGCAGTTGGCTTTACCTCGTTAGGAGGAGCATCAGGCAGCCTTATTTACGAAGGAAGTTTCTATTTTTAATCGCACAGTCTAATAAGTATTGATAGGTATTCTTGATTAATGTAACAGATTGAATAGGTGGCACTTTGGCCGGGGAACAGCCGGCGACGCTCAGTGTAAATCCCTTCCTAAGAAAATAGCGAATATACTTGGATTTGGATTAGTTAAACGCAACGTTATCGTCCGTGTGGTACCGTCTTAGGAATGGAAATGAAGATGAACTTTCGAGGAAACCTCTCAGTGGAGTAAGAGCCCCGTAAACTAGGAAATTATATAAAAAATATATGCCACAAAATCGCTCACGAGTAGTCAAATCGTTTGTATACTTTAGTGTCGGCTGTTTTGGAGATAAAATCAATGATTGGTTGTTTAGTTTGATTTGGATTGAGAATGAGAGTTTTGCTTGATATTTGACTTAATTTTCAGCTCTGAATGGTCGGAATAAGCATTCAACAAGACTCTACATTTTTCAATAGTACAAATACTAGCCTCACAAAATCCAAATTTTTTGCATTTTGGTGAACGCATATCTAATTTTCCAATTCTTTTTTTTTATCTCGCTTATTTTCCGTCGGTCTAGTTGTTGTGCCAATAACCGATGCCGAGGAGGCGACTCCACCAGTTGATTAACGTACCGGCGCCAACGGCTTTACTTCCTCATGCGATGGAAGGCGTGATCCCAGAGATTTTTTGCCTTCAAAAAATCTCCCGGTGTCGGCTAGGGCTTAATCTAGACCAGTTGGGATGGTTAACAGTGGATCACGCCACGCCACAACCATCGATACCTTTTGTCGGCATTAGCATTCGAGCCTAGGCGTGGTTGGCGGAGATGTTACCAACTACGCCAGGCCCCGCCTAATTTTTCAATTAAGTACTGCAAAATAAAGGCAATCCGTTGAGCATAAACCATTATAAAATGGACAATTTCCGTGACGTTCTCGATGGTTTCGGTTTTTATTTCAAATCAATATATCTGAATAATTACAAGAGCCAAGGGATGACTTTTAGGAAAGGGTTTAAACTTTCACAGAAAAATATTAACAAAATTGAATTTTTGATTATACACTCAAAAAGTTATGTTTAAACAACAAGAGACAGAAAAAAATTGACAAGAGAAGACTTCTAGCGAATAGTCATAGTCGTTCAGGAACCGTTTGAAAAATCTTTTGATAGAAAAACTTTTTTCCTCGAGAGTGCTCACTTTGATTTGTTTACAAGAATTTCAGGCAACTATATCTAAAAAAAACTTATGAGCATGAGCATGAGCATGATTGACCGCCCGCGGTTGCTACTCCGTTATTGCCAGATCAGCTGTAATTACACAAAGAACCAACAGATGATGTTTGGGACCAACATGCATCCTCAATGTGTAAAAACAGGTAACCTAAATCTTTATATTAGGCAATACCAGCGCCGGCCGCATCCGAATGCAGGTCAAAGAAGGAGTTTGTATAGGAATATGTTGACGTGATACTCGCTTTATTGGAAGCCGAGAACACCTCTGCACTTCCACGAGAAATCACTGGGATGTTGGAGAAAGGGAAAAGGTATACAGCAGGGTTCGTTTTGGTAAACGATGCGCTAATTTCGAATGTCGGGTTCTTCAGAACAAGTGTCGCGCCTACAAGTTTATTACATCTGCCACGATATTCATAATGTGATACGAACTTATTTAGTTTGATAATGTAATACCGCAACAATAAAACGTACGCGAGGATACAGGACCTTTGTCTAAACCGAGATAACTTAAAACTACCGTATATCTCCTCGTAAGGTGATGCTCTTTATACCTAAAACTATTGCGCGTTGTTGATCTATCTGTAGATAGTACGACCTCATGAAAGGTATCGACGCGGAGGTTGAAATGATATTTATTGACTGAACGAAATCTACTTCGATTTGCGATGTAATAATTTAGATGCAACGCGCGAGCAGTCTCCGGCTTGGCGTTGATGAAGATGAGAAAGATATGATGAAATATCTGGGTTCACTTCGCGAAATCACCACACGCCGGAAGTCCATATATCAGCAAAACTCTCCCGGGCTGAATACACGTTTACACCGAAGCGTTACGAACAACCGCTTTAATCCCCCCGGCCGACACATACGCGCAGGAACTCGGCGTTTACGTCGATTATCTCTTAACGATGTACGCCTAATACGCCTAATAAATATGAAAATTGGCAATGTTCCATGCATCCAAAGCCTCAACAATTTGAAAAAATGCAAATATACATTTTAGCCAGAATATATTTTAAAATTTGTTGACAAAGTGCCGAACTAGTCATAAATATAACATTTTATGTAAAACAACTGGCCAAAAAAAAAGCTAGAACAATAAAAAAATCAAAGCATATGATTCCGGGGAAACACATACTCCAAACTCCACAAACCACACTAACACTTTGTGGACAAATACAAAACTTGTTACTGAAACCCTGCGGAAAAAAATACCGCGCACAAAATTTCAATGATGAAATCAAAATCTCACTGTATCTACTTTCTCACAAAAAGTAAAACTAGAAACAAGCACCAAAATATCACTTTACAATACAGACAAGACAAAACGTATACTTAGCTTTCATCTCTTCATTTTCCAGTTGTTTTCATCATATTTAGACTTTTCTTTAAATGGAAGTACAGTGGCAACATGCATGTATGCCTTCACACACTCGTTTAATCCATACAACATTTCATTCGTTGAAAAGAGATAGCACATTAACACTGTAAACGGCGATGCATGGTTTTGATCTTATTATATTCATTCCGCAATCCAACCAAAATCTTTTAGTCCAAAAATTGCCTCGGTAGAGCATAGAGCAAACGTGAAAAATTGTTCAATGTTATAACATAATTTTAGTGCCAACACGGGAAAACGTTTTACCTAAATTAAAGTAAAGAAAAGTAAGTGACAAATTGATGGTAATATCTTCAGGGACACATTCTAGTAGGACCACTCAATCGTACTGGAGAATAACTAAGTTTAACTGGCGGTTCGAGTTATGTATTCTTACAGCTATTACCAATTGCAATTTTTTCTGTCAAATCGTGAAAATGATGACATCCAGAAGTTACAACGCAAAAAATTGAAAGATCATCTGATAGTTACGAGAACTACTTCTTAACTTTTATGTACTCAACATTTTGAAAGTTCCAACGGTGTAATAATTTCCTATCTTATGTTGTGAAAATAACTAAAATAAAAAAAAACACACTTTTATCATCGTATCAATATTTCCATATGTGAATTGATTGCATTGTGTTTTAAAATTACCTTAATCATCAATCTTTCTTGAAGAGAATGCTGAACCTCAACAGCATCAATTTATTATCTCAAATGGCACTCTAGAATAGTTTCCTATATTTTATGTAGTAGTAGGGCTTTCAAACCTACATATTATCCTGAAGGTAATGAAAGAAACCTGCATTTTGCTGTAACTGTAAAAAAAAGCTAGAACAATAAAAAAATCAAAGCATATGATTCCTGGGAAACACATACTCCAAACTCCACAAACCACACTAACACTTTGTGGTCAAATACAAAACTTGTTACTGAAACCCTGCGGAAAAAAATACCGCGCACAAAATTTCAATGATGAAATCAAAATCTCTCTGTATCTACTTTCTCACAAAAAGTAAAACTAGAAACAAGCACCAAAATATCACTTTACAATACAGACAAGACAAAACGTATACTTAGCTTTCATCTCTTCATTTTCCAGTTGTTTTCATCATTTTTAGACTTTTCTTTAAATGGAAGTACAGTGGCAACATGCATGTATGCCTTCACACACTCGTTTAATCCATACAACATTTCATTCGTTGAAAAGAGATAGCACATTAACACTGTAAACGGCGATGCATGGTTTTGATCTTATTGGCAAATTTTCACTTCAAGTTCAATTAGATACAAGCCAAATATAATTTGCACTATGCCACCGAATAAATTCCTAATGATTCAATCACTATAAAACTATGTGGAGCAGCTGCTCGAAAAACACTCTCCTTATTGTATGCAATAACACCACACACTCCACACTTTCAAACCGTCGCCAAGACAGCGATAGAAAAAAAAAACAAGAAAAAATAAACACTTTGGTGAATCTAAAAAGCAACGCAATAATATTCAATTTTTACAATTAAATTCACCTTTTTTTGTGGAACTTCACACTTTTCGCACTCAGCACATTGCAATAGAACACCTGTATATATGTTTAACAATTCTTCAAGTGTAAAATAACCGAAAATCACCAAATAATGTGATGATTTCAAAGCAGGAACCAGCTGGCCAATCTTGATCACGGCCTCGCACAACCATCCGCGAACTTTTCCAAAAATTAAAACAATTGTGAATTTAGAAAATAAACTCACTCCGCGATAACATCTATAACGCACCTGCACAACTAAATTAAACAATTTTTCTTCGGATATAACATGCGAGCGAAAAATTTGTGCGTCCGACTTCGGTCATGGCTTGCTTCCTCTCTTCTTCTTTCTCGGACTCGTTCAGTCCAAAAACTGTTGTGGTAGAGCAAACGTGAAAAGTTGTTGGATCTATTACATAAAACTGGGAATTAATTATCGGTATTTATTTTTCCCGGTCAAGATTTTTTATTTTGTGTTTAGAACGTTGAAGATTTTGTTTTTAACGAAATAAAGAAGTTTCGTGTTCTCTTGTTCTTCATAATTTTATGTTAGGGTTTTCTGATCATGGTTCGAACCAGTTTCAGTGTCCTTATGATACACTTGGGTTAATCTCGGCGTTTCTGATAAATGATGGCATTTATGTGCCAAACCTGATTTTTAATGGAAAATACACTTATAACCAGTGGTGGGCACCATTCCTAATTCGCTAATCGCTAATTAGCGACGCTAATATTCAGTTAGCGGTTTAGCGATTTCGCTAGTTTTTGAACTGGTTAGCGAAACTGTTAGCGTCGCTAAAATTTAAGCCTTCGAAACGCTAATCGCTAATTCGCTAAATTTCGTAGAGAAGCGACAATAGAACAATTTAGAAAAACTGTGAATTTCAGATGGCGTACGTAAAATGCTTCAAAAGATGAAAATACTTCACTGCGAGAGTTATTTTTGAACGTATGTTCAATTCGTTCAAAAAACGTTCAATTGTCTTAATTGTCTAGAGTTCTTCTCTTTACGACACAAGTGCAAGTCAGTCTTGTTACCCTAGAATGAAGTTCCAGTTATCGTACAAGCCACAGCAGCATTTTGAAGAACAAGCGCAAGGTCTAGATTGAATTTTCGGTACTCAAAGAACTTATGTAAATTGCAATGCGCTTGAAATTAATTATTGACAACTATGGTTCTACTTGTTCGATCCAGATAAAAATTGAATTTTTATGAAATCAATCCTAAAAGTATTTATTTTCAATGCACACGCTTAATGTTTATTGCCGGGTCTTGGTAATTTATTGCTGAGAACGGCACCACTGAGTGCTCGGTAAAAAAAAATCACAAGAAGGTTGTATGCAAAGCCACGACCGCAAGGTTAAAGTAGAATACTTTTACAAGAAAGATAACCCGGCTGCTTGCGTGTCAGTCACACACGCAACGGTTTTAACCCGCATCTTATTGCGGTTTGCAACATCAAGCGACTTCGCTTGCTCGCTGTTGCGTGTTGCATCATGCTGCAACTTGGCAGCTGGGAGACGACGAAACTCTGTCTATACTGATTGATTGAATCGAGCTCATACTAGCTCTGCACAGTCGAACTAACTGCTTCTGTGAATGCGTGCTAACAGGGCAGTTAATTACTCAGTGTCGGTTATGCTGATCGCGCCTTTGCGCTGCCCCCACAGTGGGGGGTTTACTAAATAAAGTGAAAATTAGACAACTACAACAGAATTTGATTGCATCCCGCACAGAATGTCTGCTTTTGTCGGTGCCAGAAAACTATTAACCTTCAATTATTTTTTTATTTGCCTTCAAAAAAGCATTTTGCTGTTCAAAATCGGTTGCAAATTACAACCTTTGAGCTGCCCCAACATTGGTGGAATTAAGATACACAGACAACATGCACTGTGGAAGACATTTCACATTCAGTAAACTATATCTAAAAAAAAAAAAAAAAAAAAAAAAAAAAAAAAAAAAAAAAAACTTATTTTGAAAAAAAAAAAAAATATCAATTCAATTATTTTTTTTGAAATCTTTTTTGATTTTGAAATTGATTAAAGGATCTCAAACTCAATTTTTTCAATATTTTTGAATGAAAGTTCAGTTGTGTTGGACATGAACATGATTTTGGTTACATACATGATGTATAGATACATGCTGTAACGGTTTGATCAAGAAGTAGGCGCGGGGTGAGGTAGCTGTTTTTGCGCTGGAGGGATGGAGACAAACGACGCCAAGTGATAGCTAAGGAGAGCTCCGTAGCCGCAAGGTTACAGAGTCCGTTTTGGTAAGCAAGTGGTCGTGGGTTCGAATCTTAGTAGAATCAGGCCATTTGATTGTCAAAAGACTTTAGCATGGGTTTATTATTAGGCTTCCCACCACGTACTTTTCTTTCAAACTAAATTCTACAGTACTCTCCTTCTAACAAAAATTAGTCCCTATTATAATAAAACCGGTGTGAGTAACGTTTGAAAGTTCTTTACAGGAAATTTTAACTAGGTGATATTGTTAGGATGAACAGAGGCTCGGTATAGTAGAGCAGTAAGCTTGAAACGAAAAGGTAAAACTTACACACAAGCACGGATATGAATGATAAGCGTATCACTTACTTCAATAGTGATACTGCCAATACTATGGAATGCGGTTGTTCAACAGGGCAAAAGTCACGTCTAACTAGGACGACTACAGAGCGTCCCTCACTAAGTACAACGCCGAGCTACGCAAGGCTAAACGGAAATCCAGAGTTAGTTTCTGTGAAAGAATCTTAACTGTGCCGGAAGCTACGCGGCTCCAAAAGGCGAAATCCAAAGACCATACTAACGGTTTAGGACAAGTAAGGAAAGAGGATGGATGCCTCACTGTCACTACCAAGGGAACGTTGGAGGTTCTTATGAACACCCACTTTCCTGGATCGGCAGAGACCGAAGTACTGAATAGTGATGGGTCGCGGCGGGACAGTTCGAGACATATGGGGTCTCGGGAGTCCATCCTGCAGGCTTGTAGACTGTTCACGAAAGCTTCAATAGGTTGGGCTCTAAGCTCATTCGATCCTATGAAGTCTCCAGATCCAGACGGCATACTACCCATCTTTCTACAAAAATCGGCCGCAGCTATCATATCCGAACTCATCAGCCTCTTCAGAGCCAGTTTTATCCTGGGCACTATTCCGGATAACTGGCTGGAGGTGAAGGTAGTCGTTAACCCCAAAGCTGGAAGAAAGGACAAAACCCTACCTAAGACTTTCAGACCCATAAGTCTGACTTCATCATTTCTCAAGTTGATAGAGAAAATAATGGATAAATGTATCCGTGATGAGTTTTTTAAAGACTCCCCGCTGCATAGAAACCAACATGCCTATCAAAGCGGCAAGTCAACAAAAACTGCTCTTCACAGGTTAGTGACGGTGATTGAAAAGTCCCTGAATTATCAGAAGACGGCGCTATGTGCCTTTCTCGATGTTGATGGGGCCTTCGATAACACTTCAATAAGGGAATCGACTACACTTCACTTGTGCAGAGTGATCACAGCAACCTTGGGGGATTCGCCTATTACAATGTCGGTGATCAAGGGATGTCCAAGGAAAAGTTTTCTCGCCCTTGTTATGGTCACTAGTGTCGACGCACTTCTCAATAAGCTTTCACAGCTTGGTTACGAAATCATTGGATACGCTGATGACATCGTCCTTATCGACAGAGGTAAACACGTCGCAACTCTGTCGAGCCGAATGCAAGCGGCTCTGAATGCCACCATGTTATGATGTCTGCAAGAGGGTCTAAACATAAACCCCTTAAAAACAGTCCTAATTGCATTCAGTAGACGAAGGAAGATCTCCATCACTCCTCCAACACTGAATGAAGTTAGACTGAGCTTCATGAATGAAATCAAATGCCTCGGAATAATTCTGGATAAGAAACTGAACTGGTCTGCACAACTAGATCATGCCGCTAAGAAAGCGACCTCGGCGATCTGGGCCTGCAGAACTCTGTTCGGTAAGACCTGGGGACTGAAACCAGACTTGGCACTCTGGTCTTACAAGACCATTGCCCAACCAAGAATCACCTATGCTGCCCTAGTGTGGTGGCCTAAGGTGAACGAAGTGACTGCGCAAGCCAAACTCAAAAAAGTTCAACGACTTGCACGTCTTTCGGTTACCAGCGCTATGCGAACAACTCCAACTGCAGCCACGGAAGCTATGCTCTGCCTACTGCTTCTACATCTTCATGTGAAAAAGGAAGCAGAGCTTGGCGCTCTAAGGTTGAGAAGGAGGAAAACAATACCCGAAGGGGACCAAATCGGCCACCTTCGTATACTTAGGGAGTTCAAACTAACTCCGGTATTAACTACAGTCTCCGACTGGATGGACGTTAGGACCAACATGGATATTCCGTATAGAGTGATGGAAACAAACCGCTCTATGTGGAACAATGGAGGACATAATCTCCCACATGGCATCGTTACTTATTATACGGATGGCTCGAAAATATGGTCCCTAACGGGATCTGGTATATACGAACCCGGTATCAGGGAAACGTTTTCCCTGGGTAAATGGCCCACCGGTTTTTAAGCAGAGGTATATGCAGGCCCAGATTTGAGGTGGGGCCAAGAGGACAAATGCCACGGGCCTCCCGACACGAGGGACCCCCTAGCCCTAAGCCAGAAACATTCAAAAGCATATCAGACGGCAAGACGAAGTAAAGACCTTTTTTTTGCTCATCACCTTCCAGCGAAGTATGAATGCGTTACACAATTTGCAAAAGTTTTTCGTCGAAATTTTGTGAACAAAAAGGGCCCCACGAAAAAATCTGCCCCGGGTCAAATCCAAATCCGGCCCTGGGTATATGCCATATATATTTGCGCAAAAATATGTCTGAAACGCAACTACAGACATGCGATAATCGGTATATTCTCGGACAGTCAAGCAGCACTACTAGCACTTAAGTCCGTCAAATGCGCGGGGCCCGCCACAAAAGACAATCAGCAAGAATGTCGCAGTGGCATTTCAGTACCCCGTGCCCTTCAGGCATACAAGAAAAAAAATATCGATTTATGAACAGATAAATCTCTAATTTGACACTAAGGTTGTAAATATCAGTCCACCCATCTTGAAGAAAATTAAGTGCGATGGGAATCGGATGGGTTATTCCATCCTAAGTGCGCAAAAAAAAGAGACAAACGTGTCACCGACCTTCTCAGATCAGGCTCAAATTTTGTGGAATGGTTGATCTAAGGTCAAAAATCCCAATTTTGATGCCGACCGGTTCACCCCCGCCCCGTGCGACCCTCCCATTTTTTTAAATAGTTGCAATTTTTCGTCAAAAAGTCTTGATTTCTTTTAATTATAGCTTCAAATAGTATGATGTCTAGAAATAAATTGATACATGATTTTGAAGAAAAATAGTTGAGGATTCCAAAAAACATATCAATTTTGAGCGACAGTGCTGCCAGATATGTTGTTTTTGCATTTGAAAAATGAAATTGCATTTTTCGGCAAATGAGCATATTTTGATTTCAAATTAAACAATTGCATCGTGTTCCTGAGAAAATTCTACATAAAAAACATCTATTACGTAGAGGTATTATGAGCGAAACTCGAGCATTTCGTAATATTATTCTGCTAATATCTTCAAAACTGGCATGATTATGGATTATGGAATAATGCGATTTGAAGAAAAAGTTTCAATAAATTCAAAAAAATAACAATTTTGTCTGGCAGTGTTGTCAAATATGTTATTTTTACAGTTAAAAATTAAATTGTATTTTTCGGTCAATAAGTATATTTTGATTTCAAATTTGACAATTGCATCATGTAGCTGAGAAAAGTTACAGAAGAAAACTCGAGTTACAGTACATTCTTAAGAAACTACATCACAGTGGTGCAAATGAGTGCGTCTTTAACTGTCCTACAGATCAGACGTTTTTTCGGTTGCTTGTGGACTGGTCTTTGACTGCCTATAGCTTCAAAGTTTGTGTTTTGTCAGTGTGTCTTTTAAAGACTACCTGAAAGTTATTTCCCATCAGTCTTTCTCAAGACTACCTACTTTTGAATTTAACATTTGTTTTAACCTTTTTCGTATCACCTGAAATGGCTGGACGGAAAAAGAAACCTCGCATCGCTGCGGGGAGGAAAAGAGAGGCATCTCTTTCTGACACATCGAGTGTCTGTAGTGACAATCCTTTTGATATCATGCCTGAGCAAGAAGCTGGTGAAATGGAAGTTACCAATAATGAAACTATACAAAATATAAAATCTTTAAAAAAGGAGAAAGTTACACCTATTGTGGTAACTATTTCTTCTGAATTTAATATATTCAAAAAGGAACTTTCAACGTTTGTTTCTGACGTTAAAGTTACCTATCAAATTGGCCGTAGAGGTGAATGCCGCTTATTAGCCGACTCAGTAAAGGGTCGTGATCGTCTTGTTCAGTATTTAACTGACAAGATGTACAAATTTTTTACATATGACACCAAGAACGCCAAGCCGTTCAAGGTCGTATTGAAAAGTCTCACCAACGATCAAACCGTTGATGAGATCAAACTTACTTTAACAGAATTACTTGGCATAGCCCCTACCCAAGTAATTCTAATGAAACAAAAATCACGAGGCGAAAACAGTCAGAGAACTGGAATTTCCCTTGTTAATTATTTAATTCATTTTAACCGCAATGGGGTTAACAACTTAAATTTTTTTGAAAAAGCACATGCTTTGTATAATGTGCGTGTAAAGTGGGAAACTTATAGGAAGTATGGCGGAGGTGAAAAGCATATCACCCAATGCCGTACTTGCCAACGTTATGGCCATGGTTCCAAATTCTGTAACATGGACCAAAAATGTCTTAATTGTGGAGACTCTTCTCACAAAAAGGACACATGTCCTGTGAAAGAGAGTAAAAATTTTCGCTGTGCGAATTGTAACGGCAACCATATGTCAAATTTTTATCAATGCCCAGTCCGTTTAGCAATTGTTAAGGCAAGGCAAGGTAAACAAAATTCAATTTCTTTAAAACCAACTTCAAAACAAAATTCTCCAAGCGTACCAGTGACGCATAGTTTACCTACTCCTTTGCATACCCGTTTAACTTATGCACAGGTTACAGGTAGTTCGAACATTATACCGCCTAGTGTTGGTAGTTCGAAAATTACCGTTAATATGGGTAAGCAAAACACGCTAGAAAATAATTGTACACCTATTACTCCAGCTAATATTGCTGCCGAAAATATTTTTTCTAATGTCAACTGCCTGAGGCCTATTACGGCAGGTAAACTTTCTTTTTTGCAACAGGCAATGTTCGATCTTATGAACGCCATGTTGCAGGCAAAATCAATGTTTGAAGCCATTCAAATAGGCACAAATTTTACTATTAAAATTGTTTCTAATTTAAAATTTAGCAATGATTTTAAATAAAACAATTAAAATATTAAATTGGAATGCTCGCTCATTGAAGGCCAATGAGAATGAGCTTTTTAATTTTTTAACAGTAAATAATGTGCATATTGCAATTATTACTGAAACATTTTTGAAACCTAACATAAAATTAAAATATGATCCCAATTACGTGGTTCATAGATATGATAGGATTCAGGGTTCCGGCGGTGGAGTTGCAATTGTTATTCATCGCCGAATCAAACATCGTGCTCTTCCCCATCTTGAGACGAAAGTTATTAAAACTTTGGGAATTGAAGTTCAAACTGAACTTGGGATTTTATTCATTGCCGCAGCATATTTACCATTTCAATGCACACGCGAGCTCAAAAATTATTTTAAAGGTGATTTACAAAAACTCACCAGAAATCGTTCGAAATTTTTCATAATCGGCGATTTTAACGCTAAACATCGTTCATGGAATAATTCTCAAAGTAATTCCAATGGCAAAATTTTATTCAATGATTGTTCTTCAGGATACTATTCTATTTTGTCTCCGAATAGTCCTACATGCTTTCCTTCTGTAAGAAACCCTTCAACAATTGATTTGGTGCTGACAGATCAAAGTCATGTATGTAGTGATTTGATCACACATGCTGACTTTGATTCTGACCGTCTTCCAATAACTTTTTCTTTATCACATGAATCAGTTTTAAACCCTATGAGCTCTGTTTTTAATTATAACAAAGCTAATTGGGAAAGATACAAAAATTATATTGAGAGAAATTTCAATAATGAGCTTGATTTGCAAAACGAAGTGAATATTGATTCCGCTTTGGAAGCATTAAAATGTGCAATTGTTGATGCCAGGAATTATTCTGTTCCAAAGGCTCAAGTGAAATTTGATTCACCAATAATTGACGAAAATCTTCAACTTCTAATTCGTTTGAAAAATGTCCGCGGACGTCAATATCAACGTTCTCGTGACCCTGTTTTTAAAACTATTTATAAAGATTTACAGAAAGAGATTAAACATAGATTTACTCTTCTGAGAAATCAAAATTTTGAGACTAAAGTTGAAAAATTGAAACCATATTCAAAACCATTTTGGAAGCTGTCGAAGATTCTTAAGAAACCTTCAAAGCCTATTCCAGTTTTAAAAGATGGTGAACGTTTTCTTGTATCCAATGAACAAAAGGCTCAAAGACTTGCTCAGCAGTTTGAGAGTGTTCATAACTCAAATTTGAATTTTGTGAGTCCAATTGAAAATGAAGTCACACGTCAATTTGATTTAATTTCTTCCCAGAATTTTTTACCTGCAGAAATAACTGAAACTAACTTGAATGAGATTAAATCAATTATTAAAAATTTCAAAAATATGAAAGCACCTGGTGACGATGGAATCTTTAATATACTAATCAAACATCTCCCTGAGAGCACAATGGATTTTTTAGTGAAAATTTTCAATTGCTGCTTCAAAATTACATATTTTCCCAAATTATGGAAAAATGCAAAAATTACTCCCATTTTAAAACCGAATAAGAACCCAGTTGAAGTTTCAGGTTATCGACCAATCAGTTTGCTTTCTTCAATAAGTAAACTGTTTGAGAGAGTTATTCTTAACAGAATGATGTCACACATCAACGAAAATTCAATTTTTGCAAATGAACAGTTTGGATTTCGCCATGGGCATTCCACAACTCATCAATTGCTCAGAGTTACTAATATGATACGAGCTAACAAATCTGAAGGTTATTCCACTGGAGCTGCTCTTTTAGACATAGAAAAAGCATTCGACAGTGTTTGGCATAAAGGTTTGATTGCGAAATTGCAAACTTTTAATTTTCCAATTTTCCTAATCAAAATTTTAAAAAATTATCTTACTGATCGAACTCTGCAGGTTGTCTATCAGAATTCAAAATCTGATAGATTTCCTGTCAGAGCAGGTGTACCTCAAGGTTCAGTCTTGGGTCCAGTCCTGTACAACATATTCACTTCAGATCTTCCTGATTTGCCTCCAGGATGCACAAAGTCATTGTTCTGCGATGACACAAGCATTTCCGTAAAAGGAAAAAGTCTTCGTGTCATATGCAGTCGATTGCAGAAAAGTTTAGATATTTTTTCTTCCTACTTGCAAAAGTGGAAAATCTCTCCCAATGCTTCTAAAACTCAAATGATAATATTTCCGCATAAGCCTAGGGCTTCTTTCCTCAAGCCAAACAATAATCACGTTGTCAAGATGAATGGGGTTATTTTAAGTTGGTCCGACAAGGTTAAGTACTTGGGACTAATTTATGATAAAAAACTTATTTTCAAAGAGTACATTGAGAGTATACAAGCCAAGTGCATCAAATATACGAGATGTTTATATCCTCTCATTAACAGGAATTCTAAACTTTGTTTCAAGAACAAACTTTTGATTTACAAACAAATTTTTAGACCAGCAATGCTTTATGCTGTACCGATCTGGTCAAGTTGCTGTTCAACAAGGAAGAAAACGCTCCAAAGGATTCAGAATAAAATTCTGAAAATGATTTTGAAGCGTCCTCCTTGGTTTGGTACACTCGAATCACATAGACTTACTGGTGTTGAACCATTAGAAGCTATGTCAAATAAAATTATTAACAATTTTCGACAAAAATCGTTGCAATCCTCAATTGCTACGATAAGCTCTCTTTATAGCCAATAAGTTAGCAATTGAGTTAGTTGTAAGTTTACTTCCCCTTTTCTGACAAGTAGGTTTAAATCTCTACGAATGATAAGTCCTAATTGCGAAAGCAAACAAATCCTAACAATTAAAATTACAAATTTCTAACAGTGTTGAGAAGTCACCATTTGTGATTGGACACACATACTCATTATTTACTAATATTTATCATAAATACTTAAGCTACTAACGAATCCCCCCTTAAAAAAAAAAAAAAAAAAAAAAAAAAAAAAAAAAACAGTGGTGCAAATACAAAAATAACATATCTGCGATACTGTCGCTCAAAATTGATATTTTTTTTTTGGAATCCTCAACAAATTATCTTCAAAATTCATGTATCAATTTATTTCTGGACATCATGCTTTTGAAGCTATAATTAAAAGAAAACAAGACTTTGTGATGAAAAATTGCACTTTTTTCAAAAACGGGGAGGGGCTCACAGGGCGGGAGGTGAACCGATCGGCACCAAAATTGGGATTTTTGCATAATGACCTTAAATCCACCTTTCCATAAAATTTGATCCAAATCTGAGAAGGTTGCATACATGAGGTGTGCACACATGAGATGGAATGACCCATTTGCTGATTCGATAAACACATACATAAAATTCTCAGTTCGTCGAACTGATTCGAAGGGTATTTGAAACTTATTTTTTCACATTGATTGCTATACATTTCTAGCAAAAAGGTAAAAATGAGCAGTTTCTATTAATCCCCCTAGCCGAACGACGTCACAATGGTGCTTAGTTTAAAGAGCTGGCTTGAATTTTTTTCTGTCATCTTTGGATAAGACACCATCTTGGTAAAAGACGAGAAGAAAATAAAAGACTCAAGAAGCAACCTTTACATCCCTCTCTTGTCCCCTTTTTCAGTCTCCCACACCCTCAAGCTGTCTCCCTACTTTTCCGTTCCACGCGTCCCGGACCATCCAAGGGTTAGGCCATAATACGCACACAACAAACGCAGACTACATGGCGCAGCATCAGTAAACGAACGGACGAATTCGTCCTGCCGCTACCGCCCTTACCACCCACGTTGCTGATGCTGCCGCTGCCGTTAGTGTGTAATCTACAACATCAAATGGATCCGTAATTCAATTACTCCGCCTTCTTGAAAATTCCTCCAATCCTCCGGCCGGGATCTGAAGAAGGGTCTTTCGGTTCGCCAAAGTAGGGAAGCAAGACTTTCGTCTCGTATGCTGTACCACGTCACACCAGCCGCAGAACCGTTCGACCCTCCTCCTCCGCCCGTGACGTGAAGTATTCGGAAAAGTTCAATTTCTGGAACCCAACGTCGTCGGTATGCTGCGAAGGCGAAAGACCGCGTGGTTCTACGTGGCCCAAGGAAAAGGGCGAAAGCGAAAGGAAAATTAGGACGGAGCGCTCTCGGGCGTTCTCCGGGTGGAAAACACCGGGGTGAACGCACCGGGGTAGGCCATGAAGCCGAATAGCGGTATACACATTTAATTTAAACACAACACAGTAAGCCGGTGGGCCGCCCCACGTTACCGTCGTGTCGTGGCAGAGTGTGGCAGAGGGCGCAGCGGTGGGGGGCAGCAAATTATACTTCGACAAACTTTTCTTCCCGTTGCTGCTGCTGCTGCTGTTGCTGTTACTGCTGAAACAATGATAACGGAGCTGCGTCGGTTTGAGTCGATAATGGCAGCACGGTTCGGTTCGGTAAAGAAGCAGGCAGATAAGTCATGATCCTGTCTTCTCATCAGCCGAGAGACATTGACGTTAATAATTTTGTGATTTCCATTACAGTGCCCGCGTGGTAAATGTTAATTTATGCATCACAAATATAATGAAAATTGAGGCTGGAACCGTGGATAGGGCGATCTGGTAGTAATATATATTTTCAGGGGCTTCGAAATATGTCAATTTACAACCAATGAAGTGTATTGGTCATTCATTGCCTATTTGTTTCAATAACTTACTGAATAAAGATTTTTGTTCACAATAAAAACAACAGAACAACAACAGACTAGTTTGTTCGAAGAATTGCAACGTTTCGTTAATCGTTGAATGATTTTAATGATTGAAAAGTAACGATTAAGTCACCAATATGATCTCTCTAAGCAAGAAAATTAAAAAAGAAGGTTTTTCCATGCTAATTTTCATACTTATTGCTATGTAATGCGTCGAGCGGAGGCACGAGGAATCGACTTCTGGTAAGTTTAGGATTATTTCAGACCCGATACGGAACCAAAAACTTTTGTTCTTACTCTGTGCCATCGAATTATTTTTCATGAGTTCATTGCTTTTACGGCACAAAGAGTGCTGCAGACTTTCCCAAAAAGTTAAGATCTTTAATACGAAGCACACAAAACAAGATACACTTATAAATATGATTCCCTTCAAATTCTCCTTCTTAAAGGCCGCTAAATGCTAATAAGCTATGCAAGAAGCACAATTTGATACGAAAAAATTACAAAAAAGGATTTTTGTTGCTGTATGTTGTTTAAACAGTTCTATCGCAGTCAAGGATTGTTACAAAAAATCATTAAGGCCATTTTATTAGTCCTGAACAATTTAAGCTAGATATCATAAATCCGTCGATGATCTGAATTAGTCGACCTAGCAGCTTGACCTGGCCTTTCTTATCATAATGGTGAAAATCGAATATTGTTTGAATAGTATAAGTTTTATATCATCTGATCATCATTAAGTCATATTCTGTCTATTTTCAAATTGAAGTATTATTAAATTTTGTTAATAACTTTTAACAACACATTTTTGAAAAGAAAAGTTTTATTTGCAATTTGCAACTTATCTTGTTCAAATCTATTACAGAAAACTTAGAGGAAATGTGATATGTTAATTTCAGTTTGAATCCACATTTATTAGTTTGTTATTAGAAGTTTGTTATATAAATATTTAAAAATTCCCCGTTCAGGCAAAATGCGGCGAAAACTCAAAATAGAAAACACATAAGATTGCTGAAACATTCAGCATTCTAATGTGTTTTCTATTTCGATTCACTGCCTATCCTTATTGGACTATCTGTTGGAACAAAAATTTAACCACTTTACAGCTTTTCCGCTTTCACGAAACGACTAATTAACGAGATTATGCTCGTATATTCCCAAAACGTTAGACAAACCCGGAGCCAGTTGCCTATTGCTGCTGGCCGGGTTTAGCATAAGCACCGGCATCGATCCTGCGGTGTTTAGAATTCTATCAAAGCCATCCTCTTACCCACGTCAGTCTCGAATTTTGGAGATAATCTTCAAAACGCTGGTGTACAAATGAAAATATAATAACCATTTTCAATAGCGTTTTGGAATTTTGAAGAGAACTCTACCTTACTCAATTGTTCCTATTATCAGCAAACCTCTGCAGCAGCAGCGGCTAAGACTAAGCTTTCAATACGAGCCTTGATTAGAGCGCTCGGAAAGCCTGAACCACCCACACGTACGCCCACACGATTGTTATACAAATATGTGCGCCGTTGGACGGAAAACACAAAACTATCTATCGTATCCTATCCTATCCGTCCATCGAAAACGAGACTTTTCCACCGTCTCAATTGTAGTGAAGGATACACCTACTTCGATGCAGGATTCGCAGGATTTAGGAAACATGTCACGAAATGGCCGAACCCATATAGCAGGCTGCGTGTGTCATCATCATCCAGTATCCAGTTCGCTGGCAAGCAAGAAGCCGTCGTTGGCACTGCACGCTAAAAACTAAATCATAATCCTTTATCACACATCCACACACGCTGTTGGAAATATAATAACAAATCTATTTTCATATCGAACGATGGTATCGAGCATCAATTCTTGGTCCGTTCGTTCCTTTACTCATCCGCGCGTACCAACCGGTGCATACAAATCTCTTCCGTCATATCGTACTCAAAGTCGGAGTCGGAACGGTGTGAAGCTGATAAAAATCAATACCTCTTTATGCATTATGAATGAATATTAATATTTCAAAGGCAACTTTTCCTGTGGCGCACCTCAGCATGCCGCGATTCCATCTTCCGATCGTAGACGAAATGACCGACCGACCGAGCGTCCTTCGATGAACGTATCAGCAGCAGCAGTATAATGCAGCTGGTGTAAAAGAGATAGACAGATTTTTCGATTTGCGCGTTCGTTTCGGTTCGCCTCGCATACTAGATTTTCGCGAGTTTTCTCAATCAACAACGCTAACGCTCCGTTGCTAGGCACTGACAGAAACGCCAAGAGGATACGATTTCCAACTTTTATTGGCACCGTTCTAGACTCGAAACAAGCTGTCGCACTGTCTTTTACGTTGTATGTAAGAAAAAAAACAAAAAAAATCAATCGAATTACTGATACAATCAATATTACGGTCAGTCGAGAATCGAGAATCCCCTGATGCCAGGAAGGGTACGAATTTTGAAGACAAGAATTGGTGTGCATGTAAAATTTTGACATTCGCTGGTTGCTTCATAACATACTATTAAGTGGTATTGGTTCGCTTAGACATGTTACTTTCAACACACAACACAAAAACAAACAAACAAAGGCACTGTGGCTGGCAAAAAAGGACAACAGGAGTTGTGTGCCTGCATGCCTGCCTATCGTCGGTTGCGTGCACCCATAATCAGACTCATCTCCTCATCAAACCAACCTCCCCTCTGACATTTTTCTTCGTTACGTACGATTTCGGTTCGTTTCTTTTGCTTCCTGCCTGAAATCGTTTGGGAGGGGAAATTTTTCTTGCGCCAAACATGGGCTCAAACAAATTGTGAGATGGCGTGCGTTTCCTGGTGGAGATAATATGTTGGGGAGAATTGTACAAAACGCACCAGTTAAGCATTTACGCAATTTACAGTGCTTCTAATCTTTTTTAAGCACCGTTGAACGTGTAGGATGCTCGAAGGATCTTTATAATTTATGTTTAGGACTAAATTTCATTCTAAAATACTCGATATCAATGTTATTTTTGATAAAAAGTACCATTGCTTCAAAACCTACCATTGGGCAAAATGCCCAAAATCGTTGCCAATACGCACCACAACAAAAGGGTAGAACGAATCAAAACAAATGGGTAAAATGCACCCAATCATAAACAACAACCTTCAAATAAACATTAAGTCTGTTTATGTAAACAATTTTAGGACAAATCGAAGCAAACAGCATTTTTTTTGCTAATAGAGACAAAACAATCCACGCAACCACAGAACTTCAATCATATTTTCCTGAACATAATTATGCCTTAATAATAAGTTGGATCAAAATCCAATTCATAGTTAATTTTCTCTGGTGACGAGTCAATTGAAAGTGTAAGAATTCATTGGCAATCAAAGAGAATAAATCATTATTCGTTATTGAGTGGTACCTAGAGTTAATCCATGTGAGAGTAAAGGCCCAACTATTCAACGCCTCTCTGACGAAAATTGTCAGTACCTTCTTGAAACCTCCCAATGTGCCTCCTAGCTACTTACTCCTTCCACTCGTCTACACAAAAAGGCACAACCGCGCTTTCTTGAGCTCCGCTCTGTGCACACTTTCTTGTTGGCGTGCTTCCTAAATTATGTTTATTCATGCTTATTGGAGGAAAAATTAAAACAACAAACAATATCGCACGCTTAGCCTTGGGGCTAATAGCATAGCGGTCTCGATTAACTAGAGATTAGTTGAGAGAATTCGTTATCGATATTGCTTTCGGCACATTTTGCATGTGTAAGATAAGTACAACGATACACCGTGCCCCAGTGCTGAGTCGAGAAAATTTCCAGCTCGAAAAGATCCTAGACTCGATCGGGAATCGAACCCGACGTCACAACCATGTGGGAGGGCTAGCCGACCGATATCGCTAACCACAGAGCCACGGGGACCATTCCAAAATAAAACAACATACTTCTTAAAACACCAGCAGGCGGAAAATGATACAACACGGCGTTGCTAGCGCCTTCACCAATCGAAAGCGGCGCAAGGCCGTGTGAAAGCACGTCGCGTTTACACGGAAGGCAATCAAGTGCGCAGTAGAAGACGGTGGGCGACCATCCAGGCAAGCAAAGCATCCCAACGGAAGCCGCGATTATGCCTTCTAATTCGTATGGAGAAGGTGTCATTACGCCTTGTGTCTACTCGGACCTTAAGTGTCTGAATTGAACTTATAGTTTCATTAATTTTTTTTTTTTTCAATTTTAGCAAGATGTCTATGATTACGATCAAATTTCAAAACTAAACAAGTATCGAGAGTTATGTCATATCAAAATCAATTTATTCCATGAAAAATAAAACAATATTTTATTTCTAAGCGAAGTAACATTTCATATTTCAGTAAAATGTACTGTGTTTCAGGGTAACCTGATAGAACTAAGAATAGCAACGAAGGCATCTATTCCATCCATTGCCATTTCCAGTTGAACTGAACAAATCCCCACAAATGAAGCGAAAACTATCATTAACAGCATCAGCTGTTTGTTTTACAAACTCCAGAAAGTGCTCAAACTACAAACCACGGGTATTGGAGTTGCTCCAGCCGCTGGGATGGCGCATCAACAAGGAGTTCTCGGGGGCTCCAATTTTGAAGTATTTGTTCATTCTGGCTCGAGCAAACGCAAAACACAGATGAAATTCCCGCTATCTGACGCTTTTTTTTTTCAGCGAACACTCTGACGGATTTATTTTGAACCTAAAAATACAAATTTGATTATGATTTTTTTTTCATTTTTTTTTGTATTAAACATACTGTGCTAAAGCCAGTTTCTTCAACATTACAAATTTGCTCCTAGGAATAATTATTTTCTGTATACATCTTTCGTAGAAGCTGATTGAACGAGTCGACCGCTTCCTTATTAAACCCTTTAATGCGAGCTAGCGATGTATTTTCCGCCTTTCGTAGGCTGAGACCCGGATGTCTCCCAAGGAAAGATCGTAACCAACCAGCTTATTCTTCCTCTCGATTGAAAGGATGTGCAATGTGGAGTTTCTCGGCCTTTTGAAATGTTTCTCTTCGGATGTCTATGTGTTAATCCAAATCCACAATTTGACATATGAACGAAGTGATTCACAAAATCCTTTTCCTGGTTTTCGGTGAATACGGTTTTAAACCGGTCCATTCGAAAGAGTTTCAGTCTCCCAATTTCGTTTTGTTTGTCCAAATAGCGGAGCAACGTTCTTTCAGGTATAGCATGCAGCTTAGCTGAAGCAGAGATTGATACACCCAATTTGACTGCATTAATATCCGCTCCTAAGCTTGTTTTTGTGCACGTCTGCAGCGTAGTCTTCCGCACGTATCTCATTTTCAATTTTAATTAACTTCTTCTCAAACGAAAAAAAATATGTCAATGAGAAAAGCAAAACCAACAGCTAGATGAAAGGAATGGACAATACTCGTATCGATACTGATGGTCTCAATACGTTCGTTTGCAGCATCGATATTCGTTACGAGAGACTACCCAACAAACAATTTTGTTGATTTGCAGCTTAGTAAGCGCATGTTTAGTGAATTTCGGCTGAACTATAGCATAACAAGCCGATATCTAACAAAATTGTTTGTTGGGATGCCGTCAACCACCTCATATATTAAATCTAGAAAATAGAAAATTTTATTTCCATGAAAAATATTTCGGTAATATACGATATTGGTTGATATAAATTGATCACATTGACATCACATCGACGGTAATGTGATGTCAAGAAGTTTTGATATAGATAGAGAGGTGCCAAAAATATAACGATATATATCGTAATATTGAATATTGGAAATATTTCTATTTATACCATCAGTGTCTTGCCCCTAGTATTAAATACTATTTTGCTGCATTTACTCAGTTTTCATGCTATTGTTTTGTACATTATTTACATCTTGAAATGAATATGCACATGAATGCGCATTATTCCGTGTTCTCTCTAACATGTTGAGTTCGTTTTGGCTTTGAATGTTGGTCACGCAATATTGACATGTCGAATCTCACATCGCGTGGCATTGCACCAGGAACGAGAGCTGCTTTGTTATTTTTTACTAAAATTTGAAAAAAGTGCAAACCGAATACCAATAGTACTGGAAGTATCAAAATTCATCAGTCGATACTTGGTATCGCTCATCCCTACCAGAGGAAGCTTTTTGGTTTCTGACAAATGCGTTTCTCGATTGTGTTTGTGTCTCGACTATATGACGAAAAGGGCGAAGGCATGAAAATTGAATATATTTTATATTGTATTTTATATTGGTTTATGTCATATTAGGGACCGGTTCATTAATTTGAGTTTAAGTTTTTGATAATCTTGTAATACAATAATTGTATCGTATTCTGACATGGAAATTTACGCGCAATTATGTTTCAAATATCAAATGTGTAGAATTATGAATGCGCCTTTTTCAGTAAGTTGTCAAGCAATCGTTACAGCGCATCATAGTGCATTCTACCCCATTTTTAGTTTTGACTGGTTTTAGGTAAATTTTATAAAAAAATAGTGAAATAGATTGAAACATTTATAGTTTTATAAACTCCATAATTGTTAGAGTTAGAGGAACCTCAGTTTCATTATATATTGTAGGTCAGTTAGTGGTAAAAGCTTAAATAAAAATCATGAATAATTACAGGTTAGGCAGTGCCCCACACGTTTCTACAGTTTTTCCAGTATTTTAGTCATTATGGTGTACTTTTTCATAAGAGAACTTTAGGAGAGCGGGGTTTATATGAAATAAACGAATAAATTCACCTTTTGAAGCCACATTTGTAAGTATGTTGGGGTTTCAATAGCATGGGCCATTTTACCCAACTGGTGCGTTTTGTACAGTTCTCCCCTTCTATACATGACGCTCAATGACGAAACCAGTCTGATGGGGTGCGTTCGATTGTTTATTCCTGAGAGTTTTGGAGTTTTTTTACATTAATACTTTTGACGTAGGAGTAAGTCTTGACCAGTATACTGGGTTAGGTTCTATGAAAAATAGAATAAGCTTGCAACGTTGAGAGAGTGAGGTTTTGGAAGCTAATAGTTTTCTTATAACTACGAAATTAAAATTGAGGAAAATACAGATATTGCCATTCCTGAACGGAAGCATAAAAAAAGTGTATGAAACTGAACCAAGCACATGGACATATAGACAATCATCATTGGATTCAGTTGCAGAAAATGATATAGAAGTGCCTTCGCAGTACGAACATTGGCATTGAGCATCTTCTTGTTGACCCGTGCAGTTGTGTACGGTGTTTGTAGTAAATTTTAACTGGAGAGTTAGTTTGGGGCACCCTCGCAATGCGACAGAAGAAATCACATCACCATTTTGTACAATGCTGTACGGCCGAAGGTATAGCTATACCTTCGTATTACGTTTTCAAAATGCTGTTCAGACAACAAATTCCAGAAAAGCTGCAAATTAAAGTAAACCAGATAGCTAACTTTCACAGATTAGCGATTCGAAAGGACTACACACTTCTAGCAAAGCTTTTTATATTTGTTATCATCATCCTTTCTGTTCTTTTTTTTTCATCGAGAAAACGTTTATAGAGATTCGACTCCAGGTCATATTCTTTTTAAGCTGCACAGAATGTTTCACACTTCAAATTCGTGCTAACTTTGCCAGCAGCTTTTTTTAATTATCGTCACCAATTTCGTCACCAAGGCGCTAATTTTTCCGATTATTTTTGACTATTTTCTCTGCTGGTAAATTTTCTGTAAAATATGTATGGAAAATAATTTATTTGAATTTAATTTTTTTCGTACCAAATTCGTACAACGAAACGACAGTACCAACCAGGGCTGATATTTTTCAGCGCTTTTGCATGAAAGTGACAAATAGCAACCATAAACGTTAGTGTTTCTTTTTGTCAATTAAACTACACTGGGGTCGCTTTTTACGCGGTTGATTGTAGCGCATTTAAAAGATTAGATTAGATATACTTATACTAAACTTATTTGATACCGCGAACATATGATCTTTTGAATCGAGTAGAAATAATCCGCGTTGTTGTAAAAATATCCCGTTTTAAAAAATGCATAAAAACAACCCGCGTAAAAAGCGACACCAGTGTACTGGGAAGGTGATTTCTCCTAAGAATAATATCGATCACAATCTACTATTGTGTCCCGTTCTTAACACGCCTCAATCAACCACACACACTGTCTATGGAAGTATTTTTTGTTTTTGTAAAAATGTGGTCAAATAACAGAAAATTAAATTCGTTCGAAAAGATTTTGTTAGATTTTCACTGTTTTAAATTTACTGAAAATTTATTACTCTGAGTTTCATTGTGTTAACGTCGTAAATTCGGTTTGTACAGTGGCATTACGCGACTACTGTTGGATGGGAAAAATAATACACCGAAAAAAGTTTTGTCATTCATTTTGATAACAACAGCAAGCGTCAATTTGATAACGCCATTTTCGCTCTACCAAACGAACAGTGAAGATCATTTGGGAAATTTCATTGCGTGACCGTAAACAATGTGCGTGAATTATTTCATCGGAGTATGAAAGGGTGCTACGTTCATTGGATGTGAAAATTAAAAATAACTGGCTATAATTTTCGAATTGCCAATATTGCATTACCAACATGGTGTCTTCGGTTCATTACCTTCTTACTTCGAATAATTTCGCTGATACGGTGAACTCTTCTACTCCTGACGGCGTGAACTGTAGATTTCGAGCCGCTGCTTTGTTGCTCGTTGATCGTGGTGTCTTCCTTTAAGTTGACAAAGCGTTGATACTCACCAATTAACGATTGGACATTCCCTAGCATGAAAAGTAGTCTTGCCCGGACATCTGCATATTTTGTGGCTGACGAAAATGAGGCACTTGAAATGGTCCGGTGTTAGGTTCTCCGAAGCTCCAGCTTCCGGAGAAATAGACGTGCCTTCGCCGCATCATTCAGCTCGCCTGCATCGTACTCGAAGCAGTCCTGGTAGCGGTTAAACCAACGTCCGAACGTAACTCCGTTTTCTTCATCGAAGACAAACTCGGTGATTTTCGATGAAAGGGACTCCAAAATCTGCTCCGGGGTTGGTGGCTGAGGCTGCTGCTGCTAGGCCGCCATCTGCTGTAAAAGTTGGGTCATCTTGAGAATCATATCTTTAATTCCTGGTTGCGGCTGCCGATCAACTCTATCTTCTGCCATGTTCGTGGATTCTTGAGATCCTCGTCGCCATGTCGATATGTCCAATGGTCTAAATGAACTTAAGAGTTTTAACTAAAGAGTTTTAACTATTCGAGGATGGACAAAGAATAGGCAAATTTTCCATTCTGATGTCAAGAACAACTTTTCACTAGTTGCCTTGGTGTAACATAACACTAGTATTTATTTCTATTGTTCAAAATACCATTTTTCTACTTTGAAAATTTTGAAGAACTTGACCCCCCCCCCCCCCCTATCTGAAATTCGTACGTACCACTACGATTCGAGAGCTTGTTTCAATCATAGCCGCGTCCTCGTTGCTTTGTGTTCCTCTTCGAGGTTAAGCGCTGGTGACTTGGAGCAATCCTGACTTCCATTCTTCCATCTTTAACCGTGAGGGGGGGCCGCGTAATGCCAAAAGGCTCAGCACGTGTGGCAGCCTGAATACCCATTTTGGTATCGTGGTTGTTGGTTCTAACTGTGTTAGCAACGTCTCGGTTACTCATTTCTTGCAAAAAGCACAAAAAACTGAATTTGGAAGATGGGAGAAAAAACACGAGCAGTTCGAAACTCCACACATGACACACTGAAATATGAGTTCTCCCTCTCATTTCAATAAACTTTTGACCTTTTTTTTGAAGTAGAATACTTCTCTCAGGAAGTTCGGCTACATAGGGATGTGAAATGAAAATCTAAAACCTAAAAAAGTGAAAAATATGTCCAATTTCAAATGCTAATAAATCGGTTAGTATTCGATGGATTTCCTTCGTTCTTGCAGCAATAGATTGGAAAATCTTCTAAGATTCTTCCCAAATGCAGATAATTGTAATTTTATTTTTCAAACTATTGTACCATTGAAAATAGTCAAGCCTTGTCAAAACGAAAACTTCGGCCTCTGATTGGACGTTATATGATTGCTTCGCAAGCACGGTCGACAGAATCATAGACCTTGCCATTTGAAATGTGCTATTTGGCCTATATAAGAGCCTGTTTCAGCCGAAGCCGCTCAGAATAGTTCTAGACTGCAACAACAGCAGTCCTCCCTTAGCAGCAGCAGTGGATACAGCAGCAGTAGCAGTGCAGCGGACAACGGCCACAGCTGTGGTATGGCAACGGATAGCGGAGCGCGTCTCAGCCTCGATAGCAGGACCAGGTGATGCAGGGTAGCGGATACCAATGGCAACGGAAGCGTCCACTACTGTGGCAACGGGGATAGCGCAGCGGTTGACGTTGGTCTCAGCATCAATATAAGCAGGGCCAGCTGATGCAGTGTGGCATTTTAGTGAAATGCTGTCTCTGAGCGATAGCAGGCACACTAGTAAATGCATCCAATGAAAAGAACGTTCTGGAAAGCTTTTCAGTGTTTATTTTCCCCCAAGGAATACTTTATTCGCACTGCCAGTGATAACGCAAAGATGTGATCGGCATCTTATCAAACATTGAATTAAACAACAAATTGTCCTTTTCAGGATGAAATAAAAACCTAATTGAGGAGTTAATATTTTCTCTTAAATCAATTTACACTTTCAAGAAATTTGGAACATATATATTCGGCTTCATCTCCGTGTCTCAGAACGCACTGAATTATCTTTTCCTTCATTCATGAGCACAATATCCGAAAAGCCTTCATTATCAGCATAAAAATTAATTTTTCGCATAATCAAAATTCAAAAATTATCAAGTCCAAATCATGACAAGCAACTATATTATTGAGAATGGTCAATCCTTGTTGAAGCGCGAAATTTGACTGATCTGATTAGTCGTTAATATGATTGCTTTCCAAGCACGGTCGACAGAATCATAGACCTTGCCATTTTAAATTTGCTATTTGCTGTATAAGAGTAAGGATGGGAATTACCGACTGAAATGGCTATCGATAGTTATCGATGTTTTCCTATTACTATCGATAACTATCGATAGGTTTTTCATCCCTATATAAGAGCCTGTTTCAGTCGAAGCCGCTCATAATAGTTCTAGACAGCGACAACAGCAGTCTCCCCTTAGCAGCAGCAGTAGCAGTGCAGTGGATACCAGGCGGATAGCGGCCACAGCTGTGGCATGGCAATGGATAGTGCACTAGTTGCAGCGGATCTCAGCATCGATAGCAGCTGATGCAGTGAGACACTTTAGTGAAATGCAGTCTCTGTGCGATAGCGGGCACTAGTAAATGCATTCAATGAGAAGTTGACTCATCCTGACAACACATGAGCCGTCTAGTTTTGAGTGTTAAATCAGCTTTTCACTGTTTATTTTATCACAAGGAATACTTTATTTGCACTGTCAGTGATGACGCCAAGATGTGATCGGTATATTATCTGATATCGAATTGAACAAATTAAAAAATGACTGCCACGCAAGCAGCCGGCTTTTCTTGTAAAAGTATTCTACTTCATCCTTGCGGTCGTGGCTTTGCACACAACCCTCCTGTGATTTTTTTTTTAATAGGGGGGAATGTTTGTAATGATTTATTTATGTACTAATATCTATTCAGAATTATTATTGTGTGTTCTGCCACAAATGGTGACATTTCAACACTATTATATATATATATATATATATATATATATATATATATATATATATATATATATATATATATATATATATATATATATATATATATATATATATATATATATATATATATATATATATATATATATATATATATATGTATTTGTACGCTTTTTTTATATTATTGAATGTTATTAGCTTTCGCAGTTAAGTTAATGT
The DNA here is from genome assembly GCF_029784165.1 of Wyeomyia smithii. Taxonomy (NCBI): domain Eukaryota; kingdom Metazoa; phylum Arthropoda; class Insecta; order Diptera; family Culicidae; genus Wyeomyia; species Wyeomyia smithii. The sequence goes on along the minus strand of NC_073696.1, from coordinate 276,164,190 downwards.
AATTGTAGGAAAATTATTAAACATACTTGTCAAGGAGAAAAAAAAGGAATAAAACAAAACTTAAAATAAACTTAAAACTATCTTACTGACTATAAAGTGAGCTAATCGTTGCAATTGAGGATTGCAATGATTTTTGTCGGAATTTGTTGATAATTTGGCTTGACATATTTTCTAATGTTTCTACATTAGTGAGCCTATGTAGCTCGTTCGTGCTAAACCAGGGAGGACGCTTCAAAATCATTTTCAAAAGTTTATTCTGAATCCTTTGAAGTGTCTTCTTTCTGGTTGTACAACAACTTGTCCAGATGGGAACTGCATATAACATTGCTGGCCTAAAAATTTGTTTGTAAATTAACAGTTTATTCTTGAGACAAAGTCTAGAATTCCTGTTGATAAGAGGATATAAACATTTGATATACTTATTGCACTTTGACTGGATATTTTCAATGTGCTCCTTGAAAGTAAGATTCTTATCATAAATTAGCCCTAAGTATTTAACTTGATCAGACCAATTTAAGACCACACCGTTCATCTTAATAACGTGGTTATGGGTGGGTTTGAGAAATGAAACTCTTGGCTTATGAGGAAAAATAATTAACTGTGTTTTAGAAGCATTAGGGGAAATCTTCCATTTCTGCAAGTATGAAGAAAATATATCTAAACTTTTTTGTAGCCGACTGCATATAACACGAAGGCTTTTTCCCTTTGCGGAAATGCTTGTATCGTCACAAAACAGAGATTTCTCACAGCCTGGTGGTAAATCAGGAAGATCAGAAGTAAAAATGTTATATAAGATTGGGCCCAAGATACTCCCCTGAGGCACACCAGCTCTAACAGGCAATCTATTAGATTTACCATTTAGATAGTTAACCTGAAGAGTGCGGTCAGTTAAATAACTTTGAATCATTTTTGTAAGGTAAAGCGGAAAACTGAAATTTGACATTTTCGCTATTAACCCGTAAAGACCCGGGACGAAACTTGTTTTTTGAAAATGCTCGTGCTCAGCACTGGAACGGCCGATTTTGGAAAACGTGGAATTTTATTCAAGGGGAATAGTTGCTCTAAGTTTTGGTAAAGGTGCAACCCCTCTGGACCCCTCCCTGTTTTCGTGAGACGCAAATATGTCTGTGTTTTTTTTCAAATTTTTCAAACAGTTGAGTAAACACTGGGAATTTTCATACGTATCAATTGCTCCATGTATCAAATCATGTCAGGTGGATGAAATATGTTATGTAGGAGTGAATATTGGAGTTTCCAAATTATTTCAGTACAAATTTACAAAACTACGTATTTTTATGAAAAATCAAACAACAAAACCGTTCTTCAAATTTTAAGCTCTACATTTTTGCGGTTAAATCTCCTGAATCCATACGCGATGAAAAATTTATTTTAGCATGCAAACATTTTGAGAAAAACCAGTTTAAATTCACCAAAATACGTATTTTCATGGAAACCTGATTTTACCAGTCTCCCACGGTAGGTTTCAACTTAGCTCTTCAATTTTCAAGCTCTATATTTTCAGAGTGACGTCTCCTGAATCCAAAAATAGTGAAAGATTTTTTCTAGCATGCACAGATTTGGAGAAAATCAAGTTTTCATAAGAACTCGTACTTTAGTGAATTCAAACTCGTTTTTCTCTAAATCTGTGCATGCTAGAATGAATCTTTCAGCATCTTTGGATTCAGAAGACGTTACTCTAGAAATATAGAAATATAGAATATAGAAAATACGTACTTTAGTGAATTTAAACTCGTTTTTCTCAAAATGCATGCTCTCATTTGCATGCTAAAATAAATATTTCATCGCATATTGATTCAGGAGACCTTATTTCAAAAATGTTGGGCTTAAAATTTGAAGAACGATTTTCTTATTTGAACTTTTATGAAAATACGTAGTTTTGTGATTTTGTACTGAAATAATTTAGAAACTCCAAAATTTACTCTTACATACCATATTTCATCCACCTGACATGATTTGATACATGGAGCAATTGATACGTATGAAAATTCCCAGTGTTTGCTCAATTTGTTTGAAAAATTAGAAAAAATCACAGACATATTTGCGTCTTACGAAAACGGGGAGGGGTCCAGAGAGGTGACATCTTTACCAAAACTTAGAGCAACTATTCCCCTTGAATAAAAGTCCAACTTTTCCCAAATCGGCCGTTCCAGTGCTGAGAAAGAGCATTTTCAAAATATAATTTCCGTCCCGGGTCTTTACGGGTTAAACCTTCATGCCAAACACTGTCGAATGCCTTTTCTATATCTAGTAGAGCTGCTCCAGTCGAATAGCCTTCAGATTTATTAGTTCGAATCATATTTGTTACTCTAAGTAACTGATGAGTAGTGGAATGCCCATGGCGAAAACCAAACTGCTCATTTGCAAAAATTGAGTTCTCATTAATATGTGTTATCATTCTATTAAGAATTATTCTTTCAAAAAGTTTGCTAATAGAGGGAAGTAAACTAATTGGTCGATAACTTGATGCCTCAGCTGGAATCTTTTCGGGTTTTAAAATTGGAGTGACTTTGGCATTTTTCCACTTCGTAGGAAAATGTGCTAATGCAAAGCATCTGTTAAAAATTTTTACCAAAAAATTTAAAGAGTTTTCGGGAAGTCTTTTAATAAGGATATAGAAAATCCCATCATCTCCTGGTGCTTTCATGTTTTTGAATTTTTCGAGAATAGTTCGCACCTCAGTCAAGTTTTTTTCCAATACCTCTTCAGAAAGAAATTCTTGGGTGGTGATCTGATCATACTTTTGGTTTACTTCATTTTCAATAGGACTTACTACGTTCAAATTGGAGTTATGAACGCTCTCAAACTGCTGAGCAAGTTTTTGAGATTTTTGTTCATTCGTTAGAAAAATTCAATCACCATCTTTAAGGACTGGAATGGGCTTCGAAGGTTTTTTAAGAACTTTCGAAAGTTTCCAGAAAGGTTTTGAATGAGGTTTTAGTTGTTCAACTTCTCTCATGAAATTCTCATTTCGCAAGAGAGTGAATCTATGTTTAATTTCCTTTTGTAATTCTTGAAAAATAATTTTCAAAGCAGGATCACGAGATCTTTGGTATTGACGTCTCCGTATGTTCTTCAAACGTATAAGAAGTTGAAGTTCACTGTCAATAATTGGTGCATTAAATTTCACTCGAGCCTTAGGAACTGATAAATTCCGGGCATTGAGTATAAAGCTGCTAAAATTTTCTAATGCTCTGTCAATGTCAGCACTATTTTGTAAAATAATATCATCATTCAAATTTTCTTCGATCGTAGAACGATATCTATCCCAATTAGTATTGTGATAATTTAACACAGATCTAGTGGGATTTAAAATAGTTTCATGGGAAATAGAAAATGTTATGGGAAGATGATCAGAATCAAAGTCAGCATGAGTTAATAAATCACTGCATGAATGACTTTGATTTGTTAGTACCAAATCAATTGTAGATGGATTCCTAATAGAAGAATAACATGTAGGACCATTTGGAAATAAAACTGAATAAAATCCAGCCGAGCAATCATTAAACAATATGTTTCCATTGGAATTGCTTTGAGCATTATTCCAAGATCGATGTTTCGCATTAAAATCACCGATGATACAAAATTTAGATTTATTTCTTGTGAGTTTTTGCAAATCTCCCTTGAAATAATTTTTTCGCTCACCAGTGCATTGAAAAGGCAAATACACTGCGGCTATAAATAAAATGCCAATACTTGTTTCAATTTCAATTCCCAAACTCTCGATAACTTTGGTTTCAAGATGGGGTAAAACACGATGTTTTATTCGACGGTGGATAACTATTGCAACTCCACCACCGGCAACATCAATTCTATCAAACCTATGAACTATATAACTTGGGTTCTTTTTTTGTTTAATATTTGGCTTTAAAAGCGTTTCAGTCACAACTGTAATATGCACATCGTGGACTGTTAAAAAATTGAAAAATTCATCTTCTTTCGCTTTTAAAGAGCGAGCATTCCAATTTAGAAAATTTACAGCATTATTTAAAATCATTGCTGAATTTCAATTTCATAACAATATTAGTTGTAAATTTTATACCTTCTTGAACAGCCTCGTACATCGAGTTACAGTTCAACAAAACGGACATTAGCTGCAGCATGGATTGTTGTAGGTGTTCAATCTTTTCTGGAGTTGGACTACCTAAATCAATACTGGCTGACTTTTCAGCACCAAACACGAATGGTTTGGTACTGTTTAAATTTGAAATATTACCTGTAAGGACACTGGCATATGAACAGCCTGGTGTTGCCTGAACAGGATTTTTTGTCTGAAATTTGTTATCTGAATTTAAATTATTACCTACAGACACACCTGCTAATAAAAGTGCTGGTGATGCCTGAACAGTATTGAAAGTCTTTTGTATACCCACATTGACAACAGGTTGCTTAGAATTCCTACGTTGTCTGGAAGCAATAATTTTTGACCTTACAGGACAATTAAAGAAATTAGATTTGTGATTTCCCCCACAATTTACACATTTGAAACTATTAGTGGTCTCTTTCACGGGGCAGATATCTTTCGTGTGACCAGTGTCACCACAAATCATACATTTTGCTGCCATATGGCAGTTTCGAGTTCCATGACCATAGGCTTGACAATTCCGACATTGAGTAAGATTATGGATTTCTCCATGTCTTTCGAAATTTTCCCACTTTATTCGCACGTTAAATAAAACACGTGCTTTTTCCAAACATTTCAAATTATTTACTTTGATACGATCAAAATGTACTAAGTAATTTTCCTGGTGTATTCCAGTTTGATTAATTTTGGCATTTGCCTCTCGTTTCATCAAAATTACTTGGTTGGGAGCAAAACCAAGTGATTCTGACAAACATTCTTTAATTTCCTCAATAGTTTGGTCATTTGAAAGACCTTTCAAAACAGCCTCAAACGGTCTCTCATTTTTGGCATCAAAAGAACAAAATTTATACATCTTTTCAGTCAAATACTGTGAAAGATGTTTATGGCCATCAAGAGATTCGGCCAAAATACGAATTTCGCCTTGGCGGCCAATTTGAAAATTAACTTTCACATCCGACAGAAACGATGAAAGCTCTGATCGAAATGCTTTAAAATTTGCTACAAATACCACCATAGGTGGAACTTTAACCTTCTTCATAACGGCTTTATGCTCAGTATGAGAAGTTTGGATTTCTTGATCCTCAACGAAAGAAAGAATATCATACCTGTTAGTTGAAATTTCAGTGTCACTTGGAGGAGATGCCTCACGTTTCCTTGAAGCCGCATCAAAGCGAGCTTTTTTATTTTTTCCAGGCATAACTGGAAAACTTCACTACACTTTCACTTCACTATAGAATTTAATTAGAAATATCTCAAACCAAATTTACTCACTAAACACTCGTTAACGTTAAAAACAAATTTATTACTTTGCGTTTCAACAGGTAGTCTTTCAAGAAGATTGCCTGTTGAAAGCGAAAAACAAAATTTCAATAACTCTCGGTAGTCTAAGACTTAGCATCGAGCTGTTGGTAAAATGCGACCATACTGTAGGACAGTTAAAGTCGATCTGGAACCTTTGACCTTACCACCAGAATCCAGTAGTCATCACAATATTACACAATTATTGTTTTTTGCTAACTAAAAACACTATCCGTAGCCGCAGCTTGAAAAACAACACACAATCCAATTCCTGAATGTGTTCTACGGCTGATTCTCCGCTATGGCTAGAACTGGAAGGCACTTGTAAATTATTTGTTTCTCTGTAGAACAGAAACTAACCTGTCATGTTCGCCATTGTGGAAAATCTGTTGCGCCCAGCTCAACTTATCCGTGTGGCGATCAATAATGAAACAGACAGAGTTTGGGCTCGCATGGCTCATGTTTTATATCAAGCGAAAACAAGCCGAGAAGTTATCTCATCCAGCTTTTCACGAGCGGTAATGGTGGACAGTGCACGCAGCCCATTTTGACATTGTCTGTAGCTCAGGTAATTTTCAATCGCAGTAACGGAGTAAAAAGTATAACAACGTCGTAACGTAGCATAGCAACTTATGTCGTTTTCTTTTGAAGTAGAATACTTCTTTCAGGAAGTTCGGCTACATAGGGATGTGAAATGAAAATCTAAAACCGAAAAAAGTGAAAAAAATGTTCAATTTCAAATGCTAATAAATCGGTTAGTACTCAATGGATTTCCTTCGTTCTTGCAGCAATAGATTGGAAAATCTTCTAAGATTCTTTCCAGATGAAGATAATTGTAATTTTATTATTCAAACTATTGTACTGTTGAAAATAGTCAAGCCTTGTCAAAACGAAATATTCGACCTCTGATTGGTCGTTATATGATTGTTTCCCAAGCACGGTCGACAGAATCATATACCTTGCAATTTTAAAATATGCTATTTGGCCTATATAAGAGCCTGTTTCAGCCGAAGCCGCTCATAATAGTTCTAGATATCGACAACAGCAGGCCCCCCTCAGCAGCAGCAGTAGCAGTGCAGTGGATACCAGCGATAGCGGATAGCGGCCACAGCTGTGGCATAGCAATGGATAGCGCACTAGGTGCAGCGGATCTCAGCATCGATAGCAGCTGGGTCAGCTGATGCAGGGACAGCGGATACCAATGGTAGCGTATAGCGGCCACAACTGTGGCATGGCTACGGATAGCGTAGCAGTTGCAGCGGGTATCAGTATCGATAGCAGCTGATGCAGTGAGGCACTTTAGTAAAATGCAGTCTCTGTGCGATAGCGGGCACTAGTAAATGCATTCAATGGAAAGTTGACTCATTTTGACAACACGTGAGCCGTCTAGTTTTGAGTGTTAAATAAGCTTTTCACTATTTATTTTATCACAAGAAATACTCAACTCGCGCTGTCAGTGATAACGCCAAGATGTGATCGGTAACTTATCCGATATTGAATTGAACAACAAATTGTCCTTTTCAGGATGAAAAAAAGCTGATGATTGAAGAGTCAATATTTTCTCTTGAGTTAATTTACATTTTTAAATTTGTAATAGTTATAAATTTTACTTTATCTCCGTGTCTTTGAACGAACTGAATTCTCTTTTCCTTCAGCCATGAGCAAGACATCCGAAAATTTTCATTATCTGCATAAAAATTAATTTTTCGCATAGCCAAAATTTAAAAATTGTCAAGCCCCAATCATGACCAGCAACTTACTATTATATTGAAAATGGTCAATCCTTGTTGAAGCGCAAAATTCGATTGATCTGATTAGTCAACATTTATTTATTAAAAAAAAAAATGACTGACACGCAAGCATCCGGGTTATCTTTTTCGTAAAAGTATTCTACTTCCACCTTGCGGTCGTGGCTTTGCACACAACCCTCCAGTGATTTTTTTGCGGTGTAGCTACCCCGCGGACTACACTTTGTCCTATCACTGTTTTTTTTTACATTTTCCGGACTATCCCGGACTACCCTTTTTCTGTCCCAGACAGTCCGCACAAGCAACAGAGTGCAGTTTTGAAGACACCAACACATTCACACGTATGTGTCAATATAAAAAAAAAACGTGTCAAAATCGGATTGCTTTGATTATCGTTCTTCGCGTGTCAAACATCAGGTTGAATTTTATTTATTTTATTTTGTTACTTTGTCATTTTTCAGTAAATTAGTAAATTTTTCGTACAGTAGCACAAATGCGATAATAGACAATGGCGATAATGACCAAAACAAAAGTGACAGTTACCTCTGGTATTACGCACACCATTGCAACTGCTCGGAAAGTGTTTTTTTTTCAGCTGCAAAGAGCAGTCCGGGTCGGGATAGTCCTGCCGTAAAAACGAATTCGACATTGAACAAACAATCGCGGATCAAATTAAACAAAACTGTTTATTGAAGTCTGGCCAGGCTACGTTGCAGCATTTTTATGTTTTTCCCTTAGATACTTCTATTGCTTATTCAAGTTTCGGATAGCTGCTAGACTACAACAAGTGGTGAAGCATCGCATAAATCAGTGTCTTTGAATAAACTTGCATCGTAGCTTTCCGAGCTCCAGAACTCATTTTACAGTGAAAACTGAAGAAGTGACCATCATAGTGAGCACGGTAATTCCCATTCGATTTGCACACGTTTCGATTTCAAAGTGGTATCTGAGCTCGATTTATGGTGTCTGTGTACCATCCCGATGACGGAAATACCCATATTGGGTGGTATTTGATCATTATAGGCTCTTTTTCAGAAACCAGAAGTGACTATTTTCGCATTTTAGTATACGCGTTACTAATTTTCCAATGGAATGCTGCAAGGTCGAAATCCATTGAAAATAGACTGCTTAATGAGCATTTAAAATTGAATATTTTCGAGACGCTGTCGGTTCAGATAGGAAAAAGGTAGGAAAGTGTGAAGTATCTCTGTTTTCCTGCAGCTCATGTTTTCGATCAGCCGAGGAAATCAGTTTTTTTGGGAGAGGTTACCGCGTTCGACGGCAGGTCGACATCCAATTCGAGTGGCTTATAGTCGACTATGCGTACACACCGATGACATTTTTAGTTTGATACAGAACTATACAACAAATTAATTGGAATTCCCAAGGGTTGATGGTTGTCTCCAAATCATTACCCAAATGAAAAAATGTCTGTTGAATTCTTTTACATATATTATAGCACTGTTAGACTGAACTGCGAAAGAATTCGTCAAGTTTGAGAAATACTACAAGGTATACAGCCCTAGGGTTGTATGAAATGGTGACGTGGGACTAAACACTGTAATTAGGGGATTTTGTGTTACAAAATATACAGAGTCTGCAAACAGAATCAATGTGTTTGCTCAGCGACTGTACGTATTTTTATTTTCAGCCTCCCTGGAAATCAATTTTTGGAATATATTCAACAACACTCGAAAGAATATCATTTATATTTGCGATATTATGCCTGTAGTATTTTTTTGTGCAAAATATATGTATATGACAAGGCACAAAGCACAAAGAACTTCTCGTAATGCGTCAAAGTCAGAATTAACTCTATATCCTCAAAAACCAAATCCAATAATACTTACGTTATCATAATGAATGGTTTTGTCTTATTTAACTCTAATTAAATCAAATCTATAGTATGGATCTTACTTTCACAATAATATGGAAGCCTTTGCAAAGGTTCATCAATTGGCAAACAGAAGAAAATATTTTAAACAAAATTATTGACAAGTTCCAGCAAAATATCGTAGCAATCCACAAATACACTTTTTTTTTTGCTTGACAATTTTTTTCATTTTCCTACAACTACATTCGCTGTATTACGAAGACAGGAAAATTACGTTTATTATGGTAAAGCTTAGAATGATCATATATCATCTAACTTCTTTGAAATGTAAAAGAAAATATGTACGAATCTTACTAAATAAACAAAAAAATCACAAGCATTCGCAGGCTCTTACTCTTCTATAAATGTATATATTTAGGAATTTACTCTTTCGATACTATCCGGTCACGATTATTTAGTGAATATCGAAGATAAAATTAAATAAATGTTCGTTGCAAAAATTTACAATTCTTTTTGAGTAATTTATGGTATTCATATTTATGAGATAAACTTTCAATCACCATCAACAGTAGCATTGCAGTTTTTCCTCAGTTGCATACGAATAGAAATGTACGAACAAAAGTGTACCACTGCAATACGAATAGTACCGCTGCAGTACGAATAGAAGTGTGCCGCTGAAATGTACGAATAGAAGAGTACCACTGCAATCATAGACGACGAGAGACCTGCGGTTCTTTACTCCACTGGTACTGTTGCTTTTACCGGCATGTTTTCTTTCAAGACATCAGTTTTTATTAGGTTCTTCAGAACCTTACACGCAGGTTTAGAAATTGTTCAAGGATGGGTATTGTTTCAAACTTTTAAGAAACCTTTCACCTTTGAGACATCATATTAGTCTAAGCTCATGGAAACAAAAATAAATTGACCTATTGGGACGGGGAGACTCTGTCAATTTTTATTTCGAAATTGATACAGGGAATATCACAGGGAACGGATGGTGTCCATTCACGTCGTCTGTGCTAGGAATGCTCGCATGTAATTGGTTCATTATTCGCGTAAATTTGTTATTGAAATTTTTCATCAATTTTACCGCTTAGCAATGAAATTAGAGTGATAATTAGCATATTAAAAAATTGTTATACATTTTATCTATTCAACAATATATTGGTTATTATTATCCATCATGTGGTTATGCTGTAATCAACGTTTGAAATCTGACGCAACATTTGCCCGTTTCATTTCCAATTTTACAGAATGCATCCCAGTATAGTAAACAAAGAAGTGTCCCACTTCAAAAATAAACTAGGTATATATAAACAGATGGATATGTGGATATGGTAGTGTTTTACAAGACATCTTTTTCAGTGGTACACCTCATTTTAATAATTCTGCCATAGTCACTTTTTCAATACCATATTTAGCATGACAATTGAGGTAATGAACAAGAACATGGTATAGTTTTTAAGGTATTTAATTAACAGAACGTTTTGTGGTTACGAGACCCATCATTTACTACAATCCAAATCGATTGAGTCTGATGAAGTCTACATTTTTGCCTATAATTTTCAAACAAAACTTTAAAAAGCTAGAAAACATTTAGTGACTGGAATACATGAAAATACAAACAACGAATACAATGCTCGGAAGATGGTAAAATTGAATCTTCACAGCGTCTGCTAGCGAAATTATAGCCCCATCAAACCTAGTCTGCCACCGTAGAAAGTAATTTCACGGTTAATTTGGATATTTTTTTCTTCGTTCCATCCCCTCCACTAGCTTTCTCACTGTCTCTCATCAGTTCACCTCTATCTCTTCCGTACATTCCAGGTCTGGTTTCAGAACCGCCGGGCCAAATATCGCAAGCAAGAAAAGCAATTACAGAAAGCGCTCGCCCCCTCGGTGATACCGTCCTGCAACGGGATGATGCGCAACATACAGGGCTACAGCGTGTCCCGAGGTTATCAACCGTATCCCCATCCAAACTCAATCAATCGATATCCGCAGGTGAGAATCGGTTTACGGTTGGTTTTTCTGCACGCCAGCCAGGCAGCCACTGTTCACGCGTTATTGACCCTGTTCGTTGGTTGGCCATTTCACGTGACAGGGGCGACGGTTCATTTGACGGTTGGTGACTTTAATTTCGACTACTAATCGCCTACACCTTCGTTTATTCCCATTCCAAACAGGATCTCTTCCAGATGGGTGCCTCTTCATATCCTGGCATGACGCAGCCATTCTCGATGACGCACAGCTCCAACATGGGCTCAGTTGGCGTTCGCCAGGATTCCATGGGTAAGTAAAGTACAGCACGCTGTTACCGGTGACCGTGCGCCCGCATCACAATCCCGCATCCAGCATCTTGCAAGAAAACTATTTCCGAGCTTCATCTTCTTCGAATATATATTGTTAATTGAATTAGTGCCAGAGTTTTGCGCAACACGAACTCCAGGCACTGGCGGCGTAGTGTTCCAAAATGAAAGTTGCAATGAAGAAACTTCTGTCATCGCCTGCCTCCCAGCCGAAAATGTGGCACACAAATGCAACAAGCATTCTGCTGTTTCATCCTTTCCTCTACACCTCTCAAACGCGATTGTAGTGCATTGCGAAAAGTTATACCTCTTCACACCGCCTTCCCTTCCCTTCTGCTGGCGGTAGTAGCGAAGCTCGATTTGTTTGCTTCCGCTCGTGTTTCCTTTAGCCCTTTATAAAGATTGCTGACGACCCGGAATCCGGGCCGCAAGTCAGGTGCAAAAACGGGATAAACACCATCTCTCTTCCTGATGTTATCGGCTTCCAGTCGGTCCAGAGCGCGCACGAAATAAATAAATGTATAAACTGGAAGGAAATTCGATATTTGCACCCGAAGATATTGGCTCGAAGGTAAGATGCTGCTCGGAGACTTTCGATCCACACACAGACGAAAAAAAAGTAGAAGAAGCAGCGAAACACGCTACCGTTTTGATGTCCGGAACGTTGCTCGTTGGGAACCACACAGAACATCATCTCGTTTCGTCTTGAGGAAAATTCGTCATTTCCGCAGGGCGGTAATGTATAATAAATTGACGGCACGATTCTGCGCCTGCCTGCCGCGTGTCATTTGTTGCTGACGACGTTTGGCCACTCGTGGCGTATGGCGTTAAAGGACAGGTTGTTCGACACCTTTCAAATGATTTGCTTCAAGCGTGAAATCGGTTACGGTTTCCTAATCTTGCACTATGAGCGTTTATACCGAACCACCAATCTTGTTGATTCTATTGGTAGCACATTAGATTTTCTATATTTATAACAGTCTACTTACCAGTTTTTAACAGTGGTTCTAGACGAAGTTGATGATCACCGGTAAATTTTAAAAATTACCCATTTGGCCAGGCCCAAAAGTGACATCTAATTAAATGTAATAAGATAAAGGCCCAATCGCAGAGAGCATAACGGGGCCGAAATAATTATTGGAGTAGGGAAAAGCCTGCTTGAGTAAAATTAATAAATATTTCTCCTCAAACAGGCATAAAAACCCTCTCATCTTTTCATATACAATAATACAATTATAAATAAGTTACAAATCATAAAACACAATCTTGATAAGTATGGTTCCTGCAGCTTCAAGAGCCAAATATATTTTCGGGAACGTCTTATTCCTGGTTAAGCGCGTAAATAGAATCTGAAATGAAAACAAAAGTGTACTAAATAGGAACATCAATTGATTTAAGGAAGGAATATAGCAGACGCATATATGGGAAATCTAAAATTGCTAAGACATCACGAACAGGGACATTTGGTTGTTTATTCCGAGCTTTATAAGAATTTTCTAAATTGGATCTAGCTTCACGATATAACGGACATGACCAAACAACATGTTCAATATCGTGGTAACCCTCGCCACAGGTGCAAAGGTGATCCTCTGTGAGTCCTATACGACGAAGGTGAGCATTAAACCAGTAATGATTGGACATAAGCTGAGACATCATACAAATGAATCACGACTTACGTCCAATTTGTGGAACCAAGGTTTTAAAGAAACTTTAGGAATAATTGAATGACACCATCTTCCTAGATCTCCATTGTCCCAAGAGTTTTGCCAGTTCATGAGCGACTCTCGACGTATAGAACTAAAAAATTCATTGAATTCAATAGGTCTTTCATAAATGTCACCATGTACCGTACCGATCTTAGCTAATGAATCTGCCGTCTCATTGCCCTCAATTAAAGAATGAGAAGGGATCCATACTAATGTAACCTGTGATGCGATTTCGGATAAAGTACTCAAATGGTCGCGTATTTTATTCAAAAAATACGAAGAACTCTTTATACTTTTTATCGATCGGAGAGCTTCAATAGCACTGAGGCTGTCCGTAAAGATGAAGTAATTGTCTTTAGGCAAATTTTCAACAAAACTTAATGTGTACTGAATAGCAGCCAGCTCTGCGACATAAACAGAAGCAGGGCTTTCGAGTTTGTAAGCGACGGATAAATTATTGTTATAAACACCGAAACCAGTAGATCCGTTGAGAAAAGAACCATCGGTATAAAATGAATTATTACAGTTTATATTTTGATATTTTTCACGAAATAGATTTGGAATCTGTTGTATACGTAGTTGATCAGGCATACTACGAATTTCATTTAACATTGATGTATCAAAAAATAGGGTAGAATCAAAGGTATCTAATGAGTAAATATTATTTGAAGGAAATGAAGAAGGGTTGATATTTTGAGACATGTAATTGAAATAAACAGTCATAAAACGAGTTTGAGATTGAAGTTCAACAAGTCTTTCAAAGTTATTTATTATCATCCCCACCATGATCCAGTTACTGTGCGCAAAAAATTAACTCTTTGTTGAAATTTCTGTATTAAATATCGAATATGACTTTTCCAAGTGCATTTTGAGTCGAACCATACGCCAAGATATTTATGAACTAAAACTTGAGTAATGGGTTCACCCACTAACATAAGTTGGAGCTGAGCTGGCTCATGTTTTCTAGAAAAAACTACATATTCAGTTTTTTCAACTGAAAAGTCTATACCTAGTTGTATTGCCCAATTGGATAAGTTGTTCAAGGTATCTTGTAAAGATCTTTGTTAATCGGATGCCCTGGGACCTGTGGCAGAAATCACACTATCATCTGCAAATTGTCTGATAGTGCAATTTACCAAACAGTCATCAATTTCACTCACATAAAAATTGTAGAGCAGTGGACTTAAACATGAGCCTTGTGGAAGACCCATGTAGCTAAGTCTAAACGCTGACAAACTACCATGAGAGAAATGCATATGTTTTTCTGATAGTAGATTGTATAAAAAATTATTAAATTTAGGAGGAAGTCCTTTTTGATGAAGTTTATCAGAAAGAACATCTATAGAAACAGAATCAAAGGCTCCCTTAATGTCTAAGAATACAGAAGCCATTTGTTCTTTTTGAGCAAATGCAATCTGGATTTCTGTTGAAAGTAATGCGAGACAATCATTTGTTCCTTTAGTTCTACGGAAGCCAAACTGGGTATGTGATAATAAATTATTACTTTCAACCCAATGGTCTAAACGATATAAAATCATTTTTTCAAACAATTTACGAATACAAGAAAGCATCGCAATTGGACGATATGAGTTATGATTAGAAGCAGGTTTTCTAGGTTTTTGGATAGCAATCACCTTTACTTGTCTCCAATCATGTGGAATGATGTTTAGTTCAAAAAAATTATTGTATAAATCTAACAACATTTTTTTAGCAATGTCAGGTAAATTTTTCAGTAAATAAAATTTTATTTTATCCAGACCAGGGGCATTATTATTGGAAGAGAGAAGAGCGATAGACAGTTCAGTAATAGAAAATGGTAGTTCCATCACCGATTGTTCAGAAAAATTGTCACGAATAATTTTTTGAACAGGAACAGTGTCTGGACATACTTTTTTTGCAAAATTTAATATCCATTGATTTGAATATTCTTCATTTTCATTACCCACTACTCGATTTCTCATTCTTCTAGCAGTGTTCCAAAGAGTATTCATAGATGTTTCTCTGGAAAGCTCATTAACGAATCGTCGCCAATAACCACGTTTTTTAGCTTTGATCAAGTTTTTAAACATGGATTCTAACTTCATGTATCGTACAAAGTCTTCGATTTTTCCTTTTTTCCGGAAAATCTTATACGCGTTTGATTTTTTAACATAAATTTTTGAGCACTCTTTGTCCCACCAAGGAGTAGGAGGTCGTCTTTTAGTTGAAACGCCAAGATATTTTTTCCTTTGGGCTAGTATTGCAGAATTTAAAATTAAACTCGCAAATGAATCATATTTTTCAAGAAGTGGAAGGTGTTGCAATGCCTCTAAAGCTTCTGTAATTTTTAATTTATAAATTTCCCAATCAATATTTAATGTAAGGTCATACGGAATGTCAATTGGTCGAGTACTATTTGACCCATTATTAATTGAAATTAAAATTGGTAAATGATCACTACCATGGGGATCATAGACAACCTTCCAGCTACAATCTAACCGTAATGACGTTGAACATAATGATAAATCCAATGGACGAGCCGGTGGTTTCGGAACACGTGTCATATCTCCATTGTTCAAAACAGTCATATTAAAATTGTCACAAAGATTAAAAATCAAAGTGGAGCGGTTATCGTTGTAACATGAACCCCAAGCTACACCATGAGAGTTAAAATCTCCCAATATTAAACGGGGTGAGGGTAGAAGTTCGACAATATCAGAAAGCATTTGTTGTCTAATTAGTGCTTTAGGAGGGATATATACAGAAGCAATGCAGAGATCTTTGTCTTGTATGTTAATTTGACAAGCTACATATTCGATGCCTTGAATTGAAGGTAAATTAATTTTATAAAAAGAATAACACTTTTTAAACCCTAAAAGTACACCTCCATAAGGAATATCTCGATCTAATCGTACGATGTTGTAATTATTGAAATTGAGATTGATATCTGAAGTGAGCCATGTTTCACAAATAGAAAACACATCACATTTCAAATTATTAATCATAGCTTTGAATGAATCAAGTTTTGGTATGATACTTCTGCAATTCCATTGTAAAATATGTATAAAATCATTAGTCTCAGACGATAAGTTAGTCATCGAAGGTTATTGAAGTAGAAATGAGGGGCCATTGAGAGGTAAGCTGCTTTAAAAATGTTTTGAAAACAGGGAGTAATGAATGAATAAATTTGCTGAAAGGGTCCGGTATGTTTAATGATTCAAGAATCCAGTTTATTACATGAGAAAATTTCAGAATTCCTGATTTTGTTTGTTTATTTGAAGGTGTGAATGAGCTATCACAGTTTTTGGGTGTTAGTGGTGGAAACTCTTGTGTTGACTTTAAATTTAAAATTCTAGAGGAAGTTTGATTTGATTTTTCAGTATCGTGATTAGATTTGGGAACATTACCATTTCTATTAAGTGATATTTTAGGCCCCTTGTTGGGAAGTTTTGGGGAAGAAAGATTTTTCCTTTTTCTAGACCAACCAGGGTTTGAAAAAGAAGGACCAGCAAGAGGAACATCGCAGTCCGTCTCATCAGAGGACAATAAATCATAAATATTAGAAGAAATAAGAGAATTTGTTTCCGATTGCTCAAGGAGATCAGAATAACTGCGTTTAGCGCGGTCTTTAAGAGATCGTTTCATTTTAATTTTATGTTGAATGAATAAGGAACAATTCGAGAGTTCATGTTTAGTTTCACCACAGTAATAACAATTATTATTTTCTTGATTGCAAGAGTCATCAAGATGGTTACCCCCACATTTACCGCATCGACTTTTATTGCAACAGTAGGCAGAAGTATGGCCTAACTGTTTGCAATTGGTGCAGTTCATGACTCGTGGAATATACAGGCGAACGGGTACAAGGACATTGTGAATCGAGATGTGAGATGGTAAAGCAGATCCAGCGAATGTGACACGAAATGAATCTGAGGGGGAATATATTTTCTTCCCTTCTACAAAGGACACGGATCTCAATTGTTGACAATCGAGAATTTTAACCGTTGGAATGGAAGTGTTCTTGAAATATCCAACACCGTCTTTTAAAAGAAATTCACTGGATAAGCTGGAATCGGTAACAACACCGTCAATTTCTACATCTCGAGCGGGAACATAAACATGATAATCCAGGGTGAAAAACTCCGAAGTAGCAATTTTATTAGCTTGAGTAAGGTCTTTAACCACAACTCTCAATTTGTTAGGTCTGAACTTAGAAATTTCAATGATAGACTTGAAATGAGACTCTAAATCTTTAGATATCTGAATGATGTTTAAGGGCTTTAATTTGGTCGGAAATAAACAACAAATGACCAGTCGATCCGTCTGGATACAGTTTAACGCGTGAGGGAATTGAGGAAACAGTGGAAAAAGGGTCAGGAGGTTTAGGTGTAATAGAAACAGGATCGGCCAAATTTTTTTCATCCACTTCCATTGTGTGTAAAAGAGCACACTATGGTAGGGCAACAAAAAATGCAAATGGATACAAATATAATAAATTAAGTTTTATACTTAGCTGTTATAATAAATGAAATCTTGATCTTTAAATTTCTTGGTGTACTTGAATTGTCGTTGATCTTTCGAAACCTTCGAACCCCTTGAAAACTCTGATTCCTGTATCCTGTAGAGCAGCAAATCTTGAATAGCTCTGGATCTCTTGGAATCTTCAAATCTCTTGAATACTGATGGCGGTATCCTGTAGAGTTGCAAATCCTGGTATTTCCAATATTGAATCAATACTTCAGATCTGCAATTATAAAGAAAATTAATGACGGTAGCAGCTGTAAATAAATGCGACACTTTCCAAGCGAAGGTTGCTGAGCAATTAAAAAAAAAAAAGTGACATCGTCATGAAGTTTTTTTAATTTACTAAGAAAAAAATATATCTTTCTTTATCTCTCTTTCCCCTATTCCTTTCCAGGCATGTCCGCCGAGGATGAATGGTACAACAAGAGCCTATCGGCGCTCCGAATGAACAGCTCACATCACCCGAATCTGTCCGCACCGATGCTCCAGTACCAGACATAATTAATGTAGGATCAACTGTAACCCTTCCCCCCCGACTGCTGAGCGATTCACTGCATTCCGAGCGCTTCCGGGAAGCATCCGAGCGCAGTCAACGTTCAGCAGTGGCAGCCACTAGTGGAGCCGCTCGCCATGTTTTACTGACCGACCATTCTTTCGTAGAGGTGCCAACAATAAGTTGTTGAAAATTTCATTATTCCACTCATTCGTGAATATTTAATCAAATCGATTGACAGCAGAGCGCTCGAAAAAAACAACCCAAATTTCGGTGGCCATGATCGGAAGCTCATTTTTTCATTTACACAACCCCGGAAAAATGCTATTAAATTTTTTTCATAGACCGATTAAAGGCCACTAATTTATGCAAGCGGCCAACGATGAACCCAGAACACTAATATAAATTTTAAGCGTTCTCCAACGAGAGAATAAATACAGTTTAGTAACTATAGTCAAACAAAAAAGTTGTACATATGTCTATATAACCGAGCTGGGCGCTGAATTTTCATTTCCGATAATCGTCGTAAATTGGAAATACGATCAATTTGCCGCTTGGCTCGAGAAAACAAGAAATACGGACGGCACGGAATCAAATCTTACCAGTTACGTGAAATTAATAGGCGTTAATTTGATATTGCAAATTAAAAAAGAAAATAAAACAGAGTGAATACGAGCTGCGAATGAGAAAAAAAAAGAAAACCAGAACAACAAAACAATCCATTCATCCAGAATGAGCAAATTTAGTGTAAGGACAAGTTAGCGCGTAAGAAAAACGTGAATATCAGGATGAATACAACAAAAAAGTAAGCTAAACAAACAAACGGCAAACCACAAAAAAGGAAACTTTGAAACTAATCTAGCTAAATTATTTAATTTGTACTTGATGAAAGTGAAAGCAAAACAAACAAAAAACAAACTAACTAAAACATATGAACATAAGCAACAGAGGAAAGAAATGTGGTAAAGAACCGTTAGTTGATCTATATATTATATATGCAAAAAAAAAAAACAAGAATAAACGCAGTAAAATTTCTAGTCACAGAATCAAAGCCAGTGAGCAGAGCATTGGCTGTTCAGTGTAAATATAGACCAAAGTGGAAAACAATGCATTAAAAACTATTTCAGATGTAAGCATCCTTTTTTGTTGTTTTTTTTTTTTTGTCGTCGAATAATCTAACAGGTTGGTGAGAAATTGTCCAACGAAAGTCAAATCTTTTCTGTTAGGAGAAAAACAAGCTTCACCATCAGGTAAGTAACTAATGTTGTAGTACATATTCTGCACTCGTTAGAGTCCATATTTCGATAGGCATCATGCCGAACAAGATGCAGATTGCGTCGTACAACATAATCCCCAAGAGTTTCAGAGATTGACTTGCCGTAGACCTTCAGCGTTAAGTCGTCCGCAAAGCCGACGATCACAACCCCTGCAGGGAACTTTAGCTTCAACACGGTACTCTTGCGGTTATTGGGACGTACTGCTGACCCTGCTCCGTGCTGTAAGTTTTCCAGAATCATGTACAGCGATACCGGGACATAGATGTTCCTGAGTGCAAGCGCTATGGAGTCCTGGCGCTGTTGAACGCTTCTCCAAGGTGAGCGTAACGATTGCGCAAAAACAAATACTTCTTCTCTTATGCTGGAGTGCTACCTCAGCCATCTTGGTGACGAAAAAATAGCATCCAGAGTGGACCTGTCCTTCTGGACATAGATTTAGGTACTTGCCAGGATAATCCTCTCAAGCGCCCAAGCGCCCTGTTGAATCTACCCGTAGCTTGCTGCCTCACGTTGTGATCTATTCTAATCGGTGACAACTAAGAATTTGGATTTTTTTACTACTGCTGTCAAAAAAAGATGGATGAACTTGAAGAAAAAGTGGTTTATTTTTCCGGTCTTCTGACGAAGCTTTCTAAGGATGCCGGAACAAGAGCGTTGTGCGGTCTTCACGTCTACTTTTTGAATGCATTACTTGATACTACGAATCAACTGTTTACATTTTTCTGTTCTCCAGTTGTTTTCGTACACCAGGGAACTCAAAATCCCGAAATTCTAGCTTTAAGTTAGATTTAATTTCAGCTCGTAGTCGGCAGCGAGGATAAAAAAAAATTGCTTTTAGTTATTAAGATACTTTAGAGAGTAAGACACCAGATATAATTGGCGCCGTTAAACATTATTTGTATTTGTGCCGTGTCAAATAAATTATAGTTGAAGAAAAAAAATCTTCGATTAGGTGACTCGGATTTAGATTTGTTGGGTTGCATATACAATATCGCACGCTTAGCCTTGGAGCTGATAGCGGTATCGATCAACTAGATTAGTTGAGAGAATTCGTTATCGATATTGTTTTTGGCACATTTTGCATGTGTAGGATAAGTACAACGATACATTGTGCCCCAGTGCTAAGTCGAGAAAATTTTCAGCTCGAAAAGATTCTGGACTCGATCGGGAATCGAACCCGATATCACAACCGTGTGGGAGAGCTAGCCGACCGACACCGCTAACCACAAAACCACGGGGGCTATTTGCATATTTGGGGTTCAAATGGAGTCGTTGATATATTTTCAAACTGGTTAACCGTTATGTACTCGGCAGGATACCCGGGTATCTTTTCAGACTTTATTGCTTAAAAAAAGCAAGGATAATCTCAACTCAGCCAGCTGAAACTTATGGAATGCTCCTAACTAGTGGAAATGCTTCTCGCTTTTTCATTTCTTGACCGATTTTTGATCTTGACCTGGCAAAAGATCGGAAAATTTGTCTACTTTTAGAATCCGAAGCCGACATGAACCAGTGAACACATCTGGTTCTTGTAATTTCGGATCTTCGGATCAAAATCCATGAAACCACTCCAGGAGCTGATTTTCATTCATTTTGAGTTCATATGATAAGTTGTCCGAAGTGGCCATTTCGGAGCAGATTCCCGATCTTGAACATGGTCCCGGAGAAAGAGAGAGAGGAGAGAGGGAGAAATAGAGAGATAGATAGAAAGAGGGAGAGATAGATAGAGAGAGAGAGAGAGAAAGAGAGAAAGATAGATAGAGGGAGAGAGAGATAGAGAGATAGATACAGGGGATAGTCAAAATAAGTAGGATAGGCAAAATTTTGATGAAATTTGAAATGCTATAGCTTTGCTAAACGTTATTCGATTTTAATAATTCGAACACCATTGAACTGGAAAACTTTTGAAGTTTCATTTTCTGACCCCAGATCTGGCCTAGGTCACCGGATATAGGAAATATTCCTGAGTTCCGGTAGGCATGTCAAACCTGCTAATTTTTGGATGGATTTGGTAATGGGTTACCTGATAGAAATGCTCATTTGCATCATTGGCATAGATGACAAAATCATTTCCGAAGCGAATGGTTCATCAAGATCCGGAATCGGCCAAGAACTCATCGAGAAATGGCTATTTTTCATCCGGAAGTCCTCAGAGGAACCTTTAGTAGGGGACATTTACGTTTTTGCACCAAATATAGCGTGTTACACCTCTATCTTCAAGATTTTTTATCAGGAATCTTTTAAAAGACATATATCTGAATATAGGCTGCATTGGCCACTCCCGGAACGATCCAGATTCCCCGGAGGAACCCGGAATTGGGACATTTACATTTTTGCATCAAATAAAGCGTGCGACGCTTCTACCTTCAAGACTTTTCATCAGGAACCATCAAGAAGACATATTTTTGAATACAGATTACGTTGGCCACTCCCGGGATGATCCGGATACCCCGGAGGAACCCGGAAATGGGGACATTTACATTATTGCATCAAATAAAGCGTGCGACACTCCTATCATCAGGATTTTTCATCAGGAATCTTACAAAAAAAATATTTCCTAATATAGGCTGCATTGGCCACTTCCGGAACAACCTGAATGCCCCGAAGGAAGATCCGGATGCCCGGAGGAACCCGAAATGGGGACATTTACATTTCTGCATCAAATAAAGCGTGCGCATAGAGCTGCAAGATTTTTCATCAGGGTTCCTCCGGGGTATTCAGGTTGTGCCGGTAGTGACCAATGCAGTCTGAATTCAAAAATATGTTATTTTGATGATTCCTGATGAAAAATCCTGAAGATAGAGCTGTCGCACGCTTTATTTAATGCAGAAATGTAAATGTCCCCATTCCGGGTTCCTCCGGGGCATCTAGATCGTCCGAGAGTGGCCAACGTAATCTGTATTTAAAAGAAATGTCTTTTGGATGATTCCTGATGAAAAATCCTGAAGATAGAGGTGTCGCATGCTATATTTTGATGCAGAAATGTGAATTCTCCCACTACGGGTTCCTTCGGGGCCTCCAGGTCGTTCCGGAAGTGGCCAATGCAGCCTATATTCAGATATATGTCTTTTAAAAGATTCCTGATAAAAAATCCTGAAGATAGAGGTGTAACACGCTATATTTGGTGCAAAAACGTAAATGTCCCCTACTAAAGGTTCCTCTGAGGACTTCCGGATGAAAAATAGCCATTTCTCGATGAGTTCTTGGCCGATTTCGGATCTTGATGAACCATTCGCTTCAGAAATGATTTTGTCATCTATGCCAATGATGCAAATGGGCATTTTTATCAGGTAACCCATTACCAATTCCATCCAAAAATTAGCAGGTTTGACATGCCTACCGGAACTCAGGAATATTTCCTATATCCGATGACCTAGGCCAGATCTGGGGTCAGAAAATGAAACTTCAAAAGTTTTCCAGTTCAATGGTGTTCGAATTATTAAAATCGAATAACGTTTAGCAAAGCTATAGTATTTCAAATTTCATCAAAATTTTGCCTATCCTACTTATTTTGACTATCCCCTGTAGGTTGATAGAGAGAGAGAGAGAGTGAAAATTTGTACGTAGGGGTTTTTGGAGCCAGATTATGATAGTTTAATACTCCTTCCTTCTCTAGAAGGAAGGGCTCTTATACAAATGAAACACGAATTTCCGCATAACTTGAAAACTAATCAAGTAAATGGAACCAAACTTGGCATGTAAATGATTTAAGAAGCAAAAAATATTTCTATGACAGTTTGATATCCCTTTTTGCCTTTCTCCTAGAAAGGTATAGCAATCACTGGAAAAACCAAAGGTATAAAAGCGGTCCCAATGGCCGAATGTCATATACCACTCGACCCCTTCGACGAACTGAGCATTTTCTGTATGTATGTATGTATGTATGTGTGTATGTGTGTGTGTGTGTGTGTGTGTATGTGCAACTTTTTTTTCTCACTCACTTTTCTCAGAGATGGCTGGACCGATTTTCATAAAATTAATTGCAAATGAAAGGTCTAGTAGCGCCATAGGTTGCTATTGAATTTCATTGTAATCGGATTTTTAGTTTAGAGGTTATGTATCAAAATGTAAAAATCACGAAACATCAATATCTCAGAAACCACACAACCGATTTTAATAAAATTGGTTTCAAATGATCGGGCTGTCTCCAGAACCCTTAACTTTTGAATTTCGTAGTGATTAAAAAGTTATGTAAAGAAAAGTTATCCTGAGGTTGTTTAAACTCACTCATTTTTCTCAGAGATGGCTGAACCGATTTTCACAAAATTAGTGTCAAATGAAAGGTCTAGTTGCCCCATAAGTTGCTTTTTAATTCCATTGTAATCGGATTGTAACTCTGTCCGTTGTTCATAAAAATGTGAAATCACATAATGAAAGTAAACATATTGACTTTCTCCTAACGATCACTGGCTAATTAAAAGGTAGAAAAGTGATCAAAATGGCCGAATGTCATATACTACTCGACTCAGTTCGACGAATCGAGCATTTTCTGCATGTATGCATGTATAGGTGTATATATTTGTGAGTAGATATGTACGTGTGTATGTGCACCTTTTTTTCGCACTCACTTTTCTCATAGATGGTCTGACCGATTCCTTCTATCTTGGTGCCGAATAAAATTCTATTGAATTTCATTGTAATCAAACTTTTAGTTTTAGCGCTGCGTCAAAATGTGAAAATCGCTCTTATATCTCAGAAGCTATGAAAATAGTTGAATTCAAATTAATGGGCTTTTGAACCCTTAAACAATGAATTTCATAATGTTTAAACATGTGGTTTGAAAGTTAAAGAAAGAAACGTAACCCGGAGACTGTTTAAAACTATAGCTACAATCAAAATATGTGGCCTCAACATCATTTAAATTTGATATTGTACTATTTCAATGCTTGCGGCCTTGCTCGGGATTGAAGTTGAAATTAAAAGTCATTTCTATCATTTCACTTTTTGCCTTTCTCCTACAAAGGTATAGCAATCACTGCAAAAACTAATGGTATAAAAGTGCTCCAAAGGGCCGAATGTCGTATATCGCTCGACTCAGTTCGACGAGCTGAGCATTTTCTGTATGTGTGTGTGTATATGTGTGTGTAACGTCCTCCCAATCTCACTCGATTTTCTCAGAGATGGCTGAACCGATTTCAATGAAATTAATTGCAAATGAAAGGTCTAGTTGCCCTATAAGACCCTATTCAATTTTATTGTAATCTGATTTCTTGTTTAGAGGTTATGTATCAAAATGTAAATATCATGAAACATTAATATCTCAGAAACTACACAACCGATTTGATTTGGTTTCAAATGAACGGGCTACCTGAAAAACCCTTAACTTTTGAATTTTATGAAGATTGAACATGAGGTTCAAAAGTTATGGAAAAAAACGTGTTCTAGAGACTATTTCATCTCCCTCATGTTTCTCAGAGATGGTTGAACCGATTTTCACAAAATTAGTGTCAAATGAAAAGTCTAGCTGCCTCATAACACCTTATTGAATTTTGCTGTAATCGGACTGTAACTTAGTCTGTAATGTATCGAAATGTGAAAAACACGAAACTTTATTATCTTAGAAACTACACAACCGATTTGAACAATATTGCTATTAGATGAACGGGCTAGGTAATGCTTAACTGATGAATTATGATTGAACACGTGGTTTCAAAGTTTGGCTGCCCTATACGTTCCCTTTTCATTTGATTGTTATCAAACTTAAGCAACCGTTATGTATTAAATTGTTAAAACAACGAAAGTCTATTATCTCATGTATTACACGACTTATTTGAACATAACTAGTGTCATACAAATGAGTCATCTCTCATTGACTTACAATGAGACTTACACATAACAAACTTCATAACAATTTGATATGCTGTTCAAGAGTTTTGAAAAGAAAAGAAATTCAAAGACTATTCAACACTATACCTGCTTTGATCAATATATTTGGCCTCAACATGATTTAAATGTGATATCGTACTATTTGAACGTTCCCGGTATCGCTCGTGATTAAAATGTTCGAAATTAAAAGTCATTTCTTTAATTTCGCTATTTCCTAAGTACTATAACATTACGTCAAATTTCATTTTTTATACTCCAATCACAACATCAATATTTTAGAACCCAAAGAGTGAATATACCTTTATTGGATTTAAGCAATCATGTAAATCTATTTTTACAAATAATAAGTTTGAATGAGAAAGGCTGAGTCTGACCGCTAGGTGGATTAATTTAGGGTTTTTCTGTAGGAGGGTCACGGTGTTCCCACAGACCGTTATTATCAAACAAAAAATACCATCAAAACGGTGAATGCAAATTTGTTTGTTATGATGTTCTTCATCTCTGGGTAAATTTTTGAAAAAATCGTTGGTAGCATTTTTGAGTTATGATCATTTTATGTTGAAATGGAAATTTCTACACACTGCACCAGTAATAAGTTTTAGTCTCTCGAATTTCAATGGGACTGTAGGTATAGGTATTTTGCCTACTTATAAGCAATTTGCATAACCAAATAACAAGCCAAGCTTTGAAAAGGGTGTAACCTCTTCATCTCAATAAAACCTATATAATCCAGCGGTCAAAAGTTAATTTCAAATTATGTTGTGATTACTGAAGAATACCTTCGAACTATAATAGGTGTAAAGTTGACAGAAATGTCATAAATTTACGTGGAAAATTCGAATCATAGTAGACATCGTTATTTGTCAGTCTATCTGTCAGCCTGTTCCCTATGGACTCAGCAACTACTGAGCCGATTACTGGGAAAATTTGTACTCAGAGGTTTTCGAGAATCAAAAGTGTAACTATCATGTGAGTCTCATAAGCGTGGGCAGAGAGGGGGGGGGGGTAATTTGTAGTCTCTAAACTTGAAAACGTCCTCCTACGATAGCTGTGCAAATTTTATCTACAAAAGTTTTTGGGTATAAGACGGGGTTTTGCGACATTACTATGTCATCTGAGGCTTTGCTATATCTGTGAGTGGCGTAGTGAGGCGAAAGAAGGAGGGGAGTATGAGGTAAGTCATTATTTATTGATTAATAATTCGATTGTTTGATTCGGTACATAGAGATCCTAGAGCAACAGATTTTGTCTATCTCATTAGCGTGGGCAGGAAGTAGATGGAGCGAGGGTAAATTTGTTTTTTCTAAACTCCAAAATACCAAACTCTATCATTATGCCAATTTGTAAACGTTGATTCTCAAATTTTCTGGTATATTGGGAAGCACCGCGAGGGAAGGATCCCTTATAAATGCAACACAAATTTTTGCATAACTAGAGAACAAATCAAATAAATAAAAACAAATTTGACATGCGGCTGATTTTGGAGACAATCTGGCAGAGGAGGAGGGTCTATACAAATTTCTGCATAACTCAAGAACTAATTAAGGCAATGGACCAAATTTGGCATATGGAGGTTTTTGTGAGCTATAAATATTTCGATGGTGGCTCGACACCCCTCCCCCTCCTGGAAGGGAGGGCTTTCATACAAATAAAGTATAAATTTCTCCATAACTCAAGAACTAATCAATTAATTTAGAGTACAAGAAACCTTTTAGTGATGATTTGACACCCTTTCCGACTTAAGCGGAAAGGTGGTCACACACAAATGGAACACATTTCCATAGGCGTAGCCAGAGGGGGGCAGGGAGGGGGCGTTGCCCCCCACCCCCTAGTTGTTGACATCGGTGCAGAATTTTGTTTTCAATTACTCTCATAGCACAAAACGACGTTTTTAGCCCATAGAAACATCTGTGTAAAGTATCAGCCAGATCAAAAATAAATGGTTGAAATGCTTGCGCTATGTTGCGTGGAATTGCACATGTTTTTCAATATATCCACCAAAGATATTGCAGCGCCAAAAGTACCGGTCAAATCCACCTGCATATACTAGCTTAGAGTATTGGAACCGAGCTGTGACAATTCCTTACCTTGTTTCTCTTGTAAACTAACTGAAAACACTGTTCGGTGAAGATAGTGCACCTGCCTACACGTTGTCTTTGCTGCATCCCATTAACGTAATGAACATGTCGTTGGAAGAGTTCAATCGCAAAACCGATTCCGTAAATTTTTACGAAGTTGACAATTTTGTTGGAGAGGTGGAAGTTTTGTATTAACATTGCAGCAGCATGAGAGCAGGTCGTAAGAATTCGAAAGAGTTGGATCTTTCAGATCTGCTAGCTAAAATCCGTTCTTTCTTCCATGCGACTGAGAAAGCTATTTAAATTGAATTTGCTCTACCATGTAAAACATGCACGATTGAACGCTGGTTCAGAACATTACGGCGGGTGGAAACCTGGCTGAGGTCCACAATGGTTGAACAGCGGTTGAGTGCTCTCTGCTTGCTGACTGTTCATCGGCAGATGGTTAACAACAATCGTGAAAAGACACATGAACCGCTTCCGGAACGTTGACGTTTGATGCCCGAAGATTTTATTGAGAATCTTGACTGTGGCTTCGAACTTCACGTCCTTGGGAAGCTTTGACAGGACGTTGTTGAAATAGCGGCTGTGCGAATGGGTGTCCAGCTTCCGGAAAAATAAACACACCTTCGCCGCATCATTCAGCTGACCTTCATCGTTCTCGAAGAGGTCCTGGTAGCAGTTAAACCAGCGTCCGAAAGTAACTCCGTTTTCTTCGTCGAAGACAAACTCGGTGATGTTCGATGAGGGATTCCAAAATCTGCTCTGGGGTTTGATACTGACGCTGCTGCTGCTGCTGGGCCGCCATCTGCTGTAAAAGTTGGGCCATTTTGAGAATCATATCTTTAATTCCTGGTTGCGACTGCTGATCAACTCTATCTTCTGCCATGTTCGTGGATTCTTGAGATCCTCGTCGCCATGTCGATATGTCCAATGGTTTAAATGAACTTAAGAGTTTCTGCTAAAGAACATCTGTTTACATTCGAGGATAGACAAAAAATAAATTTTGAAAAGCTTGCACAGAAACGAAAAATAACCTCATTTTGAATCTTCTCAGGGCATCCGTAATATTTTCAGATAGTGATTTGAGAGATTTGAAATCACTCTCAAATGCAACAATGCACGTGTGTGTAGTTCTACGTCAAACTTGCGGTCGTGACTTTGTACACAACTTTTTTCTGATCATACGATTTATACTTAGAAAGAACAAGAAATGTTTTTTTTTAATAGAAAAACCAATCATTTAAATAATTGTCAGCAGGTGTTGCAAATGCAACGAGAAAGACAGTTTTTTTCCGATTTGATAACGTATATTTTGTAGATTGTAGCGTACGCAACGTAACGTTAAAAAATTCCTACCGGAGAAACATGATTGTACGGTAGTGAATAACTATTAGGTTAAGTTAATACTAAATTTTACATGTGTATATGGGTTTTAAATGAGTTTATGTGGGTAATGTACAATATAGCATGTAATGACTAATATATAATATATAATAGGTAATTTATATAAGAATGAAAGATAATCGAAAAGCTTACGTTTAATGCCTCTTTTTTAACTCGTTTTCCTAGGCAATCAGTGACAATATTGTTTCCGGTTCTGTTTTCGTTAATTATTTGTTGAATTCTCCCGTAGACATTCGGGCAGCAGCTGAGCACCGTAAATATGAAAGATATTACTTTTAGCCTCGTTTTTAATAACGTATCAGCTAGTCATTGCATGATACAAACCTCGTTTTTAGACCGTACTTAGGACCGTACTATTAGATCGTAAGTTTTATCTTCACAATTTTAATTATGCTTTTAATTTTTCACTTAGTTTTATTTAGTGTTCCAATTTTTAATATTTTTAGTAACTATTCGTGTATAGATATATAAGTAAACTGTTAGTTTAGCAAATTTTAATAGCCGCACGTTTTCGTTCACACCTCCAGTCGTCAGAATCTTTTTTTTTTTCTTTTTTCCCTCGTTCTTCCGTTCTGCTGACGTTCTATAGTGACAGCCAGTGGCGCCTTGGCAACGCACAGGGCTGTGTGTCACTTTGACCGCTGCGTTTCGCATTGAAAGGGTTGGACCGAAGTGCGAAGCGATGAAAGATCGCGACACACCCCCCAGTACTTCGTGATCAAGGGTCCGACGTACTTACGGTTGCACTAAGGTCCAACACCGCAAGTTTTACGGCCGGTCTCTCCAGGATACCATTAGCTGTCTGCACCTGAGCGCGACGAACCTGTCCATCCTTCGACCGGATTGCATTCACTACCCGAGCTTTGGGCCAACAGTTTCTCGGTAGCGTCTCATCCACCACGATGACAATATCTCCTTCGGCGATAGGCTTCACCGGCTGAAACCACTTCGTCCTTCGCGTCAACGTTGGTAGATATTCTGCTATCCATCGTTTCCAGAACCGGTTTGCGTAGATCTGGGACATCTTCCAGGTGTGTTTCAGGGCATGATACTTATCGTCGAACGCGATCGGGGGCTAAGAACCGTCTGACGATCCGAGTAAGAAATGGTTCGGTGTGAGTGGGGATGACATTTCGTCATCCAGCGGTAGCTCGGTTAAGGGTCTAGAATTTACGATTAGTTCGATCTCCGCATCATGTTTCTTAAAAGCTCGTCGGTGGGTGTGCGCGAAATTTGGAGGTGCTTTAGGGTTTTTTTTTTAACAGACTGAACGAGACGTTCCCAGGTTCCGCCGAAGTGTGGAGATGCAGGTGGGTTAAATAGTGACAAAATATTCCATCAACTTCTCCTGATTCAGCTTCTCTAGCTCTTGCTTTAGCTCGCGACTGGCTCCAACGAAGTTAGTTCTCCGATCACTCACTATTTCGAGGGGCGTACCTCTTCTGGCAATAAAATTCCTGATGGCAAGTATGCATGAATCTGTTGTGAGACTGTGTGCAATTTCTAGGTGTATGGCTCTAACGGTGAGGCAAGTTATCAATACCCCCCAACGTTTTTCGGTTCGTCTTCCAACAACAACATACATCGGACCGAAATAGTCGATGCCTATGTAGGAGAAGGGGCGACAAAAGGCCTTCAACCGCGTAGAAGGAAGTGCGGACATCTCTGGGGCGAACGGCTTCGCAAGGCGGTTTTTACAATACTGGCATCCTGCACGCACCCGGTTATAAGCTGAGCGAAGCTGAGGCACATAGAACCTACGCTGAATTTGGCTTAGCACGGTCTGGTGGTTGATATAACAATATCTTTGGTGAATTTCAGCGATAATGAGGTCTGTAACAGGATGACGTTTGGGCAGCAGTACCGGATGCTTGGTACGCTCGTCCACAAATTCGCACGCGTCTATTCGGCCTTTCATACGTAGAATCCCATCTTCGGAAATGAATGGACTCAACCTGTACAACGGACTACTTTTCGGTAATGCTTTCTTCCAGGGTACCTTGTTCGGTTTGTGCAGTGACTCTATTTCAGGAGCGAACACAGCATTCTGCACCAGTTTGAGGATGAAAATTTCTGCTTCCTTGAGCTCTTTTTGAGTCAGCACTCCAGTAACGATATTCTGCTTCGCTTTTTTCCTACGAACGTTCGCTGGGAACCGTTTCACAAATGCCACCTGGCGTAGAAGCCGTTTCCATTGTGAGAACTTCTCCCATCGAAACAGCGCACGCTCTTCGACGTGATGGAGCACGTTTGGACGTATTTCCTCGACGGTGTGCCCGTGATTCAAAGTTGTAACGGGCCATTCAACCCTTTGATCCCACAGGTATTCAGGACCTCGAAACCAGCGACTTGTAGGAGACAGATCCGGCAACCTCTGCCACTTCGTGGCATCATCAGCAACGTTTAGTTTTGACGGAATCCAGTTCCATTCAGTTGTTTCGGTCAACTCCAGCATTTCACTGACTCGTACTGCAACGAACTGGCTATATTTACGGTGGTCCGAATTTATCCAGCAAAGCACGTCACGTGAATCTGTCCAAAAAAATCTTTGAGTAGGTTTCAATGTGTGCGACTCCATTACATCGTTCGCCAAACGGGCTCCGATTACTGCCGCTTGAAGTTCCAGCCTAGGAATCGACACGTACCTCAGGGGTGCCACTCGGGTCTTAGCCCCGATTATCGCGCACTCAATGGTGTCATGTTCTTCGAAGCGTAGGTACGCAACTGCTGCGAATCCGTTTTCAGTCGCGTCGACGAATATATGTAGCTGTATCCGATTTTGTTCTCCAATGCCAGTTTTCTCTCGGTAACACCTTGGAACTCGTACATCCTCCACGTGAGGAAGAACTCTTAGCCACATTTGCCACTTCTCCCATTGCTCACTTGCGGTGTGCCCGTCCCAATTAACACCACTGCGCCAGATCCCTTGAAGCAAGATTTTCAAGAACATCAGGAAATTTGCCAGTAATCCAAGCGGATCGTACACCATCATCAGGGTGCTCAAAATCTGACGCTTTGTCGGTATGACGCGGCCTTGTAGTAAATCTGCACTTATCCTCGGAGAAACTTTGAAAGTAAAAGTATTGGAAGCGGTGCACCACCACATACCAAGAACTTTCTCCGTCCCCAACTCGCTCGACAGATTTAAGCTTTTTTCGCCCGGCTCCGCCTCCAATTCTTGAAGTACTCGCTTTGAGTTCGACAGCCAATTACGTATTTCGAATCCAGCCTGTGAGTGGATAAAACGGACGTCTTTTGCAAGCTTCACCGCCGCCTCTTCCGACTCCTCACTAGAAAGCATATCGTAACATAATAACATAATGCTCTTTCAGTATAGGCTCGGCCGCTCTTGGAAAGCGGGATTGGTATCGTAGTGCGTTATGGTTTTTAACGAACTGCGCACAACTAGGTGGGCACGTAGCCCCGAACGTCATAACTTTCATCGCGTAGACATCTGGACTTCGGGATTGATCGCCATCGCGCCATAGGAATCTTTGGCATTGCTGGTCGGTTCTGTTCACCAACACCTGGTGGAACATCTCGCGGATATCACCCGTAACAGCAATTCGGAACTCCCGGAAACGGTGTAACACAGACGGAAGAGAAGTAAGTTGGTCCGGACCACTGAGTAAAAATGAATTCAGCGAAGTTCCCGCCACCTTTGCAGCCGCATCCCAGACTATGCGAAGCTTTCCAGGCTTGTTTGGGTTAACCACGGGAAATATTGGGAGATACCAGACACGCGGGAATTCCTCGGACAGTTGAGTCTTTGTCAACTTCCCGATGTATCCGTTTCGCTGATAATCGTTTATCTTCTCCTTCAAAACTCGTGCCAGTTCGGGTTCTCTCTGCATACGCTTCTCTAAGCACATCAACCGCTTCATTGCCATTGGTTTACTGTCCGGTAGTTGAGCATTGTCGTAACGCCAGAGTAATCCAGTTTCATATCGCCTACCTTTCACCTGGGTCGACGATTCCAGCAAACGTACCGCTCGATCATCGTCTTTTGATAAAAGTGGCTTGGTAAAACGCGCAACTCCGAGACTGTCTAACGAAAAATATGCTTTTACCGTGTTATGTAGTTCTGCATCCTTTCGCTCAAAGCACTCGCATATATGGAGGTTATTACACGCCGGAGAGTCCGATACCGCTGGAGCAGCTGTCGACAACGGTCCAAAGATTATCCAACCTAGACGTGTTCTAGCAGCAATCGGTCCATGTATCATTCCCTCTCTGCTATCCAGCGCATGTCCCAGGTAGCAGTTATCTACTCCGATGAGTATCCTTGGTTGAACGTTCTGATATGAGTCAGTTGGTAAATCCGTCAAATAATCGTATCGGTGTACCAGTTCGTTCATTTTCAAAGTTTGTCGCGGTAGAGCAAGATTTTCAACAGTATGCACCTTCGGAATCCAATACCTCCTCGTGTTTTGCGCTCCAGAAATCTCCAACGCAAGTTTTACGGAATTAGCTTCTTGCCGTTGTTGATTCGCTGTCCATCCCAGACATAACGGATATGATTCGCCTTCGATTCCCAGCTCTTCCAAAAGGCCGTGCTCCATTAAAGTTACTGACGAGCCTTTATCCAAGAAAGCGAAAGTGTGAACAGATTTTCCCCTTCCATAAACGACTATCGGAGCGTATCTGAAAAGAATCTCAGAGGTCTTACTGACATGAGTATTGCAGCTTGCGGTATTATTTTTCGTGGCATCTAATGAAGTTGATGGTGGAGAATTTGCATTCCGCTGGTATCTAGAGTCATCGTGTAACAGCTTGTGGTGCAGATAAGAACAACCGTTTCTGCCGCAAACTTGTTTAATCGCACACGCTCCAAAATGCTTCGTCAAACACTTCCGGCATAGTTTATTTTCCTTCAATGCTGTCCATCTGGCTCCCACATCAAATGCCAGAAACTTTTTACAGTTCTCCACCTTACTGCACACACTGTGACAGATGACGCATTGTTTATTTGCCGGTTTCGCCGTTTGGCTGTAGGGGGTCCCTGTGTTGGACGCTGAGCTCGAACTAGATTCAAGGTGTACACATACCTCTTCCTTACGACCACGTCTCTCAGGTTTTCCAATGAAAGTGCCAATTGATGACGGGACTGAAACCACGCAAGCTGCTTCAACCAGCTCACCGAGCCAGTCACTGAAATCCGCTAGCGTAACTGCATTCAATGTTTGGCGTCGTCTCGCCCAGTCCAGTTTGATAGATGGTGGTAGTCTCTCGACAAGTTCTTGAAGGAGTGCCACGTTACAAAGATGATCATTCAACCCACAGGCTACAATTGTGGCACACATATTCTGTACTGCGACTCCGAAATCGATTAAAGTTCCGAGTTTCTCGGTCTTCGGCGATGACATTTCCCGAATTTTGCATACCAAAGAGTAGACGATTACTTCCGGCCTGCCGAATAGCGTTCGCAATGTGTTTATAACGCCTTCAAGCCCCGCTGGATATAACAAACGACTACGTACTGCTTCGAGTGCCTTTCCTCTTAAACAACGTTGGAGTCGCAGCAGATTCTCCTCGTTACTGTAGCCACACATTCTGGTGGTACTTTCATACGAGGCAATAAACAGAGGCCACTCCTCAGGATTACCAGTGAAGATCGGGAGCTCTTTTGCCACTGCATGGCGCGCAGCAAGTTGACTTCCGCTCAGCTCATGAGACAAATCCGAACGTTGGTTCGGGTCGAAAGGATACGCATTGACGTTTAGATTACTGCGGTTGCTTAGTACCTAAGCATGACGAGACACTTCTATCGTCCTCAAACGTTCATCTAAACTTTTGGCTACGGAATCCTGTCTATTTGCCATCTCCTGAAGCTGTTTCTCCATTCGTTCGACCGCCTTGCACATATCTGCAGCTACATGGTTTCCACTTTCTACTGCAGTTGAATTCGCATTTGGTGGAGGTACGACAGTCTGAGCCTTCAACTCCTCTCGGACCTGTTGCTCTTTTTCCCTTAATCGAATCTGGAATTGGCGCTGCAGGTCACTTACTGCATTCTGCATCTCTTGGTCCTTTTCTTGTAGCAATTTTTCGTACGCTTGTTGTTGTCCTTCGAACCTACTGTGCATTTGATCCATCATTCTTTGCAACTGTTGAAGTTGCAAGCTCTGTTGTTGTTGGTTGCTTGACGATTTTTTGTCCGCTCCACCCGGTGCAGGTATCGTAGTGGGGACCGATGCGTCCTGGGATGTACGCTCCGCTTCGCACGACGAACAACTCCAGTCTACGTCTTCGATTCCTTCATCGACACCTACGCACTTAAAATGAAACCATCGGCAACATTCGTCGCAGCACACCATTTGACTATTATCCGGATCATTGCACTCTCCCCAACTCACACCCGGCTTAGGCCCTTTAGCTCGACTATCTCTCGGCATATTTAAGCTCGCCCCGATCGCGACTAAACGAATTTTTTAAAATGTTGCAAATGCAACGAGAAAGACAGTTTTTTCCGATTTGATAACGTATATTTTGTAGATTGTAGCGTACGCAACGTAACGTTAAAAAATTCCTACCGGAGAAACATAATTGTACGGTAGTGAATAACTATTAGGTTAAGTTAATACTAAATTTTACATGTGTATATGGGTTTTAAATGAGTTTATGTGGGTAATGTACAATATAGCATGTAATGACTAATATATAGTATATAATAGGTAATTTATATAAGAATGAAAGATAATCGAAAAGCTTACGTTTAATGCCTCTTTTTTAACTCGTTTTCCTAGGCAATCAGTGACAATATTGTTTCCGGTTCTGTTTTCGTTAATTATTTGTTGAATTCTCCCGTAGACATTCGGGCAGCAGCTGAGCACCGTAAATATGAAAGATATTACTTTTAGCCTCGTTTTTAATAACGTATCAGCTAGTCATTGCATGATACAAACCTCGTTTTTAGACCGTACTTAGGACCGTACTATTAGATCGTAAGTTTTAGCTTCACAATTTTAATTATGCTTTTAATTTTTCACTTAGTTTTATTTAGTGTTCCAATTTTTAATAATTTTAGTAACTATTCGTGTATAGATATATAAGTAAACTGTTAGTTTAGCAAATTTTAATAGCCGCACGTTTTCGTTCACACCTCCAGTCGTCAGAATCTTTTTTTTTTCTTTTTTCCCTCGTTCTTCCGTTCTGCTGACGTTCTGTAGTGACAGCCAGTGGCGCCTTGACAACGCACAGGGCTGTGTGTCACTTTGACCGCTGCGTTTCGCATTGAAAGGGTTGGACCGAAGTGCGAAGCGATGAAAGATCGCGACACACCCCCCAGTACTTCGTGATCAAGGGTCCGACGTACTTACGGTTGCACTAAGGTCCAACACCGCAAGTTTTACGGCCGGTCTCTCCAGGATACCATTAGCTGTCTGCACCTGAGCGCGACGAACCTGTCCATCCTTCGACCGGATTGCATTCACTACCCGAGCTTTGGGCCAACAGTTTCTCGGTAGCGTCTCATCCACCACGATGACAATATCTCCTTCGGCGATAGGCTTCACCGGCTGAAACCACTTCGTCCTTCGCGTCAACGTTGGTAGATATTCTGCTATCCATCGTTTCCAGAACCGGTTTGCGTAGATCTGGGACATCTTCCAGGTGTGTTTCAGGGCATGATACTTATCGTCGAACGCGATCGGGGGCTAAGAACCGTCTGACGATCCGAGTAAGAAATGGTTCGGTGTGAGTGGGGATGACATTTCGTCATCCAGCGGTAGCTCGGTTAAGGGTCTAGAATTTACGATTAGTTCGATCTCCGCATCATGTTTCTTAAAAGCTCGTCGGTGGGTGTGCGCGAAATTTGGAGGTGCTTTAGGGTTTTTTTTTAACAGACTGAACGAGACGTTCCCAGGTTCCGCCGAAGTGTGGAGATGCAGGTGGGTTAAATAGTGACAAAATATTCCATCAACTTCTCCTGATTCAGCTTCTCTAGCTCTTGCTTTAGCTCGCGACTGGCTCCAACGAAGTTAGTTCTCCGATCACTCACTATTTCGAGGGGCGTACCTCTTCTGGCAATAAAATTCCTGATGGCAAGTATGCATGAATCTGTTGTGAGACTGTGTGCAATTTCTAGGTGTATGGCTCTAACGGTGAGGCAAGTTATCAATACCCCCCAACGTTTTTCGGTTCGTCTTCCAACAACAACATACATCGGACCGAAATAGTCGATGCCGATGTAGGAGAAGGGGCGACAAAAGGCCTTCAACCGCGTAGAAGGAAGTGCGGACATCTCTGGGGCAAACGGCTTCGCAAGGCGGTTTTTACAATACTGGCATCCTGCACGCACCCGGTTATAAGCTGAGCGAAGCTGAGGCACATAGAACCTACGCTGAATTTGGCTGAGCACGGTCTGGTGGTTGATATGACAATATCTTTGGTGAATTTCAGCGATAATGAGGTCTGTAACAGGATGACGTTTGGGCAGCAGTACCGGATGCTTGGTACGCTCGTCCACAAATTCGCACGCGTCTATTCGGCCTTTCATACGTAGAATCCCATCTTCGGAAATGAATGGACTCAACCTGTACAACGGACTACTTTTCGGTAATGCTTTCTTCCAGGGTACCTTGTTCGGTTTGTGCAGTGACTCTATTTCAGGAGCGAACACAGCATTCTGCACCAGTTTGAGGATGAAAATTTCTGCTTCCTTGAGCTCTTTTTGAGTCAGCACTCCAGTAACGATATTCTGCTTCGCTTTTTTCCTACGAACGTTCGCTGGGAACCGTTTCACAAATGCCACCTGGCGTAGAAGCCGTTTCCATTGTGAGAACTTCTCCCATCGAAACAGCGCACGCTCTTCGACGTGATGGAGCACGTTTGGACGTATTTCCTCGACGGTGTGCCCGTGATTCAAAGTTGTAACGGGCCATTCAACCCTTTGATCCCACAGGTATTCAGGACCTCGAAACCAGCGACTTGTAGGAGACAGATCCGGCAACCTCTGCCACTTCGTGGCATCATCAGCAACGTTTAGTTTCGACGGAATCCAGTTCCATTCAGTTGGTTCGGTCAACTCCAGCATTTCACTGACTCGTACTGCAACGAACTGGCTATATTTACGGTGGTCCGAATTTATCCAGCAAAGCACGTCACGTGAATCTGTCCAAAAAAATCTTTGAGTAGGTTTCAATGTGTGCGACTCCATTACATCGTTCGCCAAATGGGCTCCGATTACTGCCGCTTGAAGTTCCAGCCTAGGAATCGACACGTACCTCAGGGGTGCCACTCGGGTCTTAGCCCCGATTATCGCGCACTCAATGGTGTCATGTTCTTCGAAGCGTAGGTACGCAACTGCTGCGAATCCGTTTTCAGACGCGTCGACGAATATATGTAGCTGTATCCGATTTTGTTCTCCAATGCCATTTTTCTCTCGGTAACACCTTGGAACTCGTACATCCTCCACGTGAGGAAGAACTCTTAGCCACATTTGCCACTTCTCCCATTGCTCACTTGCGATGTGCCCGTCCCAATTAACACCACTGCGCCAGATCCCTTGAAGCAAGATTTTCAAGAACATCAGGAAATTTGCCAGTAATCCAAGCGGATCGTACACCATCATCAGGGTGCTCAAAATCTGACGCTTTGTCGGTATGACGCGGCCTTGTAGTAATTCTGCACTTATCCTCGGAGAAACTTTGAAAGTAAAAGTATTGGAAGCGGTGCACCACCACATACCAAGAACTTTCTCCGTCCCCAACTCGCTCGACAGATTTAAGCTTTTTTCGCCCGGCTCCGCCTCCAATTCTTGAAGTACTCGCTTTGAGTTCGACAGCCAATTACGTATTTCGAATCCAGCCTGTGAGTGGATAAAACGGACGTCTTTTGCAAGCTTCACCGCCGCCTCTTCCGACTCCTCACTAGAAAGCATATCGTAACATAATAACATAATGCTCTTTCAGTATAGCCTCGGCCGCTCTTGGAAAGCGGGATTGGTATCGTAGTGCGTTATGGTTTTTAACGAACTGCGCACAACTAGGTGAGCACGTAGCCCCGAACGTCATAAGTTTCATCGCGTAGACATCTGGACTTCGGGATTGATCGCCATAGGAATCTTTGGCATTGCTGGTCGATTCTGTTCACCAACACCTGGTGGAACATCTCGCGGATATCACCCGTAACAGCAATTCGGAACTCCCGGAAACGGTGTAACACAGACGGAAGAGAAGTAAGTTGGTCCGGACCACTGAGTAAAAATGAATTCAGCGAAGTTCCAGCCACCTTTGCAGCCGCATCCCAGACTATGCGAAGCTTTCCAGGCTTGTTTGGGTTAACCACGGGAAATATTGGGAGATACCAGACACGCGGGAATTCCTCGGACAGTTGAGTCTTTGTCAACTTCCCGATGTATCCGTTTCGCTGATAATCGTTTATCTTCTCCTTCAAAACTCGTGCCAGTTCGGGTTCTCTTTGCATACGCTTCTCTAAGCACATCAACCGCTTCATTGCCATTGGTTTACTGTCCGGTAGTTGAGCATTGTCGTAACGCCAGAGTAATCCAGTTTCATATCGCCTACCTTTCACCTGGGTCGACGATTCCAGCAAACGTACCGCTCGATCATCGTCTTTTGATAAAAGTGGCTTGGTAAAACGCGCAACTCCGAGACTGTCTAACGAAAAATATGCTTTTACCGTGTTATGTAGTTCTGCATCCTTTCGCTCACAGCACTCGCATATATGGAGGTTATTACACGCCAGAGAGTCCGATACCGCTGGAGCAGCTGTCGACAACGGTCCAAAGATTATCCAACCTAGACGTGTTCTAGCAGCAATCGGTCCATGTATCATTCCCTCTCTGCTATCCAGCGCATGTCCCAGGTAGCAGTTATCTACTCCGATGAGTATCCTTGGTTGAACGTTCTGATATGAGTCAGTTGGTAAATCCGTCAAATAATCGTATCGGTGTACCAGTTCGTTCATTTTCAAAGTTTGTCGCGGTAGAGCAAGATTTTCAACAGTATGCACCTTCGGAATCCAATACCTCCTCGTGTTTTGCGCTCCAGAAATCTCCAACGCAAGTTTTACGGAATTAGCTTCTTGCCGTTGTTGATTCGCTGTCCATCCCAGACATAACGGATATGATTCGCCTTCGATTCCCAGCTCTTCCAAAAGGCCGTGCTCCATTAAAGTTACTGACGAGCCTTTATCCAAGAAAGCGAAAGTGTGAACAGATTTTCCCCTTCCATAAACGACTATCGGAGCGTATCTGAAAAGAATCTCAGAGGTCTTACTGACATGAGTATTGCAGCTTGCGGTATTATTTTTCGTGGCATCTAATGAAGTTGATGGTGGAGAATTTGCATTCCGCTGGTATCTAGAGTCATCGTGTAACAGCTTGTGGTGCAGATAAGAACAACCGTTTCTGCCGCAAACTTGTTTAATCGCACACGCTCCAAAATGCTTCGTCAAACACTTCCGGCATAGTTTATTTTCCTTCAATGCTGTCCATCTGGCTCCCACATCAAATGCCAGAAACTTT
The DNA here is from genome assembly GCF_029784165.1 of Wyeomyia smithii. NCBI lineage: Eukaryota > Metazoa > Arthropoda > Insecta > Diptera > Culicidae > Wyeomyia > Wyeomyia smithii. Next base: position 276,124,120 of record NC_073696.1, on the reverse strand, counting down.
TTACAGTTCTCCACCTTACTGCACACACTGTGACAGATGACGCATTGTTTATTTGCCGGTTTCGCCGTTTGGCTGTAGGGGGTCCCTGTGTTGGACGCTGAGCTCGAACTAGATTCAAGGTGTACACATACCTCTTCCTTACGACCACGTCTCTCAGGTTTTCCAATGAAAGTGCCAATTGATGACGGGACTGAAACCACGCAAGCTGCTTCAACCAGCTCACCGAGCCAGTCACTGAAATCCGCTAGCGTAACTGCATTCAATGTTTGGCGTCGTCTCGCCCAGTCCAGTTTGATAGATGGTGGTAGTCTCTCGACAAGTTCTTGAAGGAGTGCCACGTTACAAAGATGATCATTCAACCCACAGGCTACAATTGTGGCACACATATTCTGTACTGCGACTCCGAAATCGATTAAAGTTCCGAGTTTCTCGGTCTTCGGCGATGACATTTCCCGAATTTTGCATACCAAAGAGTAGACGATTACTTCCGGCCTGCCGAATAGCGTTCGCAATGTGTTTATAACGCCTTCAAGCCCCGCTGGATATAACAAACGACTACGTACTGCTTCGAGTGCCTTTCCTCTTAAACAACGTTGGAGTCGCAGCAGATTCTCCTCGTTACTGTAGCCACACATTCTGGTGGTACTTTCATACGAGGCAATAAACAGAGGCCACTCCTCAGGATTACCAGTGAAGATCGGGAGCTCTTTTGCCACTGCATGGCGCGCAGCAAGTTGACTTCCGCTCAGCTCATGAGACAAATCCGAACGTTGGTTCGGGTCGAAAGGATACGCATTGACGTTTAGATTACTGCGGTTGCTTAGTACCTAAGCATGACGAGACACTTCTATCGTCCTCAAACGTTCATCTAAACTTTTGGCTACGGAATCCTGTCTATTTGCCATCTCCTGAAGCTGTTTCTCCATTCGTTCGACCGCCTTGCACATATCTGCAGCTACATGGTTTCCACTTTCTACTGCAGTTGAATTCGCATTTGGTGGAGGTACGACAGTCTGAGCCTTCAACTCCTCTCGGACCTGTTGCTCTTTTTCCCTTAATCGAATCTGGAATTGGCGCAGGTCACTTACTGCATTCTGCATCTCTTGGTCCTTTTCTTGTAGCAATTTTTCGTACGCTTGTTGTTGTCCTTCGAACCTACTGTGCATTTGATCCATCATTCTTTGCAACTGTTGAAGTTGCAAGCTCTGTTGTTGTTGGTTGCTTGACGATTTTTTGTCCGCTCCACCCGGTGCAGGTATCGTAGTGGGGACCGATGCGTCCTGGGATGTACGCTCCGCTTCGCACGACGAACAACTCCAGTCTACGTCTTCGATTCCTTCATCGACACCTACGCACTTAAAATGAAACCATCGGCAACATTCGTCGCAGCACACCATTTGACTATTATCCGGATCATTGCACTCTCCCCAACTCACACCCGGCTTAGGCCCTTTAGCTCGACTATCTCTCGGCATATTTAAGCTCGCCCCGATCGCGACTAAACGAATTTTTTAAAATGTTGCAAATGCAACGAGAAAGACAGTTTTTTCCGATTTGATAACGTATATTTTGTAGATTGTAGCGTACGCAACGTAACGTTAAAAAATTCCTACCGGAGAAACATAATTGTACGGTAGTGAATAACTATTAGGTTAAGTTAATACGTAATTTTACATGTGTATATGGGTTTTAAATGAGTTTATGTGGGTAATGTACAATATAGCATGTAATGACTAATATATAGTATATAATAGGTAATTTATATAAGAATGAAAGATAATCGAAAAGCTTACGTTTAATGCCTCTTTTTTAACTCGTTTTCCTAGGCAATCAGTGACAATATTGTTTCCGGTTCTGTTTTCGTTAATTATTTGTTGAATTCTCCCGTAGACATTCGGGCAGCAGCTGAGCACCGTAAATATGAAGGATATTACTTTTAGCCTCGTTTTTAATAACGTATCAGCTAGTCATTGCATGATACAAACCTCGTTTTTAGACCGTACTTAGGACCGTACTATTAGATCGTTAGTTTTAGCTTCACAATTTTAATTATGCTTTTAATTTTTCACTTAGTTTTATTTAGTGTTCCAATTTTTAATAATTTTAGTAACTATTCGTGTATAGATATATAAGTAAACTGTTAGTTTAGCAAATTTTAATAGCCGCACGTTTTCGTTCACACCTCCAGTCGTCAGAATCTTTTTTTTTCTTTTTTCCCTCGTTCTTCCGTTCTGCTGACGTTCTGTAGTGACAGCCAGTGGCGCCTTGACAACGCACAGGGCTGTGTGTCACTTTGACCGCTGCGTTTCGCATTGAAAGGGTTGGACCGAAGTGCGAAGCGATGAAAGATCGCGACAGCAGGCATATGTGATTATATGAGCTATGAAATTTCTTTGTGTTTTGAGTTGAAACGTATCTGTATCCGATTCGTCATGCATCCACAGACTATAAATAAACCGCAAGGTCAAAGGTGTGGAATCAAATTAGAATGTTTAAAATTATTTGAATATAGAAAAAATGGACGGGACGAAGTTTGCCTTCCGTTAGTCCGAAAGCTGTTTTGTTTTTTTTTTTTTTTTTTTTTTGACTAATTAAAATAAGACTGGTCATTGTGGTCATTAGCAAAACTTTATGAGGATCATACTCTTTCAGAGCAATTTTTCAGCAACCAAGCAGAATATAGGACTACTTACTTCTCAAATGTAACGCTGGAACGATCCCTCACTGAATTAACAACACTGGTAAAAGCAGGTTTTGCCCTAGAACTCAAACTGGAAAAAAATTAACGATTCCTGTGAATTTTGGAGCCCCTAGTAAAGAAAACCTTTTCAGAGATGTTCATTCAGAGCACTCTGGTAAGCAAGCATTAAAGCGACGAACTCAGCGATCAATTATTCCGTGCTGCACTTCACTGGGGGTACCAAAATTGGAATGAATGGTTAAAAAGCTGTAATCATTTTAAATCATTTTGTTCATTTTTGTCGGACAGCGTAATCACAATCATTAAAATAACGGTGAATGCTTTGCGTTACACGTCCAATTTCCAGCCACTATCGGTCCATGTTGGGAGCACACTCAACATCGGAGCGTTTTAGGCCAGGGACATACTGGCGCGTTCTGCGTTGCGGAGACGGTTCACCTTGCCGTGGGTTAATGTACAGCTCTACTCAGCGCTGTGTGTGTTGCGTCTCCGCAACGCAGAACGCGCCAGTATGTCCCTGGCCTTACAGTCACACAGACGCGAACTACTATAAATCACTAAAAACAATGTTCAACACCACTCAAACTCCCCGAAACAGTACGTTCGTCACTAACGCGTTCTAGACAAAACCCACAGGGGATGAATAACTCTAATTTTTTATGTAAACTAACGTTAGAACTGGAAAACGAAAGACAAGAATCTGTTGACATTAAACTTTGCCACATTCGTTTGCGGTCGCAGCTTGCTTCGATCTCTCGTTATCGAACGACACCTTTTTTGGAGAAAAAGGCTGAAAGGTAATAGTCCGCTACCAAATGACCTGAAAATACCAAAAATACGCAAAGATTCCTTGCAATTCATTATCGATTTTTCTGTACAACTACGGGTATTTGAGCTTTGAATAAAGCCTATTCCAAAAAGCGTACGCCCTTTTAGAAAATTGTTTTGGAGTCAAAGAAAAAATTTCAAATACTCAGTTTTCTATGTCAAATACGTGTGAAAAATTGCATTCAAATTAAATCAAAATTCTTGAAATACAATATCACCACCATTTGCAACGTCTTCATCATACAATCACGTACCCGGCTATGAAAATTGTTTTGATGAGTTAGGTGAATGTTAGATCAAGGTTTTCAAACAGGGTCTTTTCAAGAGAGAAATAATTTATTCAAAATTTCGTTTTATTTAAACAAGACTAAACATATAATATCCATTGACAAGCGATGCAACACAAGTTAATAAGTAAGAATTTCACGGGCAAACGCATTCTATTCGATAACAAAAAAAAATTAACCCTTCACGCTGCTAGTGTTCGAAGAGACTTGAGGACGGCTGCCCAAGATCGACAAGCGTTCGACGTTGGACCACTAGGAGGACTGTTGTCTGAATACTAAATAGACTAAGTAGACTAGATTGGCGCGAGGAAATTAAAACGCGAAAAAAAATTGCTGAAATCGGTAGACGCTGTTTCAAGATTTGAAAGCACAGTAAATATTCATTGAATTTTGAAACAAACGATACTTACCCTAAGTCTGAATGAATTACTCAATTTCAAAATACCAACCAGAGATTGAACAAAAGACATCACAGAAAACTTCTTCAACCGTGGAAAAGGAAAAGTAAAACTAACATTTCTATTTTTCCTGTGTTTAATAGTGATTCAAAGATGTGTTTTTTTTTAGTTTGTTTTTCAGGGCTTCTATCATACGCTATCAATTAGTTTGATTTTAAATTAGTTTTCAACTCTTAAATAGTCATCTTTATAACTTTCTCACTTTCGTCGATAAATGGTATTAATAGCATCAATTAACCGGCGTCTATAATGCATTGCAATGTAACGGTTTTTCATTAGTTTTTTTTTCTTATTATTTTTTGTCTATTTCTGTAATGCTTAACCTGCAACGTTTAAGGGCATACTGTACTGTAAGCAGCTGTTCTCAATCATTGAGTTGGGTGTGCAACCTTTGTTTTTTTTTTTTTTTGGCTGTTTATATTTATGTGTATATGAGAGTTGTCTAATACCATGTCTTTAGGCGACTTTGTTTTGTGTAAGAGTTTCCTAGCTAAAGTTTCATTTTTTGGAACACAATTATTAAACTGAATACAAGTTATATATATATATATTTTTTACTAAAACGAGTGAATAAAGTTGTTAAACTATTTTCTTCAAAGCAGAAGATTATTTAAAGCAATAAGAATAATCTGAAGCATACAAGTTAAATGTAGTTGGGTAGCTCGTGGCTGCGGAGTGTTACCCACTTGGTCGGAAAAGTTCATACATTTGTAAGAAAATTGACACCGAGGGAGAAATGGCCGCACATCTCGCTCGGTAGTATCATTACAGATAATAAGATAATACAAGACATTCGACAGGGCGGAAGAGTGCATTGACGAATACGCTAAAGAAATGTTAGCAATAAACAGCTGTCGAACGGTGATAAGAAAGGGTTCCGCGAGTAAACAAACGAGAAATAGTTCTATCATAACCACGACTTCAACCGCACAGCTGGTAGAATTCCATTCTTACTTTATGATGATTGTGCTGTTGCTGGCCGAGTCGGACAGTTTCGCACTGGAACTAGACTGATCGTCAACATCCATCGGAGCGCCACTATCCATCTGTCCAGCATCCGCCACCGTAGAAGTGGCAGAAGAGGCAGGAGTTCCCGACGAAGTGACCGCCAGCGTGCCACTCGGCAGCGAGGTAGCAGAGGTCACACCCGACGTTGTCTGCGTGTTGCTCGATCCGTCCAAGGTGTCCGCATCCGTGTCACCCTTTTTTCCGTTCACCATCTCATCGTCCACGAGATCGATCTGCAATGTTTTTTTTTTTTTGTGATACACAGAGAGAGATAATGGGGTTCAATGATGGTGGTCTTAAGTTTAGTTTCGATGGTTTTTTGTTAGTGTGGATGTGTAGTAGATGATGGGTGGGTTAGATATTCTCGCTCGCTCGCACTCATCGCTCATTCCGATCATCCTATTTACCTCCATGATTTCTCCAGAGTCCAGAGGGGCAGGCTTTTTTCCCAACAGTTTTTTACCCTCGTCCAAATCTAGCAGTTTTTCCCCGACGGTTGAGCTAGTATCGGCGCTTTCCAGCTCACTAATGGATGTCGTTGAGTCATCTTCCTTGTTAACATTGTTGTTATTACTGCTGCTATTGGTATTGTTATTATTGTTTAACTGTTCCTGCAGCTGCTTCTGATCCGCTTCGTACTCTTTGAGCACATTGTCCAGATTGTATTTTCGTCGATAGTTGACGAAAAACGTACGGAGCTGAGTTTCCGTCTTGGTGCCGATCGTATCGGCAATGGCCTACAAACAGTGAGCAAGGCATGTATATATACATCCCGCCGATGAAGGTTTAAAGTTCCCTTAGTGATCAGTTTTTGGTCGTGACCAACAGTACAAAACATTTGGTATTGAAACATTTCAAATAGAAGAAGTAAGAGAACCAGGGCAAATAATAAAACAAAACAAAACCTAGATAGAGGATGTCTGAATAACAAACTAAATTTAACCAAACGCCTAACACTGACCAAAACCCGACCCAGTGGAACAGCGATTACCTGAAAGTCCCGCCCATACTTGCGCACGCCATGCACGGCTAACAGCAGTTCCTCATTGTTCCAGCGCGAGTTGACGCGAGCCGTGGCCGTATCCGCCGGGTTGCTCATCTCTGGATAAAGTTGAATCTGACGCTTTAACCCACTAACGCACTGTTTGTTGAGCTGGATCTGAGAGATGAATTATGTCAGGCAACCGAAACCGAAGAACCAAACGAAAGAAGTAAACTCTTACTTGACTCCAAAGCGAAACAATTTCCCTATCCATCCCGGCCAGCAAGTCCTCGGACGGTTTTCCCTCACCCGTGCCGCCGCTGATCTGAGCTGAATTGGCCAACTTGACGATGTCGTCGTGGTTGATGTACATTCCCCGCGGGGGCCTACGCTTGTGACTCTCACCGGACTTGCCCAACAGGGTCGAATTGCGCGCGCGTTTGTTCATGAAAGTCGGACCGGATGTGGGACGCAACACCCCGGTACGTCTAGAAGAGAAAGAGAAAATCAGGGAGAAACAAAACAGACAAAGAGAGACTCATTATTTTTTTGTTGGTTGTAGTGAAATCTTTTGAGGTGAGCATCGATTAAAAGGTGTTGTGCAAAACACGGTGCAAGAGAGCAGAACAAACAGGCATTTATACCTCCAATGATGGTAGCAACTTCCGCACAGTTTTCCCTGAGGAGTAGTATTCAGCTCGCTACACGTCACACCGCAGCCGGAACAATTGAGTGAGTTCGACTGTTGGGTGCCGGTATTACCGTTAGTGGTCGCAGGTGGACAAGTGGTTCCTTCACCTCCCTCTGTGTCTGGTTGATTTGATCGGGAAGTGGCACCACTAGCAGCAGCAGTTCCGCCAGCAACAGCAGCAGTGGCAGTAGTAACACCGGCACCAGCATCGGCGGAATCGTTCTGCGTTGTACCGTTTGTGCTGGGGGTGACGTTCGACGCTGTTCCACTGTTGACGGTAGAGCCAGCCGTACCCGAGCTGACAGCCACCGCACCAGTGGTACCACCCGTACTTGCCGCGGGCTGATGAGAACACACGGTGGTTCAAGAGGTCACAAATAACGGCACCAACGACGGAAAGTATGCAAAAGGAAAAAAGAAGGTGGAAAATGCGTCAGGGAAATCGACTGGTTTTGAAAGGTGACAAACGCTTGTAGAATTAAATCCTTATTCGAAACATATGTACTGAAGTAAAACAACTTCAAGGCCCTACGGTGGACAACACGCAGTACGGAAACGACCCGAAAATTATTTCTTTTTTTTAGTACCAGAAACGCAGCACAAGTTCGACTCAATCATCAATCAAAATCAATCAAATCATAAAATTGAAAAACAATAGCGAGATCTAACCAAAACCTTTCTTTTTTAGAAGTAGAGAAATAATGAGAGATGAAAATAAATCGAATCATAAAAAGAAATAACGAAAAAAGAAAATATTGACTTGAATTCCAGTTTCTCAACTACCGAATCTACCGTGCAGTCAGTACATCAACGATGCCAATATTCCAAGCGTGGATTTTTTTAAAGCGTGTAAAGTTGACTCTCCGGTTCAGTACAGAACATTTCCGCATATGTTTTGTTAACAAATTATTAAAGAAAAGCGGTTTGGTTATCAGGCAAGAATTCCCTTTCGATGAAACAATACTATTCCCAACAATACGTTGATCCTAAAGGTTTTCTGTATCAAGTGTTCAATAATTGGTTTAAAAATAACGCTCAAAGATCTAGTGTATGCGCCATTTTTTGTTTTCCATCTTGCCATGTAATCGAGAACATCAGTAATTTGCTGCCTTCGGTAGGTTAAGGTCTCCTCTGGCGATATTGGAATCTTATACATTTTATCAATAATGCTCTGTTGAAGACCAAAGTGCGTCTTACAGTAATTAAATCCACCCACTGACTCGCCAGCCTTCCTGACGCTTGATTTTGATGCATCCATTGCATCACACACCAGTTTTATTAGCTTGGTCGAACAGATATGACCTGCTTCAATTTATGTTTTTTTTTAATCGCATCGTACGCTGCTTTGAAATATACCGCTCGTGGGTGCCAAAAGTGTTTAATCAAAATGTCCGTGGACTTCGAAGACGTTTTCCTCCTCTCCACCTATCAGTGATGTCTTGGAACTCTTCAACTATAGTTTTTGATCAGTAATCATTCATCTACGTCAACTCAAGAACACCCTGTGCTCCATTTTTGGCCTTTTTTGGTCGTTTTTTATGTCGTTTTTTAAGTCTCTATCTAGAGTGACACAGGCTCGCAGTTACTATGCAATCCGCATTTTCTTTTATTGGAGTTCTGCCCTGTCACGTGACGTCGTTTATCGATTGGTGTCAACAAGTTCCCAGTTACTATTGTTCTTGAATCAGTTTTCACTCCAGACTGTGTTGGCTTTTAATACCCATTATGTACAATAAGTTGGGTTAGCATTTACATTAACATTGTATGCACATGTACAGTTAACAGGTATACATTATTTGAGATCGTGGGGAAAAATTCCCAAAAACTAGATTGAATTCTTACCAAAAAAAAATTTTGTTCAACTAATTTTAAACGTAATTTAGCACATGAAATATCGAAACATTTCGAAGCTGCAACATTCCAAGCCACATCAGCGATAAGAAAAAAGTACAAGCTAAACACGAATAAACCCGATTTTCCGTTTTGTTCTTCTGTCATTTCGGATAAGCATCATACCGGCGATGGCCCATAGTAAATTTGTCATCATTCATAGAAGTAAGACAAAACAACAACAACAAGGATGATTCATTCTCAATCGCGCACATGTTCTCATACATTCATACATTTGCGATACCTAAGGTTTTTGTAATAGTAGTAGTAAATAGTAGTTGGCAGTAACCCTGATAGCTATGATAGCGATAGCGCATGGAGAGCATGGTCGTGTTAGTCAAGCACAATGACGTCACTCACCTTATCGTCATTGTCCGAGTCCTCGTTGCTCCCGTGGTCGCTTCCATTCTCGGAACTGTCGTTCTTTTTCAGCTTTTCCTGCCGATCCATCACGCTGGTCCGGCTGCGGGTTTTCTTCCACGAGTAGTAAAACTTCACCAGGCTGGCGATCGATTTGTCCGGTAGCTGGCGATAAGGACGATCCAGTTAGTGAATACCAAAAAAAAAATAATCATGGATGAATACTCACCATTTGTCGGATTCGATGAAAACTTTTACCATGGAATTGGAACGCTTGCTCGAACAGAACCTTGTCCTCAACGGTCCACTCGTCCGGGAAGGGGGTAAAGTTGGCCAGATCTAGCACAGCTCGCTCAAGATCATGCTTATGCCAGAACAGCATTCCAAGCGCCTGCTCACCGTTGTATCCGTACTTCTCTTTGGCCACTGTGATGTACTCCTCCACTGTAGTTTGATGAAGATTTGTCAAGAAAGTTCTATAGGAGAAAAACACACAGATAAAACATACGCCTGTTGTCTGGAATTTCCTTTGTCGGAGACCACACCAGCAAGGCGCGATCGTTCAAATTTTCCGGTTTCCTCTCTGGGGCAGGTATCAGCTCTGGACAAACGGCCTGATAGTCTCGGCCAACGCGGATCTTTTCTATTGGTGCAGAAAAAATGGAACAAAGAAAATCAGAAATATATTTGGGAACTTGAAAGGAAATTTGACGAAAAAGTTTCAGTTACAAATACATATACCAATTTTTCGTGACTTCTGATTAAATATATTAATTCTCATGAGTAAGTTGGTTCGTTCAGATTTGTAAAGGATATATAGGAAATATGATTTAGAACCAATTTTGAAAAATTGCAATGCCTGAGAATATCATGAGATACACGAAAATTTTATGCAATTTTTCGTTCATTCCTTGGAACAAACACACGAATGCTGGTTATTTTCCGGTACATCAAAACGCGACATAATGCTGTCCTTGCAAGAAGCATGACTATTCGAGGTTTATGTCACAAAATCTCAGTGACTGACCTTGGGCTTTACTGACAGCCATCGCGAATGCGATGGGACTCTGGGAAATTCCGGGATCAGTGTGACGTTTGCAGAGTACATGCATCTGTTGAGCATATAATATGTTTTTGTCCCAAATACCAAATACAACGACAAATGTCCAACATTGATCCCAACATCTTCAGTGCACTACAAAACGACTAGCTACTAGCGAGACAGCCCTGCCTCATTTTTTAAAGGATTCTGACCTTTAACAAAAAAAAATAAAATGTAAATAGTATTGTTATTTCATACACTGTACTTATTTTTCCAAAGGTTAACCAGCCTAGTGGCTGAAAACCTCTTTGAAAAGGCAATAAAAAAATATATTTTAAATGGTTAAATAGATGTTAAAGCACTCTCGAACTATTTACTTTTTGGAATCGTGGGTGTCCTCGATAGGAAATCATGAAAAATTAAAGTTTAAGATTACTTTGCCTATGGGACTAGTAGTCAGCCTATACACCAGAGAGGCGCCAAGACACTCACCGTTAAGGCAACTGTCCGAAACGTCCGAATTCTCACATTACAATCATGAGGGTCCTCGATAAGGAATTCTACAAAAAAGAAATCCTCGAGATGGTCATGTCTATGAGACTAAGAGTCACGAATAAGAATCGTATAATGAGAATTCATCGGATACGAAACCTTTCGCCGCAGACAGACGTCCAAGCTGAGTTCCAAACTTGTGTAAAGCTTTTTGTAGTAGCAATCCGTAACCAGGTAGCGCTACCAGTACCGCCAGCCTCGTGCACCAGCGAAAAAAAATGTATTGTAGCGATAAGGTCACCAGGCGGCGCTAGTGTACAAGTGATTTATAACGCAATTTACTTTAAAAAATTTACACGGAAATTTTGATCAATGTTGTTCTTGCTTGGACGTCTGTCTGTGCTTTCGCTTTAAAGAATTCTCAGAAAAAGAAACGATCACATTCGCTCTAACAGGTTCACGGAGGTTTTGAAAGACACTAGAAAAAGTATCATGTAAATCGTAAATCTAGGAATGCAAAACCTTGGTATTTGCCACCAGTACATTTTTTTGTATGCCTGAAGAGCATTATGTTGAAGTGCCACTGCGACAAATACTTGTCTTTTGTGGCTGAGAAATTAGACCGTGTATAGAGTAAAATATGAGTTTATATAAAAAAAATCGTAGATCCATCTGGTAAAGTTACACTCTATCAGTCAATTTAAAAGATATAGGGGTTCTTAAATGCAAAGTTATCTTGAATAAGCTTACAACTCGTGATTTGTGCGTCCGCGCCATACTCCATCTTTCAATTCAATTTTTTCAATTTTCGGGCACTCGTTGATCAGCGTCCATGCATCATGCCCGTAGAGGGCCACTGGGAGTATCAGCGTCCTAAACAGTGCTAGTTTGCAAACTACAGGACCGTAGCTGGTTACGTAGTCCGTAGAAGGCCCAGTTTGTAGCTGCAACCAGCGATGGAAAAAAAATCACCTCTAGCGATTTTGAATACATATAAAGGAGGCCTTAGATGCGTTGACATCGTCGTCAGTAAGCGAATAACAAAGTATCGGTGTTGGTTCACTCTCTTTGCTTTCCTTTTTACGATATATTGCTTGTCGTTAGCGTACACCACAACATATGGTTCTCAATGTGCACAACTCGGTATATGAAGTTATTCGTCTCTGTTACACAGAGCGATCAGATCTTGTTATGTTATTACCCATGAATAAGATTTTTTGTCAGAAAAAGAAAGAAAATGACAATGTATGCTCTCCTACTCTCGCTCGAGTCAACCGCTGCCGAAGTAGTCCCTTCTCCCACACTTTCCTTCTCACCGCACCACACCTCTGCTGCTGCTCAGGACCCATGATATTCTTCTGCTGCTATTCTTTGTTCCCCTAACGACCCGCATATGGAGAGACAAACGCAACGAGCGAATCGCTTCTCAGAGCAGATGTAGTCTAGTCATGTGTTTATTTTCTCCCAGAAACCTACGCACCATATCACCATTTCATTATGTGTTGAGAGGATTCAAGTTTAGTCGCGGTCTGTAACACTTCATGATGTGTACATGTGGAGATTAAACGATGATTGCATCATATTCGTTTCGTTTCCAACACTGGCTGCAACTCGTCGTTTCACTTCACGACTCATATTGTTGTCACATGTCACATGTTGGTACGCCAAGATAAACGAATACATCAACCACTTCAAATCGTTCCCCATCTATCTCCACTTCAGCACCAACACCACGGGAGCTCCCACGCTCCCTACCAGCTACCATGTACTTTGTTCTGTAGAGTTAATGACGAGTCCCAATTTCGCAGCTTCCTTCTTGAAAGGCACGATGGCCTCCTGCACGGCCATACGGTCGATATCGACGATATCAATGTCGTCCGCGAAACCAAGGAGCATGTGAGATTTCGTACTGCACCTTGATGGGCGATGTTGAACAGTAAGTTAGAGCGCATCCTCCTGCTTCCTAACGTGACGAACGCGGCTGATGTCACGCATGAATTTGCTGCTCCCAGCGCCATGCGAATCAACCTAATTAGTTTCGTCGGGAAACCGTGTTCCAGCATTATCTGCCACAGTTCGTTTCGTTTCACTGATTCGTATACCGCCTTAAAATCGATAAACAGATGGTGGGTTTGCAGGTTATATTCCCAGAACGTATCGAGGATGCACCGAGACTTAAGCGCCATGTTAATAGCGTCCGCAGAGAAGACGCAATAATGTCGTAGTAGTGCTTCCGATTTAGAAAACCTAATCCAACTGTGTCGTCGTCTTTAGATCCGTCGAATTAGAGCAAATTGTATGCATAGGAACATCCCCATGCATGGAAACATAACATCCCCAGCTGGTCTCGAGGTACGATGCTGGCCTAACAAGCCAGTCGTCGTAGGTTCGAGTCTTGACTCGGGAGAGACTATCAGTGTCAGTAGGATCGTAGCGCTAGCCCCGCAATTGTCCTGTACACTTAATGGTTGGCTGGGAAGTCTGTGTATAGTAAACAGAAGGTCAAGTTCCAAATCGGAATGTAACACCAAGGTTTTGCATTTTGTATGCATTGGAACGTCGTCCAATTACTTCTTGTACTACGGGACGAACCTTATCTAGAGGGTCACCCGCTCTGATGTGTTGCTCAGCGTTTCATATGATGAGCGGTCTCGCGGCGTTCCATTCACGGTCTGTTGACCTAGGCTGTCGGCAGATGTTGGAAATGGTCGAATTGTATTTTCCAGTGAACAGGTCTGCAGTTCTGCGGACCACTGGGAGGTTCAAAGCATCGTAGTTTTTTTTTTCTTAAAGTCGGACTGTTAGTCGTGCTAGATATTGTAAGGCAAGCAGGTCAGAAGGCAGTACTCCAGCTTCGGCCATTATGGCAAGTGAAGGGCTAGTGACGAAGGATTCGGAAACGAGTCTGACTAACCGGTTATAGGTTGGTGCTAGTAGTTTCACGGATCTCCTACGAAAGGCGGAAAATCAAAAGGCGGAATCACGAAAGGCAGAATCACGAAAAGCAGAATTACAAAAGGCAGAATATTTCGTAAGGCAGAATCACAAAATGGCAGATTCGATTCTGATTTTGTAATTTACTAACATTGTGTCATCTATTTTCATCTATTTTACTAACACACACTCGCGGCCTTTGGCCGACTCTATTGTCCAAGTGTATGCTGTCCTTACTCGCTACCGCTCGTTCGGACTTAACTGAGGAAAAGGAAACCTATTTGAATAATCCTAGAAAACCAGTGGATCAGTCGTTTGTATGCGAGGGGCCGCCGCTTCCGACGGCGGGTCGGCGGCCGGCTCATACTGCGGAAACCACGGCGGCTTTTTGTCGCATCGGTTCCTTGCCCTCGATTATGCGTCTTCGCCGCATGAATTGTTTTATGTCAGCTATACCCAACTAGTTGATACTAGTGTAACCTATACCTGACATTGGAAAATTACTCTCCGCGACGCCGTGAGAGTCTTGAAGATCTAAGCCAAACCAGTTTGCGCATTTCGGATAATATGGCTTGATTTGCACCTCCCGCCAGAACTGTGATTCTGCCTTTCGCGCCCTTCGTAATTCTGCCTATTATATTTCCGCCTTTTGAAATATTCTGCCTTGTGTACGGTCATAGAATTCTGCTTTTCATGGTTCTGCCTTTCGTGCGTCTGCCTTTTGTGATTCTGCCTTCTGTGGTGAACCCAGTTTCACGGTTGAATCTTCTCTTCTAATTAACACTATTCCATAGAGTAAACGTGTTGTGATAATCGCCTATCCTGCTTGCAAAAGTGAGCAACGAGCACCTCAAGACAGTCTTGCGCCAACGATGATGATCAGAATTCAATGGTCAGCCTAGAGTGGGCTGTAAAACTGAAGGCTCGGTCCATAGTAGCTCTCAAGATTTTGAGCTAATTCGTCTTTCTTTGGTTGTTGACGTAGATTGGGACTGTCGTAGAGAATGAACAGCCGTTCTGATACACGCCATCTCTTTAACGTCCGTAGAATCCCATGCTCCCATGTAGTGTCATACGCCATGGAATCATCTTTGTCTGATAAGTTCTTTCCTAACTCCGCGATGCGTTTCTGTCCCATGGCTGGATCGGAAGGCGTGTTGTCGTCTATCGGGTCGTCAGTCCAGTTCCATAGTCTCCTATTATCCATCATTTCGAAGACCTTGGATATGCATATTATGAGCGTAATGGGTCGAAAGGCTGCCGGTTGGCGGCGGATATTGATGGCAGCACTGCAACCTAGTGCAATGTGTCATTTGCATCGCGCTTAGTATACAAGTGTAAACAAACCGTTAATAAAGAATTACTTCTATCCATTATCTTGAGTTAACCGCACGTGTTTTTTTTTACTCTGCTATTTGCCAATAGGTTATGGACAGCATTTTTCGCGGGAAAAACGCGTCGGAATAAGTGTAAAAATCTAATTTTTTCGGTTCGAGTATAAGTTTTGCCGCCGGTGGTATTTTTTCGGTTATACGTCGAAAATGGAAAGATCGGGAATCGCAAAACTTACGAACGATAATTACGATTCGTGGAAGTTAGAAGTCGAGTTTTTGCTGGTGAGAGAAGGACTCTGGAAGTATGTCTCACCAGGATTGAAACCGGAACGGGCGGCAAACAATGCGAACGCAGCGGAGCTGGCATCTTGGGATGAATGCGACCAGAAAGCGCGTGCGACGATTGGATTGCTTTTGACTCGGGGCCAACATGGCCACATTCGGAACACAACCTCTTCCAGTGATTTGTGTGGGCCAATGAACGCAGTCACACCAGGAGATTGCAAATATTTCCTCACATTAATCGACGATTTTAGTCGGTATACCACTTTGTATTTTCTACGAAAAAAATCTGAAACAGCGGATGCAATTTAAGATTTCGTTCAGCGCATGAAAACACAGTTCGGTAAACCACCTAAAGCTATACGATCGGATCAAGGTGGGGAATATCGCGGCGCAAAGTTAGTTGGTTTTTTCAAAAATGAAGGTATTCAACAGCAATTCACAACCGCTTACACACCACAGCAAAACGGCGTCGCAGAGCGCAATAACCGTTCACTGGACGAGATGGCGCGGTGTATGATATTGGATGCCAGAAGCTGTAAGTACAGCAAACTAAATCCAGAATATGTTACCTACGAAACCGATCCTAGGAACACCGTACGAGATCTGGCACGAAGAAAAACCGAATATGGAAATGGTGCAAATATTTGGTGCACAGGCGTATGTGTTTATTCCGAAAGAAAAAAGAAGAAAATTAGATGCTAAAGCAATGAAAATGGTGTTTGTCGGATATTCATTGCAACATAAGGCATGGCGTTTCATTGACCCAACGACCGAGAAAATAGTAATTAGCCGAGATGCCATCGGTTGGAATTGAAAGTGTGAAACAATCAGAAGTGAATAATATGATAGATTTATTTCCGTTGACTGAATTAAACGTGTTAAATAATTCAAATTCTAATTTAGAAGCGGAGGAAATAGGCAGTGAATTCAATAGTGCAAACGAGAAAACTGAAACCAATGAAAGTGAATGCGAGGACGTTATAGGTTCCGAGGATTTTTCGGATCTAAGCGCATATGAAGATGCCAACAATAGTGAAGACTTTCCCATACAGGAGGAGCAATTATTAGAATCCGTCGGAACACCAAGGCGATCTAAGAGACCAACGAAAGGTAATCCACCGCAGAGGTTTGATCCAACCAGTAAGTTAGCCCAGCAAGAATCTGATGAGCCACGCACGTACAAACAGGCAATTAGCTGCACAGAAAATCAACATTGGAAGGCTGCAATGGCGGATGAAATAAAGTCACTTCGAGATTGTCACACCTGGGATATTACTTCATTGCCTCCTGGAAAAAAGACGGTTGGGTGCCGATGGATCTACAAAAAGAAGACAAATGAACAAGGTAAAGTTATCCGTTACAAAGCGCGTCTTGTAGCGCAAGGCTACACACAGCGGTATGGCACCGATTATGATGAGGTGTTCGCACCTGTTGCGAAGCACGTGACATTACGCGTTATGTTGACCATTGCTAGTCGTCACCAAATGCAAGTGAAACACATCGATGTGAAGACGGCTTATTTAAACGGCGATCTGGAGGAAACAATTTATATGAAGCTTCCGGCGGGTGTTACTGCGGATGGCGACAAAGTTTGTTTGTTGCGCCGAAGCCTGTACGGTCTGAAGCAGTCCGCTAGGATGTGGAACCAAAAATTGGATGATGTACTGAAGCAGAACGGATTTAACCAAGGCGAAGCTGATCCGTGCCTGTATGTGCGCTATCGCGATGGTAAGCGATCGTACATTTTGGTGTACGTCGACGATATGCTGATTGCGACGTGCAGCAAATGCGAGTATGATAAAATTATTTTATATTTGGGAAATATGTTTCAACTGTCAGTGCTAGGAGATGTTAAACATTTTCTGGGATTACAGGTATCACGAAACAAAGCAGGTTACAGCCTGAATCAGAGAGCTTATATCGAAAAGTTGTTGTTACGTTTTGGCCTTGAAAACGCGAAATGATCAAATACCCCTATGGATCTCGGATACATACAGCAAAAGGAGGAGAGTGAGGCTCTTCCGGATAATGAAAAGTTTCAGAGCCTTATCGGAGGTTTGTTGTATCTATCCGTAAATACAAGACCAGACAGCGGTATCTGCACATCTCTTTTGGGACGAAAAGTTAGCAAGCCAAGTTTAGTAGATTGGACGGAGGCCAAACGAGTCCTTCGTTATCTTAAGCTAACCAGTAATTTGGAACTTCAGCTAAGTAATGGTTTTCAGGAGCTTGAGGGCTTCACCGATGCTGATTGGGCCGGAAACGCGAGCGATCGAAAATCAAACTCAGGCTACATTTTTCAACTCGGTGGCGGCTCGATCTCATGGAGTTCAAAAAAGCAACCATGCGTGGCACTGTCATCAACGGAGGCCGAGTACATTGCATTGGCAGAAGACTGCCAAGAATTATTGTGGCTTCGTAAACTGCTCCGAGACTTTCATGAAGAGTGCAAAGACCCGGTTCGTATCCTGGAAGACAACCAAAGCTGTATGAAACTGTTGAATAAAAACGGCGGATTGAAAAGGTCTAAACATGTAGATACAAAATTTCATTTCGTTAGAGATTTAGTTGAACGCAAGCTGATAAACGTAGAATATTGTCCAACACAGGACATGCTTGCCGACATTCTTACTAAACCGTTAGGTCGAGTTAGGTTGGAAATGCTACGGGAGAAAATTGGTCTACGAGCAGCGCGCGTTGAGGAGGAGTGATGGCAGCACTGCAACCTAGTGCAATGTGTCATTTGCATCGCGCTTAGTATACAAGTGTAAACAAACCGTTAATAAAGAATTACTTCTATCCATTATCTTGAGTTAACCGCACGTGTTTTATTTTACTCTGCTATTTGCCAATAGATATGGCGGCGTTTGTCACCCAGAGTGTTAATGCACTGCCACAATTTCGAGCTTGTAGGAGAAATCTTGGCCTCGAAGGTTTCCCATGATTGCATTTTGGCGTCCCGTACAGCCTTTTTAGCAGCTGTCCGAGCTTGCTGGAACGCATGAAAAGCCTCAAGTTTTTTCGGATCGTCATCAGACAGCATGGCACCGTCTTGGGGCCCGTTATTTCGCTTGTCTGCGAAATACTTGCTTTAGCTGCCGACAGTATACGCTCTACGAAGGAGTCCAAGTCCAGTGCATCCAGTATGCGCAATCGTATAGCTATTTTTGCCTTGCTATTGCAGACTGTGACCACCCGGGAAAAAATCTTCCGATAGGGAAGCAATCCCTGTTGTGTGTGTCGAGTAGAACTTTCCAGACTAGTTCTTAGGGGTGAGTGAATCTGAACAGAATGACAAATCGATCAATGACATGGAACCAGTAGCAAGGGTCAACCGACCGAAGAAATCTGCCTGACAAGATCCCCATGCAGAGTAATGTGCGTTGAAGTCTCCTAGTGCCAAAACTGGTTCAGGTAGCTGCTCGAGAAGCTCTTCCAGTTGGTCACCGATGTCTCCTGAGTTAGGTGGAAGATAGATTGAAGCCGCTGTGATAGCTGTGGGTATCTGCATGCTAACCGCTATTGCCTGCGAGGTGGTCTGGATCTGGAGTCTTCCGAAAGGATTCCCTTCGTGGATTTCTAGGCCAACCCCATGTGTCCACGCAAAGCTGGGGCCAATTTCAAGTAGGAGTGTGTAGTCCTTCCCAATAGAATTTGCGGGTAGAGTTCGGGCGTTCACCATAGTTTCTTGGATGTTTATACAGCTATTACACATTATGGCGGGTAGACCACGAAGATTCATAGGTGCTGTCTTGGAAAACACGTTTGTCTAAAACCAAAGCTATCATAGTACTCCTCAAACAGCTAATTCCGTTCGCATTCTCAGGAGTTGAAGCATCTTCGGGTCGATGATAGGACACAAGATCTATATAGAGTCTCAGTATATACTGATGCTTTACAGACACAAGTTGTCGGATCATTGCTTATTCGGCAGCCGAACAGATAAGTCGAGATTTCTGTTTGCTCTGCAGTTTACCGTATTAAATTCCCGCTTTATTTTAGCGTTCGCGTCGCAGTGCAGTGTTGTGGTGGTGATACGCTGTGTGTGCTAACGAGTGCGCTACGATCAGCGTTTGTATTAATTTTCCCCCTAGCAGCTGAGGAGTGCTGTAGTGGTGCTGCGCGTGTGCTGGTACGTGTCGTGCCGGTCCGAGTGTGGATATTCCGTCTCGCAGCAGTGTAGGTCAACTCGATTGGTGGTGGATCCCCACAGGGGAAAAAGCAAGCGGTTTCGCTGCTTTGCTGTTGGAGCGACAGCGTAACCGGTTCTGGTTCACACCTACATATAAAGATAAGTGTCAACCATTCTTTTCTCTGTTCCTTTCCTATATATATATATATATATATATATATATATATATATATATATATATATATATATATATATATATATATATATATATATATATATATATATATATATATATATATATATATATATATATATATATATATATATATATATATATATATGTATATATATATATATATATATATATATATATGTATATATATATATATATATATATATATATATATATATATATATATATATATATATATATATATATATATATATATATATATATATATATATATATATATATATATATACATATATATATATATATATACATATATATATATATATATATATACATATATATATATATATATATATATATATACATACATATTTCGGTTTTGGATTCGCTTTGTCATTTTTTTTTCTTATATATAGTCGCTTTCTTTACATTTAGGAATATAAGTATTCAACTGCATATATCTAATAACTCTTAGCGACAGATAGTTCACAGCCGCTCCATGGCGGCGGGTGGATTGTCTATCCCTCCGGACCTCTCATCCGGTTCAGGGGGTGAAGAGTCCGAAATGGATTTCTCTGACATCCCGAAAAACGATGTAGATGGCTTCTTTGATGTTATAAAAAAACGAAAAAGAGCGCGCAAAACTGTCTCGCCTGTGCCACCCACTGATGATGTAACAGTTCGGGTGAAGAAATATAAGGAAGACCAACCTGGACTTCGTTGGGTAGTTTTCATCCGGCCCAGAAACAAACCCCTAAAGGTCGTTCAGATTTGTAAACTTCTGCGAAAAAGATATGACAGCTTGGTAGAGGTTTGTAAAGTTAAAGCCGATAAACTGAAGGCCACATTTTCTGATCTTCAACATGCAAATGCAGTTGTTGAAGATCAAAACTTTACGATCGAGTACCGGGTGTATATTCCGGCTCGAGCAACTGAGATCGAGGGCGTCATAACGGAACCCGATCTCACAGAGAAAGAAGTTATGGAAGGAGCGGGTCGTTTCAAAAACCCAAACCTCCCAAAAATTAAAGTCTTAGAGTGCCGGAGAATGTACTCTAAGGACAACATGGGTAGCTACTCTCCGAACGATTCGTTTCGAGTCACCTTCGAAGGGAAAGTGCTCCCAGATTTCTTCGAGCTGTACAAGCTCAGACTACCGGTACGACTTTTTATCCCAAAAGTCATGTCGTGTACAAATTGTCTGCAGCTAGGGCACACGAAAACCTACTGCAGCAATAAAACCAAATGCTGCAAGTGTGGGGAAATCATGGAGAGTAACCATGCTTGTAGTGAACAGGAAGCAAAATGCTCCCTATGTGGTGGTAGCCCACACAAAGTCGAGACGTGCGAAAAATATAAGCTACGGTTTGACGCACTGAAAAAATCGACAAAACAACGTAGTAAGCAGTCTTTCGCACAGATGCTAAAGACTGCCCTACAGCAGGATGAAAATCGTTACTCCAGTTTGGAGAACGATGATTCGAATGATGACGAGGAGGATTATCAACCACTCCCGTCAACCGGAGCTGTGCGAAAACGGCCAAGTGCATCTTCTCCTAAACTCCCCAGAAAGGAGCAGAAGAAGACGCTAACTGATACTCCACAAGGTTCCGCTCCAAAGCAAAATGCTAAAGCGACTCCTCCTGGTTTCAGAGTTAACTACGATCAGGAGTTTCCTAAACTTCCAGGGAAACAATCTGCTACCACCCCTAAACTGTCAACGGAGTCTGAAATACCGTCTATTGATGGGCGTATTTCATTCAAAATGATCGTTGAATGGATATTCACCACTTTTGGTTTATCCGATGCTCTTAAAAGTATGATTTCGGCTTGGCTTCCAACAATTTGCATGTTGGGTAAGCAACTAAGCACCAAATGGCCCCTCCTCGCGTTCGTATCCTTCGATGTCTAAATCAGACAGCCGAAGTGACGAATCGACAACAAGGATCATACAATGGAACTGTAGAAGCTTGATCCCCAAATTAGATAAATTTAAACTCCTGCTTCACGATAGCAAATGCGATATTTTCGCGCTATCTGAAACATGGTTATCAACTGATACGACACTAGCCGTTCAAGACTTCAATATCATCCGTTTAGACCGAGGAAACTCTTATGGCGGAGTGCTCCTTGGTATAAAAAAATGCTACCCATTCTTCCGAATTCCTCTCCCAGCAATTGATGGCATAGAAATTGTTGCTTGCCATATAACAGTTGCTGGTGAGAGCCTTACGGTCGCATCAGTCTACATTCCACCTAGAGCTATTATAAACCGGTTGCAGCTAACACAAATAACGGAACTGCTGCCGACTCCACGCCTTATCCTGGGAGATTTCAATTCTCACGGTATGGCGTGGGGAGCACCTGGAGATGATAACCGGGCTATTCTTATTGAAAGCTTACTAGACGAGTTCGATATGACCCTATTGAACATACCTGGGTTAGCTACAAGAATAGCAAGGCCTCCAGTACGAAAGAGCACTTTAGATTTATCTATGTGTTCCTCCTCAATAGCTTTGGATTGTAAATGGGAGATTATTCAAGATCCCCATGGTAGTGATCATTTGCCAATAAGTATTTCGATTATGAGCAGGCTCCAGTCTGTTACCACAGTCGAAGTAGAGTATGATCTCACCCGGAATATTGATTGGGAAAAATTCTCGAACATGATATCCCAGGAGCTCGAAACAACCGACGAGCTTTCTCCATCAAACGAATACAACTTCCTTGCGACATTAGTTTTAGATAGCGCGTTGCAATCTCAGACGAGGCCCGCCCCTGAGAACAAGTTGAAAATTCGCCCTAACAAACAATGGTGGGACAAAGAATGCACCGAGATGAAAAAAACTCTGAAAAGAGCATACCTAGCATTCAGGAAAGATCATTCCATTCAACTTTTTGATCAGTTTAGAGAGCTGGAACTGGAACAGGCTAAACTGCACAAACTGAAAAAAAGATCATACTGGCAAAATTTCATAAGCACGTTACCCAGAGATGCTTCTATGAGCTATCTCTGGAATACGGCTCGAAAAATGCGCAATAGGTCCGACAGTAATGAGGCTAATGAATACTCTGAACGTTGGATCTATGATTTCGCGAAAAAGGTATGCCCAGACGCTGTCCCATCACAGCAAAAATTCAGCGATACAACGGCTATTGAAGAACCAGAATTTACCATGTTGGAGTTTTCAATTGCCCTCGCGTCTTGCAAGAATAAGGCTCCAGGACCGGACAGGATCAAATTTAATTTGATGAAAAACCTGCCGGACTCGGCCAAGCTACGATTTCTTAAACTGTTTAATAAGCTTATCAGGAACAATATGATTCCGGAAGCTTGGAGACAGGTTAAGATTATCGCAATCAAAAAGCCAGACAAACCTGCCGCAGATCACCGCTCGTACAGGCCGATTGCGATGCTCTCATGCATACGCGAATTGCTTGAAAAAATGATCCTGCGTAGACTTGACAACTGGGCAGAAACAACTAACCAACTATCAGAGACCCAGTTCGGCTTCCGTAGGGGCAAGGGCCCTAGCGATTGCCTGGCATTGCTAGCCACAGAAGCGGAAATGGCTCTTGGCAGCAAACAACAAATGACCTCGGTTTTCCTGGATATCACAGGCGCATTTGACTCAGTTTCAATCGAAATTCTTTCCGAGAAACTGCACCAGAGAGGATTCTTCCCTATATTAACAAACTTTTTGATCAACCTGCTGTCTGAAAAGCATTTACTTTTCAACCACGGTTCTTCAACAATAACACGAACAAGCTACATGGGTCTCCCCCAAGGCTCTTGTCTGAGTCCGCTGTTGTACAACTTTAACATCAGTGACATCGGCACATGCTTGACGGACGGCTGTACAATGCGCCAGTTAGCTGACGACTGCGTTGTATCAGTCACGGCGACTCTAGCTGTAGACATGAAAAACAGCCTGCAAAATACGCTAGATAATCTGACCGGTTGGGCCAGTTGTCTTGGAATCGAATTCTCGCTTGAAAAAACGGAGATGGTAGTCTTTTCAAAGAAGCGACCACCACCTCGTTTCGAGCTACTTCTGTCCGGAATACCCATCACTCAGTCACCTAGCTTCAAGTATCTAGGAGTATGGTATGACTCTAAGTGCACATAGGAAAAACATATCAATTACCTGAAGCAAAGATGCCAACCGAGAATTAATTTTCTTCGGATGGTAACAGGAACATCATGGGGAGCGCATCCAGAGGATTTAATACGACTCTACCAAACCACTATTCTGCCCGTAATAGAATACGGCAGCATATGCTTCAGAGGAGTCGCAGCCTCACACATGCTGAAGCTAGAGAGGATACAATACCGTTGTTTGCGTATCGCTCTAAGCTGCATGCAATCGACACATACCATGTCTCTAGAGGTCATTGCGGGAGTACTACCACTCAAAGAGAGGCTATTCGAGTTGGCTCTTCGTTTCCTCATCAGATCGGAGATAGCAAACCCAATGATAATCGAGAACTATGAGAGGTGTTTGGAAGTTGTTCAGAAACCCTGTATGTCAGTATACCAGCGGTTCATGACCATGGAGATAAACCCTTCGGTTGTTGCTTCATCCCGTGAGATTTCAACATCGCTCAACAATTCTTCTGTGGTATTTGATTTGACGATGAAACTAGAAATCCATGGAATTCCCGAACACCTCAGACCAACAGTTGTGCCATTAATATTTTCGGCAAAATTCGGCCACCTCCCAGAACAGAACTCCTTTTTCACGGACGGATCTGTGATGGATGGACAATCCGGATATGGCGTTTTTAACACAGATCATCACATATCCCGCAAACTGGCACAGCCTTGCTCCATATATGTAGCTGAATTAGCTGCCATACACAATTCGCTGCAAATTATCGAGCTCAAGACACCAGGCAATTATTTCATCTTCTCGGACAGCCTCAGTTCTATCGAAGCTCTCCGATCGATTAAACCGGTCAAGCACCCGTCCTATTTCCTTCCGGAAATTAGACGGATATTAGAAGTGCTGGTTGATCGGTCTTTCATTATCCGCTTTGTGTGGGTCCCCTCTCATTGCTCAATCCCAGGCAATGAAGAAGCTGATTTATTAGCGAAAAGGGGTGCCATAGAAGGAGATATATTTGATAGACCGATCATCTATACCGAGTATTTTCACTTGCCTCGACAACTGGCCCTGGCAAACTGGCAGGAAAAATGGGATAAAGACGATCTTGGGCGATGGATGCACTCGATCTTGCCCAAAGTGTCTACAAAAGCTTGGTTCAAAGGGTTGGATTTAACTCGAGATTTCATTCGAGTTATTTCGCGCCTAATGTCCAATCACTATGTTGCAAACGCACACCTTTATCGAATAAACTTAGTCGATAGTAATCTGTGCGAATGTGGAGGGTACGAAGATATAGAACATATAGTCTTCGTATGCCCTAAGTACCACAGAGCAAGGACCAAGCTTATTGATTCTCTCCGAAAACAGAAAGTGACATTTACAATGCAAGTACGGGATGCACTTGCTAGCCGCAACCCCGCGCTTGTAATACCTATTTATGACTTTTTAAGAGATATCAAGTATCGAATTTGATTATCTCCTTGCTTCTTCTTCTTATTTTTCCAACACAACCTCCATCAAAAAGTTTCACACTAATTCTGTTCCTTTTTTTTTTCTTTTATTGATCTTTTTAGAGACACATGAATCATCGCTTCTTTCTGAGAGACATGATCCACCAAACATAGATATAAGTTTTGATTTCTAAAGATATAAGGAACCATCACACCTTAACGAATAGTATTAAGAATTGATATTTACTCATACAGAGAAGAACTTCATTTATTATTGTTATTGTTAGCCGTAGGTTTAAATGATATGTATTTTTAAATTGTATTTATAAAAAAGAAAAGATGAGAGGGTTTTTATGCCTGTTTGAGGAGGAGCAGTCGGGATACAGGCTCTACTCAAGCTGGCTTTTCCCTACTCCAAAGATATTCGGCCCCGTTATGCTTTGCGGTTGGGCCTAAATAAATATTAGAGTTTAAAAAAAAAAAAAAAACAAGTTGTCGGATGTCAGGAACTGATTTCCACATATACATTTTGGGTCCTTCTGCGGAAATACACATTCAGGATTCTCTGTGTGTTAGAGTAGTTTGCTTTTAGATTGATAAAAAACACACAGGAACACAGGAGACCAAAATTGATGCATTGAGATCTCAACCAATACATCCTTTCTTTCTGACCAGACCAGCAGTTCGATCACTGCAGTCCGCTAGGCATTATTATTTTTCCATAATATATTTTCACGGGCCTGCATTTCGCAATAAAGCCGGCTGTTACCAGAACATGATTGCACCCCTATAAAAATATACACACAATACGATAAGAGGACGTCCCTGCAGAAACAACCACTCAGGATCTACAAAATGATCAAAAAGATTATCAGCAGAACGGCACATTGCAGATAAAGGAATGAAAAAACCTAAGCTTCCATAGAATGCCATCTTTGTTTTTTTTTTCTGTCATTCATTTAGTACTAGAAAAAAAGTTGGACAATTTCTTTGTTATGGTAAAAAATCGATAACAAATTTCCTTAAAATCCAACTCACTCCAATCTCCCATACGATCATAAGTAAATGACCTATTATAGAACTACGTCATAAGAAACAGAACGGCAAATAAAACTATACTTTTATGAAAAGCACATGCACAGAACCAGCATTAAATAGCTAATTTTGCACTTCCACCAATTATTAGCTATACCTATTCCTTCGTAATTACACACTTTACAGCAACAATTATTGATCCACTTTCGCTCAGGTCAATTGCATATTCAAAGCCGTTGAATAATTCCACTTGTAATACATATTGCGAAATTTAAACCAAACAACGAACGGAAACACAAACTACTGCCTTACCTTCATACTCGCTCTTCGTCTTGGCTGCTTTGGATGAGTTTCCGTTTTTCCGTGCTGTAAGAAAAATGAGTCAACAGTCAGTCTGCGAAGCTGCGGCCAAACCCTGCATCCTTGTAGCTAACTTTACTCACAGTTTTCATCGTCGGAACTGGACTCGGTTATGCCACCGGCGACCATCGCAGCGGCTGTTGCCGCCATCGAGTGGCCATTTGGACTAGGACCCCGTGACCGGCGGCCGTTGCGAACATTCTCAACGGTTCGGTCAGCCAGCACCATTTTTGCTTTCTTCGTCTCCACTTCGAGACCGCTGAGAGCTTACGGAAAGCTCTATCGATTACTGGGTGTAAAGTGTAATCCTTTCGGGCGTTTTGTTCCGACCGAAAGCAGTAATTCGCAGCTGCTGACTGAAAAATCAAACCCACGACCAGCAGCACTTGATGGCAGGCAGGCAGGCAGAATCAATGTGTGAATAAAAATATACAAACAGCTACGGGTGCCACGGTCGTCTAGCTGCACTTTTCCAGCGACCGTAGCGTGTCGATTACGCTGCCAAAACTCTCGCGAAACGCTTGTCGACTGACACACCGCTGCGGTAGCTCTTCGATATTTTCAAATTTACGTTTAAATGTCTGGAATACAAAAGAAAATGTCCTTTTTTAGAAGAATATTCCACACTGTAACATTTACACACAGCAGCACACAACAGTTCCAAATAAATCGATTTTTTTTTCGGAATTTTCAACTGCAAATTTAAAATTTGCTTTTCACTACCATACTACTTGAAATGTTTTAAAATCCTAATTTTAACCTACAATTCTTCACTTACTTTTTTTCTTTGTACAAAATAAGAGTTTTACACACAAAAAAATACTTTTAAAGTTACAAAAGTTCAAATATTCAGCACGTAATATCCGCACAGCAATTCAACCCCTGTAAAATTGGCTGAAAATGTGTACCGACTGGCAGAAAAATGCTAACACACCAGAGCTGCCAGTAGTGTTTCCAAATTTATCCTTCAACTTCTTCGTTGTTAGGAATCAAAGAGAACGCTGAGTTAAAAGCTCGCTTAGCCCCACAGACGTTCAATAATGTCACTTTCAAAACTTTAGTCGATAAGCAGTTCGTGCAGGCACTACCCCAACTGGCAACCCCGAAAAGTACGGGTGCCCGAAACAATAAAGCATAAAATGGTGTCTCCTAGCGTTCACTTTGCGGCTCACTGCCAGTTCGCAGAGGGCCCACGGATTACGTGCACCCGTACAGAAAACAGTAAATATACACAGCTCTCACACTTTGCCCCCAATTTGCCCAGCCCGCATTGCCGCTGACGATGATGAAACTTCATAAATTTGTCTAAGAATTATTTCGAAATACAACAAAAACAGAAAATAATTTAATGTTGCAATTACCTGCCAAACGGGTACCCTGAGTAGAAAAAAAAAACAATTTTTGGCCCACAACCGCAAACACTTGGCGCGTATATAAATATGGACAAAACAAAGATCCTTCGATGATGCGAGCGACTGCTGCTTGAAATGCGACGCGAACACAGCACGAACGAATGAAGTAAGGGAAACGATGAGAGAACAGCGTGAACGCACTCTCTATCTGCTGTCTAGAATTAACTGAGAACGACCCCAGCTTAGGTGCGTTTAGTACGTCACTATTCATGGTAACATCTAACATTTTGTTTTGTGCTGAAAACAGCAAGTTTTACAATCTTTTAATATAATCTTTATCACTTGAAGCACATCTTGATTTTTGAGCTAATATCAATATTTGTATAACAGGTAATTTATTAAAAACTTTTAATTAAGGTAATTTATTGCCATGTAAATTATTTGCTGAACTTTTTCATCTCTTATGGTAAACCTACCCTCGAAAATTTCGTGAAAAATATATTTCTGATCATTTATCAACTTAGGGGCCGTTCCTAAACCACGTGGTCATGAAGTGGGGGACGAGGGGGGACCACTTAGTTAAAGTCAGAGTGGGGGGGGGTTACCAAAAGACCACGAAAGATCACGAGGAGGTACGGGGGGTATAAAAAGTTATCAAAATATGACCACGTGGTTTAGGAACGGCCCCTTAGTTACATAATCTTTAATTTACGATATACATAAAATCATCATTGGAAATTATGTCAAAATCACCGACGTTAAAAATTACCACAAGAAAATCTCATGGCAATGACGTTTAGCTGAAATTATTGTGGAATATTATTATGTAATATAATTCAATAAGAAATTGTTGTTTCGATGACAGAACAAATACTTACTGCTAGCCAATGAATAGAAGCGATGCCAACTGTTCTTCGGATGATAACTCAAAACTGAGTAAACATGGTAATTATGAAAATCTGAGTTAATGTTACCTATCGTGGTTACTCACTTTTTGACATTTTGCAGAAAAATACCAATACCAAAGTGAGTAAATCTTAATTAGATTAGAGTAAAAACAATGGAGCGTGTAGAACTCAGTTGACAGTTGTCACGCGCAGAGTTGCCGTTTCGAAATATGTGTTTTGACGACAAAAATCTGTGACCAGAGAAAAAAATCTGTGATCATATCTGGGATATTATTATTTGTTTAAAAACAGAACAAGATTGATTGAAATGCTTTATATTAACATTAAATTTTCCTCCACTCCATTGAATTAGCTATTTAGCTTTTAAAATTGCATTGGAACAGTCAACTTGTTCCTCAACGAAGTGTTTTTCAGGTTGGCATTGAGACAAGATAAGCTGCGTATCAGAGAAAGTGGTCATGATTTAGTCAGAAGAAATTAACGAGTAATACGTTGGATACGGTAAACGTCAAAATACGTTAATTCAACCAGGTCACCTCTCTGCATACTTCATTGAGTTAACTAAGCAGCATATAGCGCGAAAAACTAGCATTCCTAGATGGAATCCATAAAAAGGCAAATATCGAAATTGTAAACGAATTCGAAATTTGCGAAAAGAATGACTCCGGATAGTCGAACTATTTTCTACGGATGATTATTCGAGCTTCCGGAAAATCGTACCTCGAATTAATGAGTTTGACCTGGAAAAAATGTAGGTAATTTGTTATTTCCGGCATATATGGAAAAAATCTGTAAAAATCTGTGATTTTCCAAAAATATCTGTCATCTGTGATCACAGATTCTGTGATTTGAAAAAGGAAAAACATCTGTGATTTTACAGAAAAATCTGTGAAAATGGCAACACTGGTCACGCGCCGTGCTGCCAGATACAGCAGATAAGTGGGCTGGTTGCTAGAAATGCTGAAAGTTTATCTTTTTCGGAATATGTCCAGGTAAGTGTCCTACAAGTTAATCGGAACTACATTTTTTTACAATTTTGTATGGAGTGGTACGTCTAGTTATACCATAATTTATCTATAATTGCCCAGAACAATAAAAAACTGAGGACTGGCAACAAGGCCGGTAAGTGTTGTGCGTGTTTTATCTCCACGTGAAATTTAGCTAATTTAAGCTGTTTCCCCCCAAATAATATTAGTATATTCAGTGAATTTTACAAATAAAGTTCTGCTGGTTACCGGAACAGTGGAAAAAGGAGTCACCAGGACATTCTAAGCAAGCTAAGTAACATTTTATTTCGAGAATAAGTCGTTTGTTTTCGAGGCGGTTATTCGAGACGCACAAAAATCACCGACGAATAAAGTACGCTCGCAGCGCCGTCTGTTAGCGAATGGAAAAGCGAGAGGTGTACATGAAAAAGTTGCGACCTGCATATTTTTCACTCATATTATTGGCAATTTCATTTTACCATTTTACGAACTGCTAGAGTAGGATAGACGGTATTTGCTGTTTCATGTTTTCTGTGAAAATATTATTCATGAATTGAGTTCTGAAACGTCTCGTAAAATAGTCTGTAGCCGTGAAAGGTCTTTTCTGTTTCGCTCAAACTGTGAATCGTCGCATCACGGTAATCCAATTTTTCCACTTTTTGCCGATAGCGTTCGTGGTTGTGATGGATGCGTGAACCTGTGGATGATTTGTTTAGATGATTTTACGCGATGAATGGTCGTGGAGATGAGCGAGACGTCTGTGCAAGCGCGGCAGTGTTTTTGTAATAACCTATTTCAATTCATGTATTCAGCCACTGAAAGGAGCACAACAACAACTATTGATATGTCGTGAAATAGTCTAAAAAGTCCATCACTCTTTTTGGGAACACAATATAACGGACACTTTTCATGTTTTTCGAATCAGTTTTAATTATTTTTTGCGTTTTCCACTTTAAAAGTTTGAAAATTTCAGCTATGGAAGGCAGTCAACCGAGATTTTCTTCACATGCCTCTTGTTGTATTTTATATATTCATTTTTAAGAAACTCACATTATACATGATCATATCTACAATGTTTAGATGACTTTATATTGTGAATAGTTGCGATGCAATGTTGTTTTAATAATTTATTTCAATTAATGTTTTCAGCCGCCGAAAGCAGCACAATAACTACTATAGAATTGTCATGAATTAGTCTAATATAAGTTCATCTATTCTATTTAAGCACAACATGACGGATCATTATCATACGTTTATCGAATCTCTTTTAATATTTTTTTCGCGTTTTCTGCGTTAAACAATTGGATATTTCAGCTATGCAAGGCAGCCAACCGAGATCTTATTTACACGCCATATTACTTCTTATTGTATTTTAGAATTCAACTTCATTAATCTCACATTATATGCATATGATCATATCTATATTGTTACATTAACCCAATTAAATCATGGTCGTATCACTTATCAAAGTGAATCCTGATCAAAAACCCACCCCACTAACAAAAATGTTCTTCCGTGGTCTTTGTAGGGATGCAGAGGTATACTCGGTCTCTAACAAAGCAAAGACTACATTCTAACATTCCTTCCTTATTGAAGGCTTCGTGCGGTACTGGCATATCTCAAAGTTCAGAGTTCCAAGAGAAACGGGATTGAAAAGTTGGCGTTTTAAATTACCTTTGTCGTCTCCAAGAAGTCTATGAGCAAGTTTAAAACTTTCAAAGACACATCGACTCATAACTCAGTTTTTTTTGTGGATTTTGACACAAGTCTTTGTGAAATAACAGTTAATCATATTTGGTATCATTTGACTGCAACATGGAAAACTTTTGAGTTGTGCCGGTGTTGCACGAAACCGAAGATATCCCCACCTGACTGTAAGGACGTGGCCGGCACCGTTATTGGTCTACAAAAAATCGGGTCGTTGAATGATGCACAGTGAGAAGGAACTACCACTCCCAGTCGT
The DNA here is from genome assembly GCF_029784165.1 of Wyeomyia smithii. Lineage (NCBI taxonomy): Eukaryota > Metazoa > Arthropoda > Insecta > Diptera > Culicidae > Wyeomyia > Wyeomyia smithii. Next base: position 276,092,339 of record NC_073696.1, on the reverse strand, counting down.
TCTTTCAGTTGATTCATTGTGCATCTTGAGTGGCTCGGACCCATCACGGAGTAGCAACCATTGATATGTGCAGTCAGAACTAAGCTAAGCTAAGCTAATTGCCCAGAACAATAAAAAACTTGTTTTGCCATTTGACCATGAAAAAGGAATTATGTATCCTAGCAGCAATTTTTCAGGCATTTTCCCCACACATTTTAAAGTAACAGACCATGTTTTTCACGATAAATTTATTGTTGGTGGTAGATTTAACAAACAAATTTTAAAAAATTCCAATTTCGGCAATTTTAACAATACACATTTAGGCGGTTTTTTATACGGATTTCGGTTTCTCTTCACTCGGATTGCAGATTTTTATGCAGATTCCGGAATTCGCGCGTTTTTTTACGCGGGTTCCGGATTTTACGCGGTTTTTTTACGCGGCACGTATCCTCCGCGTAAAAAGCGACTTAAGTGTACAATGTTTGGACAAATTGTCGATAAAAATATATTTTTAATGTAATGTCGATGACGATTTTTGTCGAACGTTGATTGTAATGTTTTTTGGATATTTTTATTATTATTGTTTTTTGTTTTTTCTTGTAAATGTTATATTCTTTTTGCCTATTGCTTATTTTTATTTTATTTTACTAGTTTTCGCTGTTAGTTTTTTTTTTCAAATTTTGTCTTGTGGTATAGTAGTTAGTGGTGTAGCTAAGAATTTTGTCGTATCGTCCCAATCCATTGGTGCTTATTGGGTAAAGATCTCAGATATTTATTGACATGTCTGTGATCTTTCTCCAACGCTCCAATCTATTGTGGATGATGAAGATTGTCTAGAAATTTGAAGTTATGTAACGTTGAATCGCTATGTGTTGAAAAAAGAATTTGTTTTTTTTTTATTTTTTATTGAATATATGTGTTTGATCTTGCTGTAAGGATAAGATTTTGCTTTAAAGATAATAAATGTGCAATTGATGAAATGTATTTATGTAATTAATGTAGGGTTGGCTAAGGTTTTAAAATTGGTTTTGTACTTAGGGATGATTTGAATTCTAGGTGTTATAATTAATCTACATAATTAGTTCTATTTAATTAGTGGTAATTTGTTTTCGTTATAAGTTTAATAAGTTTTGTTATGGGTTATTATAATTTTGTCATTTGCGAAAGAAAAATAAACAAAAAAAAATTTTTTAAACGTTTAATATTCTTATATTTCATTTAAATTAATATCTATTTTAATTGTTGCTATAGGAGGTCTTAAAGTTAAATTTTAAGATTTATTTTTAAGGAAAATATTTTTATAGATATTTATAACGTTTTTTTTTTTTGTTTGAAGATGTGAGATTCGTCTTGTGTTTTTTTTTATTCTGTATTTTATTTGCAACTTTTTGTTGTTGTTGCTAATATTGTGAAAGTTATCGGATTATAATTAAATGAAAATAATATTACATGATCTTTAAAAAAAATGAATCTAAGAAAATATTACAGTGTTATTTGATGACTCTTTAGCTGTTCGGTTTATGACTGATTTAAGTAATTTGTTTTATAAATGTTTCTAAAATTGAAAAACTTGTATTAGATTTTAAGTTTTTAAAATTAGTGAGACAATGATTATGTAATTTGGTAGAATTTGCATTGATATAGTTGCTCTGTCAGACTATACTCTAAGTATAATCAGATGAGAACAAAAATATATGAACGCAATATTTCTAACAATGTTACATAAACACATAAATTTATATTATCTGAAGTTAGGTTTAGCAGAATTGTTTAGCACATATTTCGTGACTATGTAAAAACTGTTTGTTGTGTTTTTTTTTTTTTAGGTTAGGTTATTTTTTTACGTTTGTTTTAATGTCATGTAATGTTTTAGTTTGGTTATTGCTTTGTTTGTGAAAATAAGGAAAATATGATAATTATTTTTATGTCATATTTTGTACTGTTATGGTTATATATGAGTTGGTACTGTTGAATAAATTTGTTGGATAAAGATAATTTAGATAAAAATATTAAAACGAATTGAAATATAATTAGAAAAATATAATTAGGAATTAGGAATAATAAGGATTAGTAAACCAATGAAAAGGTTAGCAATATTATGTTAACTAATAATAAGTGTAAAAATTTTAGGTTATGAAATTACTTAATTTAAGGTATATAATTGGACTGCTTTTCTATTTGCTGTGTTTAATTTCAAAATTTGTAATATTTTTATGATATTATAAAGTTATGATTATGTTTATTACACAATAGTTATTGAAAAAAAAAAGATCGTAAAGGATTTAAGTTTAAATCTCTTATTAATCTTATGACGTCCTTCTGGTCATCTTTAAAGTGCCAGGCATCCGGGGTATAAAAAAATTAAATTATTATGGCTACGAGACGCTAGAGTCCGTGCACTTCTTATTCACCCGAGCATCCGATAACCATTTTGGTTCGGGCATCTGGGGCAAAATTCCATCCAACTATTTTTAATATTATATTTTTCGATTGGGTGCAGGCCTGCTACCCTATTCTACTATATTTTATAACATGGCTCCCAGGAATATATTTTTCTTAATTTCTATGCCTTGCTATGGATTTTTAGCCTATTCGCAAAGCAGGGCAGGCTGCTAGGGATTTTGAGCCTATTCACCTAGCAGCTCTTTAATAAATAAAAAAAAATATATATATTTTTTTATTGTTGTGGGCTTTCACCGCGCTCTCATAAGACAATTTTTAATCGTAGTATTTTAGTTTAGTTTAGTTTTAGAGCTCGAGGAAAAAGATTATTTTGAATAAAGGGAAAATTTTGGTAGGTGAAAATGAGACAAAAACAAGTTAAAGTTAAAATGTTACTCCCACCTTAGGCTGGTCAGGCTCAAGATGAAAGCTGTTTTTTTATTCGGGTACACAGAAGTGACCAGCCTCGTGTACCGGGATAAAAAAAATTAAAATAAAGTGAAATTCATAAAGATTTTTTTTGAAAATATAGAATAATTGTCTGCAAGGAATGAATGAGGAGCATAGGTAGTTTGTAGTGTAGGAGATGAAAATGAAATTGAACATAACTGAAATTAGCTGAAAGTTGATTTTCACCTAGTTTAGATTTTTTTTTGGCTGGTTAGTTGTTAAATATTTAAGTTTGAATTGCTGATATCTTTTTCCAGCATATTTTAATTCTGAATCTTCCATTTTTTTCAACTAAATTAAAAACGCACAAGACCCGTAATTTATTCCAATGGGTTATTTGTCCTAGAATAAACCTGATTTATTATTATTATTTTTAAACTGTTCTCTGTACTTTTATTTGAGATATCTTAATTCGTTGTGAAATATTTTATTTTTGTATTATTATTTTTGTTTGAATCGATTTGAATCCGGCTTATTTGTTTTATGGTGACTCAATTTTCTTCCTTTTCTGTTACTGCTTACTATTAGTATTGCGTTTCTTATTCGCCACTGATTTTTTTTGCATCTTTTTAAAAATTCATTTTTTGATAATAGCTATGGTTGCTTGCATGTTTCTAAGTATTTATCCATTCACTGTTTCCACTCTTCGTATAGCCTCAGATATGATTAATGATTCACCTATTCTCTACCATTTTCAGTAGCTTCAAACTATTACTTGTATTATCGTTGCCTTTTTTTGCAGTTGCTCCTTAATGGGTAATTCGTTTCATTCCATGTTATTTGTGTGTATTCAACAAATTTTTAATTATTTAGAGAAGTTTGATTAATGCCGAATACGCACTACTTTTCGGTTTCACAATTAAACTTATCTCACAACGCTCCAGAGACTACTATAACAGTAATACATGTGTAATCTGTGTCTTTCGATAAATTATTTATGCATATTATTTTTTTTTTGTCTATACGTAGGGCAATAAATGGTTGAATTATTCATTACTGTTACCATCTAAATTTTTTTCATTTTCGCTTATTTTGCTCCTAAAACCTGTCTCATCCTGCTGTAAATCTGGCATGAAACAAGCTTTTACTTTTTTTCTGTACTAGAGATATTTCATCATACCATTGTTTATATTTTATATACTATGTTTACATAGGTATTGTTTCATTTTTATCGATAAATATCGCATTAGGTTAGACGCAGAAGCTTTGCCAAGTGGATGGCAATCGTGTTGCGTAACTTCCGCATAGTTTATTTTACTTCCTTGTCTTCACATAATCTTATTGAAATGTCTACTGTTCAGTTTCCCTATTTTCATATATGTTTGACAGCATGGTATAATTAAGATTGACTCCATACATCCAGATTTGCGCCACACGATTGATTTACTGCTGCGATAAGATGACGAAATGATAGATTAGATTCATTGAATAAATCGCAACGTTTTAGATTATTCTGTACAAATAGTTGCAAATGGTTTATCTTTCGATACGATTTATGACGCGACGTTCTTCGGATACAGGCAAGTCATGCTTCACCAGATCAACGCGGTTATTACTAGTACTAGTTTTGTTATTCCACACTTTTTAATGTGTTGCATCCATCAAATAAGTAGGTAGGTCCACTGTGGAGGTTTCAGCAACGTTGCAGTACATCGTTATCGTTTTGCAATGCTGTGCAAAATGTGTGCATATTGTTGTAGGTACATGCTGGGCTTCGCTCGAGGAATTGACTGTACATCAGATTGTTGATTAGTTGGTGAGGGCAGCAAAGTATGCGCGGCAGATTGGCGGGGGGGGGGGACAGGGGCTGCTCGTTTTTTGGTTGCAATCATTAATGCTTCGTTTTCTTCCTGAGCTTTTTATGAAACTCCCTCACTTTAAACTTTAGAGCCGACATCGAAACGCATTTAATGAGTAGCTGTTGTAAATCAGACACACGAAGCTGGAAATTCTGCGGCTTACCGCGACTTTCTCATTTTTCAAACTCAATAGATATCCGGAATAAACTTCTTTTTCGGACGCAATCTTTCTGCAGCCGTCGCTACTGTGCCATCCGATAGCTTTTTAATGCTTTTGCAATCGTAGCTCGGGCACTGACATTTATTTAACCATTGAACACACGAAATTGTCCAATTTTAGCTTTCACTCACTTGAACTACAGCTTAACTAATAATTACGGCAATTCAACTTTCGGGGCCTGGTCACTGGTCGCCATGAGGTAACTAAAATGGTCCGGCTTCCTAGCCGGACTCGGGAGTGTCAACTAGCAGTAAAGACACGACGAACGTTGGTACTCGAATAAATCGCACTCAACGATCACTTTATTGTACACGTAGGTAGCAATACCCTTATCTGCTGATGCAGCGGGTGATCGCACCGTCGTTTTATGCTGATGCGATATATGATCGCACCGCTTGTTTTATATTTACTTATACTCTAAATGGTGCTTGGAATAAGTCCATTACAAGAGATAGAGTATCTCTACAAGTGCTTTATATATGACTTGTTCGAATTTTGCCTTCTTGATAAAATATAGCCCATTAAGCATTCAAAGAGCAAAAGAGCGAAGCCCAGCATGATTGAAACGTGGTATTGAAAAAAAAAACATTTGCAAGCTTACAGTAAAAATACCATGTTTTTAGGGTTACGATAGAAAAAATTGTCACCGTAAAATACATCGTACTTTTTTCGGGCTGTAGTCGCTTTTCTGATATCCCTAATGAACAGAAATCATAAACAAAGGATCATTTATATGGTTTACCGATAACCCAGACAGTTAAGACCCCGAATGGACATCTCGAATAGGTTGTTAATGCAGACAACGACGTCTTATTCAAATCTTGCCAACCAGTGTACTCCCCATAGTTTTTACACCGGGCTTATACTAAAGAAATGTCATCTTTGAACGAAACCAAACAAAAAAAGCAAAACAATCACATAAAAGAACCCAAAGTGAAAATCGAACGATTTGTTTAAAAATATTTTTGTAAGTAAAACGCAATGCTCAATGATGTTTAACATGATTCTGTTGGCTGTCGTGACCTTGTTGCTGAATGGAGGTGGAATCTCCCAGTGGATGCCGTTGGCCGAAGCGAATAGCTGCCGCAAACTGGACGCCTGCCGATGCGAATACCCCGATGGAAGCGGCTACGATCTGAGTGAACTACTGGACATACGCGACAATTATATGATGACTCAAGATGCTGCTACCCAGGACTGGTACTACTTTCATCCTTGTTCAGATATTAAGTATCTGAACAGTACCGAAGCTCCCTGTAGCCAAGGCAAAGGCTATACGGTAATCTCTAATCTGAGTCATTTCTTCACAGATTGATAACAATCGAATCAATTGCAGCTCTGTCGTCGTCATACAGTAAATTCAACAGACACATTTCAGAAACTCGGAACGACAGAAACTAGTAGTTTTAGCAGTGATGCTGATAATAATCAGGAATATCTAGTCTATAAAACTGCCGATTCTGAGTATGTATGATAATCATAAAATCATCATCATTGAATTAATTTTCCCATCGGTATTTCAGAGTTACCACGATACAGCTTGTATGTGTGAAAAACACGAAATCTTATATATTCGTCGAACAAGACACAGTTCTAAAAACGGCGAAACAAGTAGTAAGTATAACCCATTGGAACAAGCAACAATGTTTAAAGTTTATCTTTCGTTCCAGAATATTTTACTATTTTCACCGTATGCGTGCATTACGACCATCGAAGAAATTAGCCAATCGAGCGTAGGACAGGTTCTGCTGATACTATTCTTTACCGGAACCTTTGCCTATTTCACGATTGCGTCTATCGTTCGCTTCATGTACTTCGGCGCGCGCGGCATCGAAGTAATTCCGAATCTACAATTCTGGCAGGATCTGCCAGGCCTAGTGAGGGTGAGTGATTCAAATGCAGTTTAGAGAACATATAAAAATATCTCTCTCTCTCTAGGATGGAGCCAACTTCATCCGAAACGGTTGCCGTGTCGAGCCCTCACCAGATCCGGATTCGTACGATGCCATCTAGATAGGGTTGACAACTTAAAAAATACCAAAATTTCAACCAACACTATCTGAAAAATCCAGAGCTTTTTCAAAACACCTGCTGGAGGCCAAAAGTTAGTTTGAAGCGAGCTAAAGTTGATCATCACAGATTTCGATATCGATGTGTTCCGAAACGTCTTGCTGTTTTTTTAACGGTAACCTTTTTCGAAAATGTTATTTTTTTCTGTTGACTGGAATATTATATGAGTGATGTACCAAGTAAGTGAACGAGCGTTGTGCATTATCAGTCCCGGTGGGAGAAAGATGACTGTCCGAAATGTTTAGATTTTTATTTTTTTTTATTATTTGTGTCTATAATATAAACATCTTTTTTACGCTGATTTTTCAGAAAAGTCGTTTTTTAAGAAACATGTTTTAAATGGTTTTTTATTTTTAAATTGCTCACTGCATTGCTTCACCGATTTAGCCTAACCTTTTTATATTTTTCCTTGATATTCAGCTCGATTCGCAGGTGGAAATAACACTGCTACTAATTCTTTTTGAAATCATTTAGCAGAAATGATCAACAACCACCAACAAATAAAGTTTTCCCAGGTGGATTTCGGAATCTACGTAGTTTTTTACGCACGACGTATCCCCAGCGTAATTTTCTTGATTTTTTTTTACTAGTTTTTGTACCCTATTTTCAATTTATAATTGTCCAACTTATATTTTGTCCTTCATCATTTGATCATTTGTATTTCATGCCTCATATTTATATAACATGAAAGAAAATGAATACAAAATAGTACCAAGGCAGTTTATCTCATTACACCTTCGTCACAAACGCAATCCCAAAACACCGGTGTTTCTCACAGCGTGGCATTAAATTATGATTGGTTTTAATCCTGCTACCAGCTATAGAACTAGAGCAACAGATTGCGAATAATGCTTCCTGTTTTGCTTCTCATGCCGGACGGTACTATTTTGACTTACCTAGTTGTTATACATGCGTCTACAAACGATGAGCGATCGTCTCCAACACCTTCTCATCTCGTGAATACGATCACTGCACAAAAAGTAAAAAAAAAAATATGCAAGAACAAGTACAACCAACGATCTTTCACACCATCCTAGATGTGGTTTGCTCTATACTCCCAGTCTCAATTGAGCTCCCAATCAACACAATATTACTCTCTGTAAACAATACCCGTCTTATAAATGATTAGACAACAAGTGCGCTAATGTTCCGTTCGGTAAATTGTCCTAATCAATCAGATTTCCGATCAGTCTCCGGTCAGACTTACAGCCGTGCATACACGAACACAACCACACAGGAAAAGTGCCAGTGAAGTGAAGAAAAAGGTGATTAATCGTTATCAGATTCTGATTCCGCGAAAAATGTTGCGCCTGTTGAAAGAAGCTACGTCGACCTTCGGTTTGGCTCGTTTTGGTTTCCGTTGTACCACCAGCATACCTCGGCGATGTGCCCCAAGCTTTAGTACTCAACCGGCCACAGGCTACGAGAGAAACATCGTGGAATCCCCTTACAACGTGGACATCCCGAAGCTCTGCGTGACCGATTACATCTTTCATGAAGTCGACCGAGCAGCAGATAAACCCGCCGTTGTGAGTACTTTGCTATTGTTTATGTGTACGACTATCACCAACGCAGATCTAGGTCAGGTCGCGTAACGACGTTATCAGCAATAACCGCTGCAATTCAGTTGTCAAAAATTGGTTGTGCTCATTTTTTCTACCACTTCGATTATACGAATAGCGAAAACCGGCGATAAGAATCATCTTGGTATTTTGAAACAAGCGTAGAAAACATCAACATTTCTAGTGCAAGCGATTTCCGCACTTTGAACTTATCTCGACTGTTATAGGTGATAGACTTTGTATTCGCTCGCTGTGTTGCATTGCATCCCAGCCCGAGAGAAGTGGCCGTGAATGTCGGTCGGTGTAGCAATCAGCTGGTCGGAAGCACGTGCCGATGCACTATCCAACGTTAAGGTTCATTCTAACAGCGATCCGGTTTGGCTCAAGATTCAACTGCTTTTCCATGCTGACGCGCGCATTTTATTTTTAACTGCTGGCTTCTAGCAGGAAAGTTGATTTGTGCGATGTCTGTCACTCTGGCAGTGAATAATTTGCCATTTACGCACGAAACGTAGATAAGTCGAGGGAAAACATAAAAAAACATACCGGCGCTATGTGTAGCCGCCTGAGCAGGAAACGACCTATGCGCTATGGGATTTGGTCTCGAAGATAGTTGTGGAGTAAAAATAAACTCATGGGTCGTGGAACCATAAACCATTAGATCACTATCATAGTTGCAATTTCGAAATGAGTTTCGTGCTGCTAAATTACCTAATTTAAGCTGAAAGTAATTTTGAGCGGTGAGTGTTGTGTATACCTATTCATTGGATTCATTGCCAACCTAATGATTGGCATCAGAACGAAAAGCTAGGTCCGACTTCCGGTTAAGTCCGATCTGACTATGTTCTGATTCAATTTCGTCATCCTAAAGATATTTTTATCGTGTTTTTTTCGAGTAATCTTGAGTGAATTTTTTTGTTAAACTGCTTGTACAAAAAATAAAAAAAAGTAGGAGGGTGGTATCCAAGACACGACCGCATAGTTGACGTAGGACTGCAATTATTTTTATTTTATTTTATTTTGAAGCTATGTTTAGTTTTAGCTTGTTTTACTTTTGTAGTTTGCTTGATTTATTTTAACCAATTTAAGCTCAAAATCTTCCAAAAGGAAGGTATTTTGATTCGGGTGGTAATATCATGTATTTAGGTCGTCAGCCCAAATTCATCAAGCGACAACTCAAACGACTTGGAACTATAACTAGTTCATTGGTGGCCATTTCTACTGTTAAGGTCGTCTTTAACCATTTAAAAAGTCAAAAAACAAAACATGAAAAAAGAACCGTTCATTATTGGCATGGTTCGATTTTGGCAACAGAAAAAATTCTGGCGTGTTGCCAAAAACGAACGGAGTCTGCATTGTGATTATTTCTTTGCAGAAGAGCAAAATCATTTCAAATCGCCTGGAAATACGCGAAAATTTAATCGACCATTTCTGATTTGAATGAAACTTTGCACACGTATTTGGCTTAGCAAACTGAGCATTTTTCACAGGTGGAGAGATTTTTTACACCCATGAGTTACATTCTAAAAGGGTGTATGTCTTTTGGCATAGGTTTTATTCGAAGCATTGTAGCCCAGAAACCGTTGGTTGTATAGAAAAACTGTCTAAGAATGAGCTGTAGCGAATCGAAAATGCATCATAAAAATAATATCCATTGCACAAAAAAAATTTTTTAATTAAAAAAAATTTAAAATAAACATGAAATTTCAATTTAAAAAAAAAGAATTGAATTTATTTTAATTTTTTTTTAAAGAAACTTGACGTTAATACGCAACTTTTAAAAAAAAGTCCAGTATGGAGAAATGAAAAATAATTGTTTTATGGTAGAATATTTTTTTATGAAAATTCTAATTGTTTGAATTCTTCAAAATATTTGTATTCTGATGATTTTAAAAGATGCAATGCATCAAAAAGCTCTTGGTAGTAACCATTCTAAAGGCATTGTTTTTCGAGTTATTTTAAATTTAAGCTCGAAAAATTATAATTATTTAGGAAAATACACGTTTTTCTTAATTTGTCCATGCTTCTCCAGCAAAAACCATACGTTCATTGGAATGCTTCATCAAAAATATACAATTCATTCTTTGACAACAAAACGATTGGGCGAACGGTTCTCAAGAAAAGAGTTAAATGTTCTGAGTGATATAAATATATATAAGAATCAAATATTTATTTTCGAGTTTTATTATCTTGGGAACATATTTTTTTATGACATAGATACTTTACAGAACTAGTTTCACCTTATATTTTATATACATTATAAGTAAATGATTCGTCATCTTTTGAAAACAGCTTCGTTTCTATCTTATTTTCTGAAATTGGAACAAAAGAGTAATACTTTTGTGTGGCAGCTATTATTATAGATTTTTTGAAAATATTGCTCCATTCTGTTACTCCTTGTTCATATTCTTCATATGATACCCAACTAAATGACATTTTTGATGAATTTTTATTACTTTTCTGATTAGACCAATCATACAATTCTTTTGCGCTTGTAATGGGATGTTCATGTTCTTTAGCTAAACTTGCATTTCCTGCCATTCGTTTTAATATGCCACCAATTGCATCGCATGGGCCTTTACCATGAGAAGTCGCAAAAAAATGCCACTCTGCATCGACGTTATATTTTATTTTGAACTTGCAAAGACTTGCAAAGTTTTTTCTATTTCTATATTGTGAGGCAGCTCCATCAGACATTAATATCGCTTTTTTCAACTCTATTGTTGTTTTCAAAAAACTCATTTGGCAATGAACACCTGAACCGCAACAGTATCATGATGGAGTACTTCCGATATTATGATGAAGCTGATATTCTTAAGTGTTCCAGATTCTGAATAGTAAACAAAGAAGGAATGAATGGTGGCTTGACTATCATTCCAATAACTACACGAATCACAAATTGATAAAGACGTATTAAAATGAGCTTGACTGTTCAATATTTTTAATTTTGCAATAACGTTTTCGTTTAATTTGCGTAAGCTTGATGAGCACCGTTGATCAGGGAAGGGTTTACAGCATTTGGGCTTGGTGTATTCCATTTTCACTTTATTCATCTTCACAAAATGCAAACTGTTACTAACACATTTGGAGTAGTGCAAACGTATTTATATACGAAAACAGATAGCCCAGTAGTAGCCCAGCAGTAGCCCAGTTGAAACAGGTACCCAGTAGTTATTGGTTGCGTACTTTACAAACAGTTATTATTAGTGAACAAGTAGGTAGTGTTGCACGACAAACATATTTTTTTATAAAACATTCGGCAAGGGAGAACGTGTAGGTAGGCTAAGGTACAGCGCTTTATTAATAATCCGATCGTTTTGTTGTCAAAGAATGAATTGTATACTTTTGATCAAGCATTCCAATGAACATATGGATTCTGCTGGAGAACCATGGACAAATTAAGAAAAACGTGTATTTCCCTAAATAATTATAATTTTTCGCGCTTAAATTTAAAATAACTCGAAAACAGATGCCTTTAGAATGTTTACTACCAAGAGCTTTTTGATTCAGAATGACTTTCTGCATCTTTTGAAATCATCAGAATACAAATATTTTGAAAAATGTTTAAATTAGAATTTTTATAAAAAAATTAATCTACTATATAAAAATTATTTTTCATTTCTCCATACTGGACTTTTTTTAAAAGTTGCGTATTAACGTCAAGTTTCTTTTAAAAAAAGGATAAAAAAAATTCAACTCTTTTTTTTAATTGAAATTTAATGTTTATTTTAAATTTTTTTTTTTTGTTAAACAAATTTTTTTGTACAGTGTATACTTTTTTATGGTGCATTTTCAATTCCCTACAACTCATTTTCAGACAGTTTTTCTATACAACCAACCGTTTCTGGGCTACAATGCTTCGAATAAAACTTATGCCAAAAGGCATACGCCCTTTTAAAATGTAACTCATGGGTGTAAAAAATCTCTCCATCTGTGAAAAATGCACAGTTTGCTAAGCCAAATACGTGTGCAAAGTTTCATTCAAATCAAAAATGGTCGATATTCGACCATAGGTCATTTGGCGCGATCTTGCTCAGCACTCTATCTTAGAAGGAAAAATCACAGGAGGGTTGTGTGCAAAGCCACGACCGCGAGGATGAAGTAAAATACTTTTACAAGAAAACCCGGCTGCTTGCGTGTCAGTCATTTTTTAATTAGTTGTTCAATTCAATAACGGATAAGATACCGATCACATCTCGGCGTTATCACTGAAAGTGCGAATAAAGTATTCCTTGTGATAAAATAAACAGTGAAAAGCTGATTTAACACTCAAAACTAGACGGCTCACGTGTTGTCAAAATGAGTCAACTTTTCATTAAATGCATTTGATAGTGCCCGCTATCGCACAGAGGCTGCATTTCACTAAAGTTCCTCACTGCATCAGCTGCTATCGATGCTAAACCCGCTGCAACTGCTACGCTATCCGTAGCCATGCTAATGTGTTGGCCGCTATACGCTGCTATTGGTATCCGCTGTCCCTGCATTTGCTGGCTCAGCTGCTATCGATGCTGAGATCCGCTGCAACTAGTGCACTATCCATTGTCATGCCACAGCTGTGGCCGCTATCTGCCTGGTAGAAGACTGCTGTTGTCGCTGTCTAGAACTATTATGAGAGGCTTCGACTGAAACAGGCTCTCATATAGGGATAGAAAACCTATCGATAGTAGTAGGAAATCATCGATAACTATCGATAGCCATTTCAGTCGATATTTCCCATCCTTACTCTTATACAGACAATTAGCAAATCTAAAATGACAAGGTTTATGATTCTGTCGACCGTGCTTGGGAAACAATCATATTAACGATTAATCAGATCAGTTGAATTTTGCGCTTCAACAAGGATTGACCATTCTCAATAATATAGTTGCTTGTCATGATTTGGACTTGATAATTTTTGAATTTTAATTATGCGAAAAATTATTTTTTATGCTGATAATGAAAGGTTTTCGGATGTTGTGCTCATGACTGAAGGAAAAGATAATTCAATACGTTCTGAGACACGGAGATGAAGCCAAATATATATCTGTTCCAAATTTCTTGAAAGTGTAAATTGATTTAAGAGAAAATATTAACTCTTTAATTAGGTTTTTATTTCATCCTGAAAAGGACAATTTTTTGTGTAATTCAATGTCTGATAAGATGCCGATCAAAACTTTGCGTTATAATTAGCAAATAAAGTATTCCTTGGGAGAAAATAAACACTGAAAAGCTTTCCAGAACGTTCTTTTCATTGGATGCATTTGCTAGTGTGCCTGCAATCGCTCAGAGACAGCATTTCACTAAAATGCCACACTGCATCAGCTGGCCCTGCTTATATAGATGCTGAGACCAACGTCAACCGCTGCGCTATCCCCGTTGCCACAGTAGTGGACGCTTCCGTTGCCATTGGTATCCGCTGCCTTGCATCACCTGGCCCTGCTATCGATGCTGAGACGCGCTCCGCTATCCGTTGTCATACCACAGCTGTGGCCGTTGTCCGCTGCACTGCTACTGCTGTTGTATCCACTGCTGCTGCTAAGGGAGGACTGCTGTTGTTGCAGTCCTGAATTAAAATGAGCGGTTTCGGGTGAAACAGGCTCTAATACAGGTCGGACTCGATTATCAGGAACATCGAAAAAATTTTCATTCCGGATAATCGAGTTTTCCAGATAATCGAATCACACAAAAAATACTGAAATTTTGCAATTAGCGAACATAAAATAAATATTTCTTTCCTTTTTTATTTGTACGATGCAGTGGCGTAACCAGAAGTTACTTCCGAGGCGAAAGGGGGTAAAATCTTAAGAATAAAAAGAAAAGTTGGACATTGATTATTTTCACTCGATTCGGACATGTCCCAAACATGCCGGAAGTGACTTAAATGGTAACAAATATGCCAGAAGGGATGGTAAAGACAAAATTTCGGAACAAAAATTGAAAACGGACACCAAAAAATAAAATTCCGGATAATCGAGTTTCCGGATAATCGAGTCCGACCTGTATAGGCCAAATAGCACATTTCAAATGGCAAGGTCTATGATTCTGTCGACCGTGCTTGGGAAGCAATCATATAACGACCAATCAGAGGCCGAAGTTTTCGTTTTGACAAGGCTTGACTATTTTCAATAGTACAATAGTTTGAAAAATAAAATTACAATTATCTGCATTTGGGAAGAATCTTAGAAGATTTTCTAATCTATTGCTGCAAGAAAGAAGGAAATCCATCGAATACTAACCGATTTATTAGCATTTGAAATTGGACATATTTTTCACTTTTTTCGGTTTTAGATTTTCATTTCACATCCCTATGTATCCGAACTTCCTGAGAGAAGTATTCTACTTCAAAATATTCTCTTTAACATCCACAATGGTCCAGTAAACCAAAATCAGGGGGCAATTTGGGTCTAGAGCTCTATAGCAATGTTTCAGAGAAAAACTTTTTTTTTACAAAGTTACTTAAAATTATTGGAGCTATAAAATTGTAGAACAAGGTTTCCTATCTACAAAAATAAAAAAGTTAGATACTTGATACCATCGAAAATTTTGGTCACCCTTATTTTTGATACTTTTTCAATAAGCGCTTTATTATTATAACTTTGTAGAAGAAAGTATTTCTCTAAAATATTGCTATAAAGCTCTAGACCCACATTTCCCCCTAAATTTGGTTTCTGGACCATTGATGAATACCTTTCAATCTAATACAGCGAATTTTTTTTAATCCGCGAAACGGCAACCTTCTATAAAATAATAAATTGAGTACGATTTAGTAGAAATTAAGCTTCCTTCTATATCTCTTTGTCTTGTTGAAGTTGGCTCACTCACCGATCACAAAGCGGCAAAGATGTCACATTTTTTTCTTGCAGTTACAAGCTCGTGGAAAAAATATCGATAACGAATCACAGTTTTAGTAGAAAATGTATACTCACAGAAAATTTGAATTTGACATAGAATTTCATGAACATGTTAGCATTCAATTATTATCAGTATACAGAATCAATCAGAAAAAAATTGATCAGTTTCAAAATACCAAAGAACAACGAAGATACCATATTTGAAAGTTATGTGTCTGTTATCTTCGAAAATAAACTGGGCTAGAGTGATGCACAATATTAGCCTCAGCAATTAATGTTTGCATAGCGTTGTTCAATTACAAGTAAGGTTATGGAAAGTAATATCTTCTTGCAAATGCTAATTCAAAAAAATTTTCAATTGAAAAATACAAATACTAATGTCGGAGCTCTAATATCAAGATGAAATTAATTCGATTTTCCTCTATACCGCCACCGCGCGATGCAACTAGTATTGTCATATTGGACTAAATTCATTTAGCTAGTAAAATATAACCATCAGTACAACTCGTTTAACTACCAATTCAAAGATCTGTACGGAGCATTTTGGTTTTCTCTTGTCTTTTAAATACCCTATATTCAGATATTTAAGTAAATCTGAAAAAAGCAGAGTGTAGAGTTCAAAAATAAACAACGCATTTTGTTGTCCCCGGCGGCGCAGCGTTTTTGCGGCACCCGAAAACCAGATTGAATTCTGATATTTGCTGCTATACGAAACAAGAAGAAGAAGAAGAAGACAATTCAAACGGCAGTTCGATTGTGTTCCACGCCCTACTGTGCGTCAACAGCGGTAATGTAGTTTTCACTTGGCTTGACTGCACAAAAATGAATATCGAGTTTTTTTGCACTGATAGATGACGAGTGACCCGCGCTCTGTTCATACATTGCTCGGTGCAGTACTGTTGCCTGTGCCATCATATTCTCCTTCAAGACATCAGTTTTATGAACATTAACATATTTGTTAACAGCAGAACGTAATACTGTCTGATAGTGGAGGTGGTTACGAACTTTCCGAAAAAGCTTCACCTTCAAGCCATCAAAATAGTCTAGGCTCATGGAAGCTAACATTAGTTGACCTATTGGGACGGGGAGATTCTGTCAATTTTTTTTTTGCCACTGCTATACGGATATCACAGCAGGCAGTTGGTGCCTGTTCATGAAGTCTGTGCCAGGCGTGCTCGCATATGATTGGTAAATTGTTGGTGAAAATTCGACCTTGAAACTTTTATTCAATTTTCACTATTTAACAATGAAGTGATAATGAAAATTGAAGAATCACGAAATTGTTCATCATTTTATCAATTCAACGACATATTGATTATTGTGATCCATCATGTGGTTACATCAGTATAACCGTTTGAAATCTTTCATTCCGACGTTACATCTTGGTCTTAGTTTTCGCGGAATGTATCTCGATATAGTGGGGTTAGACGTAGTCCTACGTCAAAAATTACTAAATCGATGAATAGTGATGTGACATTTTAGTTAGCAGAATAATTATATCTCGAAAAATGTAAGCTCCTTTCAGGGACAAAAATGTAAATCGTCGAGAATGCTGTAATACTAGAGTAACTTATAGAATGTATGTTGCATCAAATTACAGTTCTAGTGGTTTGACTCTATCTATTAAATAGCTTCTTTTAGAGACACTGATCGATAATACTAAACTCGTGAATCGTGATGAAAAAAAAGTACTCAAAACAAATTTTTCTTTACTGCCGGTACCCGCATAACTGTCCCATACTGATTTTGATCATTTTAAAGTTATCATCGGGAATCGACTTAATTGTTATCATATTTTCTGAAAAAAAAATTAAAATTTATATTTTTGTATGGAAAAACATGGAAAAAAATACCAAGTTGTTTTTGTCTAATATTGAAAGTACCCGCATTACAGTCCCACTGCATAGTGATACAAACTGCAAACATATAATTTTGTTCCAGATTAGTGTATATCGGATTATTTTAGACATATAGAAGTAAGTCATTTAATTAACTAGACTAATGTTGTTTTTCTGTAGTACAATCTACGTTGCCAATGAAACTGCCGGTTGCTGGTTGAATTTATATGTGATGGGACAAAATATGCGAGTACTTTTGAAATGTACCCGCATATTTTGTCCCATTTTGTCTTTTTTTTTTTTAAGTTATATAACGTAAAACCAATTCCATCCATGATTTTTTGTTCTCAACGATAAACTTGTGGTGCCATGTAACTGTTTTGGTCATTGGTTCTGGATGTAACTGCTGGAAATCCGAAATTTCACGGATAATATTAAATCGCCGTTTTCTCAACATGTTGTTTTTCATTATGGGACAGTTATCCGGGTACCGGCAGTTTAGGTGCATTATTAGATATTTGTTTTACACCCATACATTGCTGTGATAATTGTTTCACTATAGAAAACACGTCCTAAAAACCAACGTTTTATTCCATCTCATGCTGGCCAAGTTTAACCGATTCGTTATTTAGTCTCTAAAAAGACAGTGGGGGTTCTACTCATAAAAGTGAAATCAGGAGAGAGTTTCCCCCAATGATGGATGCGTAAACATAATACAGGGTGTTCAATTAAACCGAATACTTTTCACCGTTTTGTAGGTGCGCACCGTGTGCATTATGTGTATTAGTATTGGTGTCAGCTTTAGCCTCATACATAGACCATTTTACCAACTGACAGGTGTCACGGATCGTGCTGATATTGATGCTGCTTTTACGTGCGTTATGTCAGCGATTCCGAGCTTTCTGTCAAAATTTCATTCATGAATTGAGTTCAGAAACGTTTCGTAAAATGGTCTATAGGCTAATCGTCGTGCATGGTGTCGAATTGTTGGCATTTGTTGTTTGTTTACCGCACGCGAATAAAGAGTATCGCGAGGGCGTAGCAAAGTTGTTTGCAACACATCCCGCGATTCCAGAACGCCGCGTCGGTGATGGTTTGGGAAGCTCTCACTGGTATTTATCGGGAAAAACGTACAGTCGTACATCCTGGCCCAACAGAGCAAACATAAAGTTGAGCACTATGGACCCATTTAGGAAGCTCATTTCCAAGGTCTGGGACGAGATACCGATGAACCAGGTGCGATTTTTTTAAAAACGTCTCAAGCTCGTCATACAGCACGGGGGAAAGCTCTCGGTCAGCCAATATGCCGTAAAAGTTCTCACCACTGCTTCAATAAAATTGATTCAGAAAAAATATCCTTCATTTTCATGTTTTTAATACATTTAAAAAAATGTATTATTCAATACATTTTAAAGTAAAGTGCTCGAACTTATTGAACATTCTGTGAATCAATAATTCCAAGTTCTTCAGAACTATCAACATTGTAGTTATGGTTACATTTGTTATCAACTCTAACATCAACACTCTAACAAAAACAGTTTTTCTTTTGCGACGTGAGGCAAATGGCAAAATAACTGGACCACAGACCTGTTTCGGATCTGAATTAAGCTTGGTTAGAACAAAGCTAGAAAAAGTCCAAGATTTGCGTGCTTTGCTATAACAGGAGCAGTTCTTCTGCTGCCGTTGTACGAAAACGTGCAACTAAATAGATGCAGAGCAGAGTGTTCTGAGACTCAGAGGAACTAGAACTATCTTGTCAGGTGATCTTGTGGGCCAGTGGGCCAGTGATTAGTATAAATGGAGACTGGATGGCACCTCAGGATAAATATGACAATCCCTACAAGGTAGGCAGAACGTCGCGTACAGGTTGGGAAGTCGGAGTTCCGGACGTTCGTCTAGGCTCAACGATATTCACAGATTGCTCTAAAATA
Organism: Wyeomyia smithii; assembly: GCF_029784165.1. Classification (NCBI taxonomy): domain Eukaryota; kingdom Metazoa; phylum Arthropoda; class Insecta; order Diptera; family Culicidae; genus Wyeomyia; species Wyeomyia smithii. Next base: position 276,073,218 of record NC_073696.1, on the reverse strand, counting down.
GGTACAAAAACTGATGCAGGAATCTTTGGCTCTGGAATCAATATTTTAGTGGCTATGGAACATTGGCCAACAGTATTTCAAGCAGAGATTTTTGCAATCTGAATGTGCGAACGTTTGTCTGACTAGAGAATAGAAGCATGCAGATATTTGTATTTTCTCTGACAATCAAGCAGCGTTGAAAGCACTTAGTGCTTATAAATGTATTATAATGTGAAATTGTCTGGATATGTTTTCTCACATTGCTACACTTATGTCAAATGAACTCAGTTAATTTATACTGGGCTCCAGGTGGGAATAAAACAGCAGACGAACTTGCAAAACAAGGACCTAACTCACAGTTTATTGCTCCAGAACCTTTTTGTGCAATATCAAACTGTGCAGTAAAAATGGAACTTAAACGTGGGGAAGTTCAAAACGATCGCTATTTGTTACGTTACTTGCATTATTGCATTCGAGAGTGATACATTCGAAGCAAACTTTTCTTTTGCCGTAGGACTATGTCCTACTTTAGTAGGGTGGTAGGCTGTAAGAAGTTTATCGGAACACTACAAGGTATACAGCCCTAGGGGTTGTATGAAATGATGACGTGCGACTATACACTGTAATTGGAGGGATTTTTAGTTACGAAGTTTACTGGGTAACGTATTTTTATTTTTAGCTCTCCCTTGAAATCTAGTTTTAGAAATATTTCACTTGACGATATTGTGCTTGCAGTTTTTTGAAGTGGAATACTTCTCTCAGGAAGTTCGGCTACATAGGGATGTGAAATGAAAATCTAAAACCGAAAAAAGTGAAAAATATGTCCAATTTCAAATGCTAATAAATCGGTTAGCATTCGATGTATTTCCTTCGTTCTTGCAGCAATAGATTGGAAAATCTTCTAAGATTCTTCCCAAAATAAGATAATTGTAATTTTATTATTCACACTATTGTACTATTGAAAATAGTCAAGCCTTGACAAAACAAAAAATTCGACCTCTGATTGGTCGTTATATGCTTGCTTCCCAAGCACGGTCGACAGGATCATATACCTTGCAATTCAAAACATGCTATTTGGCCTATATAAGAGCCTGTTTCAGCCGGAGCCGCTCATAATAGTTCTAGACAGCGACAACAGCAGTCGTCCTTCCTTAGCAGCAGCACTAGCTCTGTGGTTGGTCACCACGTCTCAGGAGCAGCGCGGTTTTTCGCAGCGTGTGTCGCCAGACAGCCATTATTCCCCCCGTGTTGGGGCAGCATGAAGATTGCCATCAGGAAATCCAATTTTGGAAATCAAAATGCATTTTTGAAGGCAAATAAACAAGTCATTGAAAGCTAATAATTTTTGTCAACGCAAGCAAGTATTCTGTGTTGCATCCTAGCAATTTAAATTTGTCGCACCCGTCTAATTTACTGAATGTGAAATAGCTTCCACAGTGCATGTTGTCCGTGTATCTTAATTCCCCCAATGTTAGGACAGCTCAAAGGTTGTAATTAGCAACCGATTTTGAACCGCAAAATGCTTTTTTGAAGGCAAATAAAAAAATAATTGAAGGTTAATAATTTTCGGGCATCAACACAAGCAGACATTCTGTGCGAGATGCAATCAAATTCTGTTGTAGTTGTCTAATTTTTACTTTATTTAGAAAACTCCCCACTGTAGGGGCAGCGCAAAGGCTGCGATCAGCATAACCGACATTGAATAATAAATTGCCCTGTTAGAAAAAACAAAAGCAGTTAGTTCGACTATGCAGAGCTAATGTGAAGTCGATTCAATCAATCAGCATTAACAGATTTTGTCGTCTCCCAGCTGCCAAGTTGCAACATGATGCAACACGCAACAGCGAGCAAACGAAATCGCTTGATGTTACAAACCGCAATAAGATACGGGTTAAAACCGTTGCGTGTGTGAGAGCACCATCGGTGTTTATTCGCTGGATACACTATCTACTGTCTACTGAACGCAATAATCTGCTTACATGCGACATGGGGACGGGAACATTTTCTTCCACCAAGCTGCGCAACACGACACAAAACATGTTATTTTGTTGCTTCAATGAGAGTGCTATCGGTCCGGCTCGACAAGAAATCATTTTTGTGCATCCGTGCTACGAAACTGAGGAAAAACTTTAGAAACTGAAAAAAGAGGTGGAGCTTATCAAATGATCGCTCTGAACCAGAATGAAGTCACACATATTTTTCAAGTTATATCATTCCACCACGTACGTAAAATAATTCATTCCTATTTTCATCCCTATATAAGAGCCTGTTTTAGTCGAAGCCGCTCATAGTAGTTCTGAACAGCGACGACAGCAGTCCTCCCTTAGCAGCAGCGGGAGCGAGCAGTGGGTACCATCGATAGCGGATAGCGGCCACAACTGTGGCATGGCTGCGAATAAGCGTAGCAGTTTCAGCGGATCTCACCATCGATAGCAGCAGGGCCAGCAGATGCAGGTACAGCGGATACCAATGGCGGCCACAACTGTGGCATGGCTACGGATAGCGTTGCAGTTACTCAGCAGTTGGGCCAGCGTATAGCGGTCACAACTGTGGCATGGCTATGCATAGCGTAGCTGTTGCAGCGGGTATATCAGCATCGATAGTAGCAGGGTCAGCTGATGCAACGACACTCCCTTCACTAAAATGCTGTTTCAGTGTGGTAGCGGGAAGCATCAGCAGCAGGCTTGCATGAAATGAATACATCAGCCAGCAACTTCCTCTAAGGCCTCTGCCATAGTAGACGCGAAAAGCGGCGCGAACCGATTCGCTCGGCCGTAGGTTGATGTACAGCTCTACTGATGGCTGTACATTAACCTACAGCTGAGCGAATCGGTTCGCGTCGCTTTTCGCGTCTATTATGGCAGAGACCTAATGGGAAAGTTGTATCATTTTGTTCAGAAGAATATTATTGTCGGTAATATTACAGAGATGCGATTGCATAAATCCGATTTTGAATTGAACAATTGTTCTTTTGAGAACAAATAACACACTTATTTGAAGAGTTAATAGCTTTTGGTACCAATAGCAGTATAGTGACAGCCTCAGCGCTAGATGCAGATGCAGCCGGTACTTCCCTGAGGCCGATGTAAAGGTAAATGGGAGCAGCACGGCGAAACAGTTCGGGTTATGCTTAGACGCGCGTCATTTTTCGTTGTTGATATTCCCCACATAAAACGACGCGCTTTCGTATGATAGCGGTGGTATTAGCGGTAGATGCATTTGCCAACACTTCCTCCAGTAAAGCCGTGTCTAGTTTTCAATGTGAAAACACCTTTCTCATTGTGTTGACCGTGCGCCTTAGTCCTCACTATCAAGGTAACACAAAGATATAAGATAAACACTACATCCTATGATAAATTGAACAATTGTTCTTATAAGGACAACAAATGAATTAATGAAGATTTAATTTTGAATTAGAATACTTCTCTCAGGAAGTTCGGCTACATAGGGATGTAAAATGTAAATCTAAAACTGAAAAAAGTGAGAAAAATTTCAAATGCTAATAAATCGGTTAGTTTTCGATGGATTTCCTTCGTTTTTGCAGCAATCGATTAGAAAATCTTCTAAGATTCCTACCAAATGCATGAAATTGCAATTTTATCATTCGAACTATTGTACTATTGAAAACTCTTAAGCCTTGTCAAAACACAAAATTCGACCTCTGATTGGTCGTTATACCGCGCTTTCCCAAGCACGGTCGGCAGAGTTATGGACCTAGTAAATTGGGAATGCATCATTTGGCCTATATAAGAGCTTCATCAGATATTAAACAAACATTTCAACGGATATTAAATTGAACAACTGAAATTTGAAGAACACAAATGATTATTTGGAGAGTTAATATTTTCTCGTTATGCGCTATAATCCAAAGTTAATTATCTTCATCTACATGCATACTCTGACTATTATTACGTGTTTGCGTCGCTTAGTGTTTGGCTACGGTCATGCAGAACGCAAATAACGGCGCGATGCGATTCGGCAAGACGAAATCTGTTGAAATGTATAGCTCTACTTCGCCTTAAAAAGAGCTGTACATTTCACCACGGTAAGGCGAATCGCATCGCGCCGGCTTTCGCGTTCTGCATAACCGTAGCCTTTGTTCCGTTCCCGTTTAATGATGTCGTATTAAATGTGCATAATACAATTCGGCAGCACTTCAACTTCTCATTTGCACAAAATTTAAAAATATCCAATTAACTTCATTCAAAATATCAGACAAAAAGAAATTACAATACTGCTAATGAACGGTCAACGTTTATTTACTAGAAAAAATGACTGACACGTAAGCAGCCAGGTTATCTTTCTTGTAAAAGTGTTCTACTTCAACCTTGCGGTCGTGGCTTTGCATACAACCTTCTTGTGATTTTTTTTGTTCAAAACATCATTTTTTTCGACACGACACAAGTGTATCGTTGTTGTTCAATAAGCACCAAGAATGGGTCCTAATGAGTCTAAATCGGAATTAACGCTATTTCCACAGAAACCAAATCCAACGATACTTACACCCGCATAATCAATAACCATAAAACGTGCCTAACTAGTTCGGGATATAGTCACGACTGTATGGGTTTTCGTTCAACCATATGGATTATCATCCATTTATGGTTATTGTTTTTGCGGGCATTATTATAAGGAATGGTTTTGTATTCTTTAACTCTTATGAAATCAAATTTATTACATGAATCTAACTCTGAAAACAGTTACGAAGCCGTCACATAGACTCACTAATAGAGAAACATTGCGAACAGAAAGACACGTTAGGACAATGGCACAAAAGATCAAAATTACTGGTTCCAGTGGGGTCCATTCAAATAAAAAGTAAACAACAAAAAGTCGAAATTGGTTTGTTTCGCAGCATACAACCGATTATCCTTGCGCCTCTATAGCTGAGAATAGCTACAGCAAGTGCGTTTTGAATGCATGCATTGTTACTTTCACTAAACAGATTTTGAACACAAATGTCATTAGGTGAAGTTTTTCTGGCTCTTTTGGTATAATAGTTAGCATATGTTTTCAACTACAAAACAATGAAAAAATTGGAGATAGGCAGAAGAAAAAATAATCGAATGCTCACTTTCTGTTCACGATGTTCATTTTGGTACCAAGTGGCTCCGCCTTTTTTTTCATTTATAACATTTCCGTGTTTCGCAAGACGCGGAGATTCCTCGCGTATCTTTTCAAAAGGACCTAAGTAACATTAGGAGACTCTCTTTGTTTACTTTCTCTCTGATTATTAACTAAGTTATTTTTACTTTTTCCGTGATACTTTTTACATAGTAGGCTAGGCATGTTCGATGTGTGGCAAGAAGTCATTAAAAACTATTACAAGAACGCTGTAATTACCGAATCGAAGTGAAGGAGAAGAGATTCTCTCATTGGTTCCTAAGTCCTTTTGAAGAGTTACGTGAGATTGTATTTCGTATTAATGAATATACGAAACATGAATCTCATTCCTTGTTGGTAAAAAGTGGAATTGGACCGACGAAGCCACGCAACAAAATGACACGTCATATCGTGTTGCGGCTTGGAAAGAAGATAATCAAATGCTTCTTGTGCCGGATGTTAGTCTAAAAAATAAATGAAGATCACGTGATTTGCTCTCAAACTCCCACCCCTAGTGTGGTCTTCCATGGTCTGTTTAAGGGGTTATATACCTTTTCAGTTTTAAAAAAATCGGAAAAAAATGTATTGCATTATCTTTAAGAACAACTTCTTGAGAACATTTTCACAAATTTTCATGAAGATCTGAGCAATAGGCAGAAAGTTAGAGTGATTTGGAGCACACCCTGTCACGGTCGCGAAAGCTAAACTTGAAACTTTATACGCGTTTATCTCGGAATGGTGTTTCTCAAAAAAAAGGCTTCGCCACCGGATAAAACTTCATCTTTTTTTTAAATGTTCGTCTCAGATTCCCTTGTCGTTGAACGATCGTTTTTCAATACACGAAGTTTAACTTGGCCCAAGCAAAAATTTTAATGCAACTTGTAGCGCTCAAAACATGTTTTTTTTTTCGGGAAAAACGTTCCCGTTTGCACTGAAAACAAAATACCTATATGAAAATGATCGTTCAGATACCCACTTGTAAACCAGCGGTTCTCAATCTTTTTTGTCCGCGTACCCCTTGGCGATGTTTTCCGAATCAATTGTACCCCCTGGGTTTGGAATACTCTCGCAGAGTGGGAGAGAGTAGTGGTATATCATTTTGTGGTAGTCTAGTTCAGGATTCAAATTGAACTATGGTTTGTTCTATTGCTACAGTCATGTTTTAAGAGCAAGTTTGAACAACAAATGAAATATTATGAAGAAAAAAACAAACCTGTTTTTTGTTTTTGATTCATAGAACTTTCAGAAAATTACAACTTTTCGTAATGAAAAAGGTGCTACACGCTTAAAAAAATTGAAAAATTTGCTCTTTTTTTCTCGAGCAAAAAAGTATAGGACCCCTTAATAGCAGCGTTCACAGTAAAAATTAGTGTTAGTTTTATCAGAAATTTCAACAACTTATTAACACATAAGTTTATCACTCTCGCTTTGTTAGATATTAAACACTTTATTTCGAATTATCTGTTCCATAGCAATTACACTCGAAGACTTTTAACTAAGAAGCCTGTGAATTATTAAGCTGGTTGACAGCACAATTTTCTCTATTCATATTTGTTCCAACCTCCAAAGAATATAGACGTTAAAGCTACAACTAGTCTTTTATTTGTTGGAGACTACAACAATTCTTGGCGACGAGGACAATTTTAAGCTGCTTCAAGACTCTTGCAAGATGTCCGACCAGGATTTGAAAAACGCGATTCTCCGACTAACCGAACTGGTAGTCAACCAACAAGAGCAGATTCAACTCCTCAAGCGAACCGGTCAAGCCAGCCAACCGGGAAGCGAGAAGATAATCGAATCGTTGGCCACGGGAATTGAAGATTTTTACTACGATCCTGACGGTGGAGTGTTCTTCGACGCGTGGTTTGCTCGCTACGAAGATGTCTTCAAGGTCGACGGCAAGAATCTAGACGATCCAGCGAAGGTGAGGCTACTCTTAAGAAAAATCGGCACCCAGTTCCACGAGCGATACGTAAATAGTATCCTGCCAAGACATCCCCGCGATTTTGGCCTGGACGAAACGGTGAAGAAACTTAAGAAACTTTTTGGTCATCAAACCTCGCTGTTCAACGATCGTTACCGTTGTCTTCAGTATACTAAGAACGAAGCAGACGATTTTTCAAGTTATGCTGTGAACAAGCATTGAACAAGCATTGCGAAGCATTCCAACTCACCAAGCTCACCGATGACCAATTCAAGGCGCTACGTTTTGTTTGCGGTCTACAATCTCCCCGCGATGCAGACATCCGAACTCGATTGATCGGCAAATTGGAAGCTGAAGAGCATGCTCCGCCAGCAGATGGCACAAAGCTAACCTTCAACAATCTAAAGCAGGACACCAAGTTGGTAGAGAAGCCCGTTCCGGAAGAAGGTTACTGCTCATCCGCTGAATCAAAATCAAAGCCAGCAAAGAAGTTCGAAAAACAAAAGTACAAGGCATTTGTGAAGTCCAAAGGAATTTCAGTGAAACGCATCGATCTTCAAGGGAAGAGGAAATACGTTACTGTTGGAATCAATGGCAAAGAAGTTGTCCTTCAGTTAGATTGCGCTTCTGATATCACCATTATTTCTACGCAGACCTGGGAGGCGATAGGCAAACCAGCCATCAGAGAAACTGACATAACCGCCATCAGCGCTTCCGGAGACAAGATTAACATGGCTGATGAGTTCCTTGCAGACATAACCATCCGAAGCGTGACAAAAGCTGGCCTTGTCTATGTGTCATCAAGCCCGGATTTGAATGTCCTTGGAATTGAAACAATCGGTCTATTCCATCTATGGTCGATTCCTTTCAACTCACTGGTCAATGCTGTGCATCAGAAGCCGGAAGACATTGAGCAAAAGCTGCGTACGAAGTTCCCGGAAGTGTTCCAGAGCACACTTGGCCGGTGTACCAAGGCAAAAGTTAAACTCTACCTGAAGCCCAACGTCCGTCCCGTGTACTGTTCCAAGAGACCAGTTGCATATGCTGCTCTTCCCAAGGTGGATGCCGAACTTCAACGTCTTCAGGACAAGGGAATTATCTCACCAGTGAAGTTTTCCGACTGGGCAACTCCAATAGTAGTGGTCCGTAAGTCAGACAACGTTTCCGTCCGTATCTGTGGCGACTATTCTACAATGCGCTAGAATCAGATGCCCATCCGCTGGTATTCCTGGAGTAAAACCGTATCTAGACGATATCATGATTTCTGGTAAGACAAAAGAAGAACACAATCGAAGCCTTCATGAGATCCTGGAGCGGATCAAAACGTACGGTTTTCATCTGAAGATCGAAAAATGTCGATTTGGTCTATCACAAATTAAGTTCCTAGGCCATATCATCGACAAAGACGGCTTACGACCTGATCCCGCGAAGACAACCGCAATTTCGCAAATGCCAGCCCCAACCAACGTATCACAGCTTCGATCGTATCTTGGAGCTATCAATTATTAGGGGCGTTTTGTCAAGCAGATGAAAGAGCTAAGAGCACCCATGGATTATTTACTGAAACAAAACGTGAAATGGGAATGGACTGCGAACTGTCAGAAGTCGTTCGACAAGTTCAAAATGCTGCTCACTTCCGACTTGTTGCTGACACATTTTGACCCGAACAAAGAAATCATCGTCGCAGGTGATGCATCCAAAAATGGCTTGGGCGCTGTTATTATGCATCGTTTTCCGAATGGATCAGTGAAGGCTATTTCGCACATTTCAAGATCTCTAACTCCTGCGGAGCAAAATTACGGCCAGATAGAAAAAGAAGCTTTGCTCTGGTTTTTGCTGTAACACGGTTTCATAAGATGGTATTCGGCCGGAAGTTTACCTTGCAGACTGATCACCAACCACTTCTTAAGGTGTTCGGGAGCAAAAAAGGAATTCCGGTTTACACGGCTAACCGGCTTCAACGCTGGGCGCTTACGTTAATGCTGTACGATTTTGACATCCAATTTGTGCGCACTGAAGACTTTGGACACGCTGACCTCCTTTCACGACTAATGAAATGCCATTCAACAACTGACGAAGAGTATGTCATTGCTTCTGTCCAAATGGAAGCCGATGTCAACACCGTTCTCAGTGATTCTACTTCAAGTCTACCTGTGACGTCTGAAATGATCGCTACTGAAACATCGAAAGATCCTGTTCTCCAGTCGGTGGTGTCCCATATCAATGAAGGATGGCCCAATCATTCCAAAGCAATTAATGATCCAGTTGTCCAAAAATTCTTTATCCGCCGAGACAGTCTGCTGATCGTCCAAGGTTGCATCATGCTCGGCGATAGAGTTGTTGTGCCAAACCGCTTTCGCAAACGCATTCTTCAGCAACTACATCGAGGCCATCTGGGGATGGAGCGAATGAAATCCCTAGCAAGAAGTTTCGTGTACTGGCCTAACATCGATGATGCCGTCGAAAAATATGTTCGATGCTGCAGACCCTGTGCTGAAGCTGCTAAATCACCACGCAAGACGGACCTGGAGTCGTGGCCCATTCCATCGAAGCCGTGGGAACTAGTCCATATCGATTATGCTGGCCCGATTAATGGATACTACTACTTTCTGGTAATTGACGCATATTCAAAATGTCCAGAAATCTACCGCACTCGAAATGGAAATGCTAGACGAGATTTTTTCAAGATTCGGCAATCCAAAAATTCTGGTTTCGGATAATGGCTCGCAATTTGTTAGCGCCCGATTCAAGCAATTCTGTGATGAAGCTGGAATCACCCACTTAACAATTGCGCCCTACCATCCACAGTCTAATGGACAGGCTGAGCGCTTTGTGGACACTTTGAAAAGAGGACTCAAGAAGTTACGAGAGGGAGGAAATCCAGCAACTTTCCGACATCTTCAAACTTTCCTTTCCGTTTACCGGTTCACACCCAATCGAAGTGCTCGTGATCATAAGTCACCTGCAGAACTTTTTCTAGGTAGACCCCTCACTACTACACTGGATCTTCTTAAGCCCCGAAATTCAAGCACACCAGCTGTAAACAGTAAGCAGAATAACCAGTTCAATCAACGCCATGGTACCGTCAAGAGAGAGTTCTCCGCTGATGATTTAGTGTACGCAGAGGTTCATCATCACAATCAAACCTCATGGGTTCCTGGCAAGGTGATTGAGAGAAAAGGCTCCGTCATGTATGCTGTACTTCTGGACACCGGTCGTCTCATCCGTTCTCATACGAATCAGCTACGACAGCGTCATCTAGAATCCATTAGTGAAGCTACTGAATCAAATTTACCATGGACCGTGCTGCTTGAGGAATCTGGAATGCAAAATCTGTGTACTCCATGTTCGGATGAAACTGCCGATCCTGATTCCAAAGAAACTCAACAACCGCCTGAAATGCTGCCAGAAGTGGCACACCCAATTCAACAATTGCCTGAAGTATTGCATCCTGCCGAACCAACATTGGACCAAGAAAAGGTTCTAGCACCAGAAGTCGTTGTTAAAGGCATCAATCCGCAGTGCTCCAATCAACCCGTTCGTAACCGAAGGCTTCCGGCATGGCTCGGATCCTACGATCTCTTTTAAGGGGGAGATGTTCCATAGCAATTACACTCGAAGACTTTTAACTAAGAAGCCTGTGAATTATTAAGCTGGTTGACAGCACAATTTTCTCTATTCATATTTGTTCCAACCTCCAAAGAATATAGACGTTAAAGCTACAACTAGTCTTTTATTTGTTGGAGACTACAACATTATCATATCCCTTCCTTTTTTTCACTTTTCATAGTAAATAGAAACGTATTTTGACTTGTACTTAAAAACTTCTTCACAACTTGGGTGGACAATCCTCTTAAACAGTTAAGAAATTTCCAAGTATAAACCGACAAACATGTTTGCAGATGTAAAAACTAACTCAAAATGAAAATAATTTACTCGCTTCTTGTAATCGACAGTTTTCGGCGGAGTAAATAAATCAAACTACATTTGCCAGTTTGTCCGTACGTTTCGAGTTACTACTGGATTTCACTCGTCATCAGCGGACTCTAAAATTAACAATATTAAATATACATTCAGAACAATATCACAAAATTCGAACATACAAACTTTACGACTTACTGTACACACCACAACTACTATTCTGTTTTCATTTACCTAATTTTCTTCCTTTTCCTGTTTTTAGTTTACAAATGATAGGGTTGTATGCAGCTTTGAAAACTATACAGTCTTTTTGTTTGTTCACAACGTTATCATCTCTTCTAACTTTAATGTGAAATGTTTCAGCTATTAGCCTTGTATTGTGCGTAGATACCTTTCTCTAATTTTAGTCTTGTCAAAATTAAACTTATGTCCTGTTTCTAGAGTATGTTGGGCCAAACCTGTGCCTCCGATGTTTTTCGTCTTAATATTATATATATGTTTTTCCAATCTCTTATACAAAAACTGGCTCGTTTCTCCGGTATATGATTTGTTACATTGACCACAGTTAATCTCATATACCACGTTTGTGTTTTTGTCGTTTGGGTTTTTTTCTTTTTTTTTTTTCTTCATCTATAGTTTATTTGACACGGCACAAATACAATTCAATGTTTAACGGCGCCAATTATATCTGGTAGCTTACTTTCTAAAGTATCTTAATAACTAAAAGCAAAAATTTTTATCCTCGCTGCCGACTACGAGCTGAAACTGAATCTAACTTAAAGCTAGAATATTTTGCATTAAAAGCACAGGTTTGCTGTTTGATGATTTTCATTGCCATAGGTAAGCAGCATATTGAATTTGTTCCGCTGCTGGGCCAAGATATTACGGACTGGCATATTGGGTTGTTTCCATCGGGCCTTGAGAGTATCGTGCGGGTCTGATTGCTGTTTCCGGATCCGGGGTCTTAACGTGTTCTTGTCGTTTGGTTGGATGTAGGCGGAAGGGGATAGGACTAAACTGGGGCGTGGATGGATTTCAGGAAAACGTATATAAGGGACATGTAGGATAGGTCACGGCTCGCCAAGACATCACGAACAGGAACAGCCGGCTGCCTACCTTCGGCCTGCAGGGAAGCTATTAATCTAGACCTGGCGTCACGGTGTACAGGGCATGACCAAACAACGTGCTCTATGTCGTGATAACCTTCACCACAGGCACAGATACCACTCTCCCCGAGCCCAACACGACGGAGATGCGCGTGAAATCTATAGTGATTGGACATAAGCCGGGACATCACGCAAATGAAATCCCGACCTACATCCAACCCCTTGAACCACGGGTTCGTCGACACCTTGGAGATTATGGAATAAAACCACCTTCCCAGTTCCCCCTTGGTCCAAGAATTTTGCCAACTGCTGATCGTATTCTGACGTACAAATGCGAAAAATTCATTAAAGGCAATTGGTCTTTCATAAATATCACCGTTTGTTGCGCCCACCTTAGCCAAAAAGTCCGCTTTCTCATTACCCGGTATCGAGCAGTGAGAAGGGACCCACGCTAAGGTAATCTGAGTAGATTTTTCGGATAAAGCACTCAGATGTTCCCGTATTTTCTCCAGGAAATACGGAGAGTGCTTAACATCTTTCATCGATCGGAGAGTCTCAATGGAACTGAGACTGTCCGTAAAGATGAAATAATGGTCCGTCGGCATTTTTTCGATAATCCCTAGGGTGTACTGAATTGCAGCTAATTCTGCGACGTAAACAGTAGCAGGATTATCGAGCTTATGGGAGACGGTTAAATTGTTATTGAAGATACCGAAGCCAGTGGACCCATCAAGAAGTGATCCGTCAGTGTAGTACATATTGTCGCAGTTGATGTTTCGATATTTATTGGAAAAAATTTTAGGGATCTGCTGCACGCGTAAATGATCCGGGATTCCACGAGTTTCTTCTATCATGGATGTATCGAAAAACACAGTAGAATCAGAAGTATTTGATAAGTCGACACGATTTGGAATATTCGAAGAAGGGTTAATATTTTGGGACATGTGATTGAAATACAATGTCATAAAACGGGTTTGAGAATTAAGTTCGATTAACCTTTCAAAATTTTCAATCACGGGACGGTTCAAGACCTCACATTTGATTAGAATACGAGAAGACAGGCTCCAGAAGTGGTTTTTCAATGGTAGTACTCCAGCTAAGATCTCCAAACTCATCGTATGGGTCGATTGCATGCAACCCAAGGCGATACGCAAACAACGATATTGTATTCGCTCCAGTTTGATCAAATGTGTGTTTGCTGCGGAGTGGAAGCAGAAACACCCGTACTCAATTACAGACAATATCGTTGTTTGGTAAAGCCTTATAAGGTCTCCTGCGTGGGCTCCCCACCATTGTCCGGTTATTGTACGAAGAAAATTCACTCTTTGTTGACATTTTTTCATCAGATACCTCACGTGACAACCCCAGGTGCCTTTAGAGTCGAACCAGACACCAAGATATTTGTGTACCAAAACCTGAGAAATCGTTTTACCCATTAATTGTGTTTGAAGCTGAGCAGGTTCATGCTTCCTAGAAAAAACTACTATCTCAGTCTTCTCCGGAGAGAATTCGATACCTAGCTGTAAAGCCCAAGCAGACAAATTGTCCAAGGTATCTTGCAATGGTCCTTGCAAATCGGCAGCTTTGGCTCCTGTTACAGAGATTACACTGTCGTCTGCAAGTTGTCTTATCGTGCATGAATTTGCCAGACATTCTTCGATGTCATTTACATAAAAGTTGTAAAGAAGGGGGCTTAAACATGAGCCCTGGGGAAGACCCATGTAGCTAATGCGAAAAGTTGCCAAATCGCCGTGCGTAAAATGCATGTGCTTTTCGGACAACAAATTGTACAAAAAATTGTTCAAAATTGGAGAAAATCCTTGTCGGTGAAGTTTACCCGAAAGAATGTCAATAGAAACGGAATCAAAAGCCCCCTTAATGTCCAAGAACGCAGACGCCATTTGTTCTTTGCGAGCATACGCCAGCTGAATATCTGTTGAAAGCAACGCAAGACAATCATTCGTCCCTTTGGCGCGGCGGAAGCCGAATTGAGTATCTGATAGTAGACCATTTGATTCGACCCAATGGTCTAAACGATGGAGTATCATTTTTTCCATCAATTTCCGGATACAGGATAGCATTGCAATTGGCCTATAAGAGTTGTGATCAGAAGCTGGTTTCCCTGGTTTTTGGATGGCGATCACCTTCACTTGCCTCCAATCCTGCGGTACAATGTTTTGCTCCAGGAACTTATTGAACAAGTTCAACAAGCGCCTCTTGACATTGCCGGGTAGATTCTTCAACAAGTTGAATTTGATTCCATCTAACCCAGGCGCGTTATTGTTACAGGACAGGAGGGCAACTGAAAATTCTGCCATCGTAAAAGGTGATTCTATCGCGTCGTGGCCCGGAGACGCATCGCGAACAATGTTTTGCTCAGGAACAGAGTCCGGACATACTTTCCTGGCAAAGTCAAATATTCACCGACTTGAAGACTCCTCGCTTTCGTTGACCGTTACGCGATTCCGCATTCTTCGGGCTGTGTTCCAAGGAGTGCTCATCAATGTCTCCCTCGACGTCTCGTTCACGAACCGACGCCAATATCCGCGTTTCTTTGCTTTAGCCAGGCTTTTAAGCTTGGTATTAAGCTCCGAATACCGTATATAGTCGTCGGGTATACCTCCCTTCTGGAAGGCCAAAAACGCGTCGGATCTTTGCGTGTAGACATCGGAGCACTCTTGGTCCCACCACGGAGTGGGAGGCCGTTCTTTAATCGTTACGCCGGGATATTTCTTCGTTTGGGCTTGCAACGCGGCGTCGAGAATCAAGCCCGCGAGGAGGTTGTATTCTTCAAGTGGTGGATGATGTTGAATCGACTCGACCGCTTTTGAAATCATTTCCTCGTATAACTTCCAATCGACATTCCGTGTGAGGTCATACGGAATGTCAATTGGTCGCATGCGAGTTGACCCGTTTGTAATTGAAATAAGAATAGGCAAATGGTCACTACCGTGAGGATCGAGGATTACCTTCCATGTGCAATCCAACCGTAGCGACGTCGAACATAAGGATAGATCCAAAGCGCTTGGGCGCGCTGGAGGTTTCGGGATACGTATCATTTCACCGTTGTTCAAAATAGTCATGTCGAAGTCATCGCAAAGGTTATAGATTAAAGAGCGGTTATCATTGTAAGGGGAACCCCAAGCCACACCATGAGAGTTGAAGTCTCCCAAAATCAAACGTGGCGAGGGAAGAAGTTCTATTAAATCAAAGAGCAGCCGTTGCCCAACCTGTGCTCTGGGAGGAATATATATTGAGGCAATACAAAGCTCTTTACCTTGTATTGTCATTTGACATGCGACAACTTCGATGCCTGGAATCGAGGGGAGGTTAATACGATAGAAAGAATAGCACTTTTTAATCCCTAAAAGTACTCCTCCATATGGGGTGTCTCGATCAAGGCGAATAATATTAAAATCATGGAAGTTGAGATCAATATTTGAAGTAAGCCAAGTTTCACAAAGGGAAAATGCATCGCATTTGTTTTTATTTATCAAAACTTTAAACGAATCATTTTTGGTAAAATACTTCTACAATTCCACTGTAAAACAGAGATAGAATCCTTCATATACGCGGTTGAATTAGGCATCGAAGGATACAATCGCTGCAAGGAGGGGCCATTTGGGATTTTGTCTTTAGTTTTAGTGAATAATATGTTTTTAATTTTGTCAAGTGGCCTATATGCAACATCAATCCCAAATTGTTTCAGGTACCTAGCTAGTTTTTCTCCTAAGCCTGTTATGTACGGTATAGTGACAAACCGATCATTTTGATTTACATTTGGTTTTTCTAGACTGTTGTACATTTTATGTAATCTTTGCTTTATAACATTTTTCGTGAACATTTCTTGTAATCTTTGCTTTATAACATTTTTCGTGAACATTTTATAACATTTTTCGTGAAACAGGATAATTATTTTTAGTCATTATAATTTTACAACTTCTAAAGTTTTCTGTCTTAGCTCAGCATCGGTTAGTTTTAGAGCTCTATCTACTACAGCTATCACTGTGTTTTTCTTGTGACAGAAAGGGCTGTCCGATTTGAAGTCCAGATACCTACCGTCAGGATCTTTGGGAAACCATTCAGTCGATATCTTTCCATCGCTTTTCCGTAGGATAGTGTCTAGAAACTTCAGCTTCCCTTCTGCTTCCATTTCAATTGTGAACTGCAGTCTAGGGTGAAAACTATTGAACGCTGCAAGAATTTCTTCTGTGTTTTCGCGTTTAGCAGCCATCCACGTAGCGCCTGAAGAAATCCGGTTTTATCCCTCGTACTTGCAGTTCTTCAATCCGCTCCAAAACGGTGTTCGCTACCACAAAAGACAATGCTGATCCCATTGGAATGCCAAACTTCTCTTTATAGAAACTATTGTAATATTGAAAGAAAGTGGATTCCAGCACAACTTTCAACATTTCCAAAAATGAACATTTTTCGATAGAGGTATAATTTTCTATTTCATCCCAACGACGGTCAACAGATTCTACCGCGAAGTCAACTGGTACTTTATTATAGTGAACAGTTTTCAGTTTGTGAATGATGTACGCAAACAGGAGCTGGCAAATGTAATTTGATTTATTTACTCCGCCGAAAACTGTCGATCACAAGAAGCAATCAAATAGATGCGGCGATTAACACGATATAACACGAAAATAGTTTACAGTGAAGATCATCAAGGCATATTTATACCACATAATAAAAAGGTCAAATATCAGAGCAGTGAAAATGATAAATACACAAAAATAGTACCAACGTTAATTGATCGGGAATTAAAACAAAAAAGATAATCTGAGATTGGTGCCAAGCCAACTCTATTAAGTAACTTAAATAAATATCTAAAAGTATTGAAAATAGTGTACAATTGCGGATAAGCATAAATTAACAAACAAATTATCAGGGCAATAGCGAGCAGAAAATGCCTTTGACTTGCTCATAGCATACTTAAATACCTACATTTATTGATTTTAAAGGTTAAGAGTTTTTCGAAGTCGTAAATGAAATTTTACAGAGCAAAAATTCTCAAAAATGCATGTTTACAGTCCGATCTCTGTAGAGTTCATAAAAACAGTGTTGAAAAAAAAATAGTTTGAAGCATACACAAAAGCAACAATTTCTAATCAGCAGTGCTGTAACGATATCGTTTGTCAGCCTACTTTGTAAATCTAGAAATTCATTATAGGAAACATTCATATATGACGTTGCATTCATTGGAGTTGGGGGGAAGGGGGTTGTTTGCAGTTTTGTGACGAAAAGTGACGTGGAGGAGGGTGGGGGGATCAAGCTAAACTACGTAGCAAATATGAAACTAAGAAAAAATTTGGGTTTGTTCTAATTGTTCTTTTTAATTACTGTTTTGTCTATTTAGGGTCATTTTTGATACTTTCTTGTCTTTTCTTGTTCAATAATAATACAATGTATATTCTTGACAATAAAATTTGCAGAAAAGAAATTGTCATGAGGGGGGGAGGGGGGGTTGTTATAATGCTACGCCATTATCTCGAGCGGGTCTGAAACGTTGTTACGAAATACTACGATAAGGGAAGGAGTGGGGGTCAAAAAATGCTACGTCATTTATGCATGCTCCCATACCCTTATCACGCTGCTGCATATGACTATGATCGCCCGTTTTGATGTTGATAGTTGCCTTAACGGTGAGTGCCTTGTCGATTCTCCAACATACAGGTTTACTAAGAACCGAAAATAGTATGTATGTAAATAGGATGTCGCTTGGCTAATCATCCTGTACGCATAAAACCCAAACACTACAATTTAGAGCCATACCCCCAAAACCTACCCAAACCGCTTTTGCTCTTCTAATTCCTGTTAGAGTATTTGTTTGCCCAAATCAATAATGGAGGCGGTGAATCAGCGGGGTTTTTTCGTCTTGGCGATTACAAAGGTCTCCGCAAGCTACTCACCCCGAGATTCATTGGGCGCGTATCTGGAAACCTTATCACTGAATTTGTCAAAAAAAGCAAGTCGTAAAGCGTACTCTATCGCTTATACTTGTTAATGTTGACCGAGCCAATCAATGCAATAGAATAGAACAATGGATTGCCTCGCGTATAAATGAAAAAAAAAAAACGTGTGGGGCAAATACCACCTGGTCAATGTTTACGGTTTTGAAATTAATAGTGCCAAGAGGTAATTGACTTTTTGTACGATCTATGCAGAGAAAATGAGGAAGAAAAGTGTTGCTTTAAACGCTTCTGAGCACGTGAATTTAGATGTAAAAATCACAGGAGTTGTGGGCAAAGCCACGACCGCAAGGTTGAAGTAGAATACTTTTACAAGAAAGATAACCCGGCTGCTTGCGTGTCAGTCATTTTGAAATCGGATTTGTTTCCTATATACCGCTTGTTAAGCAATTGCAATTGCAATGACAATACTGTTTATGCAGAGCAAAATCGGAATCGCAGCGTCACTCACCTGACAAGCGTTTTGTGGTGAATGGCTCAGTATTCCAATTATTATACAGCAATCTTTCTTGTCTCAAATTTTTATGAAAACGCGTAAAAAATGACTACATTGAGTAGAGAAGATAACTTAGAAAACCGTTCTAAAATGTTTTAGCTATGTTTAAATATGAGAGTGATCAGTTTGAGGGGCCAAAATGCAACATTTCATCAGAAATTGTGATTTGTTTGTAAAACAGATGACTCTAAACATAAAACGGAAGCTTAACTAAATTAGGGCAATGTCTTGTACCGTTTTGGAGCACTGCAGAATATTTCTTGTTCCCTATTTAAAATTGTCTTAACATTGTTGAACTGTATCTTCTTTCTTCAATAAGTCATCTCCTCAACACTGCAGGGACTCGTAATATTTTTTTTTTGTAGAAAGGCAGACAATAAAAGAATAAAACGCCAGAACTTTTGTGCTACCCGAAATTTCAAATCAGGCCGCAGACGCGCTTATGCTATTGCACTGATTTGTATGTGACATATAATTCCTACCGTGGTCCCATTAGGTCTATTCACCGCAAGGATACCAAATGTGCAGATTTGTCTGCAAAACGCAGATTTTTGATTTGCAAATAATTCCAGTTTTTCCATATTCTCTGTAGATTTTTGTCAGAGTCTCTTTATAGTTGCGCAGACTTTCTCAAAATCTTGCAGATTTCTGCAGACTTTTGCCTACGCAAACGCATTTTTTTCAAATCACGGCCAGATTTTTCATTAAATTTCAAGCAGATTTTTTCTGTTTTTCGAACAGTTGCAATCTTTTTTGAAAAACATCTGCCATCTCTGACTAACCGTAATGTAGATAAAAAAATGCCGTTTTTCATAGACCTGTTTTAGGTAGCAGGTTGAATATCGATACAGCTGATATCGATGCTCCGCGCTCGATATCAGCCTGGCATCGATGCTCCGCGCTCGATATCAGCCTAGCATTGATACGACCAGGAAAAAAATATCGATGCTCGAGTATCGATACTTTTGCGGATTTTGGCCAATGCTACTGCTGTTGTCGCTGTCTAGAACTATTATGAGCAGCTTCGGCTGAAACAGGCTCTTATTTAGGCCAAATATCATATTTTCAATTGCAAGGAATATGATTCTGTCGACCGTGCTTGGGAAGCAATCATATAACGACCAATCAGAGGTCGAATTTTTCGTTTTGACAAGGCTTGACTATTTTCAATAGTACAATAGTTTGAATAATAAAATTACAATTATCTTCATTTAGGAAAAATCTTAGAAGATTTTCCAATCTATTGCTGCAAGAACGGAGGAAATCCATCGAATACTAACCAATTTATAAGCATTTGAAATTGGACATATTTTTTACTTTTTTAGGTTTTAGACTTTCATTTCACATCCCTATGTAGCCGAACTTCCTGAGAGAAGTATTCTACTTCAAAAATGACAAAATCTCTTCCACCCACAGACTTGTGGCTCCAGCAAGCGGAGCTACAACTATGGCATGATTTACGAGATGACCCGACGAATGGCACACGCTCTGCTGGCGCAGAAAGGATGTGCCATGCGACCGAAAGAAGTCATCGGCGTCTTACTACCGAACATTCCGGAGTTCGTACCGGCTCTGCATGGTGGTCTAATGGCAGGACTGACCGTTACTTTCGCGAATCCTCTCTACACGCCGGAAGAAATCTGCCGCCAGTTCGACAACGCTAATGTCCGGCTGGTTATCACGCTACCAGTGCTGCTTCCGGTGGCACAAATTTACAAAACAAAAGCGAAAAAGTATCGGGGGACAGTCTGCATTGGAGGCAAGCACAACTTTGAGGATAATGTGTTCGGATTCCAGCAGCTCCTGATGGAGGATCACAGAGTCGAGCTGCCAGAGGTTGATCCCGAAGAGACGGCTATCTTACCCTACTCCTCTGGCACCACCGGAGTGCCGAAGGGCGTTGAGCTCACTCACAACAATCTGGTGGCGAATTTAGCCCAGGGAACGCATCCCGAGATGAACAAATACTGTCGGCCCGAGTTTGGTGAGTTGAAAAAAGAAATATTATTGAGGAATGTTAGAATTTATTGATTTATTCTATCACAGCGGGTTGTACTGAAACAATACTCACGATACCGCCATTCTTTCACATTTACGG
The DNA here is from genome assembly GCF_029784165.1 of Wyeomyia smithii. Lineage (NCBI taxonomy): Eukaryota > Metazoa > Arthropoda > Insecta > Diptera > Culicidae > Wyeomyia > Wyeomyia smithii. Next base: position 276,052,616 of record NC_073696.1, on the reverse strand, counting down.
ATTCAACGCCATCTTGAATTCGGTACTCAAATCAAGGAATCATCTGGTATCGATACCAAGGTGAGTTTTTAGAAGTATTTCAAAATTTTAGCTGTCATACTAAAATTGCTGAAAACTCTGGTTTTTGTTTACCCAAAGACCGTTCGAAAGGCACCTGGCGCTGAATTTTGTGTGGGGGCCTCAAAATAAAACAAAACCGTTTTTGATGGTACATTTTGAAGATTTTAGTTACTTTTAAAGTCATAAATTTGTAAAAATATTATAAATAATGTAATCGTCATTCAATTCATCCAGTATATCGCGCACGCAGAATGTGGAGGTCCGGTGCTCGCTCCCTCCTATACCCGGCTCTGTGTTTACCACAATTTGGTATAAACGACTAAAAATATTCTGTAGAAAATTAAATCTAATTACATTATTTTCATTCTGTAAGTTAAGCATCATTGGTGCATTTGCTTAGACAATTATTAATTATACAATTATCAAAGACTAACAGACCTCGAACAAATCTTCAATAAAATCATCATTCGGATGATTTCAGTACTTAACGTTAGTAACACTAGCACCATCTGCTGCCGTGTTCGCGCTGCGCCGTGTATTTCGATATCAGCGCTACATTACTACATGTATCATATAGGGAACCACAAAGTATGTAAGAGATTGCATGACAGCGCCCTAGGCGGTGTTGTAGCGCGATGATTGTTATTCGATTGAAAATTTGAATTGACCGTTTTTTTGTGTTACGTGTTACGTCTGTCTGTGCAATTGTCATACTTGATTCTGATTTTGACATAGTATCTTTTCCATTATTTATGGTAAGGAGTATTTTTCTCAGTTTATTTACCTCAGCTAAAATTCCAACTAAACGAATTCAGTGTTATGTTTGCCAAAGTTGTCCAAATATTTTGAAGAATATTCAGCAATTTAAGCTGTCTATTCTTAACCAGCAGGTCTGAAGCTTGACAAAAAATATTGAATATGACGAAATTTTCTTACCAAAACAAACAATTTCATTTGCTGAATGATGGATTATACGCATTATTCGCATCTAAATTTTCGAAATTATGCCATGTAAACTGTCTCAAAGCTAAGATCGATTTTTCCCCCTTTTATACAATTTATACAGCCTTTTTTTATCAAAAATGTAAGATACTTGTACAAAAAGAAAAAAGAAAAAAAAATTAAGGAGATTCAATTCAAAGTTTATACACTAAGGTCGCTTTTTACGCGGTTTTTTTTACGTGGATTCCGGAATTTACGCGGTTTTTTTACGCGGAATCCGGAATCTACGCGGTTTTACTGTAGTGTACTTAATAATCGAAACTAGTAATTTTTTTCGTTCAGTGTACTTTTAACGACATTTCGATCAGATTTTTATAATTTTGAAGTTAAGCCTGTAGTACACACTTTGGTGCTTATTACGGGAGTGAGTCACTTCACGGTGACATATATTTCACTCTCACGCTCACTTCACTTTTTTAGACCTATTCCCGATACCACCTCAAGTGAGGTGACAAAAATCACCTTCGTGGAGTGAGATTGACAGTGAAGTGAAATTGAGAATAGGACAAGTGAAATTAGATTGTTTCCCAGCTCAAAAATGTCTAAGTCCCAGAAAGTCGTTTTTTCCCGTTTTTTTTTAGATAACACTAGATCTTGACGTGTTTTGCATTTCTAAGACAATGGGCATAAAAAAAAATGTTTTTTTCGGTATCGAAAATTTCCTGAACTAGTTTGCATTTTTTCATCAGGCAAACAAATCAAAAATTGACCGCATTAGATCACAAATCAATCAACTTTAAGACTTATGGCAGCTTCGTGGAATCATTTCACCGTTCAAAATGGTCGTGAAATAATTCCACGCGAAACGTCGCTTTTTCCGTTCTCACTTCACTGATATGACACTCGTAATAACCCAGATTCCGCGGCAGATGTCACTTCGCGACGTTTTTCTCACTTACGTGAGTCCCGTAATAGGATTTTGTTCACTTCACTCTGATTTCACCGTGAAGTGACTCCCGTAATAAGCACCTTTGTCTAATGGTCAAATATTTGACCTTCTGACATAATGGTCAAGTTTTTTTAACATCATGGTTGTTGTTTGCCCGTGTTTGCCCCATGTTAAAATTGGCGAGTGACAAACAATTATATTTGAACAAATTTTTATCTGTCAAAAAGTGCCAAATATTTGACGCTTGGTCAAAGAGTGTAATACAGGCTTTACAGTTTTTTCAACGACAAAGTGATCAATTTTTGATTACGCCCTATGTAACAGCTCCGAAAGTTTTGTTTTCAAGGTGTTAAAATTTGGAGTGACTATTCGGTTTTTTTTTTGTTCGTACGATCATTTTGACCTATTCCATTAGAAAAAGCATGAGAAACTAGTGATAATGAACACATTAGAGTAAATCAATCTCGAAAAGCATTAGAACAAAAACCTTTTTCGGCTCCATCGGAAATAAATCTAACTCGTGTATTGAAACTTTTCCCGTGAGAGAAAATCATGGTTAAGGTGAAACGGTGTTGAAACCACAAACGGCCAACTTCGAACCACCACTTCGACTTTTCAGAAGCACAAGACTCGGAAACAAATGATCCTATGAAAACGCTATTTTATGTTTGCTTCACCGCACCGGAAATAAATCTAACTCCGCAAAATTAACCATCCAGAACTGTCAAATGACATCATCGTGTATTGACACTTTTCCCGTGAGAGAAAATCATGGTTAAGGTGAAACGGTGCTGAAACCACAAACGGCCAACTTCGAACCGCCACTTCGACTTTTCAGAAGCACAAGACTCGGAAACAAATGATCCTATGAAAACGCTATTTTATGTTTGCTTCACCAAATAGCGTTTCACAGATGGCGCATCAATTATTTCCGAATCATGTGCCTTTGAAAATTCAAAGTAGTGCCTTGAAATCGGCCATTTGTAGCTTCAACACTGTTTCGCCTTAATGAAAATGTAATCTTGTGCGATGTTCAACATATCAGCAAAGATTCCTCAACCTCTGAGTAGATCAAGATGAAAATACGCTTGTTCTGGTTTTGAAAGTACAGTCTATTAGTTTTGTAGTCTCTGTGAAAAAAAATTTTGTGATTTTTCATCGTGAAGTATACTGTCCGTTTCTTTTGAAACAAAACGCGCCGAATTCGACGCAGTCATACAGTTGGTATGGCGACGTTTCAAAAGAAACAGAAACACTAAGGTTTGTTTTCTCACAATAGATCTACGATTCTGGTCGCAGTGAGGAAGTCCATACAGAAAAAAAAGGTTTGTTTTACGCGGATTTCGAAATTTACGCGAATTTTTCCGGAAAGTCGCTTTCGCGCGACATGTTTTTATTGGTTTTTCGTATTCAAATCGCTTATTTAGAGTGTCCGATGAGGATACTTAATTCAATTACTAAATATTCAATGATTTGGCCTAACCTTTTCACGTTTTTCCTTGATATTCAGCACGATTCGCATGTGGAAATAACACTGTTATTGATTCTTATTCGAAAGTATTTGGCAGAATCGATTGAAAACCTTCAGCAAATAAAGGATTTTATTTTTCGGCATATACGCTTTGTTTACACGTTGTTTTTACGTGCTACGTGTTCCCCGCGTAAAAAAGTCTTCAGTGTATATGGGTTCAGTAACATTTGGATCGTTTCTACGAACTTCGGTGTTTTTTAAGTTTTTTATATCTTTTGTCTCTCATCTAATACGTAACGCGCTCAGGAGAAAGGGGATATCCAGCGAAGCGTTACACTGCTCGAGGGCCACCATGCGAAATCGCGTTACACGAGAGTGAGCGTGTATTGAAAATTGACAAATTTCGTGTTACGTAATATACGAATGTTTCCTAAAAGGGTAAAAAAGCACCAAGAATGGATTTTTTTCCGTGATTCTTGATCGTTGATGCCCAAACACAATGGATACGTTTGCGTTGCGTTGACGTTAAATTGACAAATAATGTATAACCTAATTGTCAAATTGCCGCAGCAAAAAACGCAGGCGCAACGTATTCATTGTGTTTAGGCCTTTATCGAGAGATTTGCTTCGTCTCAAGTAAATGTTATAAGAACAAAAATAAATACCAAAGGGCGCGCCCCAAGTAAATTATTTTGGCAACAATTCTCAACCTTGTTTAGACATTTCCGAAAATAGTCAGTAAAATACAATAAAATCGCTAATGCAATATCATGATATGCCGAAAAACGACAGTGTTGCTGTGTGGCGATACTATGATGTAGTTTAAATAGAATGGGTTTTTCGGTACTGCTTATGAAGTTAAAACCAAAATCAAGTATGTTGCCATTGTTTTCACCAAACTTAGTAATTAGTTAGAGTTAAATCACAAGAATGATTATTATCCATTATTACGGTTTGTCTTTTATTTCTCTTATTTTCCACTAAAAACTGGTAAAAATGTAAACTCAACGTAGAAAAAATAGTTTACCCACAGAGAGCAGAGTCCATTCAAGAATAGGTTTTCAAACGCATTGTGAGTGGTTTTGTTGCAAGTTACATTTTCCTGATGAAACATCTGTTCTCTATGGTGTGTAAGTTAATATAATAGAATTATTATTATTTAACTGGAATATAATTTGTTTCATCTCTTTTGTAATGCTGATAACTCGCGCGCGCTTACCGGTCAGTTTAAAATCGGTATCAATGCACTGCTCTGTGCTGGCGGTGCTGGCATGCTGCTAACGCTACATAACGCCTGCCTATCCGGTTGTCAGAGCTGAACGAAACTGCCCCGTCGAGGGATCGTCACCGCTCGACGAAGGTGAAGCGAAGGTCATGCACGTCAGCACTGTGCCACTGTAGACAATTCAAAAGGGCGTCTTTGGTTCCGACTACAAGTGTACCATTTTATTATATGGATGTTGGGCGATAGTGTTCGCGTTTCGATATTATAGTGCCTAATATAAGTTGTTTTGTTTGATTTTATCTTAAGGTGACTGATATTTGACCGTTTTAGCGGTTAAAATCGCCATCAATAAGCAGTGAGTTGAACTGTTGTTTTGAATTTCGGTGCTCTCTGACAGCGCGGATTGGCACTTTCGTTCAGTTGCTAGACATTCGTTATTTTACGTAACCAAATCGATAGGCTGGCATGACGTCACGAGCTGTCAAAGTTTGTTCCACGGCCTAATTTTTTCCTTTATTCCGCGATGAGTTTGTGGTAAAAAGATTTTCGTATTGCGGAAAATAGCAGGAAAGTGAAGTGAACTGTTCGAAAAAGTGTGTCCCGATCGAACCGGCACCCGGAAGCAACCGGTGCAACTGAAAAATCTAACCAATCGAGACCCCGCAGGCCAGAACGTCTCCACACGCACGGGACGGCTAGAATTGCAGAGGGCCACTCTGCGCTGCCACACACAGCAGAAGGAGCAGCAGCAGCAGCTAACCTATATTTTCGCGAGGAGGTAGTTTTTTTTTGATTGCTAGTATTTTCTCTCGCTCGCATACTCAGCACTTCAGACACTCGTCAGCGCTGGCACTTGTGCTGCGTGGAGAGGGAATTATAATTGATGATTCAATGCGATGTGGAAAACTGATGTAGACATGGTGAGTTTTTATTTTGTGACAATATTCCCCAAAAGGTTGATGGTTTTCTTTTACTTGGCTATTTCCCTGAACTGTGCAGCACTTGTTCGGGTATTGAATAGTTCCCATCTGACCACTCCCCCTGGTAAAAATATAAGAAAAGTGCGAACAATTATGCTTGATCTGGTGTGACGTCGAATTTTTTTGAATCAAGTAAGAGTATGCAGAGTGGAGGAGGACCATTGCAACCGGCTGGGCCCGGAACTCGGGTGCTGATGTCGGGAACGCCGAACTCACAGCAGCAGTCCGAAATGCAGAAGATGCAGTCCCAGCCGCTGCAAATGAATCAACCGTACCAGCAGTCGAGTCTGTATCGAAGCGCTGGTACAAACCAGAGTACGCGACCGCCGCGTCCCATGATGCAAGCATACCATCCTGCGCCAATTTATGCCGCACAGCTCTATCCGGTGCCGTACAATACTCGGATTCCAAACCAGTGGACCAACATCGGATCTTTACCGGCCTATCCGCATCAGTACTATGTACCCCAGCCAGCCCATTTAATTCAGGGCCAGCCTCTGCAAAACCGACGTAATCCGGCCGGTGAAAACAGTCTCGTAAGTAGAAAGCATCTTTTCGGCAATTCCAAAGAATAAAGCCACTAATAATCCGATCAATCCGCTCACCAATCTTTCGCAGATGCAACAGGTTCAGCTGCCACAGCCGCACCCGAACCAACAATCTTCGCCAATGGCCGTTTCGCACGATTTGATAGCTATGCAACAGCAAATCCATCAGCAACAGCAGCAACAACAACAACAGCAGCAGCAGCAACAGTCTCAACAGACGCCTCAGCAGGTTCCTGGGGCCGGTCAAGCACCGATGGATCACAACCAGCCAAACCCTGCTCAAGTGAGCGTTGGAGGACCGCAGCCTCCTCCACCACACGCAATGATGTCCCAGCTGCAGTTGGGAACTCCTCATATGGCACCAGTGGCCGGAGCAATTCCGCCGCCGAAAACAACGTATAACAAGAAAAAACGCGCTGCAGCTATTCCAATTATTAACCCAGCTACAAACAAGGATGTACTGGAAGAAATTTACAACGATTTGACGCCACCGACGTCGTCCACGCCGACAGTATCATCATCGGTTCCCGGTCCGACGGCAACTTCAACAGTAGCACCGGCAGCAGTTCCAACCGCGTCGTATAATCCAATTCCCCCTAATGTAGCGCAAGTTCCACTAAACCCGACCGTAGAATCCGACTATGATAATTACACACCTCATCCTCACCAGGGAACACCGGAGCTAGCGTCAACCCCCGGGGCGGCAATGGGCTTAATGCAACATCATCAGCCGCCGCCACCACATCTCCATCATCCGCCTCCGAATCATCCGCCACCATCGCACGGTCACCATCCGGGAGCTCATCCTCTTCTACAGCAGCAGCAACCGCCACATTTGCAACACGATTTAGTGGGACGATCCCAAGCCGGACAAACCCAACAACACGAACTGATCTATTCCGGTCCAACGTTGAAAATCGTCAATCAACCGCCGCCGCCACACCATACGCATCTAGAAATGACGACCCCCGGTGGAACACCGGTTGTATCTGCGATTGCGGATGGACCCTCAGTAGAAATCAAACCCTACCAACAGAAGAAAAAGAAACCAATCAGTAATAGCGAGGTGGTCATGCAACAACCACCACCACCCCAACAGCAGCACCAACAGCAACAGCATCATCTTCCAGCCACTAGCAATCCTCCACCTCTACAGCAACAGCAGCCGCCACATATGCAGACTGTCCTGTTGAGCGAAACTCCGGTTCCAACTGGTATACACATTCCGCCGTCGTACGTTCGACCGGAAAGGACCATCTCGGAGAAATCGATTGCCGAATCGACCCTCTCGACCGATGCTGAACCCTTTGTCTACACCGGCCCAAGCAGCCTTGGGCAGATTCCTCCTCCTCCGCAATCAGCTCCACCGTTGGTAGTGGAAATGTCCGTTCCACCACCATCGGCCCCATCGTCAGCTCAGCCACTGCTCGCACCGATTGTGGTGCATCCGGAGTTAGTACCGTTTGTGCCGTCCGCCGTGGCGATCCCCATTCAAACGGTGATCGTAGCCGAACCACCCCCGGAACTGAAACCAATCGAACAGTCGCCGCCACCACAACTACAACCTCCGACGGTAACGACGACCGCACCGATGGTGACGAATAAAAACAGCAAAGCGGTAGACACTCTGGTAGCAAGCGTAGAGAAACTAAGCATAGAAGATAGTAACATTAGTAGCAACAGCAGTGGTGGAACCAGTTCGAATCAAACTGGACATAGTGGCAAAAAGCAGAAACAGAACAAGCAGAAACGTAGCGAGGAACAGCAGCAACATGTGGCAGTAAGTGCCAGTGAGACTGGCCAGCAGCAAAGTAACAGCAGCAGCAAAGCTGCAGCAAGCGTAGCAGTAGTAGTGGAACCGGCGGCGGCCACGACGGCACGCCCTGTTCCGGCAATCGATGAAACAGATCGATCCATTGTTTCGACGGAGGTCGCTCAACAGCAGCAGCCGTCGTCGTTAATTAGTAATTTAATGGAACATAATACTAGTAAGTTAGATAATGATAACCTAATTAATAATAATAATGTGGATTGCACCAGTACTACAACAATTACAACAACAGCAAAAACATCCGATAATTCGCCAGCAGTAAACAACAACGCATCATCGCCGATGGAAAACATAAAACATCCGTCTCTCGATACACGACAGACTACACCACCAGCAGTTCAGGCTGCGAAGGCAGACGAGGAAAACAACATGGTTGTGCTGAATGCCCCTGCCGCTACCCCACTGGAGCGGGCAGAATTTGATAGCAACAAGAATGTAATTCCGCTGGTGACCAACACTTCAGTGCCACCGCCGCCGGTGGTCATTGATTGTTTGAAACCTGTCAACGTTGATGTACCACCACCACCGGTAGCATCGCTGCCAACGGACACACCAGCATTCGTAGCTACCGGCAGACCAACGATGCCGCCACCAACCATAACCAAATCCCGTTCGATCACACGAATCGAGTACGATCCGGATCAGTGGAGCCCGGAGAATCCGACCGGAAGAAAGAAGTATTCCCGTGATCAGTTGATGCAGCTGAAGGATGTTCCACCGGCACGTGAAAAACCTGCCGAACTGCTCAACAATTTGGAGAATGTTCTCACTCGAACAAGCCACGGCGGTGGTGGAGGAGGTGGCGGTGGAGGCCATCCGATGCAGTATGGTAAAAATAACTTCACCGAAATGTTGTTGCCGAACTTTATCAAAATGGGTGGAATGGGTGGCGGAGGCATTGTGCCCCAAATGCGTCAACAATATACGGTTAAACGAACCTCCCAGCAGGGCAACCAGGGTGGAGGCGGTCAATCGGGACTGCAGCCCAACAAACAATCGCAACAGGGTATGAACAAAACCGGTTCTAAAATCATTCGCCTGCAGCTCGACGAAGAGGTCAAGCTGAACGAATGTGCCAACGCGTGGCGTCCAAGGCATCTTCAAGCGTCACAGGAGAATCCGAACGACGAAGAAGCCGTTACACAGCAATTGTACAAGAAGTTCCGTTCGGTACTAAACAAACTCACACCGGACAACTTCGAAAAGTTAGTGCAGCAGGTTAAATCATACGTGATTGATACCGATGACCGGTTGGACGGTTGCATCCGGTTGGTTTTTGAGAAAGCCGTTTCCGAACCAAACTTTTCCGAAGCTTACGCTAAGATGTGCAAGGAAATCGGAACCATCGCCGTTTTGGCTAACAACAATGAAAAACGTGACAGTTTCAAAGGCCGATTAGTGACCCAGTGTCAGCTGGAGTTCGAAGCTCGGCGGAACGACCAAACGCGAGCCAAGTCGGAGAATCGCGCCAAAATGGAAGCTAGCAAAGGACTTGCCAAAGAGCAACTGGATGAACTGAAGGCCCAACTGGAAGAGGAAGAACAGAAGGTGCGAAGGCGTGCCGTCGGAACGGTTCGATTCATCGGTGAACTGTTCAAGAACGGTCAGCTAACGGCGAAGATCATGCACACCTGTATCGAGCTGCTGATCGACGAAAAAGACTACGATGAAGAAACGCTCGAGTGTCTCTGCAAACTGCTGACTACGATCGGCTTCAAGATGGAGAAGGAGTACAATCACGATCTGAACAAGTATTTCGAAAAAATGCAGAACATTGTCAAAAACCGGAAACAGTTCCGCATCAGTAGCCGAATCCGGTTTATGCTGCAGGACGTAATCGATTTACGCCAGGAAGGTTGGCAACCGCGTCGACAAGATTTGAACCCAAAAACAATGAACCAAATCCAGAAGGAAGCGGAAAATGAGCAGGTGCAATTCAATCTGAACTACATGCCACGTGGCAAGGACAGTGGCTATTCGAGTGATCTGGGTCGTAACAACCGCGGCACTATGCAGAGTGTTGGCGGTGGTGGTGGTGGAGGTGGAGCAGGTTCCAAAATGCAGATGGGATCCGGGTACAGTCAGGGTTCGCTAGGACGTTACGGCAATCAAAGTTCGATTAAGGGTAATCGAATGCAAACCGATGACGATGGCTTCCAACAAATCTCCAATCGAGGTAATCGTACAGTGCCGATCGATATGAAAAAAATTAACTTACCGGGCAGTGTAGACATGACGGCCCGGCTAGGGGCGGCTACCAATTATCAGAACTGGAAAACCCCCAATAGCAACATGTTTGCTGAACTGACCAACGAGGAAAATCTGCATGATCGGGACCGCGGCGGTAGCAATCGGGACCGAAATCAGCGCGATCGCAGCGGTAGTCACAATAAAAACTCTGGAGGTAAAGATTCTTATCACCACGGTAAGGGATCGATGGAACGCGATCGATATAACCGTTATGGAAGCAGTAGCAGTCAGAATGACGATCGCCGATCATCTCGGGAACCGTCGTCGGGTAGCATGCGATCGATGGGCGGCCAACCGCAACAACAGCAGCACAGCAATAACCAAATGCATGATCGAGGAGGAGATCGCGATCGGAATATGGGCAAAATGTCTCCTCCCCAGCAACCCATACCAAGCCGTTCTTCCCAACAGCGACATATTCCAGCACAGCAGCAGCCACAACAGCAGCAATCCGTCGGTCGGTTAGGTGGTCCACCATCCGCCCTCTCGAAATCTGGCTCCGGTCAGTTGTATCAGGTACCGCCGCCACCACAACTATCGCAGCAGCAGCTACCGCAATTCGCCATTCCAAAGGATGTCACCGGTGTGACGGCCGGTAGCAACAGCGGCGCTACGGTGGTCCGAAGAGACTTCCCCCGACCAGACAAAAACGTCGAGCAAAAAGTGATCGAGTTCGTAAAGACGATCAACGTCGAAGAGGACGAGTCGCAGACCGAAAACAGTTTAGAACTGTTGCAGGGTATTCCAGCTGAATATCGTCACGCTGCTGTAAGCGAATTGTTTGTGAGCAACATCGAGCGGGACACCAAATCTCGTATGGCCGTCATTCAAATACTCGAGCCTATGTTCGAGAGAGCGCTGATCACCAAAGCAGACTATCTGCATGCCCTGGAGGAGTTGCTAAAGTTCGCGGATGATCTAATAATCGATCTACCTCATCTGTACAAGCACATGGCCACTTTCTACGTCCAGTTGCTGCACAAGCGCTTCATTTCCCTATCAGACATTCGATCGGTAGTACCGACGGACATTATCGCATCCTACGGTGCAGTGATGCTGAAAGATCTGCTGCTAGCATATGAGGCAGCCTACGGGCAGGATGATACGGTCCTGCTGTGGTACGAATCGTCACTCGATTTTAGCGATTTCATTCAACCATCCGATCCGGAAAAATACCTGCATGATGCCAAACTCGGCTATTTGCTGGACTCTGGCAGTAAACCCATGGACATGCAGATGGTCGGTGTGCAAATAAGGCATTTCCTCCAGGCAAATGCCAAGTTCATGGAAATATTCGACTGGATCGCCAAATACGTCGGACCAGAGCGGGACAGCTCAAATGACTTTATTCGGACACTGACGAGGACGGTGATCAAGCACTGCATTGACAACAAATCGAAGCTAATCATCTCGGAGATCGGCAAGTGGCATCAGCTGCTGCAGAAGTACATCGACAGCAAACCGGAGCGGGAGCTGCAGGCCATGTACGCCATCCAACGGCTGGTGGTCGAGCTGGAACATCCGCAGAACCTGCTGCACACGATAATGGAGCAGCTGTACGACTTTGATGTGATAATGGAAGGCTTCGGCCTCTGGAAGGACTCGACCGATCCGTTCGAAGCGGCCGGCAAGGGCGTGTGTCTCAAGGGAATTACGCAGTTTATGACCATGTACATGGAGAACTCGAGCGATGATGAAAATTAAATTAAATTTGCTGGAATACTTTTTTAAAATAAAAAGGAAGAAGAGGAAAACGGAAAATCGCGCGTAAATATTTGACTATATTGAAAACAAAAAAACATTATAATGATTATACTACTAATAAAAATAATTGATAAAAATATGAATAAATTTAATATTAAGATCAACATTTATTTACATATATATTTATAAACTATCAAATAAAGTATCTGGTGAACCACAAAACGAAAGGTTGTTCTGAGCCGCGCAGCGAGAATTTAAGACAACTCACTCACTGGTTGAAGGTTGATTTCGTTTATCTCTCGAAAATTGGTGCAATTTGCTACAGCGAGCCGCCACACATAGGAGTATTTGAGCCAAAAAGCTGGCCAAAAGTCCAAGTCGCTCTGTTTTGGTAGTAATTGCATAAATTTACATCAAAAACGTGTTATTTTCGTATAATCAACACAAAAAAGTGACATCCATTTAAAACGACACCCAATATATTAAATATTACTTTAAATTCGCTTACTCTATTTTTTTAGTGTCTTTTTACACATGATATAAAACAAAAATTTAGAAATTTCCATATAAATCTTCATTTAATAAAATGTCAATAAAATAAAAAAGAGGAACCAGGAGGAAGATTTTTCTTTTCGTATATTTTCAGAAGGCTTTGACCTTTCTGTCAATGAATAAAGCTTCGACGGGACTTGCCCGGAAGGTTACTAAATTATAAAATTAATTTCACAATATGGATTTTTCGCGGTCGGTTTTCACAATCACTTATTTTGTTAACAATCCATGATTATTTTATGAATTCAACGTTTTAAATATTGCAGAACATTTTACTTATCTTGTAGATTATGTCCTGTGAGAGGGAAAAACTATTTGACAAAATTTTTCAACTTTTTACGCCACCCGAGCAGTAGCACGTATTTTTAAAACTAATCAATTTACTGTGGAATAACTACGAAATATAACAGTTTAGTTTATGTGATAAGACACCAATGGGTTCTGGGATAGCATGAGGGTATGTTTTAACTGAAATCAATTAAAAATGATGAAAATCGTGTATTTTGTAAGTCGGACTTTTGGCCAACTTTTTGCGTCAAATACTCCTATGTGCGCCAGCCTGAACCTGAACGGCAATTGAAAATTCTCCTGTTTTAGAAAGGTCGATCAGGTGATATTGTATCTATGATTTGTATCTATAATTTCGAACTTCTGCAGACATCGGACTAGACTTTTCGGGCTCTACCTTTGTAGATGGCGTGCCTTGAAAAGTATAGTTCCGCTCCCTCAATGAATCGATCACAGTGGACGCATTTCTTGCGTCGGTGGAGAGGCTCTAGTTCGATAGTTCTCCCTCATTTGTAGCGTCACACATTTTGCTGCCCTCATGGTTTTTCGCATCTATCACCACTTGGCACTCCTGTGCGTACTCTCGTCGGATCTCTCAATTTTCATACATTGGTCAGCTAGATGTGAAAGGTTTCTGATGGTAATCTGAAAAAACGTTCGGGCCATGGATGGGTCGAAGACGTCTGTGAAATGAAATGCCGACCATTAACTAGATTATACTTACCTCACCAAACAGTCCCAAGCCATGGTGTGGCCTTTGCTTTACGCAAGACTCGTCTCCATTCCACTCGATCCATGGCTGCAGTTCGCCAGCTCTGCAGTCTGCGTAAGGTCCGCAGGTCGTCTTCCACCTTGCCCGCTGTGCACCTCTCTGTCTCGTCACTGACGGATTGGTTTCAAGAACCATCTTTACCGGGCTGTCGTCCGACATCCTTACAACATGCCAAGCCCACCACAACCTGTCTATCTTAGCGGTGTGGGGAGCCATCTCCTGCAGTTCGTAGTTCATTCGCCTTCTTCACACTCCGTTTTCCAACTGCAGTCCACCGAAGATGGTACGCAACACCTTCCGCTCGAAGACCGCAAGTCCATGTCTTATACCCGTTAAAGACTACTGGTCTGATCAGCGTCTTGTAGATGGTTAACTTGGTGCGGTGACGAATTCCACTCGATCAGAGCGTCCTCCGGAGACCAAAGTATGCACGATTTTCTGCCATAATGCACCGTTGAATTTCTCTGCTGGTATCGTTGTTGGCAGTTACCAGTGAGCCCAGATACACGAACTCATCGACCACCTCGATTTCATCACCACCAACTTGAACTTGAGGTGGGAGGTTAGCGCTGTCTTCTCGTGAACCCCTTCTTTTCATGTACTTCGTCTTCGATGCATTGATGACCAGTCCAATCCGTTTGGCTTCAGCCTTTAGTCCGATGTACGTATCCGCCATCTTCACAAAGGTCCGAGCCACAATGTCGATATCGTCGGCGAAACCAAACAGTTGAACCGACTTTTGAATATCGTGTTAATCCCCGCTCTCCTAATGATACCATCTAGGGCAATGTTAAACAGTAGGCACGAGAGACCATCCTTGCCTTAGACCTCTTCGGGTTTTGACACGTTATATTCGCGGCATTTCTGTATAACCTGCCGAACCGCGAATATCTGATCCGTGGATGGCAGAGTATTTGGGAGAGTACCTGGTAGGCGGCGTTCAGCAGAGCGGTTGCCAGATAGTTGCAGCACTCCAGCTTGTCGCCCTTTTTATATTTATTTATTTATTTCGTCAAACAAAAGTAGACTACATATGTTTAAAACTAACTTACATGCTATATGCTATTTATACTAGTGGGAGCAAGAAAAAGAGTTTATACATAATTGAATAATAATTTATTCACTTGACGGATTATTACAATGAATGTTTTCTATCGATTTAAATTGCGCGTTGAGTTGAAATATTGTTTCAATTTAGTTCTCGACATAGAAAAGTCAATTGTTTCACAGTGTTGGTTATACACTAACATCATTTGATTAATTGGCCCGTATTTAGCATAATTGTTTCGTTGATGATTTAAAGAAAACAAAGTCCGAGTTCGTAAATTTCTAGAAAGTACATAAAGATTGAGTTTTGATAATATTTCGGGTGAATCGACACGTTGAGATACGATATCGTTAACAAATGACATCATTGCGAATTCACGACGGGCTTTTAATGATTGGATGTCAATAAGTCTGCAGCGTTCGTCATATGATGGTAGGGGAAATGACGTCCATCGTAGATTACGAAGTGCATATAACAGGAATTGTTTTTGCACTGATTCTATTCTGTTTACATGTGTTGCAGAAAACGGAGACCATACAATGCTACAGTATTCTAAAAGTGACCTGACATAGGAATTATAAAGTGTTTTTATTGTGTATGGATCTTGGAAATTATAGCAGAAACGTTTTATAAAACTGAGCATGTTACTAGCCTTATTAATAATTGTATTGTAGTGATCAGTGAATGTTAATTTTGAGTCGAGTATGACTCCTAGGTCCCTAACTCGTTCACTTTTCTCTACTACCTGATCTCCTAAGGAAATCATATTGCTTGGCATGTTTCTTATTCTGCCAAAAGCCATCAAACTACATTTTTTAACGTTTAGCTGAAGAAGGCCTTTTTTACACCAAATGTAAAAATATTTTATCTCGTTACGAAAAATATTTACATCATCAGCGTTTTTAATTTCAATGAAAAGTTTAATATCGTCGGCATAAATAAGAATTTTTACATGTTTTAGAATAAAGGAAATGTCGTTTATAAATAATATAAATAGTAGAGGGCCCAAGTGAGAGCCTTGAGGAACTCCTGAGGTTACCTGAATAGGTTTCGATATTCTACCTTTAAATTTGACTGTTTGTTGACGATCTGTCAAATACGATTCAATCCATTTGAGTAATTGTGGATGAATTCCAATATTTCGTAACTTGAAGAGAAGCAGGGGTATATCAATGCGATCGAAAGCTTTACTGAAGTCAGTATATAAGGTTTCAACATAATTACCTTTATCCATTGCGTTCAAAGAGAAGTTAATAAACTCGAGTAAGTTAGTTGTTGTTGAGCGCCCTTTGAAAAAACCGTGTTGCGTTGGGGTAATTCTATTTTTTATTTGGTGGAATAACTTTTTGTTTATTATTGCTTCAAAAAGCTTAGGTATACAGGAAAGAATGGCTATGCCTCGATAGTTGCTAATGTCGGTTTTTTTACCAGATTTGAACACAGGCACTAGATATGAGTTTTTCCAGAATTTCGGGAAGCAACCGGATTCCAACGACATATTGAAAATCAAGAACAGTGGGGAAGTTAGCTCTTTAGCTAAATGTTTCATGAATGCTGGCGGAATTCCGTCTGGTCCCGGACCTTTAGACGCATCCAGAGCTTTTAAAGTATCTTCAATTTCGCGTGCGCTGACATGTTCAATATTGAAATAGTTGGGAAACTCAGGAAAGTTGGTGAAGAATGTATAGTCACGATCAGATTCGGAGAAAGTTGTATAATTTTGTTGAAAAAAATCAGCAAATAGATCAGAGATGTATGCCGAGTTCTCTTCAACTTTGTCATGCAGTTGCATTTTTGAAGGAAAATTTTCAGATTTTAACTTTGATTTAACATATTTGAAAAAATTTTTTGGACAGGATTTGATTTCAAGCTCAGTCTTTGAAGTGAACTCTTCAAACGCGTTACTAATGGCATCGTTTAATTCGCCGCAAATGTTAAAATAAGTTGTTAAAGCATCACGATTTTTATGAGTTTTGTATTTTTTATGTGCTTTTTGTTTTTTTAAATTTTTAATTTGTCTATTGTACCAGACTGGGTATTTGGAATTGCCATGACGTCTTATTCTTTTCAATGGTATTTCGCTAATAAATAAATCCGATAATATGTTATAAAAATTTTCTATAGCCGAATCGACGTTTCCGTCTTCAAACAATACATCTTGCCAGTTGATACTATTTAGTTTACGTTTTAATTCATCATAGTTTGCTGACTGAAAGTCAAAAACATCTTCGAATTCATATTCGTCAGGTCTTTTATTCACATGCACAAATAAAGAAAACTCTATTGCTGTATGATATCCTTCGTTCTTCCATAATGGTTGTAATGAATTCGTCACACAAAAGTCTTCACTAATGTTGGACATTAACAGATCTAGATAACAATTTTGTCCATTTTTCACATGATTTATTTGATTAAGACCAAGACTAGAGGTTTTATCAAAAAGAAGTTGCAGCGTTTCATTTTCGCCAATAATAGGAAGTAAAATGCTATGGTTATCGATGTCCGGAATAAAATCAATGTTGCGTTGGTTGAAATCACCGTATATGTGGAGTTTTACTTCAGGTAACAGCTTAGATGCAATATTTTCAACAACATGAAGAAACTTTTCAAAGATTTCATTCCGCGCATTATTTGGAGGGAAATAGACAGAGACAAATACGTGTGTCTCTCCTGCTAGTTCTGCTTTCACCCAAACATGTTCGAACTCTTTAAACTGAATAGTGTCGATAAGCGCTGAATTAAAGTCTACTGACACCGCAATCAACACACCACCACCGGATTTCATTTCAGATAATTGATAGTTACGGTCATTTCTATAGACATTATATCGGCAACCGAAGACTTCTTCGCTGCGAACACCCTCATCCCAGCTGGTTTCGGTTGCTAAAATAACAGAAAATGAACAGGATAGTACATTTTTTTGAATTTCGTTAATTTTGTGAGCGCCTCGCATGCGGTTAAAACTTTGGCAATATACAGAGATCTCGGTAGTGGTGGGGTGTTCGAGTGTAGAAGCTAAAGAATGAGACTCATTATTAACAGAAGTGTTTACCAGAGCAGAGCAGGTCGCGTCATTTCCTACATCTCTAGGTTGAACAAAATTATCACCAGTAACGGTCCTCTGATGAGTGAGTCAATTGCGTTGAAGACACAAGTGCCTAGATGAGCACGCAATGCATTGTGAAGTAGGAAGGTGTGCAGGACCGCTGATCATCTGGGGTTGAGAAAGTGAAAACTCGTCGTTCGCCGGGTATGGGTTAAGAGTTTCGCCTCTTTGAAATTGAATCGTAGGAATGAAGTTAGATTGAGGTCTGGAGAATCGTTCTTTCGCTGCTGCAAGAAGCACTCTGTCAGGTGGTAACAGTTGATTTGCATGGAAACGATTAGAGTTGATGTGTTGTTGATTATTGTAGGAGTTGGTGACGTTATTCTGTTGCCTGTTGGCCATGTTATAGTTGGGGCTATTGTTATTATTCCAAAAACTGTTGTTGACGTTACGGTTGTGGTTGGTATATCTACGGTTACTATTGGTGTTGAAGTTGTAGTTGTTTCGATTGGTACTTTGATGGTTATTATCGAGATTTCTGTTAAAGTTGAAGTTGCGATTCTGGTTCTGATTGTTGTTGTTATTGTTGAAGTAGTTCTTATTGTTGCGGTTGTTGTTGGAATTGTTATTATTATTGTAGTAATTGCTGTTGTAGTTATTTCTATTGTTATTGACAAAGTTGTTGTTATTATCGTTGTTGTTGTTGTGAATGATATGGTTATGCCTAGGGTTGTTGTTTCTGTTGTAATTATTTCGCCTATAATGATATAGATGAGACACACAATACCCTCCATCCACTCCTCCGGTACTCGTTCTTACTCCCAAACCTTGACAATGACCCAGTGCACGGCTGTAGCCAGTGCTTCTTTACCATATTTCAATAGCTCGCTTGGAAGTTGGTCCACTCCAGCAGCTTTATTGTTTTTCAGCCGGCCAATCTCCTCCTCCACCTCCAGGAGAACGAGGGGTGGATTCCTGATGTCTTCTGCTCGTGCACCAAGATCAGTTGCCATACCGTCCTTGCGTTCTACTGCATCGCTGTTTAGAAGCTCTTCGAAGTGCTGTTTCCATCTTTCGATCACCTCTCGTCTGTAAGGATGTTGCCGTCCAAGCTCATGCACATATAGGCTTCGGCACCAAGCCTTTACGGGAACTGTTCAGCTTCTCGTAGAACTTCCGAGTGTCGTTAGCTTGGTACAGCTCTTCCATCGCCACGCGATCTCGATCCTCTTGCTGGCGCTTCTTCCTTCGGAGGACTAAGTTTTGGCTGTTCCGTGCCTGTCGGTATCGTTCCACGTTCGCTCTCATACGGTGTTGCAGCATTCTCGCCCGTGCTGCATTCTTCTCCTCGACTAACCGTTTGCATTCGCCGTCAAACCAGTCGTTTCTATGATTCGGGGCCCGTGTACCTCAACTCCTCAACTTGCACATCCTTGCGTTGAAGGCTGTTACCCCATCGCGCGTTAGCCGGTTCCCAGCTCGCTGGTGGTGCCACAACTCTGGTAGAAAGTAGCTTTTCCATATATTCTGTCCTGTCCAACAAAGTTCCTGCAGCGCCACGACTTCGAAGTTGCGTAGATGTAGCTCGTCGTAGATTATCCTGTCGCATCCTGGAAAGCAGAGCGATTTGCAGTTCCATGTTCTAAGTTTCCAATCGTAGTCCTTATTTCGTTGCCTAGGTCCAAGCCGATTGTTCCGATCCGTATTATCTTTTACGTTGTTTAAAACATGTTGTTTTCCGGGGTGGCTCGTTGGGCCTTACCCAACCCCCTGTCTCGCCGGGTACCACCGTGTCAGCTCTGTTTAGAGTCCCACACTGATTCGATGCCCTAATAAATATAATGAATGAGAACTGCATAGATATTTTCGATCTTCCCTGCTTTAAAAAAGTAGGAGGGTGGTATTCAAGACACGACCGCATGACGTTGACTACCGTATTCTTAAAAAAAAAATATTCCATTGAAGCAAATAGTAGAGGGAATTGCAACGCTTCTTTTACAAAACTTCTGTAACAAAATTTCGAGGCTCCAAAAGGTACCATTCTCCGATTATTCTCGTCCAGAATTCCAGCCATTTTAGTATTTTGCAGTAGCCATTTATTGCTAACAGCCACCAGCATTACGGGTGAAATCGGCACGAGATGACCGGTACTATTTTGTCTTTCCTCCTTTCAGCTGCTAACACCTAGCGCTGTCGTGAAATTAACATCAACATAAACATGCATTTTTGCAAGGTTTTTTCCGCTAGCAACAGCAGTTGTAAAACATAAAATTCAACTAACCGCTTCTATTATAAAACTGCGAGGCACCAAAAGGTGCCAGTTGCCGATTTCTTGTTTACTGGTTTCCGTCCAGAATTCCAGCCATTTTAGTATTTTGCAGTAGCCACCAGCATCACGGGTCAAACCGGCACGAGATGACCGGTACTATTTTGTTTTTCCTCCTTTTAGCTGCTAACACCGAGCGTCCGTATGTACCCGGTACGGTTTAATAATGAAACTGATGGGGTGAAATGTTCGAACGATACGTTTTATACCAAGGCTTCGTCAGATAATTAGAAAGAGGGATGGGCTACATAGATGATGGAATGGTAGAGACAAATGTTTCTTGAAAGCTGCGCCGGCCGCTGTCATAATATTAACACCAACACAAACATGCATTTTTGCAAGGTTTTTTCCGCTAGCAGCAGCATTTGGTAAAACAGAAAATTCAATTTGCCGCTTCTGTAACAAAATTTAGAGGCACCAAAAGGTGCCAGTTGCCGATAACATTGTTGTTTTCTGGTTAATCTACTAAAAGCCACCAGCATAACGGGTGAAACCGGCACGAGATGACCGGTACTATTTTGTCTTTCCTCCTTTCAGCTGCTAACACCTAGCGCTGTCGTGAAATTAACATCAACATAAACATGCATTTTTGCAAGGTTTTTTTTCCGCTAGCAACAGCAATTGTAAAACATAAAATTCAACTAACCGCTTCTATTATAAAACTGCGAGGCACCAAAAGGTGCCAGTTGCCGATTTCTTGTTTACTGGTTTCCGTCCAGAATTCCAGCCATTTTAGTATTTTGCAGTAGCCACCAGCATCACGGGTCAAACCGGCACGAGATGACCGGTACTATTTTGTTTTTCCTCCTTTTAGCTGCTAACACCGAGCGTCCGTATGTACCCGGTACGGTTTAATAATGAAACTGATGGGGTGAAATGTTCGAACGATACGTTTTATACCAAGGCTTCGTCAGATAATTAGAAAGAGGGATGGGCTACATAGATGATGGAATGGTAGAGACAAATGTTTCTTGAAAGCTGCGCCGGCCGCTGTCATAATATTAACACCAACACAAACATGCATTTTTGCAAGGTTTTTTCCGCTAGCAGCAGCATTTGGTAAAACAGAAAATTCAATTTGCCGCTTCTGTAACAAAATTTAGAGGCACCAAAAGGTGCCAGTTGCCGATAACATTGTTGTTTTCTGGTTAATCTACTAAAAGCCACCAGCATAACGGGTGAAACCGGCACGAGATGACCGGTACTATTTTGTCTTTCCTCCTTTCAGCTGCTAACACCTAGCGCTGTCGTGAAATTAACATCAACATAAACATGCATTTTTGCAAGGTTTTTTTTCCGCTAGCAACAGCAATTGTAAAACATAAAATTCAACTAACCGCTTCTATTATAAAACTGCGAGGCACCAAAAGGTGCCAGTTGCCGATTTCTTGTTTACTGGTTTCCGTCCAGAATTCCAGCCATTTTAGTATTTTGCAGTAGCCACCAGCATCACGGGTCAAACCGGCACGAGATGACCGGTACTATTTTGTTTTTCCTCCTTTTAGTTGCTAACACCGAGCGTCCGTATGTATCCGGTACGGTTTAATAATGAAACTGATGGGGTAAAATGTTCCAACGATACGTTTTATACCAAGGCTTCGTCAGATAAATAGAAAGAGGGATGGGCTACATAGATGATGGAATGGTAGAGACAAATGTTTCTTGAAAGCTGCGCCGGCCGCTGTCATAATATTAACACCAACACAAACATGCATTTTTGCAAGGTTTTTTCCGCTAGCAGCAGCATTTGGTAAAACAGAAAATTCAATTAGCCGCTTCTGTACCAAAATTTCGAGGCACCAAAAGGTGCCAGTTGCCGATTATAGTTTCCTGGTTAGTCCGTCCAGAATTCCAGCCATTTAAGTGTTTTGCAGTAGCCATTTACTACTAAAGCCACCAGCATTACGGGTGAAACCGGCACGAGATGACCGGTACTATTTTGTATTTCCTCCTTTCAGCTGCTATCACCTAGCGTCCGCATGTCACTGGTGCGGTTTTGGAATCAGAATGATGGGGCGCCGGCCGCTGTCGTAAAATTAACACCAACAAAAAGATGCATATTTGCAAGGTTTTTTCCGCTAGCAGCAGCATAAACATCGGAAACAGAAAGTGACAACAACAATAACAACAAAGTCAGATCGATTGTATCCGTTAGTGTCGACTGTGCTTGGGAAGAGAGGTAGTGATTGGCTGCGCGGTATGATTTAGACAATCGATATTAATTACCAATTTTTCAATAGTGTATCTCAAACAATAGTTTGTTTTTGTTACATAAATTTAACCGTAAAAGAATTTCTGATCGATTGATGCCAAAACCTCGAAAACCTGATTATAGATGACTGCAAAATAAGCGCTCAAAACCTGACCACTTTTCTCTGGTTTTCCCTGGTTGAATTACTAGATTTTTAAATTCAGGGGCCTAACTTCGATATAGACGTTAGTCAACGTCAAAAAACTTACTGATGTTTTGCCACATAGAGCACCGTAAGCCGGTGTGAAATTGTGCCTGTGGGGGTAGGATTGTGCCTTACAAACATGGCGATAATAAGACCAATCTTTCTTGAATAAGTTTCCTCGAATATTTAACCAAGAAATACTAATCTTCTGACCCGGAAGAGATGGATGACAAGTCACGGGTCAGATGGCAGAATCTCACCCCGGCTGACGATATAAAAGCAAAGCAAAGCCTTGGTGCTACACATTCCGATTCGGAACTCGACCTTCTGTTTATTATACACAGACTTCGCAGCCAACTGTTAAGCGTACAGGACAATTGCGGGGCCAGCGCTACGATCCTACTAATACTAACAGTCTCTCCCGAGCCGAGACTCGAACCTACGACAACTGGCTTGTTAGGCTAGCATCGTACCTCGAGACCAGCTGGGAGGGTCAATGACGATATACATTTTTCAAATATTGTGCTTTTGTTAAAATAATACTTTTAAGAATGGCGTATTTTGAATTTAACTACAGCTACAGCTCAAAGTTGTATACCTATTAGTCAAAATTGTTATGGGAGCAATAATAATGCTCGAACTGTACTATTGCAAAAAATCTTCGTTTTTATTCAATGTATCGAACAATTTACTAGCAAACCAGATCGAAATTTCTGTTGTGCGCATTATCAAAACAATCTCTGATATCTACAAAAAAAAAATGGAAAACATTCCAACCTTCCATCGCCAGGTTCATCCCGGAGGACTACATCCAATGCCTGCTAGAATTCCGTCCCAATTTCCTGTTCGTGGTGCCCTCGCTGATGCTGTTCCTAGCTACCCATCCCAAGGTAACCGCCGATCACCTCTCGAGCGTGGACACGTTGCTGGTGGGTGCGGCGGCGGCATCCATCCAACTGCAGGAAAAGTTCAAACAAAAATGCGGCCGTGAGGTGGACATTGCGCAGGGTTACGGAATGACTGAGAGTTCCCCCGTTACTCTCTGCACCCCGTACAAGTACGATCTGTCGAAGGTTGGCACCTGCGGCCAGCTGTACCCGAACACTAAGGCTAGGATCGTGTCACTAGCGGACGGAAGCAATCTTGGACCGCATCAGCCCGGCGAGCTGCACGTTCGTGGCCCACAGATTATGAAGGGATACCTGAACAATAACCCGGCGACACGGGAAACCTTGGACGACGAAGGCTGGCTGCACACCGGTGATGTGGCCTACTACGATCAGGACGGATACTTCTACATCGTGGATCGCACCAAGGAACTCATCAAAGTCAAAGGCAATCAGGTGAGGGTGACACTAGTCTACGATATATCGCACGAATTGGCTTTTATTTGTTACACCTAAACACGTATTTTTAGTAAAATAATTACAGCAGGTTAAAAACTTATAATGGTTAGCTGCAGCCTTGCATGGATTGGAACAAAGTAGTGTCTAACATTTACTGAAGAAAGAGAAGAAGGGGATAGGACAGGGTTTCTAGGTCTGTTTCTCTCTGTGTGTTTGTGTTGTTTTGTTTGTGCCTAAAGCTTCATAACATGAGTTTATTGGTCCATCGGTTCTACGCTGGACTCATCTACATCCATGGCGTTGTCGTCGGACTTGGTCAACGCATCAGAAACTACGTCCGCAGCCATGGGAACTACCGCATCACTGGCGGTTGCATTTGAATTGGATGTTTCCTCTTCATCAGTTGCCATTACATTTTCTGCGGCCATCAGTGGAGCAAAAACTGCTGTCTCCATTTCATCAGAAGCTGCCGATAGGGTAACCGTCGATTGCTGCTGTTCGTCCACTGCTGGTTTGGGAATTGTTTCATCTGAGGTTATAATGGAGGCTTCCGTTGGCAGCTCGATGGCCTGCGTAGGGTTCTCGTCGAGAGTGACTTCGGGGATGGGAACGACTGCCTCCGTTTCGAGTTCACTTTCAGTCATGACCGGTTCTGGGTCATTTGGTACGACCTCCACGATTGCTTCCTGGGGTTCTTCTGTTTGAACAATTTCGGCAAGATGGACGACCGTCTCCAAACTTTCAGTCAAATTACTGGTTAAATTCTGTGCACTAGGCATAGGCGATAAGTCCAAGTTAATACTACAAGCATCACTTTCCAATGATTCGGAAGAGTCAGCATTGAGATCGTCCTTTGGTTCCGTAGTTTCTTCAGGGGCAACTGTCGTCTTTTGTGACGGGAGATTTTCCACCGAAAGTTTCGCTTGTTTCGCTAGGGGCTGTCCATCGTCAATTGGGTCATCTGGGGTGCTACTAATAGTTGTGGATTGCTCACCAAGGTTGTCATCCGGAGAGCGAGATTCTACGGTCGATGGAACCTCAGCAGTCGGTTCCTTTAATATCAGTTCAGCCGATTCGGGTTTCGCTTCGGTTGGTGGCGCAATTGCATCAACTGCATCAATTTTAGGTTCGTCATCGGTTTTTCCTTCCTGTAATTGTGTTGCATCCTTACTCTTCTCTTCAGGGTCATTTTGAACTGCAGCAGGGTTTTGCTCTTTCGGAACAGATTTTTCACCGATTGTCTCTTCGGTATCCGGGACATCACTGGATGGATGATCAGCTAGAGAGTCTTCACTATTCGCGAGAGCGACCGACGCATCCGAAACATTCTCTGCTTCAGTTTTATCCTCTTTTTGGGTCTCGATTACTGCAGTAAGAGTGACTTCATCCGTAGATTCGTCATCTTTCACTGCTGCTGTTGCTACCACCGTCGTCGGAGTCGTAGCAGTTGTTGCTGTCGTCGTGATGGTGGATGATGGCGGTGAAGACGACGACGAAGAGGATGCCGATGCCGGCGACGATGACGTCGAAGCAGAGGACGAAGTAGAATTGGCCACCATTTCACCCGAGTCAATACCAAATGCCTCATTGTCCATCTCGATATCCACGCACACATCGTCACCATTTACGGTAGAGTCCAGTGAGTCACCATTTTCGCTATCGTAGCGTCTGCGGCCAGGTTCCTGCGTACTAACTACTGCAAAGAAAATGTGTAAAACGTAAAAACGCTATTAAAACTTGCATTTTTGTTTTTCTTTTTTATGTTAGGTATCCCCAACAGAGCTGGAAAATCTAATTCTCGAATTGCCTGAAGTGTCGGACGTCGCGGTGGCTGGCATTGCGGACGAAACGGCCGGAGAACTACCACGTGCCTATGTAGTACTAAAGCAGGGACAAAGCCTGGACGAACAGGTCGTCATTGATCACGTGAAAGGCCGAGTGGTCAAATACAAGCAGCTGGCCGCGGGTGTGATGTTCGTCAAGGAAATTCCACGTAATGCCGGGGGAAAAATACAACGCCACCAGCTGCATCTCCTTGGGGCACAACTGGATGACTGATGTGTTTAAGAATAAAGTTTTTTTTTCGTTGTCTTAAGTAAGAGAAAATTTACAACACTAACGAAAATTTTGAGATTGTCTTTTAGATGTACATTTTATGTTTTATGTGTTTTAAGGGTTTAGTTATGTGGAAGAGAGAAAGAGCATGAAAATAAAACATTTGTTGATTTTATTCCTCTGTAGATATCCTTTCTGTGTCATTTACCGTTGTGTTATAATTCCCCGAAACCCAAACTCACGCTATAAGGTTAGAATCAAATCTTTCTTTCGGGAAAATGTCTCAAATGCGTGGGTTTCAGGGAGATAAATTTTGTCATAAGCAAAAAACAAAATTGTGTTTTTTGGTGCTACCTAACATTTGAAGCTGATAGAACCCCCACCAGAAAGAGAAAAGCAACCACTTACCAAGTATATTCTTCTCGACCGCTCTCATAAACTTATCAATGCGTGTGTACTGTTTGCGTGGCTCCGTTAGCAATTCACAGATTCGCTGCACCGTAAACGGAGCCGAGTTGAAGGCGTCCAATCGATCCACCAGCGTTTGTCTCATACGATGGTAGTTGAAAGGGTCAACGTTCGGACATTGTGGCAAACCTGTGCAAACGAAATACAATGCATACAGTAACAATAAAATGTCATCCTGCGAAGCCCTACTTACCCGCAAGGCGCGGCGTATTATCATGGAAATCCGTGATCACATGTAGCAGCTTCTCGCGGAAAAGATGCTTCACGACAGCCCAGCGGTAAACCGTGTCACCGGTGCGGGCCACAAAGCTCAGGTAGTCGTCCAGTTCCCGCGGAATCTCCTTCTGCTTCAACTTGGTGAAACGTTCCAGAAGTTGTAGGACTTCTTCCGGATTCTCCATGATATACGAACCGATAGCAACGAAATGACGCGTCTGGCGATTAATTCGAAGGCAATTAGTCAGGAAATAAAAGCACACAACAAGCCACCCGATATCGAACAAAACCAAACAACACTCTTTGCTGCTTCAACTCGACACCGCCATTAATCAGCCGGGTTCGGTGGAGTACGCCGACGAAAGTCTACACAATCGTCGACGATGGGGTAAATTGGGTCAGGGTTGAATTCACATTTTCCTGCGAGAGAAGGGAAAAAATCAGGGGAGTATAAACTTCAAAATTTTGCCTACCAATCATGAATTCATCATGGTGTCGAAATTCCATTTAAAATGCTTACACAAAATATCTTATTCATCGAAAGTGCACATTGTATTGAAAATAAACGTTGAGTCTTGATTTTTCACATCTATAAAGGTATTTTTTCGAGAATAAGTCAATGAACAATTATAGACTATCGCAAGGTGACGTCACGCACCTTAGTTTGACAGATACTGGTAACTTTGTTTACCTTCGGATGACGCAGTTTAGTTCTCAATATTTCAATTCTGACCACAATTTGCTTTAAATGTTGTGCGTGAGGTGCCAGTATACTAAGAACAATTACAAACTGAATAGCATTTTCACTACGCACACGATTGCTCCACCAGAAAAAAGCACAAAATCTTAAACATAAACATTGTTACCACTAACTGTCAGAAAAGTGAGGTTAAAGAGATTCGGTGAGATGGTCTATGGGACGTTAACTCTATTTCAACTGTTTTAGGGCAAACCAACCAAAAAGCGGGTACCAGAATCGCTGGTACCAGAATCAATGAGTGGTAGATGAAAAATGTATGGAGTTTGACAGCCACAAGAGCCCCCTGGAAAAAATCCAATATTTAAAAATAGACGCTTTTATGTGCGGTAGGTCAGCGGATCTGTGCTTTTTGTAGAAATTCCATTCTTGAATTGAGTTAGTTCCATAAAATGGTACATAATCCAACTTGGGTTGATTAGCTATACCAGTTTTCGTATATCATCTGAAAGAGCTGCGTTTTTTTAGCGGAACATGATTCAAGAAAGTTATTCGTTGTTCTTCGGTTTTTTGAATCAGTTAGCGCTCAACTTCCAAGTAGAGCAGACGCGAACTTTTTGCGATACATCGGAAGTCGTGCACGAAGTTTTACTGAAATCATTTTCCAAAGCTAAGAGCTCTGGCCACTACCGGCCCCAGCTTTTTTCTTTTCGCCCATACCGCGGCCGTTCCTAAACCACGTGGTCATATTTTGATCACTTTTTATACCCCCCGTACCCCCCCGTGGTCTTTCGTGGTCTCGTGGCCAACCCCCCCCCCCCTTGCGACTTTAACCACGTGGTCTTTTCATTTGTCAAGTGCCAAAAATTCGCTTGAATTATTTACATTTTTTATTATTAAACTTTCAGTACATTCTATATTTCTAAAACTGTTAACTCCGCCTGTTACGATTCTCTTGGTTCAGTTTAGCCTTTACGAATAGACTTGAATTATTGAGAACTGTAGCAGAGGGTTCAAAGCCCCTGTAAAGGAGGATGGTTGCAACAGCTCTTAACCATGGCTGTTGCGTAAAATCCAATGGTTAAAACCCCTAAGCTAAGGTGTTATGCGACCCGTGCCGATGGATGTCGTGGTGGGGGGGGTTTAAGAAATACCCAGCCTCTAACGGAGCCTGTGGAGTACCAGGGCACCCTTCACAGTAATTAGCCCTTACTGCATCACGCGGGTCACTGATGCAGCGGACTCTTCTTTACCCAGCGACTCGTGGGAATTTTATGAACGACAGAACTTCACAAAATTCGGCCACCGGCAGCCTTTCTTTGCCGGAACCCATGGACTCATCGGAGCGTAGTCCAATAAAAACAAACGCACCGGGCAGAACGGAGGAGATGGAGCATGAGGATGATTTCAACCTCGACAGCGAATCGCTGGACGGAGGACCCTCAGCTTCATCCTTAATCCTACTTTCTCCACAAGGGAATGACGAAAGTCAAATGGACTTAGTTCCCGGTCCACAGACAAGGCCCGATGACGAAGGGAAACCCGAATCATCGGCACCCCTTGTCAAGCGACTTTCAAATGCGCAAAGGCGGCGACTGAGCAAAAATCTTCGCTCCGGTCTCTCGTACGAAGAAGCCAGGAAGCTGGCCCTCCTTCCAACAGAGCAGCCTGCTCAATCGAACCAAGTTGCCGTCAAGCGACAGACGAGAAGATTCTTTGTTCACTCCAGAATCAGAACGACCATCTCTCTACCAAAATGTGGCGAGTCTGTAACCGCAAATTGGTAAAGACCTTGGTCGAACTAGTTCTGGATATTGACGAAGAATCGGCCAAACTCGTTGAGAGTAGAAATTATGAACTGCACTACGGTTTCGGCAAAGCACGCATCCGAAAGGTCAGCGGAAGGCCGAACGTCACAGGCGGGAAAGACTCCGTCGCAATGTCAGGGAAGGTACGTGCGGGTAACTCCTCCGGGAGTACTCTGCCACCACCCAGGCAAAACGATCCTGCGAATGGGCTAAAGGTTCGCGTGGGAAACTCCTCCGGGAGTGCCCCACAACCACCCAAACGCAACCCTGCGATTGGGAAGGTACGCGCAGGATGCTCCCCCGTGAGTGCCCTGTCACCACCCAAAAAACGCAACCCCGCGGCTGCTCGGACGGTTCCGCCGAAGACTCGCAAGAGTGTGAAGCATCAACCACCGAAAAGTCGCACCCCCCGGAGTCAAAAACCGCCACAGTGTGCGCGACGACCTTCTGTTGCCAATCGACTGCTGCAACCGAAGCCGAACAGTGAGGAAGAGCAACTTCCATCAACCAGCCAAACCGCTGTTGGCAGCCGTCAGCCAATACCAGGATCATCTTCCGATCCGGACAAAGACGGCAACTTCACTGCAAAGTGAGCAGCCTTCGCTGCGTGCAAGCGAATCTCCATCACGCAAAAGGCGCCTCGGGTGTTCTTTGCAGGAGATTCGCCAAAAAGCAGCTAGCGGCTGCTTTCATCCAGGAGCCGTGGATCAACGAATCCAAAGTTCTCGGACTTAACGCTCCTAACGGTAGGTTAATCTACTGTGACACGCAGTCCAAACCAAGGACTGCAATTCTGCTAAATAGAGAACTAAATTTTTTACCTATTACAGAATTTATCCAACGCGACGTCGTTGCCGTCACGGTTGAAGTACCGACAACCAGAGGAAAGCAGGAAATGGTTGTCGCGTCGGCCTACTTCCCGGGCGACCAAGGTGATATACCGCCACCCGAAGTTGCTGCGCTCGTGCGGTACTGCAAGGGAATAACCCCACGTTTATCAACGCTATCAGACAGGAGGTCCTTGATCTCACTCTGTGTAGCGCCTCTATTTCTGAAAGGATTAAAAATTGGCATGTCTCCGATGAAACTAGTTTGTCGGACCACAGACACATCGTTTTTATTATAGAGGCTAACCCTCTGAAAAGAGAGCTGTTCAGAAATCCTAAGAATACAGATTGGGAATCCTTTAAGGGACACCTGATCGATTCACGAACTTTCAGTTACAGCAACATTCGAAATTTAGTTGACCTGAATTCGGCAGCAAATGATCTACAAAACAGAATCATGGATGCTTTCGACGCTAACTGTCCACTAACACAGCGGTCAGTATGCCGTGACGTACCCTGGTGGAATGATCAACTTAGTGACCTTCGTCGGGAAACTAGGCGGTTGTTCAACAGGGCGAAAGTCACGTCTAACTGGGACGACTACAGGGCGTCCCTCACTAAGTACAACGCCGAGCTACGCAAGGCTAAACGGAAATCCAGAGTTAGTTTCTGTGAAAGAATCCAAACTCTGCCGGAAGCTACGCGGCTCCAAAAGGCGATGTCCAAAGACCATACTAACGGTTTAGGACAGGTGAGGAAAGAGGATGGATGCCTCACTGTCACTACCAAGGAAACGCTGGAGGTTCTTATAAACACCCACTTTCCTGGATCGACAGAGACCGAAGAACTGAATAGTGATGGGTCGCGGCAGGACAATTCGAGACATATGGCGTCTCGGGAGTCCATCCTGCTGGCCCGTCGACTGTTCACGGAAGCTTCAATAGGTTGGGCTCTAAGCTCATTCGACCCTATGAAGTCTCCTGGTCCAGACGGCATACTACCCATCTTTCTACAAAAATCGGCCGCAGTTATCATGTCCGAACTCATCAACCTCTTCAGAGCCAGCTTTATCCTGGGCCATATTCCGGATAACTGGCTGAAGGTGAAGGTAGTGTTTATCCCCAAAGTTGGAAGAAAGGACAAAACCCTACCTAAAACTTTCAGACCCATAAGTCTGACTTCATCGCTTCTCAAGTTGATGGAGAAAATAATGGATAAATATATCCGTGACGAGTTTCTTAAAGACTCCCCGCTGAACAGGAACCAACATGCATATCAAAGCGGCAAGTCAACAGAAGCTGCTCTTCACAGCTTAGTGACGTTGATTGAAAAGTCCCTAAGTTATCAGGAGACGGCGCTATGTGCCTTTCTTGATATTGAAGGGGCCTTCGATAACACGTCCTTTGCATCAATCGATACGGCTCTTTCTCATAAGGGAATCGACCAAACTTCAAGGAACTGGATACACGCAATGCTCTCTAGCAGAGTGATCACAGCAACCTTGGGAGATTCGTCTGTAACAATGTCAGTGATCAAGGGGTGTCCGCAAGGAGGAGTTCTCTCGCCCTTGTTATGGTCACTAGTTGTCGACGCACTTCTCAACAAGCTTTCACAGCTTGGTTACGAGGTCATTGAATACGCCGATGACATCGTCCTCATCGTCAGAGGTAAAGATGACGCAACTCTGTCGAGCCGAATGCAAACGGCTCTGAATACCACCATGTCATGGTGTTTACAGGAGGGTCTAAACATAAACCCCTTAAAAACAGTCCTAATTACATTCGGCAGACGAAGGACGATCTCCATCACTCCTCCAATACTGAGTGGAGTTAGACTGGGCTTCAGCAATGAAGTCAAATATCTCGGAATTATTCTGGACAAGAAACTGAACTGGTCTGCACAACTGGATCATGCCGCTAAGAAAGCGATCTCAGCGATCTGGGCCTGCAGAACTCCCTTCGGTAAGACCTGGGGACTGAAACCAGACTTGGCACTCTGGTCTTACAAGACCATTGCCCGACCAAGAATCACCTATGCTGCCCTAGTGTGGTGGCCTAAGGTGAACGAAGTGACTGCGCAAGCCAAACTCAAAAAAGTTCAAAGACTTGCATGTCTTTCGGTTACCAGCGCTATGCGAACAACTCCAACTGCAGCCATGGAAGCTATGCTTTGCCTACTACCTCTACATCTTCATGTGAAAAAGGAAGCAGAGCTTGGCGCTCTAAGGTTGCAAAGGAGGAAAACCATACTTGAAGGGGACCAAATCGGCCACCTTCGCATACTTAGGGAGTTCAAACTAACTCCGCTATTAACCACAGTCTCCGACTGGATGGACGTTAGGTCCAACATGGATATTCCATATAGAGTGATTGAAACAAACCGCTCTATGTGGAACAATGGAGGGCCTAATCTTCCACCTGGCATCGTCAATTTTTATACGGACGGCTCGAAAATGGGATCCCTAACGGGATCTGGTATATACGGACCCGGTATCAGGGAAACGTTTTCCCTGGGAAAATGGCCCACCGTTTTTCAAGCAGAGGTATATGCCATATATATCTGCGCAAAAATATGTCTGCAACGCAACTACAGACATGCGAAAATCGGTATATTCTCGGACAGTCAAGCAGCACTACTAGCACTTAAGTCCGTCAAATGCGCTTCCAAACTTGTTTGGGAATGCATTTAAACTCTACGGGAACTTTCCCGACAGAATTCAGTTTTTCTGTTTTGGGTGCCCGGACACTGCGGAGTCGAGGGTAATGAACACGCTGACTACCTAGCAAGACAGGGATCAGCTCAGCGGTTTATTGGTCCCGAGCCGTTTCTGGGTACGTCCATTTCCGCTATCAAAAGCGAACTATTAACTTGGGAAAGGCTAGAAATAGTATCCCAATGGCAACAGGCACAGGGTTGTAGACAAGGCAGGTTGTAGTTTATCTATCCGAACCCTGGAACCGCCAGAAAGCTACTTAGTCTAAATCGTAGTGACCTACGGATAATCACGGGACTCCTCACCGGACACTGTCCCGCTTTTTATCATTTAAAGAAAATCGGCGTAGTGTTGAACGACACCTGCCGATTCTGCAAATCTGAACCAGAGAGTTCAGAGCATTTGCTTTGCTCTTGCGAAGCTCTTGCTTCCTCTAGGTACAACTTCTTAGGAAGTTACCTTTTAACTCCATACCAAGCATGGAGCTCCAATCCCAAGCAGGTCATTAGTTTCATCAACTATGTTGTACCTAATTGGGGTACAGGTTTACAACAAAACAGTTCTACTCCATCGATGAGTACGAACAATCCGTAACCTGTGCACAGCAATCGGGGCCCGCCACAAAAGACAATCAGCAAGAATGTCGCAGTGGCATTTCAGTACCCAGTGCCCTTCAGGCATACAGGGGAAAAAAAAATATTTCTAAAATGCAAAAGCTTCATTCTGGAATTGGTGGACACGAGAAATTATATGTCAGAAAAAAAGACCACGTGGTCATTTCGCTAACCCCCCCACCCCCGTGTGTGGTCTTTCGTGGTCTTTTGACAAACCCCCCCCCCGTCCCCGTCTTCATGACCACGTGGTTTAGGAACGGCCCCTGACTATGCTCATGTACCACGAAAACCGTCATTCGAAGAGTAACACAATTTCGTCGATGCAGTGCTAGAGTTAGAAAAAGATCAAGTTGTGCGAATCCAGCCCAGCCGTAGTTTACAATGTGCCGCCGTAAAGATCAGTGAACTGTCGTTGGCCCAAAAGATAGTCGAAAAGCATGACAACAAACATGAAACGGAGATTGATGGTAAAATGTATAAGATACGCATTAGGATGGAGGACGGAGCAGTAGAAGTAAAATTGTTCGATCTATCTGAAGATGTGTCCGACGAAACAATTGCTGATTTCCTCCGCGCCTACGGAGAGGTACTCTCAATACGTGAGTTGATGTGGGACGAGAGGTTTACGTTTGGTGGAATCCCAAGCGGTGTACGGGAAGGGAAAATGATCGTGAAGGAGAATATACCATCCTACGTCGTCATCTACGGAGAGACAACTGCCTTGTCTTACTACGGCCAACTGCAGACATGCAGGCACTGCAATGAGTTTGTTCACAGTGGAATATCCTGTGTCCAGAACAAAAAACTACTAGTCCAGAAGCTTGACTCTGATCAGTCATATACAAACATCGTGAAGCAAACCAAACCGAAACAGCTCCGTACGTTAACGATCAAACCAAAGCTTGCCAAGTCGGAGGTAAACAGCATCCTGGCAGGACCGTCGCAGGCAGCGGCTTTACCCACTTCGCAAGAGCGAAACGAAGACTTTAAACTGCCATCGCAACCACCCTGTACCGAGGAACCGAACCGAAAAGTTACGACTAGCGAACGAGATAGAGGGGGAGACGAAACTGATCGCTCTACAACCTCGTCAAGCACCAGAACATCTCGTAGACGTCCACCGGGTAAAAAGCTTCGACACGACGGAACCAACGATTTACCGGGAGAAGATATTCTTCAAAGGAACTCATGAGTTACAAAAAAAATCACGAATAAAAACTTCTCTAAGTCCATTGAATGACAGTTTGCTCATGTATCTATTATCATTCAATAGCAATTTTTATTCCTTATTCAAAAATCTTTACATTTTTTCCAAAGATTACATTTTGCTCAGAAAATTACACACTCTTTTAGCTGATATATATATATATATATATATATATATATATATATATATATATATATATATATATATATATATATATATATATATATATATATATATATATATATAATCAGTGTTTGTGCTGCCACAAAGAACGCGCAGTAAGAGCTGTATTCCTATTTAGTAAATCAAATGGGTGTAACTGCTAGGATCCAGCACAGAATACTTGCTTGAGATGTTGCAAAAAAATTACTAACCTCCAATTACTTGTTCAATTGCCTTGAAACGAGGCATTTTGCTGTTTATTTTTTGTGCTGCCCCAACAGTGGGGGAATAAAAGCACTATGACAACACGTACACGCAAAAGCTGTTTTCACATTTAGTAAATTGAATGGCCGCGGCAGATTTAGATTGATAGGTTCCAGCACAGAATGTGTTATTGCCAGAATAAAGCAAAACTTCATTGCGGGAAAGGAAACCGAAGTCCTTAAACGTTTGCTGATACTGATATGTGAATTCGGAAAGCCAGCGGTTACTGGCGCAGCCCGTAGCTGCTACGGCCGCAACCCGCTACGCTACGGCTTACTAGGTAAACTATTCTGTCGACCCTTCCAGGAAAAGTCAGCAAGCAACCAATCAGAGAACGTAATTTTTGTCTCAACAAGGCTTGACAATTTTCAACAGTACAATAGTTCGCATAATCTATCAACATATTTCTGAATTTGGGTGGGTGCGTGTATAATTTTTCAATCAATTGCTGTAAGAATGAAGGAAATCGATTGAAAACGAACTGGTTTAGGTATAAGTATTTGAAAAGGGACGAATTTCACCCCTTTTTGTTAATAGATTTTCAGTATACTCCTCTATGTGGTAGCCCAAAGAAAAACGAAACTCTACGTCAAAAGAAGATTTCTCTCCACACTTTCGTGGCTGATACTGCAGCTGTTGCGCTGGTTGCACTGCCGCAATTCATATTACCGAACTGTCACTCGATCGCCCTCAAATAGAAAAATCGTCTGGCTGCGCCGGTAGAGAACTTTAGCTAAACATTCAAAAAGTTAGATAATTATAAATTTGCGTCTTTAAATTTGTGTGTCAAAATAATGAGTTTACTTGTGAGACGCCTTGGCACGGAGATTCTGGCAGCCCGAACCGGATTCAAGTTGCTGCCGCGATCGTTCTGTTCCGCAGCGCTAGAATCAAAGGAAATCGACAAACTGGTCCGCAACAATAAGGTAGTGGTGTTTATGAAGGGCAACCCGGAGGAACCCCGGTGTGGCTTTAGTAATGCGGTAGTCCAGATCCTGCGAATGCATGCCGTTCGGTATGACAGCCACGATGTGCTGCAAAATGAAGCGCTGCGTCAGGGTGAGTTGATTTTGATTGGTCTGATAAGTGGTCAGGCAGGATCTAT
Source organism: Wyeomyia smithii (assembly GCF_029784165.1). Lineage (NCBI taxonomy): Eukaryota > Metazoa > Arthropoda > Insecta > Diptera > Culicidae > Wyeomyia > Wyeomyia smithii. The sequence goes on along the minus strand of NC_073696.1, from coordinate 276,016,746 downwards.
GGCAGTCTTTTTTCTTTTAAGGTGTCAAGGACTATTCGAACTGGCCAACTATCCCGCAGGTGTTCATCAATGGTGAGTTTGTTGGCGGGTGTGACATAATGCTTCAGATGCATCAAAACGGTGAGTTGATAGACGAACTGAAAAAGGTCGGAATCAAGAGTGCTTTAGTTGAGGACGATGACGGCAGCGATAAGAAGTAGACGATTTCCTGGTTTCCTCACAATATGTTGGTATTTAGTATTAGATGACGTTTTACTTGAGATTTTAATTAATAGCTGCTTGATTAGTCGCATATCTGCTTGTGAAATCCGGGGTCATTTTGGTCGGCATAAATGCGCTGGTAAACCGTACGTGAAATTCGCCTTGTTTTAGGGCTGTGATATTGAGATCGATTTCTTAAAAAAGATGGGAACATGTAAGAAAAACAGTAAAGCTAATGATTTATTAAAAATCAATATCAAATAGTTTAAATGCAAAAATGTTCGAATCTCGTATGGACCTGCGTAAAACTATTAAATGCACACAACGCTCGGAAGACATTAATCCAGTCAGGCACTTCTAGTTCGTCACTCGACATCCGGTTTCTATTTCATGGTTGGCATTGCGACCGCTGCTTTGGAGTGCGAAACGTCTCCTTCGCGCCAAAGCTGAGTAACGGTCTTGGTTTGCGTGTAGAACTTAATACCTTGCTTGCCATAGAAATGGCAATCGCCTTGGAAGCTGCCTCGCGTGCCGGTGAACGAGAACATCGGAAGCGGTACCGGGATTGGAACATTGACGCCCACCTGTCCGACGTCGATTTCATTGACGAATTTCCGTGCTGTGGCACCGTTCGTCGTGAAGATGGCCGTTCCATTGCCGTAGGGATTGTTGTTGATCATTTCGACTGCCTCGTCCAAAGTGTCTACCGTCAGACATACCAGCACAGGGCCGAAAATTTCCTCAGTATAGCATTTCATATTCGGTTTCACATCAGTCAAGATGGTTGGTCCAACAAAGTTACCCTTCTCGAACTTATCGACTTTGATGTTACGGCCGTCTAGGACGAGCTTGGCTCCTTCTTTAACGCCAGATTCGACCAATTCGTTGATTCTCTGCTTGGACTGTGGAGAAATTACTGGGCCCAGATCAGTTCCAGGAACGTGGCCAGCATTCACCTTCAGTTTGCTGGCACGATCCACCAAATCGGGGATCCAGTTCTTGGCCTCACCCACAAACACGGCGGTTGAAAGGGCCATACACCTTTGACCGGCAGCTCCAAAAGCAGCACCAGCCAATTGGTTCAGTGTGTTTTCCTTGTTGGCATCAGCCATCACGACACCATGATTCTTAGCGCCCATGTTGGATTGAACTCGTTTACCATTGCGTCCCGCGCGTTCATAGATGTATTTACCAGCCTGGTCGGAGCCAACAAACGAAACAGCCTTGATTGCCGGATGGTCGCAGATGAAGTTAACTGCATCGTGCGCTCCGTGGATGACGTTTACAACGCCTGGCGGACAACCTGCTTCATTGAGCATCTCCATCAGCATCATCGTGGCACCGGGAACGCGTTCCGAAGGTTTGATGATACTGGTGTTACCAGTCGTGATGGCCACTGGGAACATCCACAGCGGGATCATAGCGGGGAAGTTGAACGGACAAATTCCGGCAGTCACACCCAGCGGCAGTGTGTACGAATAGGTGTCCATGTCCTTGGCGATGTTAGTAACGGTTTCACCCATCTGCAACGACGTAATACTGCAGCAGTGCTCCACAACCTCTGTTGAGAAAACGTTTCAATGAGGCTTTGTCTAACTAAAAAAAGGTAAATTTGGTTGTCCGACTTTTCCTAGAAAACCATTCCCCAGAAAATAAAGTATCGAAGGATTTTCCCCAGAATGAACCATTCTCCAGAATACCAAATCCCCGAATATACTAGTTACCAGAATCCAAAACCCCTGAAAGTACTAGTTACCAGAAAACCGATTCCCAGAATGCACCAATGCCCAGAAAACTATTCTCCAGCATCATCGTAACCAGAAAAAAAACATTAGTATTCAGTTATCATATTGTTAACATTCTAAATTATTTGACATTTTCAATTAACACTTGCGTACCTGACCCCTCCAGAGCCGAAAACATGAAAATTGATCGAACCTTTTCAAAAGATCACAAATTTATCATAGTTTTTGGGACAGTAGGGAACATTTGTTCCGGATTTATCGAGGGGAACGGTGGGGTAAGTACCCTTGGGTTAGTAACGGAAAGCTGAAACTCAAAAGGCTGAAACTCGAAAGGCTGAAAAGTATGTATCATAAACGAAGGACTGGATGCACAAAATGCTGAATTCACAAAAGGCTGAATGTGCGAAAGGCTGAATCATGAAAGGCTGAAAGTTTTGTAATTTGAATCAGAATTGAAAATTTTGGACTCTATTGAATTCATAATGTTCCTAAGGTGACAAAGTATAATTTTTTTGGTCGCACCTTGATAAACCAAAAAATAATCTGTTCTAGTAACATGCTTTTGAGACAAATAAAGAATTAATGGCAATGGAATAGATTAAGGGAGAAGAGGAAACCTGCCACAAAAGTGTAAAATAATAAGTTTTTTTCGTTGAACATACTGATTGAAAACCATACCAATGCGGTTCTGCGTTTAATCGACGGCCTAGTCTCCAAACCTCACCACCCCTAGACAATCTACCACTTCGTATACCATACCCATAGGTATTCGTATTCTCGTATCCATAGGTATTATACCTGATGCGGTTCTGCCGCATAATCGAGGGCAAGGGACTGTGGCGGCCCCCAAGGCCGGCACTGCTCCCGCAGCCCGAGCCGGCCGCCGACCCGCCGTCGGAAGCGGCGGCCACGTGCACTCAAACAACTGATCTGTTGGATTTCCTAGGTCTATTCCAAACATAGGGGTGATCCCCTAGCTTACGTCCGAACGAGTGGTAGCGAGTAAGGACAGCATTCACCCCGGACAATCGAGTTGGCCAAAGGCCACGAGTGTGTTGCATTATATATAGTTTTTAATATAAACTTATATTTACATGCAGAAATTGGGCTATTTCTTAGACCGGAAGATTTTCGGCGGTAAACATCGCATGAAAATATACCGACGTTGGCGACAGTCTGATAGTCAATACAAATAATTCACACAAACGATGAAACCGGAATAAGAAGCTTTTTGAATTTTCAGCCTTTTGTGATTCAGCCTTTCGTGTTTTTCTGCCTTTTGTAGTTTTTAGCCTTTCGTGATTTCAGCCTTTCGTAGTAGACTCGTACCTTTCCAGAGACATAGGCTAATTTAAAAACGGTAGCGAAACCTTGCTTTAACATATCAAGCTTTAGGTTTTTGCAAAACAACACAATTAACGATCGGTATTCCGCCACTTTGTTTTAATTAGATAGTCGGATTCCCTCAGCCGTGCCAGTTATGAATTGACTGTTCATCGATGACTGCAGCCCAAGCCGGAAAGCGTATGAACTCTGGCACAACGGGTGAGCGAGCACACCGCACGCCCGCGCGAACGGATGAACGGGCGGCCCACAAAACCACACGGCCAAACGCCCCGGAGTGCGTTGAGGCAGAAGCGCTGGCAAGTCCACGGCGCAACACCCGTAGCCTGAGTCATCCCAGTCTTCAGAGCCAATCCTTATCCCGAAGTTACGGATCTAAATTGCCGACTTCCCTTACCTACATTGATGTATCGACTAGAGACTCTAAACCTTGGAGACCTGCTGCGGATTCGGTACAAGCTGTTAAGAGTTTGCGTGCCCTAGTCTTTGATTTTCAAGGTTTAAGAAGAGAATATCGACACAGCATTTAAATCCCATGCTCTACCAGCCTGTCCAACCATATCTCTCTATGAAAGACTTCCATGGCTAGTATAACTGTTAAACAGAAAAGAAAACTCTTCCGATATCTCTTGTGGGCTTATCGAAGGAAAGGATTCATGTTGCCATGATTACAAAGGCGCTACAGTTTCCGGTGTGCACGCCAATGCAAACGTATACTCAACAAGCTCCGGAATTGTAACCGGGTTCCCTTTCACTCGTTTAATATATACTAGTGCAGCGGTTCTCAATTTTTTTTGACCGCGTACCTCTTGGCAACACTTTCCAAATCAATTGTATTCTCTGGCTTGGTTAGTTTTCGCAGAGAGGGTGGGAGTAGAGGTAGATCGCGTTATGTAGTCTAGTTCAGGTTTTGGATTGAACTATGGTTTGTTAAATTGCAACAGCCATGTTTTAAGAGCAAGATTGAATAACAAATTAAATAATATAACGAAAAATTGCTTCCTCCGCCATTACTGATTTTTATTTCGCGTACCCCCTGGAGGCTGTGTCGACTTGTGATGTTTCTTCAGCCAAAAACGATTACTGAAAGTTCTCTGATTTTATGACTATGGCCTGGTGTCAAGCGCTTACTTATTTACTCCATGAAAGAACAAATGTATTAGTTGACAATAAGTTGATTCAAATGATAGAATCGTTATACATTATACAAAAACTCAGTTCTAACAGATTTTCCATGTTAAAAAAAAATAAAATGCATATTTCTTCGTTTTAGGATAACAGTTTTCTGGAAAACTGTATTTTCTGGGAAATAGTTTTCTGGGCATTGGTTCATTCCGGATAATAACTTTCTGGGGATTAGTACTTTCTGGGTAGCAGTTTTCTGGTGATTGGTACATTCTGGGATTTTGTTTTCTGGGGAAAAAGCTTCGGTGTTTTATTTTCTTGGGAATAGTTTTCGAGGAATTGTTATACAATCGTAAATTTAACTTACGCAATCCTCGCAAAACATCGCCTTCGGCATCGACAAGAGTCTTGCCCTGCTCCTTGGTGATACTCTTTGCAATCTCGGACATGTTGTTGCGAATGATGTGCTGCAGCTTGAACATTACTTGCTGCCTGCCGAGGATCGAAGTTTGACTCCAGGTCTAACAGAGATAAAACGTCGTTACATTGAGGACACACGCTTAAGTATAGAGCCACATGACACGTACCTTGAAGGCTTTTTTCGAGGACTCAACGGCGGACTCCATCTCCGCCTGGGTGCACTTCGGCACACGAGTCACAACGTTGTTGGTGGCCGGATCGTGCAGATCGATCCATTCGGTGGTTTTGGACTCGACGAATTTGCCATCGATGAACATTTTGGTCGTCGGCACGGATGCCGTGCAATAGCCCCGTTGCAGTGCATTGCGACCCTGGGAAAGATCGATTAATGTTACTCAGAACGCTGTACTGTCACTGCCTAGATTTGAAATAGAAAGCTGGCACCGAAGGGGAGAAGGGAAGGCAATCTACAAAACAGGCGATAAGCCTGTTCGCTGTAAATACTGCACGACGGGGTTAGCAACGAAGGGTTTAGAAATCAAAAGGCTGAACCACAAAAAACAATTTGGGAGGGAGCCGATAACACCAGAAGAGAAATACTAATATCTATTATAGCAGAAAGTTGGGTTTATTTCGAAAAATGCTTTAGTCGAACTAAGAATTTGTCGTATATCGACAGCCCCTGTCTTGGGTTGGGTGCTGTTGGTAAGCAGTGATTAAAGTAGGCACGTGCTCAGAATTTTCAGAGGGTAATCTGCAGTTTGAGTCATGATGTGTAGAATCAATCTAAAGTAGCGTCGTTGTTATGGTGGTTGTCAGGTAAACAAAATGTACTTATGAGAGGAGGTTGAACAACATTAAGTTTAAGTAAAAGTTATTTACTCTATTTTACTAATAAGTGTATTTGTATGGCAGTTTTGAGGTTTTGATTCGGTAGTCCCATGCTTAAAATATACGTTCTGATTGCCATAGAATATAGCTGCTCACTGCACGAGTGACTCAGGCTTAGAACATCGTTGATTGCGGGTTCAAGTTTCGTCTGGATGAGGTATGATATTTTCTAAGCCTAAGTCGAAAAAATAACAATTGAGGTATATTTATCGGAATAACAATGTACTTATTGCTCTCAATAGTATTCTGCCATTTATATTTACTTCAGAGGCAGGCATGTTTTCAATGTCTGTTTTTTTATTGAATCAATACGAAAGGAAATCTGCAGCTGTTTCAACTGCGTTTCACTCAGCTGTACCTTTTCGTCACATTGTCGTAAAAGTACATAACTACCTGCTCTACTAATCTTTCGGCATGAGCATAATAATTCATTGCATGAAAAAGCCCACAGCCGAGACTCGATCTGTTTTTGACATTCTCTATGAACCAATTTCATACATATCAAGATCAACGATTTTTGCCAATCAAAATATATAAAACACTGGTATAAATTAACCTAGGAAATCAGAGAATAGACTAGACATCCTGCGGAAAAATCTATCCTCTCTCTCCTCTTCCACGAGTTAAAAAATTCAAATGCATTCAACCGTTTTATTTGTTTCCACTTATGCCCGTACAACATTGACCCCAGGTTAACGGGGGGTTAGAACCTGACCTTCGATTTTCGTAACGATCGATGCAGCTGAGGTAAGAGCTCTATAATTATTTTAAATTTCAAATGCTTGAACCATTCAACAGACTGTATTACGTCGTGAATTCAACACTTACATAATATTACGCTCAGGCTTCGAATAACACGCGTTGAAACACTTTATAGTCCAGCGGGTTCTAATTTAATAGAGTCAATTTGTTTATGAGTATCAAGCGACATTGTAGTGAGTAGTACGATAGTGATACCGTTTTATCTATACTACTCATAGCGCGAGCTTGCTTGTGCAAAACTGTTTCCAGGGTCAGGACATGCGAATGTTATAGAAAAATTCTCGCATTTTTTCAATTTAATTTGATAAGATTTTTTCCTGTGTTTAGTATATTTTAAATTAAGTCATGTGATCATGGGCGTGACATTTTTACATAAAAAATAATTTTGCATCTACATTTGGGTAACAATTTCTTCCAGACCATGATAAACTTTTTCTTAGAAAAAATTGAATAAAATAAAAAACTACCGAAATATTTGTCAAAGCTTCATCTCTGTAGCCAAGCGAAATTGTATAAGTCCGACTTTGAACCAGACCACATTTTCGGCAGGCAAAAATAATCATCCGACACTTTACGTATGAAACACTAACACAAGAGCACAAGCAGGAACAGCGAGGAACTTTGCTAAGACAAGCCACATACTTCCCGAATGCAGTATTACATAATTTTATTTGTCACAAGTTGAAACAACTTAAATTGCATTACTTTAAAGCCATACCTCGAACACCAAAAGTCTCACTAAGGCCATATTTCCTCCCAGATGGAAACCAACTTTTCAAAACGAACAAACTGCCAGCTAGAAACCTACGACCGGGTGGCTGACTGAAAGTGAACTGACTGACTGACTACTGGGCAGTATAGAAATAACTACGTCGGCAGACAAACCCCCAAAGCACAACGCAATCTAACATACAAAACAACACACCAATGAGAATCAGAAACTCGTTTGTTGTTGCTATCAGCCGGCTACCCGCGTGCTCGCCACCACCGCCGCCGCTGTCACGCTGGTCCTGACCGGTATTGACGCAGCGTTTGAGTGTGGAGAGGCAAATCAGACGAATTGGTAAAAATAAAGTGAAGAAACCGGGCGAGAAGCCGGTTAAGTAGACTCTCCAGGAACCGAGAGAGTCGTTTTTCTGCACGCTTGGAATCAGTGTTAAATAGTTAGGAAAACGCGTGTTTAAATAAATTAATTCGAAATTGATCATATCACACTGAAGTGTGAAATGGAATATGACACCAGTAATTGATCTAATTTCTACAACCTATAACTGCAATTATACACCGATTAGACAAATTATGCATCGATTTATGTGGCGTAAGAAAATTAAGTGAACATTAAAAAAGTTGCATCAAAATTCTCGGTTCAGTTCTGCTTCGAGAAACACATTTTCAGTCGTAATTAAACAGAACTTTTAAATTCCTCATAAAATTTTTTTTCTCTTACGATAAAAATTTGATGCAAAAATTTATAATCAAGGTATCTATTTATTTCTCGATTTTCAAACCAAATGTTCCCTCAAAAAATTATTATAATCATAATAAAATGATTTAATACTCTTTCCCGAGTCACTTGACACCGCGTGACCCCTGGTCATTACACCAAAATTCGAATCCATGAATCCTTGCTTATCGAACCGAAATCTGCAGCTACGAAGCCTCTCTTCAATGATTTTGAATCATTATTATCATCTAAATACACAGTCTATTTATTGGATATTTACGATAATTGATGTCGAAAATAAAATATTATAAATCCAGATATATTGTTGAGCAGAGACAAACAAAAATCACATTGAGCTAATGTACTTAGGTTCTTGAATTGCAGTAATTTTCATTTATCATTATCCACAAATATCCGAAAAGCTCTAAATCACAGTTGCAATAATATTTTAGATAGAATTGAAATTTCTTGTTCAATGTTACCCCAATTACTTACTGTTCACTTCGAGTTTTCTCGTTGCTTGTCCAAAAATTTACTGGTAATATTCTCTCAGTGTTTCAAATACATATCACGTCGTCTTATTTGTCTCTTGCGTTTAATCGCGCAACGCGCACGGCATCGCGACGCAACTGAAAAAAGTATCAATAGGCGTCCTTAGCGACTGACAGCTGCTATTAGTCGTTGTTATCTTTTACTGTGTGTATCAAAACAAAAGTCAAAATTTCACTGCTGTTCAGTGTTTTCGCCCAATAATTATACAAATAGTGATTTTTGCTGCCAGCAAAATTACCGAAAATGCATGAGGCCTACATATTATATCCACCGGAGAAAATTCCGGTGCAGATAGAATCAATGACGGGATTCGGTAAGTAGTGTGACTCATCGTCGGACATTATCTCTACCAAAAAAATACATGACACTCCCTCCCACTCGAACAGAAAACAAGTTAATCCTGGGAACGCGCCAGGGACATCTCTTGATGTATTCATTCGAACCCAATCCGGACACGAATCGGTTGAATTTGCAGCTGCTGCAGTACGATAAAAACTTCAGCAAAAAACCGGTCACCCAAATCGAAGCCATTTCGGAGTATAAACTAATCTTCAGCCTGTCGGACGGTATCGTCAATGTGAACGACTACAGCCGGCACGGCTTTCCGCTGATACACACGGCCCAGAAGACGAAGGGCGCCACGGAATTTGCACTGGACATTAAGGTAAGCTTTTATGCTGTTCCAAGTTTGAATTTGAGATGAGACGAATTTTGTAGAAATCGAAATCACTAACTGGCGAGCTGGCGTTGGTCTGTCGGCTGTGCGTGGTAGTCAAGCGGAAGTTGCAATGTTATTACTGGAAGCAGAACGGATTGCTCGAGTTTGGCAACGATATTGATTTGAATGACGTTCCGAAGACGATTGCCTGGAACAATAACTGCATCTGTGTCGGCTTCAAGACTGAGTATGTGATATACGATGTACGGTTTTCTAACTCATGACGGGTTATTTTGAAGTGATTCATTGATTTTTCCCTTCAGATTTCAGGAGAACAATCAAAGAAAATCGATTTATTCCCTACGTCTTCATCGAAGTCTATAGAGCCCTGCATTTCTCTGATCGAGGATGGTGTCTTTGCGGTTGCCAAAGACGAGTACCTAGTGACTGTATACACGGAGAAGTACACAAACGAAGGAAAAGAATCTGGAAGTGGATTGGTTAAGCCGGATGCTTCGTTGTTGACGACGAAGGACACTCGTAATTTAAAATCATTAACTTGGAGCGAACCGTTTCAAGCTCTAGTTTGGGATGAACCGTTCATAGTTGGTCTTATAACGGACGCTGTAGAAGTGAGGATATTTGACCATGTTGATATGTCCGACAAGGGGACGTTAATTCAAACCATACCGCAGCTGCCGAAAGCTCGCTTTTTAACACGTGGCAAGCAAGGGCTGCTGTACGCAGCTTCCGCTTCCCATTTGTGGTGTATCCAGGCTGTTGAAATCTCCAAGCAACGTGAACATCTCCTCCAAGAGGAGAACTTTCATTTGGCGCTCCAGTTAACGGTAAGTTTCCTCCCAAACACGTGTGATTATGAATAATAAGTAAAACATTATGTATTGTAGAACATTTCCGACGAAAGTCCAGAGTTCAAAGTCACTAAGATTAACGAAATCCAGACCCGGCATGCTTACAACCTGTTCATAAATAAACACTTTCGCGAATCGATGAAGGAATTTTCAAAGTTGAGCACCGATCCAATTGATGTTATAAGGCTGTTCCCGGACTTACTACCGGAAAATGGCAAGAATAAATTGAGTTCGTACTCAAAAAAACCAGCCCCGATATTGGACGAGAAAGACATCGAAAACGGCCTGCTCGCATTGATCGATTACCTAACGGAGGTGCGGTACAGCTTACGCCAAGATTTAGTCAACAAATCGGAATCGAAACTCTCAGCGGGGAAAAATATCTCCGCGTTGCTTTCCATCATCGATACAACCCTACTCAAATGCTACCTCCAAACGAACGATTCAATGGTAGCTTCGGTATTGCGAATGAACTACTGCTATCTGGAAGAGTCGGAGCGAGTATTGAAAAAGTACGACAAATACGTCGAACTGATCATTTTGTATCAAACCAAGGGCCAACACAAGCGAGCGCTGCAGCTGCTGCAAGCGCAAGCCGAGACGCCTGGTTCTCCACTGTACGGACACGACCGAACCGTCCAATACCTGCAGCACTTAGGGAACGAGAATAAGCAGCTTATTTTTGAGTTCGCCGGATGGGTGCTGGAAAAGCACCCAGATGATGGGTTGAAAATATTCATTGAAGACATACCGGAAGTTGAGAACATGCCACGTGCGGAAGTGTTGGATTTTCTGTTGAAGGACCACAAGCAGCTGGTGGTTCAATATCTAGAACATATTATCAACGTTTGGGACGAGCAAAAGGCGCTGTTTCATAACATCCTTATTCAGCAGTATCGTGAAAAGCTGCTGGGGCTTAAAAATGACCCTGATATTGAGTCGGATGTGTAAGTTGTGTTTGTTTTCGTTAAAAAATTTTTTTACTAAATTATTTCGTTACAGTCAGAAGAAAACGGCTCGTGATACTATTAACAAGAAGCTGTTAGCTTTTTTGCGGAAATCTAAGTACTATCACGCAGAAAAGGTGCTTGGAGAATTTCCGTACACGGATCTGTTCGAAGCTCGGGCCATAATACTTGGCCGGCTAGGTTTGTTTTTAACGTTTACTTGTTGATTCTAGTTTAAATTTTAATTATTACTTTGCAGGAAAGCACGAAAAAGTGGTAGCAATTTTCGTGCAAATTCTGGGTGACTTCGACAAAGCCGTCGACTATTGCGACCAGACGTACGACGAGAACGATCCGAAGAGCTGCGATGTGTACGTGACGCTAATCAAAACGATTCTCACGCCTCCGGTGGCACCACCGTACAGTGATCTAGAGTTACATCCACGCTGCCTGAAGCCGGACATCGAAACCGTCCTCACCATCATGGAGCGCAACGCTAAAAAAATCAACCCGTACGCTGTGCTGCAGATCCTGCCCGACGACATTCCATTGGTGCGCATCAAAAGCTTCCTGGAAATTGCACTGAACCATCATTTGGAGAGGAAGCGGAAGACGCAGATTCTGAAAGGCCTCTATTATGCTGAGCATCTGCAGACCCACGAGCAGAAGATTCACTACGAATCGAAACATCTGCTCGTGACCGAACTGAGCGTTTGTCCGGTGTGTAAGAAAAAGTTTAGCTATCAGAGTGCGTTCGTGCGTACAGCCGAGGGAAGCATTGTGCACTTTTCCTGTCAGGATAAAATTTAACGGTGAACAATCGTTATTCATTAGCTGTAAGTATGGTACTCGTATTTCAAAATATAATCGTTGATAGTTGCTATCTACTTAAGGTTCTACTGTTTATTTAAGTATGTATGTTTTCACAAAAGAGCAGTGAATCAATTTCCTGGTCACTGAACCTTCACTAATAACAGAAGTATCCTTATAACAAACCCTTCCAGGACGAATCGATACAATTTGCAAAGACCCAAGGTATCCAGCTCATCAACGCCACTTGAAGAACGAAAGTGGCCCAAGAATTACGATCTAGAACAATATGCCAGAGGCGGGCAAACTGGGGAACTATTTTTGCGAGATTATCATATCCCCGACCCCACAGATAAAAAATACGTAAAACAAAACCTTCTCTCTATTTCAGTGGTTCTTAACCTGGGGTACGCGTACCCCTAGGGGTACGCGAGAGCCTCCAGGGGGTACGCGAGAGAAAAATCAGTAATGGCGGACAAAGCATTTTTTTTTAATAATACTTTATTGTTCATCATTCTTCTTAAAACATGACTGTAGCCATCAAACAAATCACAGTTCAATTTTAAACCTAAACTTCTACCACAACATGATCCAGTACTACTCTCTCCCACTCTCCCACATTCCAAGCCCGGGGGTACAATTGATTTGAAAAATATCTCCAAGGGGTACGCAAACAAAAAAAGGTTGAGAACCGCTGCTCTATTTGAACGTCAAATTCATTGTTTAATTGCGCACAACGCTAGTGTTAACATCGTTGCTACAAACGAGACTTGAATGAACAAATGAATGATCTAAAGGAATAAGTAACGAAAAGTATCACAAAAATAATATTCTAAAGAGACTTGTGAACTTCATGCGAAAACCACTGTTCGATGAAGCACTCACCAAGGGAAACACAACACCAGGACAAGCCACACAACTCTTAGTCAAATTCAATGAACAACGTAGAAACAAGAAACTTGTTACAATAGTTCTAAAAAAGTACGGAAACAGGCGAACAACCAGTCGACTTCCAAACGGATCCTCTCTACAGGAAGTGACAGCAAGCGTATTAGGAGAAGACTCACGTCGATGTTAGTACAGTGACAGTTTTATGGAATCCGGAGAGGATGCTCTTAGCGGAATCGTAGAAGAAGAGATGGATATATGGCATGGCAATTAAAGTGAATGGAGCGGTTTCTAGAGATCCCGTAGTAGTAGCTGACACCCTAGCAGACTACTCTGCTGACTCTCAATTATACCGATTTTATCAGAAAGGAAAACATTCGTGTTATTGGTCTCCAGAACACTTCAAGAGAGCTTCAAGATCCGGTTTTCGATTGGCCCCAGGAAAAAGCGAATACGTGTATTATTGCAGCGACAATCACAGGGGAATTTCGAAACCGATTACCGTATACAACTGAATAATAAAGCTCCACAGAACAATGCGGGTGTTGGGAGTAGTGCTGGACAGCAAGTTGTGTTTCACATCGCATTCTATTTAAACTTACATTTTAGGGCCGACTTAAAACATCTCACGCAGGATTATTACGCAAAACTAATTACTTCGACACCAACTCTGGTTGTACATGCCGAGCTAAAAACGCTCCCTTTTGAGTTACTATTGTACTCAGTCATTGCGAAAAAAAACGACTCATGCCGCAAAATCTTCATGTAGTGATAGAGGGGTTCACCTTTTCAGTGAAGGGGCAGAATCCTGGAGAAAGCTTGTCAGCTGAACACTCCCCCAGTGCAAGAATTCACTGGACTGGCGATCGGGGCTGATGGATCACTCCACCATTTACCGACAAAACCTTGACCAGCTATGACTGTATGAATCAGAATCCAATCCTTGTACAGCAGGCAGCGAGAGACTTTTATGATGAGTAGTACAAAAATTATACAAAGCGTTTAACCGATGGATCGAAAGAGAGTAGGAAGGTCGGTTTTGAATTCCACCAAAAAGAAATTGATCAATTCTACAAACTACCCGATAGCTCGTCTTTTTTCTGCTGAAGAAGCCAGAGTTTTAATAGCCGCCCTACGCCTGTTCAGGGCCGCATCGCTATTTGCACCGATTTTCTTAGCGTAACATAAGCAAAGGAGTCATCCAACCCTCACCATCCATGGATCCAGGCAATCCTAAAGTATGCCAAACCTGGTTGATTTTCATGTTCCAACTGTAGACTGTATGTAATGAACATTGGGTCAGTAATGCTCATATCAGCAGCCAGTCCGTATAAGAAGATGATAAACAGCTCATCGGGTCTAATCTACTATATTGCTATAAAGTATGAGATTACGTCACATTTGCCATATCAAAATCGGTGCAATAAAAGGCGAATCGCAAATTAACCACATCCTTTATGCCATTTCTCAAACGTCCAGACATTAGATGCTTCTCCCATCGGCATACATTCAGCGATCACGAATTAATAATAGAAATCATCAAAAAGAAGGAGAATCAAGCACCTTGTCAGACCAAAATGCAACTGCACCTAACATTAAAAGTTACCACCACAAGAAGCAGAGTAAGAGGACAAAATATTTAAGAAGGATATTCGAAATGGGAATCGAAGCTGAAGGAATAGCAGACAGATATCACCATGCTGCCAAAGAATGATAACCGTTCTCCAGGTTCTGAGCCAAGTAGGATGGAAGTAGCCTCAATCCTGGCAGGAATGAAAAATAATACCGCACCCGGAATCGATAGAATACACACCGAACAACTTAAGTATGGAATCGAGGATAATATAAAATACAACCACATACATGGAATCGAGGAAAATATAGAATACACTTCGAACAGCTCAAGTATGGAATTGGTTGAAAGGATGTTTTATACTATACAAGAAGTTTATAGACACACTTCATTGCGGAATTGGAGGCTAACTTGTTACAGATCCCTATACCGAAAAATCTCAAACCATGTTCCACTCAGGATTACAGATGTATCACTCTCTGCTCCGTTGCCAACAAAGTAAATGCAAAATTTCTACTCGATCGTCCCGAAAACAGCTGTTTTCGTTCATATTCTTCCAGATGGCGTTTCAACACAAGAGAAGCTCGACGGACCACATACTCGTCTCGCGACGGATTTTAGAAGTTTTCTGGATATGAAGCAATCCTATCTTCGCTAGGTGCAGCACACTCATTGAGAAACGGGATCCCGAAGGCTTACTTGACTAAACAACCGCCTGTACAATGACCCGGTCAACGGACACGATCGATACAAAAAACGAAAGAAATAAAGCAGTCGTCCATGCTATACATAGAAATTATTGGAAGGACTAGGATAGCTAGGGTTGGAGGACGTTAGTACATCATTAGACGAAGATCTATAATACAAATCCGGCACACACGTCAAAATAATAAAACCGACGCAGCATCTAGAAAGACAGGTGAATTGTTTCCATGAGTTAATTGTGTTTGAATGATTATTATTCAAAATCACATGATTATGAATATTTGTCGTCTACATACCTACTGCCGGTAACCGCAAGTCAGTCCCATCTGTAAAAATGTTAAAACGAGAAAACAGCTTCGAAAGAAATTTCATTCACGCTCAGTTATCACTAATTTATGATGAATTATTTTGACAATATTCATGCTAAAATATAGTTTGCATACTAGCCCGCACTAATTACGTTGTAAAAACCATTGATATAATTGATTTTATGATAAAAACCTTGAGTGTGACTGACTTGCCGTTACATTCTACACCGAAGAGAAAAGTAACCGCAAGTCAGTCACATTGCCATGTTAAAACTATAGTGCGGGGTGACGTGTTGTTTTTCGTTGCCGTGGAAAACTGTCAATCCTTCGCTGTTAGGAAGTGTCCATGAGAACCTTTCAAGAAATGTCGACGTTGGAAAATCTCATGATGTACGAAACCGATGAAAGCTAATCCGGTGAGGACTCTGATAAAGAAACTGAAGCCGGGACTGCAGTTGGTTCATCCGACAACAAATGTCAAGATGATCCAAATCCATTTGAGGTTCGAGGATCACCTTTGGAGATTTTTTGGAACGATTCCCTGGATTCTGATGGAAGTTTTTTCGATTCTCAAGATTTTGCGGATAGATCCACGAAGAAGCGAACTAAGAAAAAAAATTGACTTGAATTCGTATTAGCAGAAAATTGCTCCACATAAATTCATCACCAATTAAACTAAAAAATAATCCCAATAAGTGATAATTATTACTAGATAACTTATTTTCATCTAAACGGTCGCATCGAACTCTCTTTTACTCCCCATTCATTTTACTGTTGTATTATGCATGTTTTTTTTTGTAAATCGGGACTGACTTTCGGTTATTTTTTTTCT
This sequence comes from Wyeomyia smithii, assembly GCF_029784165.1. Taxonomy (NCBI): domain Eukaryota; kingdom Metazoa; phylum Arthropoda; class Insecta; order Diptera; family Culicidae; genus Wyeomyia; species Wyeomyia smithii. The sequence continues at coordinate 276,000,669 of NC_073696.1, read as the reverse complement.
GGGACTGACTTGCGCTTACTTTGCCTAATGTGACAATTCGACTTGGTATTGATTTCCACTTTTGTTGAACAAACCACTATTTTTTATCGGTACATCTGAAAATATACTCAAAGCTAGGCCAAAATACGATGCTAACTCAAAATTGACAAAATTACAGATGGGACTGACTTGCGGTTACCGGCAGCCTAGTTGTGTTGAAACAAATGTAAATTAAAAATATTAAATTTGTAACGGGTCTTACTAGTTCCTTTTAACTTGCTGTTACTGCCGTGATAAAATTAAATTCCATAACCCGCGCGAGCAGCGCCAATAAACTCAAAACGTAAATAAACAGAAGATCAAATTTCAATCGAATGCTCCCGCAGGTAGCATGTAGTAGCCATGCACTCACAGGTAGAACGATTGGCAACAAAATAGTAATTACGTAGGGTCAGCGTTTTGAGGCAGGTGGCTCACCCTGCCGTACTTTAAAGACTGTATTATACATTGATATGTAAATATTGAATTGTAAGCGTAAAATTAGTATATAAGGAAATTTTGATTGAATAATACTACAAGGTATACAGCCCTAGGGGTTGTATGAAATGGTGACGTAGGACTAAGTATATAATATATGCTAAACTAAATATTATTATATGCTGCGCTAAACTGTTCATAGGTAACACTACCGTTTATTTTCGATAGTCGTTATTTTAAAACTAACGATGCATGAATACATGAAAATTTTACACTAGTAGTAGTTGCGAAAATTCTCATAACTCTTATCTTCAAGCATCTATAGTTCTGAAAAGAACCGATTCCATAATATTCAGTTAGAAATTCGTGCTACAGAACGCTGATAATCGCACATTTTGTTGGCCGCGCATAAAATTTGCTCTCCGCTGTGCCCTCCAGCAGCTGTGCCAGCAAAATTTCCTTCAGCGTACGATGGTAACTGTTGCTGCCGTGTGCAGAATACAGGTAACATGCTTCGCGGTGCCTGGAAGTTGACTCGTATGCAGCTCTCGTTTCTCAATGTCGCAAAGCTTTAACGGCTGCACCGCATTCGCTATTGTGGAACAAACTAAACTGAAGCTGAATTTTCCACGCGCAGTCTATTGTATCGAGTTCAGCGTAGATTTTTACCATTAAGGCGTGGCCACGCAGCTTAGACAAAGACAAACAAACCAAAACACTTTGTTGAGTCAAAATATGTAGGCAGTGAAATTTATTTCGTCCATGTTATTGTTATCTGTGCTTGGGAAGCAAGCCAAGAACAAGGGAAATGTATGGGAAAGCTTGACCTTGGAACTTTTCACCTTTTTCCACCATTAAGCAGTAAAGCAACAATGTTGAACATAATATCAAGAAATTGTTACACATTTTATCTATCCACCGACATATAAATGACTAAGATGCATTAAGTCGTTCGCTTGCTATAACCGTTTGAAATCTGACGCAACATTTGCCAGTTTATTTTTCATTTTCACAAAGTGTAATCTAGTATAGAAAACAAAGACGTAGTCCTACGTCAAAATCGAAGTTTATGGTTAGTCTGAATTTGGTCGTTTCATTGGACGGACCGAACCTTCCTATATTAATAAGTGATTACTCTTTGATTTCTCTTCAAGAAGCATAGACCTCCACATTAGCGAGGACACTAGCTAGAAGACTTAATCAGGCCAGAGTGATCCTTACTGGTATACAGAAAATCCTTTAGAACGTAACCTATTTCCCCCTTCCAGACGCATAGGCCTTCGCTGTAGTAAGGCAACATATGGTGGCTCCAGAGAGGAGCAAGTGAACTCAAACTCTATTAACTCGATCGTGCGCGGTATCGGTAGCGTGTCGGACACTCGAAATAAAACCTAACATTAACAAAATGGTTAAGTTTGTGGATAACCCGAATGGGCACTGTCGGATGAGCATCGAATCCGACGAGAAAGGTGTACTTGTGGAATGCTGCGAATGTGACCGTTGGTTCCACTTGGCATGTGTGGGACTGAAGGACCCGCCGAGAAGTGAGGACTACTGGACATGCCAAAAATGCTACGAGATTACAGAAAATCAGCAAAAGATGGAAGAAAAACTTAAGAAATTGGAAGCCCAAGCCAAAGGCAAACGAACACCATCGTCGGAAAGAACGACAACAACCGAAGAAATATTGCGTATTCATCAGAAAACTATGGAGGCTCTCGTTAAGCAGCTCCAAGTTAAACCCGAACCAACTTCAGATATCAGTCTGGCCCAACCCAATCAAAACGAAGATTGAACAATCTACCTGAAAAGGCAAGCTCTGGCTGACTTGCCTAGGTTTGATGGCGCGCCAAAAGATTGGCCAAAATTTAAGAAAACATACGAAGAAACCACAAAAGCAGGAGCTTTTACTAATCTTGAAAACTTAAACCGGCTGCAGAAGGTTCTGCGTGGAAATGCCGCAAAAACTGTGAGTCAACTGCTGATCGACCCGGAGAATGTCAAGAAAATAATCGAAAGACTAGAAGAAACATACGGTCGACCAGAGGCGATTTATAACGAACTTCTCCACGAACTAATAAAAATTCGTAAGGAGAATAAAAGTGCATTATTAGAAATAGCAGATGCACTGGATAATCTCGTGAGTACAATAAATGTAATCAATTGTGCTCAATATCTGAACGACCCTCGTTTGGTCGATACTATAGTAAAGAAATTGCCCTATAATATTCAAATAAAGTGGGCTGAAGAATTGAGCAAAGAAAACATTCATTGCCCAGATTTAAAAATACTGAATGAATGGATAAAACCACTCGCCAAAATTCAGAGGATGGTTAACCCTTCGATCGAGAGCTCTGAAAGGAAGTCAAGAGTAAACATTCACCAAGATAACCGGAAAAAGTTCTACAACAAATGTCCATTTTGCGAAAAGGACCACAAAGTCTATGAATGTGATACATTCATACATAGTAAAGAAATTGCCCTATAATATTCAAATAAAGTGGGCTGAAGAATTGAGCAAAGAAAACATTCATTGCCCAGATTTAAAAATACTGAATGAATGGATAAAACCACTCGCCAAAATTCAGAGGATGGTTAACCCTTCGATCGAGAGCTCTGAAAGGAAGTCAAGAGTAAACATTCACCAAGATAACCGGAAAAAGTTCTACAACAAATGTCCATTTTGCGAAAAGGACCACAAAGTCTATGAATGTGATACATTCAAAAAAATGAACACGGAAGCAAGGAGAAAAATTGTTACACAAAAACGACTTTGCTTTGGGTGTCTAGGAGCAAATCATCTAATGAAAGATTGCGAACGTGCTTGAACATGTGACATCGATAAATGCCAGGAAAAACATAGTAGATGGCTACATCCGAGAAATAAGAAAAACGTAGACAAGGCCAACAAAATGATGACGACGCCGAAAGAAGAAATCGTAGAAAAGCTTGTAACGCCGGTTCATCACTAACTTTGATCGAGGAACAAATTGCTGATGATCTCGGCCTAGAGGGACGCCCGAATCCTCTTAAACTCACCTGGACGCAAAACGTCACCAAGCAATCGAACAGCAGGCAGGTACAAGTTACACTCGTCGGACCTTCAAAGAAACCATTTATCCTGAAGGGCGTAAGAACAATTGACAACCTCCAGCTACCAATTCAATCTCTAGACATGGATGCTATGAAAAAACAATACGATCATCTGAAAGACTTACCCATTGAAAGCTATACGGTAGCACGACCATCAATACTAATTGGTCTCGACAACGCGCATCTACTAATGCCTATGGACAGAAGAATGTTAGACGAGAATTCTCCTATGGCTATGAGAACCAAACTAGGATGGATTCTCTTTGGTAACCTCAAGTTGAATATCGCACGAGACTATGTCATGGCAATACAGGAAAATGACGAGATGCGAAACATGATGAAGCGATATCTCAGCACAGAAGATTTTGGAGTCAAAACAGTCGAAAGTCTGCCAAAGGGTAAGGAGGACAAAAGAGTTGAAGTAATAATCAACGACACACTGAAATATCTAGGGAATAGATACGAAATTGGAATGCTGTTCAGACAGGACGATGTCAAATTCCCTGACAGTTACCAAAACGCCTTAAGACGATTAACTCTGTCAGAGAAAATGCTTGCGAAAAATGAGAAACTCAAGCAATGGGCCATACTTACCTTTAAAGTGTACGTTGCAAAAGGATATGCCAGAAAATTAACACCAGCAGAATTACTTACACCTACAAACAAAGTTTATTATCTACCACACTTTATCGTCATAAATGAAAACAAGAACAAACCAAGATTAGTGTTTGACGCCAAAGCAGAAGTTAAGGGTGTCTCATTAAACTCAACCCTTTTACCGGGGCCGGACGCCACAACATCGATCTTCGGAATATTACTACGTTTTAGAGAAGGAAACATAGCGATAAGCGGTGACATCCAGGAAATGTTTCATCAAGTGAGAATTCGTCCGGAGGATCATCACGTACTACGCTTCTTATGGAGAGATTGCGATACATCAAAACCACCGGAAGTATACGTCATGATGGTTATGATATTTGGCGCCACCTGTTCACCGGCCTGCGCTCAAATAGTAAAAAACTTTAATGCGAAAAAATTCGAAAAAACTCACCCCGCCGCAGCAACCGCTATTGTAAAACAACACTACGTCGACGATTACCTAGACAGCTTCCACACTCAAGAAGAAGCAGTTCAAACAGTCAACGATGTTATAACAATCCACGAAAAGGGAGGTTTCTTCATTAGAAACTTCATATCAAACAAACGCGAGTTACTTCACTCACTCCCCGAAAACCGGTTAATGAATTTAAACAAGTAAGATATAACTGACAAAGAGTCTCACGTAGAAAGGGTCCTAGGGCTACACTGGAATACACAACACGATTATTTTAGTTACCAACTAAGGTTGGATAAACTAAATGCAGAAGCATTCAAAACGTTAAACACACCGACAAAAAGAGAAGTACTTTCATTCGTGATGAGTATCTATGACCCGCTCGGATTAATATCGCACAAAATTATAGAAGGAAAAATAATCCTCCAAGAACTACATAAGGAATCGATGGAATGGGACGACACAATCACGTCACGCATTCTGCCCCGATGGCGAAATTGGATCAGTACGTTAAAACTGATGGGAAATCTAAAAATCCCAAGAAGTCTTCACATAAAAATCGGAGCACCTCTAGAACTTCACACTTTCGTAGATGCAAGTGAAAATGCGTTTGCCGCAGTAATTTACATAAAATGCGGAAATTCCGTTAGCCTTGTGGCAGCTAAATCGAGAGTAGCACCTATTAAAACACTTTCAATACCACGATTAGAGTTGCAAGCAGCTGTGCTAGGCTCCCGGCTAGCAGAAACAATAGTAAATGAAATACGTCCGACAATATCAAAAAGAATATATTGGTCTGACTCGCAAACAGTCTTAGCATGGATTCGATCTGATCATCGTAAATATAAGCCTTTCGTGGCTCACCGCATAGGAGAAATTCTAGATACAACAACCGTACAACAGTGGCGTTGGGTCCCATCGCTGCAAAACCCAGCTGACGAAGCAACGAAGGAAGTGAAAAGAAAATCTATTTGGATAAATGGACCTGGATTCCTGCATCTTCAGGAAAACAACTGGCCTACGCAAAAACCAATTGAAGAAACCTCAGAAGAATCTAAGGATATATTAGCACTACATATAACAACAGAAATACAGCAATATGATTTCATACGAGAAAACCGCTACTCAAATTACTGGAAACTAGTTCAACACCTATGTATACTACAGAAATTTGTCAATTGGATCGCATTTCATAAAAGCTATAAACAGAAATGATCGAGACATCGTCGAAAATACGCTTTACAAAAAGGCCCAATGGGAAGCATTTCCTGTCGAAATGATGGACCTAACTAAAAATAAACAATTAACCAAGCAAGGTCCTTTATCAAGCCCGCGACCAGTGCTGGACGAGAATGGCGTCATGCGTAGCAGAGGACGGGTGGAAAACTTATCCGCATTGAAAAACTCGGCCAGACAGTCAATAATCCTTTCTCAAAAACACCACATTACCCATCTCCTTGTGAGATCATACCATGGAAAATACCTTCACCACGGAGATGAAACAATAATCGGGGCACTTCAAACCAAATATTGGATTCTAGCAGTACGCGCCGTGCTGAAAAGAACGAAACCTAATCCATCACTGATGGCGGCGCTACCCGACTTTAGAGCAAAACCATATTTACATGCGTTCACGCATACAGGTGTGGATTACTTCGGCCCATTCGAAGTAAGAGTCCATAGATCCATAGAAAAGCGCTGGGGAGTATTGTTCACCTGCTTGTCGAGCCGAGCAGCACACATTGAAATGGCCGAAAAATTAGATACCGACAGTTTCCTAACATGTTTCAAAAACTTTCAAAATAGAAGAGGAAAGGTGTCCCATATGTACAGCGATAACGGCACGAACTTTATAGGTGCCTGGAATGAAATAAGAGAGCTACAAGCATGGGCGAATAAGATAAACACCACGATGGAGAAAGGACAATCGGCAGCACTCGAAATACAATGGTCATTTAACCCACCCGCAGCACCACATTTCGGCGGTGCATGGGAACGTTTAATAAAAATCATAAAGACTTCCTTGAAAAATATGTTTAAGAGTTGTAAAATGCCTACACCAGAACTACTAAGAGCCGGCTTCACCCAGGCAGAGTTTCTGCTAAATTCCAGACCGCTTACTCATATACCGCTCGAAACGTTCGACGATGAAGTTCTAACACCGTTTCATATATTGATCGGACGAGCAGGAGAACATGTATCCCCAATTGCACGAACAGTAGATGGATTTAATAAAGAACAATGGAAGCTAGCGCAACACTACGGACAACTCTTTTGGGATCGTTGGAAAACAGAATACCTCCCAACATTAATAAAAAGAAACAAATGGACCGAGGAGATCATTCCACCTAAAGAAAACGATATCGTCATCATCACAGACGACAACGTACCAGCTGGAAGATAGTTGAAGGGGCGTATAATAAAAACATACCCCGATAAAGATGGACAAGTCAGAAAGGCTGACATACAAACGGAAAAGGGCATTATAAAAAGAGCAGCTACGAAAATAGCGGTTCTCGACGTTACACAGAAGGAGAAACCAGAAGACGCTCAACATCTCCCATCAACGAGCATGCCGGAACAACACGTCATGATCATACACAACGACGTTAGCAACAAGGACAACGTAATCAACAACAGCAATAACAGCAACAACAACTCCAATCAAAACAACTACAAGGTCATCAATACGAAACGTAAACTAGCGGACGAAAATTTCTCTAACTGGGGAAATAAACTGGATATTGACAAAATTAAGGAACTAAGAGACCAACATCTAAAGAAACATCCACCCCGAACTATACCAGAACGAAATAAGCGGATCAAACCATGCAGTTGGATTAAGGCACTTCTACTCAGCACCACGTTGTTATCAATCATATCTCCAGCAACATCTCTAAGAATTCAGCCGATCAACAAGGACGGTCTCATATTTCACCATGAAGGAACGTGTATTGTACAAAGGGGACTATGGACCTCAGAAATAGAAACAAACATTAAACCTCTAGAAGATATAAAACACATTGAAGACATGCAAACAAATTTAGGAAATGCATTAAGTAAAATATCAAGAATAATCAAAGACGACACCATTATCGAATCAGCGATAGCAGTAGAGCAACAATGTGTAGTTGCCATCGAAGATATACAAACAATGTTTCAAGAAAAAATGAAAAGAATGAAACGCAGCAAAGGTATTTTTGGGTTTTTCATTTAGTATTCGGAGGTGACGATTTAGAAGACCAACTACAAATAATACATCATGAAGATAACCTAAAGTTACATCAGTTATCTAATCTCATTAATACATTAGACGAAAAAACAAACACTTTGAAAACACAACTCAGCAAAGAAAATTTTTAGTATTCAGGGAAGGTTAGATCATTTAACAAACCAATATAATTCAAAAAGAGCTGATATTGCAGTAAAAAAGTTGTTGGAAACCATAGTGCTCGTTCGACAAATTACCGAAAGCACTTTAAATAAGTATAAATCAGTTCAACGAAATCCTATTCCAGAAACAGAGAGGCTACAAATACTTGCCAAAATAGAAGAGAAAACCCCACATGATTGTATGGTTCCAAAAGAACAATTTGCAAGCCATGATGAAATCACCTTAAAAAAAGATGCACTTCACATAATAATGAAAACAATTATTATAAATAGAGAGAAATTCGAACTATTCAGAATTATTCCAATCCCTAGAGTATACAATAGTATCATAACGATAAACAATTCATTTATAGCGATCAATCACCAAGAACAATACTTTTATATTTCTATAGATGTAACTAAACTTAATGAAAGTTATTATATGACTCATCAAAATACTTTTCTTACGGAACCAGATTGCATTGTAGCTGCCATGCTGCATAAACTACCAAAAGAAATGTGTAAAATTGAACAACTTCAAATCGATTACTTTGAAATCATAACATTGTCTGATCCTAATGTAGTATTATATTATGCCCAGAATCCACGAGAAATAATTATACATTGTGGTCAAACAACCACAACACCACCACATTACGCAGCAATAAGTTACATGGAACCTGAATGCGAAATTCGTTCAAAAAACAGTGTAACATACTCAAGCAATACTAGAGAATCAAAAAGTAGGAAGATTTTTTTCAAAGTTAAAAATGAAATTCCACACGAAATAGATGAAAAACAAATAGCCGCATATACAGACATAACTGATGACATTACAACCACATCAAGTGGCAAAATCCAACCAATAAGCAATCATCATTTGCTAACTTTTTTTTTTAAGGGGGGATTTGTTAGTAGCTCAAGTATTTATGATAAATATTAGTAAATAATGAGTGTGTGTGTCCAATCACAAATGGTGACTTCTCAACACTGTTAGAAATTTGTAATTTTAATTGTTAGGATTTGTTTGCTTTCGCAATTAGGACTTATCATTCGTAGGGATTTAAACCTACTTGTCAGAAAAGGGGAAGTAAACTTAAATTGCTAACTTATTGGCTATAAAGAGAGCTTATCGTAGCAATTGAGGATTGCAACGATTTTTGTCGAAAATTGTTAATAATTTTATTTGACATAGCTTCTAATGGTTCAACACCAGTAAGTCTATGTAATTCGAGTGTACCAAACCAAGGAGGACGCTTCAAAATCATTTTCAGAATTTTATTCTGAATCCTTTGGAGCGTTTTCTTCCTTGTTGAACAGCAACTTGACCAGATCGGTACAGCATAAAGCATTGCTGGTCTAAAAATTTGTTTGTAAATCAAAAGTTTGTTCTTTAAACAAAGTTTAGAATTCCTGTTAATGAGAGGATATAAACATCTCGTATATTTGATGCACTTGGCTTGTATACTCTCAATGTGCTCTTTGAAAATAAGTTTTTTATCATAAATTAGTCCCAAGTACTTAACCTTGTCGGACCAACTTAAAATAACCCCATTCATCTTGACAACGTGATTATTGTTTGGCTTGAGGAAAGAAGCCCTAGGCTTATGCGGAGAAATTGTCATTTGAGTTTTAGAAGCATTGGGAGAGATTTCCCACTTTTGCAAGTAGGAAGAAAAAATATCTAAACTTTTCTGCAATCGACTGCATATGACACGAAGACTTTTTCCTTTTACGGAAATGCTTGTGTCATCGCAGAACAATGACTTTGTGCATCCTGGAGGCAAATCAGGAAGATCTGAAGTGAATATGTTGTACAGGACTGGACCCAAGACTGAACCTTGAGGCACACCTGCTCTGACAGGAAATCTATCAGAGTTTGAATTCTGATAGACAACCTGCAGAGTTCGATCAGTAAGATAATTTTTTAAAATTTTGATTAGGAAAATTGGAAAATTAAAAGTTTGCAATTTCGCAATCAAACCTTTATGCCAAACACTGTCGAATGCTTTTTCTATGTCTAAAAGAGCAGCTCCAGTGGAATAACCTTCAGATTTGTTAGCTCGTATCATATTAGTAACTCTGAGCAATTGATGAGTTGTGGAATGCCCATGGCGAAATCCAAACTGTTCATTTGCAAAAATTGAATTTTCGTTGATGTGTGACATCATTCTGTTAAGAATAACTCTCTCAAACAGTTTACTTATTGAAGAAAGCAAACTGATTGGTCGATAACCTGAAACTTCAACTGGGTTCTTATCCGGTTTTAAAATGGGAGTAATTTTTGCATTTTTCCATAATTTGGGAAAATATGCAATTTTGAAGCAGCAATTGAAAATTTTCACTAAAAATTCCATTGTGCTCTCAGGGAGATGTTTGATTAGTATATTAAAGATTCCATCGTCACCAGGTGCTTTCATATTTTTGAAATTTTTAATAATTGATTTAATCTCATTCAAGTTAGTTTCAATTATTTCTGCAGGTAAAAAATTCTGGGAAGAAATTAAATCAAATTGACGTGTGACTTCATTTTCAATTGGACTCACAAATTCAAATTTGAGTTATGAACACTCTCAAACTGCTGAGCAAGTCTTTGAGCCTTTTGTTCATTGGATACAAGAAAACGTTCACCATCTTTTAAAACTGGAATAGGCTTTGAAGGTTTCTTAAGAATCTTCGACAGCTTCCAAAATGGTTTTGAATATGGTTTCAATTTTTCAACTTTAGTCTCAAAATTTTGATTTCTCAGAAGAGTAAATCTATGTTTAATCTCTTTCTGTAAATCTTTATAAATAGTTTTAAAAACAGGGTCACGAGAACGTTGATATTGACGTCTGCGGACATTTTTCAAACGAATTAGAAGTTGAAGATTTTCGTCAATTATTGATGAATCAAATTTCACTTGAGCCTTTGGAACAGAATAATTCCTGGCATCAACAATTGCACATTTTAATGCTTCCAAAGCGGAATCAATATTAACTTCGTTTTGCAAATCAAGCTCATTATTGAAATTTCTCTCAATATGAGTTTTGTATCTTTCCCAATCAGCCTTGTTATAATTAAAAACAAAGCTCATAGGGTTTAAAACTGATTCATGTGATAAAGAAAAAGTTATTGACTCTGATGACATGACTCTGATCTGTTAGCACCAAATCAATTGTTGAAGGGTTTCTTACAGAAAAAAAGCATGTAGGACTATTCGGAGACAAAATAGAATAGTATCCTGAAGAACAATCATTGAATAAAATTTTGCCATTGGAATTACTTTGAGAATTATTCCATGAACGATGTTTAGCGTTAAAATCGCCGATTATGAAAAATTTCGAACGATTTCTGGTGAGTTTTTGTAAATCACCTTTAAAATAATTTTTGAGCTCGCGTGTGCATTGAAATGGTAAATATGCTGCGGCAATAAATAAAATCCCAAGTTCAGTTTGAACTTCAATTCCCAAAGTTTCAATAACTTTCGTCTCAAGATGGGGAAGAGCACGATGTTTGATTCGGCGATGAATAACAATTGCAACTCCACCGCCGGAACCCTGAATCCTATCATATCTATGAACCACGTAATTGGGAACATATTTTAATTTAATGTTAGGTTTTAAAAATGTTTCAGTAATAATTGCAATATGCACATTATTAACTGTTAAAAAATTAAAAAGCTCATTCTCATTGGCCTTCAATGAGCGAGCATTCCAATTTAATGTTTTAATTGTTTTATTTAAAATCATTGCTAAATTTTAAATTAGAAACAATTTTAATAGTAAAATTTGTGCCTATTTGAATGGCTTCAAACATTGATTTTGCCTGCAACATGGCGTTCATAAGATCGAACATTGCCTGTTGCAAAAAAGAAAGTTTACCTGCCGTAATAGGCCCCAGGCAGTTGACATTAGAAAAAATATTTTCGGCAGCAATATTAGCTGGAGTAATAGGTGTACAATTATTTTCTAGCGTGTTTTGCTTACCCATATTAACGGTCATTTTCGAACTACCAACATTAGGCGGTAGAATGTTCGAACTACCTGTAACCTGTGCATATGTTAAACGGGTATGCAAAGGAGTAGGTAAACTATGCGTCACTGGTACGCTTGGAGAATTTTGCTTTGAAGTTGGTTTTAATTGAGAAATTGAATTTTGTTTACCTTGCCTTGCCTTAACAATTGCTAAACGGACTGGGCATTGATAAAAATTTGACATATGGTTGCCGTTACAATTCGCACAGCGAAAATTTTTACTCTCTTTCACAGGACATGTGTCCTTTTTGTGAGAAGAGTCTCCACAATTAAGACATTTTTGGTCCATGTTACAGAATTTGTAACCATGGCCATAACGTTGGCAAGTACGGCATTGGGTGATATGCTTTTCACCTCCGCCATACTTCCTATAAATTTCCCACTTTACACGCACATTATACAAAGCATGTGCTTTTTCAAAAAATTTTAAGTTGTTGTAAATTCCAGTTCTCTGACTGTTTTCGCCTCGTGATTTTTGTTTCATTAGAATTACTTGGGTAGGGGCTATGCCTAGTAATTCTGTTAAAGTAAGTTTGATCTCATCAACGGTTTGATCGTTGGTGAGACCTTTCAAGACAACCTTGAACGGCTTGGCGTTCTTGGTGTCATATGTAAAAAAATTGTACATCTTGTCAGTTAAATACTGAACAAGACGATCACGACCCTTTACTGAGTCGGCTAATAAGCGGCATTCACCTCTACGGCCAATTTGATAGGTAACTTTAACGTCAGAAACAAACGTTGGAAGTTCCCTTTTGAATATATTAAATCCAGAAGAAATAGTTACCACAATAGGTGGAACTTTCTCCTTTTTTAAAGATTTTATATTTTGTATAGTTTCATTATTGGTAACTTCCATTTCACCAGCTTCTTGCTCAGGCAAAATATCAAAAGGATTGTCACTACAGACACTCTATGTGTCAGAAAGAGATGCCTCTCTTTTCCTCCTCGCAGCGATGCGAGGTTTCTTTTTCCGTCCAGCCATTTCAGGTGATACGAAAAAAGTTAAAACAAATGTTAAATTCAAAAGTAGGTAGTCTTGAGAAAGACTGATGGGAAATAACTTTCAGGTAGTCTTTAAAAGACACACTGACAAAACACAAACTTTGAAGCTATAGGCAGTCAAAGACCAGTCCACAAGCAACCGAAAAAACGTCTGATCTGTAGGACAGTTCAAGACGCACTGATCATTTGCTAACTCTAATTATCATTGTACTAACAACAATAGTTTTAGCTATAATTGTTACTGTTCTATATTATATATTGCAAAAACAGAAAACCAGGAGACAACAAATTACACAATATCCACTACCTCAACCCAGAAAAAGGAAACCATGGCCAAAACCAATTATAAGAATAAATCAAGATGCATTATAATATTTATCACGCCAGATGTTAAGGTGGCGTAACTTTTCAGTTACGGGGGCCGGAATGTTACTGCCGTGATAAAATTAAATTCCATAACCCGCGCGAGCAGCGCCAATAAACTCAAAACGTAAATAAACAGAAGATCAAATTTCAATCGAATGCTCCCGCATGTAGCATGTAGTAGCCATGCACTCACAGGTAGAACGATTGGCAACAAAATAGTAATTACGTAGGGTCAGCGTTTTGAGGCAGATGGCTCACGCTGCCGTACTTTAAAGACTGTATTATACATTGATTTGTAAATATTGAATTGTAAGCGTAAAATTAGTATATAAGGAAATTTTGATTGAATAAAATCGAAGTTTATGGTTAGTCTGAATTTGGTCGTTTCATTGGACGGACCGAACCTTCCTATATTAATAAATGATTACTCTTTGATTTCTCTTCAAGAAGCATAGACCTCCACATTAGCGAGGACACTAGCTAGAAGACTTAATCAGGCCAGAGTGATCCTTACTGGTATACAGAAAATCCTTTAGAACGTAACCTATTTCCCCCTTCCAGACGCATAGGCCTTCGCTGTAGTAAGGCAACTAGCAGGAAACGGGAAAGGCCAGGTAGTCGTTGCTAACAGGAGTCTTGTCCGCCTTGATTATCGGTTCCGCTCGCGTATTTAACTGTCGTTCGGTGACAAAGCCTTGTTAACCCGTACCTTCGCCCGGGGAGGCCGCGTAACGCGAATAACACTTGCTTTAAGACAGTTTTTCTCTTAATGACAACATATATGTTGGGAAATTGAGAAAGTAATGTCAAAAGATTCAAAATCGGTTACTGGGCCCTAAAGTAGGTCGGATGCAAAATATCGAATAAAAAATCATGTGGTATGAATATGACTCACCGAACACCTGCCAAACGGAAGAAATTAATGCTTGTAGTATGACAACTCGCGCCAAGCAAGCGCGTGGTGCGCATGCTCACCTTCCACTGGTCAACAAATCGGTTGCCATGGTTTGTGGTTTGCGACCACTTAAATAACAAACTTTTTGACTAAACACGGTTTGCAATCAACACAAAAACCAAAAACGACCATGGATTTGTACGATGAAATGTACGAAATCAAAAACAGTCGTGAGATTGACGACAGTCCTCCACCCGATCTGGATGTGTCCGGTTCGTTAAAATTTCTACACGACAAACAACCCAGCGAGGAAAAATCCATTAAGGTGAGCGATTTTATGGACGAAAACATTTGCCTGGTCAAAAAACCTTCAATTTCAGGACGACAGTGCGCATATCGACGAAATTGATGAGGAGGTTCCGAAACCTGCGAGTAAGTTTCTTTTTATTCTTGTTAATTGAAGTAGACAAACTCTGTGTTACATTGACAGAACCCAAAGACATCTTTATCAAGCGGGAGAGTTTGCAAAAGCATGACTCCCTGACGGACAGCAGCGGCAGCATATCCGAGGACGAGAAAGAGCCGCCAAAAAAACTTATCGATGAAAAGGAATTTAATCCCAAGTTCTACGAAAACATCGAAGCTCCGAATGAGCTGAAGGACATTTTCCAGTACATCACACGCTTTTCACCACAGCGTGTCAGTATCGACTACAAGCTGAAGATTTTCGTTCCGGATTTCATCCCTTCGGTTGGGGATATCGATGCCTTTCTGAAGATTTACTCGCCGCCGTTTTTGAACGAGGATAAGAAAAATACGCTATCCGAGCATATTAGGAAGCTTGGTTTAGAAGTAAGTTTTTTTTCGTAACATATTTTCGAATAAAACAAATTCTGTTGCGCAGACTTTGGACGAGCCATGTGGCGAGCAGAGCGATCGGGTTCTTCTGCAGATGAAGATGCGGTCGATTTTTACGAAGCCATTGGAAACTCCGTCGGCTATCGCGAAGAGTCCGAAGGATATCGACCGGTGGATAACGGAGATTCAATCACTTAAGGCGAACCAATCGGCCACCCAGAATCTGAACTTACTCAAAGCCAGCGCGGTTAACATCGACAGTCTAATGTCCGAGTGGCCGGAGGAGGTTGAAAAAATGCTTGATGCGGTCGGGTTTCCCTCGGCGGATCTGGACTGCTCGTTGACCAGGTACATTGAAATCATTTGCAACATGTTCGATATTCCTGTGCAGCAGGGCAGCGGCCAAGCTGGCTATATTCAGGCACTCTACCATTTGTTTAATCTCTATTTAGCTGTTAAGCAACAAGGTAATGTTTAAAAACAATCACTAAAATGGACGGATTCTATCACTGGGTTTAACTATTATAACCGATTAAATCATCTTAATACTCTCACATATGCGTCTCTAATGCCGAATTTGAAGATAGCCAAAAACGGGAAATACGTAATGAGAAATCTTGATAGCACCATTTGACTATTGAAATACCATCTAAAAACTATAAAGCGAAGGAGACTTTCATGTATGAATATCAGAAAGTACAGGATAAACCGACTGTATCTGCTGAATTTATCGTACATTGTTTCACCACCCTCGGGGGGATGCTCTTCGAGCCAATAATGATAGCCAGGAACTTCTGTGAGCCGTGAGGTGAAAAACAGGAACGCATCGTAATCTAGGAATGGATTAAAGCACCACAGTCCATCGATGAGCGCATTTCCCATCTGTTGGAATGTTTCTTTTCGTGCAAGCAAAGCCGGACGTAGAATTTGCTCCTGCACTTGCGTCATACGCTGTTCACTTGTCGAAAGACAATCGGTACACAGGTTGTAGCTAAAACGGAACAACAAAACTTTTCCAATTCTTCTTTGTATAAAAAGAGTAAATGGCTTTTTTGTTACCGGTCTTGAATACCAATCATGTAACCGATGACTCGCCAAAAATGAACCATCGCTTCCATATCTTCCGTACGGTATTTGATTCCGAGTTTTTTGTGTCCTAATACGATGTAGCTAAAAAAATATTTTTAGCTTTGATGAATCTGGATGAAGATTTTCGTATTGCATACCCCACGAATCCGAACTGCGTTACCGCCATATCTTTCTGTGAGATAATCCTACCGGCCAGTTTGGAACTGCTTCGTTTACTAGCCATTACGTGCGTTCTTCGAACATAGGCTATCGACTTCCAGGAGCTGTTCAGGATGAAGTGCAATTAGAACATGATATTTTATCCCATTGATGACTAAAACATACGCAGATCCCGGCGTAAGATCCTCATAGTACCAATTCAGTACGTGCATTATGGTCGCAATGTATCGGCGGTACGCCGTTAGAGCCGTTGAGGATTGCTTGGTAAAGATTAAAACATCCAAAATACTCGGTACCGCCAGAATGACCAGCAAACCGCATAGTTTTGCCACGAACATTGCGAAGAAATTTCCCTTAAAATATTTCTGGGCCCTGGCGGAAACAAACAATGTATTATTATATTTTTCTGATTAACCTACTTAAACTATCGCACCTCTTAAATTTAACATCATCGTACCACGATGGCAACTGCAGCTCGTACGCTTCAGCATCTATGTCCACTGGGGTTGCCACACCATCGGTCAACAATTGCTGCAGATACTTTGGCCGCTCGTCACCTGTGAAAGTCGATCATAGAGAAAAAAAAACGAGAGAAAGTTGATTAGCACGGTTGACTGCACCGACTCGTGAACAGTCACGGTTATGATAAGCGCACATGATGGTTCCTTTACTGCATCCATTCTCGAATCATTGGGCGAAATTTTTTCACTATTCTTGCACCATGATCCCGTAAGGTATGCGGGACACTGCTAACACCACGGCACTTGATACGCTACTGATGCCTACCGAGTTCCAGTTAACCTTGAATGATACGCGTATTCGACTTAAGCGCAAAATAAACCAAAAGAGCAAACCGGTTCTGATGGTGCTGCTGGTGGGCGCATTTGATTTTGATTTGAGAGAGAGGAACACCGGCTTGACGTAAAACGCGAGGAAACTGTTGTGATATTTGATTGAACCATCACTGTTTAAGCTCTCGCGGTCTAACGTTTCTCTGTTCATCGTTGCTCTCACACAGATTCCGCGGATTGCGCTGGTGAATATTTCCAACTTTCTCCATGCGTCACGTCAACACACGCGTATGAAGCTAGCATGCAAGTTCGCTGTGAAGCGGATTACGTTCGGTTCAACTTGCGAGCAAGTTTATGCTTTGCTTTGGAAAGGGTGGGCAATCAAAGTTGGCTTACCGTCGAGCGTCGGTTGCTTGTAATTTTGCCATGATTGATATGTCATTATCAGATTATATTTCGATAAATAAAAAGAGTTGGAATTGGTTGACTTTCAAAGTAAGCAAAGCAAAGCATTGGTGCTACATTCCGATTCGGAACTTGACCTTCTGTTTACTATACACAGACTTCGCAGCCAACCGTTAAGTGTACAGGAAAATGGCGGGGTTAGCGCTACGATCCTACTGACACTAACAGTCTCTCTCGAGTCAGGACTCGAACCTACGACGACTGGTTTGTTAGGCCAGCATCGTACCTCGAGACCAGCTGGGGAGGCCACTTTCAAAGTATCTTGAATTAATTCCCGAAATTGATTCTGGAGTGCTTTTCGTGATGTAGTCAGGATAAATTCCAAAGATTTAAAGACCCTGGTACATTTGGCGGCATCCATAGCGTAAATTTTAATCAATATTGACCCCCGCTCGAGCCTCTTGTCACGTTTTCACCCAATGATTTTTTGCTGGAAATATGTATTGATTTCGCAGTGCAACGAAACATTTTATTTTCCCTTGGCTTTTTTGTGAATTGTGTTATTTTGTTATTCTTATTTTGGTGTCTTTGGTTCCCAGTTTAGTATTTCTGATTATAAGTTCTTCGCATTTCTAAACGAATTTTTTAGTAATAATTTTTCATATATCATTTTTGAAAGTCTTTATGATTCTAATATTTTTTGCTCTGCCTATCGCTTTTATGTTTGTTCAGTCTTTATAACCATTTCCTACTACAATTTTCACTCTCAAACTAAGATTATTGTTTTACTTCTGACAGTCCATGTCCAATCGTGCTTTAATATTTTGCAACCACTGAAGGATTTTAATTTTTTGAAGTAGAATACTTCTCTCAGGAAGTTCGGCTACATAGGGATGTGAAATGAAAATCTAAAACCGAAAAAAGTGAAAAATATGTCCAATTTCAAATGCTAATAAATCGGTTAGTATTCGATGGATTTCCTTCGTTCTTGCAGCAATAGATTGGAAAATCTTCTAAGATTCTTCCCAAAATAAGATAATTGTAATTTTATTATTCACACTATTGTACTATTGAAAATAGTCAAGCCTTGTCAAAACGAAAAATTCGACCTCTGATTGGTCGTTATATGCTTGCTTCCCAAGCACGGTCGACAGGATCATATACCTTGCAATTGAAAACATGCTATTTGGCCTATATAAGAGCCTGTTTCAGCCGGAGCCGCTCATAATAGTTCTAGACAGCGACAACAGCAGTCGTCCTTCTCAGCAGCAGCACTAGCTCTGTGGTTGGTCACCACGTCTCAGGAGCAGCGCGGTTTTTCTCAGCGTGTGTCGCCAGACAGCCATTATTCCCCCCGTGTTGGGGCAGCATGAAGATTGCCATCAGGAAATCCAATTTTGGAATTCAAAATGCCTTTTTGAAGGCAAATAAACAAGTCATTGAAAGTTAATAATTTTTGTCAACGCAAGCAAGTATTCTGTGTTGCATCCTAGCAATTTAAATTTGTCGCACCCGTCTAATTTACTGAATGTGAAATAGCTTCAACAGTGCATGTTGTCCGTGTATCTTAATTCCCCCAATGTTAGGGCAGCTCAAAGGTTGTAATTAACAACCGATTTTGAACAGCAAAATGCTTTTTTGAAGGCAAATAAAAAAATAATTGAAGGTTAATAATTTTCTGGCATCAACACAAGCAGACATTCTGTGCGGGATACAATCAAATTCTGTTGTAGTTGTCTAATTTTTACTTTATTTAGTAAACTCCCCACTGTAGGGGCAGCGCAAACGCTGCGATCAGCATAACCGACATTGAATAATAAACTGCCCTGTTAGTACGCATTCACAAAAGCAGTTAGTTCGACTATGCAGAGCTAATATGAAGACGATTCAATCAATCAGCATAAACAGAATTTCGTCGTCTCCCAGCTGCCAAGTTGCAACATGATGCAACACGCAACAGCGAGCAAACGAAATCGCTTGATGTTACATACCGCAATAAAATACGGGTTAAAACCGTTGCGTGTGTGAGAGCACCATCGGTGTTTATTCGCTGGATACACTATCTACTGTCTACTGAACGCAATAATCTGCTTACATGCGACATGGGGACGGGAATATTTTCTTCATCCAAGCTACACAACACGACACAAAACATGTTATTTTGTTGCTTCAATGAGAGTGCTACCGGTCCGGCTCGACAGAATGTCCACAAGAAATCATTTTTGTGCATCCGTGCTACGAAACTGAGGAAAAACTTTAGAAACTGGAAAGAGGTGGAGCTTATCAAATGATCGCTCTGAGCCAGAATGAAGTCACACATATTTTTCAAGTTATATCATTCCACCACGTACGTAAAATAATTCATTCCTATTTTCATCCCTATATAAGAGCCTGTTTTGGTCGAAGCCGTTCATAATAGTTCTGAACAGCGACGACAGCAGTCCTCCCTTAGCAGCAGCGGGAGCAGTGCAGTGGGTACCATCGATAGCGGATAGCGGCCACAACTGTGGCATGGCTGCGGATAAGCGTAGCAGTTTCAGCGGATCTCACCATCGATAGCAGCAGGGCCAGCAGATGCAGGTACAGCGGATACCAATGGCGGCCACAACTGTGGCATGGCTACGGATAGCGTTGCAGGTGCTCAGCAGTTGGGCCAGCGTATAGCGGCCACAACTGTGGCATGGCTATGCATAGCGTAGCTGTTGCAGCGGGTATATCAGCATCGATAGTAGCAGGGTCAGCTGATGCAACGACACTCCCTTCACTAAAATGCTGTTTCAGTGTGGTAGCAGGCTTGCATGAAGTGAATACATCAGCCAGCAACTTTCTCTAAGGCCTCTGCCATAGTAGACGCGATAAGCGGCGCGAACCGATTCGCTCGGCCGTAGGTTGATGTACAGCTCTACTGATGGCTGTACATTAACCTACAGCTGAGCAAATCGGTTCGCGTCGCTTTTCGCGTCTATTATGGCAGAGGCCTAATGGGACAGTTGTATCAGTTTGTTCAGAAGAATATTATTGTCGGTAATATTACAGAGATGCGATTGCGTAAATCCGATTTTGAATTGAACAATTGTTCTTTTGAGAACAAATAACACACTTATTTGAAGAGTTAATAGCTTTTGGTACCAATAGCAGTATAGTGACAGCCTCAGTGGTAGATGCAGATGCAGCCGGATCTTCCCTGAGGCCGATGTAAAGGTAAATGGGAGCAGCACGGCGAAACAGTTCGGGTTATGCTTAGACGCGCGTCATTTTTCGTTGTTGATATTCCCCACATGGAACGACGCGCTTTCGTATGATAGCGGTGGTATTAGCGGTAGATGCATTTGCCAACACTTCCTCCAGTAAAGCCGTGTCTAGTTTTCAATGTGAAAACACCTTTCTCATTGTGTTGACCGTGCGCCTTAGTCCTCACTATCAAGGTAACACAGAGATGTAAGATAAACACTACATCCTATGATAAATTGAACAATTGTCCTTATAAGGACAACAAATGAATAAATGAAGATTTAATTTTGAATTAGAATACTTCTCTCAGGAAGTTCGGCTACATAGCGATGTAAAATGAAAAACTAAAACTGAAAAAAGTGAGAAAATTTTCAAATGCTAATAAATCGGTTAGTTTTCGATGGATTTTCTTCGTTTTTGCAGCAATCGATTAGAAAATTTTCTAAGATTCCTACCAAATGCATGAAATTGCAATTTTGTCATTCGAACTATTGTACTATTGAAAACTCTTAAGCCTTGTCAAAACACAAAATTCGACCTCTGATTGGTCGTTATACCGCGCTTTCCCAAGCACGGTCGGCAGAGTTATGGACCTAGTAAATTGGGAATGCATCATTTGGTCTATATAAGAGCTTCATCAGATAATAAACAAACATTTCATCGGATATTAAATTGAACAACTGAAATTTGAAGAACACAAATGATTATTTGAAGAGTTAATATTTTCTCGTTTTGCGCTTTAATCCAAAGTTAATTATCTTCATCTACATGCATACTCTGACAATTATTACGTGTTTGCGTCGCTTAGTGTTTGGCTACGGTCATGCAGAACGCAAATAACGGCGCGATGCGATTCGGCAAGACGAAATCTGTTGAAATGTATTGCTCTACTTCGCCTTTAAAAGAGCTGTACATTTCATCACGGTAAGGCGAATCGCATCGCGCCGGCATTCGCGTTCTGCATAACCGTAGCCTTCGTTCCGTTCCCGTTTAATGATGTCGTATTAAATGTGCATATTACAATTCGGCACTTCAACTTCTCATTTGCACAAAATTTAAAAATATTCAATGAACTTCATTCAAAATATCAGACAAAAAGAAATTACAATACTGCCAATGAACGGTCAACGTTTATTTACTAGAAAAAATGACTGACACGCAAGCAGCCAGGTTATCTTTCTTGTAAAAGTATTCTACTTCAACCTTGCGGTCGTGGCTTTGCATACAACCTTCTTGTGATTTTTAATTATTTTTATTCGATTTATTTAATTATAGAAAAAACTTTATGAAAAAATATGAATGAATCACACTAGAGATTGTACTAATCAACTAATTTTGTCTGTTTTCGTGTTTTCATTGTTACCTTTGTTTGTTAACTATCGTCTCTATTTTTATGTTTTACTATTTCTTTTACATTTTTAATGAATATTATCAACTTTTTGTATGAAATGAACCCGAACGTAAACAAAAAAACAAAAAAAATGACTCCTTCTATATAATCGCAAACTGTACTTGCATAGAAGTGATCGTTTTTTAAATCGCTGGAACTTGAAACAGAAGTTGAATTTCCAAGCGAGAGTTAATATAGTACACTTCCCACATATCAATACAAATACTACAATTCAATGTAAATGCTGGTTACTTCGACCACTTTCCCCCTACAAATTTTCAGAAATGACTTACACAACTTCTCATCCCTTTGGTCCTTTCGATATCGATTTAAGAAGAATTGACTGTTTGTCGGTTTTCATAGATTTGATTTTATGACCTTCTTCTTGAAAGAAAATAGTTTCATCATGTGATGAAATTTTTATTTTTTTTTTTCAATTCTACATAGCGTAGCCGTGAAGTCAAAGAATTCCAGTCACAATCAAGCTTATTCATCGTTTTTAATAGTTTCTGTTGTTTTCAAACTTAATTTTAGCACAAAAAAAAACAAAATGATTTTAAACACATTTCGATTTTACTTACATTTCAAAATTTTAAAAACACTCGTTTTTTGCTCACACGAAACAAATACAAAGTTTTTTTCATATCTTCCGTAAATAAATTCCCAGAACGACCTTCTTCTAAGCAGCAGCACAGCAAGCTCATATACTTAATAAGAAGTGGCAAGTACAATTCCTTTGTGCATCGAAAAAGCATAGAACTACGCGTTTCGTTTCGCAACGAAACCAAAAAAAGACTCCAGTGAAATGTATTTTTATTTTTAAACAACCGGCCATTAGTCGCGCGCGCTAAGCTCAAGCAAGTAGCACCCTTCTGTGCAGGACTGTCCTATATATTACTCCTGCTGGCACTGCATTTCAGGGCAAGACAGAAGTACATCGCGCGTGTTAGTAGGACGTTGTGGGGTAAAACGCACTACAAATTCCGTTCCAGCCGGGAAACAATTCGATTATCGATCATATGACACAACATTCCTCCCTCCTGTGCCTGACGGAACGTAAATAGAAAGAACCCGTATTCGGAAGCGAACTCTGCCTGCGAGAGGGTGGCGGCCAACTGCTTGGCCCATTCCATTTTATGATTTTATGTTTTTTTTTTCTCGTTGTTGTTGCGTTCTCTCTGTCCCGTACCACGATTCTCGCTGGGAGGGATTTACGATTTCGAAAATTCAGGGTGAATCGCGCGGATGATGGAAGAGCAGGCAGGAGAAAAGCAGAAGCAGGAATTGCACTTTTGAATGATAATGCACAGAATGTAGTATGGAGGGTTCACTTTGGTGTGGCGTTCAGAAGAAGGTGAAATAATACAGAAAAAAAACGCCATTTTACTTTCCACTGATTATTGCTGTGATGGTTTGAATTATTTGCGTTATGTTGTGAGGGCTGCAAAAGCATCAAAGCCTTTAATGATTGTATAATATAAATACTACCAAAAATATTCTGATTTGATTTGCTATATTACCAGTAAGCTTTTTAATTTTTTTCTACGTTCGGATCAAATCGTTTTATTAGGAATCCCAAAACATACTTTCTACAGTACTGGAAGAGATGTGCTCTTTACGAACAATTGACGCGTCATGACGTAGCTTGAACATAAGCAAACAAAAACTGCGAAGATAAATTACTATGCTTAATTTAATTGGGCTATGTTTATAAAAGAAAAAGAAAGCATAGAATTAAATCCTATTCTTTCGTCACATTTTTAACCTAAACAAGATTTAATTCAAATTATTATTTTATATTCCTTCGTAAAAAAATGTGTCCAATATACTCGTTACATTAAGTGAAATTTCAACTCGTATTTTGTGAAGCAAATGGGCGATCAAAATTCAAGCCACATATTCAATGAGAAGATAACAACATGAAACTTTGGAAAAAAAAATTGTGGATGTGGGTTGGTTATTACCAAGAAACGCGAAAAAGATATCGTAGACTGCCGGGGTACAAAATAATCTTACTAAATGAGCAAAAGTTTGTGAAATTTTATTGCACGATATGCATATAGAGTCGAATTGAAAATTTATTGTCGCAGTAAGAGGCGCATTTGATGGTGGCATTTTGTTGTAAAATAACATTGGATGACTTTGACTTCTGAAAAACGGAAGCAAGAATCAGTTTTGTCAAAATAAGTACCGGTAACTAGGGTGACTTTGATCAGCAAAACTTTGATCACTCTACCTCTTTTTTAAATTTGTGTTGAAAAACGCTCGTAGAGCTTGAGATTTGTCGTAATCTCCACTGTTTGTGTTTAGATATGACTACACTGCTACTATTCATGCATTTTCTGCTATTTGAAGAATGTTTCGCATGCTAAAATATGAAATGAAAACAAAGTGTTTTTAGCAATTTTTATTGCATACAAACAATCGGCTCAAGCAGGTACAAAACAAACAGCTGCGATACGTAAAGTTTGTTTATTCTGTTCCCAGATCAGTTCTTAAGATAAGAAAATATTGATACAACGATTTTTATTACTATTTTTGCATTTTTTTTTTCCTCAAAATCAATGTTGAGTTCCAATTATCTTAACAGTGTATTACATGTTTTCTTCTTAACGACAGCCCAAGACGTCACGTAACATACAACTTTTAACTATTGGATAAGCCATATTGCACCTGGACTAGTGTTTAGTGATTTCATACCTTCTTTCTTATTTATAGAAAATCGTTCATGAATATCCTAAAAATGTTGTATGAATCTTGTACGTTCACCAACACAAACTGTTCACGTGGAGTGTGAATAGCCCCCAAATTGCTTCTCATATTTACAAACTCGTTGAGGTCGTTTGTGATTGTTCAAATTTGATAAAGCAGCAGGTTTTCACTCCAAATTCATCAAATCATTACCTCGGAACGATGATTGATGTAAAAATTCTAAAGCATATTTAAAAACAGCACAATTGTTGCTAAAATTTATAGGTAATGACTGGATCTTGCTCAATGCATGCCAGTACTCATTTGAAAAATATCAAACAATGTTGTATTCAGCATATTCTTAAAATATTTAAGGTATATTAAAAAAGTGATCATAGGCACCCCCGTTTATGGGACTACGTAATGTTCTTGCCGAGCCGACTATCCGTATTTTTGAGGTTATGTAAAATCGTACGGAATAATATTTTTGTCTAGTTCATTGATATATTATAAAGATTTTAAAATGTCATAAAGATTCAGTACCATCGTTCTTTTGCCACCAATTAATTGATAAATCTGCTCAACCCCTCTTCTAGGTTGAGGGGCTTGACGGTTTTGCAATTAGTAATATCTGGTTTAAATTCGTGAACTAAAATACTCTTCTCGGTTATGTATTATACAAGATAGATCCAGTCTAATAAGGCCAGATGCTAGTTGCAAAACACCTCAAACGTTCTTTGAAAAGACTTTGATGGGCTTTTCGGTTGTAATCAAAATAAAGAAGCAATAAAGCTTAACCTAATACTGCATACAGCATGACCATTGTAAAATAATTTTAAATGTCTATAAAGCTCATTAGAATCTTTCATTGCAACGGCCGTAATAAGACGAAGTTGAATGTTGATGATAATGATTAGGTGGAATGTTTGAATCATTTAACAATTTGATAAAAGGTCAGATTGATTGATCTCGTCTTTTACGGATTAAGCAGTTTTAATTGACTATTGTGGCAACTAAGACATGCTTTCTACTGAGGTGCCGAGAGGGCTCAATAAAGGAATTTGATGTAGTAATCAAAAGATTACGTTATCAACTTTCTCAAAGCCAACGCTCAACCAGTAGTTAGATATATGCGCGGTCGTAATTCGGATTTATTTACATGATTTTTTATTGTTCAAATCAAATTATTAATCCAGTTTCCTCTTTTTTTTTTTTTTAACGCGAGAAAAATCAAGAATTAGAGCAAACGAAGAATCAAGCAATTACCCTGAGGAATACAATCAATCAAAGGTCAATGAAAGAGTGATTAAAGGTAACAAACATAAAACGGGGTAAGTAAAGGATTAAGGCACAGCAGGTATGTAAAAAAGCAAATTACTATTACTATTGTTATTACTATTCATCAAATGTTTCATCTGACAAGAGTTTAAATGAATAAAAAAATTTGAATATATGTGCGGTTGGGAGGGGTTGCCTTGAGAAGCCCTGGACGCAGACCGGCATACGTGACAAATATTACATACATATATTACAAATGGACGAAATTTGTTAACGTCAACCACAGTTACAACTATTCTTTTTTTCTTTTCATGCACCTTTCTGCAACTACTATCACTGTTTCCTTCGACTATCCACTATATTCAACCTTGTCTTACTATACGGCATTCCAACGCAGAATTTTTTTGACCTCTCGGGTTACTATGCTGCGATGCCAAATCTAATCTCTCCACTGATGCAGCATGGAAAGTGTTTAAGCACTGGAGACTTGTGTAGTATGAAATATTTGAGTTGCATATTGCAAACAGATGTGGCATAGCAACCTTCAATTCTATCGTTGAGGTCTCGCAGCGTGAGCAATAACGCTTGGGTTCAATTGCCTATGTTAGAACCACCAACGATGCAAGTTCACAGGCTCAGCCTCGACCGTACTCAAATTACAGCATTTCCATATTTCACGACGGGTTGACAACCGTCATAAAATTCAAGTACACATGCCTGTTACCAGGTACCTCCAATTCTCTCTCTTTCTTGAGAGACACTCTCGTCTCTCTATTTTCCAATTATGTATTTTGACTAGCATTAAGTTCGATTTAGTGATATTGAAATAAACTCATGCATTCGTAACCAGTACTTGATGGCGTAAAGTCCTCATTCAGAAACAAGTCCCTAAGTTGGGGTTAATCATCATCCACAGTCTAACTGGGTAATAACCACATGGCGAACCGTAACTCGGAACAAGAGACCTGTAATTATTGCAGTAACTCAATTGATTTGATCTGAGTGGTAAATTGAATTTACCAATAGTGCTAGTGCCTGTGTAAAAACCAGTCAAGTTATCAACTGTGCAAGATAAAATGGGCAACTCCAAGTCAAAAGACACCGAAATTAACGGAGACCCTCAAGTGCAAGTACTGAATCAATTACAAGTACACATAGCAGCCACGATACAAAACTCAACATAATCCTGGCTTTGTTAATAGTGCAGTTTGCCGTTATGGTGTATAAGCTCTTCAGGGAGCACACAAAAAAGCAGGCTTTGAAAGCAGCCAAAAGCATGGCTTCAATCAATCACGTATGAAGCTCTTCTAGTGATTTGAACAATCAATGGTAAATCTGACTTTTAAGTGACTTTCATGTTAGGGAACAGTGCAAAAAAATGTGAAGAAAAAAGCAAACACATAATACAACAAAAAACGGAACAGCGAGGAACAACACGATCGACAGCAGAGCGAGCGACAGCAGCAGAGCACAACGAACCCGTAGGAACGGTTACCAGCGAGCGGCGATTTCCAACGACGACATGCAGATGACGATTTCAAATCGTAAGTTACCGTAAATGGAGATTTTTTTTTAATTAGATGGATTTTGAAGTTGATAACATAAGAGTTCAAAACGGAATAAGAGAACTAACTCGAATACTTAATAATCTAAAAAAAGCCCCCTATAGGAATTTTAAAAAAGATACATTGCTGAAAAAAATAACATATTCTGGGGAACTTTTTAAAAATATAGAAAAAACGCTAATTAAAATCGAAAGTGTAACTCTTCCGGACACTTTAAACTTCTATATAAAATCATCCAGACAAACTTTTCTTGAAATTAAAGATCTAATTGAGGCAAAATTACCTTTTGCGAAAAATAGCCATTCATTTAAATCAATAGTGTTGGCAGTTCTATTTTGCATAAAAGTGAGTAGAGCTAGCAGAAAAATAATAATAATGCCGTCAGTAGATATAAAACTGGGCACCGCATTGGTTAATACCTATGACGGTTCACCAGCGCAATTAAATGCATTTATCGACGCGGTCACATTATTTGCTGACACCGTCGAGGCAGAGTTTGAGGCCGCAACAGCTTCACAAAAAGTAACAGCGCAAAACACAGTGGTCCGTTTTATTAAAACGAGGCTTACCGGTGTAGCGCGACAAGCGATTGGAGAACTAAATGAGCTCCAACAAATACTCAACGCTATAAAACTTCGATGTGCCTCAAAAGCAACATCAGATGCAATTCTGGCCAAACTAAAAATAACAAAACAGAATTCAAACTCCGAACAATTTTGCGACGCGGTTGAAAAATTAACAAACGATCTGAGATCTACCTACCTCACTGAAGGAATCCCTCCAGACACAGCCGAAAAGATGGCTACGAAACGAGGAGTGGAAACATTAATAAATGGTATAAAAAACCAAGATACAAAGTTAATCCTGAAAGCAGGAAACTTTGAAAAAATCAATGATGCAGTTCAAAAACTGCAAGAAAATGACTCTTCAGAGTCATTGCAACAAAAACATATTTTCCATGCAACACAGAGAGGTCATGGAAGACACAGATACCAACGTGGTCAGAGCGGACGAGGATATGGTCCTCGAGGTAGAAACACATATAATAATAGTGGACGCTATAACAATAACCGCAATTTTAATCAGTACAATAATAACGGTTACAGAACTGGTAACAACAATAATTGGCGTGGTAGAGGTAACCAGCAATCCTACTATCGAAATCAGGGAGCTGGACAGCAAATTTATTACGCAAATCAGAACCAGGGAAACGTCCAGATCCCCCAACAGCAACAACAAATTGGGGGAATACTTCCGAACCAACAAATACAGCAACAAAATCAACCTGTGCGTCTAGCCCAAATAGTGCAGCGCCAGTAAAACCAACGAAACAATTCTTTGCAATTAATTCAACCTGTAGTAATTTTGTGGTCCTGAAGCTAGATTTTCTCGACTCAGAATGCACTTTACTAGTGGATTCTGGTGCTGAAATATCTATCTTCAAAACAAACAGAATTAATCCAGCAACATTTGTTGACACCAATGACCAATGTTCTGTTTCAGGAATAAATGACTATGCAGTACCTACTTTAGGTACCGCACTTACCTACATTACTTTACAAAATCAAAATAAAATTGGTCATAAATTTCATCTAGTTGACCATCCTTTACCGATCCCTACCGACGGAATACTCGGTAGAGACTTTTTATGCAAGTACCATTGTACTATTGATTATGATACCTGGATTCTGACAGGTAGAAATAAATCTGAAAACTTTGAATTTCCCATTCATGACAGCATCGAGGGCAACATTTTTATCCCACCTCGTTGCGAAGTGTTTAGACAGGTCAATATTGGAAGCACGACTAGTACATATTTAGTAAAATCTAACGAAATTAAACCAGGAGTATTCGTCGCAAACTCTTTAGTAAATTCAAAAAATTCAATTTTAAAATTCTTAAATACTACCGACAAAATGGTAGCTATTAGCAGAAATTTTCAAAATCATTTGACCGATATCGAGAACTACGACGTTTATACTTTCAATAAGCATAATGAAAATGTAGAAAAACGACAAGAACAATTGATCTCGGAATTACAACTGGATCAAACACCGCGAGAACTAAATTCAAAAGTCATTGAATTATGTAAGGGGTATGACGATATATTCGCCCTAAAGACTGATAACTTAACGAGTAACAATTTTTATAAACAGGGAATCGAGCTCATTGACAACTCGCCTGTTTACATTAAAAATTATAGACTTCCTGAAGTTCATCGGGAAGAAATTAAAATCCAAGTTGACAAAATGTTGAAGGAAGATATCATACAACCATCGTTATCCCCTTACAACTCACCCATTCTAGTTGTTCCCAAGAAGTCTGCGACAAATGACAAAAAATGGCGTCTTGTCGTAGATAGATAGATCTTGGTCACCATATTTCCAATGAGGGGATACAACCCGATAAATCTAAATTTTCAGCAATCAAAGACTTCCCAGTTCCTCAGAACGCAGACGACGTAAGAAGATTCGTCGCCTTTTGTAATTATTATAGGCGTTTTATACCCTATTTTGCAGAAATAGTACATCCTCTAAACAATTTATTAAGAAAAAATGTAAAATTTGAATGGTCAGAAGATTGTGGAAATTCTTTTGAAATTTTAAAACACAAATTAATTTCTCCACAAATTTTGAAATTTCCTGACTTCAGAAAACCTTTTATTTTAAGCACGGATGCATCCCAAATAGCTTGTGGCGCAGTGCTTACTCAACAATATGACGACATTTACTTGCCAGTGGCATTTGCAAGTAAATCCTTTACTAAGGGTGAACGCAATAAGTCCACCATAGAACAGGAGTTGATTGCAATCCACTGGGCAATCACCTATTTTCGACCATACCTGTATGGAAGACGGTTTACAGTGAAAACTGATCACCGCCCATTGGTATACCTTTTTACGATGAAAAATCCTTCCTCTAGATTGACTAGAATTCGAGTGGATTTGGAAGAGTTTGATTTCAGCATTGAACACGTCGAAGGAAAGCTAAATATCGGCGCCGACGCACTTTCACGTGTAATTGTTGACTCAGATGAACTAAAATCTATCTCTGTTTTACCAATACAGACAAGGTCTATGACAAGAAGTAAAGCCAATAACGACACTGAAATTCGAAACCCTGAGACTGATCACCTTAGGGCATACGACTCGGTGAATAATATTGACGCTTTTAATCTCCCGAAACTAGTTTTGAAAATAAATGAAACCACACCAACTTTGACAATGGATATATATGATAAAAAAATGAAAAAGAATCTTGCTCAAGCGCAACTTTCTGAAAATAAGTGCAAGGAAATACAAGATGTCAAAGAAATAATTGACATAATTAATGTGATGGCCACACATTTAAATATAAAAAGATTAGCAATTGCAAGAAACAGTGTTATTTTTTCGAAAATCAACTCTGAAAATTTTAAAGCGCTATATAATAAATCACTAAATGAAGTAGACCTAGTAGTCTACACACCAGCACAAATTATAACAAACAAAACTGACATCGACAAAATAATTCTTGAAAGTCACACGTCTCCTCTAGGTGGACATGTTGGAACCACAAGATTATTAAATAAACTACGAACGACATATTACTGGAAAAACATGCGAAAAACTATCAACCAGTTCGTTAAAAACTGCATTGATTGTAAAAGAAATAAACACACGATACATACGAGGGAAAATTTTACTGAAACAACTACTCCCAGTAAAGCATTCAACCTTGTATCTATTGATACAATAGGTCCTATGACAAAAACCATAAACGGGAATAGATACGCCTTGACGTTACAATGTGATCTCACAAAGTACGTTATTGCCGTACCTATACCCGATAAGCAAGCACATACTCTTGCGAAAGCATTCGTAGATCATTTTATACTTATATTCGGATGCCCAATTTTGATAAAAACAGATTTAGGAACGGAATACAAGAACGAACTGTTCCAAAATATATGTCTATTACTTTCAATTAATCACAATTTTTCTACAGCCTACCACCCGCAAACAATAGGTGGCTTAGAACGCAATCATCGATGCCTTAATGAATATTTACGACAATTTATTAGTGAGCAACAAGATGATTGGGATTCTTGGCTTAAATACTATACTTTCTGCTATAATACTA
Organism: Wyeomyia smithii; assembly: GCF_029784165.1. Classification (NCBI taxonomy): domain Eukaryota; kingdom Metazoa; phylum Arthropoda; class Insecta; order Diptera; family Culicidae; genus Wyeomyia; species Wyeomyia smithii. The sequence continues at coordinate 275,968,834 of NC_073696.1, read as the reverse complement.
CTCTCAACACTGAGCATAATTACACACCATATGAATTGGTCTTTGGAAATTTGGCAAATTATCCTCAAAGATTAGCAAATCCCGAGAAAATAGATCCAATATATAATTACGATAGTTATTATACCGAACTTAATTACAGACTACAATACGCAGCAAGTAAGGCTAGAGAATTATTAATAAAATCCAAACAAAAAAGAATTACAAAACAATCAGCAACAGCAAAACCTACAGATATCTCAATCGGAGAAAAAATACTACTAAAATCTGAAAATAATAGAAAACTAGATATGGTATACAATGGCCCACACGAGGTAATATCAATTAATCACCCAAATATAACAATAAAAAATTGTATCACAAACGGACAAAAAACAGTACATAAGAACCGAATAATTAAACTATAACGTAACATTGAAAACGATATCAAACCATTATTATATAACTAGATTTAAAATTTGAAGGTATTTGGTAACATTTTATGATTTAAAAATGATTTCCCTACGCTCATCATTTTTCATAAAAGGGGAAGATGTAGTATGAAATATTTGAGTTGCATATTGCAAACAGATGTGGCATAGCAACCTTCAATTCTATCGTTGAGGTCTCGCAGCGTGAGCAATAACGCTTGGGTTCAATTGCCTATGTTAGAACCACCAACGATGCAAGTTCACAGGCTCAGCCTCGACCGTACTCAAATTACAGCATTTCCATATTTCACGACGGGTTGACAACCGTCATAAAATTCAAGTACACATGCCTGTTACCAGGTACCTCCAATTCTCTCTCTTTCTTGAGAGACACTCTCGTCTCTCTATTTTCCAATTATGTATTTTGACTAGCATTAAGTTCGATTTAGTGATATTGAAATAAACTCATGCATTCGTAACCAGTACTTGATGGCGTAAAGTCCTCATTCAGAAACAAGTCCCTAAGTTGGGGTTAATCATCATCCACAGTCTAACTGGGTAATAACCACACTTGGCCCAGGGGCCCCCTTTTGCACCCGAAAATGAAAAAAATGAATTAATGAATAAATCTGCTCAACAATCTAGTATTCCGGATTTTTCTAGAACAGTTTGTTATTTTTGTAACTCTCGATTAAAAACAAACACTATATTCTAATGTTTATCAATGTGTCTGTATGACTTTCTACATACTTATTCGTTAGTCAAAAGATGACAATATTTTCCAACGCCCTGTTTTTTAATATAAATTTATTTTGACCAAGTGAATGCAATGTTCTAATCTTGCTGCTTGCTGCTTAATTTTTTTCTTAACCCAAAAATTCCGCTTGCTGGCACTCTGGTAATCTTAGATTGAATAATTTTTGTGTTGTCTCAGCACCCAGCATATTGTTTTAAAATTTTTTGACAGATGGTGCTATGATGACTTTTTTATTGAATTATAAATTATTGTTGAATATTTGCTGTTAGAAATGCTTTTCGAAACAGTGAGGCATTCACAAAAATGCCTTCAGTTCGATTTGTAGATCCCAATATAAAAAATGGGAAGGGGGCCACCCTGAGCATTTTTGCTAGTAGAAAAACCAAAGCTAAAACAACAAACGACACCCCAAAAGCTTTTACATAGTGATAACGAGCTCTGTTCTTCAATGTCTAGTGCAATGAGGAAAAAAGAATTTCACACGAGTATTGTTGACTGCTTAGAAGCAAAAGGTTTCGAAGTTGTGGGCTTTGCAGATGACATTGTCAACTAGGTAAGATGAAAGTTTGACAACACAGGGTAACGGGGGTATTTTGACCAGCTTTGGGAAGTGTTCGCATAGTTCATTAAAAACAAACACAATTTTTCAACATAAATACCTACTCTATTATACCATTGTTAAAAGCTAAGTGTCTCTTTTAACATACACCTTTCAGCAATGCAATATATTGAAAAATATCCATGAAATATCAAAATTTCTACGAAGTACAAAAACATATTGTAGTCCACCAAATTTTTACTTTGGCCCACCTTTATATCTACAGACGTGTATGGAAATAGTTCGGACTAATTATATTTAAAATCATCATCGGTATTTTTAGAGCAAAAATAGTGGGTTTGAGGAGAACATCCTTCTGCTGTGAATTTTTGTAAATTTTAGGCATCTAAAAATGAAATGATTTGGCTTATAGCGGTTTGACAGGCATTCTCATCTAATTTCATATCGTTAAGTGTGATAAATTAGGAAGTAATTACCTGTAAATGTCACAAGCTGCTTCTTTGTTCACGTGCAGCGGCCGAACGGTAATCAAAGAGATGTCAAAACTTGGCATGGTCAAAATATGTTTGCTTCAGAAAGAGGCAAAGATATTTCGGCCATGCGTTTAACCACTTTTTCAACTTTTTCCAACATGTTAGAGTATACAAACTATTTCTATGACATTTTATTGATGTTTCTACAACAACGAATTGTTTCAAAAGCATACATATTTGTTACAATAGCTTCCGGACGTTGACTTGTATATTACCACTTCCTCTTGACTTTGGATTGACTCAACCATTACTTCGAATATGTATGAACTAATTCCAAAATAACACTACCTACAGCCAGTTTTTCGCCGAAAATTATAGTGTAGTATAATTCTTTGGTGTGTTATTCAATGTTGCATGCATAGTTTTCTAATATTCATTGAATTTATCAGATAAAATGCGGATGTTACCGTTATGTTAATGTTACCGGGTGGGCCAAAATATGCATGTGGGCCAAAATACGCCCGTTACCCTAGTTTTGGAAAGAATGCATGAGGCTATGAAGTATACCCAATTTTAGTGTATAAACGAGGGTCTCAGTAGCTCTTGATGCAATATCATCTGCTGTCGTACGAATGCGTGCAACTAGAAGCAGAAAAGAGTGCTTTGAGGCTCAAAAAAAAAAACAAAAACTATCTTGTCAGATGTTCTTGTGGGTCACCTGACTATACTGAACTTGTTCAATAAATGACCAGTGATGTGTATGAATGGAGACTGGTTGGCACCTCAGAATAATCATGACATTCCCTACAAAGTATGCGACACGTCGCGTACAGACTGAGAAGTCGGAGTTCCTGGTGTCCGTCCCGGCTCATCGATATAAATCACAGATGGCTCAAAGGTAGATACAAAAGCTAGTGCAGGAATCTTCGGCCCTGAAATTGATATTTCAGTGGCAATGGGACACTGGCCAACAGTGTTTCAAGCAGAGATTTTTGCAATCTATGAATGTGCGAATGTTTGTCTAACTAGAAAATACAAACATGCAAATAGTTGTATTTTCTCTGACAGTCAAGCAGCGCTGAAAGCACTTGGTGCATATAAATGAACATTCAAGATAGTCTGGAAATGTATTCTCACATTGCGATAGCTGTGTCTAACAAACTCAGTAAATTTGTATTGGGTTCCAGGACATTGTGGTATTCGTGGAGATGAAAGGGCAGACGATTTTGCAAAACAAGGATCTAACTCACAGTTTATCGACCCAGAACCTTTCTGCGGTATATCAAACTGTGCAGTGAAAATGGAGCCTAAACGCTGGAACAAAAGGTGATAACCAATTGGTTGGATTACAAAAAATGTTCCCAATCTAGAAGATTTATAACACCAAAGGATGATTGACTTCATGGAACGGGCGTATCCGGCGTCCCTTTGCTGCACGAAGTCCGTTTTCCATGTCCACTTCTGAATAGAGTAGCTTCATCCACGCTGTGTATGTTGAACAACTTCATTTTAAAATTCAAAATGAGCATCGCCAAAGCATTCAGCATTTGAAAACATAGATTTTTTCTTTTTCATTTGAAACCCTCCGAAAAATCATCCACCGCTGGCTTTCGAACAACTTTTGTTTTCTCAACCGATTTTGAATGTTCCCCCAAATATTTTGCTGTTTTTAAAGGGGAAAGATAGAGTTTTCAAGATATTTACAGGTTTGGTTCACTAATATGGATTTCGGACAGCTTCCTGGCCAAAAGTTCTACATGCTGACGGCACGACGAGATGTTCCTGCGAAGTTAAAGTCTGCTTTTATGAACAAATTTGTCAAAAAAACTGATGATTCGGCAAGAGATATGCAGCTGCGGGGCAAAGACCAAAGTGTTCCTGACGAATAAGACGATGGACTCAAAGCTGTACAAGGAAGAATGCCTCAAAAATTTACTACATACTGTCTTCCATTGAAGCCCATGAAGGTCTCGTGAAGTTTTTGCCAGATTTGGCGAGCTGCCACTACAGCCGGGAATTCATCCAGTGGCAACGCGATAATAACGTAGAATTTCATCGATAACAACATAAATCCACCCAACTGCCCGTAGTTCCGACCCAACGAGAAATTTTGGGCAATTATGAAGCAGAAGCTTAAGAAAAGTGAAAAAATGGCTCGGGACGCGACTCAGATGATCAAAATGTGGAACAAATGTGCCAAGAAAGTTGACTCCGGAGGTGTGCAGCGTTTGATGGGAGGAATGAAGAAGAAAGTGCGAATTTTCATTAGAAATGAAGAGAAATATTTTGTATTGTTATTTTTTCCTTGAAGTACAGTGCATTACCTTTGTTTTGGTGTGTTACGGTTATTTGTACGTCAATCCGTCACTGAGATACAGATGTTTTACTATTCCGGATTCTAAATTGAAATAGCTTTATTGCGTTATTGCCCAAGTGTTTTCTGTACTCCAAACTTTAAATTATTGGCATTAAAGTAAGTGACCGTTTCGTTCTTGTGTGTGAGATTTCACTCTTTCGGTTCAAGCTTACTGTTTTTCCAAACAGAGCTTTTTTTCATCCTATCAATATTGCCAAATTACTATTCCTCGGAGATATATCGCCAAACGTTGCTTACTGGTCATGCTTATTGCATGAAGGACTTATGTCAGGAGGAAGAAGTCTTAGGGGTACTGTAGAGTTCGGCTTGAAGAAAGGGCATATGTTAGGGAGCCTGAGAAAAACCATAATAAGTGCAAATGAATAAATGCATAATAAGAGGTGACACGATTGACCCTCTTTTCGCGGAGAGAAACCAATTTTGAGCTCGCAAAATGACCTTCAATCTTCTTTTATCTATTAGGCTAAATCTATTAATCATTAACTACATGCACAATAGGTACAAACTGTATTGAACATTGAAGATCAATCTGTTGTCTAACCGTATTAAATTGTTTCATGGTTCAAAATTTCAAGTATAATTGTTAAATTTTGATCAAAGTTTAAATGTCAGATGATGTCATAGACATCACCTGCGGGGAATGGGTTAATCTTATTTTGATAAAATGTTCTATGTTTGACAAACATCGTCATACAATCGCTAGATAATTGTTTATATTTAAAGTCGGCATATTTACCGAGTATAATATTTTTTTTTTCATCAATAAACTAATTAATCATCAAGGAAAAATAAAAAAAAGAATATAAAAAATAATTCGTAAAACTGTGTGAAGACACTGATTTTTAGGGGGATTGAGGATTGCGACCCAATTTTGTGGACATTAAACATAATAAATAAAAAGCGTAGCTCTGAGGAAAACATGACATTCAGTTTCTATGCTAATTTCGTCGACTATGTTAACAATAGAGCCAGCGTAAACTTAATAAAACATTTCGCGACAAATTTTTTGTAAACTTTTCGTCATATTTTAGCCAAATTCTGCTGTATCTCATAAACCAATAGGCTGACAAATGCTAGATCCAAATCTCATATGAAAAAGTTTAACTCTCTAAACCACGGATTCTCATTTTGAGCAATTTTGTGTTATTCATAACATAGGCGGAGCCAGAGGGGGGCAGGGTTGACATTGGTGCAGAATTTTGTTTTCAATAACTCTAATAGCACAAAACGACATCTTTAGCCCATAGAAACATCTGTGTAAAGTATCAGCCAGATCAAAAATAATTGATTGAAATGCTTGCGCTATGTTGCGTGTAATTGCACAGGTTTTTCAGTTTATCCACCAAGGGTATTGCATCGGCAAAAGTACCGGGCAAACCCGTCTGCATCAGCTAGCTTGGAGTATTGGAACCGAGCTGTGACAATTCCTTACCTTGATACTCTTGTAACCTCACTAGAAACACGGTTCGATCAGATAGTGAACCTGCCTACGCGTTGTACTTGCTGCATCCCGCTAACGTAATACGCATGTCGTTGGAAGAGTTCAAGCGCAAAACCGAAAATTTCGTAATTTTTTATGAAGTTGACAATTGTGTTGAAGAGGTGGAAGTTTTGTATTAACATTGCAACAGTATGAGAGCAGACCGTGAGAACTTGGAAGAGTTGGATCTTATAGACCTGCTAGCTAAAGCCCGTTCTTTCTTCCATGCGAATGAGAAAGCAGTTGAAATTGCACTTGCTCTACCATGGAAACATGCACGATTGAACGCTCGTTCAGCACATTACGTCGGGTGAAAACCAGGCTGAGGTCAACAATATTTGAACAGCGGTTGAGTGCTCTCTGCTTGCTGAGTGTTCATCGGCAGATGGTCAACAACAATCGTGAAAAGACACATGAACCGCTTCCGGGACGATTAATGTTTGATGCCCGAAGATTTTATTGAGAATCTTGACTGTGTCTTCAATCTTCACGTCCTTGGGAAGCTTTGACAAGATGTAGTTGAGATAGCGGCTGTGCGAATGGGTGTCCAGCTTCCGGAGAAGTAAATGTACCTTCGCCGCATTATTCAGCTGGCCTGCATCGTTCTCGAAGAGGTCCCGGTAGCGGTTAAACAACAAAGTCCGAACGTAACTCCGTTTTCTTCGTCGAAGACGCGTAAATTTCGAAATTCGCGTAAAAAAATTGAGTGAATTCCGAAATCCACGTTAAAAAGCCGCGTAAAAAACCCACGTAAAAAGCGACCTTTGTGTACCATTTTTTTACTTCAAACATTTTGAAAAGCTTGCCCCCCTGTTTGAAATTCTGGCTACGCCCATGATTCATAATATACTTTTTGCTAATAGTTATAACTTTTAAAATGAAAAAAAAAACTATAGCAAAAATGTGAATTTTTGATCAAAGTTAAAATGTTTGGCAAAAATATGTACTTTACAGAAGGTATTGAATATGTAGAAAATCTTGGAAAAATGTTATGTTGAAAATTGTGATTTGAGTGAACTTTCCATATAAAACTATTTATATACTAGTTGGCCCGTAGTGGCTAGCCACTTTCGAATGCGTTTTGAACTATTAAAAGTTAATATTTAATCTAAAATTATTTTTTTTTAAATATCGAGTTGTTGTTCAAGATGTAACTATGAAACTATCGACGATTCGATGCAGATGGCCAGCGCTGGTTTAAAACTTAATTAATTATCTAAACTGCGATAAATCCTTCGTTCAGTAGATCGTGGATTGATTGCTTACTCGAAAACGAATCTGCATCTCGCTTCTTATACGGATCCACTGCACAGCTGTTTTCTCCAATATCTAAAGGCTTTTCTCCATTATTTGATTATTTTCGAAAAATTGTTTTCTAACGATTTAATTTTTTTTTAATTTCATAACTTTAATAATAGTTCATTTTCTCAATTGTTTGATGTTACATATGTTATATTCAAACTAAACTTACAAAATAACTAAAAATGAATGTGATTGAAAAAAAAAAAACAATTTACAAAAACCATTGCTCATTAAAAAATACTGGATTGCTCAAAAAAATATTCACACATGCAAAAGTTTGTCTCTGCAATTTGTTATTAACAACAGCAAAGCTTGGAACAACGAAGTACTAACCTCTTTCAATCATTGATGGGTAGTTCAAATCCCTCTCTAATACTCCGATATAACTTCACACATGATAAATGACGCGCATGAAACATCTGTCATCTGCGTTCCATCACAGAAACCTTTTAAAGTGTTGCGTAACAGCATAACAATCCTCATCCCATCACCACCACCTTTGTCTACTTCTTTGTTTTCGTCTTCTTCTTCAAAAACAAACAATTATTATTTGATAAAAAATAAAAAAAGTTGGCTTTCTGTAGCGCATTTGCAGGATAGTAGATAAACCTATGTTTAATGTTTTAAAATTTTGAAACTTTTATGTCGATTTATCAAAATATCTCAAATCAAAACTGTTGATCAGATTTTACATTATGTTCAAAAATAATGGCCAATAGCTTAGCCCGATCCCGGCGCAGATAATTCAGTTTTTACCTCAAAAAATGAACTTCAAACTCTTATTACTCATCAACTATAAACATAATAAACACAAACTGTATTGCAAATTAAAGATCAATTTGTACCTTACTGAATAATTTCATCTTGAAAATTCTCAAGTATAATTGTTGAACTTGAATCAAAGTTTGAATGTCACTCGTCGGAAATGGGTTTATCTTATACTCTAAGTTTTTTGAAACAGCTAAAATTTTCACGTATCAGCAAAATAATTATCCCTTTCTCCGTACATCTTGAACGTCGTAGTGTACTTAAAGAATTAATTTGGGGTACGATATGTGCAGCATGTCTTGTGTAGGTTAAATGTCTTTTCTATTTTTAAAAATATCGAAAGAAATATATTGCTTTATCTTTGAGTACAACTTCTTGAGAACATTTTTGTAAATTTTGTTAGAGCATTGAGTAATAGGGAGAAAGTTGGATAGATCTCAAGTGTGGCTTGTCACGCGCCATAAGTTAAACTTGAAACTCGATATGATGTTTTGCATAAAATGGCTTTAGCGAGTTACAGCCGGTTTTCTTCATTTTTTTATAAATGTTCGTTTTTAACGTCTTCGGTCGTAATTGATATTTTTAATAAACAAACAACTTTTTGCTATCGAATAACTGTACTATTGAAAAATTACAATTTCAATGCACATAAAAATTGCTCACACTTTTAAAAAATCCAACTGCTTATTTTCTCGAGCAAAAAGGTTTATAATCCCCATTATTTTCTTGACTTTTTCATAGTCTATCCTCCATGAACTACAACAGGTACTGCCTTATTCCATCACTTGACAACCTAATTTTGATGGCATTGCCATGACATTACAAAACTTATTGGACATGTAACTATGAAATAACGTTTATAATGAACCGACAGTGGTTTGGCTAACTTTAGATTTCTTTTAATTGCTTGATATCTTTGATACTATGTCTTTCTTACATCTTAAAATTGCCTTCCGCCCTTTATTACGTTTTTGGCGGTTTTTGTCGATGCACCTGCATCAGAACCTTTAGCCATGTGCTGATTTAACACGTGTGTCGAATATTAGTTAAGACGCAGTTAGCTTTGATTGACTTACGACTGGATTCATACCAGGCGAGAGGAGGTGAGTGGAGGACTAAAAGCAAGGGTAATTTGTAGTCAGGACAGGAGTGTTTGCGTTGCTACCCACAAAAAAATAACAAACTTCAGTGTACCTCAGCTTCAAAGTTTGCTTGGGAAAAAGGCAATTTGAATAACTTTCGTTTGTCGTGCGCGTGACTGAAAGACAAGCAAACTATATATATTCCGTTGTTTATAAAAGCATTGTTGCAAAGTTGTTTATAAAAGCATTGTCATCTTGAAGACACTGACTGTTTGTTATATTACCCTAAAACAAAAAAATTCTTCATACCACTTTAAGGTGGATTTATTGTCCCTTAAAAGGAATAAAATACATAGACACTTTTCCAAATAAAGGATATCACTAAAGAAACCAGCAAAATAAAACACTGTACAATGGTAAGTTACTCACTGCCATGGTGGGAGGAATATTTTTAAATAACAAAAAAATTATGAAGTATAACTACAAGCTATGCGAAAATTTTTTATCTTTTTTTTACATATAGTTGTCACTAAAAACGGGCTTTTAGTTCCTGAAGAACCGATTTCTTAATTTTTTTTGTCCACATTATATAACAGATGTTTCCAGATTTTTTTAGAATAGGTTACAATTATGTACCTAGTTGTTTGTTTTCCACCAACACCTGCAGCTTATTATTTTCCAACACATTTTTGTACCTTGAATATACCGTGCTGGATCGAAACCCGTACAGTATCGAAATCCGTACACCTTGATGTTTTTCTTCAGTTTTAAGCATTATAAAAGTGAAAATTTATGTGATAGTTACATGTACATATCCGTTGAGTTGTTGGCCTTCTGATAAATTAAACTATGCGCCAGTAGGCCATGAAATAAAAATATTAAAAATAAAAAATCAATCGTGTATCGGTTTCAGTTGTCATTTCGTTGTATCGTTAGAGAATTTACTAAGAAAACGTTCTTCAGATAAAAACGATTTTCAAGTGGGATATAAGTGTTTTACTCTGTGAATCTTTTTAAAATTGATAGAAAAGGTAAGTCTTTGTCATTTTCGAGCTGTATATTGTCTAATAAATAGTGTAAGTTGTATTTATTCAACAAAAACTCTGCCGTACGGATTTTGATTCTTTTTATTTGCTTGAATCGAAATCCGTACAGCGTGTGTATCATGCATATATTGTTGAACTTTCTTCTTGTTTTCAGCATATAATGGAAGAAAACAAGTATAAATATACGGCAAACAATTTTAAACGAGCTGTGACTGAGGAGCGCAAGGGAAAGTCGTACCGGGAAGCTTCGAGAGGTTCCGGCGTTCCGGTTACTAAGAAACGCTACGAAAATTGCACTATTTCAGCTGATATCAAAAATTAGAAAATCGTGTGAAACTTTAGAAGCCAGTTGATCCTCAAAATATACTTATTCGGTAATTTAAAGATAAATTATAAATAAAAGATGTTCATTTTTGTACTTCTTCATCTATACGGAGTTTGATTTATTGTTGCAAGGACTTTGATCCAGTCTATATCGCGTGTGTGCGGATTTCGATTCAAAAGTGTACGGGTTTTGATTCAGACAAAAAACTGTGTACGGATTTCGATTCAAAACATGTTCTATTTAAACATGATTTTTTCAAGTTTCGGCGTGATTTCAATCATTTTGCTGGAAAATAGTGATAAAATATAAGTAGACCTATAAGTAAATATGCCAGTTTAAAGCAATATGTGATTTCTTGATTTTATATTGACCGTCGAAGATTATCATGTGCTTAGGTGTACGGATTTCGATCCAGCACGGTAATGGTAATTTTCTTCGCTTCTCGACCCACAAACCCGTCGGTAGAATCACAAAACTTATCATTCACGTTTATCTAACAATTATTCACGACTAAATTTGAACTATTCATCAACTGATGATGCTTCCAGCCCAACTGGCGCCAGCACCAGCTGAGCTAACGGAAGCTGACCTCAGTTTCATCAGCCAGCACGAACCAACAGAGTAACGGTTTTTGCCGCGGCGATGCATACCATCGAAACCAAACGTCATCGGTAAATAATCTATTCGTACCTATCTCACTCTCCGCTAGGTCATCCTCGAAAGGACACCCGGTCGGGTGCTCACATGGACATGCACGTAAATTACCCTTTTTCTGCTACGGCTGCGATAATTCATGCAAGCAGTGGCGCTAACCTAAGAAAACCGGTTCTCACGGCCCTTGCCAAAGAGTGCAGGTAGGAAAATCTGACCCACAGCGTCCGTTTGCAGGAAACTGGCCGTTAAACCCGTTTTCACCCTTCACTGCAACCGTATCGTATTTAAATGTGTACTATTAACACACATACCACACGCATCGGACATATGGCAAACATAATGATCAAATGTCCGTCGCAGCTATTGCTCAATCTGACTCGAATCGTCGTTAATTTTAGTTAAAAACTGCCCAACTATCAGACATTGTTCCAGTCTCAGCTAGGTATTGCATAGCAAATCGATAGAACGACCCGAATTTCCAGCATGCCCTAGGGACCTGCTGCTGCACAGTGCACACATGTCCACAACCCGAGCCGAGCCCGAAAGGGTTGAATGGCGACTTCCTTCCGTGTGGACCGTTATTTCCATACAACTGTCCAACAGACACCGAACAATTCATCACGTGGGAACCGGTTTTCGGCTTTTTTTTTCCTCCTATCAACATGTTACCTTCGTGACCAGGAACCAGTGTCCTGTATCAGAACAAAATACCCCCTTAGGTCCATCAGTGTTGAAAACCAGTTCCCGTGGCCCGGTACGGATGTCCTCCGTTCGGGCAAAGGGACGCTAATTTACATACGGAAATCTTCAAAACCAGTTCTAACCCTTTCCCGTTATGTCGGACGAACGAAGAAGCACGCGGCGCAGGGTCAGCTAACGGACCTCGAACGACAACAACAATAATAAAAAAAAACGAACCCCGAAGAAAAGGTCACTGTGTTTCCAATTGAGGCGCAATGTCGAACTACCGTCGGCCTCCTATCAGGTAACGGAATTGATGATACAAATTAAACACCTCGCTAGGCAGATTTTAACGGCACCAACAGACAGATACTGAATGAATCTCGACGCACAGAAGGGTGAGAACAAATTTCGACGGCATCAGTTTGCACCCCTACCAAGACAAGAGAGAGAGATAAGGGGGCTTTGAACCGATGTGTGGCCCTATTTGCCATGCAAGACGTTTAAGTGTAATCTTTAAGATTTGCTTAGAGCGAGTACCTACCAAAAATATTTCCTCCTAAATTACCGTGTTGCTGTGGCTGTCTTACATATGGGTGGTAGTAAACCCGCACTGTAAGGTTTGTGGTTTTGTCAATTCTTCTCATTATGCTTACAAGACTGGCATGCCAGCAGCGGAGCAGACGAAAAAGCATTCATTTTGGTAATTAACTGATACGGTAATGATTCTGCCAAAGCTGGATCTGAGATGTGACATGAAAATTGCTCATGTGCACCTCAGAGAAAGCGTGGGTTGTGACTGACGATCGATATTATCAATGCAAGTGGATTGATTTATTTTTCGACAAAATGTATATAATTTCCATGATTTGGGTTTGGTTTAACAAAAATTGCAAGCGAACGCCAGAAAAGGATAAGCATCAACGTTTTAGCATTCGCAATTTTGACGTGGGACACGTCTTTGTTTACTATACTGGGATGCATTCTGTAAAATTGGAAATGAAACGGGCAAATGTTGCGTCAGATTTCAAACGATAATAACAGCATAACCACATGATGAATAATAATAACCAATATGTTTTTGGATAGATAAAATGTATAACAATTTTGTAATATGCTAATTATCACTCTAATTTCATTGCTAAGCGGTAAAATTGATGAAAAATTTCAATAACAAATTTACGTCAATAGTGAACCAATTACATGCGAGCATTCCTAGCACAGACAACGTGAATGGACACCATCCGTTCCCTGTATCAATTTCGAAATAAAAATTGACAGAGTCTCCCCGTCCCAATAGGTCAATGTCTCGAAGGTAAAAGTTTTCCTAAAAGTTTGAAACAATACCCATCCTTGAACAATTTCTAAACCTGCGTGTTAGGTTCTGAAGAACCTAATAAAAACTGATGTCTTGAAAGAAAATATACCGGTAAAAGCAACAGTACCAGTGGAGTGAAGAACCGCAGGTACTGCAGCGGTACTATTCGTATTGCAGTGGTACACTTTTGTTCGTACATTTCTATTTGTATGCAATTGAGGAAAAACTGCAATGCTGCTGTTGATGGTGATTGAAAGTTTATCTCATAAATATGATTGCCATAAATTACTCAACAAGAATTGTAAATTTTTGCAACGGATATTTATTTAATTTTATCTTCGATATTCACTAAATAATCTTGACCGGATAGTATCGAAAGAGTAAATTCCTAAATATATACATTTATAGAAGAGTAAGAGCCTGCGAATGCTTGTGATTTTTTTTTTGTTTATTTAGTGAGATTCGTACAGAATCTCTTTTACATTTCAAAATTGTTAGATGATATATGATTATTCTAAGCTTTACCATAATAAACGTATATTTCCTGTCTCCGTAATACAGCGAATGTAATTGTAGGCAAATAAACAAAATTGTCAAGCAAAAAAAAAATGTAATTGTGGATTGCTACGATTTTTTGCTGGAACTTGTTAATAATTTTGTTTAAAATATTTTCTTCTGTTTGCTAATTGATGAACCTTTGTAAGGGCTTCCATATTATTTTGAAAGTAAGATCCGTACTATAGATTTGATTTAATTAAAGTTAAATAAGACAAAACCATTCATTATGATAACGTAAGTATTATTGGATTTGGTTTTTGAGGATATAGAGTTAATTCTAACTTTGACGCATTACGAGAAATTCTCTGTGCTTCTTCAACAAGCACGATATGCTTGTGCCTTGTCAAATACATATTTTTTGCACAAAAAAATACTACAGGCATAATATCGCCAAATATAAATGATATTCTTTTGAGTGTTGTTGAATATATTCCAAAAATTGATTTGCAGGGAGGCTGAAAATAAAAATACGTACAGTCGCTGAGCAAACACATTGATTCTGTCTGCAGACTCTGTATATTTTGTAACAAAAAATCCCCTATTTACAGTGTTTAGTCCCACGTCACCATTTCATACAACCCTAGGGCTGTATACCTTGTAGTATTTACAATGTTGGTGCTATTTCCGTTTTTTTTTTGACAATTAATCGCAGAGTTAGGAAGCGTTAGTTTTTCTTGGTGTTTTGATAATATTGTTGCATTTCTTGCAAATTTAAGAAACTTTAAACAGCTTTCACATGGAATGTGGAAAGTTATATTTTCAAATAAGGTCTATTAAATGATTTTATAATTTTATTATATCTTTGTATGCATTCTAGCCTACACATTATCGAGAGAATTGTAGCGCAGAAACCATATTTTTGTTTCCTCAATTTCACCTAAAAACTATAGTTTAAGTATAAATTTTAGGCGAAACTTCAGGACAGTGAATTGACAAAAAAATTTCTTGAAGATCAAGTTTTTTTGATTTCACCTTTTTCAATGATTCCGCTGATTTAATTTGATCCTATTTTATGTTTATAAACTCAAAATTTATTTATTTAAATTTTTGCTTGTTCAAATTTTTCTCTGTGTGTATTTATTTTATAAAGCATTATCAGTTCTCTACATTTAGGTTTTGGATAGTTTTTTAACATTATGTATTATTTATATTCTATCAACAGCTCAGCTCAGCGTCTACCCGTTATCTTCGTCCGGCGCCGTATCTCGCCAATTCGAAACTCGACGAACTGCTTATATCGACGCTGATCGGAAAGAATCCATAACAGTACAACACTTGCGTCGAGCCATTAAACCACTTGCTCAATCTTCAAGCTGTAACTCTCGATAACCGTCTGTGCCAGTCGCGCTTCAAGGACAGCAACTCGAAGCTTCAGGTGCGTGATTGACAGTTACTTAACAGAGCCACCTTTGACCAGCTCATAACCAGCGCATATTTCTCGAGAAACATTTCAAAAGGTCCTATCTGACATTTGTAAACAAAATACAATTTATGCGTATTCGTTTTAAACAGCTTCTTGTCTTTAAGCTAATTGAAGAAAAAATTGCTTTTTGATTTCTAAAAAAAAATCAGTGTGGGCGAAAAAAACGTCCAATTTGAAAAGTAATACAATATCGCACAGCTTTCTGATTGGACCTTTTTACCTGCTAGTAGGCCAATCTGTTATTCAAACGAAAACTTTGACAGAAACAAATTGGACCTCGTACCTCGAAGTGAAAAAAAGAAAATGGAATTCGTTTCGTCAAATCTCGGTAAGTTGAAGAATTATTTTGGAATTCCTTGAGTAATTTTTTATATTTCGTTATGCTAGATGCCGCAGATAACGCCAGCCGAAGTCCAAAAAATATAAATCAAATGGAAATCTTTTATAGCGATTTGTGTGAAGGTAAAATTTAATGCCATAATTTCTGTGAAAATTAAACTAAATTTTAAAACTAAAAACAGATTTCAGATGTTAATTCGTCATTCGACAGTCAATACCATCCCCGGCCATGTCACTACCGTTCTACTGACGGAGTTTCACCTCGTCCTGGTCCTTTTTTTCCAGTCTATGCCATCAGTAGTCGGTGTCACCACTCCAACAGCCTAGAGAATAGCCATTCAACTCCTCATGATTGTTCTTTTTCTCTGTGGTAAAATTTCATGCGAAAGCTTCTATCATGTTTGGATGGGATACTAATTTTCTTGATAACACGATTTTGTCAGGTTCATCGCACTCACACCGTAATCGTTTTCGTCTCCATTATGATGTTTCACGTCGTAATTAGTCATTGACGTCAGGCAGCACAGACCGTGGCCGTGCTGATCAAACTTCTGCCGTAAGTGATCGATCCCCTCAACCATGTCATTGTCATCGTTCACGTCGCGATCAGCCCTTCACGTCAAGCAGCAAAGATGAAAGCCGTGGGCTTCCTGTCCAAGTTTCTGTTGTTAAAGGTTTTCATTTCATGCATATAGTGTTATTTACTATGCTAGTGTTTATTGTACAACTTCAGGTGGTTATTCGTCGTTTCCAGTGATGTACGGCCCGCAACCATCTCACAATAATAAATTAAAATAAATATACCATAAAAGTTGTTTACGTTTCTTGTAATTTTTTTTAAAAAAAACTAGGTATATTAGATATTTTCACATCGCATGACATATCACATTTCCCTTCTTGATTGAATTTAACATTTTCAATTTCTATTTGATCCCCCACTTCGGGTTTGCGGTCATTTCATAGACCACTACACTGCCACCGCCTGCCTTCATGATTAAGTGGGTACTGGATTCCTATTTATTTTAATCCACAAAGAAGAATTTTATGTAAGAATAATGTTGGTCAAATAAAAAAAAACCCTTAAAAAGGTAAATAATGTTTTTATGGAAATAAATTTCGAATTCGAATATCATACGTTAATCATAAAAATATATTAGTTCGTATTAATCCTTTGGAGCCATTAAATCAAAGATCCAATGTGTCGCTAATATTTACTAAGAGACCAATCAAATAGGTCCTTGATAAGGAAAACAACATAGGTCCTATATAACAAAACCATCAATAAAATCTGGAAAAAAGATTTCAACCGTTAAAAAAAGCATTGGAGGTAAAGACAACATTCTTTCTTTGCACTTAAGATCATAAAAGAGATTAAACTTTCTTTCTGTAGAAATTGGCATTTGAAAAAGATCTACAAAAATTCAAGTTCATTTTTCTCTGATTAGTGTCGATGTCAGTCTATGTAATAGTTCATAGTTTGCATTGAAAGTTTTCTTGTATATGATATGACATTACATTTCTTAATATTTATATCAAGTAAGCTTTTCAGACACCAAGTATAGAAGGTATTGATCTGCAACTGAAACAATTCGAGGTCAGACTGGTTTTTAATCTCCATATACAATATCATATCGTCGGCATAGATTAAAATTTTGATCTGGTTAAGTAAAAGGGTTACATCATTAACGAACAAAATGAATAGTAAGGGTCCTAAATGTGATCCTTGCGGAACTCCAGATGTTACCTTCACTGGATCAGAGAGATGGCCTTTGAAACGGACAAATTGTGTTCTGTTCGTCAAATAAGATTCAATCCATTTCACGAGTTGGTTATCTAGTCCAATGCGTTTTAGTTTGAAAATCAGTAATGTTATATCGACTCTATCGAAAGCTTTACTCTAATCGGTATATAATGTTTCAACGTAGTTACCTCTATCCATTGCAGCGAGTGTGAAATTAACGAATTCTAATAGATTAGTAGCTGTGGACCTTCCTTTGAAAAAACCATGTTGGTTGATTGTAATACTATTTTTCACCTGTTCGAAAATTCGTTTATTAACGATTGATTCAAATAGTTTCGGAATACAAGAGATGATTGCTATGCCGCGATAATTTTTTATATCAGAGCGTTTACCTGACTTAAAGATCGGGATGAGAAATGATTTTTTCCACATGGAAGGAAATTCACCTGTTTTGATTGAAAGATTGAAAAGCCAAAACAGTGGTTTTACAAAAGAAGAAGCAAATGTTTTAAGAATAGATGGTGGAATTCCATCTGGCCCAGCACCCTTAGTTGCATCTAGGGATTCTAATGATGTTAATATTTCTTGAACAGTTATATTTTGAACTGATACACTATTGGTACATTCAGGTAAATGCGTGAAGTAGTTAAAATCTCTATTTTCATCCGGGTTTTTGTAAACGGTCTGGAAAAATTCCGCAAATTGGTTGCAAATAAGCTGAGACTCGGTACTTTCGTTACCTTCAAAATGCATGCGTGAAGGAAAATTATTAGTTTTCATTTTTTCCTTTGCAAAACGGTAAAACTGCTTTGGATCAGATTTGATATTACTTTCTACCCTAGAGTTATAATTCTCATAAGCTAATGAGATTTCTGCATCTAGTTCGCTGCATATGTTCTTGTATCGTTCCAGATTGGTCTCACATTTATGGTGTTTGTACATTTTATGGGCTTTCTGTTTTTTGTTTTTCAAGTTTTTGATCTGTTGCGTGTACCATACGGGATCTTTGAAACAGAAGTTAGTGCGTTTTTTCGTCCTAGGAACTGTATCATTTATAATTTCGTATAATAGAGAGAGAAACGTATTCGCGGCTTTTTTAATATCCTCTTTGCCTCGCAGAAGTGATTGCCAGTCGACTACACTGAGTTTACGGTCGATTTCTGTTATATTAGCTTTTTTAAAGTCATACACATACTCAAATTCACTATCATTGGGACGTGATCTAGTGCTATCTATGTTCAATGAATACTCAATGGCTGTATGAAATTTCTCATTTTTCCATAGAGGATCAACGGCTTTATCTACGCTAAAATCTTCAGTGCAGTTTGTGAACAAGAGATCTAAAAAACAGTTTAGTTCATTTCGTATTGCGTTTACTTGATATAATCCTATCTGACTGGTCGTGTCGAAAATTTGCTGTAGTGCCTCGTTATCTCCTACTATAGGAAGCAACAGTGATTCGTTATCGCAGTCCTTGATGAAGTCTGCATCTTTTTGATTGAAATCGCCGTATATATGAATTTTAATTTCCGGGTCAGGGTTACAAATTACTGAGTTGGCGGTTTCTAAAAATAATTCATAATATTGTTTTTTTTTTTTGCAAATTGTGGAGGGAAGTATACTGATGCAAAAATGTGGCATTGACCGTTTAATACAGTTTTGACCCAAACATCGTCAAATTCTTTATACTTCATCGTTGGGACCAACTCTGCATCGAACTTTGTCTTGACGGCTACTAGTACACCGCCACCAGATTTTTTATCAGTTAACAAAAGATCACGATCGCTTCTGAATACTTGATAACTGTTTCCAAAAACCTCCTCACTCTTTATACTTTCAGACCAACTTGTTTCCGTTCCTATAATGATTGAATACATACAACCACTAATCTTTTTACTAAGAATATCAATTTTTTTGAACTACTCATTTTGTTAAAATTCTGGCAATAAATTACAAACTCTTCAGAGCCACGTCTTGAATTACTCTCTTTCTCATCGAAGGGAGTCATTATTTCCGAAAAATCGGTCTATAAAATTTGTCGGCACTTTCCCTTGCGCGTTGCAGGGATTGAATCCTCTGGTTGTTCAAGTGTCTACTATAAGAATTAAGGTCTTCGGAAGCCGCTTGTTTCGGTACGCCGAATTCTTCATGTACCTCGAAGAAAAATTTCCTGAGCTCCTCCGCAGCTACTGGTAGTCCCTCTGATGCCAAAGTAATTTGTATGCTGGTTTTCGTCATACCGTCGTAGCAAACCGTTGGGTCTTTGTCATGCATGTACGCAAGGTAAAGACGTACAAGGTGCATAATTTTTGGATCTCGTAAACGCGCCTTCAGAAAACGCCCGTCTCCAACAGCTGATTGTTGTGTTAGGTTGACAACAGGAGGCCGCATGGGATCGAGCGACCACGATGTTGGGTGCGATTCTAATGTTGCTTTCGAAGTAGTGTTCTCATTTGGTGGCGATTCAATATTATGTTGGTTCTGGTTGTCTGAACGGTAAGGGTTTATGGTTTCACCCCTCCGGAAGTTGATGAAATTTGGAACTGCGAGGCCTGCTATAGGGTGGTCAATAGTTGATGGTGGTCTGGCAAATTTAACTTTGGCGGTTGCCAGTAATTGTTTATCCGATCCATTGACACGGATCTGGTCGTTTTGGTAAGTGTGTGTGTGAACTTGTGGTTGTTGTTGATATAATTACTATTCGTTGTCTTGTTACTGTTGCTGTTGGTGGTATGGTTTCGATTGTTGTTGAAGTTTTTCGATTCAATATATTGTCGCCTCTTACATGAGCATCTTGCCGCACACGATGATTGGAGTGTGGAATGCCATAGGATTGAATTGTGCCACCACGAAGCTGAGGACTGTTCGCTCCGTCGGACACACTGCGCTATTGAGTACTATCTAGATCACTACATTCGACGCGGTAGCAAAACGGAAAGCGTCTTCTAGCGGCTCCCAGACGATCTTTAGGATGCGTTCGTACTCCGTTCCCTTATCTTGAGAAAAATGACCTGCTTCGTCTGCACTGCGCTCGCCTAGTGCCTCCAAAAACTTCGTCGAATTCGACCACCACCACGGGAGCGAGTGTATCTCACCTCCTGAGCCTTCTGGATCGCCTGCTCAACAGTGCTTACGCTGCCGTAGTAGTCGTCTACTAGTGCTATTTAGTAAATACCATCGAAGCTTCCTGAACTCTCCGGCCCCTTCAGTAGCTCTGAGTTCAGCGATACGCCTCTAGCCGAAGCAGCTGAGTAACCACCAAGTTGATCGGCAAATACCACACCGCCGAGCGCGCTGCTTTCCGCTTCATCGCCGGATCTCAATCCGTTTGCGTCGTTTCAATTATCTTTCGTGCACGCTTCTCTTCAGTAGGCTCAGGTACAGCGAAAGACGTCACCGCCGCCTCGTCCATCACGTACTGCTTTTGAATCACGTCGTGTAACTTCTGGTTACTCACTAGTCACTACTGTACAGAATGCAAATTCAAATAGGTATGAATAGACGGCTCACGCCTCTCCGGGACGTAAATCGACCAACCGAGTCTCGATCGAGCTGCAACCGGATCGCTGGGCTTTCCAACCCGCAACTCCAACAGCGCGAACAGGTACAGGTTGTCTAAACCGAGGAGAATTGTTGGATCTTGCACCGGAATATCTGCAACTCGTACATTCTGCTTTGAAAGCTGTAGTTTCTACACCATTCCAGTGTTATGCAGCGGGAAGTTCTTCCGAGATTCCTTTTCCTATATCACCTTCCTCGAATCGTTCTCGAATCGCATGATATCTCCAGCTCCTGTGACGATCAGCTTTCATTGACAGTTTCGAATCGGATATCCGTGTTTGTTCAGACAGAATTCGCAGAGTTTTTGCCTGCCGATCTCCCTTAACCGCCCAGCGAAGTTCATTCGTTTAAATTCTTCACAAAACTTGATGAGATGACCTGAACGCTTAGAAATCTAGCACGCCTTGCCAGTTGCCTCGGCTCGCAGTCCTTCATTCCGCTTCACCGACAACGAGTCGAACTCTGTCACTTCAGACACATCAGATACAATATCATTGGTGAAACTCGTGAACGTCCTTAGAGGACTGTCCACTTCGTTTCACTCGAAACGAACCTAATTCAGCTTATAGCTCGGAGGCAGCTTGTCTACTAGCTCCGGCACTAAAGCGCAGTATGCAGTTAAAGAAGGAATTCATTTTCCTATCTCAATCCCATGTGAAATTCAGGCACTGAATCAGGCAATGAAATTTCCTCTGGTAGCTAGTACGCAGCTAAAAAGAAATCATAAACCGAAAGGAAAAACAAAGTTCACTTGCTGTGAACACTGCTGTGAAGCAAAATTTCACTTGTTCTTGCACGGAATAATGAGCACTGATATTATTCAGGTACTGAAAGTGTCAGGTAGTTGGTTGGTCGTCTCACACCCAGCGATGCCAGATTGGAAGACATTTAGCCTAAATTCAAAATATTTTTCAAGTTATAGTTTCCGGAAAAGTTACGTGAATATTTTCCACCATTGGTTTCTAGTAGATTCTACGTGATTGTCATTTGAGTTCATCATGGCCTGGTGAGATGAATTATCCTTTCAAACTTTTTCAGTAGATGCATGCATTTCATGTGAGTTTCACGTAGAATCCATCTACCAGAGCTGCGGAAAGTCAATATCATTCTACTGACATTACGCCAAAATGATGCAACATCAGAATCAGCCAACTACGATGCATGGTTCATTACAAAAGATTTTGCGATGTTACAATGATTCTCTTAGCGTCAACTCTCACTCTCATTTTTTTCTTGCTATCTTTCTCGATCATTCGGGTATGGCTGTACTGAGATTGAACCAGCAGAAATATCAAGTTCATTTTGACAGCATGATGTTATGAGGATACCGAACATAAAATCAATGATTTTTCTTCAATTGATATGTATGATATTGATATATGGTCGGCGTGCGATCAGACCGAACTAAGCGCCGTTTTCTCAGATTGAGTTATTGACACCCAGTCGATATGAGAAGTAATAATCTATCTATTATGAAATAACGAAATCGTTCGAGCATTTGATAACACGCCGACTAAAAGCATTGTCAATAAACAACTATTACTACGTTTTGTAACTGAGCGTATTTTAGTTTGGTACATATTGAATCTGTATGATCATTCATTTTTATTCTCAGTAGAGAATATGCTTCTTCATAACACCAATTGTAATAAAAAGAATTCTATTAATATTTTTCAAATGATCTCATATATTAATATTGCATTTTTATTTGTTTTTTGACAGCATGAGTTTATTAAATTGATTCTTGAATATTGTGCTTGTTGTAGGTTAAACTAAAAACAGTGTTAGTTCGCGGCAAAAAATGAATCGCGGGTCGTAAAACATAAAACTTTTAAATATGTATGGGTATGTATATTTATATACAGATCCTGTTAAATTTTGGCACGGTTCAACTTTGAAACTGTTCAACTTCGGTTCGGAACGGTTTTGCTTTTCTCCTAGTTTTCATTCATATTTTCTTTAAACGAAGAGGATGGCCGGAGTTAATCGACTTGTTTCGGATATATAGCCGGAATATGTTTCAGTAACATGGTAACGATGATCAAAGCAGTGCTTAAAATCCTACCAAGCCTCTCATTGAAAAATGTAAAAATGCGGACCTCTTCGGTTGTGTTCCGAATACTCGGGGTTGTTGTGGCAGCCCATCAAGCGACACCTATAACCACTGGTTTGAAATTATTAACCTAGTTCATTGGTGGCCATATCTTAAGTTGGGACCGTCACGGACCGCAAAGCAGATCAAATTTAAATTTAAATCCTGATAGCAACAAACTTCAAGCTGGCACTGACATAATCACGCTACTGAAACGATTTTTGATATTCCAAAAATCACCTTGATTTGCATTGCAGTGATATTTCCGAGTGAACTCTGTATATTCACGACGATTGACAATGAGAAGCCGAAAATGGCAACAAAAGAGACAAGATATTGAATCACTTGTCGGATCTCAACGCTTACTGCGATGGTTGCTGACTTTTCATGAGAGAAAGAAACGAGTGCGATGATATTTTCTCTCTCATCATAGTCAGCATGTTGCTTGGATTAATCGCAGCTCTGCCATCTACTGTTAAACGACTAATTTGCAAACCTGAGTGATTTATTACGCAACATATTCTGATAATTTCTAAAACCCGTTTCCTAGCTCATAAAAATGAGAGGAATGAACGAAAATTGCACATTTCGTGAAACGTGATTGCTATCAGATATCACTCAGGTATGCAAATTCATCAATTCGTAAATGAATAAAACAACATAAAAACTGAATAATTATTACGATATTCCCGGGATTGTTATTGTCCGCTGCAGCTGTTTTTGTTCAGGTAACTTTTTTACATTTGAACTGAAGCCTGTAAGCTCAAGTCTCGAGTTTATTAGGATTTTTCGAAAATTCACTTATTTGCAAGCCATTCAGAAATTCTGTTTTATGTTCAGAATCAGACAACAGCTTCGCCATTTTGATTTCTGGTTCTTTTCGTACAGAGAATTCACGCGATACATCCTGTTTGACGTTGTCAAGTTCACGTAGATGGTACGTGATTAACCATGGTATGCATGAGATTTTTACGTAGATGTTATGTTTGTCACATAAATCATGCAAAATGATAGAAAATGAACAAGTATAGGAACTTTCACGTAACAATAACGTGAAAAATATTTTAAGTGTACGATGAAGACATCCTTTTTTGTGACGACAACGTGAAGATATTGAAAAATATGTGAACGACCCGAATTTTGCGTTAGTGTAGTGGTGACCATTTTTTTTTTGCTCGACAATTTTCGATTTTCCGGAAAGTTTTTTCAGCCTTCGGACTTCGGGTAGGAAGACATTTTTTCGCGGACCATGAAGACTTTTGAAAATATTACCTGGCATCCCTGCTCTCACACCAGATCGCGGTAAACAAGTGTGTTCGAATGCCCTAGAAAAAAAAGGAAAAATCATGCGCTCACTCACGTCAGATATCGTTACTGTGAAGTATCCTCAGCTGTCAAAATTCCGTTTGGTAAAAAGGGCAAAATTTCGTAAACCTCTTTTCTTTTCAACTGCGTACCACGCTTAACATCGGGTTAAGAAGCTTCGTAGCCGCAAGGTTACAGAGTCCTCTTTGACAACGGGTGATCATGGGTACGAATCTTAGTAGAATCGAGCCATTCAATGTCAAAGGACTCCCATAGCATGTTATGCACCTTGGTATAATTCTTAAGACGATGATAAGGTCGATAAAGAGGTCAAGAGAATAGTAAGTCTGGGTAAATACAAGCACTATAACACGTAGCAAGTAACTTCTCAATAAGTGACACTGCAAAAAGGAAACAAATGCGAACTAAAAAAACGATCGGACAATGCTACAAAAGATCAGAGCTACTGGTCGCAGTGGGGTCCATGCAAAAAAAAAAACATCGAGTTGTTCGGGTGGTCGTTCAGATGAGCGGCCTCGAGATGGCCGCACAACTGCTTCACCGTGATCCCAAAATGTATAAAGAATTCCAAACGGTTCGCTTTCGGTGATGGTGCGTTCCTCACTGTAGCCAGCAACGTCTTTAAGCAGCTTCTCCGGTTTGCCGAACTGATTCCGAAGATCCAGGATTACATCCGGAACCAAATCCGGTATCACAAGCCGACTCCTTATGGCTTCCAGCGCGTCTTGAAGCCGCTTCAAGTTATCAACATCCGAGAATCCGCAGCCTTTGTTGTGATAACTAAAATCACTCAACAGCGATTTCTGCTTCCACCCATGCTGTACAACCTTAAGCTGAACAGCTAAAGCCCTTGGTCTCCCCGGAACCGCCGTAAGGCATTAACTCAGGGAGCGATTTAGATTTAGAACGATTTAGAACTTCTGAAGTGACCTAGTGTATGTTGTAGGTCTTGTTGAGTGATTTGAGTCAGAATAGTTTTATCCGGATTTCTTCGCCTTCAGAACTTCCAGCTGGTTGTCGGACGGTGCACCCTGCGGGCAGTACCAATCGACCTTGGCTATCTTCTGGTTGACGCCGAAAACATACATACCCTGCACTGGACCCGTTTTACGTCCTACAAGCACTCCTTATCATTCCCGAACGATGCAGCCATATTTTCAGAATATATCCGGAATGTAATTTTGCAGTTAATTGTGGTTTGCGTTCTTCCCGGATAGTAAAATACAACTTTGCAGCAGTTACAAACTGAACAACTTCAAATTAGAAGTAGGTTTTTATGAATTACACTGTGCTACAGCGATTTCTGATGTGACGTAGTGTATGTTGTAGGTCTTGTTGAGTGTAACATTCGCTCATACTAGAAATTTTCCAAACACCCCCAAAGTCTGAAGTTATGGTCGAAATACGATTTCTGGACCTCAGTGCATACAGCTTTTTTTAACTCAGTCATTTCTGCACCGATTTTCAATATTTTAGCAGTTTTGAGAGGGTAAACATATTTTTTAAAATATTCACAGATTTGTACGAATATCACCAAAACATGTTGAGATATTTGAGTTTAAATCTAAATTTTTTAACTTAACTTGAAATTTTCCACCTATTTATGTGAGAAAATTTATGTGGCCCCCGTGGCTCCGTGTTTAGCGATGTGAATCGGTTAGCTCTTTCACACGGTTGTGATATCGGAGTCAATTCTCGATCCGGTCCAGGATCTTTTCGAGCTGGGAATTTTCTCGGCTCAGCACTGAGACACAGTGTATCGTTGTATTGATCCTACACATGCCAAATGTGCCAAAAACAATATCGGTAACGAATTCTCTTAACAAATCTAGTTGATCGAGATCGCTATTAGCCCCCAGGCTAGCGTGCGATATTGTTGTTTCGTGAGAAAGATACTACAAATGCACTAAAACTTTGAAAGTATATTCAATGACAAATCAAAAAACAGGCGGCAAATTTCAAGTTAAGTTGAAAAAATGCGTGGATTGTCTAAAAATTTAGATTAAACTCAAATAACTCAACATCTTTCGGTGATATTGGTACAAATCTGAAAATATTTGAAAAATTATGTTCATCCCCTTTCCAAAACTGCAAAAATATTGAAAATCGGTCATGAAATGACTAAATTAAAAAAATGCGCTGAAGTCCAAAAACCGTATTTTGACCATGACTTCAAATTTTAGAGGTGTTTGAAAAATTTCCAGTATGAGCGAATGTTACACTCAACAAGACTTACAACCTACACTAGGTCACTTAAGAAGTTCTTGCATTTTTTCTCCATTTGTAGCACCGTGAAAATAATTGTACGATAAAAGCCAAAATTTCTGGTTTTTATAAAAAATATATAACTCAGCTAAATATTCACCGATTTTCACAAAACCACTTTTGTTTGATTCGTCATTGAATATACTTTCAAAATGTTAGTGTATTTGTAGTATTTTTCTCACGAAAACAGGTGGTAAATTTCAAGTTTGTTTGAAAAATTGCGTGAAAAGACTAAAAAATTAGATTTAAACTCAAATAACTCAACAAACCAACAAAATTGGTACAAACCTGTACATATTTCGAAAGTTCTGTTTATTTTTTTTCCAAATCTGCTAAAATATTGAAAATCGGTCCAGAAATGACTGAGTTAAAAAAAGTTGTATGCACTGAGGTCCAAAAAACCGTATTTTGACAATATCTTCAGATTTTGGGAATGTTTGGAAAATTTCTAGTATGAGCGAATGTTACACTCAACAAGATCTACAACCTACACTAGGTCACTTCAGAAGTTCTTGCATTTTTTTTCATTTGTAGCACAGTGTTATCATTTTATAACGAACTATGAGCGACTCTTTTTACTCAAACATAGCTGAGAGTCTATAGTTTCGCCAACTTTGATTTGTTTTGACATTTCGTAAACAGTGCTCAAAATGTCGACTAACCAAAAAGACGTGCACGAACAGTCGCACCGAAAATCTTCACCTCTCGGTACGTGAACTCGCAAAAAAACTTAATTTACCCAAAACCACAGTCTTCGATGTGTTGAAAACCACAAAAATATTGGTCGTGCGGATGGTTTTATGGACAAAAAGGCGAAGAAAATTTTGCAGAGGGATTCGAACCCCTCTATTCAACCTAGGACTCGAAAAGTCACAATGAAATTAAAAAAGCGTTCCGATTTGTAGACCTACAAAGTCAAAAAACTCACAACCACGAGGAGAAGCAGAATTTGATGTCAATTACGGGAAAATTGTATTGTGATTTTTTGACCAAATTTTCATGCGTCCTAATGGACCGGACAAGAAAGATGGCCAAATACCCCAAGAAATATCTTGATTAGCGAACAGTTAGTATCTGTGGCAAATACTACAAGGTATACAGCCCTAGGGTTGTATGAAATGGTGACGTGGGACTAAACACTGTAATTAGGGGATTTTGTGTTACAAAATATACAGAGTCTTACTAAATAAACAAAAAAATCACAAGCATTCGCAGGCTCTTACTCTTCTATAAATGTATATATTTAGGAATTTACTCTTTCGATACTATCCGGTCACGATTATTTAGTGAATATCGAAGATAAAATTAAATAAATGTTCGTTGCAAAAATTTACAATTCTTTTTGAGTAATTTATGGTAATCATATTTATGAGATAAACTTTCAATCACCATCAACAGTAGCATTGCAGTTTTTCCTCAGTTGCATACGAATAGAAATGTACGAACAAAAGTGTACCACTGCAATACGAATAGTACCGCTGCAGTACGAATAGAAGTGTGCCGCTGAAATGTACGAATAGAAGAGTACCACTGCAATCATAGACGACGAGAGACCTGCGGTTCTTTACTCCACTGGTACTGTTGCTTTTACCGGCATGTTTTCTTTCAAGACATCAGTTTTTATTAGGTTCCTCAGAACCTTACACGCAGGTTTAGAAATTGTTCAAGGATGGGTATTGTTTCAAACTTTTAAGAAACCTTTCACCTTTGAGACATCATATTAGTCTAAGCTCATGGAAACAAAAATAAATTGACCTATTGGGACGGGGAGACTCTGTCAATTTTTATTTCGAAATTGATACAGGGAATATCACAGGGAACGGATGGTGTCCATTCGCGTCGTCTGTGCTAGGAATGCTCGCATGTAATTGGTTCATTATTCGCGTAAATTTGTTATTGAAATTTTTCATCAATTTTACCGCTTAGCAATGAAATTAGAGTGATAATTAGCATATTAAAAAATTGTTATACATTTTATCTATTCAACAATATATTGGTTATTATTATCCATCATGTGGTTATGCTGTAATCAACGTTTGAAATCTGACGCAACATTTGCCCGTTTCATTTCCAATTTTACAGAATGCATCCCAGTATAGTAAACAAAGAAGTGTCCCACTTCAAAAATCCACAGTCCACAACAACGATGCTGCCTTACTTGACAGCCATAATGTCAATCCTATATTTTTGACTGATATAACATAATTTCACTATATGAACACCGTGATGGGGTCAGTATTGCAAATGTTGTTCTAAAAATCGCCTTTCCCCCTTATTGTTCACAGCTGCGCTCAATCGAAAGATGTTGGGCTCAAAGAAGCAGAATGTCAAAGATGACAAACATTTTTATCAAATCTGCACAAGACCTGCCAGTAAGTTCACCGTGGAGACTGTACAAAACCAAATGAATGGAGTGAACCGCACAGTACGAGATTTTTACATCAAAGATGAAAAATGATGTTTTGAACCCATGAATCTGAGAGATTCGCCTGATATTTAGCATTGAGCTCTAAATGGTCGAAATATGCGTTTAAAAACGCTACATTTTACAAACGTGAGCGTTATAAAATCATAATTTTTCGCCTGTTGGAGAATGCATAGCTGACTTATACGTAACCGAGATAACTTAGTTTAGTTGCTCATACCCTTTCACATGTTTTTAAGAAACTCTCCAAACATTCAAGTGTATGATACTGATAATGAAATTTAATTCAATTCTGTACCTCTGATTATGCTTATCAAAAATATTGCAGGCTTTGTTATTTCTTTCAAGTTCAGATATTTTTCTGTTATCTGTTTGTTATAAACGTTTAATCGGGTCTCTTGGACTTTAGCGGCGCAAATAGCAGCGAAATCTGATAGGAACCCTTTCTGAGAATGCTAAGAATGATTATAATCTGTATCAAGTCAGTAAGTTATCGAGAAAACCAAGCGGATTGCTCGGCTCCCATATATTTGGATTATATTTTTGAAATAGGCTTCTGCTTGAAAAAATCTCAAATTGATTAATTACGCTTTGACCCCCTTCGATTGCAGCCGGTCCAGTTCGTTTCTACAAACAGACTCACATTCGTTGAAAATTGGCATTCAATTCACTATTGGTTTTTATAAAATCGATAACTAAATGCATAGAGGTCGTTATTAATTCTATTCTATGCATGCTAAAAATTCAGTATTGTTGATGATGAAAAAAGTATGATTGGTTTGAAAACAAAATGGTTTAGATTTCTAAATCCATTCAAAAACATGCTATAATAGAAACATTTCTATTTCACGTAACCTATGTTACGAAACAAACGCAATGGAAAACGTGTTTCGTAACAGCAATAATTAGCTAAGAAAATAAAAATAAAAAAAACAGCAATCCTTTGTCGAGTATTCCCCAGCATACGAGAAAACAAAAAAGAGCCATTACGCGCATTTTGCTAACAAAACAGCCTTTCCGGCGGCGGAGGGAGGAATAATTACTTTTAATTTCAATATTTCTTTCTAATCCCCATCGCGGTGATGCCAGCGAGCCATCGAGCGAGCAGGCAAGCAAGCAAGCAAAGGAAAGCACTCCGGTTTCTCTCTGCTTCAATTATTTTTTCGACGTCTATAATTTTTCATCCAACCCTTTGGTTCTTGGAAATTTTCTAGCGCCTGGCAACTTTTTTTTGTGTACCTTTTTCGTCTCATTAATTCATTTTCTTATATCTTTCGATACCGTACATAACGGACCTTGCGTTATGTACCGCCTCCTCCTTCTCGCCATCCCGCTTTTCTTTTTCTTCCACCCGGCCATCAGTCACACCACCAACATTCTGCGCTGAGAGTTACTTTGCCAGGAAGAGGAGATCGCCTTTCGCGCCCCGTCCTTCAGCGCGATTTTCCACCCTCTCGGCTTTTCTTTTGTTTTTCTGCTTTCAAAAAACAGAGGGTTGGCACAGAAAAAAAGAAGTAGGTATACGCGTTTTATTCTCGCCAATTGCTAGGTAGGTACGACGCGACATTTCGGTTCGGTCGCCGTGAAAGAAACCGACGATGACGACGACGGTTAGTCGGAGTGAAATTTTTGTGTTTGCTGTAAATCAGTACAGCGTCTTCAGGGTGCGGTACACTGGTCGAAAATGATGCAGTTGATGGTTAAAATTTTTAATATCCAATGTGAGATTTTAGTGCAAAAACTCGCTGGGAAAATGCGCACGGGGGTAGTTTTTGGGGCTCAAAAACATTCTCTGCCGAAGGCAGTGAATTGGGTAGTAACAGATAGAAATCCAACAATTTATCAGAGCTCGCATTCAGAATAAAAAAAAAATATCTATACGTTGAGAAAAATCTGCTTTGAAGTGCGTGCGATTAACTAGAATGCTTGAAAACTAAAATAACAACAGCCGGAAGTTTTTACAATTAACGTTATTTTTTATAAGATATAAAAAAGCTTGACCAAAGCAGTTGAGAGTGAGCAACAGTGTCAAAATATCATCAGAGCGCTAATGATCAGACACTTTCAAATCATTTAAGAGTAATTAAAATAGTTTAAAGTCAATACATCCCTAAACTCAAATGGAAACCTAGTTAGCTGTGCGTCCACCATAATGCAGGGAATTGTGAAAATGCAGGAAGCATAACTCTCAATAGTTACGTATAAAAGTAAGCATGCAGAAAATCTAGTCATTCATCTCATTCTCTGCTAGCGTGTTGAGCAGTACAGTTGTTTCATTTTCGCTCTGTTCGCTCTGTACGTTCGTTCGTAAGATTTTGATTTTTAGAGTTGGAAACCGACGCTACGGTTAACCCTGGCATGGGTAAATCGAAAACCGGTAAAAGCACTGTACACCTCCGATCCTGCGGCTGAAAAGCTTTCGGCCAATAACAAATTCGCTGTCCTGGAAAACGCCGCGGATCTCGAAGTAGTGAAAGAAGAGAAAATACTGCCCTTTTAATGTGAAAGGTTTCCCGGAATTAATCATCTTTCACAGAGATAAAGGGCTGAAATGCATCATCCACCTGTGCACTTAAGGTTATGAACACAGTTATAAACTGAAATCCGGCGATAAACCACTACAAGGCGGTGAAGGTACTACTGCAGAAACATAAGGTAGAGTACTTTTCCCATGATATAGAAGGTAGAGCACCATATTAGAAGAGCTGAAGATTGAAAGACTGACATCAATCCAAATCCGTAAAATGACGCGTCACAATATGACTCTGAAGTACCGTGATCAATTGTACCTCGTGAACCTGGCGAAAAATTCTGCATGTCTGGCGGATTTACAATCCATTCGAGCTCTTTTCCATATCATTGTAGCTTGGGAGCGCTGCACCGGGCATTGTGACGTCACCCAATCTTGCAATTGCCCGTTGAGATTCGAAAGCGGGACTCCACCAACAACCCGCAAGGTCGCCGAAAAAAGAGTTACCAGTCGTCCCGTCACCCCATTCCGTTGTTCGCCCCATTACCGCTGAATCCAACCACCAGACCCGTCACATGGTGTGGCTATTGCTCTTTAGTGTGAAATAAGCTGCCAATACGACTCAAGATCATCAAGGCCGTGGGGTTGGAAGTGACCACTGGGGTCGGTCCCGAGCAAGCCAATGTAAGAGACGGGTCGGCAACGGACCTAAGAAGTGACATCACCAAACGGACTCGGCGGCAAGGGCAGTTCATCATTGCGGGCGACATCAACGCAAAACACCAAGCCTGGGGCAACAGTCTACGTCAGTGGTTCCCAACCAGGAGGGCGCGAGGCTAATCTAGGAGGGCCGTGAAGCTCTTAGTAAATTTGACGGGTATCTAAAGGTTGTTTCCAGAATCTTTGTGAGAGCAGATTTTTAACTCTTCTGCGTATTAGGACCAAGACATAAGACAAATGAGACTTGAAAAACGATATGAGACTTAAAAATGCAGCCTCATATTGCAAAACCTGTATATAAGATTCTTTTAGGGGACCGCGAAGCAAAGGGGACCGCGGAGCTCTTTTTGTTTAGCAAAAGGGGCCGCGGAGCCAAATAGGTTGGGAACCACTGGTATACGCAACAGCCTGATTCTCCATCACGACCGCCAATTAGGCCACTACAACATCCTTAGTCCGGATGCTTCCACCTGGTTGAGCAGATCTGAAGGTCACGCCACCATTGACCTGTTCATCTCCCAGGAACTCAACTTGGACAATTTCCCAGTGGTAGTCGAAGTTGATTCTTCTGCTAATTTAAGTTTCCCGGCGTAACTACCATCGTATCGATTAAGTGCGGTTTCAGCGATGCGTAAACAACGCAATTGACTACAGCATCCAGCTGGAGTCTACAGAGAACATCGACCAGTGACTACAGTCTATCGATGGGCGATATCCCAGGCCAATGATCGACACGTGCCTGCCATCAAGTACACCAAGAACATGAAAGCTGTAGGTGTCGATGAAGTCATCAACTTTGAAAACTTGAGTCGAAACTTTTTTGAGCACCTGGCAGCACTCTTTAATTAGTTAGCTAAAGCGATCCCCATTCACAAGCCTGGTGAAAACGCTACCAGCACTAAAAGCTGTCGCCCCATCAGCCTTTTATCATCCATCTCGAAGTTGTTCGAAAAGCTGATTCTCAGCCGTTTACAGGAGTTTATAAACGCTTCCTCCGAGAGCAATTCGGGTTAGGCAGGGTCACTCCACCGTTCACTAACTCACTAGAGTCACTAACATCTTAAGGCGGCACAAGTCCATTAGCAGCGCCTTGTTCCGCCTGTCAATGTGAGAATCCACCTCGGTAACACTTCCATCGAATGATCAAGTGAGATTGTCTGCCTCGGTCTATCCCTGGACCAAAAGCTCCTATCTCGTTCACACGTAGAGAAAACAGTTACCAAGTGCAACATACTCATCAAATTTTTCTATCCTCTCAAGTAGGAAATTCACTCTCTCCCTTACCAATAACTTGCCCTCCACAAGCAAATAACCTTACCAGCCATAAAGTACGCTGTGCCTAAACCCATCATCTTGAACTCCATATTGTCAAGAACAAAGTCCTTCGAATGACTCTTAACCAACCGAGAACACAAAATTTCGAGATCCATCGCCTAGCTGGTCTTCAGGTGTTGGCGGAGCGGAGAACAAAATTCCTGGCTAGTTTCAGGGAGCCTTGCG
Source organism: Wyeomyia smithii (assembly GCF_029784165.1). Classification (NCBI taxonomy): domain Eukaryota; kingdom Metazoa; phylum Arthropoda; class Insecta; order Diptera; family Culicidae; genus Wyeomyia; species Wyeomyia smithii. The sequence continues at coordinate 275,935,185 of NC_073696.1, read as the reverse complement.
CCAGGTCACCTCACCAGATCATCATTCATGAGCTGGTATTTTAGTTTTAGGTTAGTGACTCGTAGTAAGGTAGGTTATCAAATTTATTTTTCAATTAGAAATACTACAAGGTATACAGCCCTAGGGTTGTATGAAATGGTGACGTGGGACTAAACACTGTAATTAGAAGGATTTTTAATTACAAAGGTTACAGAATCTGCAGACAGCAACAATTCGTTTGTTCTGTGGTTTAAGTATTTTTTTATACGCAGCCTCCCCAAATTTTCTTTTTAGAAATATATTGAACAACACTCGAAAGAACTTCGACTACACTTAACGATATTGTGTAGTGTTTTTTGTGCGAACAATATTTCTTTAACAAGGCACAAGCGTGTCGTTGTTATTGTAGAAGCACCAAGAATTTCTCGCAATGCGTCTGAATTAGAATTAACTCTATTCCCTCATAAACCAAATCCAACAACACCTACGTTATCATAATACATTGTTTGTTTTATTTAACTCTGCAAAAATTCTTATGACCGTTGCAAAAATGCTCAATTCTTGTTGAGTAGTTTATTTTTTTTCTAAGGTAACCATATTTATGAGATAAACTTTTAATCATTAACAATGCAGTAGCATTGCAGTTTTTCCTTGATTTCACGGAAATAGAAGTTGTGTACCACTGCAATGATAGACGACGAGAGACCAGCGGCGCTCTGCTCCCCATAATATGTATATTATACTGTACGGTATTGTTGCTTTTACCAGCATGTTTTCTTTCGAGACATCAGTTTTTATTATGCTCTGACAGCAGGTTTAGAAATTGTTCAAGTAAGAGGCTTGTCTCAAAACTTTTTGAAAGATCTTTACCTTCGAGACTTTAAATTAGTCTAAGTTCATGGAAGCAAACTTAAATTGACCTGTTGGGACGGGGAAACTCTGTCCATTTTTTTTTATATTGAAACAGAAAATATCATGGTGTCGTCCATTCACATCGTCTGTGCTAGGAATGCTCGCGTGTGATTGGTTCATTGTTCGCGTAAATGTTCTTGTAACTTTTTATCAATTTTCACCGTTGAGCAGTGAAATAATAATGATGACTAGCATATTATAAAATTGTTACACGTTTTATCTATTCAACAATATATCGGTTATTGTTATCCATCATATGGTTATTAGGGTGGGACAAAAAATAAGTACTAGCTCCAATGCACTTTTCGTGTTCCTTATGGGTCCTGTAACAACTGTGTAACTTTTCAGATCGATCGGTGGAACCCCTGATTTGCGCCCGATTTTTAAAGTTTCCATACGATTTAATATGGGAAAATCCACTTTTTCAAAACTTATCCTCTAGAAATTTCCCGTTGGCTCCTAAAAATATACCAATACATGATACTTGTAGAAAATTTTCCTGGGAATAATTTTTCTGAAGACTGTAAGGCGCTACAAAATTTGTAGAAAAAGTTATTCACCTTAAACCGATCGAATGTCTGACGAACGGCTCAACATTGAATTTTTCCAGCAACACTGATGCAGCATGCTGCAAACTCAACAACGTGATGAGAAACAGTTTCGCGTAGAATTAAGCTTGAAAGCGTGATTTTTCGCTCATAGTATCTTCGGAGAAAATGCTTAGAATATCAATCCCTATATTTTGATAGTATTCGTTGTGTGATTCATACCCCTAAAAGTGAGAAATCAGCTTTCTAAACACCCCTACGTAGTGAAAAACATTTTCGTGTGGGATTAAGCTTGAAGGTATGATATTTTGCTCACGTTATCTTCATTATCGGAGAGCTTGCTTAAAATATTAATTATTAAGTTTTAATGTAGATTGATTACTCCCCCTAAAAGAGGGAAGTAAACTTTCTAAACACCCACCTCGTGTGACAACTTGGGTTCTGGTGCCAATTCAATAGATCATACCCTGGTGTCTTTCAGAAAGGAGTTTGGTAGATACAAAGCTACAATTTGCGCAGATACATGGCCAGCAGGTCACTACGAACCAACGAGGTATACACAGGTGAGGAAGAAGAAGACATTCGTCTGTTCTAGTAGCGAAAAAAGGTAAACAGAAGCAAAAAAAAACTTAAGAAGGCAAAACAACTTGAGAATGCTAAAGTCTTAGTAAAGGCTGATAACATTCAGAAAAACTCTACACTTTCTAACTTTGTAACGAAGGCAACGAAACGATTTTTCGAAATCATGAAAATCTCAGCGGACTTTCTTAAAGAAAAACCTGAAAAATGGCAATCAAATAAACAATATCTGGAAGCACAAAAACGCGTGAAGGCAATTCCAGTAGTGAATGATTTTACAGAAAGGGCCGTGAAGCTTGTCAGCGACTACAACATCAAAATAACAAAAGATCCCGATCAACAGAATTATTTGCTACAAGTTGTCGAATCCCACAGACAACAAAAGCCTCTGAAATATTGAAAGGTGATAACCTTTTTTGTTGAATTTTTGTATATGTTTTAATCAATATAAATTGCAATAATTATCAGTAATAAAAAATTAAGTTGGAGCCAAAGATGTTTCCATTTTCAACAGACAGCGGTTTGCAATCAACACGGGGAGCTAAAGAAAAACTTTAAAAACCTACCCTTTTCCAGTTGTTTCGGATCTTTCAGCGGCCCACCTTGGTGCCCGCTCAACCAACATCCCGCCCAAAGATCAATACTCTCTTTTTCTCTTTTTCAATAGACTTCATTTACCGTGGTTCGTAGTGACCTGCTAGCCATGTAACTGCACAAATTGTAGCTATGTATCTACCAAACTCTTTTCTGAAAGACACCAGAGTCACACAACGTGGGTGTTTAGAAAGTTTACTTCCCTCTTTTAGGGGGAGTAATCAATCTACATTAAAACTTAATAATTAATATTTTAAACAAGCTCTCCGATAATGAGAATAACGTGAGCAAAATATCATACCTTCAAGCTTAATCACACACGAAAATGTTTTTCACTACGTAGGGGTGTTTAGAAAGCTGATTTCTCACTTTTAGGGGTATGAATCACACAACGAATACTATCAAAATATAGGGATTGATATTCTAAGCATTTTCTCCGAAATACTATAAGCGAAAAATCACGCTTACAAGCTTAATTCTACGCGAAACCGTTTCTCATCACGTTGTTGAGTTTGCAACAGCAGCATGCTGCAGCAGTGTTGCTGGAAAAATTCAATGTTGAGCCGTTCGTCAGACATTCGATCAGTTTAAGGTGAATAACTTTTTCTACAAATTTTTTAGCGCCTTACAGTCTTCAGAAGAATTATTCCCAGGAAAATTTCCTACAAATATCAAGTATTGGTATATTTTTAGGAGCCAACTGGAAATATCTAGAGGTTAAGTTTTGAAAAAGTGGATTTTCTCATATAAAATCGTATGGAAACTTGAAAAATCGGGCGCAAATCAGGGGTTCCACCGATCGATCTGAAAAGTTACACAGTTGTTACAGGACCCATAAGGAACACGAAAAGTGCATTGGAGCGAAAAAATTACACCAACGCTTTTTTCCCATACAACTGTGTCCCAGTCTAATGGTTATGCTGTTATTATCGTTTGAAATCTGACGTAACATTTGCCAGTTTCGTTTCCTATTTTACAGAATGCATCCCAGTATAGAAAACACAGACGTAGTCCCACGTCAAAACCAACCTGTGAAATGCATTTATTACATTCTAATAAAAAAAACCTAGAACATATTAGAAACAATTTAAAAGAAAGAAAATTTAGTCTTCATTGTCTATCCGTCAGCTCTAGATTTTGGATTCCCAATCTGTGTCATACAGGCATATTTGTAGCACTACTTAACATGTGAAGGATGAGTTCTATGAGCTTCTCGATAAAACATATGGAGAGTGCCCAAAGCATGATATTAAGAACATTAAAATTGCCATCAGGGATGCAAACGCACAGGTTGGACGGGAGCAGTTCTTTCGTCCTATTATTGGTAAGCACAGCCTTCATGCTACCAGTAATGAGAATGGCCTGAGGTTGGTGAACTTCACCGCAGCTAGAAACATGGCTATCTGTAGCACGTACTCCGCGAGAAAGGAGATCCGGAAACACACATGGCAACACCCTAATGGCGAAGCTTGCTCGCAAATCGACCACATCCTGGTTGACGGTCGACATTTCTCAGATGTCCTCGATGTGCGGTTCTTCCGAGACCCAAACGTCGACTCAGACCACCATCTCGTGGTAGGAATGATTCGCGCTCGACTGGCCAACGTATACAAATCGAGCACGAGGAGGATACGGTTGGACATCCAGAGGTTGTCAGCTGACGGAGTTACTGCTGAGTATACTGAGCGGATTGGTGAACCGGTTGGAAATCAGAACGAACAGTGGAAGTACATCCACGACACGGTCAGCTACACAGCGCGAGAGGTGTTGGGTACGACTGCAGGAACCATACGCAACACGTGGTTCGATGCGGAGTACCAAGAGGTGACAGATGAGAAAAATCGAGCCCGCGCTCGCACGATGGTGGCAGCAAATCGTGTGACACGCCAGATAAGGAAGAGTTATCGAGAGGCTAGAGCGACTGAACAGAGACTCCACCAACGCAAGAAATGCCAGTGCGTCTTGAACTGTCCTACAGATCAGACGTTTTTTCGGTTGCTTGTGGACTGGTCTTTGACTGCCTATAGCTTCAAAGTTTGTGTTTTGTCAGTGTGTCTTTTTAAGATTACCTGAAAGTTATTTCCCATCAGTCTTTCTCAAGACTACCTACTTTTGAATTTAACATTTGTTTTAACTTTTTTCGTATCACCTGAAATGGCTGGACGGAAAAAGAAACCTCGCATCGCTGCGGGGAGGAAAAGAGAGGCATCTCTTTCTGACACATCGAGTGTCTGTAGTGACAATCCTTTTGATATTTTGCCTGAGCAAGAAGCTGGTGAAATGGAAGTTATTAATAATGAAACTATACAAAATATAAAAACTTTAAAAAAGGAGAAAGTTCCACCTATTGTGGTAACTATTTCTTCTGAATTTAATATATTCAAAAAGGAACTTTCAACGTTTGTTTCTGACGTTAAAGTTACCTATCAAATTGGCCGTAGAGGTGAATGCCGCTTATTAGCCGACTCAGTAAAGGGTCGTGATCGTCTTGTTCAGTATTTAACTGACAAGATGTACAAATTTTTTACATATGACACCAAGAACGCCAAGCCGTTCAAGGTTGTCTTGAAAGGTCTCACCAACGATCAAACCGTTGATGAGATCAAACTTACTTTAACAGAATTACTTGGCATAGCCCCTACCCAAGTAATTCTAATGAAACAAAAATCACGAGGCGAAAACAGTCAGAGAACTGGAATTTCCCTTGTTAATTATTTAATTCATTTTAACCGCAATGAGGTTAACAACTTAAAATTTTTTGAAAAAGCACATGCTTTGTATAATGTGCGTGTAAAGTGGGAAATTTATAGGAAGTATGGCGGAGGTGTAAAGCATATCACCCAATGCCGTACTTGCCAACGTTATGGCCATGGTTCCAAATTCTGTAACATGGACCAAAAATGTCTTAATTGTGGAGACTCTTCTCACAAAAAGGACACATGTCCTGTGAAAGAGAGTAAAAATTTTCGCTGTGCGAATTGTAACGGCAACCATATGTCAAATTTTTATCAATGCCCAGTCCGTTTAGCAATTGTTAAGGCAAGGCAAGGTAAACAAAATTCAATTTCTCAATTAAAACCAACTTCAAAACAAAATTCTCCAAGCGTACCAGCGACGCATAGTTTACCTACTCCTTTGCATACCCGTTTAACTTATGCACAGGTTACAGGTAGTTCGAACATTATACCGCCTAGTGTTGGTAGTTCGAAAATGACCGTTAATATGGGTAAGCAAAACAGGCTAGAAAATAATTGTACACCTATCACTCCAGCTAATATTGCTGCCGAAAATATTAATGTCAACTGCCTGGGGCTTATTACGGCAGGTAAACTTTTTTTTTTGCAACAGGCAATGTTCGATCTTATGAACGCCATGTTGCAGGCAAAATCAATGTTTGAAGCCATTCAAATAGGCACAAATTTTACTATTAAAATTGTTTCTAATTTAAAATTTAGCAATGATTTTAAATAAAACAATTAAAATATTAAATTGGAATGCTCGCTCATTGAAGGCCAATGAGAATGAGCTTTTTAACTTTTTAACAGTAAATAATGTGCATATTGCAATTATTACTGAAACATTTTTGAAACCTAACATAAAATTAAAATATGATCCCAATTACGTGATTCATAGATATGATAGGATTCAGGGTTCCGGCGGTGGAGTTGCAATTGTTATTCATCGCCGAATCAAACATCGTGCTCTTCCCCATCTTGAGACGAAAGTTATTGAAACTTTGGGAATTGAAGTTCAAACTGAACTTGGGATTTTATTTATTGCCGCAGCATATTTACCATTTCAATGCACACGCGAGCTCAAAAATTATTTTAAAGGTGATTTACAAAAACTCACCAGAAATCGTTCGAAATTTTTCATAATCGGCGATTTTAACGCTAAACATCGTTCATGGAATAATTCTCAAAGTAATTCCAATGGCAAAATTTTATTCAATGATTGTTCTTCAGGATACTATTCTATTTTGTCTCCGAATAGTCCTACATGCTTTTCTTCTGTAAGAAACCCTTTAACAATTGATTTGGTGCTAACAGATCAAAGTCATGTATGTAGTGATTTGATCACACATGCTGACTTTGATTCTGACCATCTTCCAATAACTTTTTCTTTATCACATGAATCAGTTTTAAACCCTATGAGCTCTGTTTTTAATTATAACAAGGCTAATTGGGAAAGATACAAAACTCATATTGAGAGAAATTTCAATAATGAGCTTGATTTGCAAAACGAAGTTAATATTGATTCCGCTTTGGAAGCATTAAAATGTGCAATTGTTGATGCCAGGAATTATTCTGTTCCAAAGGCTCAAGTGAAATTTGATTCATCAATAATTGACGAAAATCTTTAACTTCTAATTCGTTTGAAAAATGTCCGCAGACGTCAATATCAACGTTCTCGTGACCCTGTTTTTAAAACTATTTATAAAGATTTACAGAAAGAGATTAAGCATAGATTTACTCTTCTGAGAAATCAAAATTTTGAGACTAAAGTTGAAAAATTGAAACCATATTCAAAACCATTTTGGAAGCTGTCGAAGATTCTTAAGAAACCTTCAAAGCCTATTCCAGTTTTAAAAGATGGTGAACGTTTTCTTGTATCCAATGAACAAAAGGCTCAAAGACTTGCTCAACAGTTTGAGAGTGTTCATAACTCAAATTTGAATTTTGTGAGTCCAATTGAAAATGAAGTCACTCGTCAATTTGATCTAATTTCTTCCCAGAATTTTTTACCTGCAGAAATAATTGAAACTAACTTGAATGAGATTAAATCAATTATTAAAAATTTCAAAAATATGAAAGCACCTGGTGACGATGGAATCTTTAATATACTAATCAAACATCTCCCTGAGAGCACAATGGAATTTTTAGTAAAAATTTTCAATTGCTGCGTCGAAATTGCATATTTTCCCAAATTATGGAAAAATGCAAAAATTACTCCCATTTTAAAACCGGATAAGAACCCAGCTGAAGTTTCAAGTTATCGACCAATCAGTTTGCTTTCCTCAATAAGTAAACTGTTTGAGAGAATTATTCTTAACAGAATGATGTCACACATCAACGAAAATTCAATTTTTGCAAATGAACAGTTTGGATTTCGCCATGGGCATTCCACAACTCATCAATTGCTCAGAGTTACTAATATGATACGAGCTAACAAATCTGAAGGTTATTCCACTGGAGCTGCTCTTTTAGACATAGAAAAAGCATTCGACAGTGTTTGGCATAAAGGTTTGATTGCGAAATTGCAAACTTTTAATTTTCCAATTTTCCTAATCAAAATTTTAAAAAATTATCTTACTGATCGAACTCTGCAGGTTGTCTATCAGAATTCAAAATCTGATAGATTTCCTGTCAGAGCAGGTGTGCCTCAAGGTTCAGTTTTGGGTCCAGTCCTGTACAACATATTCACTTCAGATCTTCCTGATTTGCCTCCAGGATGCACAAAGTCATTGTTCTGCGATGACACAAGCATTTCCGTAAAAGGAAAAAGTCTTCGTGTCATATGCAGTCGATTGCAGAAAAGTTTAGATATTTTTTCTTCCTACTTGCAAAAGTGGAAAATCTCTCCCAATGCTTCTAAAACTCAAATGATAATTTTTCCGCATAAGCCTAGGGCTTCTTTCCTCAAGCCAAACAATAATCACGTTGTCAAGATGAATGGGGTTATTTTAAGTTGGTCCGACAAGGTTAAGTACTTGGGACTAATTTATGATAAAAAACTTATTTTCAAAGAGCACATTGAGAGTATACAAGCCAAGTGCATCAAATATACGAGATGTTTATATCCTCTCATTAACAGGAATTCTAAACTTTGTTTAAAGAACAAACTTTTGATTTACAAACAAATTTTTAGACCAGCAATGCTTTATGCTGTACCGATCTGGTCAAGTTGCTGTTCAACAAGGAAGAAAACGCTCCAAAGGATTCAGAATAAAATTCTGAAAATGATTTTGAAGCGTCCTCCTTGGTTTGGTACACTCGAATTACATAGACTTACTGGTGTTGAACCATTAGAAGCTATGTCAAATAAAATTATTAACAATTTTCGACAAAAATCGTTGCAATCCTCAATTGCTACGATAAGCTCTCTTTATAGCCAATAAGTTAGCAATTGAGTTAGTTGTAAGTTTACTTCCCCTTTTCTGACAAGTAGGTTTAAATCCCTACGAATGATAAGTCCTAATTGCGAAAGCAAACAAATCCTAACAATTAAAATTACAAATTTCTAACAGTGTTGAGAAGTCACCATTTGTGATTGGACACACATACTCATTATTTACTAATATTTATCATAAATACTTAAGCTACTAACAAATCCCCCCTTAAAAAAAAAAAAAAAAAAAAACGCAAGAAATGCGAGCACTGTGAACAATCTCTTGCGGAGGCGGAAGTATGCTTCTCCAGGCACGACACGAGAAGATTTATGAGTTGGTGAACGGAATCAGGAACCGGACTGTTCCAATCCCTGCCATACGCAACGACAGTGAAGGGAACCTGATAATCAATAAGAGATTGGTGGTCATGTGTTGGAAGCAACATTTCGAGACTTTATTGAACGGTGAAGAGGATAGAGCAGTCGGCACAAACATGAGGGAGCTAGAGGAGGATGGACAAATTGTGGATCCGCCAAGCTTAGACGAGGTGAGGGAAACTTGTAAAGAGCTAAAAACCACAAAGCTGCTGGAAATGACGGCCTCCCAGCCAACTTTTCAAAACCGGGAGTGAGCAGGTGTTGCGTGCTATCCATCGGCTTATTCTAAAACTTTGGCCCGAAGACAACGACAGGAACGACAGGAGTGAAACCCGTAGGAAAATCTAGAAGTGATAAAAAAGGTTAGATAGATTAAGAAAGTGGGAGAACGTGAACGTGAAATAAAGGATTGTATACGTAGTACAACGCGGTCTTTCCATCGACAATTCCGAGCATTTCCTTGAATCCGTGGAAAATCGAGACAAGTGTGCCGATCCTGCGGTTTTTGGTTCAGGGAGTCCATACAGCGCTCGCTGCTGTGGCTGGTCGATACTTACACTATCGAGGTATAACACTCCTCAATTCTGCGTATAAGATTCTCTCCCGCATCCTGTTTCATAGACTGAGGCCGTTGTAGGAAGCCTATGTGGAGATTACCAGTGCTGTTTCCGGGAAGGGCGATCTACAACAGACCAAATGTTCACCTTGCGTCAAATCCTTGACATGTTCAGAGAAGTAAACTTGCAGACTCACCATCTGTTTATTAACTTCAAGGCGAATCTCGGACCTGTTCATGACGTTGGACGGTCTGAAGCAAAGTGACGGGCTCTCAAATCTGTTGTTTAATATTGCCTTGGAGGGTACAGTACGAAGATTTGGCGTGCAACGGAGCGGAACCATTTATTCGAAGTCTCATATGCTCCTTGGCTTTGCGGATGATATTGATATCGTCGGTATTAACCGTAGAGCAATGGAAGAGGCTTTCGTGCCTTTTAAAAGAGAAGCAGCGAGAATTGGACTTCTCATTAACTCTGCCAAAACAAAGTACATGGTGGCTGGAAAAGAGCGTGGAAGTTTGTCGAGTCTTGGTACTGGGATTGTGGTAGATGGGGGCATTTATAAAGTAGTCGACGAATTTATGTACCTTGGTACTCACGTGCCGTGTGACAACGATGTTAGCCGCGAAGCGAAGAGACGGATATCAGCCGCAAATAGGACCTTTTACGGTTAACGTAGCCAGCTGTGGTCCCGCAGCATGCATGTCCGCACGGAATTTGCACTCTACATGACGCTGATCCTCCCGATGGTACTCTACGGCCACGAGTATTGGTCGATGAAGGAGGCCGACCGGCGAGCACTCAGAGTCTTCGAGCGTAGGTTCCTGCGCTCCATACTTGGCGGAAAATGGGAGAATGGTGTGTGGCGCAGGCGTATGAACCACGAGAAGTACCAAGCTTACCAACATGCGGATTTCATCAAGCTGATAAAACACGGCAGGCTACAGTGGGCTGGCCACGTGGCGCGAATGCCGGAGGAGAAAGAGAGAGAGAGAGATGCATGTCGTATCGAAATACGTATTTGTGGACGAGTAAATTTAATATTTATTTTTAAAGTTGCTTATACCAGCAATTCAATTCAAACTTTTAATTTCTTCGAAATTTGAAGTGAAAATGGGTGTTAGGTTCCTGAATTATGCGCAAAAAAATTTCTCTGATTTACCAATAAAAGTGGTCGAACTCTTGTTCGAATTTTTCACCTTCATCTGCTGCTTTCGTATGTCACCTGAGGTTTACTTCCACTGATGTCCAACAAGTTTCAATTTCCGGGCAATTTGGCGGATTCGGGAGTTTGGATTGAAAAAAACAGGCGGTAATCTCCTTTGCAAATATTCTTATGCATAAAAATGACAAAACTAATGTGAACAAACGAACACAGCCAATGCGTGGTGTGGTCTATAGCAATGAATTTTAGAACTGTAAGAGATTCAGATTCAGAAGCCCTTAGATGATGCAAGATTTACATATTTTTGAACAAGCTCTGTAAATTTCTCAAAATTATGAAAAAATTGTGACTGCCAGCACGTTACCACGCACTGTTTTTGGTATTAGCGCTAGCATTTCTGATCCATATTCACGCCACTTCAAGTTAGTAATTATATGATCAACTCTCTAAAAAAATATGGAAAAACTTTATTTTATATTCTTTTTAGTTTTATCATATGATCGTCCTTCTAGATCCATTGAAAATTTGAGCTACAGAGTCTCAAAATGTTGCAAAATTGTGTCTACACGTAAAATTTATGGACGAAAATAAAACGAAAAAAACGATTTCGCCGAAAAACTAAACCCAAAATTGATTTTACCGATAACAACGACAAAACCCCCTGTGCGCACAGCCATGGTGGAAGTGAAATTTTCGTGTTTACTGTAAATCAGAGCAGTGTCTTCAGGGTGCGGCACACTGGACGAAATGAAACTGGCGATGGTTGAAATTTTTATTACTCACTGAAAATTTATTGCAAAAACTCGCTGGGAAAATTATCTTCAACTTCACTCTAAATGAAGCGTTAAACGTTAGTCGTTAGAGAAAGTCTCCAGTTGAGGGACACTTGGTACGAGGATATTTTTATTGCCACGATATCTGGCCATCTGTGAAATGGCACCATGAAAAGAGCGGATCTGAGCTGATAAATCAAGAGATTGTACTGTCCTTTTTAGTGCGTCCCGGGGCAACGTCTTGCTCTGATTTCCTCTACGCTCTACTTCTACCCTTCCCTATGTTGGCAAAATTTGGCCAAGCGCGCTTGACGCTAACGGTTTTTTTCTTCACCCTACACGCTTTCTTCCTTTCATGGGCTGCGTTGATGGTAGAGTGGGCGGTGGTTAACGCATTCATCCCGCGCTGAGTCGGCAATAATAATGGCTGAAGGAAAATATAAATACCAATAGTAACAACAGCATAGCACAGGAAGCTCGCAGCGGTCGGTCGGTCGGTCTGTCGGTGGGGTGCAAAACAAAAGTGAAAGCCCGAAAAGCGAGCGAAAAAGAAGAAGAAAAAAACATTTATATACAATCCATATAAAAAGTAAATGCATGAAGATTTGAATGAGCGGAACGCGGCGAATGGGTATAAGAAAGTTGCCTGCCAGAGGCGGTAGGAGTAAGAAGGAGTCCTTTGGTTTCTTTCTGTTTTCGCCCTGAAAAATGAAAAGTATCCGCGTGCGCTTCGATGGTTCGCCTCGGAGAGAAGAAAGCTGAAGATGAAAACGAAAAATTTTCCTAATGACTAGGGAAAATGATTGAAGAAAGATCTGCGCACGGATCGGGGGGTGAAACGAAACGACGCACACGCAGGAGGGACGGGAGGTCAAGTGGTGAAACAGAACGGCAGAGGACAAGGAAATCATCTGTATTGCTTGGGTGGGCAATTATTCGATCCTGTCGTTCACGTTGTCTTGGCCGGCTGTTGGCGCCATCCGGGAAGTGGATTTTTCCGAGTTTTTGGTGATTTGGTGTCAAATTCGTTTGTTTTGTTTCACTTTTTTTGTCATTGAATGTTTTGACTGTTTCAACCTCTATGTGGAGCTATTACAGACTAGCTTAACGTTCCCGGCAATGCTCGGGATCCAAAGTTTCAAATCTAATTTTCAATTAGATTTCATTTTTTTAAATTCATTGCATTATTAGCACAACTCACTTCATAAATATTTCGCATCTTATACGTCCATCGTATAAGAGTACTATAAGTACTTTAACATTCTGAGAACGCACAGAACGGGAATACCCATATTTGATTGCATTTTGTGATTTGGGGATGCTTTAAAGAAACTGGAAGTCGCCGTTTTGGGTTTTAAAATGACATATGGAGTTCGGAAGTATTGAAATGGTTGGCCAAATACCACTTTAGATTGTTTTCCTGAAACCAGAAGTCGTTATTTTGAAAAAAGTTGTGTAGGGTCATCACAGTTCCGAATATACCACACTCGGGTGATAACCTGATATTCGTCAATCGTTCACAGTAAAACCTGTTTTTATGTAACTTTCAGAAGAAAGAAATCAAAGTAAGAAGAATTTAGCGTGACCATTCATGCTTAGTTCTCCCCTATAAACATATCTAAAGAGATAACATTTGAATTTTTTATAACGAAAATATTTGTTGGTGTCCAAGAAGAAGTTAACGTTTAATTCCACATAACTACGCAGAAATTTAAAAAAAAAGATTTAACCAATGGAATGGGGCCTTTCCTCCAGCCAAATGTCTCAAAATCTAGTTTTAGAAAAAGTAAGAAAGTATTTCGAATCCCGTAATGTGATACTATTCAACTACGAAAACATCAGAAATGTAATTTATTTCTGCTCGACTCGCACCAAATAAAACATAAATACTTCTGCAAGAAAATATTTGCAGATGTTGAAGGAACAACGAACATTTTATTGAAAAAAAAAAATTTACAGGCGAACTAAGCTCATGCTCAAAAAGTCAAAATTTTGCATGTATTATATGTTTAATATATATAAATTCCAAAAAGAGTAATTTAACGTGTTTTTCTGTATGCAGAAAATCATCTTCAAACATACGTAGTTTTTAAAGTGATATCTTAACTTTTAGCAATAAGATACCTATTATTTTTCCTCAAATGTCTTTCCTGAACATTAACAAACATTTCAATGAAGAACAGTTACATATTATAGCTTTGAATTTCGATTTAGAGGCAAATTGAGTTCAAATATTCATGATATTGCATGTTTTACTTAGTTTTTTGAATAATATCTCTATTTTCGGTTATCAGATAACTATTATTTCTTCTCAAATGTCATTCCTGAATATCAACGAACATTTTATTGAAAAAAATCACGTTTCATCACTTTGAATTCTGATTTAGAGACAAATTGAGCCTAAAAAATTATGGTTCTGCATTTTTCATGTGGATTTGTGGAAAATATTTAAATTTGAAATAATCAGATACCTATTATTTTTCCCTAAAATATGTTTCCTTAACACAATGAACATTTTATTATAGTAAAAATCACAGATTGCTGCTTCGATTGATTTAGAGGCAAATTCAGCATAAAAGTCATGATTTTGCATGTTTCACGTAGTTTTGTGAAGAATATCTCGAGTTTGATTACCAAACAGATACCTGTTATTTTTTCTGAAATGTCTTCCTTAAACATCAACGAACACTTTAATGAAAAAAGAATCACATATCATGGCTTTGAATTTTGATTTGGAGACAAATTAAGTATAAAAAGTCATAATTTCGCATGTTTTACGGTGTTTGTGAATAATATCTCAAGTTTTAGTAATTATATACTTATTATTTTTTCTCAAATGTCTTTCTCAAACATCAACGAACATTTTAATGAAAAACAGACTCACATGTCATCGTTTTGAATTTTGAGTTGAAGACGAATCAAATATAAAAAGTTATAATTTTGCATGTTTACTTAGTTTTGTGAATAATATCTCAAGTTTTTGTGATCAGATACTAATTATTTTTCCTCACATGTCCTTCCCGAACATTAAAAACATTTTAGTGAAAAAAAATCATATATCAACGCTTTGAAATTTGATTTGGAGACGAATTAAGCATAAAAAGTCATAATTTTCCATGTTTCACGTAGTTTTGTGAATAATATCTCAAGTTTTAGTAATCAGATACTAATTATTTTTCCTCGAATGTCTTCCCTGAACAAAAACAAACATTTTAGTGAAAATAGTACAAGGGTGGTATCCAAGACACGACCGAATGTTTGACGTAGGACTACGATAGTTTAATATTTCATTTAGAGAATTCAGACTATGTTCGATTGGACCACGTTTCACTTTCGACACGGTTCAGTTTTGGCATGGTTCGACTTTGGCACACATAAGCAAAAACGAGCGGTTATGTTTAATCATAATTTATAGTTTTCTTGTTTTGCTTTTAACCAATTCAAGCTCATCAACCACCAAAAGAAAGGCATTTTGTCCATTATGTTGCCGAAATGGTATACCGGAATCAGTAAGACGGTTCCGGAGAAATGACCGGAACAAGTTCCAGTAATCTAATAAACAAAATCAAGCAGTATTAAGTACCGTGCTATACCTCTAATTACTCGGAAGGGTCATATCAAGTGTCTAGGTCGTAAAGGCTGTCACCGTTGCGTTCCGGATACTTCCAGATTATTGAGCCTAAATACATCAAGCGACACCTCTAACGACTTACAATCCTAAAACTAGTTCATTGGTGGCCATATATTGTTAAGGTCATATGCCACCAGAAAGTCATAAAAAGAATAGCGTTTATTTTAACATGGTCCGATTTCGACAACTGAAAAAAATCTGATTATTTATTTGCAGACATCTATTTAAGAAGAAAATAAATACTGTTTTTAACATTGATGAATACTTTTCATCCTAATGCAGTCAATTTTCTTCAACATGCGAAGAGGCAATTTTTTATATAGGTCTTAATTAAGAACGATTTAGTAGAAAGTAAACTTCCTTTCATCTTCAATTGCGCTTGTGAAAGATAGCTCACTCACCGATTCCAAAGCAGCATGATTGTCAGTTTCTTACAACTGTTTAGCAAAGATGTCACATAAAAAATCCTGTATTTACTAGTTCGTTGGAAAAGTAACGATAAAGAGTTGCAGTTTTTAGTAGAAAATTTAGATTTACAAAAATTTTGAAATTGACATTGAAATTTATGAACATGTTATCATTCATTTTTTTTTAGTTTAGGCCAATTGAAATATTTATTCATTAACCAGACCCAGAAAAAAATTAATCAGTTTTAAGATACTAATAAAAAAACAAGCAACAAAATGCCATATTTGAAAGTCGTCTGTCTGTTTCCTTCAAAACTAAACCTAGCTCGGTTTGATAAACAACATTACCTCTTCAATTGATATTTGCATAATGTTGTTCAATTACAAGTCAATGACAGGTTGTGTTTATATGTTTAGTATCTAAATAGTTTCTTGCAGATGCTGATGAAATATTTTTGTAATTGAAAAATACGAATATGAATGTTTAAAACCTAACGTCAGAATGCATATAATTTGGTTTTTCTCTATGCCACAAGCGCGTAATGCCACTAGGATTGTCATATTGAATTAAATTTATATAACTGGAAAAATATAACCATCAGTACAGCTTAAACGAGCTATCTGAACTATCTGTTTAAAAATCTTTGCGAAGCATATTTTTCTATTTTCGATTTTCTATTCGATTCGATTTTCTATTGTCTTTTGAATAGCCTATAGTTGGTCATTTAAATAAATCTGAGAAAAACAGAGTGTAGAATTCAAAAAGACAGCAACTCATTGCAACTTAAAATTTTAGGAATTTGAAAGAAGTTTTTATCATTAAACATGGATATGAAAATCACTACGGTTGCAGTTCAAATGCCATCTACTCGTCACGATAACCAAAACGAAATGAGCAACGGGGAAGCAAGCTTCTGATTAGTAGAATGTCCACGATTTTTAACACAACCTTTGTTGAAAAGATATTTTAATTATTATATTACAATCTTTCGCAATATTCTACCTGTCGATTAAGATACCGGTGTTTGAAATCTGTTCAGGGATAAGTACAATAAGCACTTTAAAACAATGAGAAAACATCTGTTGCAGCGAGCTCGTGATTGGTTGAAAGCTGCGAAACTGAACTAGAAAAAGTGGATTTCAACTGAAGTTTTTACTAATTTACTGTTCAATGTACAATGTACAATATACAATGATATGCCAATTATTGTATCACATGCTTTGGCAACCGTCGTCGTTCGATCAAAGCATTGGTGGTCAAATACGTTCAGTTGTAATCACATTTTAAATGCAATATCCAACATCGTGATATACTGTTTCGTACAGAATTATTTTATCCCCGGTTGCACAGCGAAGTGTGCGAACACGCATGACTATACGTCGACAGCAGCTACATTGTTTCCACTTGGCTTGACTGCACACAAATGGTAATCAAGTGCTATTGCACTGACGACGAGCGACCGTCTTCTCATACAAGGCTCGGTGCAGTACTGTTGCCTGTGGCAGCATGTTTTCCTTCAAGACATCAGTTTCAATAACATTCTCACAGCACATCGTTTGTTGTCTGATGAAGGAGATTGTTACGAACTTTCCGAAAAAGCTTCACTTTCAAGACATCAAAATAGTCTAGGTTCATAGAAGCAAATATTAGTTGACCTGTTGGGACGGGGAGATTCTGTCAATTTTTTTTTGCCACTGATATAAAGGTTGTCACAGCAGGCAGTTGGTGTCCACTCATGAAGTCTGTGCCAGGGGTGCTCGCATGTGATTGGTACATTGTTCGTGAGAATACGACCTTGAAATTTTTCATCAATTTTCACTATTTAACAATTAAGTAACAATGATATATGAAGAATCACAAAATTGTCCATCATTTTATCAATCCAACGACATATTGATTATTGTGATCCATCATGCGGTTACATCAGCATTACCGTTTGAAATCTTTCATTCCGACGTTACATCTTCGTTTTTAGTTTCCTCAGAATGTATCTCGATATAGTGCGGTTAGACGTAGTCCTACGTCAAAAGAATCATATGGCATCGCTTTGAATTTTGATTTAGAGGCAAATTTAGCACAGAAAGTCATAATTTCGCATGTTTTACGTAGTTTTGTGAATAATATATCAAATTGTAGTAATCAGATACTAATTATTTTTCTCCAAATGTCTTTCCTGAACATCAGCGAACATTTTCCAGTTAAAAAACCTTTATGTCACCGCTTATTTTTCTGATTTAGAACGATTTTAAATAATGATGATTACTGTACACCACAGAGACGGAGGGAATAATATCAATAAGATCAAGCGTTACGGAATTCCATTTTCATATAGTAGATCATGCTCATCTTTCGTCTCTTCGGGCTTCAAAGAACAATATTCTACTACTTAGTATTTTTTACTATCACTTTTTACAGCTTTCTAGCGATTTCAGAAATTTGATTAAAATTTTGTCCATTTTGCATTTTTTTTTAAAATATTTTGAGCGCTAAAATCTACATTACGTTTTTGACGTAGGACTACGTCTAACCGCACTATATCGAGATACATTCTGCGGAAACTGAAACCAAAGTGTAACGTTGGAATGAAAGATTTCAAACGATAATGCTGATGTAACCACATGATGGATTACAATAATCAATATGTCGTTGGATTGATAAAATGATGGACAATTTTGTGATTCCTCAGTTATCACTATCATTTCATTGTTTAACAGTGAAAATTTAATAAAAGTTTCAAGGTCGAATTTTCTCGAACAATGTACCAATCACATGCGAGAACCCCTGACACAGACTTCATGAATAGACACCAACTGGTTGCTGTAACATGCCGTATACTGCCCATAACCGCATAATTGTAACATTTGCAAAATTGGTTGTTCGAACAAATGACACTTTTATATATCGACCTTAAATGCATTATTCCCAATATATTTTTGCAAAAAGACAGTTCAACTAAACTTAGTATCACGAAAAAAGCACTATTTTACACTATGTAAACGTTGAACACTACTTTTGAAGTCAAATTGGTGGAAATTTTTGCAATGATACTTTTATGCCGTTACTTTCAAGCTACTTTTGGGATTTATCACAGTGGAAATGAAGTTTTTCTTGTATTCAACAAGCATGAGCTAAACATCAGAAACGGATCACCGGTGGTTGGTTACCGGACCAGAATAACTTCCGAGTTCCAAAGGATGCAGATGTGGATTTGGATGGAAGCTCTTATGAAAAATAAGTTGAAAAGGTTAAGTAGTGTGACAATTATGCGGTTATTTACGCTATGTGACAAAACAACTTGGTATTTTTTACAATTTTTTTCAAACAAACATAAGCATATTTTTTCAGATTTGAAAAGTACATACTATTTTAAGCATTTCCCAATAAAAAGCGCAAAATCCATAAAATGTCGAATGTTACAATTATGCGATCACAGGCAGTATAGCAGTGGCAAAAAAAAAATTTGACAGAATCTCCCCGTCCCAATAGGTTAACTTACGTTTGCTTCTATGAGCCTAGACTATATTGATGTCTTGAAGGTGAAGCTTTTTCGGAAAGTTCGTAACCACCTCCACTATCAGACAGTTTCACGTTCTGCTGTCAGAATGTTATTAAAACTGATGTCTTGATGGAAAACACGCTGGCACAGACAACAGTACTGCACTGAGCAAAGTATGAATAGAGCGCTGGTCACTCGTCGTCTATCAGTACAGTAGAACTCGATATCCATTTGTGTGCAGCCAAGCCAAGTTTAGACTACATTGCCGTTGTCGACGCACAGTGGGGCGTGTTGGGTTAACGCGTAGGTATCGTTTGGCGATCTGGAATACAATCGAATTGCCGTTTGAATTGTCTTCTTATTCTTCTTCTTGTTTCGTATATGTAGTAGCAAATATCAGGATTCAATATGATTATTCGCAAAATACGCTGCGCCACCGGGGAACGCAAAATTCTGTACGTGTCGGTAGAGGCAGATAGCAGGGTATATAAATTAGGTTCTTTGTACAGATAAAATGCGTTGTTTAGTTTTAAACTTTACATTCTGTTTTTCTCATGTCCATTTTAAATTATCTGTGAATAACATTTTTGTTCAAAAACTGTAATTTTTCATCGTTATTTTTTTCCACGAACTTGTAATTGCAGGAAAATTTTATTATGTGACATCTTTGCCGCTTGGTGATTGGAAAGTGAGCCATAACAAAAAATAAATATTATTTAATTTCTACTAAATCGTACTCAATTTAGGTCTGTAAAGAAGCTTGCCTTTTCACGTATTGAAGAAAATTGACTGTATTAGAATGAAAGATATTCATCAATGTTCAAGAGAATATTTTTTCTTCTAAAATAGAGTGCTGCAAGTAAATAATCAAAATACAGACGCCGTTTGATTTTGCCAAACACGACATGTCAGAATTTGCCAAAAATGAACGGTTCTCTTTTCATAACGTTTTTTCATAGATATTTCCACCAATGAACTAGTTTTAGTTCCAAGCTTGAATTGTGGCTGATGACCTAGATACTTGATATTACTACACTGAAAATATTTTTTCGTTATTCTCTGCACGCACATTTCGTAAACATGAGATTTGTAGATTGTACAATACTTTTGCTGGTTGTATAGAACATTCGTACTGCAAGTTATTGAATAGAATTGCAACTTTACGCATAATTTGTACAATTCACGAATGTACTTTCATACGAACGTGGATAACAACGAACAAAAAAACGGAAGCACGAGTATTTACTTGAACGAAATTTTTGTGTTCTGTTATTTTTGATTTCGTATAATGTACATGTTATTGCGTAAGCTTACTAATTTTTCGTACTATTTACATTATGCAGCGTTTGTTTGTACGATTGTTTGGCTTCATTTCTTGAACCTTTACATTATGCAGCGTTCTTTATACGAGTTATTTGTGTAAACTTATTAATTTTTAGTACTATTTACATAATGCGACGTTCTTTGTACGAATTACTTGCGTGAGCTTACTAATTTTTCGTACTATTTACATTATGCAGCCTTTGTTTGTACGATTGATTGCGTTTATTTTTAAAACCTTTCGTTACGTATACGAATATGAATCTGTAACAGTTTTGACAGTTCTGACGAAAGTACCTTTATATTTATTACGCATTGGTTTCGTTGCAGAAAACAACAAAAGGTTTTGTATATAAAACATACGTTTTCGTGGAATTAACTAAAATATATTTTCAGTGTACCCAAGTAATTAGAGGCTTAGTACTGCTTAGATCATGATCATTATACATATAACCGGCACATGTTCCGGTCATGTTCCAGGAACCGTTTTACCAATTCCGGTCATTCGCTTTGGCAACATAAAGAACCAAAATATTTTTCTTTTGGAGGATGTTGAGCTTAAATTTGTTGAAATTATCAAGAAAACTAAAAAATGTGTTTAGACATAATCGCTCGTTTTGGCACATGTGTGCCAAAACCGAACCGTGCTAGAAGTAAAACGAGCTCAAATCAAACAAAGCCTCAAAGGGAAATATAAAACTATTGTAGTCCTACGTCAACTATGCGGTCGTATCACGGATACCACCCTCCTACTATTTTTTTACATTCACACCGACTGTTTTCAACGTTTTCAGCTACGTTTTTCGGTTGTTTCAGGTGAAATTTCGCTTTTTTTCGACATCTTTTACTTCTCCCAATTTATTTCCCTTTTGGCATTTTCTCAACCTTTTTTTCTTTATCTACTTCAAGTATGGCACCAACCCTTATTTTCCAGAAAATTCTTACTTTCCGAAGGCGCCCCGCAGTTCAATTTTTTATCCCTTTCGTCGCGAAAGTGTGGGCAAAAAATAAATTTACATTTCACGAAATTAATGCTTCTTGTAGAGGGTACCAGATACAGAGCATCCATTTCAAGAAAAGAAAAATTTTCTTACATAGGTACATAATGAACGTGGAGAACGGAGGTTCGCTTGCAAATAAGTATATAGCCCGAACCCCGAGCCGGAGCCAAGTGACTCGACAGTTTCGCAGCGGACATTAAATTCGGTGAAATTGAATTTTGTTGTAAATAATTTATTCCGAAGCCATGGGGAGTTTTTTCTTTGCCAACAGCGCTAATGGCGATGGCAGTGGAGCACGGGTGGACGGGGTGGTGGCCATTGTTTTTGGATCGTCATTAATTTTGGGGGCTCCCTGGAAAAAGTGCTCAGAAGGAAAACAGCGCGTCGCTCGTCATGCTTGGCTTTGTCAGAAGACGAAGAATTAGCCGGAGAAGTTCTGTGGAAATGACTGGACACTTTCCGAGATGAATGTCTTTTCGCTTTAAAATAAATAGCGGAAAAATTCAAACAAGTGAAAAATTACAGTTTGACATTTTGGAATAAATAAAGCGAATCTTTGCTGCCAACTAAAGATGTCTTCGTTTTACCACGAAACGTTTGAGATTCAAGGGCAAACGTATCAAGAAGTCCACTAGATGAACCAGGCAACAAACATGACCAGGACATACGTCTGCTTCTAGTCACATCACACACCGGTCACATACACAGGAGAAACTTCGTCTATGTACACACAAAGAGGTAAACCTTCCCTCGGTGCGAGTTTCATATCGAGCGGGTGATCAAAAAAGGGGTTGCTGAATGCTCCTTCTCTCTATTTACTCGAAACGCATCACAACACAACACATGTGTGTCTGACCGGCATTCGGCACACGCTACACACGCATAATGCCGCCCGGTGCGGTGCATTACTCCGACTGGTCTGCCTAAGCGTGCCACTGGTCAGTTCCAATTCCTCGGTCGTCGGTCACTGGTGGTTTCCTAGTGTGACCTTCAGAAAGCCGCCCTATCGTTTCGTTTTCTTGTAGTGCACCTTCAGTGACGTTTGGTATGTATTGACCCTGAACCTAGTAGGCGCAGGATTCACTGCCGCTGGAGCTGCTGCAGGTTTATTGTGCAATAGATTCAAATGTGTAGTGACGTGTGGAATGTGATCCTTAACGCGGCGCTTCGTGGTTGTGTGCGATTGAGAAGAAATTATGAAAAGATGCAGAGATTATCCGTCGATGAAAACATCCTGTAAGCAGGATTTTCTCGCGATGAAGTTCAGGGAGAAGCCGACGGTAAGTAATGTAATTTGTGGTTCTGGAAAAGAAGGCAAAGTGGTTGGAAAGCAGTTGTTTAGACGGTTTTATCCAAAACACTTTTGTGGCAGGCGTGCTCCTTTTAACGGATAGGTTATGTGTTACCAAATGGTATGAAATTCGAAAGGCTTTAGGCTTTAGACTTTAGGTGAAAACATGGGATGAAAGCGCGGAAACAATAGGCATCGCTTTAGTTAAATTTCTCTCAAAGCCATTAGCAATGCAAATACCTAGTGCGTACAGTAAGGGTTGAATTGTATTAATTTTTAGGTAAAATTAAGGGAAGGTAAATGTCTCGTGACGATTTTGTCCCCCAGGCATTCCAGTGAATCGAACTCTAAGCCTTTTAGAAGGCTGGTCACTTCCCATTATAATGGCAATACATAAAAAAATGGTATCTCTTTAAGTTAACTCATCTTTGTATGAAGTATTTTTGATTTAGTTTTTTAAACAAACCAGAGGAACTTCGTAAGCTACGTAGAAATTTGATCGAAGAATCGACAAATCGGTTGTTTCTTCACTAACCAACTTTTTTGCCAAAAAATAGGCTTTAACAACAGCTTGTTTTGTATAACAAAAAGTCTAGTTACACGAGACACGACACTGCACTTAAACGTGAAATCGAAATTGCACCGAACAAATTCTGCTACAATTCGTGAAAAATCCAAAACTTCTCACAAAATAAGATCTTAAGATAGGGTTTAAACTCATTCTTAATAATTCATTCAAAGGTTTTATTATTTTTTTCAATCACTTCGAAGTACCTGAATTTTACTCGAAATTTTGTTATACAATTGTAGCCAGTTTATAATTGCAAAACAGTTATCGTTTTTTTTTTCTTCAATTGGCCGTGAGATTTTGTTCAGTGCAAAACAACTTTTCAGATGATTTTGTACTCTAATTACTAACCAGCAGACACCATAGAAGGTTAGTAATTTTTAATGACGTTTTCGAGATATTAGTGTATTTTCACTCATTTTCATACGTACTGTGCGGGTGAAATGAACAGCGAAAATTTCCATTTTAGATTCCAAATGCTTTGTGTTTATTTCAAAAATGCTCAAGAATAATTTGAAAATACTATATTTGAGCAACTCATTCTTTTTTTGTATCAACCATTAGTGGACCAGTGAATGTGAATGAAATGGCTTGTGGTGTTTGTTTTATCACCTCTTTCAAGTTTAACGTTTACTGAAAACATCAAAGCCACTGACTAGTCTGTTTCGTGATTAATTTAAACACTTGTTGTGAAGTGACCCCCCTTTTTCTGTAGTGGAGGCAGCATCAATAAAAAAAAAAAAAAACAAGTACAAGCGTACAAATATTTGTTTAGTGTTTTGTTTAGCAAATACGAAAGAAAATATTTTTAATCAATTAATTGAAGCAAATTTGATATTACACGGGCATTTGAAAAGCACTTCCAACATCTCTTAATGCTAATAATCCGTGTACCTTTTTCATTCACTCTTACTTCCGTAATCTCACAGCTGGAAGTTTATTTGTTTATTTGTCAGTCTTAAAGAGGGGCGATGGGGAAAAGTTTTTGTGTAAAAACTTTGAGTGAAAAGATTTCTATACAAACGGGGAAAAAACAACTCAAATCTTTTCGCAACAATTTTATATAATCACTGTTATATATTTACATAACACATTTACAAATTCATTAACAGTTTTGTCGGGTAAACGAAAATGCGCTCGTAACCCTTGGGTTGCTGTTTGGAAACTCCGTAGTTAAGCGGAGTTCGCAGTCAGAATGCAGTATGTTACAACAGGTTCCAATTGATGTATCATTTGTTTTTGAACATCGATACTGACATAGTATTTATCGTAGACTTCGTTGAACCGCCATCATATCGATATTATTGGTTTATTTCTTCCGTATTCAGTTCTCCGCAACTCCAGTCTCAGCTGGTCTCCGGCGTAAGAATATTGAGAGCACATAGATGTTCAATTGGTCTAGTATTATAGGTGCGTCAACAACACCTATCAACAATTTTCAACGAATATTGCTATAATTCAATCTACGTTCACTGCATAGTGTTTCCATTTCAAGAAGTCTACACCGGATGTCGTATTGCGGCATTCAATAAGTTAACACAGCAACTAGAGAGATTTTGGATACAATACTTTATATTTTGACCTTAACTTATCTCACAATTCCAACTTTCAGAAAAGTTACGATCTTCAGCAAAGATTTTAGATGGTCAAGGGCTTTCGTTTGGTGAACAGCTTAGTGCAGATTCCTGCTGCTATTGGCGTTAGTCAGTACAAAATTCGTCGTATTTTCACCTTAACTTTTCGCTTGATTCCGACTTTCCAGACAGTTGCAATCTGCACTAAGGTTGATCAGGAGCTTTTGGTTGATGAACAGCTTAGTGCAGAATTCTGTTGCAATGTGGCGCTAGTGAACATGAAATTTGTCGGATTTTGATTTTAGCTTATATTGCGATTCCGACCTCCAAAAAAGTTTTTCAGTGAAGTTGTTCAGAAGGTCAAAGGCTTCAGGATGATGAACAGTTTAATGCAAAATTGAACTGATATGTAGTGTCAGTGTACACGCTATTCTTCGTAATTTCACCCTAACTTATCTCACGAATCCGATTTCCTAGAAAGTGGCAGGTTTCTGCAAAGTTGTTTAGAAGATCAAAGGCTTCTGGTTTGTGGACAGGTAATTATGGAATGCTACCGCTACTGCAACTCTCTAAGTAGTTGGATACTTGAGATAAAATTAGTTATAACACTTGCAACTAAACAAAACTTATCATAAACCAAAACCCCTGACTTCCCAAACAGCTTTGTTGAAGACCGCAGCTGTCTAAGTGGTATAGCTCACGAGATACATTTGGTTCGAAATACTCAAAACTACGTGCACTCTAGCGCCACGTAGAAGTTGACTTCCATAATCAACAGTATATCAATCCTTAACTCCTTATCCTCAACTTAGCTAGAGTCCACAACTATTTAATTAATTGGCTTCACGAGATGAACTATGTTTAAATTATTCAGAACTATATGAACACTAGCGCCGCGGCGGCTGAATTTTAATTCATACTGTCCGCCGACCACAGGCCAGGCCAACTTTGCTAAAGACCACAACTCTCTAGATTATCGAAATCACGAGGTAGAGTGACATACATCAGACCATTTGAGGTGTTGCTGAACTTTTCGGGGTGCTGCAATATTTGAACTGGGTATTGCAATATTCAGTGAAGTGATTCCAAACTTGTGCCGGGTAGTTTACGTTAGAGTAATGATCGAAAAAAGCAAGACTTGTGTCCAGGATGACCCTCGGATCCGTCAGCACACACTAACCGTACCCCATGTGGAAGCAAGTAGGATATGGCGTTGAACAATATTGATAAAAATAGTGAAATAGTAGAAATTGCTGCCTTACGGAACTCCAGAGCTGATTACCATTTACAATACTCGTCAGCAAGATGACCTAAACTGACTTACTTTACTTTTTGGCTAACGGACCGTTCACCGGTCCAGGGCCGAACGAATTAGAGATGTCCAGCTTCTTCTGTCTTGGGCAGCCGTTTTCCAGTCTTCCCGTACACCAGCAGATCGTGCATCTTCTTCCACCGCGCACATCCACCGCGTGCGAGGCCTACCACGGAGTCGACGGCCTCTTCCTGGTTCTCTACTGAAGATAGTTTTGGCGGCTCTCTCGTCAGGCATCCTGGCTACATGTCCAGCCCACTGAAGCCTGCCCCACTGTATTACCTTCACTATATCAGCATGTTTGTATACCTAGTACAACTCGTGATTCATGCGTCTGCGCCACACTTCGTCTTCCAGTTTACCGCCAAGTATCGATCGTAGAACTTTACGCTCAAAAACTCCGAGCACTCGTCGATCAGCTTCCTTCAGCGTCCATGCTTCATGTCCGTAAAGGGCCACCGGGAGTATCAGCGTCCTATACAGCGCTAGTTTTGTGCGAGTTTGCAAACTACGGGACCTTAGCTGGTTACGCAGTCCGTAGAAAGCCCTGTTCGCAGCTGCAACTCGTCGTTTCACTTCACGGCTCATATCGTTGTCACATGTCACAAGCGTACCAAGACAAACGAATTCACCTCAGCACCAACACCACGGGGACTCGCACGCTCTCTGCCAGCTACCATGTACTTCGTTTTGGCAGAGTTAATGACAAGTCCCAATCTCGCTGCTTCTCTCTTAAAAGGTACGAAAGCCTCCTCCACGGCCTTACGGTTGATACCGATGATATCGACGTCGTCCGCAAAACCAAGAAGCATGTGAGATTTCGTGATGCTCGTACCGTTTCTTTCGACGTTTGCTCTTCGTACTGCACCCTCAAGAGCGATGTTAAACAGTAGGTTGGAGAGCGCATCCCCCTGCTTCAGTCCATCCAACGTTACGAAAGCGGCTGATGTCTCGCCAGCTATCCGCACGCACGATTTTGATCCCTCCAGTGTCATACGAGTCAGCTTTATTAGTTTCGTAGGGAAACCGTGTTCCAGCATGATCTGCTACAGCTCGTTTCTTTTCACTGAGTCGTATGCCGCCCTGAAGTCCACAAACAGATGGTGAGTCGATAAGTTGTACTCCCGGAACTTATCGAGGATCTGTCGCAGGGTGAAAATTTGATCCGTCGTGGAACGCCCTTGTCGAAAACCAGCCTGGTATTCGCCAACAAAGGATTCCGTTAACGGTCTCAATCTGAAGAACAGGATACGGGAGAGCACTTTATATGCGGAGTTAGGCAACGTTATCCCTCGATAGTTGCCACAATCCAATAGATGGCCCTTCTTATAGATAGGGCATATGAGGCCTTCCAACCAGTCGTTCGGCATTTGTTCGTCCTCCCAGATTGTTAGTATTATCTGGTGGACCGCATAGTACAGCCGCTCGCTTCCTGCTTTTAGAAGTTCGGCCGGGATACCGTCCTTCCCAGCGGCCTTGCCGTTTTTCAGCTCACTAATCGCCTTTTTCACCTCCTGTATTGGTGGCTCCACAGCTTGTTCGTCACTCATAATCGTCATCCTGTTCCTGCTCTGCTCATCCGGCTCCTCACCGTTCAATAGCGCCTGAAAATGCTCCTTCCACCTGGCTGCAACCGTCGGTTTATCAGTAAGCAGGCTGCCGTCCTTGTCATTACACATGACCGGCACAGGGAAATTCCTGCTTCTGACTCTGTTGACAGTTCTATAGAATCTCCGCACGTCGTTTTGAGCATAGCTGTCCTCTGCGCTGGCGAGCACCTGCTCCTCGTACTCGCGCTTCTTCCGACGGTGGGTTCTGTTTTCGGCAGCTCTTGCCACCCTGTACCTCTCTCTGTTCTGACGCGTAGCCGCAGTGAGCATGCGGCTCCTGGCACGGTTCTTCTCATCTGTCGCTCTCTGGCACTCGGCATCGAACCAGCCGTTAGGCTGTCTACCACGCGTCGTACCTACCACCTCTCTCGCAGTCGTTTCGATGGCGCCGTGAATACTGCTCCACAGCCCATTTATGTTTTCCACTCCTTCCTCCTGCTGTTCTGCGATCCGTTGATACAGCTCTCTGGCGTATTCTGCTGCCACGCCATCAGCTTTCAACCGCTGAATGTTGAAACGCGTCGTCCTCTCTGTGCGAGATTTCAGCACGTTCGACAACCGTGCGCGGATCTTACAAACGACGAGATAATGGTCAGAGTCAATGTTTGGTCCCCGAAAAGACCTAACATCAGTAACATCCGAAAAGTGCCGACCGTCAATCAGTACGTGATCGATCTGGGAGCAGGCTTCTCCATTTGGATGCCTCCAGGTGTGTTTCCGAATATTCAAACGTGGAAAATAGGAGCTACATATGGCCATTCCTCTAGCCGCGGCAAAGTTTATCAGCCTCAGGCCGTTTTCATTGGTTGACGAGTGGAGGCTATGCCTTCCAATGACCGGACGGAAGAATTCCTCCCTCCCAACCTGTGCGTTTGCGTCTCCGATGACGACTTTTACGTCGTGTTTTGGGCACTCGTCATAGATTCGCTCAAGCTTGTCATAGAACTCATCTTTGATTAAACTGTAGTTGAAGAATTTGCCCTTAATCCTCAACACGCATATACGGTCATCTACGGGCCTCCACCGGATGACTCTTGTTTTCTGATTTCCCAGCACTACGAAACCGACGCCCCGTTCCGCTGCTTTGCCGCCACTGTAGTAGATGTGGTACTTGAAAGAAGTGCGTGCAATAGGGTCTACTGCACGGAATTCCCTTTCTCCGGAATTTGGCCACCGAACCTCCTGAATCGCTGCGATTTCGACTCCCTGCCGCTGTAGTTCTCGAGCAAGCAAGCCAGCCCGCGCCGGTTCATTGAGAGATCGGACGTTCCAAGTACCCAATTTCCAATCGTTTACCTTAATCTTTTTCCGTGTTCGTAGCCTAGGTCTTTGCCGATTGATCCGTTCCGTATTTCTAAATTCGTTGTTCGTGGTTGATGGAAGGTTTCGGTATGCTACCTTACCAGGGTCGCGATACCTAAATCCTGCTGATGGGGCTGCCATCTTAGGTGTAACTAGCGGGATACAGCATTCCATAATTCAGCCGCCCGCTCCGGGTCAGACGCTGTTGTACGCCGCCCCTATGGGGATACAGCCGCGTACGACCCCCTTCCCAGTCAGCATACGACCATAGTTTCCACCGGGGTTGGTTACCCGATCTCCGCTAAGGTTACTCGTATTCCGGTCAGCACCACGTGGAGGTTGGGATAGGAGTTGCTGGACAGAGGTGAATGGCCACATTAGGGTCTCAAGTTACACGTGTCCAGCCATTTGCCAACCTAAACTAATATATTTTATTATAAAGTCCGGGAAAGAGTCCGTGTTTATCCGCCGAAATGTATGATTTGGAACGAACGATAACGAACGATAATTTGGAACACATAACAGTGAGTGGGAAACTTAGAGATTTGATGCATTTTATTAAAATCAGAAACGAAATGTCATCCGAACCAGCGGCTATTGAGGGACGCCACCACTTACTTTCTCATAAAAATAACATAACGTAATTGGGATATTTTCTTTATCCAAATGATAGTTTTTTTCTAAATATAGCCTCCCATATGTAACAATTCATAACGCTCAATGGCTCCTCTCTATCAATGTTACGTAATTTATAGATGCCACCTTGAGGGGTTTTATTTTTATGATTGCCTTCACGATGTTTCGTTGAGAAAATCTGAAAGTGCTAATGTCCAAAACAGGCCAAGGGACATCCACCAGAACATTAATAATTATTGATCAGCTGAGTGGAAATCAATTCCAACAGAACAAAAAATCGGCAAAATGATTCACGAATAAATTGCACATTTCTTAGTATGTATTGGCTTATTCGTTGTTTAGGTGTTAGTTGTCGAGCTTAGCTATCAAAGACTTATTATTCTATATGGAATGCTGCTTATGAAAAAGTTTCTTGGTGTGAAATGGAAAAAGTGGTCAGATTTTATACACTTATATCTCATTCATTTCTTATCAGATTCACAAGATTGTGTCTTCAATAAATCAAAAATTCTATTGGGGTTAAATATCAGAAAAATAACCTAAATTAATCCACCTAGCGGTCAGACTCAGCCTTTCTCATTCAAACTCATCATTTGTAAAAATAGGTTTACATGATTGCTTGAATCCAATAAAGGTATATTCACTCTTTGGGTTCTAAAATATTGATGTTGTAATTGAAGTATAAAACATGAAATTTGACGTAATCTTAGTGCTCAAGACATAGCGAAATAAAAGAAATGACTCTTAATTTCGAACAATTTAATAACGAGCGATAGCGGGAACGTTCAAATAGTACGATACCACATTCAAATTATGTTGAGACCACATATATTGATCAAATAGGTATAGTTTTGAATAGTCTTTGAATTTCTTTTCTTTCTAAAACTTTTGAGCCACATATTAAATTATTATGAACTTTGTTATTTGTAAATTTGAGAGATGACTTGTTTGTATGACACTAGTTGTGTTCAAATAAGTCGTGTAATACTTGAGATAATAGACTTTCGTTGTTTTACAAATTAAAACATAACGCTTGCTTAAGTTTGATTACAATCAAATGAAAAGGGAACGTATGGGAAAGCCAAACTTTGAAACACGTGTTCAGTCATTCATCAGTTAACCCTTAACTATCCCGTTCATTCGATATCAATATTGTTCAAATTGGTTGTGTAGTTTCTAAGATAATGAAGATTCGTGATTTTCACATTTCGATACATTACAGACGAAGTTGCAATCCGATTACAGCAAAATTCAATAGGGTGTTATGAAGCAGCTAGACCTTTCATTTTACAATAATTTTGTGGAAATCGGTTCGACCATTTCTGAGAAAAGTGAGTGAGTCCAAGTAGTCTTCGGAATATGTTTCTTTTCATA
Source organism: Wyeomyia smithii (assembly GCF_029784165.1). Taxonomy (NCBI): domain Eukaryota; kingdom Metazoa; phylum Arthropoda; class Insecta; order Diptera; family Culicidae; genus Wyeomyia; species Wyeomyia smithii. Next base: position 275,904,069 of record NC_073696.1, on the reverse strand, counting down.
GCTGGATTTCACATTTTTTAAAATAACAGGCAAAGTAAAAATCCGTTTGCAGAACAAATCAATAGGGTCTTATGGGGCAACAAGACTTTCCATATGACACTGATTTTATGAAAATCGGTCCAGCCATCTCTGAGAAACATGACTGTGATTAAATAGTCTCCAGAACACGTTTCTTTCCATAACTTCTGAACCACATGTTCAATCTTCATAAAATTCAAAAGTTAAGGGTTTTTTAGATAGCCCGTTTATTTGAAACTAATTTTGTTCAAATCGGTTGAGTAGTTTCTGAGATATTGATGTTTCGTGATTTTTACATTTTGATACATAACCTCTAAACTAAAAATACGATTACAATAAAATTCAATAGGGTCTTATGAGACAACAAGACCTTTCATTTGCAATTAATTTCATGAAAATCGGTCCAGCCATCTCTGAGAAAATCGAGTGAGATTGAGAGAGCGTACACACCCATACTCACACACACATATACACCTATACATGCATACATGCAGAAAATGCTCGATTCGTCGAACTGAGTCGAGTAGTATATAACATTCGGCCATTTGGATCGCTTTTCTACCTTTTAATTAGCCAGTGATCGTTAAGAGAAGGTCAATATGTTTACTTTCATTATGTGATTCCACATTTTTTTGAACAACGGACAAAGTTACAATCCGATTACAATGAAATTCAATAGCAACCTATGGGGCAACTAGACCTTTCATTTGACACTAATTTTGTGAAAATCGGTTCAGCCATCTCTGAGAAAAAATCGGTTGAGTAGTTTCTGAGATATTGATGTTTCGTGATTTTTACATTTTGATACATAACCTCTAAACTAAAAATCCGATTATAATGAAATTCAATAGCAACCTGTGGCGCAACTAGACCTTTAATTTGCAATTAGTTTTATGAAAATCGGTCCAGCCATCTCTGAGAATAGTGAGTGAGAAAAAAAAGTTGCACATACACACACACACACATACACACACAGACACACATACACACATACACACATACATACATACATACAGAAAATGCTCAGTTCGTCGAAAGGGGTCGAGTGGTATATGACATTCTGCCATTGGGACCACTTTTATACCTTTAGTTTTTCCAGTGATTGCTATACCTTTCTAGGAGAATATGCCTAAAATTGTTCGATATACACTAATCTGGAGCAAGATTATATGTTCGCAGTTTGTACCACTATGCAGTGGGACTGTAATGCGGGTGCTTTCCATATGGGACAAACACAACTTGGTATTTTTCCATACGAATGTATCAATTTTAGATTTTCGTTTTGGGAAAATACGATAACAATTAGGTCGATTCCCGATGATAACTCAAAAGTGACAAAAATCAATATGGGACAGTTGTGCGGGTACCGGCTGCGATAGTGTTGTTGAATCATGGTTTTCGTTATTATTTTTTGCTGAACTCTCAGAAAACTGAAGTTAAATATACCTTACCGAGCTTGAGAATCATTTTTATGTGGGTTAACAAGAAATATCGATTCGAACGAATTAATTAGTTCGACCGGAACAAAAATGCGAACACGAATTTACAATTCATTTGCATTCTAGGAGAAAGGCAAAAACATTACAGTAAAACCAATAAACCAAAAAGTCGCTGATACAACACAATTCGAATACTAACCACTTGATTTCTTTTTTAGACAATTAAGTGAAAATGCCTTTGCTGGCGACAAAAGAGAACAGTTTATCTTTTCAGTGCTTATTTGACAACCGCTGTTGGTACAATACAGAAAGTGTAATCGTTTGTTAGGCCATTATCGACATGACCGACAAGACCTTACCCATTCACACAATCCATATCACATATGTTATTATTACAACATTATTTCGATAAGATTGTTTCAGTTATCGAACACAAGTAGAAAAAATCGCAAAAACATAAGATTGAACTAATTTTTTTTTCTTAGTGTTCTATAAACCGCTACCAGTACCTTTAAGCTATAAAAATTTGGATTCAACCATATTTTTAATACAAACCCTTGAATTTTCCATATAATTGTTTTTTGACGTTGTTTCTCTAAAGAAGGATATTGAGTCAAATTTTGTACATGCTCTTTTGCATAGTGCAGATATTTCAGTCCGAACATCGCGCTCTATCACACGAAATATCTATCAGATTATTGGTAGACTTATTACACTGGTCGGCTAAAGTGAAAAAAGCTGCCCTGAAGATCGAAAGAGCTGCCCTAGAAAGATTATAGCTTATTAACCATTCCTGTGAAGTATGGTGCCCCTAGCTATTGCCAAAACTCGTCAACTTACGTGAGAGTTCGCATAGTAATTGCTTGGCGGGTTCGTCGCTTAAACGTTATGTTCACGAGAAAACTCATTTAAGTCTCTGAAAAAAAGTTAGTGGCTGAGGGCACCAAAATTCACAGGAATGGCTAAAAACCTACAATTTTTCTTTTTTTTCTCGTTAGAGCTTCAGAGTCACACCTGTGTTGACCAGTGTTCTCTACCAGCCTTTTTTTGAAACCTATTGGCAATCCTGGTTAAATGCAGAGATATTCGCCCTTATTCTTATTTACGGTCGTATCCGATTACGTAAATCTCGATTCAATCTACACCGTGTTCAATATATGCCAATACAAGTTTTCGAGTGTTTGGTTTTTCCGTTGCTTTCGTGTATTATACGCAGAGGGGGCAAAGAATCAAATGCCCCGCCCCCTACGTTGTGGCCCTTGTACAACATTCTGAAATCGTGTGAGGTGAGAGTTTTCGTTTATAAAACCATCAAATAGTACAAAGAGATATGCTCTTTGGAAGACCGCAGAAGATCCATTCGGCCGCGATCTGCAAGGACACCGCAAGTCGTTTAAGTTATAAGGGATGGTATCCGGCAAAAAGGCAACGTTCAGTTCGAAAACTTGCCGCCGATCTACTTTCGCTACTGACCTTGGATGTAAAGCCTACAAGAAGCGGTGTTTTAAATCCTTTGAGCTAATGAAGCTCTATAGAGCGAAACTGATACTTTTCCGGCACGCTGGGCACTAGTTTATTTTAAAACCCAGTTTAAACCCCAGGTTATCCAAAAAGTCTGGCATGAAATACCCATGGAACCCGTGCGTGCTCCCTGCGAAAGCTTCGAAAAGCAGGTGAAGTTGATGAAGCTAACTAAGGGAGGGGTTATTCCAAAATACCTGTTGTTGTAACATTATATTGAATAAAAAATACTGATATTTACATATCGTTATGCAATTTTGAAATTATTTCCGAATGTAACTGAAATTTCAGCACAAAACTTCCGAACTCGATCTGCCGGTACTGTCCTATAATGAAAACCAGCATGTTGAGAAAACGACGATTTGATATTATCCGTAAGTTTTCTGATTCACAGCTGTTTCAAGCAATTAGGTAAATTCAAAACCAAAGACCAGAACAGTTTCATGGCACCACAAGTTTGACGTTAAGAACAAAAAACCATGGGTGAAGTTGGTTTTACGTTATATAACTTGAAAAAAAAAACAATATGGGACAAAATATGCGGGTACATTTCAAAAGTACTCGCATAGTTTGTCCCATCACATATAAATTCAACCAGCAACCGGCAGTATCACCGGCAACGTAGATTGTACTACAGAAAAACAACATTAGTCTAGTTAGTTGAATGTCATACTTCTATATGCCTAAAATTATTTGATATACACTAATCTGGAGCAAGATTATTTTTTTTTTTTAAGGGGGGGATTTGTTAGTAACTTAAGTATTTATGATAAATATTAGTAAATAATGAGTATGTGTGTCCAATCACAAATGGTGACTTCTCAACACTGTTAGAAATTTGTAATTTTAATTGTTAGGATTTGTTTGCTTTCGCAATTAGGACTTATCATTCGTAGGGATTTAAACCTACTTGTCAGAAAAGGGGAAGTAAACTTACAACTAACTTAATTGCTATCTTATTGGCTATAAAGGGAGCTTATCGTAGCAATTGAGGATTGCAACGATTTCTGTCGAAAATTGTTAATAATTTTATTTGACATAGCTTCTAATGGTTTAACACCAGTAAGTCTATGTAATTCGAGTGTACCAAACCAAGGAGGACGCTTCAAAATCATTTTCAGAATTTTATTCTGAATTCTTTGGAGCGTTTTCTTCCTTGTTTAACAGCAACTTGACCAGATCGGTACAGCATAAAGCATTGTTGGTCTAAAAATTTGTTTGTAAATCAAAAGTTTGTTCTTTAAACAAAGTTTAGAATTCCTGTTAATGAGAGGATATAAACATCTCGTATATTTGATGCACTTGGCTTGTATACTCTCAATGTACTCTTTGAAAATAAGCTTATTATCATAAATTAGTTGGAGCAAGATTATATGTTCGCAGTTTGTACCACTATGCAGTGGGACTGTAATGTGGGTGCTTTCCATTTGGAACAAACACAACTTGGTATTTTTCCATACAAAAGTATTAATTTTAAATTTTTTTTTCGGAAAATACGATAACAATTAGGTCGATTCCCGATGATAACTCAAAAGTGACAAAAATCAATACTATTATCTTCAACATTGAGAAGATTGTACAAAATCACAATAATAAACAGAAGCGTGTTGTAAACAAAAATCTGATTACTCACGAAAAATAAGTGCTTTTGACACAAAAAAAAATACATTTAATCCAGTGGCTTTTGATATTAGGATCTTGTGTTAACACGACATATTTTATAACAAAGAAAATTGATTGAGTACTGATTAATTTGGCACAAAATCCATCATAATCAAAGCAATCAGAATAACTTATTTATATTAGTTCACCCCTCTTCTTGATGCGCAATTATTGGATTTAAATTTGAAGTTTATGTCTGATCGGCTATTGACACTATTATTATTTCATATTGTTTTTGGAGATTCGACACACTTTACTACGAATAATCTGCTACTACATAATACAATAGTTTCTGCTTCACGCACTCTAACACGAACCGGTCCGCTTGGGTTCTCCATTTTCTCGCAAGCAAATCAGTCATTGTATTTTTTTTTTTGCACTTCTCATTCCCTCCACCCCCTGGTCGCTTCCAAAGATAAAACAAATGCGAAGCCTTAATTGGCCCGTAGCCATCGTTCGTCCTGCTTATATAAAACAATTCTTTATTATGCTCCTACCCTCGCTCTCGTCCGCCACCTCCACCACCACCGCCACCGCTCTCTATCAAAGTGCGAGTGGTGCTGTCCCTTGCCAGGCCATCATCCTTCCGGTCCCGAATCGGAGAGTCCACCACCCCCTTCCTTTCTTCTTCTTCGGTGATTTATTTTTAAACGGGTTCGCTGCCGCCTCTCGCAGGCTCGGGGTTGGATTTTCTTTTCTAAACATTTTACGATAATATCTGTGATAACCACTACACTTTCAGTTCTATATCGTCCCCTCTGTTTCGCTTTATATTTTTTCCCCATCGGTATCGGAGAAAAAAAGGAAAAGCGGCTACGCAATCTCCTTCAACTTTTTGCGCTTTTTTCGGGTGACTTTTTTTCAGGTTTTTCCTAACCCTTTCTTCCTAAGATGTTTTCGTTGGCCAGATTTTTATCGGTCGACGCGTGCTTTTGAGATAAGAAGGAAGCAACGTCCCTGTTTTCAGTTCAATGTAGAGTGTGCAGCGCAGGACAAATTTTCTGCAGAATAAAGCAGGCGCCGAGCTGGAGAGGGAGAAAAAAACCAAGCCACCCGCGAACGAAGATTAGACGATTGGCGAGGTTTTTAAAATTTTCCGTCAGTTGTTTAATAACGGAGTACAAGTGCCAGGGTTCGGGTTTCGGAATCTTGCTGCTGCCGCTGGAGGCTTGTGTGAGTGTTTTTTTTTTTTTGTTTTATTTAGTAACTGTATTTTTTTCGTTGCCTGCAGCAGCATGCCAACGAAAGGATCACTGCTTCGGTTCAGTCGAGTCGAAGGAGCGCGCCAGTAAGCGATAAAGCGTCTTCAGTTCAGCTTCGCACTGTCTGAAGTTCTGTTGTCGGTCTAAAAACGGAGTGCGACGGTGGAGGAGGTGAAGGTGTTGGTGGTGGTGGTGGTTGTGGCAACGTGGTGCCAAAAGTCTGTGTGTTGGTAAATTTTTGTTGTTTAGTGGTGAGTGGTCGTCGTAGCCTGCTTGGGTGGGTTGTACAAGGAGCGAGAGAGAGGGAGAGAAAAAAAACCCACCAAAGAAAAACCAGCAAAGGGGCGAACTGGGATGGGGTTCATGTATATATTTTTATTACGCTTTTTAACGCATCTCGGGTATCGCAAAGTTGGCCATTTCGGGGTATGATTTCTGATACATTTGTCTTCCGCTCGCGTTGCCAACTGTACTGTGAGTGGGGTTTTATTTCCATGCTGCTTGTTTGCTTGCTTGCTGGGCTGGTGGGTTGAAGGGTCGAACGAGCGAAAGATTCTCACTCCCCTCGAGAGTGCGTTGGCGGTGCGCTGCAGCCGGAAGGGGATGACAGGACAGAGAGGAATTAAAAAAAATGGTCGCCGTTGCGGAATAAGAAAACCAGGAGATTTTTTGGTGTGCGCCTTAGGTAAATAACAAGACGCTGGCACACTGGCACTGCCACTGCCACGATGATGACGGTGAATATATACAAGCGAAAGCGTTCCTTTTGTTATGTACTCTTTTTACTTTTCCGTTGTTTCGAAGGTTTGGAGATTTTAAAAATTTGATGAATTCTCAGTCTTATTATTCAATTTGCCAGCATCTTACGCGTTTGCTCGGATGCTGCTGCCACTGCTGCTAGTGTCTCTGGACGACGGGACATCTTCTCCATTCGGTGTGGCGCTCAATTGTTCTCAGTGGAAAAGTTTTTCAATTAAACCATTCGGAGGTGTTAATGTTCTTGATTATCTACAGCATTAATATTTAAGCAAAGTGTGATAATTCCGATTCTGTGAAGGCAAGACCAGCACAATCACACGATAGTTGGCGTTACGCGCAAGTGTGTCAGCAGTGTTGTGGTGGATAATTATTTTCTAGTGGTAATCACTGTGCTATTAAAACAGTTTTTGTAGTTTAGATAGCAAGCCAAGAACTAGTGCTAAAGTGTAGAAAACAATACGAGAAGCTGTTGCACGAGTAGTGCGTACCGTCAAACACGTTTTAGTTAAACACACCGGATACTACGAGGGTGGTTCTATTTTGAGTGTAAGAAACTAAGGAGTAAATCTGTTGTAATTTTTTATAGTTGGTTTTTATGAAGTTTTGGAGCATTTGTTTTTTTTTTTGTTGTTGATCTTTTGCTAATTTCAACACTAAAAAATTTCAATTTTTACAGTACAAACTAGATGGAGGGGTCTGACAATTTTTTATTGCCGAAAAATCATGGTTTTCCCAGAAATTTTCGGCTTACTTGAACATCAGCATTGTAGAGTCAATGTTAGTCGGTGAATTTGCCGACAAATTTACACAGCAACTTACAAAAGTCTAAAAAAAACAAACGAAAAATTCGTTAATCGCATAAGGAAATTATAAAAAAAAAACTATTACTTTTGTTTTTGCATATTCTCGGTTAGTTGCGCTAGATCTTTTTAGAAATTGTCAACGCTTTGTTTGCAGCACACAACATATTTGGTAAAATAAAATTAGAACTTACATTAGTACTTAAGCACATAAAAAACAGAAACTATTTCTGCGTCTTTACAAAAACGAAAATATTTTCTCAAATTTAATTCAATGAAGTTGCTAATGTGTCGTTTTAGTTATCAATGGTTTTTCCACATAATTATGAATTTGTTTTGTCACATAATTTTACGATCTGTAAAGTAATTTCTCCATATAAGCATTTTACTGTTATATACCTTTTTGATTATTTCGCATCGAGCACATTTTGTCCATAGCAGTTTTCATGTTGATGTTTGTTCGAACTTTTTGTTAAATGAATTATGAGATTTAACTTTGCCACGATTTTAAATATTTTGTTGTGCACAGTGCAAGCAAAAGGTGCTTTTCAAAGTTCTCCTACGAAATTTATTTAGTAGTTTCGTAATTTTCGCTTTTTCCGATTCTGTTATGGTGAATATTTCATTGACGAAATTCCACCGAAATTGTACTGTAAGTTGATGAAAAAGTTTAAAAGGTTGTGTATGAGACACGGCCGCAATATTAGATATACAACAAACTATCCTATGTCAAAGTATGTCTTTCAATAAATTAGGGAATACACACGCAATTTCAGGGTCCAAAGCGTTAAATTTCAATAATAATTAACTCTGAATTCTTTTTGTAACCCTAAAGTGGAGCGTTGTTTAATTAATTCGGAGTCATTCGAAAAAATGTCGCTGGAACACATTTGTCGGTAGAGCACCTCTTCACCGTGAATAAAAACAGAATGCACGATGAAAATGTTATGAAGAACTTTAAATTTTAATTAGAAGAAAACAGTTAAATTTGGAAAGAATCGACTTGGCAAGAACACAAAGAAAACCTAATTCAAATCATTCAAAATGTTAGTTGAGTCGATTTAAGGCCGGTTCATCCTGGTTCTGCAGACACTCATATTAGGTGGTATTTGTCATCATATTGAAGTTCACAATGGCCTTTGGATTCGATCTCTGGACTCTGGCAACATTCTGATTTTGGAAATACCCATATTGGATGTTATTTGGTCTTGTTTTCAGTTCTGATTTTTTTGGAACCCACCTTAAAAATAAGGCTTAAAATTTTCCACTAGTACAATAGTAATCATTATAATTCCATTATAAAGAATTACAATCGATCATTACAGGAATGAAAGCAGCTCGTAAAAAACTGACTGACCTATAAGCATTTGAAATTGGACAATTTTCGTGAAGCTCTGGATATTAGGATTTTCATTTTTCATCCTCCTTTCAGAATGTTACGGTAGGACGTAATTCTACGTTATAAGCAAGAGACCGCACTGGAAAGTTCAATACCTCTGAAATTTGCTGAATATTGTTAAACATTTTCGCTAAACGTACATTTTTTTTTGTGTGAAGTCCAGCGAAATAATGTCCTAAAAACTTTCCTTTTTCATTGAGAAATGGGAGTTTTCATAGAAATAGATACGTGTTGTTAACAAACATCAATATCGGATTGATGATAAAAAGTTTCTTTTCGACTCCAAAAGAGTAAACTTGGCTCAGTGTCATCACAAGCAGTTGAGATAAACAACTTTTTTTAAAAATTTCTTATGTACCTTTCAAACAAAATGAATAATTATATTATTATATTATCCATACAGATTGCACTGGCCGACTAAAGTGAAAAAAAACGCTTAGAGTTTAAACTATAAAACTGTGCAAGGTTTAATAAAGATTAACCATTTTTGTACATTTGAATGCTCCTAGCGAGCTAGAAAGTGTGTCCAAATGTCTCAGAGTAATTCCTCGCTGGGTTCGTCACTTTTACGTTTGCATACGGGAAAACTGTCTGTCTCTGGAGACTTTACACATTTTCAACTTGGGTGAGAGCACTAAAATTTACAGCAAAATTTTAAAAGCTAAAATTTTCTGTTTTTCTCGGTTTGAGCTCAAGGGATTTTTTTTTTCGTTTTCGTTGACCGACAACTAACACAGTTTTGACCTAGAGCTCAAAATGAAAAACTGAAAAATTATAGTATTTCAACCATTCCTGTCAATTGTGATGCCCTTAGCCAGCTCGGATGTGCGTAAAGTCTTTAGAGACTTGAATGAAGTTTGCTCGTAAGCAAACGTCGAAGCGACGAACCCAGTGAGCAATTACTCTGCGGCCTTTTTTGACGAACTACTACACCCAACACAAAAGGGAAAGAGTTTGTTATTTTGGGGCAACATTTTATTTCTTTTTGAATCTTATGATAGCGCATAGGACAAAAAAAAGCAACAAACTAAAAGTAATAAAATGCAAGACAGCTACGCGCTTGTATGCGTTTCTGCAGTGATATATACAATAGGGTGGGGAAAAGTTATCGATTTACCAGAACCAAGTTTTTTTGGATCATTTTGGGGCCCCACACAACTCTAAACTTACTGGAAGTCGATTGGTTTTGTCTCCGCTTGGCGCATTGCATTTCAAATTTGTATGAGAATTTATGTAGGAAAACCCACTTTTTGCATTTACCTTTCTAGAGAGCTCAATAATGCTCTAATAATGCATTACATTATGTTAAGGTATAGTATTTTAGATGCCTACCAACTTTGCAGAAGACACTAAACAGCTAGAATGTCCCTAAGAAGAGCAATTGCTGTTCAAAGTTGAGTATGTTGATTTAAATGCAGAAAATCCTGTTTTCTGCCAACATTACCAATGTACCGGTGTCAGTAGGATTCCCATCAGAAGTAACCTGTCGTAACGAGTTTATACACTTAGCTGAATCAAACAAACAAATTTAGGTCAATATTCGAGGCGTAAGTAGAATCTACAACGTGTTTCAGAGGTTAGTTCTGATGGAAATCTGATTAACGCCGGTACACTGGCAGTGTTGGCAGAAAAAATGATTTGCAACATAAATTTCGACATAATCAACTTTGAACAGCTCTAGTATTTTTTGGGACACCCTAGCTCTTTGGTGTCTTCGGCCAAGTTGTTAGGCATCAAAAAACCTACCATTTGAAGTTATAAAACCTATGATTTGAGCCTATTTGAGCTCTTTAGAATGGAAACGGCGAAAAAGTTGGTTTTTCCATACAAATCTCCATATAAATTTAAAATGCAATGCGCCAAGCGAAGACAAAACCAATCGACTTCCGATAAATTCAGGATTGTTTGGGGCCTCAAATATTACAGGCTTTCTGCTATCAAGTTTCATTTTTTCCATATAACGATTCCCCACCCTAATATACAACCAAGAGCCGCAATGCTGTTGTTGCAAGTCTTCACCCGTTGCATTTGTATTGATTCAGTGATCTGGCTCAATTCAGTCTCCTTTCTTCACAAATACTCAGAATCTCTCCTGTAGCTTCCTTGTTTGTTGTTGTTTGCTGACTGGAGGTGAATGTTATTACATTTCAAGTAATAAATTTAAAACAAGGAGCATTTCTTGTTATTAATTTTAAAGGAACAAGCAAGCATGGAAATTTTCACTCACTAGCAATATTTCATGCAAATGTGTTCTTTGATTCATCAGCTATCGTTCAATTATTTCCACTCACGTACAAGTTTCCCTTAGAAACACTGTTGATTGTTTTTCGCTTCTAAAAGTTCCGAATACCATAGAAGGAGACTGAATGATTCAAACACGATCATATTTATTGTATCCAAGTTCACTTGCATTCAACAGTATCGCGAGAATCTCTGAGATATTATCGCCAGTGATACAAAATTAAGAATCCAAATGAACGTTAGATAACGTTCAACTGTTTGCTTACCGGAGCAAGAAGGTATCATCAATGCTTACGGAAACTGTAGCATGGTGCATTAGCATTTGATTTTTGGAATCACTAAGAATCATCGAGGTTTATCAGGGTGAAAATAAGATCGAATTTTGCCTACAAGCAACCAACATTTGAAAGAATCGTTGCGATCGCTCGAGTGCAATCGTTTACGATTATTTCGTGAAACACTCGCTATATGTTGCTCGCTCCGCCTACAACAGCCGATACTGAAACAAAATCATCAAAGAAAGCCACCATATATTTCTTTGCTCTGGGTTGTCTTTTGCATGCGTGAGAATGTGTAATTTATAATAGCGATGGTTTGCTGGGATTGAAAGCACGTTCAGAAATGATACCCGAATGATTGTTATGCGATACGATTTTTTCCATCCTTGGGAACAAGTGACAATTTTGCGTGTGGTTGCGACGACCGTAGTGGTGATCTCGTAACATGTGCAAAATACATGACAGCATGTGTTGTTACTTGACTGGAAAGGAATGTTATTACTTTTTAAGTAACAAATCTATTGCAAAAGGGAGAATTTTTGATTACTGCTTTCAAAGCAACAAAAAAAATCTGCGAATATCTTGGTTGGGATCACTGAAATTCACAGAAATGGTTAAAAAGCTAAAATCTTTCCTTGTTTTAGTTTGATCTCTAGGGTAAAACCTGTGTTGACTAGTGTAATGCATGGTTTGAATAATTGGGGAGAATTTTAGAACTTGGTAATTTTTTGTATTGCGTTTATGAAAAGTCGAAGATATATCGATTTAGCGATTTTTTATATAATTTCATTAACTTTGTCACAGACTCCTGAGATGCGTCTTTTATCGGATATATTATAGCTTTGGGGTTCCTAAAATGTGCTCTGCGGTGTTTTCGATAAAAATAAAAAACGACCGTGTTTTTTGTCAGTTGCCCTCGAAAAATTCGGCAGGAATGCAGTCGTTTTCATTTGTTTTGAGGCTGTCCAACTCTTCACTAGCTCATCTGTGGAGCCTCACGAATCCACAGCTCTCTACCGTTTCTTCCGATAACTCTTTCTTCTCTTTATGCAAAATATGTGCTACAGACTGCTAGACCTCTGTCTGCGGCAAAGTTCATCAACCTCAGGCCATTCTCATTACTGGTACGTGGTATTTGTAAGTCGTTTCCATGATAGTATCTACCCGATCTACCTACGAACTGGTTGGAAGGACTCATATGCCCTATCTACAAGAAGGGATATAGACTCGAGTGTAGTAATTATCGAGGCATAATCCTCCTCAATTCCGCTTACAAAATTCTCTCCCGTATCCTGTTCCAACGACTGAGGCCGTTGCAGGAAGCCTTTGTTGGAGAATACCAATGCGGTTTTCGAGTGGGGCGATCTACAACGGACCAGATGTTCACCTTGAGACAGATCCTCGACAAGTTTCGAGAACACAACCTGCAGACACATCATCTGTTTATAGACTTTCGAGCGGCGTACGATACAGTGAAACGCAACGAGCTGTGGCAAATAATGCTAGAACATGGTTTCTCAACTAAACTGATTAAACTGATACGTGCGACGCTCGACGGTTTCACATCATGCGTCAGGACAGCGGGCGAATTTTAGGACGCGTTTGTGACGTTAGATGGTCTGAAGCAAGGTGACGGGCTCTCGAACATGCTGTTCAACATAGCCTTTGGAAGGTGCAATACGAAGGGCAGGTGTGCAGTGGAGCGGCACCATCATCACTAAGTCTCACATGCTTCTGGGCTTTGCGGACGACATTGATATAATTGGTGTTAACCGTAGAGCAGTTGAGGAGGCCTTTACGGCTCTCAAAAGGGAAGCTGCGAGAATTGGACTCACCATAAACACTGCCAAAACGAAGTACATGGTGGCTGGCAGAAAGCGTGGTGGTTCTACGGGTGTTGGTGCTGCGGTGGAGATGGACGGGGATACTTTCGAAGTGGTCGACGAATTTATATATCTTGGTACTCTCGTGACATGTGACAACGAGGTGAGCCGCGAGGTGAAGAGGCGGATTGCGGCGGCGAATAGGGCTTATTACGGATTGCGTAGCCAGCTTAGGTCCCGTAGCCTACAGATCCGTACGAAATTTGCGCTCTATAGGACTCTGATCCTCCCGGTGGCGCTCTACGGACATGAATCGTGGACGTGGAAGGAGGCCGATCGACGAGCGCTTGGGGTCTTCGAGCGTAGAATCCTGCGATCAATACTCGGAGGCAAACTAGAGAACGGGGTGTGGCGCAGGCGCATGAATCACGAGCTGTACGAAGTATACAAACACGCTGATATTGTCAAGCTGATGAAACACGGCAGGTTACAGTGGGCTGGCCATGTAGCACGGATGGCGGATGAGCGACCGGCAAAGATAATATTTAGTAGAGAACCGGATAGAGGCCGACGACTTCGAGGCAGACCGCGCACGCGCTGGATGTGTGCTGTCGACGAGGATGCCAGAGCAGCGGGTGTAAGGGGAGACTGGAGAGTAGCAGCCCAAGACCGAGTTTTGTGGAGACGTATTCTGGATTCGGCATAGGATCTTAATGATCTGTCGCCATAAAAGTGAGTAAGTATCTACCCGATCTACCCCGTGAAACCCACGTTTATCCGTCTCCAGCGACCGCACTTCAGGGCCGCTGTTTTGGATATAAATGGCGAAACATCGCATTCCATAGCTCAGCCGTCAATTTTTAAACAGACGCAGTTATACACCGCCTGATATGGGAGACAAGATAAGTTAGTTAGCACCCCGAGAAGGGATTGAGATAGGGACGTTCTCCTTACAGCTGACAGTTTGCAGCGGGACCTTGATTTACAGTTATCAAAATTTGCTAACAACCTACATTTTGCAATCAACTTGCAAATTGATTGAAAAATGCAGGTTCTCCGACAAATATTTGGGCCTTAAAAAGTGCCCTGCTGAGCGTTTTGAACTTTGTGCGTAGTGGAAATGCATTTTCTGTTGATTATATGTCGGTAACAACTTGTAGAAAAGACAGACAAGATATACATACTTTGTTAAACGGACGGTTTTTTGTGGGAAATCCAACATTATTAGGGGCTAAAATGAGGAAGGATATATTTTTTTTCGTTTTATATTTCTTCAAACGAAAAATACCCTGGAATCGATTCTTAGAACTCCACGCAAATTCCGAAATCAGCGTAAATTTTGAAATATATCTCGTGAAACCCGACTTTTCGAAAATATCCGCGTTAAAAAACGCATAATTTCGAAATCGATGTAGAAAATTTTTTTGGATTTCTGTTTTGAATTTTATGTTTTTTATATATATAATTTCTATTTTTGAATGTTTTTTTTTTTAATTTCAGACCCCATCAATTTTCTTTTCTTGTCTAAAAACATTTAAAAAAAATTTCTAGAACTTTTTAATGCGCTGGCATTTCTCTGAGTTTTTGACAACAAAATCTTTAGCCTGTACATTATATTTTTAAATATTTCAATTGTTTAAGGTGAAATTTTTTTCCATTTTTAATTAATTTTTCCTCTACGTTCTGTTGAGCAAGCTTTTTTAATTATTTTCTAGTGGATGCGTGTTTTACATAAAATAAAGTGGCATTATAAGTTGCAGTTTCAATCTCCCTGTATATACCATGTACTTTATGGAATGTTTTAATTCAGTCAGTTCCAGTAATTGCAGTAATGTTATTTGCAGCTATGCTAAATTTCACGAGGCACAGAAATTGATATCTGTACTTAGTAAAGTTTACGTCGAGTCAAACGTATATCAAGTTTATACCAGCTATAATGTAGCATTTATGGCGACTACTAGCATGCTTATTAGCAATCAAAATGTTGATTTTTACTATAAACCGTTGTTGCACTATTATTTATCTAATCACATTCTTTCATACCAAGATATTTGCGAATGTTTTTAGCCCCATTAGAAAAATCTAATTTTTCAAAACTATATCATATTTAGACAATTAAGAAAAACAACTATTTCAGCAACTTTGGGGAGGTTGTTTAATTATTTTTTTCCTTCCGAATAATACCCCTACACACCGCAAACAAATACAAACCGACAAATAATCAAGAAGTTGCTTTTCATCTGCTCCACACACGCACAGTTTGCAGTGAGGCGGGCAACATTAAAAAAGGAAATTTACAATGTTCAATTTTTTTTTTTTCTTGTAAATTTTTTTTTTTTTTTTCTTGTAAACTAATAAATTGTCCTTACACGAATACACGCTCATCGAAGTGAATTACTTGCGACCTATGAGCTGCGAGTTGTGGGCCGATTTTTTAGTTAAACAACGCGTTATTTTTAAACAACTTTTTCTTAGACCCAACCCGCTCGAAGTGGGTGACTAATGTCGAGAAAAAGGCAAAAGCGGTAGCCGATGCACTCGGAGAGAGGAAAACAAAACACCAGCAGTAGAATCCACCGATTTATTTACCAGGAATCTAAATATGTAGGCGAATCTACGCGGGGCATCCGATCCGGACGCGCGATGCAATCACGTTGGGATGCAGATGCAAGCAAATGTAACCGTGTATGTATCGAAGTAGGCGCCCGGTCATACTGTTTCTCGTATTTTAGTGCGCCTCGTCGTCGTCGTCGTTGTGCTTCCATTCATAGATTCGACGCGTCGACCGTATGTAATGGGGTTGGTTTGTACATAGAAAACCACCCCAAACAGCAGCAAGCAGCATATGTAGTAGCCTACTATGTGCTCTGGCATTGTACGTCTAGCGTGGAGCTGCTAATAGCACGTACTGCGTTCCACTCACTGGTTGCTTGTTTATGTTGCCAAACTTTGCAGCGACGCGTGCTTCTTCTGCAGGCCGACGACCGGTTTAGTGTGTGAAGATGACGCATATGTAAACATTATGCTAAACAATCTCTAACGTATGTTAGTGTGCGCGCGCGAGAGAAAGAGAAATTTGCAGTACATAAAACTGCGCTGCACATTGCACGCAAGTTATGCTGTATATGTTAAATACATTCGTTTCAAAATAACCAACATCTTTATAATTTTTCATGAATAAAATAAATCTAATAACAGTCATTTTTTTGTTTCTTCAATAAACAGGAAACAGGCCGAAGTCAATGCGCTTATATGGACGTTGACGCTATATACTTTCAACTCTTGCTTCTGCTGAAACAAGGTAAGGTGAGTATCGCTTATCGAAGTGCAAAAACACTTGCGCATCCCTTGTTCCGGACGACTTGCATGCAAAAGTGCCGGCTTCAGCGGCACCGCCGGCGGTTGACGGAACTAACTTTCTCTAGCCGAACTGTCATCGCGGTCGTATTGTGGGTGCTTGCTTCTCCGGTTCGTGAAAAAAATGGGAAGCAAAGAATATAATTCCAGTGCAAAACAAAAACATTTTTTACAACACCGTGGTTCGTGCTCGCTAGATTTTTTTACTCTGATTTGCACCGTTCAATAGTTTAACTAGTTTATCATTGTCCACCAGAAGTGCTAGTGCGGTTTTTCCCGTATTTTCAGTGCTTCGGCTGCGTTTGTTTTCTTTTTCCCAGTTCCGTTGTTCGCTCCAAGCATAAGAATTTTGTTGATAGACAAACAACGCGTGAGACAGTTTACGAGTCGAAAATAAACGTAGAATCTTATTTATAGCCCACAACGGCCGGAATGGTTTGTGATTGTGCGTTAATGGAAGCTTTTTTCCGTTCTCCGTTCTATTCCCGTTTCAGTTGTATCAAATATAGATGTAGTTCCCGTTGTAATCTCCGGTCATTCTTCCGAAGGCATTTCGAAAGGGATGATGCCGAACTTCTACGATCATTCACGCCCCACTATGGTCCCAACTAGCTCCGCCATGCTAGGACCTCCGGTGAGTAGGAAAACAAACAATTTGATTCAAGCTCAGCAGTTTATTACCTCGTTTGTTATTTTTTGTAGACCAATAGTGGGGAGAATAATTCGAAAAAGCAACACATTGTAAGTAGTGAATTATTTTCAATACAAATCGGTTTTTTTTATAGATGACGCTTCGTTTTGCAGATTCCATTCGATTTAGAAGCAACCCTTCAAGCCGTGGATGTGAGTTTTAAATAAGTTTAAGGTATACTCAAATTATATCTCTTTTTAAATTTTAGAATGAAGTACTGGAGGGCGAAGAAGGTAGTTGTCCCATTTGCAATAAAACTTTTAGTAGGAAATCATCGCTTCTGAATCACATACGAAATCACACCGCTGAGAAGAAATACATTTGCGAGTACTGTCAGAAAGGTGAGTTGAACCGAAGTAAGCTGGTAAAATTATTGATTGTGACCATCGGTTCGCAGGTTTTTCTCAGCAGGCGAATCTTCGCAACCATGTTAGAATTCATACCAACGAGCGACCGTACGTTTGCATAGATTGCGGTAAGAATGTTGTTAGGTTTTTTATTCAAATTTAGTTTGCAAGTGTTGCTTTTCTTCCGCAGGTAAGGCATTTACTCAAATCACGAATCTGAACAACCACAGGCGGTTACACACCGGCGAAAGGCCTTACGTGTGCATCGAAGCCAACTGCGGTCGCTCCTTCGCACAAGTAAGTACTACTAGAATTAAATTCGGTTATCATTTATTCGGACCATTAGAAGATTCCAAAATAAATTCCTCCTAACAAGGTATATGCTGAATTTCACAATCTTATGTTAAAAAGGAACGAAGCAGGCTGTTTGAAAATATTAAGTTTAGGCTGAGTTTAGGTTTAAGTTGCGTCCTTAAACGTCGTGACGATTTTCATAGTTCGCTCGATCGGTAGAGCGCCCCGGAAGACTGCAAAATGAAAACAAGGTCAAAGCTCCCGAGAACAAGTTCCTTATTTGTCAAGCTATCTTTAGCGTGGATTAAAAATTTTATCGAAAGAAATAGTGTCACTGGTGTCTGGTGTCACAATGTGGTCACTACCATGGAGATTTGGCTCGATATATTCCATTGATGAATACTAAACGATCGTGCACGGCAAACTGCGAGAGAAATGTATAACTGCGAACTACGAGAAGAGATTAGAATGCATTTAAGTTGCCAGGTTACGCAACTTTGAAAATAATATCCTAAAACAAATGTTCTAGGATAGTGGTTCCCAACCTTTTCGGCTTCGCGGTCCCTTTTGCTAAACACAAAGAGATCCGCGGCCCCCAAAAGAATTTCAGATACAAGTTTTGCAATACGGGCTTGCATTTTTCAGTCTTGTATCGTTCTGCAAGTTTAACTTGTTTTACATTTTGGCAGAAGAGTCGAAAATCCAGTTTGACAGCGATATTTAAAAAGAAATTTCAAATTTACCAAGAGCTTCGCGGCCCCCTTGCCGGCCGCGGACCCCCGCGGTTGGGAACCACTGTTCTAGGACAAGGAAAGACGACGTTCGTCGTAAGAGTACTTTGAATTGTTCTAAAAAGGCATAAAATGAAAATAGAATTTGTAACGGCCTAATATGGAAAGATAATTAAAAGTGGAGAAGACAAAAAGGACCATAATAAATTCTAACAATGATTGAGAGCCTGCAAAACGCAATAACTAATTCCCTGCATCTATCTGCTTCGTCTCTATCCCTTTCTTTCCAGGTAACCAACTTGAACAATCACATGAAAACGCACCACAAAACCCAACAGTACGTATGCAATCAGTGTCCGAGACGATTTTATCAAGCGACACAGTTGAATCTTCATTTGATCTCGGAACATAGTACGACGAAAACCTTTTTCTGTCCGCAATGTCCCGACAAGCGTTTCAAGTCACAATCACTTTTTCAACACCACCTGAAAATCCACGGCTCGAACTTTGGCTTTCCGTGTTCGAAGTGCGACGAAAGGTACGCCTGGTGCCTTGCTTTATTTCTGTTTATTTGCTTGCACGCTCGCATTACGAAGGAGCAAAACATAACAAATAAAAAATGCTCTATTCTTTTCCATGTTTCGGCAAATTTCAGTTTTCTCTTTTGGTTTACCAAATTTTTCCGTCATTAATGTTTGCCTGCTAGGTCGCAAGGGGATAACCTAAGTCACCTAATTCAAGTCCGCTTGTCTCTTGTTCTTGTTTCGAAACGATTGCAGGTTCATTCAGGAATCGCATCTCATACTGCACATGACGCATCAGCACGGCGATTATGCGTGCAGCATGTGCTCGATGACGTTCAACGATGAAGTTTTACTGAAAAAGCATGTCCAAAGGCACTTGGACGGAAGGTAAGCTAGGCAGCGATGGCCCTTTCCTCCGCGCGTACTCCGATGGAAATGTTGAAAACTCGTTTGACAGAAACGTTTCTTTTAAACGATTTTGAGCGGTGTTTGAAAATTTGAAACAGGGCTTTGTGACGAATGTTAAAATCGATTGAACGATTGAATATCTAAACTCTCGAGAAGCTAACCATGGTTCAATCAACAGGTATCTCACCTGCCCGGTGCTCGGGTGCAACGAGGGATTCACCATGAAAAACCATCTCACCAAGCACATGCAAATGCGCCATCCGGCGATTGATCTCAAGAAGGGTTCTTCCAGCACAGGAGCTATACTTGATACGGCCAAACGGCCGCCCAAGCACTGCTGCCATTACTTCAATTGCAACGAATCGTTCGACACTTCCGATGGGCTAAGCAATCACCTACGAACGGTTCACGGGCTGCCGATTGCTCTACCATTGAGCGAGCCGAAGAAGCAGCCTCCCCATCCACACCATCAGCAGCAGCAACCATCGGCGGCGGCGCTACTAGGGACGGATGTTAGCATGTCACATCTGTCTTCCCATCCCGTAGCACCACAACCGGCGGTGCTGAGTGCCAGCTTTCAGTCGTACCAGCAGCAACTGAGCGAGGCACAGCAGCTGCAGCACCATCAACAGCAGCAGCACCAGCAAATGGCGGAGAAGCAGAAAGTTTACACGGTGAGTTTGAACCTTTTTAGAATGTTTGATTGAGTACTAGAACTGGAATGTTGGTAATTCGCCGTGTGGAAGCATACGCAACAATACAACCAGTTGTTTCAGCTGTTGACTTGGAGAACAACTAAATTCATTTCGTGTTGACAAGCAGACATGAGAATGGAAACGATTAGAACGAAGAGTTCGAAATGCTGCTGTGAAGCCAAATCAACCATCTTTTATGCAATGCTGTTTATAATTATTATCTGACTATCATAAAGTACAACTTCAATTAGAATATTTTCCAAAATTTACAGAAAGTTGACGATTGGCAGAAAGATAGAGCGCCTCGAAACGACCCCATAAGCTTCAAACTTCATGCGTGAATGTCTCGTAATGGTTTTTAGAACGATAATTTTTTGATGCACAAGTTTTACTTTGTTGAAAATAAATTACAGATTAAGCGATTTTTTGGTGAAACGTTCCCGTTTACAATGAAAAGTGATTCCACTTCCACATGGTTGTCGTCCGGCATCCCTACGACGTAACCGGCCCACCGCATCCTATTGACTTTCGCCAGGCGTTCAATAGGGTTCTGTCCAAGCTCATGGTTCGTGCGCCGTCGCCATTCTCCGCCGTCTGTCTGTACTCCGCCGTAGATAGTTCGCCGCATCTTCCGTTCGAAAACTTCAAGAGCGTTGAGGGCCTCCGCGAGAAGCGTTGTCCCGGTTCCGTAGAGGGTTTTATCAGGGTTTTGTACAGCTTCAACTTCGTGCGTCGTCGCACTCGACTCGATCGAAATGTCTCCCGAAGTGAAAAGTAGGCACGGTTTACAGCCTGGATTCGTCTATGGATCTATTTGCTGGTATCATTGTTGACGTTTCGACCACCTCAAGCTCATCGTCGTCTACAGAGACTTGAGTTGAGAAGCTAGTGTTGTTCTCCTTGGAGCCTCTCGCTTGCATGTATTCCGTTTTCGACGTATTTATTCGCGGTCCGATTCGTCCGACTGTGGATTTCAGTCCGGCGTAAGTTTCCTCCGCCGTCGCAAAGTTACGTGGCATGATGTCAAAGTCATCCGCGAAACCCAAAAGCTGAATAGACCTTGTGAAAATCGTACCCCTTCGTTTCGATGCCCACCCTTCGGGTCACACCCTCAAGGGCGATGTTAAATAGGAAACAGAAAAGTTCATCACCTTGTTTTTACCCTCTGCGCGATTCAAAGGGGCTCGAGAGTATCCCCGAAACACGCACGCGCCATGGTGGCGTTAATCAATCGAATCAGTTTATCCGGAAATCCGTTGTCGTTTATGATCTGCCATAGCTATTCTCGATCGACGGTATCACAGGCCACCGTGAAGTCGATGAAGATGTGATGTGTGGGCACGTTATACTCGTGACATTTCTGTAAGATCTGTCGAATTCAGAAGATCTGGTCTGTGGTGACACGGGCTCCCATGAAGCCGGGCTCACGAACCTCCTGGTTGCGGCACTCCAGCTTGTCACCCCTCTTGACGATAGATTAGACGACTCCCTCCATCCACTCGTCTTGCAGTATTTCCTTCTTCCAAACCCTGAAAATGATCCATTGCAGCGTTCTAGCCGGCGCCCTTCTCCCATGTTTAAAGAGACAGTCGTCTCTGGCTGCGGATTTGTTGTTCTTCAGCTTGCCGATCTTACAAAAAAAGTCCAAGAACATTGGGGACTGGTACTCGGTTGGTGCTCCTAGGTCAGTTCCTGCTCCACTTATGTCTATTGTATCGCCATTCTGGTTTACTGTTTACTGTATCACGACCACATCTCCGGCATCTGTGAGAAGGTTCCCATCGGTTTACGGCACATAGCCTCTGCGAGACTGGTTTTCCTTCTCATAAACCTTCCGCGTATCACTTGCATGGTACAGCTGCGCTAGCTCCTCATCATCCTCATAAATCGTGGTATATCGCCCAGGTCTGGTTCTTCTTCTAATTCACCGCTGCCGCTCCCCGTCATACCAGTCGTTTCTGCCACGATGCCCCAAGCTCCTCCGCCGTGGGTAGTACCGCTTTGAGGTTTTGCGCGTATTCCTCCGCACCCTCGGAGTCCTGGAGCTGCTTGATGTTGCCGGGGTTCGGCGATGTCGCGCGTGGTATACGGTCGATAGTTTTGATACCGCAACTAGGTACTGGTTCGACCCACTATCCGTACCGCGGTTGGTGCGTGCGTTTGTAATGTCTGAGAAGAACCGGCCGTTGATGAGAACATGGTCAATTTGGTTGGTCAGTAGGGTGTCCCAAAAAAAAAATCGATGTTTAAAAAGTCAAGGTGCTCAGCCCTAAATTGAAAGATAATGTTATTCATAGCATTTTTGTAGAATATTTCGACTTTCTAAAAAAATGTTCTCAGGTTGCCCAAACGTGATTTATGAAAAAATGACTTTTTTAAGCTACAAACTCACTCTTTTGCACTTTTTTCAATTCTGTTCGATTCCTAAATTTTTCCATATATTTTTTTATTTTTGTGGGGTTGTTTTTGAATATTTTGCATGGTTCAGTTCAGCATTGCATTCAGTTTTTTGACTTCCAGAGCCCATTAAACATAATAAAAAATATATTTTTTTAATAATTTTTAGATAAAACCCTTCAAAACACAAATAAAAAAATTTTTTGATCAAGAACTGAAATTTTCATTGCAAAGCGGGATTTACGACGAAAATTTACATGAAAAAAGATACTTGATATCTTATCGGGGAACTGAGATATTGGCATTTTTCTATGTGATGGAGAACTATGCATTTTAACAAATATGTTAAATAACTGTTTTATTTTGGGAGATAAAAAATAACAATGTTCAGAAAACAAATGCAACTTTTGATGATGGATAACTTAGTAGAAGGTTTAAAAATTCGGAAAAATCTACGAAAAAGATAGAACGAAAATTGTAATTTTTAGTGCCTTCTAATAGAAAACTCAATGTTGCTCGTAATATGTAAGAGATAGAAACATGACGTCTTCGGTAAAGTTTCTTGTTTTAAGATAACCTTAAACTTTGTCGAGACAGTTAGCGAACGCGCGTCGGGTGTCGGTGGTTTGCATTTTCTTCCGAAGTTGTCGCGCTTTTTCGAAGTGTATATAACGGAAAATAAGTGAAATCTAAGTTAAAATCGTGGCGGAGAATATTTCGCTTTCTGTCCAGTGTTTTTGAAGTGAATGTACGATTCCCAAGTCAAACAATTCATAATAATTTCCCGCTTTGAAAATGGCTGCCCTACAGTTCTGCGTGGTGTTGTGATTTTTCTCAGAGACGGTCGCGAGCATACGGAGAGTGCAACGTGTCGGAGTTCATTGCAAGGAGAGAACTTTTTCTTTCTCTACTTCATTGTATAACTGCCACCGACAGACAGCACCATCTGCTGGCAGACAGCGAGCGAGCACCACAGAAACGTTTTGCTCATGTTTATATGTTAGGGCAGCGGAGAAGGCTGCGGATATGATGGTACATAATGAAACAGTC
Organism: Wyeomyia smithii; assembly: GCF_029784165.1. NCBI lineage: Eukaryota > Metazoa > Arthropoda > Insecta > Diptera > Culicidae > Wyeomyia > Wyeomyia smithii. The sequence continues at coordinate 275,880,433 of NC_073696.1, read as the reverse complement.
CGTTGCGACTATAATGGTGACCTGCACAAACAAAAAACGTCGGATTTCTTCAAGATAAGTGCATATATCTACATAAAATGTTTATCTCCAAATTTGCTGCAGGTTTTAGATTCGAATCTAGTTGTTATGCTCATTCGTATTCGTGAGTTTGTGTTATGCAGGTTATGCCACACGATTCCTTTAACGGTGGGTTCGTGCGTCATTTAATGTCGAATTTTTTAAAACGGTAAAACACTCTCTTACTAAAATTGTTCGCTTGTGATTCGAGCTGCACCAGTATTTAACTTACATCGCTTGAGAAAGTGTAGCACGCAAGTAAAATAATATAACTTCAAATGCAACATAATTTACACATTGTTACGATGATTTTTCAAATTGTTTGTACTGTTATGTATTTCATCTTTTATGACTTCTCTAGCTTTTGATTAAATGTTGCTGTATCAAGCAAGTTTTCGATAATTGTGATGAATTTTCAAGAGACCGTCCTGACATCAGCCGAAGCTATGGAATCAGTAGTTGGTCGGCGTGATAAAAACCCATGATAACTGTACTTAAATCGTGATTATTTTGGCATTGTATAATTAAACATAAAACTATGTTTTGTTACATATTCCGTTTTACATTTTTCTGAATTTTTAGGCTATGAACGCATGAAACTTTGCCAGTTTTTTTTTTTTTTTGCTAAGTAGGTTTTGTAGCTTATTTATTTGACAAGTAAGAAAAAATCGTGGCGAAATGGCGTATCTGCGTTATTCGGAATACAGCGGTAGTTTATAATACCCTGAAGTAAACGCGTCTGCGGCCCGGATGAGTTTTCCCAAGTACCACACAAAACATGTTGGGGAGTAATTCACAGTGACAGTAGTCATATAAGAGTGCTATAAGCGCGATTAGAAAGTTGTGTTGTTATATTCTTGTTCTCACGATGTTGTTACGTAGCATAGGTGTACTTTATGGGTTGATGAATATAAACAAGTGGTGCCTGTGTTTGTGATGTTATCAAGACAATACAGGGGACAACGCACTTCGGAAACAAGCTCGTTTTTTCTGGTCTCGGAGATAATTCGCAATAATATGTAGGGATGCCATCCGTCCTGATTTAGCAGGACATGTCCTGATTTTGAGATCCATTTGGAGCGTCCTGATTTATTTTTCATATTTGAGCATTCGTTCTGATTTTTCTGAATGATGCCGGATATTCAAAAAGGAAGCAAACTGTTCAGTACTTTCATCTTGACTCCGGGAAGAAACGAACTTATTTCGAACGATTTTTTTCTTTGGTTGAATCTTCATTTTTGTTGCATTTTTTAAGGTATCTACTAACGCCTAATAAATCAAAGTTGAAAAATTGAATCGTTCGAGAAATACGTTAAATATGAGGCTTTTGGCGTATTTTGAAGTGCAAATCTCAAATTACGTGTTTTATTTATTGATACCTAATAAAAAATAAAAAATAACAATAGCTTAGAACAAATTTTTGCTGGAAAAAATTGTCCTGATTTTTAACTCCGACGAAATGGTAACCCTAATAATATGAGTTCAACGAGCAGTGACTGTAACATGGGTGGCGCTCAGAGTTGCCAATAAAATTTTCGATTTAACTGGAAAAAGGCTGAAGAAAAAACTGGAAAAAACTGGATCCCAACTAAATTCAGAAAAAAGGGAAAAAAAGGATTGTGAAAAAGCTTTTCTGTTACGGGGATTGAATCCAGTGTCAGTTTTGGATACAGCAACTAAAGCGATAACTCTTCGCAAAAAATTACTCATTTTAATCAGTACTATTTTGCTATGGGCTTACATTTTGTTAAAATTATGGACTGAAAAATTTCCTCTAACAGCAGCAAAATTTAAAATAACGCAATCAATCTATCTCAAAATTAGGATATAAAGCTTATCCATTTACTTTTATATTTAACAAAAGTATTAACGCAACATTTCCTTCCGTTACATCAGTAAAGTTTAAATTTCAATTATTTCTGACTTCGCTATCTTTTGGTATTTAAGTCCTCTGAAAATTTTTTAACTGCTACGCAACAGAAAATATATAGATGATTTTTTTATGGTCTGGTAAAATCTATTTGATTGGCTTTATCTCAACCATGTCATGCCGTCTTTTATTTGACCGTGTTTCGTGCGAGAAGATGGTATACTGAAAATGCGGTCGAAAACCTGGAAAAACCTGAAAAATCAAGGAATGTCAGGGAATTCATTTTTCCATCAAGGAACTGACATATATTCGGGGAAAATTTTTCAAACCAAGAAGTGATTTTTTTAAGCGGCTCTTTAGTGCAAAAGCTGATTTTTCCAGCGCAAAAGGTTAATTTGGGACATCTACTGTTGGGCAATAGATGAAGAAAAAAAATCTGCTGTTGGGTTTCAAATCCGATTGAATACTTTATTCATTGTGATTTCGGATTTGCGTTTTACTTTTTTGTGCCGAATGCTGAAAAATATCAGGGAAATTGATGTTAAATTTCAGGGAAAATCAGGTAATTTTATTTTGAAAAATTTTTCGCCCCCCTGTGTTAAGGATTGTCAAAATAATTTATCAATCTACAAAATATCCGTTTTAAAATTTTTTCATAAAATTCCGAAAACCAATCGGGGCTTGAGTGAATAAAAAACTGGATTAAACTGGAAAATATCTCAAAAAACTGGAAGATTTTGGAAATAAACTGTTTGACTGGATCACTTGAAAAAAACTGGAGGAATCTAGTTTAAACTGGAACATTGGCAACCCTGGTGGCGCTTGTGTATGAAATGTCCAGCCGGGGCATGAAATGCCCAGCCGGGGCAGCCGCGCCACTTCAATGTTGCACGCCTGATGGCAATGCTGCGTACCTGTAGAGTGCCTTTCCTATGGTTGGTCTTGGCATTCGGCGGCCAACGTGGAGTAGCTTGATCGGGTTGTTATTGGAGTTATCTGGGCGATTTCAGTAGAAGTGTTCGAGGTGGGTCAGGTGCGCCATGGGAGCATGGACAGAGCGCTTGCGGTCTACTATATAACAACGTTATATAGTAGATCAAGCTATCTTATCTATTCCAAGTTTTTACTGGTATTGTATTCGATGGTACGCTCCAATTTTATGATTTTACTAGCTTTTGGACGAATGTTGCAAAACCTGAACAATTTTTTTTTAAATCAATTTTGAAAATTTCGTTGGTCGGCATAACAATAGACCATACGATTGAATGTTGATAGCGATTGTTTTGGCATTTCGTAAATGAACTTCGAACTCTGTTTTTATTGATATGCATATTGACATTTTTCTAATTTTTTTTTTGGCTTTGAAGGCATGCAACTTTGCCAGTTTTTATACTCAGTAGGTATTATAGTTTATATAAAATTTTCCGCGAATTACAAAGTCCGCGCTTTTTAGGCAAATATCCTTAGCCGGTAACCCTAGTCGGTTTTCTTTCCCGAACCAGATTATTACTCGAGAAAAGAATGGTGCATAAGTAACCGCGTTTTACATTAGGTTTTGCTCGCGGTATTTTGACTGCGCTCAGTGTGACTATCCTCATACATCGGTTTCGAAGTTCAACGACCAAACATCAATGACCTTACATCGTATAATGCTCGGGTGTGCCTCGTATTGGCTCTCTGGTCAGAGACTTTTTTCCCCCTCACTTGCTTTATCGGTTATTTGAGCGCTTATTCATCATGTCACGAAACAACGCGGTATGATATTTACCACTGGTACCAGTAGTTTGCTTAGTTTGCGTTTGGCGTGCGGTTGTTGCGTTTACGAAATCCATCTGTTTCCAGGTAAATTTAAAAAGTTCACGGGATGAAACGCGAAGTTTGGTGTGATCCAGACTGTTAACGATTGTAGGTTGGCGAAGATAACTAGAAACTTTAATTCTCCTGAATGCCGATGCAGCGATCGTGGCGTGGTTCTATTTATATCGTCTCCTGGTGACCGGTTGCCCAGAGACCGAGAAGTAACCATATCGTGCGCGAATTGGTGTAGAAAAGATCGCACCATCAACCTCGATGGATCCAGATCAATTCCTTTCCATTAACACTAATTCCTTCCTTTGATACTTGTGGATGATGCAGAGGATTCCTCGGTCTCTAGTAGCAACAAGTATTAAACTAACACTCCCGATATCCCTTCCTCTATTGATCTGCATTGGGCGTGGCCAGCTACGTTATTGACCAGTGAAAAGAAAGATCACCAGGAATTGTACACTGAAAATGGCTTGCTACTCCTAGGCACCATTTTGACGGTTCTTTGTGCAATTTCAGCTGATTCTGGTCAATCGCGGGCAACACACGGGCGATCAAATATGCTATGCTATGCTATGCTATGCTTAAGATAACCTAAAACTTTGTCGAAGACACCTTGCGTCTATTTCATTCTGATTAAAAAGTAAATTTTTTATCTCACTTATTGGTGGATTAATCACCCATCTTTCTACATTAAAAGATGCATTTTTGAATATCCTGAAACTTCTCCGAACTTACCTTATGGCTATAATCAACATTTGAATCACTATTTAGGAAATTATACGCACGAACGGCGAAATAAAACACTGTGCAATGGAGATATTGAGCGTTAGTGGCATTTTTGAGAAAATGCGTAGTTTTCCATCACATGTAACAAAGGCCAATATCTCGGCCCCCCGATAAGATATAAAGGATCATTTGAAGTAGAATACTTCTCTCAGGAAGTTCGGCTACATAGGGATGTGAAATGAAAATCTAAAACCGAAAAAAGTGAAAAATATGTCCAATTTCAAATGCTAATAAATCGGTTAGTGTTCGATGGATTTCCTTCGTTCTTGCAGCAATAGATTGGAAAATCTTCTAAGATTCTTCCCAAAATAAGATAATTGTAATTTTATTATTCACACTATTGTACTATTGAAAATAATCAAGCCTTGTCAAAACGAAAAATTCGACCTCTGATTGGTCGTTATATGCTTGCTTCCCTAGCACGGTCGACAGGATCATATACCTTGCAATTGAAAACATGCTATTTGGCCTAAATAAGAGCCTGTTTCAGCCGGAGCCGCTCATAATAGTTCTAGACAGCGACAACAGCAGTCGTTCTTCCTTAGCAGCAGCACTAGCCCTGTGGTTGGTCACCACGTCTCAGGAGCAGCGCGGTTTTTCTCAGCGTGTGTCGCCAGGCAGCCATTATTCCCCCCGTGATGGGGCAGCATGAAGATTGCCATCAGGAAATCCAATTTTGGAAATCAAAATGCTTTTTTAAAGGTAACTAAACAAGTCATTGAAAGTAAATAATTTTTGTCAACGCAAGCAAGCATTCTGTGTTGCATCCTAGCAATTTAAATCTGTCGCACCCGTCTAATTTACTGAATGTGAAATAGCTTCCACAGTGCATGTTGTCCGTGTATCTTAATTTCCCCAATGTTAGGGCAGCTCAAAAGTTGTAATCAGTAACCGATTTTGTACCCCAAAATGCTTTTTTCAAGGCAAATAAAAAAATAATTGAAGGTTAATTTTCACTTTATTTAGTAAACCCCCCACTGTAGGGGCAGCGCAAAGGCTGCGATCAGCATAACCGACATTGAATAATAAAATGCCCTGTAAGAACGCATTCACAAAAGCAGTAAGTTCGACTATGCAGAGCTAAAATGAAGTCGATTCAATCAATCAGCATAAACAGAATTTCGTCGTCTCCCAGCTGCCAAGTTGCAATATGATGCAACACGCAACAGCGAGCAAACGAAATCGCTTGATGTTACAAACCGCAATAAGATACGGGTTAAACATAAGGAAATGGTAAACCTGAACTGAAAGGCGTGGCCTATTACGTAGCACCCTTCGGCTATAAAAGAGTGTTTCTGGGAAAACTAGCTACATTCATTAGTCGGAAGGTGAACTGGATGGACCGTCCACAACGTTGACAGCAGTAACAGCAGATATCGGCACTCAGCAGTACCAGACAATAGCAGCGTAGTCAATGTGAAAACACCTTTCTATTGTGTTGGCCGTGCGCATTGGGCCTCTGCCAGGCTAAACGCGAAAAGCGGCGCGAACCGATTCGCCCGGCCGTAGGTTAATGTACAGCCGTAAGTAGAGCTGTTTAAAAGTATTCTACTTCAACCTTGCGGTCGTGGCTTTGCACACAACCCTCCTGTGATTTTTTCATGTATATTTTCGTCTTGAATCCCGCTTTGCAATAAAAGTTTCAGTTTTCGATCAAAAAAATTTTTTATGTGTTTTGAAGGATTTTATCTGAAAATTATAAGAAAAATTCACTTTTTTGTGATGTACAATGGGCTCTGTAAGTCAAATAATTGAATGTGATGCTGAACCAAACCATGCAAAATATTCAAAAACAATCCCACAAAAATAAAAAAATATATGAAAAACTTAGGAATCGAACAGATTTGAAAAAAGTGCAGAAGAGTGGTTTGTAGCTTGAAAAAGCCATTTTTCATAAATCACGTTTGGGCAACCTGAAAACGATTTCTTAGAAAGTCGAAATGTTCTACAAAAATAAATAATATTATCTTTCAAATTAGGGCTGAGCATCTTGACTTTTTAAACATCGATTTTTTTTGGGACAGCCTATTGGTCAGGTGATCTCCAGGTGGTTTCGGGGAAAAAAGGTACTTAGGACTCTCAGTCCTCGGGAAGCTGCGATGTTGACGCATCGCTGGCCGTTGTCGTTCGTTACGGTGTGCAGGCTGTGCGGGTCGATCACCGGCTTGTATATGTCTCCCTACCGATCTGAGCGATCATGTCTCCGATGACGATCTTGGTCTCATTACACGAGTAGTTATAGCTGTGCGTAGAACGCTTCTTTCTCTACATCGGGTCTTTCTTCGTAAGAACAGTGCACAGTGAGGATAGTTTAGTTGTATAACCGGCCATTTATTCTCAACAAACAAACCTGACACGACTCTGCACCCTGCCCAGCACTATAAAGACAGTACCCAGCTCATTGATTGTGCCACCACTCTGGTAGTACTGTTGCCTGCGGTTACAAATCCTCCGTACCTTCTCTCCTTTCCGGCAAAGCTAGCGAGACACCGCATTTCATTATTCAACCATCTACTCCGGATCAGATGCTGTTTGAGCCGTTCCTAAGATGAAGAACAGAAGCTCAGGCAAATTTCTATTCTATGATAACAGCTCCCCCTGCCCTGTCAGCATATGACCAAGTTCTCACCGGTTCACCGTTCTTCCCTTGGTTGCTCCCATTCCAGTCGGTACCATGTGGAGGTAGGGATAGGAGTTGCTGGGCATTATGCTTTAGGCAACACTGGGGTCTATTTTATGCCAACTAGTACGGGTGTACTGCTTGTACGCATTGCCCAGCCGGTTACCAACTTTTTCTAATATCTGCTAACTATTTTAGGCGTTTCAGCGACTCAACTGTGGTTTCAAAACCTAGAATTTACCGAATAGTTTGCTGCAGGTCTAAATAACCGTTGTAGCTTCTTTGAATGCGTATTCAACTTGAGCTGTCCAATTCAGCTTACCATCCAGAATCAGCAATGCCAGATTGGAAGACAAGCCTCCAAATTGAAGTCATCCTTGTTTGTTAAGACATAGGAAAATATGACATTAAAAATATGTGATTATGACCCGCATTTTACAGAGGGGGCGTCCCTTTTTTATTGCTCGACAGTTTTCTGCTGCCGTTAAATTTCCCAGCCTTCGGGCGGTTTAATTAACCATCTCGGGTGGAAGACATGTGAGGACATCTTTTTTAGGAACGTGAAGACATTTGAAAAAAATACCTGGCATCCCTGTCCAGAATAATACCCAGGTATTTGATTTTTCTTTAAAAAGTTTAGTAAAACCCCATTCAGTAAACCAGGAGACATGACGTGTTTCTTCCATTTAGTGAAGGGTACAATAAGTGTTTTAACGGGATTTATGTTCAATGGACACGCTCAGGCCGCCTGAAAGCAGTTTCGCGAATTATGACTTCCTGAAATCTCGCTCGCAAAAAGAAGAGACAGTGTGCTTTGCGCTACAAGTCTCGTTTCTCATTCAGTCGCTTCGTGCTGTGTGCAGCGTGCGAGCGAGAAAACTTACCACTCGTACGAGCCATGTCTCGTCGCATGGGAATTTTTATTGCGACGTACACGAAGATATCTCGTCTCTCAACTTAACGAGTGCGGTGCATGGGCGTCGCGTACTTGAGACAGCTTGCGTGCAAATTCTCGTGAGCTCGTCTCGCGAGCTTGCCTCGCATGTTGCTTTGCGCTAATGGTGCGAGAAGGAAATTGATTTTGCGCAGAAGGAAACAGGCAGGGGATTTTATGTTGTTTTTTTATTACGGTGTTATAGCAGCATGCATCAAAACACCGTTAGAATTATCAATGATATAACCTAGTTTATTTATTTATCAATTCAAAATTCTGTGATTAATTCATCCGACTTTTGTTAACATGAATTAAGAACGTTTTGTTACTATACTAATTATGCTAACGGTACGAAAATGCACCGGATGCAGAGTGTTACGTTGGTTAACAGAAGTGTTCCTTTCGTCGGTTTAGATGTCATTGACTATCTTATGATAGAACTCTGTTTTGTAGTTATAAGGATAAAAATCACAGGAGGGTTGTGTGCAAAGCCACGACCGCAAGGTTGAAGTAGAATACTTTTACAAAAAAGATAACCCGGCTGCTTGCGTGTCAGTCATTTTGAAATCGGATTTGTTACGCTTGTTAAATTATTTCCAGTTATACCATTCTACAAAGTTCGAAAATTTTTATTCCGTATGTCTTAATACTAATGTACGAAAAAACGTATGTGTCGCATGGAAGCAGATTGTTGCGTGTTTGATATTGCTGATGATAGACATGAGTATGAAGGTCGAAATTCTGCTGTGATATCTAACCATAACCGTCTTCTTCAAGGCGTTACATCCTTGTTAATGCAGTGTTGTAAATTTTTTAAAACATACTCAGCATCGTGAGCAGAGCGTGCCGAACTTTTCTGTTTAAAATCGGATTTGTTTCGTATATACCGATTGTTATGCACAGTATCACCAAATCGTAATAAACATCACACTGCTCTGCATTTGCAGCAGCATCTAACCTCAGTTGCAGTTTATTATTAACCATTTATTATGCTCTCCCAAAAACATGTAGTAGTCTTGAAAATGGCCGATTGCTACAGTTGCAATTTTCATTCAATTATTGCATAAATGCTTCATGGTCAGATATACCTGCTGCAACTGCTACGCTATTCGTAACCATGCCACAATTGTGGCCGCTATACGCCTCCATTGGTAACGCTGCTCCTGCATCAGCTGGCCCAGCTGCTATCGATGCTGAGATCCGCATCAAATAGTGCGCTATTCATTGCTGCAACTAGTGCGCTATCCATTGGGAAGCAATCATATAACGACCAATCAGAGGTCGAATTTTTCGTTTTAACAAGTCTCGCCTTTTTTCAATAGTACAATAGTTTGAATAATAAAATTACAATTATCTTTTTTTGGGAAGAATCTTAGAAGATTTTCCACTCTATTGCAGCAAGAACGAAGGAAATCCATCGAACACTAACCGATTTATTAGCATTTGAAATTGGACATGTTTTTCACTTTTTTCGGTTTTAGATTTTCATTTCACATCCCTATGTAGCCGAACTTCCTGAGAGAAGTATTCTACTTCAAAAATGTGGTTTGAAATTACAACATAAGTTTTTCGGGAGTTAAAAATAGTAAAACCATTGAAATTGTTTATATTTTCTAGTACATGTTGATGTTGGATAGAATTTTCGAATTGAGTACACTAAAGTCGCTTTTTATGCGGGGTATACATGCCGCGTAAATTCCGGAATCCGCGTAAAAAAAACCGCGTAAATGCTGCAATCCGAGTTAAGAGGAACCGAAATCCGCAAGAAAAAAAAATACCGCGTAAATTCCGGAATCCACGTAAAAAAACCGCGTAAAAGCGACCTTAGTGTATAGATATTGCAAATCATGTTCTGAAGGTTCGTGATAATCTGATCGTAGTAATATAGTTTTGTGAATTCTTCCGATTAATACACCTTCAGAAGGGTCTGACGGCATATATCGTATGTAGGTACGGTAGGCAGCCTATACACCAGAGAGACGCAGAGACACTCACCGTTAAGGCAACTGTCAACATCGAAACGGATAACGGCAATGCAAAATTATACAGCTCGCCCGTTTTGATGTTGACAGTTTCCTCAACGGTGAGTGCTTTGTCATTTTTCTAATATACAGTTTCACTAAGGTACAGTACGGGCGTCTCGCCCAGTTCGTAAAGCGATAAGACAACGTGTGGTGCGCCGCAGTCTCTTACCGAAGAAAAAAAATGGTATTGGTGGTATTCAAGACACGACCGCATGACGTTGGACTACGGTATTCTTATTTTCCATTAAAACAAATAATAGAGAGAATTGCAACTCTAGTATTTGCTGCAATTTTATCTAGTGCATTTCTGAATGCTGAGACGTTAAAACGTTATAAATAATAATATATAGGGTAGGGAACGGCTTAAGCAGTAGCACCTATTTTAATCAGTCGAAGAAAACAGGCCTCAAACTCCTGCATTTCGACCACTATCGACAATTTCAATGATGGAAACGAAAACTTTGATTGTCTAGCTGTCTTACGAATATAAGAAATACCGTTAATCACAAAAAAATCTGTGAACAATTGCAATTGAAACAAATCGACATATATTGCAGCCATTCAGGAGCCACTTCAGGTGCTGAAAAAAACGCCTACAAAACAGATGGAAACTGCTTAAAATAGGTTCGGGGTGATTGGAATAGTGTCCCTCGATTGGTAACTTTGATTGATGATTGTCAAAGTTTGCTAACTTAGTTTTACAATCCGAAAACAAGTTCTGACAGAGGAAACGATAGAGAGCAGATTGATATACTACTGTTTGAGTTTCACCCAGCACATTTCGAGTATTTCGTCTGAATACACAGGCGGTTCCTAAAGCTGCTTAGAATATGTTTCCTACCCTACTAAAAGAATGGATATCTTTTACTTAATCGCTGTCATTTCATACATATTCGAATCAAACCTTTGTTCGTAGCTGCACCAGCAAGACAATCATTTAATTGAGCGAATTGGTAAAATTTTCCTATCTAAGCAAAAAGCAAACTTAACGAAACTATCTGAAATTGGAGCCCAGAACGATTCAAACGAAAATTTTAAATTTAAAAATTGTTTGACATTAAATTGATAAAACTCATGCTCGGTTAGCTCCAGCCCAGCATATAACTTCATGTATTTAAACAAAAAATACGTAGCTCAATTACACGTTTTTCGGGAGTTGTTATCAAGGTTTTGGCGAGTGACAGGAAAATATCTTAACTTCTTCAATTGTGATTTAGAGCATTTCTAATTGTTTTGTTATTTTTCACAATAGCGACAACTTTGTTTCTTTCTCTGTGTGCGAGAAACAAAATCAAAACCGCGGACCGAGAAACAAAAATGAAAATTTAATGAATGCTTTTTGAGAAAACTTGCAACTCTTTTTACCAATAATTTATGACACTCAATATCTTCGATAAACACCCGCTATAGTTATCCACACACATGCTATAACTATCTATACACACGTTAAAACTATTCATACACACGCTGTAGCTATAGTTTTTTATACAAACATGCTAAAGTTATCCATACACACGCTATTCCTATCCATACATCCGATACAACTATCTATAAACACGCATAAGCTATCCAACCATGTGCTATTACTATCCATACATACGCCATAAGTAATCATTACACACGCAGCAGCTATCCACACACACGCTATAACTATCCGTACACACGCTGAAGATATACACGCTATAGCCATAATATGCTACACATGCTATATCTTACACACGCTATAGCTAGCCATACACACGCAACAGCTCTAGCTATCGAACAGAATGAAGAAATGCAGCTGCCCACTACCTCCGCCGCTGCTGCCTGATACCACCGCTCTGGTTCTGCTGCAGCTCAGTTTCGCCACTGGAATCAGCCACCGCTGCTGATTATTCAAGACCGTTCTAGTGGCCTTCCACTTGTTGACTGATGACTACTATGAGACGACGCAGGTTATTATATAGCCCAAAGCAAAAATCAATTCGCGAGCAAAGGGGAAGCGAGCTTGTGATTGGTTGAATGTGCACGACTTTTAACACAACTTTTAGCTAGTTTAGTATCGAAAACATATTTAAATTAATATACGACAATCTTGCGCAATATTTCCCCTATCAATCAAGCCATTCCTGTTTAGAATCTGTTCAGTGGTAATGATAAAAGAAGCATTTTAAAATGGTGTTGAAACACCTGTTGCCGCTACCGAAAGCGAGCTCGTTATTGGTTGAAAGCTGCGAGACTGTTTACAAAGTCAGATCGGTTATATCCGTTAGTGTCGACTGTGCTTGTGAAGAGAGGTGGTGATTGGTTGCTCGGTATGATTTAGACAATCGATGTGATTTATCAATTTTTCAATAGTGTATCTCGAACAATAGGTTATTTTTGTTACATGAATTCAACCGTAAAAGAATTTCTGATTGGTTGATGCCAAAACCTCGAAATTCTGAAAAGAAATGACTGATATATAAGCGCTCAAAACCTGACCACTTTTTCCTGGTTTTCCCTGGTTGAATTACTAGATTTTCAAATTCAGGTGCCTAACTTCGATATAGACGTTAGTCCAACGTCAAAAAGAAAAGAAACCTCTCGTCGTTTCAGCGCGTGTACAGGAAGTCTGTGTACACGAGAAAGTCTCACGAGCTGTAGCGCACGAGCTGTATCAAGTATGTACAGTACGGGCGTCTCGCTCAGTTCGTAGTGCGATGAAACATCGCCTTGCGCATCGCAATCCAAACCGAAAGAGAAGCGAAAGAGCAACCTGCAAATTGCATGTGACGTGTCTCGTCTCGTCGCACATGCATGGAAATTCTACGAGCGAGAGAAAGATTTCTCTCGTCGCTTGAAAAAAAAGCGCGTGCACGGGAAGTCTGCTCATAACCAATAAAGAGGGAGAGGACTACTCCCTCTTGTGGGCAGCCTTTGTCGCTAAAACCGTGGTCGAAGCATCTTCCACAGCGATGGAAACGAAACGATTATGACCCGATTGTCGTTTTGTCCCAAACTGTACAGATTGCGATTTGTTCAAGTAATGAATAAACTTGAATCCTCTCAGTACGTAACAAAATGTTGATGCATTGCCCACTCGGAAATAATAAATACATAACTAGACTATATACAGCTCTTAGAAGAGAATGATCCGCGCAACTCGTTGTGTTTTTTTCTCCGTATGTGGCTCGTCGCACGAGGAAAAACGATAGCAAAAGAGAATAATAAACTTGACTTGTCCCCTTCGCATCACAGTGACGCAGTAGCAATGATGTGGTATGGTGACGGCGGGAGGGAGAGTTATTTTAGGCTATCGGACTACTTGGGCAACGATTGTTTTCAGCAGGTTTGCTACACCAATTAATGAAAAACTGCTGGAGTAGTGTGAAACATGATATTATATTATATTTTTTTGTTTTATTCATTTAAAAAAAAGGCTGCTTAAGCAGGTAATACAGAAATTAATTGGTACCAAACTTTGCTATTATTCAATTAACCGAATTATCCTACGTTAAGCTTGCGGTTATGCCGAAAAATTTATCTACCTCTCGTTTTGGTTATGGTTTGGTAAATGGAACATTTTCCTCATATTAATTTCAGAGGTAGTGCTAAGAGGAGAGAGAGAGAAGGTGGCTACCTGATATAAATAAATTAAAAAACGCAAGCTTGGCATAGGT